>NC_060149.1:691996081-693246081 GCF_021461385.2 Schistocerca piceifrons
GTGATCGTCCCACTTCATGTTCCTACTAAATAAAGTGTTAAATTCAAGTGTTTGTAGGAGTTAAAAGATTAAAACTGTGACTCACTAATGTTTTATTCATAGGATATTATGTTTTTATGTTTTGTGAAGTGTACCACAATTTTTGACATTTCAAGAAAGTTGCCAATCACCGCACCACTTTGAAATCTTACCAAGGTCTGGCTGAATATTTGTAGAGCTGCCTTCAAAATGTCTTTCGTTGTAGATAACTGTATCATCTGCGAAAAGTGTCAGTTTAAGTTACTTCTAAATCAGCCATGGTTCCCCATCCAAGGTAACATGCTGCGTCCTCGCTACCAAGAAATCCTCAGTCCAGTCACATAGTTCGTTTGATACCGCGTATGATTGTCCTTTTTGGTAGTAAGAGTAGGTGTGTTACTGAGTCAAATGCTTTTAGGAAATAGAGAAATGTTGCATATTCCTGAGTGGCTCGACTCATGGTTTCCAGGATGTCATGTAAGGGACGTGCGAACTGGGTTTCACACACTGTTTTCGAAATCCACGCTGGTTGGCATGGAGGAGATCGTTCTGTTCGAGATCCCTCATTATGTTCGAGCCCAGAGTATGTATTAAGATCCTAAGACACTGGACGGTAGTTTTGTGGATCACCTCTGCTACCCTTCTTGTAGACAGGTGTGACCTGCGCCTTCTTCCAACTATTGGGCAGAGTTTTTTGTTCGAGGGATCTACTGTAAAGTATGGTTAACAGAGGAGCTAATTCAGCTACAAGCTGGTTATAGAATCTGATAAGGATTCCATTGGGCCCTTGGGTTTCGTTCAGTTTTAATGATTTCACCTGTTTCTCAACCGCATTGACACTGATTCTATATCGTTCTTGTTTTCAGTGGTACGAGGATTAGGTTGGGGCAGTAAACCTGGCTTTTCCTTTGTAAAGGAACATTTGAGAACAGTGTTAAGCATTTCTGCTTTCCTTTGCTCTCGTCCTTGAGCGACTGGACACACTTTAGTGCCACTAACAGCTTTTACAAATAACCAGAATTTCTATGGGTTTTGCCAAAGATCATTTAACAGTATTCTGGTACGATAGTGACAGAAGGCTTCAGGCAGTGCTGTCTTTATTGCCAAATGCCTTTCATTCAGCATCTATCTATATATATATATATATATATAGTCCTACGCTTTGTTTTATACCTATTATGCAGTAGATTGTTTCTTTAGAAGTTTATTTACAGTGACTGTATACCATGGAGGATCTCTCCCGTTATGAACTGTTGTGCTGTGCACATACCTATCCAGTACATGATCAACTACTCTTTTAAACTTGAGCCGGCCGCTGTGACCGAGCGTTTCTAGGTGCTTCAGTCCGGAACTGCGCTGCTGCTACGGTCGCAGGTTCGGATCCTGCCTCGGGCATGGATGTGTGTGATGTCCTTAGGTTAGTTAGGTTTAATTAGTTCTCAGTCTAGGGGACTGATGACCTCAGCAGTTAAGTCCCATAGTGCTTAGAGCCATTTGAACCATTTTTTTAAACCTGAGTCATAGTTCCGCTACATGCTGTTGTCCTGAGCTAAAAGTTTCAAGTACGTCATTAAGGTTGTCTTCCGGTTTTACAGAAGTCCATGACTACTTCCATGCTATTCCATAGAGGAATTAGGGGCAAAGTTTAAACTGATGGTAAGCGCTGTGGACGTGTATGTGCGAAGTAAGTTGATTAAGGATGGAAAGGACCCTCCGTGTTTTAATATTCAATTCGGAAAATGTTAAGGAAACAGTGATTGTTGCAGTCTCAGTTCAAGAAAGAACGCACAAATGTTGACAGGCAAATGTTAGTAGAAATTGGTGAGTCCGTAAGAAGATCGGCGTGCGAAGCGTATAACGTAAGGGCTTTCCAGCGAAAATACGGCCGCATAATCGAAATAACTGGCACGCCAGATACGGGAAAGTTATGATGATCCTTCTCTTTGACTGGACGGGCCTGCTGTCCATTGACTGTCTGGATCACGGTGTCAGAATTAACAGACAGCGATACGTGGACACCTGGCATAAACTGAAGTCCAGAGGCCCTGGAATGACGACGGACGGCATCAGTCTGTTGCGGGATAATACCCGCCCACAGAAGTTCCCTGGGAAGCCCTCCCACATCTACAGTACCGATCTCCCGCCACGCTATTTCCATATCTTTGTAGCCATGAAGAAAGACATTCGTGGCCATCGATTTACTTCCGACGAAGATGTGCACGCCCGGGTACAATCCGGGTTTCGTAGCTAACCACAAATATTTTTCCATGAAGGCATTGACTGTCTTGTCTCATAGTGGGATGAATGCATGAACAATTATGGCGATTACTTTTGAAATGCTGAACACTATTTTTTTCCATCTGTCTGTTTTCATTTGACTTTCTCCTCATATTTAGTGGAAATACTACGACGTGTTATGAAATGAGACGAAAACCTAGAAATAGCGAAGGCGAACTGTGAGAGACTTGTCGGAAAAGTTATGGGAACGCACAAGTGTACCGTAAAGGAAGTGGCATGGAAGGCGGAAGTACGACATATTCAAGAATACAGTCCCGGCGTTTTGAGTCAGACACGCTGCTAGGATCGTAACCTGTAGTATATCCTATATGACAGTGTAACCAAGACGTTGAGAACTTTATCTTACTTCCAAAGATTCTCATTAAAGTTTTATCGCGAAACCCTGAAGGATACTTTTAAAGAATCGATGTTGGAGGAAGACTGGGTAACGGTTCTGCAGCTGTCATTGTATGTCTCCAGTAGGGAGAATGAGAATAAGATAAACAGAGCTAAGGTGCGTACGGATGCATACCGACAGCCATTATTCCTCCTCAACACGCGAATGGAGTAGCGCGGAAAACTGATAATACTGGTACGAAGAAACCTCCCACATGCACTGTACAGTGACTCGTGTAGGACATACACGGAAGTGCCAAAGAAACTGGTCTAGACATGCGTATTCAGATACAGATATATGTAAGTGGGTAGAATACGGCGCTGCGGTCGGCAGTGCCTATACGAGATAACAAGTGTCTAGCGCAGTTGTTAGATCGGTTACTGCTGCTACAATAGCAAGTTATCAAGATTTAAGTGAGTCTGAACATTTCGTTATAGTCGGCGCACGAGCGATGGGATACAGCATCTCCGAGGTAGCTATGAAGTGAGGATTTTCCTGTACGACCTTAAACACCAAATCTCCGACATCGCTGCGGCCGGAAAAAGACTCTGCAATAACGGGACCAACGAGAACTGAAGACAATCGTTCAAAGTGACAGAAGTGCAGCCCTTCCGCAATTTGCTGCAGATTTCAATGCTGGGGCATCAACCAGTGTCAGCGTGCGAAACATTCAACGAAACATCATCGATATTGGCTTTCGGAGCCGAAGGCCCACTCGTGTACCCTTGATGACTGCACGATACAAAGCTTTACGCCTCGCCTGGGCCCGTCAACATCGACATTGGGCTGTTGATGACTGGAAACACGTAGTCTGGTCGGACGAGTCTCGTTTCATATTGAATCGGGCGGATCGACGTGTACGGGTATGGAGACAACCTCATGAATTCATGGACCCTGCATGTCAGCAGGAGACTGATCAAGATGGTGGAGACTCTGTAATGGTGTGGGGCGTGTGCAGTTGGAGTGATATGTGACCCATGATACGTCTAGATACGACTCTGACAGGTGACATGTACGTAATCATCCTGTCTGAGCACCTTCATACATTCATGTCCATTGTGCATTACCAAACATTTAGAATTTCTAGAGTGGCTCCAGAAACACTCTTCGAGTTTAAACACTTCTGCTGGCCACCAAAGTCTCCAGACATGAAAGTTATTGAACATATCTGGTATGCCTTGCAACGTGCTGTTGAGATCTCCACCCCCTCGAACTATTACGGATTTATGGACAGCCCTGCAGGATTCATGGTCTCAGTTCCCTCCAGCATTATTTCAGACATTGATCGAGTCTATGCCACATCGTGGTGGGGCACTTCTGCGTGCTCGTGGAGGCCCAACACGATATTAGGCAGGTGTACCAGTTTCTTTGGTTCTTCAGTATACATAAATGTAGGTATTTTGTTATGCATACTATATGAGTTGTATTGTTTCTCATAGGAGCCGGTGGAAAGTATTTAAGTTTTAGTTGGATTGGTCTGCGTGAGAGTGTGGCCGCGCGGACAGGTCCCTGGGACCCGTGAAGCGTTCTCGGCAGGAGCGGCCCAACGCAAATTACTCAGCGGGGCGCGCCGGGACTGGGACCTGCGCGGGAAAAAAAATGAAAGGAAAGGAGCCTGCTTTCTGTCCTTCGTAGCAGGCCGTCCGTACACAAAAGGACACGCTCCTCTTTGCCTCAGGGAGCACGTGGACATCACCGCTTTCGCTCGCCATTCTCCTCATGTTGCTCGCCGTCACAATGTTTTCCAAGGACCGATTCGTAGTGCCTCTTGTGACACATGCTGATAGAAATTTAGGCGGTGGTCTTAGGCATAATTATCTGCCCAACGTTGAACTCTTGTTGCAGAAGCTGTCCAGATACGTATTAAAATATTCCGTCAACTGAGTCGGAAATCTAATACTTCGAACAAATACCGATGGCAGAAAAAGGTGAACTCTTTATTCGAATAAGTGCAGTGACCACCATTTCACGACATCCCTCTCTTTTCCTATTCGCTAAAGCCCGGTTTAAATGATAAAATTTTTCTGAATTGAGTGTTTGAGACAAATGAGTGCTTTAGCGCGCCTGGCGGTTTAATCCCTGTACTGAGTCTTGTCGTCACGAGTTGTCATTTTCGTTTACACGTTAACGCAAAATTGTGTGTTTTGTGAGAGTTGTCTGCTGCGCAATTTAGCGCTGAACGGTGAAAATTACGTTATGAGGGACTATCCTTTTGACGAAAAACTCGAAATATAGTAACAAAATATAGGAACAAGCTATAATAATAGAGTTAATTGATCAACAAAGCAAAATTCATAGTGGATATTCTTGTCAAAGGTCGTGTGAGAACTCAAAGAACAGGAAAAGCGTCGCCCAAACATTTCAATATAAATTCATTTATTTGATCGAGAAAATATATCCTTGGAAATATATCAAACAATATCTAGGAGACAGTAGATAGTACCTTTTTACTTTAACATTTAAATTGAAAATTATTTTTCTTGTCAAATAATTCAATTTTTTTTCATTGCTGAAAAAATTATCATTAGAACACATTTATCTATTTACGTTCTTATTTGCGCATAGCGTAGGCTGCCTCAATGTAGAATGTATTTTGCAACGATATATTCCGTCTCTGTTGTAGGAGAACACAGTAGGAAAAACGACAGGACCTTTAGCAATGTTTTCAATGTGTCACGCTAACAAAGTAAACAACACGAGAAAGATACAGAAAACACTAAAGCAAAAAATCCATTTCTATAGCAGAAGTGAGCTCGTCCAGAATCAGTTAACCTCAGATGTTAGCAGTCCGCTGTTTCTGCATATGCGCAGTCTCCAGTACACAATGAAATTTAGAACTATACAAAATCTATGGACCTTTGCCTTCAGACACACACTCGCGACGTGGCTGGTTGCTGATTTATGCGAAGATACAAAATATGCACGCACTTCGAGTAGTCTATTTTGACCAGAAATTCGCTCGTGTAAAAGGTGCTTAATAGCGCCCAGGAAAAAAACTGTAAGCTTCCATAGGAGCTTTACTTTCGCAAATTCGACCAGTGTGGTCATCCAGCCTTCACTTCACCTTTGGAAAACCTGTCAAAAGCTCTTGTCATAGAAAAATTACTGTTATTTGCCTGGTTTCGCATTCAGCACAGTGTGTGTGTGTGTGTGTGTGTGTGTGTGTGTGTGTGTGTGTGTGTGTGTGTGTGTGTGTGTGTGAGAGAGAGAGAGAGAGAGAGAGAGAGAGAGAGATGGCGCGCGCGCGCTCTCTCTCTCTGAGTGCGGACCAGGTGAAACTACAGATATATTCTTAGAAAGACAACTTTTGGCGGCTTTCCAAAAGTAAAAGAAAGTGAAAAATCGCAAATGCAGCAAAAGAAAAAACGGATTCATAAAAGCCGAAAAATCACGAAAGGTGAAAATGAAACCAAGTTTTATTCGATTCCAGCCTCCATTAATGAGAGGAAAAAAGCAATGAACTTGAGAACGAGGAAAAAACGACAACTGCGAGTAGGGCTTGCGTTCTGAGTGTTCCGCACGAACAATTATGTACATAGATGTTGATGGTGGTGGTGATGACGGCGGCGACGACGACGACGACGACGACGATGATGATGATAATGATTATGATAATAATAATAATAATAATAATAATAATAATAATAATAATTTGGCGTGGGTCAATGGCCTAGTGCGAGTACTTAATTGGACACCACTTCGGCGATTTGCGAGCCCTGATGTACTCTAGTTTCAAACCTGGTAAAGGGGACCTACAATTTGATGTGTAATGTGTACCACTTACTGTGTGGCTTGCCACAGCCTGGGGGGTGTTTCCAGAATGAAATTTTCACTCTGCAGCGGAGTGTACGCTGGTATGAAACTTCCTGGCAGATTAAAACTGTGTGCCAGACCGAGACTCGAACTCGGGACCTTTGCCTTTCTAGGGCAAGTGCTCTACTGACGAGTAACCCAAACACTGGATTTCATGTGAACCACTTATTGTTTCAGGCACTCCTCACATCGTTGAGACGTAAAGGCTAGGTTAAAATGAAGACTGCAATATCCGTAGTCCTACTGAAATTAGATCCCGCGACATCTCGGTTTCCAGACACGCATTTTACCGCTTTTTTTTCCCCCATTTTGTTCGCTTTTGTTCGTTGCATCTGCTCGTGGCGGACGTCGTAAGACATCCGTTTTAAGTTCGTTGTTGATCGATTAACTCTGTTTTTTTATTACAAAGGGCAGCTAACCCTATGACCGAACACGCTGAGCTACCGTGCCGGCTACCGCTAGACTACCAGGTCCGACGAGTGCGAAGAGCCTTCATTTATGGGTTTTAGCGAGTTTGCGCGTATCAAAATATGTGATACATAGTGATGTATCTTTTGGCTGAACTGACTTAGAACCTTAAACTTTTTATACAGCCAAAGGACCACAGAACTTAGTACTCGACAAATTTCAGTCTTCAATCTCTACCTGTTGGTGAGAAAATAGGTCTTAACGGACGGACGGAGACGGACAGACAGACAGACAGACAGACAGACAAATGGAAAAAAATATTTTTTGTGTCTTAAAACAACAAATTACCAATTTTCGTTTTTTCTTCTACTTGTACTGTAAAATCTCCATTCTATTGTGTGATTTAATGTTTATAGGATAATGGAATGTACCCTCTAGGTTTTGATGAGTGTTTGCGAATAACAAAATATGTAACATAAACGGCAGTATATTTTGATGGCACTGACACAACCAAGGGACTGTAGACCTTAGCATGTGACAAATGTCACTTTTATGTATATACCAGTTTCTGAGAAAAAAAGGGTCTTAACAGACGGACAGCAAAGCGACCCTGTTTTTACCCATGAAGGTACTGAACACTAAAAACAGCTACATCAATGGCGAAGCAGAAAGTGGATGTTATTTACCGTCCACCGACCAGGACGGCAGTTTTTATGAGATTTCTGCATTTACGGAAAGCAGTAATTTCTGAAATTCCTTGTCAGTATGGTGAAAGCTATGGAAAACAAACTACACGTACTGTTTGACAACTGTGTATCAAACATCGATTCAGCGAGGAGGAGTTTTGCTGGAAACATAGCAAATATATTCCTTAATAAACTCGAAACAAAATACTTCAGTTCACAACAACCCTTTCTAAAAAATATAATAGACTACTACCGCTATGTCGATGACACATCGCTGTTTGTACAAGGAAATGACCACGACATACCAACAATACGCCAGGAATTCAATAACTTACATCCTAAAATGAAATTCATTACAGTACTCGAAAAAAAATCGATAAACCTTCTGGATCTCACAATAACCAACAACAACTACAAACACGCTTTTGAAATCTACAGAAAACAAACCACAACAGATGGATAATTAACCCTGCATCTTAACATCCAAAATCTCACAAATATACATTCTTTCATTCCATGATTAACAGAATCTCAAATCTGTCACTGCAACAGGAAGCCATACATAAAGAAATAACTACACTACAATACAATACATCGCATACACGAACAATTATTACCCTAATATGCTTATACAGCTAGACAACAAAAAATATACCTTAAAAAAGACCCCATAAATCATAACAATAACAAGAGGAACTATATTAAAAAGGAAACCATCTGCATATGAACAAACTGTATGTGAAAACTATCCGATAAAATAAACGCTCCACTAAAAAATACAAACGTGAAGTTAATCTTCACAACAACAAACAATATTAGCACAAAACGCCACACTCCCGAAACAAAGTTTAGACTTTACAAAATTAACTGCTATAACTGCACAACATTTTATATAGAACAGACGGTAAGAAGTTCCATCGTCAGATTCAGGGAACACTACACTTAAATGTTTTCCTCACTTGACTGTGCTCTATATTTACAAGAAATTAAATGAGTAGTAGGTTATAAACACTAAGGCTTTTCTGCTTTACACACTTAACACAAAACATCTTTCCCTAGCTTTTTGACGAGCAGATTCGTCAATATCATCTTCAAAATTCAATTTTGAAACCACATCGTCTTCCACCGACAGTATGGCAAGAGAACACAGGCGTTCTTGCGAGATGTTGCTTCTGAAATAATTATCAATAAGCTTTAATCTTGATAAGCTCCTTTCAGCACAGGCGAGTCACTGGCACGGTTAGTAAAATTCTGTAGGCAATATGAATTTTGGACAGTGGGTTTCCAATGCCATTCCAGTATTTCAATACTAACATAGGAGGTTTCACATCCTTTGGCATCATTTCTCTGAAGAGTCAAATTTCTATCAAAAGATCTGATACAACAATGTCTTTGGAACTTTCAAACATTCACCGTTTATGGGTACACTTAGCTCTTTCTCAAGGACTTTACATAGCATTTTCATTTCTTCGTCCTGTATGTATTTTAAACTTCCTGGGGAAAACAAAAAGTCTAATATTTCGGAATACTTAGCATGGTGACCAAACCTATCTTTCAAACTTTTTAACAATGTTTCAACGACAGTGATAGCGAAAATCGATTCTGTATTTTTCCTCTGAAGGTTGAGCTCTGCAAATCATGCCGTTACGTTCATAATCAAATTGCTTCGCCTTTTTGCCAATTCTCTTTTCTCCCAGTTTTGGTTCAATCTGTAAACTTTCGGCTCTCTCTTTCGCTGTTATCTGCGCAATAACAGAAGTTCATTCGCGCATAGAGGCGCTGAGAAACAATGACTCTCGTACCTCTTAATTTACGCATGTGCAATAGTCATGTGCTAACAATAGATATTACTATAGAGCATCAGCATCACAGTCCTTGGTTCCCTTGACTCCGATGGGGCCATAATTTTCTGAGACGTACTCCAGTGGCTATTTTCGTACCACGATAGGTATATAATTGAGTTACATTACATTAAAAGTAGTTTCAGAAACAACTTATTTAATTTTTATTTTATTTTACACGTCTGGTTCCGTAGGTCCAAATGGAGGGGATAATCTCCAAGGTCATGGAACGTGTCAGTACACAAAATTACAACATAAAAGTAATAACATTTAGAACAAAATGTTTATTTACCCACAAAAAGACAAGCCGTAAGTTTATGTAAACGCAGTCAACAACATAACATAGGAATCAGCTTAATTTTTCAAGGAACTCCTTGATGGAATGGCAGGAATTACCCATGGGGAAACTCTTCATTTTCGATTTGAAAGGGCCTGGATTACGGCTACGATTTTTGAACTCTTGAAGTAGCTTATTGAAAATGGATGCAGCAGTATAGTGCACATCTTTCTGCACAAGAGCCAAGTAAGTGCGAGCCAAATGCAGATTAGATTTTTGGCTAGTAGTAACTGAGTGAAAACAGCTAATTCTTGGGAATAAGATGATACTGTTAATAAGAAACGACAGTAAAGAATATATACATTGAGAGGCCAATGGCAGAATACCCAGATTAATGAACAGGTGTCGACGAGATTTTCGCGAACTTACAACACTCCTTGCCCGAACCGCCCGTTACTGAGCCAAAAATATCTTTTGAGAATGGGAAAAGTTACCCCAAAATATAATACTATATGTCATATGCGAATGAAAATAAACAAAGTAGACTACTTTTCGTGTCGAACTGTTTGTTGCTTGAGAAACCGTTCAAATAGAAGTGGCAGCATTAAGTCTTTGAACAAGATCCAGAACGTGGCCTTTCCACGACAGTTTAATATCTATCTGAACACACAGAAATTTGGACTTTTCAGTTTCACTAATCATATGTTCATTCTGCGAAATTAAAACGTCGGGTTTTGGTGAATTGTGTGTTAGAAACTGTAAGACTGAGTCTTATTGTGATTTAGCGTTAGTTTATTTTCTACAAGCCATGAACTTATGTCATGAACTGCACTATTTGAAACCGAGCCATTGTTGCGCACAACATCTTTACTACCAAGCTAGTGTCATCAGCAAACACAAATATTTTGGAATTACCCGTAATACTAGAGGGCATATCATTTATATAAGTAAGGAACAGGAGTGGCACCCGCATTTAACCGTACCCCACTCAGACCCCACATCGCAACCATTCTCAACACTGTGAATAGTTACCTTTTGCTGTCTGTTGCTGAAGTAAGAGGTGAACCAATTGTGAGTTACTCCCCGTATTCCATAATGATCCAACTACTGGAGGAATATTTTGTGATCAGCACAATCAAACGCCTTAGTTAAAACAAAAAAGATGCCCAGAGTTCGAAACCTTTTGTTTAATCCATCCAGTACTTCACAGAGAAAAGATAATATAGCATTTTCAGTTATTACACCACTTTTAAAAGTCGAACTGTAAATTTGATAAATTATGTGAAATAAAATTATCAATTATTCTTACATACACAGCCTTTTCAATAATTTCAGCAAACCCCAATGGCACAGAAATAGGTTTAAAATTATCTACATTATCCCTTTCTCCATTTTTACAGAGTGGCTTTACTACTGATTACTTTAATCGTTCAGGAAACTGACCATTGTTAAAGGAAAAACTGCAAATATGGCTAAGTACAGGGCTAGCATTTGCTGCACAGTACTTTAATATTCTGCTAAGCATTCCAGCATGTCCGTGAGAGTCCTTTTGTCTTCATTGATTTAATTATTGACTCAATCTTCCCCTTGTCAGTATCACAGAAGAGTATTTCCGACATCAATCTCGGAAAGACATTTTCCAAGAGAGCTATAATATTCCCTGTAGGAACTAAGTTTTTATTTAATTCACCAGCAATGCTCAGGAAATAAATATTGTACGTACCACACACAAAAAAAAGTTTTGCATCACCCCGGTTCCCAGAATTCCTGAAGATAGACGTTGACTGTGGAGATTGTATCGCAGACACAGTCCCGTTGACTGTTCAGAGATTTCACTAAAGCCGCCCAAAGATGTAAACAACCATGCGTGAGCAGTTCCTATTAGACGGACGTGGTGCGACAGCCGATCATGCCGCGGTTCGATCATGTCCGCATTGTTCCTTTGTGCCAGGAAGGGCTCTCAACAAGGGAAGTATCCAGTCTCTGAATGAACCAAAGCGATGTTGTTCGGACATGGAGGTGATACAGAGAGACAGGAACTGTCCATGACATGCCTCGCTCAGGCAGCATAAGGGTTACTACTGCAGTGTATGACTACTACCTACGGATTATGGTTCGGAGGAACCCAGACAGCAACGCCACCGTGTTGAATAATGCTTTTCGTGCAGGCACAGGACATCGTGTTAAGATTCAAACTGTGCGCAATAGGCTGCACTTCACTCCCGACGTCCATCTTTGCAACCACGACACCATGCAGCGTGGTACAGATGGGCCCAACAACATGCCGAATGGACCGATAAGGATTGGCATCGTGTTCTCTTCACCGATGACTGTCGCATATGCCTTCAACCAGACAATCGTCAGAGGTGCGTTTGGAGGCAACCTGGTATGGCTTAACGCCTTAGACACACTGTCCAGCGAGTGCAGCAAGGTGAGGTTCCCTGCTGTTTTGGGATGGCATTAGGTGGGGCCGACGTATGCCACTGGTGGTCATGGAAGGCGCTGTAACGGCTGTACGACCGATAGTGCAACCGTATCGGCAGGATATTGGCGAGGCATTCGTCTTCATGGACGACAGTTCGCGTCCCCATCGTGCGCGTCTTGTGAATGACTTCCTTCAGGATAACGACTTCGCTCTACTAGAGTAGCCAACATGTTCTCCAGACATGAGCCCTATCGAATATGTCTGGGATACATTGAAAAGGGCTGTTTATGGACGACGTGACCCACCAACCACTCTGAGGGATCTACGTCGAATCGCCACTGAGGAGTGGGACAATCTGGCCCAAAAGTGCCTTGATGAACTTGTGGATAGTATGCTACAACGAATACAGGCATGCATCAGAGCAAGACGACGTTCTACTGGGGATTAGAGGTACAGGTGTGTACAGCAATCTGGACCACCACCTCTGAAGGTCTCGCTGTATGGTGGTACAACGTGCAAAAAGGCGGAAATGTTGTTTATGTTGATCTGTAGTTCAATTTTCTGTACAGGTTCCGGAACTCTCGGAACCGAGGTGATGCAAAACTTTTTTGATGTGTGTGTATCTGATTTATTAGTAAGAAATATTTTTACAATGAACTGACTTTATATCGTCGACCTTGTGCTGCTGACCAGACACTTCCTTCGCAACTGACCATACGGTTTTAATTTTATCCTGTGAATTAGCTATTCTATTTGCGTACCACATAATCTTTGCCTTCCTAATAACATTTTTAAACATCTTACAATACTGTTTGTAATGGGCTAATGTAGCTCGATTGTGACAAATTCTAAAATTTTGGTAAAATTCCTACTTTGTTCTACATGATACCCTTATCCCACTAGTCAGCCATCCAGGCTGCCGGCCGGTGTGGCCGAGAGGTTCTAGGCGCTTCAGTCTGGAACCGCGCGACCGCTATGGTCGCAGGTTCGAATCCTGCCTCGGGCATGGATGTGTGTGATGTCCTTAGGTTAGTTAGGTTTATGTAGTTCTAAGTTCTATGGGACTGATGACCTCAGATGTTAAGTCCCATAGCGCTCAGAGCCATTTGAACCACCCAGGCTGCCTTTTACTGCTAGTAAAGTAGTTTTTGGAACGTCATACTGGAAAACAACTTTCAAAGAGCACGAGAAATGTGTTAAGGAAAGCATTGTACATGTCAATCTATGTTATCAGCACTATAAACATCCTGCCACTCCTGTTCGTTAACGAAGTTTAAAAAACTCTATTGCCGTTAGGTCAGCTTTTCTAAGTAGTTTGCAATTATATATAACATTTTTTAAGTACAAACACCTTTTAGTGTTAAAATATGTGCATCATGTTTTCAGTTTGTCTGTAACAACAAAATTACGACTGACGGTTTTCAAATAGCCTTCTAGTGTTTTGCGAGGGGCCCCTAGAAGCGCGGGTCCCTGTGCGGTTACACCGTTTGCACATGCCTAAGGCTGGCCCTGGTTGATAGAATTGAAAACGCACTATCATGAGTATTTTGGAGGAATATGAAATACACATACACACTAAGGATTATCGCCACGGTATACTAAATGAACAAACCGACTTCAAGCATAGACAGTTTAAGAAAAATCATTTAAATTTTATATAACAATAACGACTAACCAGAACAGCAGATATTACAAACACGTCAATAACACTTCCACAGATACATGACCCGCAACAACATAAATATCTCAGTAAACAACTACCTGTCAACTGTCAAAACAATAAAAAAATCTATTTTAATAAACGTGCAACACAGAATCATCGAACAACTTTAAAACATCAGTGAAAATATTACATCCACCAACAAGGGACAGCAGCAATAATTCACTTTAACTTGACATACGTCCGTTTACTACGTCAGGACGTGAGTGCAACATCCAACGTAAAAACCCTTTATAAATTATATATTATGTAAAACATAAATAAATGCGATTGTTTGCAGATTTACTGATGAAGGCAATAAAGCCGAAACAAGCTTATATACAAAAATAAAATATCAAGCAGCATACTGTCTACTAATTCTCTGCGTAGTTAACAAACTAGATACTGATTGCTACGTTCCACGCACTGTTACAAATTGTCCGAGACACACACTATACGACTGCGTTCGGGTGATTGGTGACCATCTGAGGTTGAGTAGGGTGCCCGAACGTTCGTTAAACCAGGAACGTGTGAGTACAGTCCTGTGGATATGGCTATTGACATCTTGGAAAACGAGAGTGTTCACAGCATACTCATCACGAAGATGTACAAGAAAAGGCAGTAACTGGATAATAAAAATGTGTGTTTAAACATCCTGGTTCATGTTCACCGTAACCAATAGATGAATGTGCCAATATCAGGTTGCACTCCCTATTGACGTTAGAGTCGACCAAATGATGAAGTTAACTACACCATTTATCTGTAGCACCTGGTATACTTCCAAGTATAATGGACTGAATCCGAGTTTTGTATTACAGTTTATGTGAGGAGGTGCATAAAATGGCAGTGGTAGCCTGAACACTAGATACATTCTTCTTTTTTCATTTTTAAAGAAGAACGACTGGAGTTGAACATACCGTCTGCATGGAATTCATTAGGCACACAGCGCTAGCTTATGTTGATACGAGCGTAAATCGGTAGTGACCGTGTTCAAGGAACTAGCTATTGTCTTAGGACGTGCACAAGACAACACTGTGCGTGAAGTGGCCGATTTGTCGATGTATCAACATCCAGAACGTCATTGAGTGGAGAAGAACTGTCTTCAGTCATGAGTCCAGCTTGGAAATGATCCCCGATTCGAAGAAGTGTCTGGAGACGCCCCGGACAGCGTTGGGATACAGACCTGACTGTCGCCTGCCGTACGGCCTGACAACCAGAAGTTATCAGCTGGGGTGCCAATTCTTTCCTTAGCAGGACCCCATCTGTTGTCCGCAGCATCCTTACAGCGCAGCGCCACGTCGACGATATTCTAAGCCCCATTTCGTTGCAGTTCATGCAAGACATCCTGGCCTTAAATTTTAGCAAGATAATGCCCACCCGCACACGGTAGGAGCTTCTACTGCCTGTCTTCGCGATTGCCAAACGCTACCGTGGCTGGCAAATTCGCCAGATTTCTGCCTAACTGAGAACGTGTGGAGTATTATGGGCAGCGCCCTCCAACCATGTCGGGATTCTGACGATCTAACGACCCAATTAGAATTTGGCAAGATACCCCTCCGGAGGACATCCAACTCTAGCACTCAATGCTAAGCCAAGTAACTGCTTGCGAAAGGGCCAGAGGTGGACCAACGCGTTATTGCTTGCGCAGTTTGTGGCGATCTTTCTCTCGAATAAATCTAATTTTTCTAAAATTATCATAATTTGTTTGTCTGTACATGGACATCACATCTACCGATTTCCGTCCCATTCGAATAATTCCTTTGTGGTGCGTCTTTTTTTCTTATAGTGTATTTATATTGCTCCGAGACGCATTTGTTTCACTATAATCTGGCACTTAAACACATCGACTATAACAAGAGACTTGCCCTGGTGTAAAGACATAGACCTGCCTGCAACGGATATGGTGCAGTTTTCCGTTGAACGCGCTAGCCTCGTTTCGCAATCCCCTTACGTCTATTGTGTTCCGACCCATATGTCGGCACATTGTGGCTACCAGCCTGCGGCTGCTAATGCAATGCTGCATGGCTGCTTTGGTTCAAATGGTTCAAATGGCTTTGAGCACTATGGGACTCAACTGCTGAGGTCATCAGTCCCCTAGAACTTAGAACTACGTAAGCCTAACCAACCTAAGGACATCACACACATCCATGCCCGAGGCAGGATTCGAACCTGCGACCGTAGCGGACGCGCGGTTCCAGGATGTAGCGCCTAGAACCGCTCGACCACCACGGCCGGCTGCATGGCTGCTTTCTCAGTACTTACACCGAAGAGCCAAGGAAACTGGTACACCTGCCTAATATTGTGTAGCGCCCCCGACAGCATACAGAAGTGCAACAACACGACGTGGCATGGACCCGACTAACGTCTGAAGGAGTGCTGGAGGGAAATGACACCATGAGTACTGCAGGGCTGTCCATAAATCCGTAGGAGTACGAGGGAGTGGAGATCTCTTCTGAACAGCACATTGCAAGGCTTCCCAGATATGCTCCATAATGTTCATGTGTGGGGAGTTTGGTGGTCAGCAGAAATGTTTAAGCTCAGAAGAGTTTTCCTGTAGCAACTCTGTAGTAATTCTGAACGTGTGGGGTGTCGCAAGAAGTAGGACAAACTCCGTACCAGCACATTTTGTTAGTGCAAGCATCCACTCGGGGGGAAACTTATTGTTTACTGTGACTGACTTCTACATGCAAGTTCAGCACCAAGCGACAGATGTCTGCAGAACGGCTCACCTGCGCAGGTACAGCTGAAAGGTTCTCAATGTTACACTGATAGTACATGTCTATGTAAATAAAAGCCAAGTCTACCTCTTAGAAACAGTGAAGTACTGTAGAAATAGTTAACGGTCGCTTTGTATGAGCTTTCGTGATGTCTCAGCTTGTCTGTATGGAACTTCTTGTCCTGAGCCGAGCGGTCTAAGGCGCTGCAGCCATGGACTGTGCGGCTGGTCCCGTCGGAGGTTCGAGTCCTCCCTCGGGCATGGGCGTGTGTGTTTGTCCTTAGGATAATTTAGGTTAAGTAGTGTGTAAGCTTAGGGACTGATGACCTTAACAGTTAAGTCCCATAAAATTTCACACACATTTGAACATTTTTCTTGTCCTGACAGGAGCTGTTTACGAAAATAGCCCAGAATAACACTGACTGCATTCTTCCTGATGGTCCAAATGAGGCACCTCGTCCATCACGTGTTACCGGTCTTGGAAATCTCGATGTCCTGCTTTCAGCATACGTCTCGGAAACGGTAAACGTTCTCGTCACTATGATGTAGGGGCTCCTACGTCCCAGCACAAAGGATGTCTTCCGAATGAATGGAGCATTCTGATCTGCTCTTACTGAATTTATCCACCAAATTACTGATGCTGCCAGTGTGGATGCACTGTCCACCATTTTCTTTCTTTCTGCATGTGGCACTTTCACCGGCAAAACTATTTTGTATAGATCGCCGTATCGCACTGGCAGCTAAACCTTGCTAAAGTGGCCTACAGATGGTCAAAGACAAGAAGACACTTGCTCAATTACGCTGCTCTGCCACTGAGAACAGAAGCTTGAATATTATAGCGTGAAACCTATCTCCAACCCGGCAATGTATCACCATGTACCGTTTCCATGTAGTAAACATCGAATTCGTATCCTGCTCAATACAAAATAGCCTCTTTTCCATCATTGATATAGCTGTCGATCGCCATACACTCGTACATATATCACAAAGACTGTTGTAAATAGGCCAGATCAGTTCCCCTTGGCACAAATGAGCTACTGTTTCTGGCCCCGACCTGCATGCTTGCTTGCTTTCTACACCCATCTCCAGACTCTGGGATTACAAGAACATATGTAATTACACATGGTTTGCCAGAATATCATACCATTAACGCGATACTTCTCGATATCAAGCACATAGCTATATCGCTTGCATAGCAGTATCGCTCGCACAGTATAATATAGACTAGAAATCATTTCTCTAGAAACCCGAAATTTTAGCGAGGTGTAGCGTGCTGTAGACCACTGAATAACTAGAAACTTACCCCATATGCGAAGACCTTTACATGAAAACTCTAAGGGAAAAAAGGGGAAACTGATATTTTCACTTGCGAATACCAATGTCGGACATGTAACACATCATTCCTATAATTTACAAAGTCAACTAAAGTGTGTCTCATGTCTAGAGAACCAGCAAACGTGACTTCCACCTATCTTTCACCTGGTAGATGCAGACATCACAATCGATGTTCTCTCAACTAAATGAAGGCACGAAATGTGCAGGCGCAGTCAACTGGACAATTTACATGGGAGGGAATAATGGCCAAGCGCCAACACACGTCCATATTGAATCTTCTCAAACTTCCACGCGATCACGAAAGCTGCCCAACACATACTAAGTATTAGTTCGCTATTCGGCCGTCTAGAGGACGACACAGTTAAGTCAGTTACATTCCTGAATCCCAACAGGCCTCCCCAATCGGACAGCACTTGCTGTTACCAGAAAACATGAATCATTGCCCCCACAGGCTACCGGCGCTTTACGCCAAAGCACGCATTGACAGAATCATCCTAGGAAACCAGCCACATATGTATTTTATCACTGTACTTACAATTAAATATTACGATCGGGGTCTCAATTGGACGGCATTCGACAATGAGCGAAGTATCGGAAATACACCCTGCTGACAGCTGTGGCCCTGGAAACAGAAATATCTGTATCATTCGTATCACTTGACATACTTTTCCCTTTGCTGTCACAGTATTCCACATCAAATCCATACCGTCCTTACGACAGGACATAGTTATTTCCTTTGCACACGTCGACGCACACGCACACGCACACGCACACGCACACGCACACGCACACGCACACGCACACGCACACGCACACGCACACGCACACGCACACGCACACGCACACGCACACGCACACGCACACGCACACGCACACGCACACGCACACGCACACGCACACGCACACGCACACGCACACGCACACGCACACGCACACGCACACGCACACGCACACGCACACGCACACGCACACGCACACGCACACGCACACGCACACGCACACGCACACGCACACGCACACGCACACGCACACGCACACGCACACGCACACGCACACGCACACGCACACGCACACGCACACGCACACGCACACGCACACGCACACGCACACGCACACGCACACGCACACACTCTTTATAAGCCTGATGCTCATGGCGAACCTATCACACACCCCCTACTACCAAGTATAATACTTGGCCAATAACTGATTGCTGGCGATACGAAACAATACTCACCGTAAATCAGCGATGAGTGGACGTGTCTCAAAGGTTTTTCTTACGAGTGGTACCACTGTGTCTTAGAAAGAGAGGCGTAATCGTCCTACAAACCGCCAGATGTTTTAGAAGAAAAAAAAAAACATCGCAATGACCATTGTACTATCACAGTCGGTCTTGGTTCTACAGGTGCACACAAATATCTATGTTGAAAGCTATGCCTGCTTTATAAATCGCGGTATGGCACTAACTCCGAATGAAGTGGTTTTTCCAGACAAATACCGTGACACTGAATACAGACGGTGATCACTGAGTGTATATTACCAGACCAACAGTGTGTCTACACGTCGCCAACGGTGCAATCTCTTAATAAAATTAGTGAATTTAGTAAGTGATTCGGCTAAGAAACATTGTATGAACCTTGTATTTGCAACTCCCTCACGCCACTGCAAGATAATTCTCCAGTATTTGTAACGCATTCTGTCTCGATGCCACGTCAGAGGTTCGGTGATACATCGACTGGGTTATAGGTGATGGTTGGTTGAGAAGGATCACAGACAGTAGATGGTGTGCTGATAGATGTCAGAAGAAATGTACGCTAGCTTTTCAGATCTCTAGTGTTACACATTCCGGTAGAAATAATGTCTGGGATTTGGAATCAAGTCTTCCATTCAACCACTTACGTCCATTGTATACTATGCATGTACACATGCATATACACAAACATACAGAAAACAGAGTAAACGCTCAGCAAATGTGGAATATGTTGGGTGGAGGCGACTGGATGCAATAGAGTACAGTGCTATACTATGCCTCCCGATCAGAAAAATAGCGGATTTGCGTTAGATGTTGGCAGCTGTACTACATTTACAAACAATTTTAGAACATGGAACGACGGGTTATCTCTTGATTGGGTGGGTAAAACTGACATTAAATAGATAGAATTGCGAAAAATGACGGGAAAATACTTATAAATTGAGGGAATATACACCAAAACGTGGGGAAATTGAGAAAGTACTTGCGTGTCTTCTGGTTGGCGCAGAACAATTTGTACATGGGAACGAGTATGAGACATCAAGAGGAATCTGAGAAAATTCGACATGGAAGCGAAGGAAAGGGAAACAGTCACTTTATTCCGTCGAGGCAGCATTCTACTGCGCGTCTGTTGAGGTAAGTGATACACACGAGTTCACTACTGTATCTGAGGCTTTTCAGAAATACAGAGAACCATCTGCCTCTAAACTTACATTCATCTGCGTTAAAGGATAACGTAGAGTGGACGGTGGGATCGATTGAGATGGAGCTGTAATGAGGTACGATTTAATGGCAGACAGATCATGCATTCTAGAGAGGGAGATGTAGCTGCAGGTCATTTGGCTATCTTTTTCCGCTGTTCAGTCAGGCTGCATCAGTCACGTGACAGACTGTTTGACTCTTATACAACCATGTGTTCTGTATGTGATTTAGAGCACTGTCTACTTGCGATCGTTAATGGCAAACCTCTCGGTCATCAGAGGACTTCCATCTCGTGTGATGAAATGTGACCATCCTGTTTCGACACATTCCTTTAAACGAACAAAGATTTATGCGATGTACTCCACCCCCCTGTCACATCTTGGGTGTAAAATCGAGACTTTAGTTTCATAACTAAGACAGGTGTTTGTGAGACAGTGCAATCCCCATGTATTCGTCTGCTTGACAGATGTTCTGTTTACAGAGTTGGTGGTGGCATGACTTAATTTCACATGTCAGACACTGCTGCTATGCGTCCGTCTGTTTCCTTGTAAGAGGTATTCTCTTCCTCTATTACTAACGATCATTTTATATAGCACTGATGTGGGCATAGTATAATTTCTGAACCGTGATCAGATATGAACAGATTTCTATTGCGCGACCTGCGACATCAGTATAGCATTGAGAACCTTTTAGCTGCGTCTGCGAGGGTGAGTCACTCGGCAATTAGATCTACGCTGGAGCGCAGGTAGAGAGGCATTGCGGCAGCAACGGTAAACACGCGTCCAGAGGGTGACTTGGCTCTTGTTTACATAGACACGTGACGTCAATATAACACTTGAATTCTAGCTGTATACCTGAAACTAGAAGCAACTTTCACCTACTGGCTGTATGTGGTAGCGACCTGAGAGCAGTAGCTCGCGCCCCTGCATTCGTCTGTCCGTCGGTAGCTAGCGGCGGCGGCGGCGTCGCGTTCGCGCCTATCACGCTACGGTTGACGATAGTTCGAAAGCGTTTTTTACGCACAGTGAATGTTTGTGCACTGCATTACTTTCGGCTGTTTAAGCGTTATGAGCCTGTTTGCAAAGCCTTTTACATGCATTATTGTTTGACAATTTAAGAGTTATTTGCGTGTCTGTACATCAGTGTACTGCATCATTTCCGTGATTTACCAGTAGAGTAAAAATTTCTCGGTGTACATGCCGCGTCAAATCAGGATAAATCTCCGAGCTTTCGACCACTACCTCCATGGTCGTCGTCAGGGCTAAAACTGACTGTCGTGAACTAGCGAGGTTCCCACTTTTATATGCAAAGGACGGCTTCTTATTGGCTGGAATACGTCAGCGATATGGCGCGTAGCGAAGTGGTGCCCTCTACTTCCATAGATGTAGTTGCTATCCCGCGTTGCTTGCAGCGCCATCCCTTAAATCAGGAGGTAAAGTGCGAGAAGTTTTTCTCAGCGATTTTTCTTTATCCAGTGCACTCTTCCAAGTGTTGCTAAGTGCATAGCCGTTGTCTCTATTAAAGTTGTTATCGCTAAGCCTAATTTCGACTGCTTCCCGGATCACAGAGTCCCAGTAATTCGATGTGTGGGCTATTACTCTGGTTTCTTCAAATAAAATCTTATGCTTGTTAAGCAGGCTATGTTCAGCCACCGCTGATTTTTCCAAATACCTGTATTTCAGGTGACGTTGGTGCTCGATGCAGCGGTCGGCAACGGTTCTTACAGACTGGCCCACGTAATTCTTGCCGCATTCGCAAGGAATAGTATAAATTCCCGGCACTCTTAAGCCGAGACTATCTTTGACTGGTCTCAACATTTCCTTAATTTTCCTAGGTGGTCGGAAAACTGGTTTTATTCCTTGCCTCTTCAGGACTCTGGCTATCTTGCTCGTTGTAGCACCGCAAAAAGGAAGCCGCGCTAAGTGTTGGTCCTCTTCTTGTATGTGGCCGGCATCGTGTCTTACTTTCTTGGACAATACTGATTTAATTTCACCGGCAGAATAACCATTCCTCTTGAAAACAGTCATCAAATGGTTGATCTCGGGACCGAGGTGGTCCTTGTCGGAAATAGTCCTGGCTCTGTGTACTAAAGTATTCAGCATAGCTCTCTTCTGAGACGGATGATGGAAGCTATGGCTATGCAGATATAAGTCTGTATGGGTTGGCTTCCTGTACACAGAATGGCCCAGTCGTCCATCCGGCTTTCGCTCTACCAACACATCTAAAAAAGGTAACTTCCCTTCCTTCTCTACCTCCAATGTAAATTTTATGTTTGGATGTACACCATTCAGATGTTCGACGAACTGCTGCAGCGTGTCGCTGCCGTGTGGCCAGATTAAAAAAGTATCGTCGACGTATCTGTAGAAGCATGATGGGCGGAGGTGTGCACTGCTCAGGGCTCGTTCTTCAAAGTCCTCCATGAAAAAATTCGCTATTGCTGGTGACAGTGGCGAACCCATGGCTGTTCCATCCGTCATTTCATAATAATTTCCACTGTATAAAAAATAAGTGGTCGTCAAGGTATGCCGGAACAACTTCAAAATTTCTGAGGAGAAATGAGCAGACAACAATTGTAATGTGTCATCCACAGGTACTTTGGTGAACAGAGAAACCACGTCGAGGCTGACCATGATATCACTTGGGCCTATCTTCATCTGTTTTATGATATCAACAAACATTTTTGAATTTTTAATATGATGTGGGCAGTGACCAACTATAGGCGCCAACAGTTTAGTTAAGTGCTTTGCAAGCTTGTACGTAGGAGAGCCAATAGCGCTAACAATCGGTCTCAACGGGACGTTCTCCTTATGAACCTTTGGCAAACCGTACAGTCTTGGTGGCCTAGGTGCTCTCGGCCGTAAGTTCTTCACCAGTTCATCGGAGAGGCCAGAGTTTTTTAGTAGCTCCCGTGTCTTCCTGCTGAGCGCCGATGTGGGATCCCGTCTGAGAACCCGGTATGTGCTGTCCTCCAGTAATAATCCAACTTTCTTATGGTAATCTGTAGCATTGAGGATTACCGTGGCGTTCCCCTTGTCCGCAGGTAAAACAACTAGATCTTCATCCTTCTGCAACAATTTCAGTCCTTGTCTCTCCTCTCTGCTGATGTTTGACTTAGGCGGCTTGGATGTCGCTAAAATCCGGCTAGTAGCAAGCCTTACGTCATCCGCTGCTTCTTGAGGAAGATGACGAACTGCTTGTTCCACTCCACTAATGATCTCAACCACCGGTAACTTACGTGGAGCTGGGGCAAAGTTCAATCCTTTACTGAGAGCCGAGATGGTAGCTTCATCAAGTTCCTTGTCAGAGAAGTTGATAACAGTGCGGTGAATGCCGTTGGACCCAGTAGTTCCTTGATCACGGTTAAACCGCTCAAATTTATCGGCCTGTTTCGCCGTAGTCCTGCTTAAATTGGCTCGTTGGTGTGCCGCCAAAGTCATATCGACCCATTCCCAGTCCAACGGTGAGAGGACTTCGGCCAGAAATAAATGGCAACTAAATAACAGGCGAGCGTTCATGTCTAGTTCATATCTGGTATGACGTATCCTCTCCTTCACAATAGTATGGCTGGTTTTTCGTAAAATTCTGTTTACTGCAGCGCTTCTGATGTGGTGTTTGACGACTGCAAACTTCGGTACTACCTCCTTGTCACGACAGCGTTGTAAAAAAGCCAGATTGCTCAGCAACTGAGACTGTTTCAGGCGCAGACAACGGCTATGCACTTAGCAACACTTGGAAGAGTGCACTGGATAAAGAAAAATCGCTGAGAAAAACTTCTCGCACTTTACCTCCTGATTTAAGGGATGGCGCTGCAAGCAACGCGGGATAGCAACTACATCTATGGAAGTAGAGGGCACCACTTCGCTACGCGCCATATCGCTGACGTATTCCAGCCAATAAGAAGCCGTCCTTTGCATATAAAAGTGGGAACCTCGCTAGTTCACGACAGTCAGTTTTAGCCCTGACGACGACCATGGAGGTAGTGGTCGAAAGCTCGGAGATTTATCCTGATTTGACGCGGCATGTACACCGAGAAATTTTTACTCAGGAAATACGTCGCGAAAGACTTCGTAGCCATACCAGTAGAGTAGTTTGCAGATCTGTAGGCTATGTAGCGCGAACCCAAGCATGTCAGGGCGAGTGTTTTGTATCAGTGTAATAAATGAACTACATGAAATCCATCCCTAAATAAACTGTTCCAAAATAAGTACACTCCTTCCTCTCTCCAGCAGCTCAGAACCGGCAGAGTCCTTTTTCCGCCAATTTTCCAGAGGGAGGGCGGGAGGGGAGGTCATTTACCAGAGGGGAGAGGTTAATTAATAGATCAATTTAATTAATGGCAAATCAAATTGATATCAGAGGTGTATCTGTAGCAGTGAGAGGGAGAGGGTGGGTTGGAGGTTTTCTGAAGGAGGGGTGTGGGAGGGGGTGAGGGAACAATACGTTAAGTATCTGTCAGTCAAAGGATAACAATAGGTTAAGTACCTGTCAATCAAAGGAGAACAATAAGTTTGCCCCTGAGTGGAAACCTGCCCCTCATGTAGGCAAATAGCACTAACAAAATGCACTGGTACGAAGTTTTGTCCCACTACTGTCACAGTGTCCTGGTGGAATTGCAAAAGTCCGTCGCAATGCACAATGGACAGAAATGGCTGCAGGTGGTCAGACACTATGCTTACTTACGTGTCACCAGTCAGAGTCGTATCTAGACGTATCATGGGTCCCATATCACTCCAACTGTGCACACCCCACAACTTCACAGAGCCACCACCAGCATGAACAGTCCTCTGCTGACATGCAGGATCCACGGATTCATGCAGTTGTCTCCATACTCGTAAACATCTATCCGCTCGATAGAATTTGAAATGAGGCTCGTCCAACCAGGCAACATGTTTCTAGTCATCAACAGTCAAATGTCGGTGTTGATGGGCCCAGGCGAGGCGTAAAACTTTGGGTCGTGCAGTCATCAATGGTACACGAGTGGGCCTTTGGCTCCGAAAGCCCATATCGATTATCTTACGTTGAATGGTTAGCACGCTGGCACTTTTTGATAGCTGAGCACTGAAATCTGCAGCAATTTGCGGGAGTGTTGCACTTCTGTCACGTTGAACGATTCTCTTCAGTCGTCGCTGTTCCCGTTCTTGCAGGATCTTTTCCCAGCCGCAGCGATGCCAGAGATTTGGTGTTTTCTGGGATTCCTGAGATTCACGGTACACTCGTGAAATGGTCGTATGGGAAAATCCACACTTCATTGCTACCCCGGACATACTGTGTCA
This sequence comes from Schistocerca piceifrons, assembly GCF_021461385.2. NCBI lineage: Eukaryota > Metazoa > Arthropoda > Insecta > Orthoptera > Acrididae > Schistocerca > Schistocerca piceifrons. The sequence continues at coordinate 692,021,696 of NC_060149.1, forward strand.
CATCGCTCGTGCGCCGACTATAACACCACTTTCAAACTCACTTAAATCTTGATAACCTGCCACTGTACCAGCAGTAACCGATCTAAGAACTGCGACAGACACTTTTTGTCTTATATAGGCGTTCCCGGCCGCAGCGCCATATTTTGCCTGTTTACATATCTCTGTATTTGTATATACATGGCCGGCCGGGGTGGACGAGCGGTTCTAGGCGCTACAGTCTGGAACCGCGTGATTGCTACGGTCGCAGGTTCGAATCCTGCCTCGGGCATGGATGTGTGTGATGTCCTTAGGTTGGTTAGGTTTTAGTAGTTCTAAGTTCTAGAGGACTGATGACCTCAGAAGTTAAGGCCCATAGTGCTCAGAGCCATTTGAACCATTCTTTTGACTATACCAGTTTCTTTGCCGCTTCAGAGTGTTATTTTTGCTGAAAGACTGGGTAGGGACACTACACGTTTTATGATTCACCAGTTATAAAACATCTTGTTTTGACCTAATCACTGATGATGTAAAGTACTACTATGAAGCAAAACTCTTTGGCAACGAGGTTTGCGTCCCATAGAGAGAATATATGTCGTATTCAGGTCGTCGTGAACAACTGTATCTTGTGCATTCGTTTCTTTGTATGTCTTTGTTTAGATTTAGATTAGATTAGATTAGATTTACTTTCATTCCAATTGATCCGTAGTGAGGAGGTCCTCCAGGATGTGGAACATGTCAGAAAAACAACAATACATGATAAATATTTACAACTAAAACAAATAAGCTAATGTACCATTCCACAGTTCCCAAGTGGAATGATCATTTTTTAATGAACACTAAGAGTCATTTTACAAATACTAATGCACTGAATTTGGAATAAAAATGTTTTTTATTTATTTATAAGGTAATAAACATGTAATACAACTACTGTAATACTTATTTACAATGAACACATTACTGCACTGAAATGGTGCCGAAGTTAGATTATACTTACACACACACACACACACACACACACACACACACACACACACTTTCAATGAACACATTACTGCACTGAAATTGTGCAGAAGTTATGTTGTACTTATATATAAATCAGTTGGTTTTACTAAGAAATTCATCAATGGAGTAGAAGGAGTTGGCCACCAATAAATCCTTTAGGCTTCTCTTGAACTGAATTTCATTGGTTGTTAAGCTTTTTATGGCTGCTGGCAAGTTACTGAAAATGTGTGTTCCTGAATAATGAAGTCTCGTGAGGAGACCATGAGGATAAAATCAGAGATCAGAGCCCACACAGAGGCATACCGACAATCTTTCTTTCCACGAACAATACGAGACTGGAACAGAAGGGAGAACCGATAGAGGTACTCAAGGTATCCTTCGCCACACACCGTCAGGTGGCTTGCGGAGTATGGATGTAGATGTAGAACAAGACAATATTTTGCCAATTGCTACAGATCTACACAGCATAATCTTGTACAGTTTTACCAGTCCATCTGTGCCGGGCACGAGCCAGGCAAATACGTTCGTAACGTCATACAGGTCCCAGCTGGCTGGTCCACGCGATACAGGTCCCAGGCATCTCGTACACTGTCACCCTCAGACCGCAAATCTCAGCACAGATATCCTCGGCACAGTGAATCCACTTAACTCTTATAATAAAGGTAAGTTCCCAGTCCAGGGTGTATACCACGTAGGTTTCTTTCGGATTATGCTGATGAAATAACTCCCTCTTTAGCTCGCTCGATGAAACATCTGTACCTAAATACCAAAAAACTCCGCATGTGACAAATATACAGTAAAGAATGAAGTAATCTGCTGAATTATAGACCCAAATGATAGACAGCGATTTGTAGTAGGAATTTAGAACATACAAAATGTTCCAATAGAATGAAATACCTTTAGGGGAACTAACCATTGACACACAAAGTGCACGGTTTCAGAAAATGTTCTTGTGGAAACAAGTGGTTCTTTATTCGCAATGAGGGCTGTCGACGAGAGATTTGAAGTTTTTACCAAATTTCTTGATTTCCATACACGTTTTTAACGATGTTTCTCCTAAGTGACTCTTAAACTGGATGCATATGGAGTATCGTTTTAGCTACGCGACTGGATTCGTTATTTAGTGACATCGAAGCTCTGTCTGTTGTATACCAAGGAAGCCTTACACGTAGGCCCTCTGCTCTTCTTTATAGATATAAATGATTTAGGAGGCCATCGGAGCAGCTCTCTGAGTGTTTGCAGACGATGCTGTTGTTCACCGTTTATTAAAGTCATGATCAGAAGATGGAAACGAATTGAAAAGTGGTCTACACGTAGTACCTGCAAACCGTGGGAACTTAAAGGCTGCCGGTTCAATTAAATACTTGTGGATTATCATTACAGAAAAAGTGAACTGAAACTATCACATAGAAAATGTTATGGGGAGAGTGAACGAAATACTACGTTTTTTGGTAGAACGCTTGGAAGTTGCAACAAATCTACAAGGGAGAATGCTTACATTACGCTTGTTCGTCCTCTCCAGTGCTACTGAGCCGTATGTGATCCTGATCAATGTGAGCATATTGAAAATGTTCAAAGAAATGCTGCTCGCTTTGTAATAGCGCGAAATAGGGAAGTGTGTGTCACGAAAATGATACACGAGTTGTAACGGTAATGATTAAAACAAAGGCGTTTTTCACTGTGGCGAGATCATTTCATGAAACTAAAATCAAACTACTTCCTCCGAACGCCAAATTTTTTTTTGTTTATTTCCAACTACATAGTGACAAACGATCATTTTAGTAATGTAAGAGAGGTGAGAGCTCCCACGGAAATGTTTAGGTGTTCATTTTTTTCAGGTGCCATTCGGGAGTGGAACGGTCGAGAAATAGTCCAAATGTGAGTCCATGAATCCTCTGACAGACACTTAAGTGTGAATTGCAGAGTAATCATGTAGATGTAAATGAAGCAGCCCGAAGCTATCTGATTTTCCTCATCATGATCATATCGCGAGCTGCGTGGGAAAGGAGATCTCATGTTGTTGGACCCTCCTTGGAATGTAGGCTCTCGGAATTTTAATATTAAACCTCTCCTTGTTGCACAACACCTCTTGAATCGTCTGTGTCTTGAGCTTCATGAGCATATCTATGACGATGTCGTTCGCACTAGACGAAACCCAACACTTTTGTTTGATTCTTATTTACCTTCCTCCCATGAGTATCAATCTGACGACATTATTCAAGAATCGGTCGAACGTGTGTTTTGTAAGCTACTTCTTTCATGGACGATCTATATTCCCAAAGGATTATTCCGACGAACCTCAGTTTGCTGACTGCTGTTCCTACAATCAAATTTTATTTCGGATGTGTCGTTTCTCTTTAGACCGTTCTGACGCAAACTTGCAGGTATTCTACTGTTCTTACTGCTTACAGATATTGATAGCCCATCGTATAAATAAACAGTAACGTTGCTTTCCGCCTGGTGTGTATACTCACAGTACATGCATCCAATGTTGATCCACTGCTGGTGTCCATTTCGTTACAATTGCGTTGCGATTTCGTACATGCAACACCATCGTCCGTGAGCATCCTCACGGAGCTTCCAACGTTATCCACTAGTTGCTTTATACACATCGGCTTCTCAGCACTCCCCTGGAGTAAGCCCAAAGGTACTTTTACATCTGACTTTTCCTCCCGTCAAGAATGGTATGTTGAACTCTGTCTCCTGGGAAGTCCTGTATCCACTCACACATTTTGTCTAATATTCCATTAACTTATACACTGACGGAAAAAAATCACAGCACCCAAAAAATAATTAATGTAGAGTAATGAAATTTCATAAATACACTTGTCTAGGTGCCGTATTTAAGTGATTAAAATTGCAAGATCACAGATCAATGTAAGCGCGAGATAAGCCATTGTAAATGTGAAATGCTGGAACATTAATAACTGGCGTAACCGCCACAAAGTTGCATACAAGCATTGAAACGTGCATCCATTGTGTTGTACAAGTGCCGGAAGTCTGTCTGCGGGATGGAGACCCATGCCTGTTGCACTCAGTCAGTCAATACGGGGACGGTTAACGCTGCTTGTGGATAACGCTGGACTTGTCAGGTGATGTCCCATATGTGCTCGATTGCAGGCAGATCTGTTGATCGAGCAGGACAAGGAAACATGTCGACACTCTTTAAAGTATGTAGGGATACAACAGCGGTATGGAGGAGAGCGTTATCCTGTTGGAGAACACCCCCTGGAATGTTGTTCATGAACGACAGCACAACAGGTCGAACAGCCAGATTGCCGCACAAATCTGCAGTCAAGATGCGGGGATAACCAGGAGAGTGCTCATGCATACAAAATCGCACACCAGACCACAACTCCAGGTGTAGGTCCAGTATGTCTAGCAGACAAGTTGGCTGCAAGCCCTCAGCTGGCCTCCTCCTAACCAACACACCATCATAAAAAAACAATGGGCCTCCACCCTACCTTCCAACGATCTCTCGCTTGAAACCACTGAAGTAGCAAATGGCGGTGGCTTGGCGTCAGCGGAATGCACGCTACAGGGCGTCTGGTTCGGAGCTGTCCTTGAAGTAGCCGATTTGTATCAGTTCACTGTGTTACTGTGGTGCCAACTGCTGCTCAAATTATTACTGCAGATGCAGTACGAAGCGCCAGAGCCATACGCCGAACACGATGGTCGTCTCTCTCGCAGTACCACGTGGCTGTCCGGAGCCCAGTCTTCTTGGGACCGTATATTCCTGAGACAACCACTACCGGCAACCATGTATAGTAGCTACATTCCTGCCAAACACTTCTGCAATAGCGCAGAAAGAACGTCCAGCTTCTCGTAGCCCTATTACACCACCTCGTTCAGACTCAGTGAGGTGCTGATAATGACATCTTTGTTGCTTTAAAGGCTTTCTTGATTAACATAAACTCGCCACCTTCATTCTCAAAGGTAACTAACGCTCACGACCGTTAAAGCGTGTATTTAAAGCAAACCAGATTTGCACTCTCATAGTGATGCTACTAGCACAACTCCTATGTGACTGGAGTGAAGTTTGAACAGACATGTTTCAGATGTAGAAATACGCACAACTCCTCCTTGCTGTTGCGATTTTTTCCCCGTCAGTGTATGGTGTTCGGTAGGCGAAAGTGTAGAATTGCTGCCAATGCCGTCCGGATGCCAAGGAATAGGACTGCTGCGTTCTTTATTGTGTGAGCGTTCGGACAGAAGTTAGATTCACGAGATCACTGCAGACTGTCGTCAAATAATTTCGTAATACTCGAGCACAGAAATTGTTCAGAGGTTGATATAGATGTTATAGACTATTGTTTATACTGGAAGAGGTCTATAGCTTTGCACATTTATGCTAACACCGTTCTTGAACTCGGGGGCAGTGTCCTACGACAAACTGCTGCTCGAAAGGGAGCGAGATTTTTCACATAATGTGTAGAATCATACAGGAATATCATCAGGTCTAGTTACCTTCTCTCCGCGGAGTATATTATTTTGTATTCCGCCACCATTTATTGCGATGTCGTGCATTACCTACATTTCTAGCATTTGTAGATCTAGAGAAGGCTTTTGACAATGTTGATTGCAATACTCTCGTTCAAGTTCTGAAGGTAGCAGGGGTCAAATACAGGGAGCGAAAGGCTGTCTACAATTTGTACAGAAACCAGATGGCAGTTACAGAGTAGAGGGGCATGAAAGGGAAGCAGTGGTTGCGAAGTGAGACAGACAGGGTTGAAGCCTATCCCTGATGTTATTCAAATTGTATATCGAGCAAGCAGTAAAGGAAACAAGAGAAAACTTTGGAGTAGGAATTAAAATACATGGAGAAGAAATAAAAACTTTGAGGTTCGTCGATGACATTGTAATTCTGTCAGAGACAGCAAATGACTTGAAAGAGCAGTTGAACGAAATGGATATCAATAAAAGCAAAACGAGGATAATGGAATGTAGTCGAATTAAATGTGGTGATGCTGAGGGAACTAGATTAGGAAATGAGACACCAAGCAACAGATTTAAGTGTCAGGAAGTCCTTTCTGAAAGTGTTTGTATGGAGTGTACCCTTGCATGGAAGTGAAACATGGACGATAAACTGTTTAGACAAGAAGAGAACAGAATTCTTTGAAATGTGGTGCTAGAGAAGAATGCCGAAGATTAGATTGGTAGATCACGCAACTGATGAGGAGGTACTGAATAGAATTTGGAAGAAGAGGAATTTGTGGCACAACTTGACTAGAATAAGAGATCGGTTGGTAGGACACACTCTGAGGCATCAAGGGATCACCAATTTAGTACTGGAGGGAAGCGTAGGGGGATAAAAATCGTAGATGGAAACCAAGAGAAAAATGCAGTAAGTAGATTCAGAGGTTGCAGTCATTACTCTGAAATGAAGAGGCTTGCACAGGACAGAGTAGCATGGAGAGTCGCATCAAACCAGTCTTTGGCCTGAAGACCACAACAAAAACAAATTTTCTTACTAGTATCCTGTGCACTTGTACTGACACATTCCATGACCAAGAAGTTTTGGCTCGCATGGTCCCGTGGAACCTGATAAATGAAGTGTTAGTGTTTCTTTTTAAGGTATTTGGTGTGCATAATAAGAAAAGGAAGTTCACACGCTCCAACGTCAGGCGCTTAATGGGGCCCCTTAGGGAAATGGCAGCAAGAGAGGGGAAGAAAACCAATGTGCACTCCGTGTGCATACCGGGGGGAGTCATTCCAGATGTGGAAAGGGTCCTTCCGGATGCCATGAAGGGTACAGGGTGCACCCATCTGCAGGTGGTCGCTCATGTCGGCACCAATGATGTGTGTCGCTATGGATCGGAGGAAATCCTCTCTGGCTTCCGGCGGCTATCTGATTTGGCGAAGACTGCCAGTCTCGCTAGCGGGATGAAAGCAGAGCTCACCATCTGCAGCATCGTCGACAGGACTGACTGCGGACCTTTGGTACAGAGCCGAGTGGAGGGTCTGAATCAGAGGCTGAGACGGTTCTGCGACCGTGTGGGCTGCAGATTCCTCGACTTGCGCCATAGGGTGGTGGGATTTCGAGTTCCGCTGGATAGGTCAGGAGTCCACTACCCGCAACAAGCGGCTACACGGGTAGCAGGGGTTGTGTGGCGTGGGCTGGGCGGTTTTTTAGGTTAGATGGCCTTGGGCAAGTACAGAAAGGGCAACAGCCTCAACGGGTGCGGGGCAAAGTCAGGATATGCGGGGACCAAGCAGCAATCGGTATTGTAATTGTCAACTGTCGAAGCTGCGTTGGTAAAGTACCGGAACTTCAAGCGCTGATAGAAAGCACCGAAGCTGAAATCGTTATAGGTACAGAAAGCTGGCTTAAGCCAGAGATAAATTCTGCCGAAATTTTTACAAAGGTACAGACGGTGTTTAGAAAGGATAGATTGCATGCAACCGGTGGTGGAGTGTTCGTTGCTGTTAGTAGTAGGTTATCCCGTAGTGAAGTAGAAGTGGATAGTTCCTGTGAATTATTAAGGGTGGAGGTTACACTCAACAACCGAACTAGGTTAATAATTGGCTCCTTTTACCGACCTCCCGACTCAGCAGCATTAGTGGCAGACCCCCCAGGGGGTCCACAACTCTTTCGTGGATACGTGCGTGGCGAGCACGGGGCCCCGAGCCATTGCAGCCTTCTTTCTCTCCCGGGCTGCATTTCCTTTCCCTTCCCCTCCTTTCCCCTCCATACCCCTTTCCCCTCGCCCTCTCCTCTCCCTCTATTGGTGTCCTTGCTTATGTTGGCCTCCGCTATCCTCCTGGTTCTGTTGGTTTTACACTCTGGCTTTGTTGCGTAATCATCTCCTCCTTTTGGCATTCCTTGGTCCCCCTCTGGGGTTTGACCTCCATTCCAAAATTTCTCTTCCGTAGTGTGAGCCATTTGGGGAAGAGCACCTTACCTAGTGTCTCCGACGTGTGCCCTCCTAGTATATTCCACCTTTTCTTCTACGTCGTTGTCTGATGCTAGGGTGCATAGCCAGCACGGTAGCCAGCCCGTGTGGTGGGGTCGCTATGTACCCTTTTGGTTGAGCCCCCTGAACACACAGGGATCACACTTCTGATACCTGAGCTGTCACCTCCTCATGCATGCCTTGGAGTGGTTGCTCGTCATCCTGGAGCATCGGAACTCCCGGCAATGGCCGCCGTGCCAGACGGCCCTTGCTGTGGCTGGGTGGCGCCCGTGAGGAGAGCCCCTGATCGGAGTGGGTGGTATCAGGGCGGACGCTATGCAGATGAAACGCATAAGGGTCCAAACCTCTGGCCGCTCTTCTGCGGCCGTCTCTCTGCGTGGTACTGATTCCTCAAGTGCTGCTTCTCTTGCCCCTTCGGCCTTCCCTTCCGTGGCTACCCCCTGGGAGGAGGGGCAGGCCCGTCGTCTAGGGGCAAAACCTTTCCCCCGTTATCTAGTTTGCACCAGGACTGATGGAGATACTTTCACCAGTGTCAAACCTTTATTCTTTGTGGAACACATTGAAGACAAGTTCGGCGAAGTGGACTCCCTGAGCAAGATGCGGTCGGGTTCGTTACTGATAAAAACTGCTTCGGCTGCCCAATCTGCGGCCCTTCGTGCCTGTACCCATCTTGGCACAATTCCCGTGTCCATTACCCCTCACCAGTCTCTAAATATGGTACAAGGTGTGATTTTTCACAGAGACCTCATCCTTCAAACTGATGAGGAACTTCGGGACAATCTCGGACGGCGGGGTGTTCACTTTGTTCGGCGTGTTCAGAAGGGTCCTAAAGATAATCGTATTGATACTGGTGCCTTTATCCTGGCCTTTGAAGGGGATACCCTTCCTGAGAAAGTTAAGATTATGGTCTATCGCTGTGATGTGAAGCCGTACATCCCACCTCCTATGCGGTGTTTTAAGTGCTTGCGTTTTGGCCACATGTCTTCTCGCTGTACCCAGGACCCTCTCTGTGGTGACTGTGGACGTCCACTCCATGAGGGGAGTCCCTGTGTTCCCCCTCCTGTATGTGTAAATTGTCATGGTAGTCATTCTCCACGTTCAGCAGATTGCCCAGTCTATAAGAAAGAAAAAAAGATACAGGAGTATAAGTCTCTTGATCGTTTAAGCTACACAGAGGCCCGTAAGAAATATGCACGATTGCACCCTGTGTCCATGACATCTAGTTACGCCATGGTTACATCTTCAACCCTTCCTCCCCCTTCCTTACCCCCGTCCCGGACCCCTCTCCTTCCCCCCTCCCCTGCGGCTCCCACACCTTCTCCTCTGGGCGCCGCTCCCCCTCCCCAGCCGGAGAAGTGTCCCACTCCTTCGGCGTCTGCCGGTCAAGGGCGCCTCTCCCGGGATGCCCCTTCCCGGCACCTTCCAGGTCAAAGGTCTGCTGCAGCGCGGCGACCGCGAGAGCCGCGGTCTATCGGCCCCCAGGTCGCCCGGTCTCTTTCTGTTCCTGATCTTGCTGCAGCTGGCTCCATTATGCCACACAGCCCTCCTCGATCTCAGCCTGAAAAGAAGAAGAAACATAAGTCCCGGGACAAAGAGCCTCTGGTGTCACCGGAGGTCCCTTCCCCGGCTTCACAACCGGATTCTGACCTGTCGTTTATGGATGTCGCCCCCTCCTTGTCGGTGACGGGTGGGGACCCGGCGGTATGACTGGATTTAGCGTGTTCAGCCCTCATTTAAACCATCGTTCTGTGGTTCTCCAATGGAATTGTAATGGCTACTATCGTCACCTTCCGGAATTGAAATCCCTTCTTTCGTCCTACTCAGCAGCTTGTGTGGTTCTCCAGGAATCTCATTTTACTGATGCTCACTCACCGACCCTCCGTGGGTTCCGTGTTTTCTGTCGAAATCGGGTCGGACCCTTGCGGGCTTCTGGTGGCGTTTGTACGTTGGTCCGTACAGACATTGCTAGCACGTGGATTCCTCTCCAAACTACATTGGAAGCAGTTGCTGTTAGGGTCCACTTAGACTCTGCAGTCACAGTATGCAATCTTTATCTCCCTCCTGACAGGACTCTTACCCCTGCTGCCTTAACCACCCTTCTTCAGCAACTTCCTCCTCCCTTCCTCCTCCTTGGGGATTTTAATGCTCATCATCCTTTGTGGGGCAGTGCCTTTCCATCTAGACGAGGTCTTCTTATCGACCAATTTATTGCAGACCACGACCTGTGCCTTCTTAATGATGGCTCCCCTACTCATTTCAGTGCTGGTCATGGTACCTTTTCTGCCATTGATCTTTCTCTTTCTTCTCCCTCTCTCCTCCCTTCATTACACTGGTCGCCACACGACGACCTTTGTGATAGTGACCATTTCCCGTTGATTATCACGCTTCCTTCCCGCTCCCCGATGGAGAGGTTACCTCGTTGGTCTTTCCACCGCGCCGATTGGCCTCTATATACTGCACAGGTCGAGTTTTCTCCCTCTTTGTCGGGTTGTATTGATGACGTCCTACGTGACGTGTCTGACGCGATTGTTCGCGCTGCTAACCTTGCTGTCCCGCGCTCATCTGGACAATTTCGTCGTCGGCAAGTCCCGTGGTGGAGTACGGCCATTGCCATTGCCATCCGTGATCGCCGTCGAGCTTTGCAACACTTTAAGAGGCACCCATCTGTAGCCAGCCTTTCTACCTTTAAGCGCCTTCGCGCTAAAGCCCGTTATTTAATCAAACAGAGCAAGCGGATATGTTGGGAACGATTCGTTTCTTCCCTTGGTTCCACTGTCCCTCTGTCACGGGTATGGGCTACACTTCGCTCTCTCCAAGGTTGCCATCGGCAGTCCACTCTCCCAGGCCTTCACCTCCCAGATGGCATTTGTACGGACCCATTAGTTCTCGCAGAACATCTTGCGACCCATTTTGCAGTGGCATCAGCGTCGGCATCCTATCCAGCTGCTTTCCTTCATCAAAAACAGCAGGCTGAAGCTGTCACCTTATGTTTCACCACTTGTGAGTCAGAATCTTACAACGAACCTTTCACTGAATGGGAATTTCTTTCTGCTCTATCTTCTTCTCATGATACGGCCCCTGGCCCAGATTCCATTCATAACCAGCTGCTTCAACATCTCAGTGCTCCACAACGGCACCATCTTCTTCGGGTGTTTAACCGTATCTGGCTCCAGGGTGACTTCCCTTCTCAGTGGAGGGATAGCATTGTGGTTCCTGTCCTTAAGCCTGGTCAGAACCCCCTATCTGTTGACAGCTATCGGCCGATTAGTTTGACCAATGTTGGTTGTAAGTTACTTGAACGGCTGGTAGCCCGTCGGCTCACTTGGGTCCTCGAATCTCGGGATCTATTGTCCCCTTACCAGTGTGGCTTTCGAGAGGGACGATCTCCAATCGATCATTTGCTTCGCTTGGAATCCGCAGTTCGGCAGGCTTTTTCCCAGCGCCGCCATTTGGTTGCAGTGTTTTTTGACCTTCGCAAGGCCTATGACACGGCCTGGCGCCATCACATCTTACTAACCCTTCATCAGTGGGGTCTTCGGGGCCCACTCCCGATTTTTATCCGCCAGTTCCTGATCCATCGGTCGTTCAGAGTTCGAGTTGGTACTGCTTTTAGTTCTCCACGGACCCAGGAGACGGGCATCCCACAGGGTTCTGTCTTGAGTGTCCTTCTTTTCCTCATTGCTATCGATGGACTTGTGGCCTCTGTCGGTCCCTTGGTTGCCCCTGCCCTGTATGTGGATGATTTCTGCATTTGGGTTAGTTCCTCCTCGATGCCATCTGCAGAACGGCAGCTCCAGGTGGCTATACGGCGTGCCTCTGCATGGACCCTCTCACACGGGTTTCAATTCTCTCCTTTAAAATCGCGGGTGGTCCACTTCTGTCGCCGTACTACGGTCCACCCTGATCCAGAGCTCTATCTCGCTGCACAAAGATTGCCTGTGGTTCCACAGTTTCGTTTCCTCGGTCTTCTTTTCGACAACAAGCTCACTTGGCTGCCCCATATCAGACTCCTGAAGGTAGGTTGTTTCCGTAAACTCAATGTCCTTCGCTTCCTTGCCCACTCCTCCTGGGGTGCGGACCGTTCCCTCCTCCTCCGTCTTTATCGTGCTCTAGTTCTGTCACGTTTGGACTATGGTTGTCAAGTTTATGGTTCAGCTGCTCCTTCCACGCTGCACGTGCTGGATCCAGTCCACCATCGTGGTATCCGTTTGGCCACCGGTGCCTTCCCTACTAGCCCTGTTGATAGTCTCCTGGTTGAAGCTGGGATCCCCCCCCTTTCTGTTCGGCGGTCCCAGCTTCTGGTGTCTTATGCCCTTACTATCCGTTCTTCTCCCGCTCATCCTTCCTATTCTATCCTATTCCCAGACCATGGACGTCGCCCGCCTGACTCCCGCCCTCGGGCGGGTTTACCGGTTGGGCTGCGCCTTGCGTCTCTTAACCGTGATTTTCGGCTTCCTTCTTTGTCCTGTCTTCCTCGCTCCCTCCCCTCCACCCCTCCTTGGTTAGTTCCTCGGCCTCGAATTCGGATGGATCTCCGCCGCGGTCCGAAAGATTCCATCCCCCCGGTGGTGTTCCGTTCCTTTTTCCGCCAAATTTTATGGGAGTTTCGGGATGCTGTTGTTTTTTACACTGATGGCTCTAAATCTGCAGATCATGCTGGGTATGCCTTCACGTCCTCTGTTGGAACGGAAAATCATCTGCTGCCACCTACATGTGGGGTGTTTACTGCGGAATTGATGGCAATTTCCCGGGCCCTTACCTTTATTAAACAATCCCAACACAACCGCGTTTTGTTATGTACGGACTCGATGAGTGGCCTTCTTGCTATTGACCGGTGTTTTTCGCGCCATCCCTTGGTCTCTGCCATCCATGACCATCTCGCTGATCTTCACCGTGCTGCTTGTTCCATTGACTTCTTATGGGTCCCGGGCCATGTGGGTATCCCGGGTAATGAGCTCGCTGATCGTTTGGCTGGGGGAGCAGTTACTTACCCCCCGTTTTCCGTAACCCCTCCTGCAGCGGATTTACGGCTTCACATCAAATCCCACTTTGCACAGTCATGGGCCAATTCTTGGGAGGCTACTCCACTGTCTAATAAACTTCGTGCCATTAAGGTGAATACAGGCCCATGGCGTTCTTCCTTTAGCCTCTCCCGCAAGGACTCGACCACACTGTGTCGTCTCCGCATTGGCCATACCAGGCTGACCCATGGTTTCCTTTTGCGTGATGAGCCACCCCCGCTATGTGGTTGTGGAGCCTTCCAGTCAGTGGCCCACATTTTGGTTGAATGCCCCCTTCTTTTGGCTCTGCGTGCTAAGTACAGACTCCCCCACACTTTACCTTTGATGTTGGCTGACGATTCCCGGATGGTCTCTCTGGTTCTAGGTTTCCTCCGGGAGAGTGGTTTTTATTCTCAGTTTTAAAGTTTTTAATCTCCCTCTGGTGTTGGGGCAGGGCGGTGAGTGTTTGGGTGTCTCCCACTGTAGGCAGTGTTCAGAGATTCCCGATTCACCTCCCTGACCGGAATCCTCTTTTCTTTCCCTTTTACTCTGTTTTTACCCCTTCTTTTTCAGGCTTGGTTAGTTTTTCTATTCCCGTACGTACTTTCTGCATTATAGCAGTTGTACCTTTTAAGTCACAGGTGGTCTTGCCTATGCTGCTTCAGCATAGTGTTGGGTTCGTTCTCTTGCCAACTTCCCTCATTTGTTTTTACTAATGACAACGTGACTGCCCTTTTCCGTTTCCCCTTTATCCGTTTTATTTTCTGACTATACTGAGATGTCCCGTTAGCAGAATGGAGTCTATTTGAAACAAGGGACTGATGACCTTGCTGTTTGGTCCCTTTAACCTCAAACAACCAACCAACCATTAGTGGCAGAACAACTGAGAGAAAATTTGAAATACATTTCACATAAATTTTCTTAGCATGTTATAGTCTTAGGTGGAGACTTCAATTTACCAGATATAGACTGGGACACTCAGATGTTTAGGACGGGTGGTAGGGACAGAGCATCGAGTGACATTATACTGAGTGCACTATCCGAAAATTACCTCGAGCAATTAAACAGAGAACCGACTCGTGGAGATAACATCTTGGACCTACTGATAACAAACAGACCCGAACTTTTCGACTCTGTATGTACAGAACAGGGAATCAGTGATCATAAGGCCGTTGCAGCATCCCTGAATATGGAAGTTAATAGGAATATAAAAAAAGGGAGGAAGGTTTATCTGTTTAGCAAGAGTAATAGAAGGCAGATTTCAGACTACCTAACAGATCAAAACGAAAATTTCTGTTCCGACACTGACAATGTTGAGTGTTTATGGAAAAAGTTCAAGGCAATCGTAAAATGCGTTTTAGATAGGTACGTGCCGAGTAAAACTGTGAGGGACGGGAAAAACCCACCGTGGTACAACAACAAAGTTAGGAAACTACTGCGAAAGCAAAGAGAGCTCCACTCCAAGTTTAAACGCAGCCAAAACCTCTCAGACAAACAGAAGCTAAACGATGTCAAAGTTAGCGTAAGGAGGGCTATGCGTGAAGCGTTCAGTGAATTCGAAAGTAAAATTCTATGTACCGACTTCACAGAAAATCCTAGGAAGTTCTGGTCTTACGTTAAATCAGTAAGTGGCTCGAAACAGCATATCCAGACACTACGGGATGATGATGGCATTGAAACAGAGGATGACACGCGTAAAGCTGAAATACTAAACACCTTTTTACAAAGCTGTTTCACAGAGGAAGACCGCACTGCAGTTCCTTCTCTAAATCCTCGCACAAACGAAAAAATGGCTGACATCGAAATAAGTGTCCAAAGAATAGAAAAGCAACTGGAATCACTCAATAGAGGAAAGTCCACTGGACCTGACGGGATACCAATTCGATTCTACACAGAGTACGCGAAAGAACTTGCCCCCCTTCTAACAGCCGTGTACCGCAAGTCTCTGGAGGAACGGAGGGTTCCAAATGATTGGAAAAGAGCACAGATAGTCCCAGTCTTCAAGAAGGGTCGTCGAGCAGATGCGCAAAACTATAGACCTATATCTCTGACGTCGATCTGTTGTAGAATTTTAGAACATGTTTTTTGCTCGAGTATCATGTCGTTTTTGGAAACCCAGAATCTACTATGTAGGAATCAACATGGATTCCGGAAACAGCGATCGTGTAAGACCCAACTCGCTTTATTTGTTCATGAGACCCAGAAAATATTAGATACAGGCTCCCAGGTAGATGCTATTTTTCTTGACTTCCGGAAGGCGTTCGATACAGTTCCGCACTGTCGCCTGATAAACGAAGTAAGAGCCTACGGAATATCAGACCTGCTGTGTGGCTGGATTGAAGAGTTTTTAGCAAACAGAACACAGCATGTTGTTATCAATGGAGAGACGTCTACAGACGTTAAAGTAACCTCTGGCGTGCCACAGGGGAGTGTTATGGGACCATTGCTTTTTACAATATATATAAATGACCCAGTAGATAGTGTCGGAAGTTCCATGCGGCTTTTCGCGGATGATGCTGTAGTATACAGAGAAGTTGCAGCATTAGAAAATTGTAGCGAAATGCAGGAAGATCTGCAGCGGATAGGCACTTGGTGCAGGGAGTGGCAACTGACCCTTAACATAGACAAATGTAATGTATTGCGAATACATAGAAAGAAGGATCCTTTATTGTATGATTATATGATAGCGGAACAAACACTGGTAGCAGTTACTTCTGTAAAATATCTGGGAGTATGCGTGCGGAACGATTTGAAGTGGAATGATCATATAAAATTAATTGTTGGTAAGGCGGGTACCAGGTTGAGATTCATTGGGAGAGTGCTTAGAAAATGTAGTCCATCAACAAAAGAGGTGGCTTACAAAACACTCGTTCGACCTATACTTCAGTATTGCTCATCAGTGTGGGATCCGTACCAGATCGGTCTGACGGAGGAGATAGAGAAGATCCAAAGAAGAGCGGCGCGTTTCGTCACAGGGTTATTTGGTAACCGTGATAGCGTTACGGAGATGTTTAATAAACTCAAGTGGCAGACTCTGCAAGAGAGGCGCTCTGCATCGCGGTGTAGCTTGCTGTCCAGGTTTCGAGAGGGTGCGTTTCTGGATGAGACATCGAATATATTGCTTCCCCCTACTTATACCTCCCGAGGAGATCACGAATGTAAAATTAGAGAAATGAGAGCGCGCACGGAGGCTTTCCGGCAGTCGTTCTTCCCGCGAACCATACGCGACTGGAACAGGAAAGGGAGGTAATGACAGTGGCGCGTAAAATGCCCTCCGCCACACACCGTTGGGTGGCTTGCGGAGTATAAATGTAGATGTAGATGTAGATGAAAAACAAAACTGCATTATTCCATAAAGTAACCCAGCAAAAATTCTTTTAATATAAAATGTGAAATGTGCCTGGAACGTAAATATAGCCGGCCGGTGTGGCCGAGCGGTACTAGGCGCTTCAGTCTGGAATCACGCGACCGCTACGGTCGCAGGTTCGAATCCTGCCTCGGGCATGGATGTGTGTGATGTTCTTAGGTTAGTTAGGTTTAAGTAGTTCTAAGTTCTAGGGGACTGATGACCTCAGATGTTAAGTCCCATAGTGCTCAGAGCCACGGAAGTAAATATATTTCAGCACAAAAAATACGCGTTTGCATTTACGATACGAATATTGAGAAACCTGAAGTTCTCTGTGCTGTTCGCAGAGAGGAGAGTGTCGAATCGGAAAGCAAAGTTGCTTCCTCTGATGATTCACTGAAGGTCTGTAACCAGGAAAAACAAGCGAGCATCTACGAATCCGATCATACACCCGAGAGAATGCTCGTACTTTTGTGTTCTTTCCGGCGAAACCGGACTTGAAAAGAAGTTTTAAGTGGCTTGGCGAAAATGCGTTACCGATTGCGGCTCCTGGACCTGCAGCGCGGTAGAGGGACGCTAGCCACAGCGGGGGGCCGGAGTGGCACGAATCGTAATTGGAAGGCGCCTTTAACGAGGTGCTCAACTTCAGCTCTGGAATGGGAGCACGAGTCCGTGGTCTGCGTACTTCTATAAGCTCGACGGTAGAGTGTGTGGCTTCAGGTTACAAAACGAGCTGCGCAAGGCAGCAGCGCGTTGGGAACTGGAGGCGGTGACTCACAGGAAACGGCTAGCAGCCAACATCAAATGATAGCTGAATCCATCCGATTGTTTTGTCAGTAGCGAATGTCTAAGACATGGAGACTCAATTACTGCAAACTTTAGCTGCTACCTGGACGTAATGTACCCTGTTCATAATAAATATAACCTTAATGTAAACAAACGCCCATTCAGCACACTCAGCGACCTGTCGTCAGCCACAGTGCACCTACACCAGATGTTCTGACACTATTGGAAATAGACCCTACTTGTAACAGCTTTTTTGTTGTTATTCTAACGTGAGTGACACTGAGGTGCGCTAAATCATTGGAAGATGCCATTGCTTTTGCTAGTCACTGAACTGAACATTTAACCTGTGTAATTCATGTTTCAAATGAGCGAACAGACACTTTCCCTGTCCCGCCAGTCGTGCTTCTGTTCGTATGTGCTGTGAAAAGTGTGAAGTTGTTTTACGTTATATACAGAAATATACACATGGAAATCCGTTAAACAGCAGGATTGGATGAATGGGGTTAAAGGAATCAAAATACAAGGTCTTCAGCTTCTCCATCCTATATACATCAAGCCAGGAAGAGTCCTCAGAAAGAATGAACACGGAAGACAAATCCTGATGAACTCGATTGTAACTAAGAATCAACAAGACCAAGGGATAGAAGAAAGTGCAAGTGAGAGACGGGTAAAATGGCGAAGGTGAGAGTTTCTCCGCCCAGAAAGCAGCTGGAGACCCCTGGGACATGTTATTCGATGACACAAGCACTCTCTGCATCCGACAAGTGTTTCCTCACCCTCCATTACCATAAGAAAACTAAGATGTGGAATAATTGATAAAATCTCAGGAAAGAGAAAACTACGGGAAACAGTAAAGTAACAACAGATGTAAAAGAAAAATAATTAAAAAGGTAGGAAGGGCAGGACCATTGGGCAGACCATTGAGCAAGGACAGCCATGGGCACTGTGTGTCTGGGCAGATTGTAGGGTAACCTCCTCCTCCTCCTCCTCCTCCTCCTCCCCTCCCCCTGTCTAAACTCTCAGGCACAAAGGGAGGACTGCCACATTGCCGTGATCATCCATTCTCCTTTCTGCTCGCAGTTTTTTTTCGAGAAACCAGAGCACACCAATCCATGTTCCAGGACTCCAAAGGTCCAGTTCTTGTATTCCAGTTTTCAGAGTCGGCATCCTGTTAGTCAGCTTGGCTAACTGGTTAGTATGTTTGTTCCCTGAGATCCCAATGTGGCCTGGGGTCCAGACCGAGATGACCAACTGTCCAACTTGATCGATGTCAGACAGGAGATCCTGGATAGCGGTAACCAATGGGTGTTGAGGGTAGCTCTGGTTGATAGCCTGAAGACTACTCAGGGAGTCACTGAGACTTAAAAAGACCTCATCAGTGCAAGAACGAATGTGATTGAGAGCTTAAACGATGGACACCAATTCTGTAGTGAATCCTCTGCATCTGTTTGGTAGGGAGCAAAGTTTACTGCACCTTGCATGCGAGTAGACAAAACCGGTTTATCCATTGCCAGTACAGCTGTCAGTGTATACCCCTCTCGAACCTGGAAATGCAAGGACGGCCAGGAACAGTCAGTGAAGAAGAATGGGGTCAGCATAGTCTTCGATCCAAAGGATAGGTCGAGACAGATCCAAGGACGTGATACCACCATAAAGGCTTAGACAATTGTTCCCTGACCAGAGGCGACTGCAGGGGAAGTTGAAGTTCAAAGCAGAGACACTGTATGCGAATTGTGGTCGTGACTCCAGTCCTGGCCCGCTGCTGTGGGAGGTGTATCTCCATACCAAGAAAAAGAGCACTGTAGTTTTGATGCACAGGGGAGCAGGAAATAGAGTATTCCATATAGCTGAGCAGCAGTTGTTAGCACCACATATGTAGCAGAGGGATCCCAGTCTCCTCGAGTAGACTGTACACAGGGCTGGGCTGAAAGGCACCAGTTGCAAATCAGAGCCCACAATGGTGCACTGGATCCAGCATTTGCTATGCTGAAGGTGGTGCAAAACCATACGCCAGACTCCTATTATCGTGACCAGACAGGATCGGAGATTTGTAAAGCCTCAGAAGTGTAGAGCGGTCTGGGTCTCAGCTGGTACTACTGAAATAGTGGAGAATATTAAGTTGGCGAAGATGGGGAAGCCATGACAACCATGCACCAAAGACCAGTCCCAGAAATCGAAAGGCTCCACCACACTGAGCAATTGGTCGTCGAGGTAGAATTCTGGTAGTGGATGGACAGTACAATGGCAGCAGAAGTCTATGATGCATGTCTTGATGGCTGCAGCCGGAAGCCATTGGTGAAAGACCAGATCTGCGTGTTTTGTGTGGCATCCTGCAGTCAACATTCAGCAACACTCACAATATAGGAGCAATAGTAAATGTAAAAATCAACATACAGGGAGGTAGACACTGTAGACCCCACAGCTTCAATTAGACCATTGATACTAGAAAATGGCCTCACTCAATACAGAGCCCTGCAGGACCAATTTCTTTTGTATATGGGGGATACTGTGGGAGGCACTAACTAGAACCCAGGAATTATGCTGTGACAAGATGCTCTGGACAAAAATGTGGAGGAGACACTAGAAACCCACCTCATGTGGTGTTACTCATATGTGATGATGTCACGCGGTGTCATAAGCCTTGTGCAAGTTCAAGAACACATTGATAAGGTGTTGATGCTGGGAAAAACAGACTGGATAGTAGACTCCAGGCAGACCAAAATATCAGCAGAAGAATGACGTTGGCTAAACCTACCCTGGCACGGAGCCGAAAGACCTGGAGACTCAAGGTCTCAACATACGTTCGAACAACTTGCAAAGAATGTTAGTTAGACTAATTTAACGATAGCTGTCCATCTCAGGGAGATATTTGCCTAGTTTCAGTACCAGTACGATCACGATTTCTCGCCAATGAGATGGGACCTCACCTTCGCTCCAGACATGGTTGAAAATAGCAAGGACACAATCCACCAATAGGTGTTGGCTGTGGATGCAGTCTGGCTATCGAGCCATGTGAGGCGAAGAGATAAGGCATTGAGGAATTCCCACTCACTGAATGGAACATTATATGGCTCCAGGGGATATGTAATGGAAAATTAAGTGAATTCACATTACCTGCTGTTTGAGAACACGAAATACAGGCTTATCATTCTCAGAGACAGAGGCTCAAGTGTAACATAGGGCAAAATGTTAAGTGACAGCATCTGGCTCAGTGTAGACATGACCAGTCAGAGAGGCAACAGGTACACCTGTGGGAGACTAGTGTCTATAGATCTGTCGAACATTTGCCCAAACCTACAAATGATAGGTATACACTCCCAATGGCAGTAATGTACCATTACCAGCATTTTTGTTTCGTCTGTCTTCTGATTCGGAGGATCACGAGGAATAGGTGTTCGCTGAGTCTGCTGCTGACAGAATGGCTGTGATTGTGCTGTGGACAGCCACATCAACACCTCCAAGTGGCAGGGTGCTAAGGGTGACAGGAGAGGCAAAGGTATCCCAGTCAGCATTGTTCAGAGCCTGTCTGGGTGGACACCTGGTGACTGATGCTGAGGCAGGACACTGAAATTGGAAAATAATCATTGTCACATAGATCACAATGGACTCTCCACTGGATAGATGGGAGATGACGAAGGCTGCAGATGGAGAGATCATTGGCTGAAGTGCGTGCAGGCACCAGTATTCAAGGAAGAAAGATCGAGCTCTGCAAGTAAAGTTTCTATTGCTTTACCACAACCTGTGATAGCAGTTCCAATGCACAAAGGATTGTGGGCATAGAAGTCACCCAAAAGGAGGACGGATAGTGGAACTGGGGAGTAAGTGCAGACAACAGGTTCTCAGAACCTTCACCATCAGGATAGTCTGTAAGAGGGGGTCACGATGGAAGATGATACCTTGTACCCTATTGAGACTTATGGAGGTAGAGAGTTACGTGACTGTCACACAGGTTGGCACAGGCGAGCAGCGTCTATGACTGAGCAGAGGCTGCCGTTTTAATAAGAACAACCTTTTTTCGATTTCGAAATCGTTGCTACTTCCTCACGCTTTTCCACATTGTGCTCAACGAAGAACAATGACTTTGTGGCCAAAAGGAACTTCTCATTGGTCCTAGAGCAAACCAAGTATTGTGGGGAGTATTTCTCCTCTTGTCTCTTGGCTGTACATGCTTCCCGTTCCATAGGCAGAGAAGGAAATATTGTAGGGTCATATCTCCCCATGTTGTTGTAATCCCTTTCTTAAGAAGATACTGCTGGGGTCATGCCAGCTACCAGCAGCACAAATTTTGCGAGTCATCCGCCTTGGTGCCTCCCATTCTGAATGGGAGCTCTCGCTACAGGCGCCACCCAGTCACAGCAAGGCTGCCTGGTTGAGTAACTGTTGGCCAGAGTTCCTGTGCCCCAGCCACAATGGGCACATACTTCTTGGTATCTGTGAGGTGTTTAGATCACAAGCATGAATAGTGCAATCCCCATTTTCTCTCTCTCTCTCTCTCTCTCTCTCTCTCTCTCTCTCTCTCTCTCTCTCTCTCTCTCTCACACACACACACACACACACACACACACACACACACACACAAGGTTTCTAACTTGCTGGGTTCTGGATGTATTACTTTTGCCAGAAAGGAAGGGCGCGAAAATGGAAAGGAACAAAAGATGAACCGTACACCACATTGGGCGACGTTCTCTACACTACCCACATCTCCCAATGGTAGGTTAAACACCGATGGGAACCATGTAGTGAAGAATGAAACTTGTGTGAAGTTCTGTACGGTAAACCAAATCCAAGTATGAGCAGTATGAAGAACACCATGCGCTGGAAAGGGAAAGAGGAGAAAATGTAGTAGAAGAATGGACTTGCAACGTGGAAAAAAAGTCGTGTTGAAAGGGTCAGGCCCCGTTTTGGCCAAGAACGTAGGCCTACTCTTATCAGATGTGAGGCCTCTTCGGGGGTTGGGGGTTTAAAGAGTGGTTTAAAGAGTGTGAGGAAGAGATTTTGCTTAATGTTTGCGAGAAGCCTTTATATAAAACAATCTGTTGCCTGGGTCATGTCTTCTGGTGTCGAGTGTATTTGGTATGTAGAAGAGAAATAGAACACTGGTCAAATGTCTACTCCTGGCAAGACGAGACGACAACTATGATAATTTGATGATTTTTGTTTGAAGTGCTGTGCAGTCGAAGGTGCATTCGTGGAAACTGAATTACATCATGGATGCTGCTGTTGATCGACTCCTCATCAATGCAGCGGATTTCAGCTACAGTTGTTAAATGGATAGGTCGAATTCTGATGTGAATCGAGTTGAGACGTTATCTGACAACTGACTAAGTACTGCCTTCTGTGGCTTCAGTATTTGGTTATATGACAAATAACAATAATATGCTTTCATGTAATTCGAACACTGCCTTGGTATCAGGATCAGCAATTTGTAAATCGTTAAGGTTTCTGTCAGAGTTGCATGTAATATTTACATTAGTTGCCAGTTTCGGACATTTTTGTTCATTCTCAAACCATAACCTACATTAGAAGGTGCAATGAAATACAACTTGTTTAATTACATAAGTAATTTTCAAATAATAATAAATGCAAAGCACTAGTTTGCTTTTGTTCTAGAGAATTTTATTGTGTTAACCGAATTTCAGCTTACAAGGCGGTCTTCAGACATTTTGTGTGCACAAATTACGGAAGTGCAATTAATCATTTATCATATACCTGCATTTGTAATGTTTCACTATATATGATAGATTTTTATTACTATCAAAAACAGTCTTGATCACAATTTATTTATTACGGCGACCGGTTTCGACCACTACTGTGGTTATCTCCAGACCAATAAGTAAGAACCTCCTTCTGGTAGTAAATCGCTAGTAGCGAAGGAGGTTCTTACTCATTGGTCTGAAGATGACCACAGAAGTGGTCGAAACAGGTCACCGTAATAAATAAATTGTGATCAAGACTGTTTTTGATAGTAAATATTTGTAACACATCGATCTCTGTTCACTCCCACAATGTATTCAAAAATAATTCATGATAGATTTGTTTTTTCATGAGACCGATAACAACAAATTTTATTTAATTATATATTGATCATTCGGTACATTCAAATTCGATAGGCACATTTAGTAGTTTGTATATTAAAATTTGACGGACACCTTCAGCTGCTTATTAAGTGCTCATACGCTGTCTCTCCAGAGATCAAAATGTTAAAGCTAAATACATAGACACTGTACTGATAAAGGTCTCAGACACTGTCGTATTATTTTATAAATTAATGATATGTAATGTCATGAGCCAACTACTTTACTGAATCAAAAATGGTTTTTAAAAGACCAAAAGAAAATTTATTTAAACTCTGTCTGTTCATCAATTTGTTCGGCTCCTTTATGGGAAATATACAGGGTGTTCTCAAATTCCCTTTACAGCAGGGAGGGAGTACATAATATCTGGAATAGGAACCCATGTCCGGAAACATCATCCAACGACGCCACAGAGCGTCAGAGTTATAGGCACCGGCACCTATAAATGTATGTATATACAGGATGATCCCGTGGTGAAGTTACAAAATTTTCACGAAGATGGAGGTGAGTAAATGTATCAATCTGAGATAAGAGCCCCGGTTCGGAAACGAAAAAGTCTGAAGTTACAACGAAAATCATTCTGATACCTCCGACAGTGGTATGTATGTACCAGTACTGTTGTTACTAAGGTTTCAGGGTGTGCGACATTCACAGGTAATAGTACGGACCAAAACGAGAAAAAAAAAAAACAATAAACATGGGTTCTAAAATGCACACCTGAGGAACTATGAACACTTCGCTAGTGTGAAACATCTCTATTGAAAAAGTGATCATAGCTCTTAAGGTATGCGTTTTAGAGCACATGCTTACTAGATTTTTTGGTTTTTGTCCTTACTACCACCTCTGAAATTTGCCTACCCTACAATCTCAGCAATAACAGTACCGGTACGTGTATTATACTGGCAGAGATATCAGAACAGTTTTCGCTAATAACTTTCGACTCAATGGTTTACGGACCAGGGTCCCGTACCTCACATTGATACATTTATTCTTGATCATCCTTGAAAGTTTGTAACATCATCACGGAACCTATAACTTTGACGCTCTTTAGCGTTGTTAGATGATGTTTCCGAACATGCGTTCCAAATTCAAAATATTGTGCGCTCACTCCCCCCGACAAGTCCTAGAAGTTTGTAAAGGGAATTTTCGAACACACTGTATATTTCCCATGAAGGAGCCGGACAAATTGATGAACGAACAGCCAGAGTTTAAATAAATTATTATTTTTTCATCTTTTTTAAAAAGATTTATGGTTCAATAAAGCAGCTAGCTGATGATCATACACATCAGTAATTTATAAAATAATGCGACGATATGTAAGACCTTTATCAGTACAGTATCCATGTATTTACTTTTAACATTATGCTCTCTGGAGAGACAGCATACGGACACTTAATAAACAGCTGAAGGTGTGTGTCAAATTTTAATACACAAAGAACTAAATTTGTCTATTAATTTTAAATGTACCAGATAATCAATCTACAGTTAAATAACATTTGTTGTTATTGATCTGATGTAAAAACAAATATATCACATATAATGAAACATTGCAAATGCGGGTACATCATAAATGATTAATTGCACTATCGTAATTTGTTCACACAAAATATCTCAAGATGGTCTTGTAAGCTGAAAACCGGTTAACACAATAAAATTAATACTCTACAACAGAATCAAAGTAGCGCTTTTCATTTATTATTGTTTGAAAATTATTTATGTAACCAAACAATTTGTATCTCATGTTTTATTAATAAGATTGCACCTTTTAATGTAGGTAATGTTTGAGAATGAACGAAAATATCTGAATCTGGTCACTAATAGAAATATTATGTGAAATTCTGACGGAGACCTTAATAAATTAGAAATACGCTTTCACTACATATAAACTATACGCAGATAAAGCATTGTATGTTTCTGTCAGGTTTTTTTGCTACCCGTTCTCTCTCTGCACTAGCTCTCCGCTGATTCAATTTGAAGTTTATTAAGGAGTTTTTCTCTGTGTTATTTCACTGTTTTTACAAACTGTACTAAATTGAATTTCAAATTGTACTTTCTACCTGCTGTTCATCGCTTTTATATATCACATAAGGGGAATATGACGTTTTACTGTTTGGTTGTTAAGATATGTTCGTGTTACAGCAGTAACATTTTCCCCACATGGAAGCTGATGTCATGATGTGTGAATTTCTTTGGTCAGTAATATTTGCGATTGAAACTCTTGGCGAAAGGTGCCACACCTAGTTATGGATGAAGTAACGGCAAAATAAAAGCTGGGTATCGAACTTGGGGCAAAAATCTGTGGCCTTTGCAGATGTGTTGCAGACGCATACGAAGACATAACCACGTACGAAATTCGAGGACTCATTCAATTATGAGTCGTCCAAGTCAGGGGATATATTAGGTCTACAACTCTGCTTCCGCCATTCTGCAATGGATAGCAGCAACAGTAAGGGGTGGTGCAGTGTCCTAAATAAGCTTCGGCATTTGCAAACGCCATCAAATATTAGTCGATTTGTGATATGTCAATTTACGAGCCCAATTCCCGTAATTTACGTGAAGTTTTAATTTTCTGCTGCAACATGAAGAAATCTGCGGCTGAGGCTTATAAAATCCTGCGTAACACCTAGGGTGAGGCTCCTATGAGTGAAAGAAAGTGCAGACAATGGTTTCAACGCTTCAACAACGGTGATTCTGAATTCGAAGACCAGCATGGCGGTGGAAGGGAGAAGGTTATTTGAAGCTACTGAAACCGATGGCAGCAATCACAGGAGATAGTTACCGAAAGCAGCTGATGCGTTTGAACCGAGAACTGAAAGACGAACGGCCACAATATAGTGATAGACATCGAAAGGTGATTTTTCAGCAAGACAATGCTCGCAAAACCCGTTAAGACTTGTTTGAAAACGATGATATTGAAAGTCCTACCCCAACCACCGTATTCGCCAGACATTGTTCTTCTGACTACCATCTTTTTCGATCACTGGCACTCAGTGTGGCCGACAATTTCCGGTCATATGGACAATTAGATTGATTCGTGTATGTCCTCAGAAGACGCCCTGTCTTCCACCGCGAGATTCGTATGCTGCCCGGAAGATGGGAGAAAGTAGTGACCAGCGATGGCCAATACTTTGAATCGCAAATTCTTCATTTTTCACATTAAAGCGTCGAACGGCGAGAAAAAATAGTGGAAGCAAAGCTGTAGACCTAATTTGCATTGTTAAACAAGGAACTGAGGAATTATCCGTACAAATACTTTGATTATTGCCCTATGTCTGTATCATCTTTCGAATTGCTGTTGTCAAATATTAAAAATAACGTGCAAAATGCAGAAAATACATTATGAGAGCGTGTTTGTGCAGAAGCAAAACTTACAGTAACATTGAGGTAAGTTTTTGTTATTAAATAGAGTACGTAATTTATGCACTGTACGTAATTCAAATTGATTAATAGAAATTAACATGTAAATCATCCAGTTTTGGATTCTAAAATGTGGTGAACTGGAGCTGGTCCAGGAAATTGATATACGGTCACAGTGAAAACAAACTGATTGAAGGAGTAATACATGGAAACATTTACGTTTATTATTGGATAATAAAGGCAAATATTATCTCGGGGCAATTTGACTGAGCACAGGCACGACTCTGTAATTGGGGAAGTCGGAGAGGGGGGGAGGAGGAGGGGAGGGAGGAGAGGGCTGAACCATTTCATTTCACTACTCGATACAGTCAGTTTTACATGAAGCTGATGTGATACCAGCACAACATGCTGATCTCGTGTGTGGAGGTGAATGGCACAGGGATGTAGCAAGCGGTGGGGGAGGATCGGTTAGAGAGACCTCCGCCACAAACCATCAGGTGGCTTGCGGTTTATTGATTTATATGTAAACATCAGACGCACGTAAACAAAACCATGGCTATTGAAGGCATTCAAATTCGATACAAAACAGAACAACACTACAGTAGACTTCGTCGTTGATACACGAGAATGAAAAGGATGGAAAAATGGCACTAAAAATGTTCCTGAAATTGCAGTAAAATCTGGCCTTCAGAGAGCGTACAATAATACACTGAAGAGCCAAAGAAACTGGTGCACTTGCCTAATATGGCTTCCAGCCACGGCAAATGGTTTAAAATCCACAAGCTTTCAGCCAGGTGCTCCTGTGCCATTCTCAGGTGATGGCTATGGTTCGATTGCTGCTGCCGTCCTTCTGTAGCCACACTGTTTTGTGACATCACTGGTGCTCATTCCAGTGCCATGTATGGTAACGTTTCCGTTGCGCACATGCCGTGTCCGCTTCAACCTTCTGAATGCCGATCCCAACCTCTGCTTAGCTGCAGGCCGACCTCTTTATTGTGGGTATGAAAAGGTAGTCAAATACCGCCGCCAGTCACAAAATTTTTTCACTACTAAATTGTTTATTTAGCGATGTGTTTAGAGGTGATACGTCACCCCTAGGTTATGGTGACATTACAAAAACATTTTAAAAAATGGAAATGGGCGTTTGGCATCGTTGACCAGGAAGCTCTATTCGGAGAAGTTCGGCCGCCAAGTGCAAGTCTTATTTCAATCGACGCTACATTGGGCGACTTGTGCGTCAGTGATGAGGATGAAATAATGATGAGGACAACACAACACCCAGTCGACGAGTGGAGAAAATCTCCAACCCGGCCGGGAATAGAACCCGGGCCGGCTTGTATGGGAGGCGAGCACGTTACCACCCAGCTAAGCAGGCTGACCCATTTAACGTAAGTGTATACAATCATTAAAGATTATTTACATTACTGCTGCGATCATCCTGTGAATGGAGGAGGTTCAAATGGTTCAAATGGCTCTGAGCACTATGGGACTTAACATCTGAAGTCATCAGTCCCCTAGAACTTAGAACGACTTACAACTAACCAACCTAAGGACATCACACACATCCTTGCCCGAGGCAGGATTCGAACCTACAACGGTAGCACTTACGCGGTTCCAGACTGAAGCGCCTAGTACCGCTCGGCCTCGGCGGCCGGCCAAGGACGAAGAGAGGGGAGAGAGAGAGGGAGAGGGAGGGAGGGAGGGGGGAGGGAGAGAGAGGGAGGGAGGGAGGGGGGAGGGAGAGAGGGGAGAGGGTGAGGAAGGGGGAGGGAGGAGGGGTGGAGAGGGAGGGAGGGAGGGGGGAGACAAGGACAATCTAGTAAGAGGTGATGTTACTTTTACTAGGTTATCTCCTATCTATCTATCTATCTATCTATATATATGTATATATATCTCCAGGATGATCACAGCACTCATGTATAGAAATTTTAAATACCTGTATACACTTACATTAAGCGTTTTTATAATGCCACTGTAGTGTGAGGATGAGGTATCACCTCGACACATGTCACTAAATAAATAATTTAGTAGTCAACAATTTTGTGATTGGTAGCGGTGTCTGAAAACCTGTTCATATTTTTGAAACAGTCACGGTCGATTAATAGTCACATCGCTTCAAATTATTTTATTGAGGGTGTTGTCACAAATTTTTATCTTGGTCCCTTTTTTAATGACACTGGCCGTCGAATACAATTTGGTGTCAGTTTTCCAAAGCACGCGCTTCTACAGCTGATTTTTCAAGGTACTATGGAGGCGGAAAAACCTCTCGTGTTCTACACAACGCTGTTCAGTAATTCACACAGTCTGTCAGACATAAAATTGTCCACACCTACAGAGTATTTTATATACTCATTGTATCCTGAGGCCTATTTCGTCTTTTACAGGCCCCATAGGTTGTCGAATTTTTGCTGGAGACCTGAAGACCGTGTCTATTTTAGGCCTCTTTAGGAGTCTGCTAATCCCTCTTGTTACTGAGCCACAGAAGGGCAAAAACGGAAGATTCTTCGTGGTCTTCTCGATGGCCTTCGGCATACGTGTTTTCTACATCTACGTCGATACTCTGCAAATCACATTTAAGTGCCTGGCAGAGGGTTCATCGAACCACCTTCACAAGTCTCTATTATTCCAGTCTCGTATAGCGCGCAGGAAGAATGAGCACCTATATCTTTCCGTACGAGCTCTGATCTCCCTTATTTATCTTTGTGATCGTTCCTCCCTATGTAAATCGGTGTCAACAAAATATTTTCGCATTCGGAGGAGAAAGTTGGTGATTGGAATTTCGTGAGCAGATTCCGTCGCAACGAAAAACGCCTTTCTTTTAATGATGATCATCCCAAATCCTGTATCATTTCTGTGATACTTTCTCCCATTTTTCGCGATAATACAAAACGTGCTGCCTTCCTTTGAACTTTTTCGATGTACTAAGTCAGTCCTATCTGGTAAGGACCCCACACCGCGCAACAGTATTCTAAGAGGACGGACAAAAGTAGTGTAGGCAGTCTCCTTAGTAGGTCTGTTACATTTTCTAAGTGTCCTGCCAATGAAACGCAGTCTTTGGTTAGCCTTCCCCACAACATTTTCTATTTGATCCTTTCAATTTAAATTGTTCGTAATTGTAATTCCTAGGTATTTAGTTGAATTTATGGCTTTTAGATTAGACTGATTTATCGTGTAACCGAAGTTTAACGCGTCCTTTTTAGCACTCGTGTGGATGACCTCACACTTTTCGTTATTTAAGGTTAACTGCCGCTTTACGCACCATTTGGATATTTCTTCTAAATCGTTTTGCAGTTTGTTTTTATCTTCTGATGACTATTTGTCGATAAACGATAGCGTTATCTGCAAACAACCTAAGACGGCTGCTCAGATTGTCTCCCAAATCGTTTATATGGATAAGGAACAACAAAGGGCCTGTAACACTACCTTGGGGAACGCCTGAAATCACTTCCGTTTTACTCGATAACTTTCCGTCAATTACTACGAACTGTGACCTGTCTGACAGGAAATCACAGATCCAGTCGCATAACTGAGACGATATTCCATAAGCACACAATTTCACTACGAGCCGCTTGTGTGGTACAGTGTCAAAAGCCTTCCGGAAATCCCGAAATACGGAATCGATCTGAAATCCCTTGTCAATAGCACTCAGCACTTCATGTGAATTAAGAGCTAGTTGTGTTTCACAAGAACAATGTTTTCTAAACCCATGTTGACTGTGTGTCAATAGACCGTTGTCTTCGAGGTAATTCATTGCGTTCGAACACAATATATGTTCTAAAATCCTGCTGCATATCGACGTTAACGATACAGGCCTGTAATTTAGTGGATTACTCCTACTATGTTTCTTGAATATTGATGTGACCTGTGCAACTTTCCAGTCTTTGGGTACGGATCTTTCGTCGAGCGAACGGTTGTATATGATTGTTAAGTATGGAGCTAATGCATCAGCATACTCCGAAAGGAACCTAATTGGTATACAGTCTGGACCAGAAGACTTGCTTTTATCAAGTGATTTAAGTTTCTTCACTACTCCGAGGATATTTACTTTACGTTACTCATGTTGGCAGCTGTTCTCGATTCGAATTCTGGTATATTTACTTCGTCGTCTTTTGTGAAGGCATTTCTGAAGGCTGTGTTTAGTAACTCTGCTTTGGCAGCACTGTCTTCGATAGTATCTCCATTGCTATTCCGCAGAGAAGGCATTGATTGTTTCTTGCCGCTAGCATACTTCACATACGACCAGAATCGCTTTGGATTTTCTGCCAGGTTTCGAGACAAAGTTTCGTTGTGGAAACTGTTATAAGCATCCCGCATTGAAGTCCGCGCTAAATTACGAACTTCTGTAAAAGATCGCCAATCTTGGGGATTTTGCTTCTGTTTAAATTTGGCATGTTTGTTTCGTTGTTTCTGCAACAGTTTCTGGGAGATGGTTTTCTAAATCTGTCGACTGTTGTAGCCGTTTTCATTTGATACTTTCCGTTGGTGGCTCAGTTGCTTTGGCAGGTTATAAGCGTCTGAAATGGCTTCTACTCGACGTACGAAGATCCTCGGAACAGAACGTTTCCGCTATGGATGGTAGTAGCTGTCTGGTAGCGTGCAGATACTGGTCCATGTGGGTGCTTTTCCGGTATAAACAATGGCCGGCGTCCTTGTCTGCCAAAAAGCAAATAGGTGTATCATCCAAATGGGAAACAGTGAATTACACCGCTATAACGTTGTTGTTTTCAGTCCGAAGACTGGTTTGATGCTGCTCTCCATGTTACTCTATCCCGTGCAAGCGTCCTCGTCTCCGGAGAACTACTGCAACCTATAGCCTTCTGAATCTGCTTAGTGTTTTCATCTCTTGGTCTAAATCTACGATTTTACCCCCTCCCCCTCACTTCCCTTCAATATTCTATTAGTGATCCCTTTATGTATCAGTGTGTGGCCTATCAACTGAGCCCTTCTTTTAGTCAAGTTGTGCCCAAATTTTTTATTCTCCCCAATTCTATTGAGCCCCTTCTCATTAGTTAGGCAATCTGACCATCTAATCATAAGCATTCTTCTGTGTCACAACATTTCTAAAGCTTCCATTCTCTTCTTGTATAAACTGTTTATAGTCCATGTTTCACTTCCATACAAGGCTACACTCCCCAAATACCTTCAGAGAATACTTCCTGAAACATAAGTCTATATTCGATGTTAACAAATTTCTCTTCTTCAGAAATGCTTTTCCTGCCATTACCAGCATACATTTTATATTCTTTCTACTTCGGACATTATCAGCTATTTTGCTACCCAAATGGCAAAACTCATAACATTAAACCCTCCAAAATAGGTTTTCTTCTAGTATAACAGCCTCATGAGATGTTTTCATACTGATTTCAGGACATGGGCACCTCAATACACGAACAGCAGCAAAAAAATAAAAATACAAGGTAAACAAGAATCTACATAGATCTACAAATCCTTTTAAAACTACGTAAACGATTTATTTTCCGATTAAATGATCGAAGTGAGTTCCATTGACACCCATGCACCTCTGCAAATGAGCATGCCAAGAGCAGGAAGCAGTATAGACATAACTTAACCACTGAGCACAATTTTTATTCCTTCTCAAAGGAAAAAGATTGAAATTCTAATTTGTGAAGGGAGAAGCTTTTAACC
Source organism: Schistocerca piceifrons (assembly GCF_021461385.2). Classification (NCBI taxonomy): domain Eukaryota; kingdom Metazoa; phylum Arthropoda; class Insecta; order Orthoptera; family Acrididae; genus Schistocerca; species Schistocerca piceifrons. The sequence continues at coordinate 692,053,800 of NC_060149.1, forward strand.
CTAGATTAGTCGTAAAATTTACGATCACAGTAGGTTATGAAACAGGACATTTTGTACTTCATTTGGTATGTAACATATCGTTGGGGCTCTAATAGTTCTAATTAACTACAGTGTAACTATAAATTATGACTTCCTTTGAATAAAATCCGGCGTAGTAAACTTTACGATGGTTTAGTAGCAATATAACATCTCCCCCTCCCCCCTTAATGTTCAAGAGTTAAATTGTATTTTAATGTAGTAAATCCTCATTTATGAAATGGACCATCTTAATTAGGAAGAAGTATAACTCAACCTTAGCAGCTAGAAGATTCCATTTTTCGAGATTATGGAAGTACCCACGTCAGTAGTCCCAAAGAAGACAAGCATTGACGAGTGAAAGGAAAAGCTACAAGAGGAGAGGATAGATGGTTCAAATGGTTCTGAGCACTATGGGACTTTACATCTGAGGTCATCAGTCCCCTAGATTTAGAACTACTTAAACCTAACTAACCTAAGGACATCACACACATCCATGCCCGAGGCAGGATTCAAACCTGCGACCGTAGCGGACGCGCGCTTCCAGACTGAAGCGCCTAGAACTGCTCGGCCACACCAGCCGGCATTTACAGATTCGCCTAAAAGGATTTCATTGGCATTGTTTTATATGATCGCATTTAACTGATTTTATTCCCGTTGATTCCATCCATTTCAGTGGATTTAATTCAATTAAAACATAAAAGTTACTTAAAATTATATTTCCGTCGTCGCCTGAAAATTTATAGTAGGACTATAATTTGGAAGTTGGAAGTCTCGTACTAGGAAAGGGATATTTCTTATTTTGATCTATTTTATGCAGTCAGTGTTTTATTTATAATGTATCTCATTTCACATTAAATAAGAAGTCACAAGCTTCGAAATGTCCACTGAGTACATTTTTAGCTTGAAATTCTATCTCCAGAAAAGTATATAATTTTCGGAATACTTTAAAACCCACCGTTTAGTTAAGAGAGGGCTCCACCAGGGCCTCACTCTGCAGACAAGGCCGTGCCCTCTTTTGTGCTCCGTCACCAAGTTCTTTATCGGGCCGTAAAATGTACACGCGCGCGAGAAAGGAAATGAATGGGTCCGTGTCTGAGAGAGCCCGGGCGCGGGGCCACACGTGTGGTGCCAGTAGGAAGCGGGCGCAGGCGCTGGCCTCACGTCAAGGCCGGGGCCAGATAAAAGGTCCCTTTGTGCGACACGCTGCGCTCGCCCCTCAACCCAAATTAATTGTTTCGGATACGGAACTATCGAGAGACTAGTCTTCAAAGACTTCATTTCGGTGTCCGTGAATGTGCTTCATACCTACAAATTGCGTGAAAAAGTTTGCCTATAGACGTTTCAAGGGATTACATCTGCTGCTGCATCTACATATGTGATACGTTATAGAAACTACCAAGTACTACCTTCACAGATGCAGCCTGTAATGGCCGGCCAACTGCTACCTTGAGGACATTTTCGTTGAGAACGTTTTATTATTTCTTGCCATCAGTCATTTCTAAAGCTTTGTTCACCATCAGATGGCTGCATTGTATTTACGGGACAAACTGTTTATCAGCTGTTTAATTCTTTAATTGGCATGGTGGCCTACAGTGAAAACATTTCAGACTGATAAATTTTCAGAAAAAAAATTGAAAATGAAGTATGAATTCTAGCTAGGGTTGTAGGATAAACTTTCGGGGTCGGGATGTGATCCCTATAGTGACGGGTGGATTGCCTGATGGCAAATCGAGAACTGCTTGCTTCCCAGGACGTAGGCTGTGGAGGCGGAGGTGGAGCTAGAGGTGCAGTTGGAGGTGGTGGTGACTGGAATCGTATGCCGAACCAAACCGTTAGCAAAAAAATGGTTCAAATGGCTCTGAGCACTATGGGACTTAACTTCTGAGGTCATCAGTCGCCTAGAACTTAGAACTAATTAACCTAACTAACCTAAGGACATCACACACATCCATGCCCGAGGCAGGATTCGAACCTGCTACCATAGCACCAGCGCGGTTCCGGACTGAAGCACCTAGAACCGCTCGGCCACAGCAGCCGGCTGAGACGGTACACTTCACTTGAAGTAGCTCCTCAGTTGGCATCACGAGGCTGTATGGAGCCAGTGAGTCCTCTCACCAATGGGGGATGGGGGGGGGCTAGAATTATGGGAAACTGAATCTGGTTCCTCCGCATAGTATTCAGACACGATAACCACTTAGCTACGGAGGCAGGCACATGCTATTAACAGTTGGAGGAGAACTGAACCAGTCAACACTGTAAAAAGATTAAATAAAAGGCGGACGAGTGGAATCTGCGAAATTATTACAAAAGCTTTCTCTTATAAGTATCTCTAATACATAGTTTGGTAACCCCTACATGATGAAAGTATGAGATGTTTGCACATAAACAGATATGACCATTTTAGATGGCCCCACAGACTGATCAAGAATCAAAACTACATTTGTATTAACAATGGTCACCAGCTCACAAATGGCTGCAAAAACGGGCAGAAAAACCTAGTTGAGTAGTGTGTGTATGCAGGTGGCCGTGTGATTCCTCGGGCAAGAGCTGGAACCCTTTAATTCAATTTAGCAAGATACAGAGGAATTGTTTTCGATTTTTTTTCGTTTTTGTTATGGTTTTAGGGCGCAAAACTGCTACGGTCATTAGCGCCCGGCCTGTGACTTAGGAAAAGGTAAAAAAACGAAACTGGAAGCCAGCAACAATGGGAACGAAACTCAAAAAATTGGAGAAACTAAAAACAGAAGGAAAGCTTAAAAAACCACTATAGAAGGGTGTTGGTTGTCCCCAAAAAGAGCTTCAAATGACTGACGTCATCTCACTGGCACTAATAAAGTCGAGAACGCGATCGGGTGAGCGCGTCATCTGCTAAAATGGAAGATATATCAGGCGACAGCTATAGACGGGCGCGTAACGGAGTAAAATAGGGGCACTCAAGTAAAAGGTGTTCTACCGTCCACAGCTGAGAGCAGTGGGGACAGAATGGCGGAGGATCGCCACTTAAAAGCTGTCGATGGCTAAGAAGACAGTGCCCTATCCGGAGTCTAGTTAAAATTACCTCCTCCCGACGACGCGTTCGGGAGGAAGAGGTCCAAGCACAGGGAAGAGCTTTCATGTCCCGCAATTTATTATTGGGAAGTGTCGACCAATGTGCGTGCCATAAAAGAGCAACACGACGACATAAAACACTCCATAGATCGGCGAAGGGAATCATGCGAATAGCTGGCCGAAGAAGACTGCAGGCTTGGCCGCTATATCGGCCGCCTCACCTCCACAGATACCAACGTGTCCTGGGATCCAGAGGAACGCCACAGAGACGCCCCCAAGTGGAGCAAGTGTAGGCAGTCCTGAATCCGGTGGACCAGAGGGTGGACAGGGAAGAGAGCTTGGAGACTGAGGAGAGAGCTGAGAGAATCTGAACAGATAACATACTGTATCCTCTGATGGCGACGGATGTATTGGACAGCCTAGAGAACAGCGTAAAGCTCCGCAGTATAAACCGAACACTGGTTGGGAAGCCGAAATCGATTTGGGGTGTCGCCAACAATATAGGCACTCCCAACACCAAACGATGTTTCTGAGCCATCAGTGTAAATAAATGTAGCTTCCTTCATTTGTGCACATTGTAACGGCTCCATGTAAGCCGCTACATGGCTCGACCCCACAACTAAAGACACCTGAGTGCCCTTCCGACACTCAGGGAAGAGTCTGATGATAATTAGTAAGGTAGGGTTATTTAAATATAGACGATCATTTTAATATTAGATATGGTAATTGTCTGCAAAGTGTGAATGCGAACGTATGATGAGGTATGCGTGAGATGTCGTCTGTGAGTGTGCTATAGGCATAGTGGACGTGCAGCCAACCTCGAATCTAGTAGAGCGCGACTGCACTGGACCAGAGAAGCATAAGCTCCACGTGCGTCATTAGCGCTCGTTAGGTTGGTAAATAACCGTGTGCGGTATCTCTGAGTCCCTGCGGCCACGATGTGTGGACCCGGACGAGGGAGACCGTATCGGGGTTGTTGCTGGGAAGACCTGGGTGAGTAAGCACGCTCTGCTCTATCGCTCCGATAGTTAGCGAAGATTTAGAATTCCATGTTCACTTTGAACTTGGAAGCAGCTTCCCTGCTGAGGAAAGCCACTATGATATTTCCTAGAATCATCTCGGTTAGGAGAGATAGGGAGATGATTTCTTTTGCCAAGTAATTTCATGGGAATTGTGTTCACTGCACTTGGGAGTGAACAGGCGCTCATTGCCGACTAATACTCAGAATTGCTTAATTTGCATTTCAGTGTGAGTGTGAAGTATATATGCAAAGTGTATTTTATTTAAATGTGTTTATTGACTCCTGATTGTGGAGAGATTGGTAACACGTGGTCCGCAGACCCCGTGCATTTCTTGGTGAGAAGCTTCAGCTCGACGTAATCACATTTCGTGATCGAGCTGGATCTTCTACGTAAATTCACGCGTGTGATTTAATTGTTCCTTCATAATATCCAGTAAAACTCGCGGAGTTAGTTAAACGTGAAGACAGAACTTGGCCGAATTAAAGTTACAGTTGGAACCATGTGCTCTCTCCCAATGTTGTCCCACTTGGTGTAGGGGAACCTTCCTCTTTTATCTGTTAGATAAAATGAATAGAGTGAATGTGTGTGTGTGTGTGTGTGTGTGTGTGTGTGTGTGTGTGTGTGTGGCTAAATGATGATAGAAATGTGCAGGCGGTAGTCATTGTCGATTCACGGCACATGTTAGCCGGATGTTTAACTAAGTTTACTTAGATATGATACTATTTGTATCACGCCAGCATTCCGTGATAAGTGAGAGGGAATATTTGAGATGGTAATGTTTATTGAATAAATGTGATTGTGTTATTAAATAAATATGTTACAGTGACTTCTCCCAGCCACACCATATTCCCTTATGATTTCACAGAATATTTGGTATGCCTATTTCAGTTAATCACCTGTCTATGTCCCACTCATGGGCATATTTCATTTAATAAACTCTGTAAGGTGGTATTAAAACTTCATTATAATAATATTCTAATTCCAACTTGATCAAAACCACCGAATAAAACTTTAGTTTGAGTATTGATGCTTGTTGCTGCAAATGGCCGCCGGCGTCTTCTATAGTACAGGTCCCATTTATAAAATTGAGGAGGCCTGCCGAGGGTGCGGAAAGCAAGTATCATGCAATGTGTAGGGGGATAATGTTCAAAACATGACTGAAAATACGTTCACTAAATAGAGATAAGAACATCTATGATTGACATGTCATCTAAAGTCGACGTACATTTTTGAAATGTTAGAAATAAGGAAATGAAGTAATACAAAACGCTATGCTTGTAACTTACGTTGTTGTTCTACATTGTTTAGCTCTGGTATTTAAAGGGTCACAGAGAAAGTATCCTAGGTTTTGGAGAGAAAAGCCGTAATTGTAATTATCTGCACTACAACAGAAACAAGAAGCACAATTTAATAAAAAATAATGTAATGTGTGTGTCAGCTCAGAAGCGACATTGAAGCAGATATTTCCTGTGACTTAGTATTGGCAGAAGTTATATTCGACAACCGGAATAAATTAATAACTGGCTCCTTTTACCGACCCCCGGTCTGAGATGAAACAGTTGCTGAACAGTTCAAAGAAAACTTGAGTCTCATCACAAATATGTAGCCTACTCATACAATTATAGTTGGCAGTGACTTCAATCTACCTTCCGTATGTTGACAAAAATACTTTTTCAGATCCTATTGTAGATAGAAAACAACTTCCGTAATTGTTCTAAATGCTTTTTTTAAGTTTATTTTGAACAAATAGTTCATGAGGCCATTCAAATTGTAAATGGTTACGAAAACACACTTGACCTCTTAGCCACAAATAATCCTGAGCATCACGACGGATACAGGGATTAGTGAACACACAGTCGTAGCGAGGCTCAATTCCGGAACAAAGAAATTCACCAAAACTAAACGCGAAATATATCTATTTATAAAAGCAACCAAAAATTCGGTTGACGTCTTTCTAAGAGACAGCCTCCAATCCTCCCAAACTACGTAAGTGAAGACCATATGTGGCTTAAGTTCAAAGAAATACACTCCTGGAAATGGAAAAAAGAACACATTGACACCGGTGTGTCAGGCCCACCATACTTGCTCCGGACACTGCGAGAGGGCTGTACAAGCAATGATCACACGCACGGCACAGCGGACACACCAGGAACCGCGGTGTTGGCCGTCGAATGGCGCTAGCTGTGCAGCATTTGTGCACCGCCGCCGTCAGTGTCAGCCAATTTGCCGCGGCATACGGAGCTCCATCGCAGTCTTTAACACTGGTAGCATGCCGCGACAGCGTGGACGTGAACCGTATGTGCAGTTGACGGACTTTGAGCGAGGGCGTATAGTGGGCATGCGGGAGGCCGGGTGGACGTACCGCCGAATTGCTCAACACGTGGGGCGTGAGGTCTCCACAGTACATCGATGTTGTCGCCAGTGGTCGGCGGAAGGTGCACGTGCCCGTCGACCTGGGACCGGACCGCAGCGACGCACGGATGCACGCCAAGACCGTAGGATCCTACGCAGTGCCGTAGGGGACCGCACCGCCACTTCCCAGCAAATTAGGGACACTGTTGCTCCTGGGGTATCGGCGAGGACCATTCGCAACCGTCTCCATGAAGCTGGGCTACGGTCCCGCACACCGTTAGGCCGTCTTCCGCTCACGCCCCAACATCGTGCAGCCCGCCTCCAGTGGTGTCGCGACAGGCGTGAATGGAGGGACGAATGGAGACGTGTCGTCTTCAGCGATGAGAGTCGCTTCTGCCTTGGTGCCAATGATGGTCGTATGCGTGTTTGGCGCCGTGCAAGTGAGCGCCACAATCAGGACTGCATACGACCGAGGCACACAGGGCCAACACCCGGCATCATGGTGTGGGGAGCGATCTCCTACACTGGCCGCACACCACTGGTGATCGTCGAGGGGACACTGAATAGTGCACGGTACATCCAAACCGTCATCGAACCCATCGTTCTACCATTCCTAGACCGGCAACGGAACTTGCTGTTCCAACAGGACAATGCACGTCCGCATGTATCCCGTGCCACCCAACGTGCTCTAGAAGGTGTAAGTCAACTACCCTGGCCAGCAAGATCTCCGGATCTGTCCCCCATTGAGCATGTTTGGGACTGGATGAAGCGTCGTCTCACGCGGTCTGCACGTCCAGCACGAACGCTGGTCCAACTGAGGCGCCAGGTGGAAATGGCATGGCAAGCCGTTACACAGGACTACATCCAGCATCTCTACGATCGTCTCCATGGGAGAATAGCAGCCTGCATTGCTGCGAAAGGTGGATATACACTGTACTAGTGCCGACATTGTGCATGCTCTGTTGCCTGTGTCTATGTGCCTGTGGTTCTGTCAGTGTGATCATGTGATGTATCTGACCCCAGGAATGTGTCAATAAAGTTTCCCCTTCCTGGGACAATGAATTCACGGTGTTCTTATTTCAATTTCCAGGAGTGTAGTATCAACAGCACACGAGAGATTCACACCAAATAAATTAATAAGAGACGGAACTGATCCACCATGGTACACAAAACACGACAGAAAGCTGCTGCAGGAGCACCGAAAAAGGCAAGTATAATTTAGACGAACGCAAAATCTCCCAGATTGGCGAAGTTTTACTGAGGCTCGAAATTTGGTGCCGATTTCAATGCGAGATGCATTTAATAGTTTCCACAACGAAACTCTCTCTAGAAATGTGGCGGAAAATCCAAAGAGATTCTGGTTCTATGTTAAGTAAACCAGCGAAAAGGCTCAGTAAGCGATTAGGAGGAGGAGGAGGAGGAGGAGGAGACAAGGGAGCCAACCCTTCGGAGCAGGTAAAAGCGTGGCAAATGTCCGCACACCGCCGCCGACAGCTTGTCCCCGTCCCGTAGTACAGGCGTCAAGGAACTGTTCAACTCGAAGACGACGGATTCGTGCCCTCCCATCGGCATGATGAAGAAGGTATCGGGACTCATCAGACCATGCAACTTTGTGCCACTGCGCCGACGTTCCAGTGCCGATGATCACGTGTCTATTTCAGTCGTAGTGTCGATGTCGTGGTTTTAACATTGGCACACGCACGAGTCTTCGGCTGCGGAGGCCCGACATTAGGAGTGTTCTGTGCACTATGTGTTCAGACCCAATTGTACCCTACCCAGCATTACTCTGATGTTAGTTCCGCCACAGTTCGTCGCCTGTCCTATTTTACTCATCAACCCAGCCTTGAGAGTCCGACATCTGTAATGTGGGGTGACCGCCCAACGCCACGGCGTCAGGACGTGGTTTCACCTTGGTTTCGCCACATGTTGAAGACACTCACCGCAGCATTCTTCCAACACTCGACAAGTCGTGCAGTTTCCGAAATGCTAGTGCCGAGCCTATGAACCATCACAATCTGCCCTCAGTCAAACTCAGTTACATCGCGCGCCTTCCCCATTCTACACACGCACAACATGCTCACTGATACTACATGCACGGTGCGTGTGTCAGACTAGCAGTCATTCTTCAACGCCAGGCGACGCTGCTATCGCCTGGACGGGTTTATATCGGTGATAGTAGGTCGGTGGTCATAATGTTCTGACTGATCACTGTAAATGGGTAACGTTAGTAATAAAACTTGCTTCTGTTTTTGAGAAGCGCAATGTAAAATTGTAAATTTATTCATGATTGGCATATGACAGAACGTCTTACACAACGCCATGTCACACATGTTTGCCACGTGGTATTTCTGTTTTAGCCTACATTATGATCGCGTCCAATTACAGCTGTTAGAACTCAGGTTTTAACTGCAAACCACTAATACCAGCTTGTTTACATATCAGATTACGCAGGGAGTTCTCCAGCTGCCACGTACATAAATCTTACAATTTTTTTTTTTTACTGAAGTATGTTATGAAACGTTAGTGTGGCATATTTTGGCCGGGAGTACCCTTTCAGAGTGTCCGGTCGCCTAGTGCAAGTCTTTTAATCGACGCCACTTCGGTAACTTGTGTGGTGGTGATGCGTACAACACAACAGCCGTGATGGAATGAGAGATGCAGGGCTGATTTAGAGCACTTGAAAAGAAAAGCTGATTCCCATCTCCTCCCCCCCCCCTCTCTCTCTCTCTCTCTCTCTCTCTCTCTCTCTCTCTCTCTCTCTCTCTCCGTATAATATTAAGTAACGGATTCGATATTGTTAAAGCACAGCGATGGTAAATAGAATTCATGAAAAGTGACTGGTGGCTGTGTTTATTGCGGTCGCCGATTTGAGTCAACATTCGCAACGTGGACAAAGGAGTAGTGGCACTTCTCAGGCCTCACCACAGGACACGTGTTACCGGTTATTGGAAAGTCTGGGCGCGCAAAGTCCTCGCTTCCCTCGTCTGCCTTCCCCAACCCCCCACCACACTCCTGTCTTTCAGCTGGAGCAGATAATTATGCCGCCAATCGCGTGCCAGCTAGCTTCCCCACCACACCTACGCGCGGGCTCGGCACCTCCCACTTCCGTCACCGACTACGCAGAACCACGAGTTTATCTTTGTTTGTGGGAGAACGCTGCGAACGAGCAACTGTCACAGCGCAGAAGCCAACGACTCCGAGCGGTTTCCAACAAAATTTGAATTTTCAGGGAACGGAAATATAATCCTCTACCTTACAGACCTTTTTACCGATGAGTAAAACAAGCATACAGGTTGTGCGAGTTTCTTGACAACTAGAAGTATAACTCGACCGCGTGCAATGTTAACACACTGGAATCGCATTCGGGAGGCCAGCGGTTCAAAAGACCATTCATTTTAAGGTTTTCTATATCACTTAAGCCAAAATGATTCATCGGAACATGGCACGCCCAATTTCTTTCCTATCCTTGTGCTCAGTCTCCAATGACTCGTCGTCAACGAGGCAAACCCTACTATTCCTTTTCAAATATAACTAAAAAATATTCTAAGGACTTTGCGTTGTTCCAGCGATGACGTCGATAGGCCTCGAGCGTCACTTTTCATCACTTCCCAGCGTCTTCTTCAGATCATCGAATTATTTCCTGAATTTTTCAGCAAAAATATTTTCATCGATTTGTATGTTTATCGGCCCATTACTCTTGTCTTTCTTCAGTATCTTTCCTCGAGGTCTAGCATGTCTTTATTTATGTCTTACAGTACCCTTAGCAACTCCTTAATTTTTCTTTTTCTGGAAGCAGCTCTTTCTTGTCTCTTTCTACTGCATATACACTTTCATCGCTTGTGACTGCTATTTTACCATTTTTACTGAATATCTCTCACTTCCATAGAGCAGCACAGTCCACGCAAAAGATTTACTAAAGATATTTTTTGTCTTGATATAGATTAAACCGCTCGTTAACAGATTTCACTCGCTCTACACGTTTGACAAGGAACACCTGAATTTCCTTAGAGCAGAATTGGAAACCGTAGCTGCCGGAATAACGATTATTCAGTGCATGGCGCGACTAGTTCTTGAACTTTTATCCGCTTATTTCGTAACAAGTTCAATATCTGCACTTCCACAGAGACATAAGACACAGTCCTCTTCACTTTACGTTTTACTCCAAACGATAAGTATCGAGAAATCTAAAGTTTCAGAAATAATTTTATCTATTCTCGACTAAATAAGTAGTAGTATGGCATTATTGAGTGGGAGTCCCTCAAGGGGGAATGCAAACCTTTCAGTTAGTGCCATTTCGGCGACTTCCGTCCTCGAGTATTTCTAACAGACTGACACCGTCATATTCATGTTTTCTGTCGTTTCTTAATAGCTCCTATATTATTATTATTTCTCCTTAGTCTTCTTGGAAATTTAGTCAGTTTTTGCAACTGATATGACTAGATTAATGTAAGTAGGTATTCACTAATCACGTTAGCCACAATAACAATAGCAAGTCGAGATGTAGAACGTAACGAAATTAAATAATAAGTGCCCATTCTAACCGTCGCTGACACATCAATTACGAAAAAATGAAAGAAAAGATAAATTCTGCTCCCTTCATTATTTTTCCGTCTTTGCCCAAAGTATCGTCGACCCCACACAATATCATACTCACATACATAACAAACGAACGAATATCAAAATGCACTGTCACCACAACGCAAATAGAGGACGACCGAAAACCACATAGCGGCAGTTGGGAACACTATAAACAGCAAACACACACAACCGACATGTTTATAAACAACATACATTGAAAGTGAAGTGTTTAGGGTAAATGTGTTCACAAAAATCGGATATCCTTGCGTACGCAGGACAACTAGGTACAATTCCAGGGCTAAACCCGTGTGATAACAAGATCTCACAAAAATCGTAAGTGGAACTAAGCAGCAATTTAATCTTACGAATCTTGCGCTCGAAAATGATTTTTCTTATATATCAACGTTCGCCTGCTTAGCTGAGTGGTAACGTGCTCGCCTCCCATACAAACGGGCCCGGGTTAGATTCCCGGCCTGGTTGGTGATTTTCTCCCCTCTGGGACTGGGTGTTGTGTTGTCCTCATCATCATTTCATCATCATCATCATCACCGGCGCGGAAGTCGCCCAATGAGGCGTCGACTGAAATGCTTGCACTTGGCGGCCGTACATCCCCGGATGGGGCCTCCCGGCCAACGATGCCATACGCTCATTTCATTTTTTTTACATATCAACACGAGAATAACGAAGAAACTGTAATAATATATCTGCAAACACATTTTTAAATAAGTACGTCAAACATGTATTAAATTCCACTGAAGATGCTTCGCAAGTAAAAAGAAGCGAAATGCACATGGCATAAAAACAAACAGTATTTTATTTAATTGCGTAGCTGGACCACATTTTCAAGAAGGTACTACTAATAATAATACGTGGTATCTACAGCATATTTGGTAACTAATTTCCGCCTATGTATGTTTTATGAAATGTCGTTACCCCTTACTGTGCAGCAAGAGAATTTCATGGGCACAAGCCGACACAAGAATGTGTGATTAGTTAACGCTGATGCTCCAGTAGAATCGTGCCTGGTAAAGCACTGCTTGAGAACAGTCTCTTACCTAATTATAATTACTGCAAAGACGACAGCAGTGTCGTATGCGCATCTGCACAAAGCTTACAGTGAAGGATGATCGGAAGTCATTATTGGGCACGTGCATTACGTGCTATTTTGAAGTAATTTGGAGACACGTTTGAGACAAGAGGTGAAACTAAGATAACACGCTCACTCGTTCAAATGAGTGAAACAACCTTGGATGTGTATGAATGCATGTGGTCTACATTTTAGAATCAGCTACAGTAAGAGTAGCAAATGGGTATAATAAGAAATTTAAAAAAAAGCCGAAGAATTATTATAATTCCGTTAATCGCAGGCAAACGTTGTCACGTCATACCTGATCACAATGTTTTTATGTGAACCAGTTCAAATAAATGTTGTTGTTCCTCCCTTTCCCATTTATCAAGAGTGATAGTTGTTATTCCATTTGTTATGAATATTTATTGCGATCTCTTAGTGGTATTAAGACATTTTCCGGAAAGGGTGGCTCGTAACGTCTATACCTTCACGTAACCGTTCCTATCTTATATTCCGGTACCAGCCACAAGCTTATACAAAACCTAATTAATTTCGATCACTGATGGCTATCTTCAAGACCAAAAAACAAGACAGAGGCGTCCTCCCGTTAAACATGATCAAGTACGAAGTGCACCAAATTACAAACTAAGGAAATCAGAATTCATAATTTATACGTAAACAACACACTCTCATACTTCAGTACAAAGGAGCTTGTAAAAGATCCGGCCAAAATGGTGAAATGAAAAACGAAGAATAAGCCAGAAAGTTATGTGGTTTCGTGTAAAAAAAAAAAAAAAAAAAAAAAGTATCACAAACAACATATTAAAACAGGCAAACAGAATCTATACGTCTCTTAACAGGCGGAGATGCATTGACCACTTACATTTTTAAAGAACGGCGTGCCACAACACACTCAATTTACGTGAGATGTATAATTACCCATTTATTAAATAAAACAAATGCTCAAGTCAGTTTCTTTGGGAGTCAATGATGTGCTCGCCGTAAACGCCAACATAATATAATACAAAATTACAAAGAGGTTGAAGACTTTAACAGAAGCGACAAATATTATAAAACTACATTGTTTTGTAAATAAACAACCAAACATACATCACACTAGTTTAGAAGTCAGTAGAGCTAACATGCCAACGTAAGGCTCCTAAGAAAAATTATTTATCAGATGGCAGCAGCTTACATAAGTCTGGTTCGTAAGAGAGTGCAGAAACGTTTTCGAAGTAGCTATATCGTGTGCAATGCATACATTTTCAAAATTTGCGATCAGTTGTGTTTTTCGGGTGTATCTTTTCCGAGTACCAGGGCTACCCGAAGCAATTACAGCAGAAGGTTCAGATCTTTGTGTTGCTTCTAAATTATAAAAATGTAAAGGTCTGTCGAGTTACAAATATTTGAGGAAAAGAGGAGGGAATGACTGACGAAAGGAAGATTAGGATTTAAAGTCTCGTCGACAGCAAAGTCACTGGAGACGGAGGATGGGGAAGGAAATCGGGGGTGTTCTTTTGAAAGTAATCATCTCTACATTTGGTTTAATCTATAGGAAATCTAACGCTGGATGGTCGAACGGTGAACTGTACACCGGTCTTCCCGAATTCAAGTCATAACCGCTACGCCTCATTGCTCGGACACAATAATTTGATCACACTGGTTCCCCCATGGAGTATTTTTAATATTTTGGAAGACAAATGGCGACTTGTAAGTTACAGTTTCGACCCTGTTAAAACCTGCGTAGGAGAAACACCTGGGTACACTAAATTTTTACCTTTCCTTTAGAGCTGAAAGAGAGAGAGAGAGAGAGAGAGAGAGAGAGAGAGAGAGAGAGAGAGAGAGAGGGAGAGGGGGGGGTGCAGACTACCCTTGCCCTCAGGTCTGGTGCTTCTGACGGCGAATGACACGGATCGATTCCCTCTACCCCTTCGCTTTTTACAGGATGAGAGGTTATGGAATGATACATGTTGGACCACGTAGGACCAAATTGAACGACTGCTGCATTCAGTCAGCCGCGAAACAGAAATACAAGCAGCTGACGCGGCCAAACGGAAAGGCTACCGCAAGACGGGGAGCCACACGCCATTTATCATTCATTACAAAAGCATAAATACGCTGTTTCGCCAAATCAAGGAAATAGTTGCTTCAACTGTGTACTCTTAATCATTACAAAGAGAAACTTAATGGGTTTTGGTCTCCAGGCATCACCTATCGACCCACCGTCTCACAAGTGAAGTTCAGATTCAAAGTGTTCTCCGAATGGCGACTTTACATATTTAGAAAATGCACACTGCAAAAATACGCAGAAATCCACACCCGTGCCTGAAGTAAGACTTGAACCTGCGAGCATCGCTTTACGAGGAAGCAACGTTCGCCAGATGTCGGCAATTATTTACATTCGCTTGTACACGTGAATTTTTTTAGATCTTACTAGAATGGCTCGTTAAGGTTACAGTTCTGTTGGGAAGAAACCGACACAGAGTAATCGAAATACGTGCTTTCTCTTTTTGCGTCTGAGCTTATTTCTGCCAATTTTAGTGTGCTCTGCAGAACAGCTCCATAGAAATCGTGGATGATTTTCTAAAGAGTGAGAATGTATTGACTGCCTCTCGCTGTTTTGGGTGTGGAAAGAATTCAGAGACAAATCAACGGCTGCTCCGTTAGCGCGTCTGTGCTGCGTGCAAGCGAGTATTCCTTCCTTCTCGCGCTTCGCATTCTGCCTCCCCTCCATAACTCCTCTCTCCGCCACTCCCCTTCTTCACTCAATCTTATCTATCCTCAGCTCTCTCTCTCTCTCTCTCTCTCTCTCTCTCTCTCTCTCTCTCTCTCTCTCTCTCTCTCTCCCCTCCCCTCCCCTCCCCTCCCCTCCCCTCCCTCCCACCCACCTTCTCCTGTGCGAGCCCGAGGAATTCCTTCTGGCGTTGCGCTACTTTTGTGGCCAGATGGCATGTCCTTGCTAACGCAACGCAGACGCCCAAGAAAAGAAACAAATGATCCCTGCAGTATCCAGTTATCAGGCTCGTGATCAAGTTCTGGAGCCTGCCACCTCTCAGTATTACCCCTGTAATAGCAATGATAAGATTCGCTGATTACACTGCTATCTTCAGTGAATGTGAGGAAGAATTGCAGGACCTGTTGAATAGAACGAACAGTCTAATGGGTGGACTTAGAGTAAACCAAAGAAAGACCAAAATAATGAGGATTGGTAGAAACTAGGTCAGCGACAAACTTAACATCAAAATTGGTGACCACGATGTAGACGAAGTGACCTTGGAAGCAAAATTACGCATCACGGACGAAGCAAGGAGCGTATAAGAAGCAAACGATCACAGGCAAAACGAAGCTTACTAGTATCAAATATAAGACTTGATTTCAGGAAGAAATTTGTGTGAAAGCAAGGTTGGAACATTGCATCGTGGACTCTGCGAAAACCAGAGAAGAAGAAGACAATTTAAGCGTTTGAGATGTGATACTATAGAGAGATGTTGAGAATTACCCTGTAGGTGGACTGATAAGAAATGAAACGGTTCTTCGCAGAATTTGCAAGGAGAGTAATATGTAGAAAGACACTGACAAGGAGGAGGAACTGGATGACAGGACATGTGTTACGACGTCAAGGAATAATTTCCGTTTTGTTTCAGAAATCCATACAGGGTTAAAACTGGGAGGGAGACAGAGGTTTCACAATATTCAATAAATAACCGTGGGAGTTAGACGTAACTGCTAATCTGCGACGAAGGGACTGGCAGACGAGAGGAATTCGTGGCAGACCGCATCAAACCAGTGAGAAGGCCAATGATAAAAGAAAATAAAGGAGGATGCGTAGATGAAGCAATATGAAATAGAACGAACGCTTGTAATAAGTAGTACAAGTACTGCGGAAGGTGACTGGAAGACTCAGAATTGGTAGGAATCTGGGAAACACTGTTGTATCCGTAAACGAAACCTTGAATAGGACTCTAGAATGGCCTGTTCTAGAGTACAGATGCAGTTTTTAGGGTGCTTGTCATGTAGATATGACAGCAGATATCGAAGGAATTCTGGTACACGCTGGTAGCACCGTAGTAGGTTGGTGTAACATATACAAAATAGTAACTGAGATATTCTGGGCAACCAAGGAGGGAAGCAACGCAGTGGTGGCCTCAAGAACGCCGTCTAGCGTTATGAAATTTGTTCTTATCCTGTCACGTGTAATCTCGGTACTAAAATGAGATGAGCTACTGCTATATACAATGAAGAGCCAAAGAAACTGGTACACGTGTAGGTCACTCGTGAGCACGCAGAAGTGCCACAACACGACGTGGCATGGACTCTACTAATCTCTGAAGTAGTGCTGGAGAAAAGTTACACCATGATTCCTGCAGGACAGTCCACAAATCCGTAAGAGTACAAGAGAGTGGAGATCTCTTCTTAACAGCACGTTGCAAGGCATCCCAGATATGCTCAATGTTCATGCCTGGGTAGTTTGGTGGCCAGAGGAAGTGTTTAAACTCGGAAGAGGGTTTCTGGAGCCACTCTGTAGCAATTATGGACGTGTATGGTGTCGCATTGTCCTGCTGGAATTGCCCAAGTCCGTCGGAATGCACAATGGACATGAATGGATGCAGGCGATCAGAAATGATGCTTACGTACGTCTCACCTGTCGAAATCGTATCTAGACGTATCAGGGGTCCCATATCATTCCAGCTGCACACGCCCCACACCATTACGGAGCCTTCACCACCTTGAACAGTCTCCTGCTGACATGCAGGGTCCATGGATTCATGAGGTTGTCTCCATACCCGTACACGTCCATCCGCCCGATTCAATTTGAAACGAGACTCGTCCGACCAGACAACATGTTTCCAGTCATAAACAGTTCAATATCGATGTTGACGGGCCCAGGCGAGGCGCAAAGCTTTGTGTCGTGCAGTCATCAAGGATACACGAGTGGGACTTCAGCTCTGAAAGCCCATATCGATTAGGTTTAGTTGAATGGTTCGCACGCTGACACTGGTTGATGGCCCAGCATTGAAATCTGCAGCAATTTGCCGAAGTGTTGCACTTCTGTCACGTTGAATGATTCTCTTCAGTCGTCGTATGTCACATTCTTGCAGGATTTTTTTCCGGCCGCAGCGATGTCGGAGATTTGATGTTTCGCCGCATTCCTGATACGATACTCTCGTGAAGTGGTCGTACGGGAACATCCCAACTTCAGCTGTGTCCCATCGTTCGAGCGCCGACTATAACACCACATTCAAACTCACTTAAATCCTGATAACCTGCCATTGTGGCGGCAGTAATCGATCTAACAACTGCGCTAGACTCTTTTTTGTCTTAGACGCTGCCTATCGCAGCGCCGTATTCGGCCTGTTTGCATCTCTCTGTATTTGAATACGCATGCCTGTACCAGTTTCTTTGGTACTTCCGTGTAAATCTACTTTGTGTGTTACTAACAGCCTTTTACAAACTCTTAATCTTAACTGAGCTCTTACCATGGTTTGTACCGTGTCCAGTGGCCACTTTTTCTTCCCTACATGGGTCTCCACTTCTGCCACAGAAGTGTGGGCATCTTCCATGTAACGCTCCTACTTTCCGTCTAAGCTTACCTAACCTAAGATTCAGGTCTTAAACAGGAAATCTAAACTATTCCGCTAGAAATTTTATGCTACTGAACAAAAAGTACAATTAAAGTTACAGTTTAGTGTGTGGGAGCGTAATTACTAACCAAATGCCTTTCTGAAATCTGTATTTACGAGTACGCAGTATCTTCCAGTTTCCTTTAATTCCGTAGCAGACGCATTCTGGTCTCTAACGATTGTCTCCTCATAATGGCAACTTTTGCGTTGATAGGGCACTACAATATTATATTATAGTGAGTTCCACTTTGTAGCTCACATGCAAAACAATGTTTCAATCTTTTCCGATTCCGAACAAGGTAGGTGTGATAGAATCCCTTAAGCCTTCGGCACACTGAACGTGCATTCGAAAATTCAACGTTGAGCGTGTAGAGTTCAACGTTCTGCTGAACGCTCAGAAACGATGCGGCTTTGCATACAGTACGCGCGTCTCAAATTCGTATACACGATCGATACGCGCTCCAGCGGCAGATGTCGGCTGTAACTGGCTCGCAAGTTACACACGTCGTTCACGAGTTGAACGGGCGTAAAACTCTTTTTATTCAGCAGCAGAATCCTCAGAGCATAAGAAATAAGACTAAACAAGAAAACACAGATATCTTGATGCAAGTAGTGCAAGCTCTCTTGTAGACAAAGCCAATCGAACACACACACACACCCCTGAGAGAAAGCGCACCTATATTCACATAACATCGAACGTTATAAAAAATAGTTCTATTAAATTAATTAGGAAGTTTCATAACAATTTAGAAAACACGAAGGTGAGTAAGAAATATATGGACGTGTTGAGACACGAACCTGCAACTCATCACCCTTCACCTTGTAACTGTGCATTTCCATTCATCACGCTATACTGAACTTACCTAACATACGACTTTGTTTTGTATGTTATTACCTTCTAAAGGCTTTAAGTTCAGGTATGTTATTAACTGACATTTAATTATAATCAAGAAAAATGTGTTTCTGATAGTTTCAATTTGCCGTTGCCTTGAAACGTCATCGGACCTACTTTCTTAATACGCAAATTGCAACTCGAAAATTATTTAAACCACCAATATGACTTTTCCCTTCATTTTGTCGTAACAAATCGTACCAATAAACGATGGATCTTAGAGAGATCAGTATTCTGGTGCTTTAAAACTGCATATTTCCATAGGACGTAAGTTATAATATGAAACCCACAAAATACAGGCTTCAACTGAAAGCCAATACGGCGTCTCCAGTCTCTGTACTGAAAAGAGATGGCGCGCATGTGTGGCGTTCTTCCCTCTCATTGGTCTGCGTTCAAAATCACGTTCAGAATGTTTCATGCTTTATATGGCTCTGCACCGTCGGAAAGACTCCCCAGTGCGTTTTTTCCACTCTGTGTCATCAGAAACTAGGCACGCGCAATGTTGACGTTCAAATGCACGGTTCTCGAGCCGAAGGACTTTGCATAAGGCCACCTGCTTGTTGCGACCGGCGACGATCAAATAGAGCGCGGACACGATGCCACAGCCACAACGGATTACGCCACCGCATTAACTGAACCGCTCGAACACTGGAAGGCAACTGACATTCTGTTGTGGCATGACGGCATTACAGGACAGTTCGGGTGTCACACTTTGATTGGAGGAACTCAGTTCAAAGCCGTGGTCTGTCGACTAACAAGTTATTTCAATAAGCTGTAATTCCTTCGTTGGCTGAAAAAAATTGTTTCTAATTTGTCCCTGACTTGGGGAAACTCACTAAACGTTCTTTGCCGACTGTAAAATACTCTCAGCAGCTGCCACTGTTAAATTTCTTGTTACAGACTTATTGACTACTGGGTGACCTATCGTCGATCTCGCATTTGCAAGATCATTCTTTTCTGCTTATTAATTTTCAAGTTGGTGCGTATTTTAAACAGAGAATGTGATTCATTTTTAAGATTAATGATTCTACAGATGTTTCAGATTGTAAACATAGCAATTATATCATAATATACTCAGTCGATAAAAAGTACATCTATGTTTACATAATGACGCATCATGTGTTGTAAGTACCGTCTTCATTCTTGTGGGATGTTGTCCACGAAGAACTAAACAACACAGGAAATTTGTCACCCAGTGTTGCAGTGGACGGTCGGAAAACTGTTACATAGGGGTGAGTCAATCAGTTATACACTTCTGGAAATTGAAATAAGAACACCGTGAATTCATTGTCCCAGGAAGGGGAAACTTTATTGACACATTCCTGGGGTCAGATACATCACATGATCACACTGACAGAACCACAGGCACATAGACACAGGCAACAGAGCACGCACAATGTCGGCACTAGTACAGTGTATATCCACCTTTCGCAGCAATGCAGGCTGCTATTCTCCCATGGAGACGATCGTAGAGATGCTGGATGTAGTCCTGTGGAACGGCTTGCCATGCCATTTCCACCTGGCGCCTCAGTTGGACCAGCGTTCGTGCTGGACGTGCAGACCGCGTGAGACGACGCTTCATCCAGTCCCAAACATGCTCAATGGGGGACAGATCCGGAGACCTTGCTGGCCAGGGTAGTTGACTTACACCTTCTAGAGCACGTTGGGTGGCACGGGATACATGCGGACGTGCATTGTCCTGTTGGAACAGCAAGTTCCCTTGCCGGTCTAGGAATGGTAGAACGATGGGTTCGATGACGGTTTGGATGTACCGTGCACTATTCAGTGTCCCCTCGACGATCACCAGTGGTGTACGGCCAGTGTAGGAGATCGCTCCCCACACCATGATGCCGGGTGTTGGCCCTGTGTGCCTCGGTCGTATGCAGTCCTGATTGTGGCGCTCACCTGCACGGCGCCAAACACGCATACGACCATCATTGGCACCAAGGCAGAAGCGACTCTCATCGCTGAAGACGACACGTCTCCATTCGTCCCTCCATTCACGCCTGTCGCGACACCACTGGAGGCGGGCTGCACGATGTTGGGGCGTGAGCGGAAGACGGCCTAACGGTGTGCGGGACCGTAGCCCAGCTTCATGGAGACGGTTGCGAATGGTCCTCGCCGATACCCCAGGAGCAACAGTGTCCCTAATTTGCTGGGAAGTGGCGGTGCGGTCCCCTACGCTACTGCGTAGGATCCTACGGTCTTGGCGTGCATCCGTGCGTCGCTGCGGTCCGGTCCCAGGTTGACGGGCACGTGCACCTTCCGCCGACCACTGGCGACAACATCGATGTACTGTGGAGACCTCACGCCCCACGTGTTGAGCAATTCGGCGGTACGTCCACCCGTCCTCCCGCATGCCCACTATACGCCCTCGCTCAAAGTCCGTCAACTGCACATACGGTTCACGTCCACGCTGTCGCGGCATGCTACCAGTGTTAAAGACTGCGATGGAGCTCCGTATGCCACGGCAAACTGGCTGACACTGACGGCGGCGGTGCACAAATGCTGCACAGCTAGCGCCATTCGACGGCCAACACCGCGGTTCCTGGTGTGTCCGCTGTGCCGTGCGTGTGATCATTGCTTGTACAGCCCTCTCGCAGTGTCCGGAGCAAGTATGGTGGGTCTGACACACCGGTGTCAATGTGTTCTTTTTTCCATTTCCAGGAGTGTAGTTGATGAAGTTGAACTCTGAACCGTCCGTGGTTCATGCGGAGGAGACACTTGGTGGCCAAAAACTTTCTGTGGTAAGCACCAGATGACCACCACAGTCGTGCAGGGATGCTTGGTAATATAGCTGTACACGCAGATTGGTCATGTATTGGTATACTTAAGTTTTAAGCGTATAGTACTTGAGGACTAACTGCCAACCCCCTATCTCTACCCCACGATGATTACTGCGTAGTACACATGTCTGCCCGCTGCACTGTTTGGCAGGCCGAGACAAACTTACGTTCGTTGCGGTGTGTGCAGGCTACTTGGCGCATCCGCTTTCAACGGCCGCTAAGCAGGACCTGCTGGCACAAAGGACCTGGAAAGTACAGTTCTGCACACGCAAATATTCTCTACAGGGAGCGGATTATACTGGACGAGGTGACCTGTCCACTTTGCAAGATGCCTCTAGATGGCAGATGGAGTGGCAAACTGAGTTATGGAACTCGAGAAGCTGCATGTCGTCTTCCCCTTTATAGGTACGACAGGCGTCACTTATTGTTCGACGAGGTTGTGATCTGCTGCCGCAAGAGTTGCGGAAGGCCCTTGTAAAATGGTTCCAATGGCTCTGAGCACTATGGGACTTAACTGCTAAGGTCATCAGTCCCCTAGAACTTAGAACTACTTAAACCTAACTGACCTAACGACATCACACACATCCGTGCCCGAGGTGGGATTCGAATCTGCGACCGTTGCGGTCGCGCGGTTCCAGACTGCAGCGCCTAGAACCTTTCGGCCACTTCGGCCGGCGCCCTTGTAAAGAACAGCACTTTAATTTCCTCAACAGTTTTACTTTCAATAATTCACCAACTAGTCTTGGCTAACATTTCGCAAAGACGTTCAGTAACCGGTCTATATAAGGTGTAGGTTCTTGTATTTGTGCGTCTTTCAGACAGTGCAATGGAAGGCGTAACTTGCGCTCACAGTCTGTTAGAGCGATAGTGATTAGTTGGGCCATGCTTGCGAATATACAATACGCAACACAGTTAAAGGGTCACATTTTCGAAACCGCGTAATTGTCTCCCACTGCGATGCAGAAGTTCGAAATTTGACTCAAATGTGCCTACAAGCTTCCTCTGTAACTGTGCAAAAGCGTGGCGCCCTTCGACGCTCGGTGACGCTTCAAACGACACGGTGTCCTCACTAGCGAAGAAAAAGCCAGAGCTCAGAAGTTGTCAGGTGTAAGATGGGTTGATCATCTCCCACTGGTTCCACAGCGGCGTGCAACGAGCCTTAGCGGCCCACCCACGACCGTAGCCACCACTGCGGGGCGTGTCTCGACTTGAGCTGCCCTGTCAGCTGGTGGAGCCGCACAAAGTCCTGCCGTTCAGTGGGGTGTCCCGCCAAAGTCAGAGTCCGCCGTATGACTCGGCTGCTCGTCACATCGGACGTCCGGCAGGCACCACGCTGTTGCGGATGCAAAACGAAACCTCTGTGGCCCGTTGGCAAGCAGTTTTTTTTCCTTTTTTTCTTAGCACGGTATTTGCCGACACATTATTTTACCTCTGGTCTTCCACTAAATTAGCTGATGGCTGTAACATGAGGACCGAGATGATTCCTTAAATCTCCTCTGTTGCTTAAATCAACGTATTGTTAAGTGCTGTTTTACTATGCAAGACCGTATCGAATCGTTTATTAAAACTTTATAGTTTGGCAAGTCCGTCATAAAAATGAAAACGTCGATGTCCTTTACGATTTCCTAGTAGAAATTCACCCTACTTCGGGCGAAAAGTCGAGAACATAATTAAAGAACATTGGAAGGGGCTTGGAAGAACTTCCAGAGACTATTTCCCGGCTCTGTCGAGTAATAACAAATGTATTCTCTCGCAAGAACAATAATTTTGGAATCCACATAATGTACAAATTAAAACGAGCAGCTTTTCGAAGCTTCCAGTGACTTTAAATTACAGAATCGCTGTAAATATTGTCACCGACAAGTTTCTGGTTAAGCTTAAAGGCGGAGTTCCCAGTGCTACCAAATACACATGTAAAAATTCACTACCTGTCA
The DNA here is from genome assembly GCF_021461385.2 of Schistocerca piceifrons. Classification (NCBI taxonomy): domain Eukaryota; kingdom Metazoa; phylum Arthropoda; class Insecta; order Orthoptera; family Acrididae; genus Schistocerca; species Schistocerca piceifrons. The sequence continues at coordinate 692,077,120 of NC_060149.1, forward strand.
CGTTTACATGTTGTAAGTAGGCTGTTTAGGTTTTTATGTTGGTAACGCCACGTAGCGCTCTGTATGAAAATCACTGACTGTGCTGTGTGCAGTCTGTGGCTGCTTTGCATTGTTGCAATATTTGCTATTGTAGTGTTGGGCAGTTGGATGTGAACAGCGCGTAGCGTTGCGCAATTGGAGGTGAGCCGCCAGCAGTGGTGGATGTGGGAAGAGAGATGGCAGAGTTTTGAGAGCGGACGATCTGGACGTATGTCCGTCAAAAAAAACGAAGTTTGTAAGACTGGATGTCATGAACTGATATACGTATGATGACTTTTGAACACTATTAAAGTAAATACATTGTTTGTTCTCTAACAAAATCTTTCATTTGCTAACTATGCCTATCAGTAGTTAGTGCTTTCAGTAGTTAGAATCTTTTACTTAGCTGGCAGTATTGGCGCTCGCTGTATTGCAGTAGTTTGAGTAACGAAAGTTTTTGTGAGGTGATTCATGTATGGTATAGGTTATTGTTACTCAGGGCCATTCTTTTGTAGGGATTATTGAAAGTCAGACTGCGTTGCGATAAAAAAAATATGTGTGTATGTTTAGTGTTGATCAGAATAAGTAAAGAGAGAAATGTCACAGTACGTTCAGTTCTGCATAACTGTTTGAAAATCAAATAACGTAGAAGTTTTCCAGCACTGTCATTTACATAAACTTTTCAAAGGGGATGTTTCAGTATTTATGCGAAAAGGCTTTTCCTTCTTATTCATATATGAAAAATAAACATGATATTGCACTGCCTGTGTTATTCCGAATAACGATGCAAATTTCCTTCTGACATGCGATAAGCGAGAAATTCGTGTCAGTGTCCCGGTCCGCCATAAATTTTCATTGTAGTCATTCTATTACACAGCTGATGGCAGTCAGTGTTCGCAATTGTGAATAAATTTCTAAAATAAATACAGAAACAAACCTGTCGCCGAAAGTAATTTGAGACTATATTTAACTTTTGTGGTTCTTACAAGGGAACCGCCCCATTGCACCCCCCTCAGATTTAGTTATAAATTGGCACAGTGGATAGGCCTTGAAAAACTGAACACAGATCAATCGAGAAAACAGGAAGAAGTTGTGTGGAACTATGAAAAAAATAAGGAAAATATACAAACTGCGTAGTCAATGCGCAACATAGGCAACATCAAGGATAGTCTGAGATTAGGAGCGCCGTGGTCCCGCGGTTAGCGTGAGCAGCTGCGGAACGGAAGGTCCTTGGTTCAAGTCTTCCCTCGAGTGAAAGGTTTAATTTTCTATTTTCAGACAATTACCAAAGTTCAGGCACTCTCACATAATCAACTTCGCTCTCCAAAATTCCAGTACATGTTCAGATTTGCGTGGACATATGCAGGATTTGACGGTCTACAGACGGAAAAATTTGAAAACGTCAAAAACATATGTTTTGACAGAGCACAGGCAAAACTGTGCGACTGTGAAACTGTTGCATTCATTTGTTGCAGTTTATGTGACAAACTGTTATGTTTTCATCACTTTTTTAGGAGTGATTATCACATCCACAAGAAAACCTAAATCGGGCAAGATAGCAGAATCTTTTTACCCATTCGGCAAGTGTACAAGTTAGGTGGGTCGACAACATATTCCTGTCATGTGACGCACATGCAGTCACCAGTGTCATATAGAATATATCAGACGTGTTATCCTGTGGAGGAATCGGTTGACCTATGACCTTGCGATCAAATGTTTTCGGTTCCCATTGGAGAGGCAAATCCTTTGGTCTACTAATCGCACGGTTTTGCGGTGCGGTCGCAAAACACAGACACTAAACTTATTACAGTGAACAGAGACATAAATGAACGAACGGACAGATCATAACTTTGCGAAAATAAAGAAGGTAAACTTTTCACTCGGGGGAAGACTTGAACCAAGGACCTCTCGCTTCGCAGCTCTCACGCTAACCACGGGACCACGGCGCTCCTGTGCTCAGACTATCATTGATGTTGCCTATCTTGCACATGGACTACTCAGTTTGTATATTTTGCTTATTTTTTTCATAGTTCCACACAACTTCTTCCTGTTTTCTCGATTGATCTGTGTTCAGTTTTTCAAGGCCTATCCACTGTGCCAACTTATGACTAAATCTGAGGGGCGTGCGATGGGGAGGTTCCCCTGTTAGTTTCAAAGTTGTGTGTCTTGCAAAGCAAGTGGATCCTTCTCACCGAATTCCAGGAAAGGACTGAGCCAGTTAATTCCACAACGAAAACTTGTAGATTAACGGAAAAGTGTAAAATACTTAGATATTGCATACTAGACCTACCCATTGTGAAAAAGCCTTGATCAGACCTGATGAGATACAACTGGAATGCAAACGATATGAAAGTTTCAGCACTATTAAACCATTTCCTTGGAGCTCAATTACTTGCATGTTACTCTGGAGGCCGTCAGCTGCAGTTCTCGGAACAGCCGATCTGGTCTCATTCGCTGGGCGCACACTTGCGGTTCTCTGCAGCAACGGGCCAGGCCACGTGCAGAAAGCCCATGAGTTTTCCTGCGGTTTACACGTGACAGCGAGTTCCAATTGCTTCCAGTATGGCGAAGGAGTGTACGAATCACCACATCGAAAAACTTAAAAAGGTGTGCCGCAACAAACCTCGTTTGTGGAAAATGATCCCTTATTATATGAACAAGATCATAAAAACATAATGTAAGAAGAGTTGGCTGAAACGTTTCTGTACCATATTCCAACGGTGAACCGAAGTGTAACAACATTTAGATACAAAATTTGGGATATAGTTTAAGAAAAGAGCTCAGAAAGATGGAAGCTGTAGGAAGAAGCGGAAAAAGGGAAGGATAAATGGTATAAACCAATAAAAAGTAGCTTATACTATGTTAATTATTACATCGAAGAGCTAAAGAAACTGGTACACCTGCCTAATGTCATGTAGGGCCCCCGCGAGCACGTAGAACTGCCGCAACAAGATGTGGCGTGGAATCGATAAATTTCTGTAGTAGTACTGGAGGGAATTGACACCATGAATCCTGCAGGGCTGTCCACAAACCCGCAAGAGTACGAGGATGAGGAGATCTCTTCTGAACAACGCGTTGCAAGGCATCCCAGATATGCTCAATAATGTTCATATCTGGGCAGTTTGGTGACCAGCGGAAATGCTTAAACTCAAAAGTGTGTTCCTGGACCCACTCTGTAGCCATTCGGGATGTGTGGGGTGTCGCATTGTCCTGCTGGAATTGCCCAAGTCCGTCGTAATGCACAATGGACGTGAATGGATGCAGGTGATCTGACACAATGCTTGCCGGCCGAAGTGGCCGAGCGGTTCTAGGCGCTACAGTCTGGAACCGCGCGACCGCTACGGTCGCAGGTTCGAATCCTGTCACGGGCATGGATGTGTGTGTTGTCCTTAGGTTAGTTAGATTTAAGTAGTTTTAAGTTCCTGGAGACTGATGGCTTCAGCAGTTAAGTCCCATAGTGCTCAGAGCCATTTGGGCCATTTGACACAATGCTTACGTACGTGTCACCTGTCGAAGTCGTATCTAGACGTACCAGGGGTCTCATATAAGGGGTTCCGTGTCACTCCAACTGTACACACACCATTACAGAGCCTCCAGCAGTTTGAACATGCCACTGCTGACATGCAGGGTCCATGGATTTATGGGGTTGTCACCATACCCGTACACGTCCATCCGCAAGATACAATTTGAAACGAGTCTCGCACGACCAGGCAACATGTTTCCAGCCTTCTGCTCCGGAAGACCAAATCGATGATATTTCGTTGAATGGTTCTCTCGCTGACACTTGTTGATGAACCAGCAATGAAATCTGAAGCAATTGGCGAATGGTTGCACTTCTGCCAGGCTGAACATTTCTCTTCAGTCGTCGTTGGTCCCGTACTGGCAGTATCTTTTTTCCGGCCGCATCGATGTCGGAGTTTTGATGTTTTACCGGAATCCTGATAGTCACGGTACACTCTCAAAATCGGGTCCGGGGTAAGAATAGGCCCGAGGTATTCCTGCCTGTCGTAAGAGGCGACTAAAAGGAGCTTCAACCGTTTCGGCCTTCCATGTGATGGTCCCCCTTGGGGTTTGACCTCCATTTTTCAAAATTCTATAGAAGTACGAGCCTTTTGGGGAAGGACGCCTTACGTGGTGTACCACTGGTCCTCAGTGCACTAAGACCTTGGCACTCAGCATTGTACCGGCGTTGTAACCATACCCACTATTCCTCACATTGGGCTTAAACGCCTGAGGGTTGTCCAAGTTACGCCCATAGTGCGTCCCCATCTGCACCTACGATCATGATGGACTTTCCATGGCACCAGAAATCCAGCACGGTAGCCAGCCCCTTGTGGTGGGATCGTCATGTACCCTCTAGGTTGTAGCCCCCTGACAACACAGGGATCGTACTGCCGATACCTGAGCTGCACCCTCACCACATCGGCCAAGGAGTAGATGCCCTTCTCCTTGGGGCATCAGGACTCCCGGCAACGGTCATCCTGCCAGGTGGCCCTTGCTGAGGCTGGGTGGCACCCGTGGGGAGAGCCCCTGGTCGGAGTGGGTGGTATCGGGGCGGACGTTTCGCAGATGAAACGTCAACATGTATCAGGTCGCTCTGCGGCCGAGTCTTTCAAAAGGAAAGGTACTGTCTCTAGTTCTGGTTCTCCTGCCCTTTCCCCCTTGGCCACTCCCTGGGAGGAGGGACAGGCCCGCCAACTTGGGGCGAAGTACTTCCCCCGCTATTTGGTCTGTTCTCGAACCGATGGGGGGACGTTCGCCACCTTCAAGCCCATGTTGTTTGTTCAGCACATTGAGGTCATCTTCGGGGAAATCGAGGCTCTCAGTAAGATGCGTTCGGGGTCCGTTCTTATAAAGACCACCTCCGCCACACAGTCGGCGGCGCTCTAGGCGTGCGACCGCCTATGGGATATCCTGGTGTCCATTGTCCCGCATCTGGCACTAAATAGGACGCAGGGGGTTATTTGTCATCGGGACCTCCTGCTGCAATCTGATGAGGAGCTCAGGGCCAACCTGGAGCGCCGAGGCGTGCATTTCGTCCGGCGAGTCCAGCGCGGCCCCAAAGACCGTCGCATCGACACCGGGGCCTTTATCCTCGCCTTCAAGGGGGACGTTCTCCCGGAGAAGGTAAAGGTGATGTGCTATCGGTGCGACGTGCGACCTTACGTCCCACCTCCTACGTGCTGTTTTCAGTGTTTGCGCTTTGGGCACATGTCGTCACGGTGTGAGGCTGAGCCCCTTTGTGGCGATTGTGGACGTCCTCTTCGTGAGGAACACACATGCACCCCACCACCTTGGTGCGTTAATTGTCCTGGCATCCACTCGTCTAGATCCTCAGACTGCCCCGCATATCAGAAGGAGAAGAAGATACAAGAACTCAAACCTTTGGATCGTCTCTCTTATTCTGAGGCCAGGAAGAAGTATGACCGCCTCCATCCCGTGCCGTTGACCACTTCGTTTGCCTCAGTTGTGTCCCCTCCTTCCGCAGTATCCTCACCCCTATCCTGTCCCCCCTCCGCCTCCTCCCCCATCTGGCGTCTTTGCCTCCGCCTCCCAAATCCCTCCCTTCCAATTCCTCCTCCCCCGTGGCCCCCGCCCCCTCTGCCTCAGGGGCCACCCTTCCTCCTCCTCCCCCCCCCCACCGCCTGAGAAGCGATCCTCTTCTCAGGCGTCCATCGGGGAAACGTTCCGGACCCCAGCTTCCGAAGTCCGGCTTTCCAAAACGGACCCCGTACGTGAGGACCTTCTTCGGGTCCAGCCCACCACCCCTGTGCCTCCTCGGACTTCCCAGAAGGCCTCCAAGAAGAAGTCTCTATCCCCCTCTCCACCCCGGCGCGTTTTGTCTGACGCTCCATCCGTGAGTCGCTGCTCCCGGCCGTCCTCAGTTTCGCCGGGACGCTCTGCTGCCAGGCGCTCAGCTGGCCTCTCGTCGGCAAATGATGCTGCCCCTCCTACACCACCAGGGACAGCGGCCACAGCTGGCGACGACTCGATGGAACAGGATCCGCCTCCCGCCGGTTGTAGCGTTGTACCCTCGAAACCTGGCCCTCCGCGGCCGTCGAGGTGACCAACTCTTCCCCCATCTCGTTCCCCCTCTTTTTTGACTAGCGATGGCCTTGTTACATAGGAACATAAGAGGTATTCGATCTAATCGGGAGGAATTACAACTGCTCCTCCGCCTGCACTGTCCGCTCGTCCTTGGTCTCCAGGAAACCAAGTTGCGCCCGACTGACCGTATTGCCTTTACCCACTGTACCTCGGAGCGGTATGACCTCACCCCTGTGGACGGTATCCCAGCTCATGGTGGGGTCATGTTGCTCGTTCGGGACGATGTCTATTACCATCCCATCCCATTGACCACCCCACTCCAAGCAATAGCTGTCCGTATTACTCTTTCTGCTTTTACTTTTTCAGTTTGTACCATCTACACTCCGTCGTCATCCGCTGTTAGTCGGGCTGACATGATGCACCTGATTGTTCAGCTTCCCCCGCCGTTTTTATTGTTTGGCGACTTCAATGCCCATCATCCCCTTTGGGGCTCTCCTGCATCCTGTCAAAGAGGCTCACTCTTGGCGGATGTCTTCAACCATCTCAATCTTGTCTGCCTCAATACTGGCGCCCCGACTTTCCTCTCGGACTCTACTCATACCTACTCCCACTTGGACCTCTCGATCTGTTCTGCCACTCTTGCCCGTCGGTTCGAGTGGTATGTCCTTTCTGACACCTATTCGAGCGACCACTTCCCCTGTGTCGTTCGTCTCCTGCACCACACCCCATCCCCACATCCTTCGAGCTGGAACATACAGAAAGCTGACTGGGGACTTTACTCCTCCCTGGCGACCTTTCCGGACCACGATTTTCTCAGTTGTGACAGTCAGGTCGAATACCTCAGGGCTGTTATCGTCAATGCTGCCAAACGTTCCATTCCTCGTACTACCTCTACTTCACGTTGCGTTTCCGTCCCCTGGTGGAACGAGGCTTGTAGAGACGCTATCCGTGCTCGACGACGTGCTTTACGCACCTTTCGCCGCCATCCTACGTAGGCGAATTGTATTGGATACAAACGACTCCGAGCGCAATGCCGTAGAGTCATCAAAGACAGCAAAAAAGCTTGTTGGGCCTCTTTCACCAGCTCCTTTAACAGTTTTACTCTCTCTTCTGTCGTATGGGGTGGCCTGCGCCGGTTGTCGGGCATTAAGGCCCACTCCTCGGTACCTGGCCTAACCTCAGGTAATGAGGTCCTTGTTGATCCTGTGGCTGTCTCCAACGCCTTCGGCCGGTTTTTCGCGGAGGTTTCAAGCTCCGCCCATTACCACCCTGCCTTCCTTCCCAGGAAAGAGGCAGAAGAGGCTCGGCGACCTTCCTTCCACTCGCTGAATCTGGAAACTTATAATGCCCCCTTTACTATGCGAGAACTCGAACATGCGCTTGCACTGTCCTGGTCCTCTGCTCCAGGGCCAGATGCCATTCACGTTCAGATGCTGGCACACCTTTCTCCAGCGGGCAAAAGCTTCCTTCTTCGTACCTACAATCGCGTCTGGACCGAAGTTCAGGTCCCCATGTGTTGGCGTGACGCCGTCGTTGTTCCTATACCCAAACCCGGGAAGGATAGACACCTTCCTTCTAGTTACCACCCCATTTCTCTTACAAGCTGTGTCTGTAAGGTGATGGAGCGCATGGTCCATGCTCGGTTAGTTTGGATTCTTGAATCTCGACGGCTACTTACCAATGTCCAATGCGGCTTTCGTCGCCGCCGCTCCGCTGTTGACCACCTTGTGACCTTGTCGACATTCATCATGAACAACTTTTTGCAAAGGCGCCAAACGGTAGCCGTGTTCTTCGATTTGGAGAAGGCTTATGATACCTGTTGGAGAGCAGGTATCCTCCGCACTATGCACAGGTGGGGCCTACGCGGTCGCCTGCCCCTTTTTATTGATTCCTTTTTAACGGATCGAAAGTTTAGGGTACGTGTGGGTTCCGTATTGTCCGACGTCTTTCTCCAGGAGAACGGAGTGCCTCAAGGCTCCGTCTTGAGCGTAGCCCTTTTTGCCATCGCGATCAATCCAATTATGGATTGCATTCCACCTAATGTCTCAGGCTCTCTCTTTGTCGATGACTTCGCATCTACTGCAGTGCCCAGAGAACATGCCTCCTGGAGCGCTGTCTTCAGCGTTGTCTAGACAGCCTATACTCATGGAGCGTGGCAAATGGCTTCCGGTTCTCTGAAGAGAAGACGGTTTGTATCAACTTTTGGCGATATAAAGAGTTCCTTCCGCCATCCTTACATCTCGGTCCCGTTGTTCTCCCATTCGTGGAAACAACTAAGTTTCTAGGGCTCACGTTGGACAGGAAACTGTGTTGGTGTCCGCATGTCTCTAATTTACGGCCCGTTGTACACGTTCCCTTAATGTCCTCAGAGTTCTTAGTGGTTCATCTTGGGGAGCGGATCGCACTGTCCTGCTTCGCTTGTATCGGTCCATAGTCCGATCAAAGCTGGATTTATGGGAGCTTCGTCTACTCGTCTGCTTGGCCATCCCTCTTACGCCGTCTCAACTCCATCCACCATCAGGGGCTACGTCTTGCGACCGGAGCCTTCTACACTAGTCCTGTCGAGAGTCTTTATGCTGAAGCTGCCGAATTACCATTGACCTACCGGCGCGACGTACTGCTGTGTCGGTATGCCTGCCGGCTGTTGTCTTTGCCCGACCACCCCTCTTACCAGTCCTTCTTCGCCGATTCTCTCGACCGTCAGTACGGGTTGTATGTGTCTACCCTGTTGCCCCCCGGAGTCCGCTTCCGTCGCCTGCTTCGACAATTGGATTTTGCCCTCCCTACCACCTTCAGAGAGGGTGAGAGCCCGACACCACCTTGGCTCCAGGCTCCGGTTCATATTTATCTCGACCTTAGCTCACTCCCGAAGGAGGGTACTCCGGCTGCAGTGTATTGCTCACGGGTTGTCGAACTTCGTGCTCGACTTGCCGGTCACACCTTTATTTACACCGATGGCTCCAAAACTGACGATGGTGTCGGCTGTGCCTTTGTCGTCGGGGCCGCCACCTTTAAATACTGGCTCCTCGACCAATGTTCCAGCTTTACAGCCGAGCTTTTTGCTCTCCATCAGGCCGTTCAGTATGCCCGCCGCCACCGCCATTCATCGTATGTACTCTGCTCTGACTCACTCAGTGCTCTTCAGAGCCTTGGAGCTCCCTATCCGGTCCATCCCTTGGTTCAACGGATACAGCAGTCCCTCCATTCTTTCGCTGATAATCGTTCTCCTGTCAGCTTTCTGTGGGTTCCCGGACATGTAGGAGTGCCTGGGAATGAGGCTGCAGATGCTGCAGTCAAGGCTGCAGTCCTCCTGCCTCGGCCAGCCTCCCATTGTGTCCCGTCATCTGACGTTCGTGGGGATGTTTGTAAGAGGCTTCTGTCATTGTGGTGGGATGCTTGGTCATCCCTCCAAGGAAACAAGCTCCGGGCAGTAAAACCGCTCCCAACTGCTTGGATAACCTCCTCCCGACCATCTCGGCGAGAGAAGGTCCTTCTGACCAGGTTGCCGGTTTAGCCACCGCTACCTGCTCTCCGGTGACCCAGCCCCGCAGTGCCCTTGTGGTCAGGCATTAACAGTGCGCCATGTTTTATTGTCGTGTCCCCGCTTCAGTCAATCTCGTGTTGTCCTGTTCCTGCCATCTACTTTACCGGATATTTTAGCTGATGACGCTCGAGCAGCTGCTCGTGTTCTGCGTTTTATAACTTTCTGGTGTCCCCCCTCCCCTTGAGTTTTACTAGATTCCATGTGCTCTAACAACAGTGACTGGGCGCTAATGACCTCAGTAGTTGAGCGCCCTTAAACCCCACCAAAAAAAAAACTCTCAAAATGATCGTAAAGGAAAATCCGCGCTTCATCGCTACCTCGGAGATGCTGTGTCCCATCGCTCGTGCGCCGACTGTAACAGCACGTTCAAACCCACTGAAATCTTGATAACCTGCCATTGTAGCAGCAGTAACCGATCAACAACTGCACTAGACACTTATCATATAAAAGCGTTGGCGACCGTAGCGCCGTATTCTGCCCGTTTACATATCTCTGTATTAGAATGTGCACGCCTATGCCAGTTTCTTTGGGGCTACAGTATATAATGTGCATTAAACTGTTGCATCAATTATTTTACATTATGAGTTATTTTTCTTTACAAAGCATCAAAAACGCCCTCTTCCTAGCATATCAGACCTTAACGATTGTTTCATGTCGGAATCTTTATTTTGTCAAGGGTATGTAACTAAGTGCCAGGGTACGACTTAAACTAATGTATACTCTGAATAGTCAAAATAAACTGTAAAGGAGTGCCGACGATTCAGAAAACAATTCCGCTCGTGTGTGGCCAGTCATTCCTGCCTCCCCAGCGTTACCTGTTGTCCTGTTGCACTTGGCCCTGTGGCTCTCAGGTGGCTCAAATGGCTCTGAGCACTATGAGACTTAACTGCTGAGGTCATCAGTCCCTTAGAACTTAGAACTACTTAAACCTAACTAACCTAATTACATCATACACATCCATGCCCGAGGCAGGATTCGAACCTGCAACCGTAGCGGCCGCTCGGTTCCAGACTGTAGCGCCTAGAACCGCATGGCCACTCCGGCCGGCTGGCTCTCAGGGTCGGCCGGGTACCCCAAAAGAACCGCAGGCATCGACGGCGCATCGTAGACGCGCTCCGGCCTTCGTAGCGGAAGGAGCTCTCAGCCGGTGATGACCTGTGCATCGGTAGCTATTGGGGCTTAGGCCTCGCTGACCGCCCTGATCTACAGTGTCTTATCGCGAAGCGACCGTAGCATCCGGTGGGTCGGCGGAGGGTAGAGCCTTGCACCCTTTCGTCGAAAAGCCGCATAGTCGCGGAGAATCAGATTGTCGTGGAGAGTCCTAGACTCGCAGCTACCCCGTAACTTCGGTTACCAACTTCCCCAGTGAGGCTCTCTCGTTCTCCGTTAAAGTTAATCAGTGCCAGGGGCCCGTTCACGTCAGACCACCCCGCGCACTGTAGGCCACTTTCTTCCTCCGCACCTCCTTTAGGTGCCGCGCCACTGCATTAACGGCGCACGCTAGGCCGTCAGCGTCCCGGTTGCTGTCGTAGAGCAGGTATTGGCTGGCAAAGATCGGCAGATGCTCGAACTGCTCGACCAGCGCCGGATAATCACCGACCTCTGCGGCGCAAGCCACCCCCCACACGAACCAGCACACTACATATCACTTTACATTCCCCTGCAACTGGTGAGTCTTGGAGTCTTGCACTACCGTCGCGCTGCAGCCGCTGACTCCAGCGGCGCAATCAGCGGCGGCAGATGCGGACCCAGAACACCATTACACTGGACCCTAGCAGGTGGAGGGCTCACGACGCAAACAAAAGAACACAACACAAACAAGCGAGCAACCACACTCGCTAGGCAGCCGAAAGGCGCTGCTGCCTACACAAAAAACCGCACCTCCGACTAGGAACACAAACACACCTACCAACACGAATCGACTGAGGTTAGCAACACACAAACACCAACCGCAACTCCGTCTGCACAACAAAAGACTGGTTTTCCCCATTCGTAATACAGAACTATAGGGACCTTAGTGTCCTAAACACCACATTCGCAGATAGGCACACACCTTGCACGCTTCACACCAAGTGGGGATAGGGCCTCATTGTACTTATCTACCAACACAGAATGCAAAGATCTCCTTAACTTTCTCAAAGTTTTGGGGATCGAGAATATACGTACAGAACACTAGATGAAAGAACACATTAGTACATGGACAAGGGAGTGGACCCCAGTACCCCAAACACAACAGTTCAAGCGGCGCTCAACTTCTTGGGATTCGACTGCAAAAGTGCTTTCCGGATGACGGGCTTCCGCTCACAAGCCCGACTGCCACACTACTTGGTCGAGATGGCCGATACGGCCACCTCCCGTTGCCGTCTGCAGATAAAGAGCCTTCTGCGGATGGACGTCAGAGTAGAAGTACACGAACCACCACACGTCCCCCAACAATGCAACAATTGCCAGCGATTCGGTCATTCGGCCCTTCGCTGCGGCCTGGCACCCCGTTGCCGCGGATGCGCTGGCAAGCACGCATCCAACACATGTACACTCGCACACCAAAACGAACGCCGTTGCGCCAACTGTGGTCAAGGCCACACGGCCAACTACAGGGGCTGCGATGTACACACAGAGGCGCAGAGGCGCGAAACACACAAACTGAGAGCACCTAACGCCATACCACCCCCAAAGCTCGCACCAAACCCAGTCAGGAACGGTGTCTCGTTTGCCATGGCTACGCGCCCTGGAGGAGCGGGGCGGGCCGCGGAACCTCTGTGCCCATCAGACGCACCTAACATAACCGCTGCGACAACAACAAAACCACCTCAGCCAACACAAAACACTACAGCCGCACTGGTACCAACAACAACTCTCCCAAACAACACGACCCCACTCCATGAGGCCATGGCCTGCGAAACCACGCAGACCTCTAACGACGCAGACCTCAGATGATGTATGCTGCTCCCGTCTGGGGATACGCTGCGCCCACACCCATGCGCCATCTGCAGCTCATACAGAACAAAGTACTCAGAATAATAAGCAATGCTCCGTGTTACATACGCACCTAGGATCTTCGCCGGGAATATCGGCTAGATACCCTCTTGCAGGTATTCCAAAAACTCTCCACACGTCTGTACAGTAAAACGAGGCACTCGCGTAACACGTTTACTCTTTCTCTGGGGAGCTACGACCACACCATAGATGGAAACATAATATACCAAAGACACTATCAGCAAGGCACTAAACATCTATGGTCCATAGCACGCTAACACGACAGTACTGGCGAGTCCCTGCAACACAGCTGCTACTGGCGACCTCAGATGCTCGACCCGCAGAAAAACAGGCAATCGCAGGGAAGCCGCACTGTACACAACATGAAAACCAGCCATACGCACCCCCTACACTGTGAGCTGATCTATGGCCTATCGCCCACTAATGTATGACGACCTCGGACTGTTACAGGGACGCAGCCGCTGCAGAAGGCCCAGGAGAATTCACAGGAGCCCAGCTGCAGCGGCCGGACTGACCCATCTACAACGAGCACCCGCAGCGACAGAGGTAACGATGCACGATACCTGCCACAAACGTAACCTCACCTTGCATGCACTGTCGCATCTAGCAAGCCGCTACTGCCGTTACTACCCGTTCTACTGTCGCAGAGGTTTTTTTTCCCTTGGCGCTTGCCTTGGCACTTTTTTCCCCTCTGCTGTTACAAAACGCTACCCTTCGATAGCTTTTGTCCACTTTGTCTCCTGATGGACCATGTCAATGAGTAATCCTACGCAGATGCATGGACAACATCACAGACCGCATCCTGTAACTCCTGATTCGAAAACTAACATGTTATACGGAGGTGACTGTAGAACTTTTGGTTTGGTCACCACGTCGGTGTGGGCGCGTAGGGGTCTCATCCTATACAAAAGACGGCGCATCGTGGCTCGCGCACTATGTTCCCGGAACAGTTGAGCCCGACCACCCGCGGTTCTGGCAGCAGAATGCAGCGGTCGGCAGCAGGCTGGCTCGAGCGGGTAAATGTGGCGAGATGCTACACTCTGCCGTGGACTTGTCACAAAATAGTAAGGTCGTCACATCGCCTTTTGCCCACATTTTTGATGCCTCTGCAATGCAGACCAGAACCGTGACGCCCAGCTTTGAAATCACGCGGTTTTCTTATGGGTGGCCGAGGAAGACATTTTAGAAACACCGTGGCTCAGAACCGACGCGAAAAGGCCTCGTGGGGTGGCATAAAGAAAGACAATGAAACCACCTGTTTCCTTGGGGCATCGATTCCCTCACATTTCGTGGTCGGAAACGACAGTTCGCAGTGCGATCAACATCATCATGCTGGTGTTGCACGTAAAATTGTTTTCTTAAAAAATTACTGTCTTAGTGTTGTGCCATGCTTAAAATTTTTGTTAATATAAGACGCTTTAGTCGTGCAGCTGATGAGCGCAAGCCCTGCAATTCAGATGTTTTTAAATATGTAGTTTCGCTGACATACGTCAGGTCCAGCTTACTCAATCTTTCTCTCTTTTTTTGTAGTACAATTATTAATTGCCGGTTGGCCCGTGGCTTAGTGCTAAGTTCAGTGAATGATAAACCGAAATGAATTTAAATTTTTGTTCTCTCTCTCTCTCTCTCTCTCTCTCTCTCTCTCTCTCTCTCTCTCTCTCCCCCCCTCCCCCTCTTCCTCCCCTTCTTCCTCCCCCTCTGCCTCCCTCCCTCCCTCCCCCTCTTACGTGACTATCTGCCTTCGTTACACTATTTCAGTCGATATGGTTTTCACAGAAGTAGTGATATATTGACTGAGGTCACGTAATTAAGCTAGTGTTTGTACTGAAGGCCGTAGTTCAAGATAGTTCACCAGTAAATCACTTTAAATTCGCAGTACTGTCTTTTAGCAACTGCGAGAATTAATTATAACAAATCGATAATTTTTGGTGTAAACTCCAAACAGCAGAGATGCAAAATCAAATGGAGCTATTTCAGTAAAGAATGCCGTACTCCTTTCTTTTGAAGACATTACAGATTTGTTTTTTTATATTTATTAGGCCACATTATAGAAGATGGATTCTTTCATGTTCAGTCCAATACTTCCACTTCTGCGTCACTGCACAAAAATTCTCTCTATCCAGATTATCTGAAAATTTTTGAACACGAGATGTAACCTAGGCACATGTCAGAAACGGTTGTGCCTTTATATGCCAGGGAGATTAGATTGTGGAAATGGAAATCCGGCAGCGAGAGCCTCATTTCCGGAATCGGTTTTGAAATGTTCACATGGCGAACCGAAAGCGGTATTCGGAAATCGGTTTACGAAATGAGATTTTGAGATCTCCATGTAGCCGGCCGCTGTGCCCGAGCGATTCTAGGCGCTTCAGTCGGGAACCGCGCTGCTGCTATGGTCGCAGGTTCGAATTATGCCTCGGGTATGGATGTGTGTGGTGTCCTTGGGTTAATTACGTTTAAGTAGTTCTAAGTCTAGGGGACTGATGACCTCAGATGTTGTCCCATAGTGCTTGGAGCCATTTGAACCATTAGATCTCATGTAAACATAGTGAGTGACGGGGGAAATCGAGAGTATACAAATATCAGTGTGAAAGGTCACTGAATATACAGCGCTCGAAAAACTCTGAAAATTCTAAGCATAAACTTCCAGGGTAGACTCTGAGCATATTTTTCAATCATCTACGTACCGTTACGCGTAGCGGTCGTGCAGAAAAATTACTATAGTTACTCGTACATGCGGTTATTTTTCTCACGATACTCTAAACAGAACGAGAAAAAATTTTAATACCTCTTACAATTTAAGTGCCTTCTGCCACACTCTTTACAGACGGCTCGTAGAACGTGGCCTCTCAAGTATATCTTCTGGGGATGACAGCGATCGCCTGTTTCTGACGAAGAGGAAGGTTTAGCACGCTGGCTACGAAACAAGGGAGAGGAAGCGTTTTTTGTCAGTACTGCGTCTCCCCTGTTGCAAGCCACTGAGGGCTGTGGTCATTGTGCACGCCTCGCCCTTCTGGGAAGGCTGAATGCGACGTGCCACCTCTGTGACTTTCCCCACCGGAGGACTCCGGCTTCTATACTTCGTTCATCGTAGGAACAAACTCTATTTAAACTAACACAAACGCGATAATTGGTCAGCAGCTGTGTTGTTCCGCTCTTAGAAGTAGGTCCAACTAATGTTTTAGAGATCTTATTACAATGTGACTGTAAATGAAACTTTAAGATATTCTGATGTATCAACAGCCATCAGAGTTTTCCTTAATCATACTTTAGCTACGTAATTTTTATTTAAAACATCGTGTACAGTCTCTGTCAGCGCTACTTACGCTCTGATTGTTTCGCTGTTCATAAGTACCGTGAAAATGGACTGACACTGCATCCTGCTTCGTAGTGAAACACTCGCGTGGGAAACCATTAATGGCGAGGAACAAATTGTTGTCAATGTTTTTCACGAGAGTATAGAGAAGAATCAGCTTTGACATTTTTCGAGAAACATTATGTAACAAAAATAAGGAAGAGAAGTATAATCATAAGCGTGACGTAATCGTATGTGTGTGCGTACGGGCGGCGGTTCGCAACTCGTTACGGTCTGTAATTGTGTGTGTGTGTGTGTGTGTGTGTGTGTGTGTGTGCGTGCGCGTGCGTGCGGTTTGAATACCTAAATCATGTAAATATGAAGTACATCAACTGTATGATATTTAATTCATTGTTAACCATCATTTTTCAAGAAAAATGCACGTCTGCTAGTTTCTAATTAACCGTCGTACGCAAAATTCTGGATTTCACTGAAAACACGCGTTCTTAGTTATCGATATTTTATAAAAGACTGTTGAAGATTTTTGGAGTTAAGAAAATATTAAACAATTACATTGTTAAAAGAAAAATTAAAAATCAAATGCTCTTTGAATATGCCCATTACTGCGTAGGACAGATGTGGCCTCACGCGACCCAGAGTGATAAGCGTCGTAGAAAGATGGAAAACAATAATTGTCACGGCATCGAGCACAGTTTTCTCCTTAACACTGCAATCTGAACGTAGCAGAACTGATCTTGGACCAAGTTAAGGTATTTGTCGCGAGAAATAACAAGACCTTAAGCTGACAAACGCACTGGAACTAATGCACGAAGTTTCGTGACACTTCACTCCTGCATGATGGCGAAATGCAGAACAGTACGTCATAAAAAAAAAAGGAGGAAACGTGGCCGGCCGGGCTGGCCGAGAAGTTCTAGGCGCTACAGTCTGGAACCGCGCGACCGCTACGGTCGCACATTCGAATCCTGCTTCGGACATGGATGTGTGTGATGTCCTTGGGTTAGTTAGGTTTAAGTAGTTCTAAGTTCTAGGGGACTGATGACCTTAGAAGTTAAGTCCCATAGTGCTCAGAGCCATTTTGAGGAAACGTGTTTTTGGTGACTTTTGATTCTGTTGCTGATCGCCTCGTTATCAACGTAGCAATACTGAAATGTATTCCTTGAGTCCGATATTGTAGTTGTTCAGAGATTACCAGACAACTGACTGTAATACCTTCAGTAACTTCAATATTTACTACATGGTGAAATCCCAGCAGTGCGCTTGTACACGCACACACCTCGTGCGGAAAAATTACCGTTGGTAATATCAGGAATTTTCATCACTCTTGTCTTTAATTACAATACTTCGTTAGCTAAGATCGACAGCATATGTTCTCCGTCCACTACCTAAAAAGTGTATCGCCTGAGTTTTACCATACATTATTTCTTTCTGTTTAAAAATTAAATGACATTCAAAATTATTGTTCTCTACTCTCCTCTTTTCACGTCTTTACTGCAACTATTCACATCCCTGTGCGTTAGTTGGATCACTTGCCTTGGCCAGTGATGTCTAAATTGCCCCGAATTATTGCTGAGTCGAAGTACGCGTAAAACACAGCATAAAACGTATCCTCATTATCGTACTTGACTGTACGCGAGACAGCTTGGCTTTCGCCCCATGTGAAACGACACCCAATGAGGTCCAGCAAATGCGGAAGAAAACATGGTGTAATGTTTACATAATGTTTATTCTTATGATCGAGTATAGGAATCGAACATTCAGTTACGGTGTCCTATATCCTGTACTCGGTGAAACCTGCACCCTGGAAAGGTTATGTGATATTTGACTGTACATATCTTGAAACGTCTGAGGGAGTCCTACAGTTTTTCAATCTTTGTTCGATGTTTACGTTTATCGCTAGAAATTATAGCAATAAAATGCCGAAAATTGGTATTTCAGAAACCGGTATTTTGAACAGTTTCAACAGTTGGGTGAAACTGGAAATGAAAAAACCGGTGTAAACGCAAAACGTTTGTTTCGGCGGGAACTGGCAACCCTTACCATGGTCTCCGGTGGCTCGTCACAGAGTAATTAAACTTCGTTTGATTTCTTAGTCCTTTTATTGGTATTGCATTGAAAATATCTGCACATCGGTGAAAATGTCGACGGTATGCGCTGTGCCTCTTGTTCGGAAACAAACTTGTTCCGTTCACTCACGGTATTTACTATTGACAACAGTAATGCCTACTTTACTTGGCGCCCTCAAGCTTCCGTCAGTACTGCTCGGTCCAGTCTCACGTTGACTCTTCCGACAGTGTTAGTTGTACGTTAACAGTGATACAAAACGTTGTAGATAGGTTTACTGATAAAGAATCGGCCGATATGCGACTTGTCTATCGGTTCACTGTTCCCGCAACGACGACAACCACGTAACTGTAATTTTGCATCTGTACATAGGCGCCCTCGGATAACCGGATCCTTTCGTCTTATTACGTTTTGCTAATTCGATATTAGTAGTCTTTTCGCAGAAAGAAACACTGTTCTGGTAACAAAACCAAATAAGTAAAAATTACATAAACACCTTGTAACGAGCCACCGGAGACCACAGCTCATTACACCAAAATACTTAGAAAATGTCCGTGAACAAACTCCGAAATTTAGTCGGTGGAGTTCTGTTTCATCCTAAGTAGGTGACATGAGTTGTATGTTGCTTCCTCTTCACTCCTAACGCTAAGTGTGCGCGTCCTCTATATGTGACATAAAACTAAAAAAGTTTCCTTTATAACAGCAATTGTACATTTATATCCGTACTGTGTAAACCGCTGTGAAGTGCGTGGCAGATGGTATTTTCAGTTGCCCCAGTTATTAAGGTTTCATAACGTTCTATTCACGTACGGAGTGTGGGAGGAGTGATTGCTTAAACGCCCCAGTGGGAGCTGCAATTAGTCTAAACTTGTCCTCGCGATCCTTACGGGACCGATACAAGTGGCTCTGTAGTATATACCCAGATTCATCATTTAAAGCCATCACTTGAAACTTACTAACTAAACTTTCACGGTACAGTTTGCCTCGATCTTCAAGCGTTTACTGGTTCAGTTTCATCAGCATCTCGGAAACTCTCCCATTGGTCAAACAAACCTGTGACCATTAGAGCTGCCTTTCCCTATTTCATTGAATATCATCTGTTAATCGTATTTTGTACGGATCCACACTGGAGCAGTATTCTAGCATGGGTCGTACGAGTCTTTTGTGTGCAGTCCTTGTGTAGACTGGTTGCATTTCTGTAGTATCCTATCAATGAACCGATGTCTGCCACCTGTTTTACCTACGACTGAGCTGATGTGAATGTTCCATTTCATGACACTACAAACTGTTAAACCAAGGTGTTTGAATGAGGTTACCGGATCCATTTCTGACTCGTTGATATTGTAATTACAGGATACTACAGCTTTTCGTTTCGTGAAGTGCAGAATTTTACATTTCTGTACGCTTGAAGTAAATTAACAGTCCTTGCACCACTTTGAAATCTTATCAAGATCTGACTGAATATTTATGCAAATTTTTTCATGTTGTACCTCATTATAGATAACTACATCATCTGCGAAAAATCTGAGGGTACTAATATATTGTCCTGAAAGTCATTACGATACTTCATAAAAAACAGAGGTCCCCACACTCGAAGTTACTTACACTTCTGTTTATGACCTCACATCCAAGATAACTTCCTGCGTCCTCCCTACGAAAAAATCCTCAATCCATTCCCAAATTTCGCTTGATACCCCATGCGAACTTATTTTTGATAGTAAGCTTAGATCTGGTATTGAGTCTAATGTTTTTCCAACAGAAAAATATTGCAGCTACCTTACTGCCTAGAGCCATGGCTTCCAGTATGTCTTGTGAGAAAAGTGGGAGTTAGGTTCCACACGATCGATGTTTTCGGGGACCGACCGAGGTGGCGCAGTCGTTAGCTCACTGGATTCGCGTTCGGGAGGACGTCGGCTCAAATCCTCGTCCAGTCATCCTGATTTAGGTTTTCCGTGATTTCCCTAAATCGCTTCAGGCAGCTGTCGGGATGGTTCCTTTGAAATTGCACGGCCGATTTCCTTCCCCTTCCTTCCCTAATGCGAGGGAACCTATGACCTCGCTGTTTGGTCCCCTCCCCTAAATCAACCAACCAACAACTAACCAACGATGTTTTCGAAATCCATGTTGTTTGGCACGGAGGAGATACCTTATTACTTTTGAGGAGAGAATATGTTCTAAGATTCAACAGCAAATGGATCTCAACTACATTGGATATTAGTTTCGTGATTCACTTCTGATACGCTTCTTGTTGATGGGTGCTTTCATCCAAACACTGGGCACCGTTTTTTGTTCGAGGGATCTATGACAGATTGTGGTTGAAAGAGGAGTTAACTCAGACGGAAACGTGGTATAGATTCTGATAGGGATTAAATCGGGTACTGAAGTTTCGTTAAATTTCAGCGATTTCAACTGTTTCTCGACACCACTGACACTAATATCAACTACGTAAATTGAAGGTGGAGGCGAGAGGAAGGGAAGGGACTTTTGACAACAGCTGTATCGGAACTTGCGAAAATCTTAGTAGGTTGTGTAAACTGACAACGTTAATCACTAATCAGTTGTTGTTACAGTGCCCATTTTACTACATATTTGATTAGTGATTAACATTGTCAATTTACATCACCAACTAAGTTCCTCACTTCAAGATTTTTTATTTAACTACATCCAAAAAATACGACGACGATTTGTAATGAGCTTCACAAACTGGAAACATATTAGATCGATCTGAAGATGGCTCGGTAACGAGTCGAAACCGGTAATCAGTAAAGAAAATTGCGACCTTGACGTAGGATTTTTATCTACATATGTTTTAAATAAATACAGCTTAAGTGGAAAATGGATGATTCATTTAATAAATTATACTGGATTTAATTTTTATTTGTTTTGAAAAAATATGTGTACTGTTATATGTGTAACAATAGGATACATAGTAAAATTAAGTTCGGTCAACTACACATGAGGAAGTTTTAGGGAAGATGCCTGGCCTGTCTTGATAAAGTTCCCTCTCACATTTGTCTGAGCATTATCTATCTATTCACTCACAATTACTTACGCGTGTAGGTTTTGGTTATTGTAGATTTATAGTGACTCTACGTTATTTCACCACATGCCTTTTGGCTGTGTATGCAAGATGGTCGCTGCTTTTTGCATGTTTTCTATTTTGTGTCCTGTTTGGTGAAAATGGGTTGCTACAGCTGACTTAGTGCAATTCTTCAGTCGGAAGGATGGCACCCTACGGTTTTCTGAAAGATATCTCGGCAAGGTTTCACTATGGAATTTACAGTGGCTTCACGCAAAGCTCCTCAATGTAGTGATTTTACAGTGAACTAATAATCTAAAGGTGGGTCTTAGCCGTCTTTCAATAACTTACTTGCTACTTACGTATCATGAGCGTGACTTACGACGTATTTGAACTTTGATCACAGCTCTTTCACTTTCGTAAGAATTAAATGTTCTCAGTTCAACTTGTACTTGTATAGTCACTGACATCCTATCAGCTGTCCTGGAAACAAATATTCATCGTCACTATAACACCATGTTTTCTATGAAAACATTGTCGATAAGATCGTGTTTGTTTGTATCAAGGTGGTTTAAAATTTCCTCACTATAGCAACAAACGCTCATTTTAATTTAGTTGAAGGTGTACGTAAGATAGAGACAATCTATTTTTCTAACGTAAAAGCACGAGAACGACCAACAGCGGACAATGGATTTGTCTACAGGAAGACAGAAAACGTAGCGCAATGCAGGCGGACCTGCAAAGCATCGAACGTAAATAAACGAAAGGTATCGCGCATAAAGAGGCAAAGTGACCTACTGTTCTACTACAAAAGCGGCAATAAACTCCTAGAAACAATGGCAATGGCAAATCACCTGAGAGTAACCACCCGGAGTGACATAAAGTGCAATGAGTACTCAAAACGAGTTCTAGCAAAAGCAGATGCCAGACTGAGATTCACTGCCTAAATTTTAAGGAAATATAACTAATGCACGAAAGAACTGGCTTAAGAAACATTGATTCGACCGATTCTTGAGTGCTGTTCATTAGTTTGGAGCCATTACCACGTAGAACTTAAAAAAGAGAAGAAAAAGATCCAAGGAAGAGCGGCGGGTTTCTTCGTGGTTCGTTTAATAAGCACGAGGGTGGTACGGAGGTTATCGCGAAACCCTAATGGCAGACGCTACAAAAAGCGGTGTGCATCACTGAGAAGAATTGCTATTGAATTTCCGAGAGCG
Source organism: Schistocerca piceifrons (assembly GCF_021461385.2). NCBI lineage: Eukaryota > Metazoa > Arthropoda > Insecta > Orthoptera > Acrididae > Schistocerca > Schistocerca piceifrons. The sequence continues at coordinate 692,099,337 of NC_060149.1, forward strand.
TACGTCCAAGAAGAGGGAGTGAATATATTAGTTCCTCAGACATACGGCTAGTGCAATGATCAAGACAAGAAAATAAGCGAAACTAGATATCATACGGAGGCTTTCCGACCATCGTTCCCCCTTTACATAAATTCCGAATGAAACAGAGAACTGGAGAAACGACACTGGTCCGGTTAAGTAACCGCCGTCACACACAGTAAGGTTCAAAAATGGCTCTGAGCACTATGGGACTTAAGTTCTGAGGTCATCAGTCCCCAAGAACTTAGAACTACTTAAACCTAACCAACCTAAGGACATAACAAACATCCATGCCCGAGGCAGGATTCGAACCTGCGACCGTAGCGGTCGCGCGGTTCCATACTGTAGCGCCTAGAACCGCTCGGCCACACCTGCCGGCACAATAAGGTGACTTGCGGAGTATAGATGTATATGTACACGGATGTCCATAAAAACGGCAACGCCTGGAAGCGCAATTTTACTTGCTGTGAGTGACAGGTAAGGATACGTAATTCTGTGCTGCTTAAACTCCATGCCGTGGTTTATATGAGTGTTAGCGTAGCAGCTCTCGACAACCCGTGAACTATAAGATGTGGCTCAGTCACCGGCCTAAACACATCATAAATGTAGCGGCTGCTGTTCAAATCAACGGTTATGTGAACCAGAGGTGATCGGGTTGTGTATCCAATGGCATCTCATACCATCGCACCAGGTATTGGGCCCTTATGTAAATGTCGAATTCCATCTGGCAACGTCCATTTTCCGCAGAGCCTCAGCACACGGATACACCCATCGTGAAACTTGACGCAGAACAGGAACTCTGTCTGAAGATTCGAAATGGTGCAATTCCTGTATATGGTATTGTCTTTGGATGCACCTCCATCGGCGCGCCTCTCTTCTGCCGCGTCAAGGGAAACCGCACCAATGATCGCTGTGCTCACAGTCCGTGGTCCTGTAGAGGTCGTTGCACTGTACGTGCGGGTACTTGTCTTGCATATTCGCGTGATGGTTGTGGGATGCCGATCAATGCGAACAGCAATATCGGCAAACGATAAACCGCATTCTCGATTGATCACGATCCTGCCGATATCGAATTCAGACACGTTCTTGTAGACGTTTCTACGTCGAAATATGCGTACATACTCCGCAAGCCATCGCGGAGGGTACCTTATACTATAATTAATCATTTCCTTTCCTGTTCCACTCTCAAATAGAGCGGTGGAAAAACGACTGCCTGTATGCCTCCATACGAGCCTAATTTTCTCCTATTTTATTTCTTGGTCCTTGTGCGAAATGAACGTTGGCAGTAGAACCGCTTTGCAGTTAGCTTCAAATTCAGTTTCTCTAACTCTTATCAATAGTAGTTCACGAAAATGTCATCTTCTCTCTATGTATTGCCATTTGAGGTCACGCAGCATCTCCATAATACTCGCGTGTTGATCGAACCTAGCGGTAACAAATCTAGCTGTTCGCCGCTGAACTGCTTCAATGACTCCCTTGAATCCGACTTGCTAGGAATCTCAAGCACTAAAGTAGTACTCAAGAACAGATCGCAATAGTGATCTGTACGCGGTCTCCTTTACAGATGAGCTGCACTTTCCCAGAATTCTCTCAATAAGACAGTCGACCATTCGCCTTCCCTACCACCACCCTTACGTGCTCCTTTCATTTCAAAACGCTTTGAAAAGTTTTGGCTAGATATGTAATCGACGCGACTGTGCCAAGCAGCACACTGACAAAGCTGCATTCGAATATTACGGAATTGTTTTCCCTACTCGTCTGAATTATCTTACATTTTTCTACATTTAGAGCAATCTCTCATTCATCACACCAACTGGAAATTTTGTCTAAGTCATCTTGCATCCTCTTGCAGTCACTCAACGACGACACTTTTCCGTACATCGGCAAAAAGCCGTAAATTGCTGGTCCAGATCATTTATGAATATAGAGAAAAAATTCTACTACTTAAGACGTCTTCGAGTTACATATCTGGGAACCTAATCCATAGCCTTGGACCTTCGTTAAGTCTGCAGTGGGGCATGGTGTCAAACGCTTTGCGGAAATCTAGGAATATGTGATCTGCCTGTTGCCCCTCATCCATGGTTCGCAGGATATCATGTGAGAAATGGGCAAGATGAAATTGACAGGAGCGATGCCTTCTAAATCTGTGCTGATTTGCGAACCAGAGGCTGCGTCGTCTCAAGGAAATTTATTATACTCGAACTCAAAATATGTCTAAGAATTTTGCAGCACACCTACGTTACAGATATTGGTCTGTAATTTTGCGGATCCGTTCTTTTAACCTTCTTACATGCGGCAGTCACCTGCGCCTTCTTCCAATTTCATGGGACATTGTGCTGGGCTAAACATTCACGATAATTGCAAGCTAAGTAAGGGCCCAATGCCGTAAAGTAGTTCTTGTAGAACCAACTTAGGATTCCATCCAGACCTGCTGACTTACTAGCTTTCAATTTTTCAGTTGCTTTTTTACGCCATGGATGCCTCTCTACGTCCTCCATAGGGGAGTCTGTGCGACGGTCAAAGGACGGTATGTTCGTACGATACTCCTGCACGAATGATTTCTTAAACGCAAAATTTGAAACTTCAGTTTCATTTTACTCTCTTCTATAGCCACACCCGACAGTTCGAGTGATTGGATAGAACGACATGCTTAGCGAATTTACGTAGGACCAATATCCCCCCACCTTACACGAGGTATAACCCAATGTTTCACCACTAGCCAACATAAAAATCTGATTTCTTAATGAGAAAGTCGTCGTGTAATCTTCCCTGATATACAGATTGTAGATGGCGTTATTTCTAATTTTTACCTACTTGGTGCGGTTGAGCTGAAATACTAAACATTCGCATTCACAAGGTGGTCAGAAACAGTGTGAAAAGCTTACAGGATAGATTGTGATGATGAATAATTAAGAAAAAAATTCTGTACGTTGGGCCGTTTCAGAGTTAATTTCCACAGATGTTAGCCAATCAGGACGTTGTACGCGCAAGTTTAAGCGGCCAGCCGGAGACGGGCTGCCTAAGGTGCTACTTTGGTTTCCTAAAACCGAACAAGAGAGCAGTATAAAAATTCGACATGGGACGACAGTAAGGACTGAACCCGAGCTAAAGACTGAGCAGTCGCGTGCCCTATCGTTCCCGCTATGAGAACAACTGACAGTAATTGTATCTGGCGGGCCGCTTGAATTTCCGCACGAAACGGCTTAATTGACTAACCTCAGAGTTAATTAATTCGGAAAGGGCGGATTTTTTTTCTTAACGGTTATTTATCAGCACAATTTACCCAGCAACACCCTTACAAGCTTTGGAAAAAGTTTCTGACTACGTGTGTAAGCGTGTAGCACACTCCATGCCAGTTAGATGTCTTCTGCACGCCGCCTGCATGCTGTTGTAATTGTTGTGCCCAGAAATGTAGCTAGTGGCTCAATGCACGTCTTTAAACACAAACAAATGCAACTGAGTACCGTGTTAAACCGGGTTTCGACATGCACCTAAAGTGACGCCACAGCAAATCACATGACGTCTGACAGTGGCGCCGTTTGCAGCTGTTTCGACACATTTCTGTCAAAATTCTCGTGGCACAGTTTCCAATATGACATAGTCTGCGATTATTCGGAGATATACATGTATTTTCATTCAGAATCGATTCAAGAATCCAATAAGAAGAAAAGAAAGCAAAAATGTTGGATCAGTAAGTGTATTTAGCCCAGAATTACAGCCCCCTTTTTTTCCCGGCAGTTGTTCCATTCCTTGTCTCTCCCTGGAATGTCCGCTGCCCTTTGCCTTTAGCCCCTCATATATTTTACGTATCTGATATTCCTAAGTTACTGTTTGATTACATACACATCAAGTTATGTGCCGTTGTGGGCCCTAAAATTTGGTTCAGTGTAAGATAAAATCTTGCGTTTTAATGTCTGTCCTTACTTATGGAGTGTAATTTAAAAGGGTTTTTATAGTTACATGTATCCTGTTCGGTTTGTTTCTGGTTAAGTGTTTTATGAGTATGATGTATTTCGAAAGATGATGATTTTTTTCACTGTCATGCTGTTTTGGTTTCTTTCCACACTATTTTATGGTTCACAATGAATGATGTTACGTGTCTCTACAGCACATGACTTTTGTTAGTGCACGTCGTATGTGGCTGCTGTCTGTTGTTCAAATGGCTCTAAGCCCTATGGGATTTAACATCTGAAGTCATCAGTCCCCTAGACTTAAAACTACATAAACCTAACTAACCTAAGGACATCGCACACATCCATGCCCGAGGCATGATTCGAACCTGCGACCGTTGCAGCAGCGCGGTTCCGGACTGAAGCGCCTAAAACCGTTTGGCCACAGCGGCCGGCTTGTCTGTGGTTCGTCAGTTTCAAACCATCCTGCTGTTTTTGGAAAAAAATTTAAAGAGCTTAGGTGCGATAGTTTACTTGTACTTTAATTGTATTAATTGTTTTATCGTTCATGAGTGAAAGTTGTAATAATGACGTTCCATACATCCTGATAGGGCGCCCCCTACCTAAGGATTCCTCGTAGCAGCAGATGAAGTTGACTGTTAGTTATATGTTCATTCCGTTACTGTTGGTGGTTAAACTTGACTTTGTTATATGTATAATCTTAACATGTTGTATATCCTGTTTCGGAAAATCCTGTTTTGTCTGCCTGATACTTGTATTCTGGTACGATACATTTTGTACCTTCTTATATGTACTCAGTAATTTCGCAACAGTTTATTGTATAAATTTTAATTTTAACTCTCCATCTCGCAGGACGATTTGAAATGGGCTCAGGTAACACGAAACTAGAGATCGGTTAAATTAAAAGTGAATCTTGCAACTTCAGCTGTTTCTGTATTGAATTTATAAAGGAAGTCGCACTCGTAAACTGAGATCCATTTGTAAACCACTTTTGAATAACAAAAGCAAATTTCCAGTGCTTTCTCAGCTGCATATCGAACGCTATAAAAAAAAATCCGGTACTCACATTAAGATCGCATTGCATGGTTCGGTGAAACTACACGTGACACTTCAATATTTCACGCTTGGCAGTTAACTGTAATCTGTCCAGTATGTACTCGAAAAGTACAATTTCGAAGTTCTTGAGTGAAGTGTTGGATGCTATTTACGATGGCAAAAAGACTCAAATGGAAGCTAATATTCGAGTGAGTTCACCGAAGTTGAGTGGAAACCCAGCTTTAAATGCAGTAGATGTACGTAATAGCTTGAGGCTAACAGCAGTGAGCGCTGTGTTATTGCAGTTGAGTCCCTGGAAGTGAGCCGGTCGACCCCTTCTGGGCGTGGCTGGACCATTCGTTCCGGGCCTCTGCAGTCTGCCTGCCTGCAACGGTTGCCCGCTGTAACCAGCTGTCTCAGAGTCCGCCGCCGCCGCCTCAGGTGCTGAAAGATCAGCGTTGGCGTAGTGTTTTTTCGTAAAAAATTCGTAAAAATTATTAAAATGTATGTATGTTTGTAGTAGGCATATATATATTCCATATCTCCTCCTATACCACTGGACCGATTTCAACCAAACTTGATACACACATCACTTACTATCTGCAAAAAACCACTGTGAGTTAAGAACCAGCCACCTGTCAAAGGAGGCAGGGGCAGGGATGGGGGTGGGGGTGGGGATGGGGATGGGGGTGAGAGACAAGAATACCCGTATTTGAGAATGAGAGCACTCAATCGTGCAACAAACTTCGCACATAATTTCAAACCTATACGGCACTTTTACTCGCTGACGACCCCATAAAATGACGAAAGGCAAAAAGTTTATCGCTTACTAAATTTTCGCTGTTCGTGTAGTAAAACTACCGTTTGAATTTATTATTTTTTACTACTATCTGTACTTGTGACACATTTCACAGACTGTCTGCCGGCCGGTGTGGCCAAGCGGTTCTAGGCTCTTCAGTCTGGAACCGCGCGACCGCTACGGTTACAGGTTCGAATCCTGCCTCGGGCATCGATGTGTGTGATGTCCTTAGGTTAGTTAGATTTACTTAGACCTAAGTTCTAGGCGACTGATGACCTCGGAAGTTAAGTCGCATAGTGCTCAGAGCCACAGACTGTTTTCGCATAGACCACTGAATGAACTAGAAAAATTCCATCATATTTCATGAGATATGACTTCATAAACACAGAATGCGTGGAAAACTACCGATCATGCAACACGTTTAAATTTATTACTTCGTTGCTACTCACTCTATCCCCCAACATTTCTCGCAGACAGTATCCACATCTGCCGCTGAATGTGCCTACAAAAATATGTCATTGTATGACACACAGTTCAGGGGATATAACGTCAAATACCGAGATGAGAGAGAGAACTGCCGCATCATACAAGACATTTCAATTTACACTGAAGCGCCAAAGGAACTGGTACAGACATGCGTATTCAAATACAGAGATATGTAAACAGGTAGAATACGGCGCAGCGGTCGGCAACGCCTATATCAGACAAGTGTCTGGCGCAGTTGTTAGATCGGTTACTGCTGCTGCAATGGCAGGTTATCAAGATTTAAGTAAGTTTGAACATGGTGTTATAGTCGTTGCACGAACGATGGGACACAGCATCTTCGGGGTGACGATGAGGTTGGGATTTTCCCTTACGACCATTTCACGAGTGTACCGTTAATATCAGGAATCCGGTAAAACATCAATTCTCTGACATCGCTGCGGCCGGAAAAAGATCCTGCAACAATAGGACCGACGACGACTGAAGAGAATCCTTCAGGGTGACAGAAGTGCAACCATTCCGCAAATTGCCGCAGATTTCAATGCAGGGCCATCAAAAAGTGTCAGTGTGTGAACCATTCAACGGAACATCATCGATATGGGCTTTCGGAGCCGAAGGCCCACTCGTGTACCCGTAATGACTGCATGACACAAAGTTTTACGCCTCGCCTGGGCCCGTCAGCACCGACATTGGACTGTTGATGACTGGAAACATGTTGCCTGCTCGGACGAGTGTTGTATCAGATTGTATCGAGATGACGGACGTGTATGGGTATGGTGACAACCTCATCAATCCATGGACCCTGCATGTCAGAAGGGGACTGTTCAAGCTAGTGGAGGCTCTGTAACGGTGTGGGACGTGTGCAGTTGGAGTGACATGGGATCCCTGATGTGTCTAGATACGACTCTGACAGACGACACGTACGTCAACATCCTGTCTGATCACCTGTATCCATCCATGTCCATTGGGCATTCCGACGGACTTCGGCAGTTCCAGCAGTGTAATGTGACACCCCAAACGTCCAGAATTGCTACAGAGTAGCTCCAGGAACACTCTTCTGTATTTCAACACTTCCTCTGGCCACCAAACTCTACAGACAAGAACATTATTGAGCTTATCACGGATGCCTTGCAACGTGCTGTTCAGAGATCATCTCCATCCTCTCATACTCTTACGGATTTATGGACAGCCCAGCAGGATTCATGGTGTCAGTTCTCTCCTGCACTACTTCAGACATTATTCAAATCCATACCATTCACTCGTGCTCGTAGGAGGGGGGGGGGCGGCTTATATGATGTTAGGCATAGGCAGGTGTACCAGTTTCTTTGGCCCTTCAGTGTAGTACTCCTGTGGTTCTAACTCTATTCGCAACACATTTCGCAGACAGTGGGCGCATATAACACAGGATGTACCTGCACCGTTATATCATTGTACAGCACACAGTTAAGGAGATATGACGTCATAAACATTGAGCTGCATGAAAATGAAACTCCAGGGTGAAATCCGCTAGACATACAAGTGAAATGTGTGTAAAAAAAGAGTGAAATTTGTTAAATATGTGCGAAATATATTTAACATGTGCGTAAGCGAGGAAAATCACGGGTCAAAGGCTCGCCCTAAACTCTGGAACGACATAGAATTGGTACAAATATTATTTAAAAACTAGAAAGAAATACTGTAGGGGTAAGAACCACAAGCCTCCTATTAGGATGAGTATGATAACGTGGAGAGAGAAGGGAGGACGAGGAGATGGACAAACAGCGAGGGGGGAAGGGGAGACACGCACAGATAGGAGGAGGAAGAGACAGGCGGAAAGTGGGGAGGAAGAAATGGACAGAGAAGGGGACGAGGAGGATATGGTCGCAGAAAGGAAAGGAAAGGGAAGGAGAGAAATGGGGAGAGGTGGAGGAAGAGATGGACAGAGAAAGGGGAGGAGGAGATTGACAAAAAGAGGGGAAGGAGGAGATGAACGGAGAGGGGGCAGGAGGAAATTGATAGTGTGGGGGAGGGGGGTAGAGTAAGTGCACAGAGAGGGCAGTGGTGGAGACTGACAGAGAGGTGGAAGGAGGAGATTAGAATAAGTAAATACCAGGACAACGAAGGTACTCAGCTAGTACTGAAAAAATAAAAACATTCTCAATCTCCTCCAATGCTGCAGTCCACCTCTGGGACAAGCTACCCTGAAATCTGTGCACAAACAAGTAACCTGTTGGATTTTAGAGAAAGCTGAGGCACATCCTTTTCCCTCAAACTTAATAAATAGGGTCTATGGCCATTTTCTTCTCTCAAACAGCCAAACAAATGCTTGCTTTGGCTGCGGGGTCAGTGCGGTTCGTTGCTAACTGAAGAGGACCGGGTTCGATTCCCTGCCGAATCAGAGATTTTTCCGTTCTGGGACTGGTTGTTGTGTTGTCCTTCTCTTCGTATCGTCATACCGGACACGAAAATCTCCTGCACGTCGTCACATGGCAAGTCTATGTAACTTCGTACCAGGATAAGGCTTGACCCTAATGAATTTTCTGAATTGTAACGCACTGTCGTATAGTCTTTCCACTTTTGAGAAGGCTATATGGGCACGTTCCGAAAGCCAGTATTATTTTTAAAATGTGCTCGCTTCTTTTTCCTGTTACCCTTATTCCTCTTTTCGCGAGTCGCATCACTTTTCCCCCTTTCTTAATTATAATTCCCCTGACTGTTGTTGACGAGTTTACTCGTCATGCTCCCTGTCGCTCCTTGGGTGCTAATGACGTTCAGTCGCGGCTGCTTTTCCCCTGAATGCTGTTGACGAGCTAAGTCGCACCCGTTTGCCGATCCCTGAGCGCTGATTACGAGTGTAGATGCACTGCTACCTGAGTGCTAATGACGAGATAACTCGCAAGGCGGACTTTCCGCCCCATGTCTCAGTAGCTTTTCGCAGTTCTGGCCGTTAGCTTTTCTTCTGATTCTTTGTCTGTTGTGAGCCTAGGCTTCGCACTACACTTCACTGCTTATCGGAATTTATATCAGTGTTCTTCGCGTCCTGTATTTTACGAAGAAAATGTCAAGACCAAGTGGGTGCACTGAGGAAGAAATCATGGAGATTCTTACCAGGAGCGACAGTGAGGATGAACGACTAGATTTTGACAAAAGTAATAGATCTTCCACAGAAGAAAAGTTGTAGTCATAAACCGTCCTCTTCAGCAGGGGTGTCAATGCAGTCCCATGTTTCAACAAGAGATGTTAGTTGGTCTGAATCTGAAGAATCAGAAAGTGATAGGGAAACGTCTACGAAGAAATCGCGTGTTAGCGATAAATTTGACTGGAAAGAAAATGATTTTCAGCTAGTTAATCACGCATTTGATGATACGCTATCGGGACATGTGTGTCAAATAGAAAATGAGCCAAGTATTGTCAATTTACATGTTATTCTTCACAGAAGAACTGATAAGATATATAGCTGACAAAACGAATCGGTTTTATTTATTCGCCAAGGAGAATACTCCAGAATCAGTGTAGTCTCGAATATCGAAGTGGAAAGATACTGGATATGAAGAAATGTGTTATTTCATAGCTGTCTGTCTTCCGATGCATCGCTTGAAAAAACTGAAAATTAGCGAATACTGGACCAGAGATGTTCTTCTAAATGACTAAATTCTCCCATTTTTAGTGAACTTATGTCAAGACACCGCTTTTTGTTACTTATGAGACTGTTACATTTGAGTGATAACTCTGCCAATTCTGGAGGAGACAGATTATTCAAAATTAGAAACATTGTCGATAAAGATCGTGCATCTTTCCGTTGTGCATTTAATCCACATTAAAAGCTCTGCTTTGATGAAAGTTCGTTATTATTCAAAGGACGGTTATCTTTCAGGCAATTCATTCCATCGAAACGGAGTAGATTCGGAATGAAAACATTTGTGTCACGTGATTGTAAGACTGGCTATGTCCTAGATTTCATTGTTTATACAGGGACGTCAACAGAAACAGAGTTCTACAATTTCGGGAAAATGGGAACGTAATGGCTACACTATAAAGTCCTGTTTATAACGTAGACTAAATATTTGTTAGTTTATCTACTTCGATAACTGGTACTCAAGCCAAGACTTATTTTCCTGGATTCACAGTCAAGGGATGAACGCATGTGCTTCTGTCCGTAAGAACAGAAGGAACATACCGAAACTTCAGAAGAAACTGAAACGAGGAGATATTCCATTTATATGTACTAATAAAATGCTTGCTATAATGTAGTGTGACAAAATGAAAATGTGGATGTTGACCACATAGAACACAATGGTAGACACGGGGAGACTGAGAGGAATACTGGAGAGGAAATTACGAAACCACAAAGCATTGCAGATTAGAACTTGAATATGGGAGCAGTTGACAGTTCTGATATGCTGCTTAGCTATGCATACAAAAAACAACGAAATGGTATGAGAAGTTATTTTTTCACGTTCTAGACCTGTGTGTTTTAAATGCTCATGTCCTACACATATCACTGACACGTCATAAAATGTCGATAGCAGAGTTTCATCTCTCGCTGGTAAGTGAACTCCCGGAAACGTATGCATCATGATAATTCTCTAAGGTTTGTGGGAAGGAATTTTCCAAACATCATAACAAGTGAGCCGGCTGGGGTGGCCGATCCGTTATACGCGCTATAGTCTGGAACCGCGCGACCGGTACAGTCGCAGGTTCGAATCCTGCCTCGGGCATGGATGTGTGTGATGTCCTTAGGTTAGTTAGGTTTAAGTAGTTCTAAGTTCTAGGGGACTGATGACCACAGATGTTAAGTCCCATAGTGTTCACAGCCATTTGAATCATAACAAATGAGAATTCCAAGAAAAGTGCGCTATCGTGTAGATCCATTGTTTGCTGGAAACAAAGTCCGTCGAGAAAGCAGGTACGAATGTAAAACTTGCAAGGTACCATTGTGCGCCGTACCCTGTTTCGAAAATTACCACACGAAACCGAATTACTAATCGCAGCACAGAACGAATACTACAATGTTACCAGAAAAAGGCTTCAAAAACGAAAAAATCACAAAAAACCAAAAACAAACTAATAATATATTTTTAATTCCGCCAGTGCCGGTCCAAAGCCCGAATCAAAGAGGACGGAAAATACACTCCTGGAAATTGAAATAAGAACACCGTGAATTCATTGTCCCAGGAAGGGGAAACTTTGACACATTCCTGGGGTCAGATACATCACATGATCACACTGACAGAACCACAGGCACATAGACACAGGCAACAGAGCATGCACAATGTCGGCACTAGTACAGTGTATATCCACCTTTCGCAGCAATGCAGGCTGCTATTCTCCCATGGAGACGATCGTAGAGATGCTGGATGTAGTCCTGTGGAACGGCTTGCCATGCCATTTCCACCTGGCGCCTCAGTTGGACCAGCGTTCGTGCTGGACGTGCAGACCGCGTGAGACGACGCTTCATCCAGTCCCAAACATGCTCAATGGGGGACAGATCCGGAGATCTTGCTGGCCAGGGTAGTTGACTTACACCTTCTAGAGCACGTTGGGTGGCACGGGATACATGCGGACGTGCATTGTCCTGTTGGAACAGCAAGTTCCCTTGCCGGTCTAGGAATGGTAGAACGATGGGTTCGATGACGGTTTGGATGTACCGTGCACTATTCAGTGTCCCCTCGACGATCACCAGTGGTGTACGGCCAGTGTAGGAGATCGCTCCCCACACCATGATGCCGGGTGTTGGCCCTGTGTGCCTCGGTCGTATGCAGTCCTGATTGTGGCGCTCACCTGCATGGCGCCAAACACGCATACGACCATCATTGGCACCAAGGCAGAAGCGACTCTCATCGCTGAAGACGACACGTCTCCATTCGTCCCTCCATTCACGCCTGTCGCGACACCACTGGAGGCGGGCTGCACGATGTTGGGGCGTGAGCGGAAGACGGCCTAACGGTGTGCGAGACCGTAGCCCAGCTTCATGGAGACGATTGCGAATTGTCCTCGCCGATACCCCAGGAGCAACAGTGTCCCTAATTTGCTGGGAAGTGGCGGTGCGGTCCCCTACGGCACTGCGTAGGATCCTACGGTCTTGGCGTGCATCCGTGCGTCGCTGCGGTCCGGTCCCAGGTCGACGGGCACGTGCACCTTCCGCCGACCACTGGCGACAACATCGATGTACTGTGGAGACCTCACGCCCCACGTGTTGAGCAATTCGGCGGTACGTCCACCCGGCCTCCCGCATGCCCACTATACGCCCTCGCTCAAAGTCCGTCAACTGCACATACGGTTCACGTCCACGCTGTCGCGGCATGCTACCAGTGTTAAAGACTGCGATGGAGCTCCGTATGCCACGGCAAACTGGCTGACACTGACGGCGGCGGTGCACAAATGCTGCGCAGCTAGCGCCATTCGACGGCCAACACCGCGGTTCCTGGTGTGTCCGCTGTGCCGTGCGTGTGATCATTGCTTGTACAGCCCTCTCGCAGTGTCCGGAGCAAGTATGGTGGGTCTGACACACCAGTGTCAATGTGTTCTTTTTTCCATTTCCAGGAGTGTATATTCACAAAGTCTAAGAGGAACTCCTATATATACAGTTCATGATTTTGAATCTTCTCTGTAAGTGAATTTAATTTGCCCACAAAAAGACAGTCTTCACAGCTTTCAAATGTTGGAAAACCTGTTGACTATTTATGTCCAACAATCAAAAGTATAGCTCAAGAAAAAAAGATCTGTGGCAGACAATCAATCATTTCCGACGGTTCCGAATTATAACAGCACTGATTACCATCTGCACAGACGGTTGCATCTGTGTGTGGATAGAACACTTCACACAGTGTACCTATTACAGGTAAAGAATCTGACTGCGGATGACTAAGCACTCAGTTTGTTGCATTCTCAGAAACAAATTGTAGGCCATGTGAAATTTCCAAACACGTCACAAAACGAATTTAACGAAGTGATGTAAAATTGTTCTTACCGTTGCTCACAGTAAATTCCGATGCTGTAGTGCAATATGAAAGACGATCTGTAAGTCGCTTTCTCCTATAATCGACATAATACGACTGTTAGGAACCCATAGAGAAATTCAGATGTTATAAACGGGTATGCAAGAAAGAACAGTAAACTACTGAGGTAAATCTAAGGAATCATGTCGCTTTCGGCATAAGCTACAAAAATCGTGTAAAAAAAAAAAAAAAAGAAAAAAAAAATTTCTTTGTGACGGAAAATAGTTTTAACGATTCAGTTTGATTCTGCAGTAATTCATCTGCTGCAAGAGGGCAGTGAGTTTCACCTGGAGTCGTCACTCCATTAATATGCCGCGCGGGGCAGCGCGGCGGCTCGAGGAACAGGCACCTTGCGCAGGCAGCCGTATTACGCCCCAGGCCGCGGCGCCAGGCAGATGGTGCACTTCCAGCAGTCAAAGGGTTAATGTTCTACTATGCTTATCTTTCTCTCTGTTTCTCGCGTCGCCTCTCCTCTCGTGTAAGAAAGGATGGCGGTTCAAACCATTTAAGTTATCCATGATTCCCCAAATTCCTTGAGGCAAGTGCCGGGATGGTTTCTTTGAAAAGAACGTGGCCGATTTCCTTCCCTATCCTTACCCTAAGCGGAATCTGTAATGAACTCCTTGTCGACTGGACGTTAAATGCCAATTTTAAACATCTAAATCTATATCTACATCTACATCTACACTTCGCAAGCCACCCTACCTGTTTATTTTTATTAATCTATTTACATAGATCACCTGGCAAGATTGGGGGACTGAGGCCCCCTCTTCTAATCAAACATCCTTAGTGCGTCAGCATTACCCTATGGTGTGTGGCGGAAGGTACTTAGAGAGTAATACACACTGCCTGGCTCCTCCATTTCCTCAAAGGGACGATTAAAAAGTTTCCGCCGGCTGCTGTGGCCGAGCGGTTCTAGGCGCTTCAGTCCGGAACCGCGCTGTTGCTACGGTCGCAGGTTCGAATCCTGCCTCGGGCATGGATATGTGTGTTGTCCTTAGGTTAGTCATGTTTAAGTAGGTCTAAGTCTAGGGGATTGATGATCTCAGATGTTAAGTCCCATAGTGCTTAGAGCCATTTGAAAAAGTTTCCGTTTGAGGGTGTTGCTGCAGCGTATACGCAACGTAGCGCGACTCCGAATGGGGTATATAAGCACCAACATATAGCCAAGGAATTAGTGTGGTATTCGTGTCTTTCCGACATGTGCGCTGTAAATGTGGAAACACCAACCATTGCAACGAACAAGACCAACGTGCTGTTATTCTTTTCTGGCTGCCGAAGGACTAATACCGATAGTCGTCCATTGGAGAATGAATAATATGCATCGGGGCAACATGTCTGTTGAAAGCCACCGTTGTGGAAAGCTGCTTCATTATAACGCACGACCCCACATCGCAAATGTCGTAACCCAGAAATTACTCCAACTCAAGGGGGAGACACTCGAGCATCCGTCCTATAGGCCTGATCTCTCCCCATGCAGTTATCATGCCCTTCAGTCCCCTAAAAAAGCCTTGAAGGGCTGAGGATTCCTGTCGGACGAAGATGTGCAGCAGGCAGTTGTGGACTTCTTCACGCAGCAGGACATAGCATTTTACCAAACGGATATCTGCAACCTGGTGCGTCGGTGGGGTGATTGACTCAACGCTTACGGTGATTTTGCCTGACTGGCATAACAATTGTGAACTTTACGGCCTTCGAACGGTCACTTACTGATCGCCCATTATATTTCAGTCGCTAATGATGGTTCAAATGGCTGTAAGCGTTATGGGACTTAACATCTGAGGTTATCGGTCCCCTAGACTTAGAACTATTTAAACCTAACTAACCTAAGGACATCACAAAAATCCATGCCCGAGGCAGGATTCGAACCTGCGACCGTAGCAGCAGCGCGGTTCTGGACTGAAGCGCCTAGAACCGCTCGGCCACAACGGCCGGCCGCTAATGATGCGCGGGAAGAAAGATAGTTGTTAAGAGTCCATATGAGCTCGAATATCTCTCTCTCTCTCTCTCTCTCTCTACCGTAATGGTCTTTTCGCGAGATACACGTAGATGGGAGGAATGTAGATACATAGTAGTTGACACTTCAAGGAACGTGCGTCTACGAAATTTTAAAACTAAGCTTGATGCATAACGCCTCTACTGTAGCATCTGGCACTGGAATTAATGGAATCTCTGTGGCATGTCGAAACGCGCTTCTCTTCTTTGGATCTTCTCTATTTCATTTATGAAGGCTATCTGATAAGGGTCCCAGAATGACGAGCAGTACTCAAGCGTAGGTAGAGCGAGTGTTTTTTCAAGCGACCTACTCATAGGGTGGATTATACTTCATGAAGATTCTTTCAATGAATCTCAGTCTGGTATCTGCCTTTCCTGAGACAAATTTTATATAGTCGTTCCACTTTGAATCCCTCCGAAAGTATGCAAGAAGATAATGGATGTGACTGCTTCCAGTGATTGGTGTCTACATCTACACCCATACTCCGTAAACCACTGTAAAGTGCATAATAGAGCGTGTTTCCCATTGCACCAGTTATTAGGTTTTTTTCCCCATTCCATTCCGATATGGAACGCGGGAAGAATCATTGCTTAAACACCTGTGAGGTCACTGTAATTAGAATAATTTTGCCTTCGTGGTCCCTATGGCAGCGATAGGTAGGAGTTTGCAGTATATTCCTAGATTCACCACTTAAGGCTGGCTCTTGAAAAATCCTAAGCAGACTTTCACGGTATAGTTTGCGTCCATTTTCAAGCGTCTGCTGGTTCAGTTCTTTCAGCATCTACGAGACACACTCCCATAGGTCAAACAACGCGTGACCTTATGCAGTGCTCTTTTTTTTGTGTATGTTAGTCCTATTTGGCATGGCTCCCACACATTGGAACAGTATTCTAGAATGGTTGTCACTAGTGTTTCTGCGAATAATTTCCTTTGTAGACTGACTGTACTTTCCCAGTATACTACGAATGAATATTAGTCTGCTACATGTGAAGGGAGACGAAAATTTAATAGTCATGGGTGACTGGAATTCGAGTGTAGGAAAAGGGAGAGAAGGAAACATAGTAGGTGAATATGGACTGGGGGACAGAAATGAAAGAGGAAGCCGCCTGGTCGAATTTTGCACAGAGCACAACATAATCATAACTAACACTTGGTTTAAGAATCATGAAAGAAGGTTGTATACATGGAAGAACCCTGGAGATACTAAAAGGTATCAGATAGATTATATAATGGTAAGACAGAGATTTAGGAACCAGGTTTTAAATTGTAAGACATTTCCAGGGGCAGATGTGGACTCTGACCACAATCTATTGGTTAGGACCTGTAGATTAAAACTGAAGAAACTGCAAAAAGGTGGGAATTTAAGGAGATGGGACCTGGATAAACTAAAAGAACCAGAGGTTGTACAGAGATTCAGGGAGAGCATAAGGGAGCAATTGACAGGAATGGGGGAAATAAATACAGTAGAAGAAGAATGGGTAGCTTTGAGGGATGAAGTAGTGAAGGCAGCAGAGGATCAAGTAGGTAAAAAGACGAGGGCTAGTAGAAATCCTTGGGTAACAGAAGAAATATTGAATTTAATTGATGAAAGGAGAAAATATAAAAATGCAGTAAATGAAGCAGGCAAAAAGGAATACAAACGTCTCAAAAACGAGATCGACAGGAAGTGCAAAATGGCTAAGCAGGGATGGCTAGAGGACAAATGTAAGGATGTAGAGGCCTATCTCACTAGGGGTAAGATAGATACCGCCTACAGGAAAATTAAAGAGACCTTTGGAGATAAGAGAACGACTTGTATGAATATCAAGAGCTCAGATGGAAACCCAGTTCTAAGCAAAGAAGGGAAAGCAGAAAGGTGGAAGGAGTATATAGAGGGTCTATACAAGGGCGATGTACTTGAGGACAATATTATGGAAATGGAAGAGGATGTAGATGAAGATGAAATGGGAGATATGATACTGCGTGAAGAGTTTGACAGAGCACTGAAAGACCTGAGTCGAAACAAGGCCCCCGGAGTAGACAATATTCCATTGGAACTACTGACGGCCGTGGGAGAGCCAGTCCTGACAAAACTCTACCATCTGGTGAGCAAGATGTATGAAACAGGCGAAATACCCTCAGACTTCAAGAAGAATATAATAATTCCAATCCCAAAGAAAGCAGGTGTTGACAGATGTGAAAATTACCGAACTATCAGCTTAATAAGTCACAGCTGCAAAATACTAACACGAATTCTTTACAGACGAATGGCAAAACTAGTAGAAACCAACCTCGGGGAAGATCAGTTTGGATTCCGTAAAAACACTGGAACACGTGAGGCAATACTGACCTTACGACTTATCTTAGAAGAAAGATTAAGGAAAGGCAAACCTACGTTTCTAGCATTTGTAGACTTAAAGAAAGCTTTTGACAATGTTGACTGGAATACTCTCTTTCAAATTCTAAAGGTGGCAGGGGTAAAATACAGGGAGCGAAAGGCTATTTACAATTTGTACAGAAACCAGATGGCAGTTGTAAGAGTCGAGGGACATGAAAGGGAAGCAGTGGTTGGGAAGGGAGTAAGACAGGGTTGTAGCCTCTCCCCGATGTTGTTCAATCTGTATATTGAGCAAGCAGTAAAGGAAACAAAAGAAAAATTCGGAGTAGGTATTAAAATTCATGGAGAAGAAATAAAAACTTTGAGGTTCGCCGATGACATTGTAATTCTGTCAGAGACAGCAAAGGACTTGGAAGAGCAGTTGAATGGAATGGACAGTGTCTTGAAAGGAGGATATAAGATGAACATCAACAAAAGCAAAACAAGGATAATGGAATGTAGTCTAATTAAGTCGGGTGATGCTGAGGGAATTAGATTAGGAAATGAGGCACTTAAAGAAGTAAAGGAGTTTTGCTATTTGGGGAGCAAAATAACTGATGATGGTCGAAGTAGAGAGGATATAAAATGTAGGCTGGCAATGGCAAGGAAAGCGTTTCTGAAGAAGAGAAATTTGTTAACATCCAGTATTGATTTAAGTGTCAGGAAGTCATTTCTGAAAGTATTCGTATGGAGTGTAGCCATGTATGGAAGTGAAACATGGACGATAAATAGTTTGGACAAGAAGAGAATAGAAGCTTTCGAAATGTGGTGCTACAGAAGAATGCTGAAGATTAGATGGGTAGATCACATAACTAATGAAGAAGTATTGAATAGGATTGGGGAGAAGAGAAGTTTGTGGCACAACTTGACCAGAAGAAGGGATCGGTTGGTAGGACATGTTCTGAGGCATCAAGGGATCACCAATTTAGTACTGGAGGGCAGCGTGGAGGGTAAAAATCGTAGAGGGAGACCAAGAGATGAATACACTAAGCAGATTCAGAAGGATGTGGGTTGCAGTAGGTACTGGGAGATGAAAAGGCTTGCACAGGATAGGGTAGCATGGAGAGCTGCATCAAACCAGTCTCAGGACTGAAGACCACAACAACAACAACAACAACAACAACAACACATGCTTTACCTACGATTGACCCCATGTGATGATTAATTTCATATCCCTACAAACCTGCTAGGTATATTTCCGAGTTGACCGATTCCTACTTTGAGTCATTGATATTTTAGTCATACGAGATACTACGTTTTTTTGTTTTGTGAAGTGCAAAATTTTATGTTTCTGAGCAGTTGAAACAAGTTACCACTCTTTGCACCATTCTGGAATCTTAACATCTGACTCGACATCTGTACAGCTTTCTTCAGATATTACTTTATTACAGACAACGATATCATCTGCGAAAAGTCTCAGGTTATTATTAACATTGTCTGCTAGGTCATTTATATTTATCATTATCAACTCTCTTCCCTGGGACACATCCGAATTTCCTTTTACATCTGACGATGACTCCCATTGCCTCCCAATCAAGAAATCCTCAAGCCGGTCACAAATCTCACTTAGTACCTCATATGATGATGTTTTCGATAGTAAGAGAATGTGTGGTTCTAAGCAAAATGCCTTTCGCGGAATCCATGCTGATTGGCGAGGAGGATGTCATTTTGTTCGAGACACATCATTACATTGGAGCTCAGAGTATGTTCTAAGATTCTGCAACAAAAGAATATCGAGGATACTGGACGATAGTTCTGTCCATCACTTCTATGCTCATCTTGTAAATGAGTATGGCCTGTGCTTTATTCCAACCTCTGGATACAGGCTTTTAAGGGTGATAATGGTTTTCATAGACACAGAAAAGGCATATGACTCAGTTAACAGGGAAAGACTCTGGGAAGAAATGAAGAAAATAGATATAGAAGATGGATACATTAATGTAATAAAGACAATGTACAAAGGACACAATTGTAGAATTAGACCATCAATGGGGAACTCTGAATACTTCGAAATAAGACAAGGACTTCAACAATGAAGTATTCTATTTCCTGCACTTTTTAATGTTGTGATGGAGGGAATGAATAGGGCAGTTAAAGATATAATTAAAGAAAAAGACAAAAAGATGATTTTTGCAGATGATATGGTAATATGGAGTGATAAAGAGGTAGATGTAAAGTTACAACTTGATGCGTGGAAGGAAATAATGAAAAGGTATGGATTAAAAATAAATAAAAGTAAGAGTGAAGTAATGGTATTTGGAAGAGACAAAGGGGGGAAAATTACTTTGAATGGAGAACCCCTCAAAGTGGTAGTCAGTTTCACTTATTTAGGGAGTGAAATATCTAGTGATGGAAGAATAACCAACGAAATTAATAGGAGGCTACAGAAGGGAGGCAATTTTTACCAAACAATAAAACACCTGATTTGGAATAGGGAAGTTTCAGAAAAAGCAAAACACCTTATTTATAAAGAGTTATTACTTCCCTATTGTCACCTATGGAGGAGAAACATGGACAATGACAGAAAGGGACTGGAAGAGACTGCAAGCAGGTAAAATGAAATTTCTCAGAGCAGTTAAGAGAAGAACAAAAATGAACAGAGTAAGGAACGTAGTTATCAGAAAGGACCTTAAACAAGAAAGTATGAGAGAAGAAATTGAAAAAAAGAGACTAAGATGGTACGGGCATGTTAAGAGGATGTGTACGCAGAGACTCCCCAAAATTATGGAAGAACTAAAGATGGATGGAAAAAGACGTAGAGGGCGCCCAAGAACACGGTGGAAAAGGGGAGTGAGAATATCTGTGGGAAGGAGAGGTGTGACCTGGCAGCAAGTGGAGGAAGAAAAGTGGTGGGAGGACCGAACCAAATGGAGAGGACTCGTCAGCACCCAGACCCCACAGTAGCTGGAGCGGGATCCGGATATAAATAGGAAAAAAAAACTGCTAACTCAGTCGAAAATTCGGCGTAGAATCTGATAGCGATTCAATCACAACCAACAGCTTTGTTCAGTTTTAACGATTTCAGCTGTTTATTAACGGCACTGACACTTCTTCATTCATGTTTACTGTAATACAAGAATTAGATTCGTGCAATGCTCCAGAGTTTTCCTCTGTAAAGGAACTTTTGAAAATGGCGTTAAGCATTTCTGCTTTTGCTTTGCTGTCCTCAATTTCAGATCATGAGTCGTCCATGATTGTCTGGACGCTAACTTTGGTGCCACTAACGCCATTTAATTTCAACCAGAATGTTTTCGTAATTTGCGAGAGATCTTTCGATAATGTTGTTACACAGCAGAAATATATTATGGGCAAATGTAAAGTTTTCGCGAAGTCCTCTCCAGCCAGAGTAAAGCCAAGGTAAGCCTGGCAAAAGCCCCGTGTCACAATGAAAGCGACAAAAAGGCAAAACGCTGACGTTGTGGAAAGCAGAACAAACTCGAAAGACATTGTCTCACCTCGTACGACCGAGAGGTTTGAATCGTAAACTTAGCAACATGGCCTCAACGTGGAGAAGACATCACGTCATTCTAACAGCACAGCTTGTTTTCGTAAGAGAAAGTAAAAGTTTCACAAGAACACCCATATGCCTGCTGATATGGCGGAAAGGCAAGAGGCTGTAGCCCTGAAAGCCATTCTTGCGAAATAGAGTGGTGATGAAGATCACTGATGAGCCTGGAAAAGTAGGCCACATTCTGTCGTCGCTGGCCAGATGCAGTGTCTTTTAGTTACATACTATTCATATGTACACTCAATTCTTCGCTATGGAATTCTGTTTTGGGGAACAAATGCACAAAATATGAACACAATTTTCAAACTCCAGTAAAGAACCATAAGAATAATAACCAAAAATAGTAGTCGAGCTCATTGTAAAGATATGTTCAAAACACTGGGGATTTTAACTGCTCCGTGTGAATACATTTACCAGTCAGTTGTACACATTAAAAATATCATTGGTAATAACTGCACAAACAGCTCTATGACCATGGAACAAGAGCTAGACTCAACTTTCATTTACCAAGAAAAAATAAACACAAAACTCAAAACAGCTTTTTCTACCAAGGGATAAAACTGTACAATAAATTGCCAAAAGAGGTTAAAGAAATTGCAAAAAAAAACACTTATTTAAAAAGGCAGCTAAAAAGTACCTGTTATGCAATACATTTTATACATTGAAGGATTACTTAGACAAAACAGAGTAGGGGTTTGGTTAAGAAAGTTGTACAAATAAATAATAATAATAATGATTATAAAACATCCAACACTCCACATAACACCTACACACTGTTTCTTTCCTTCTTTTTTTTCCTTTTCTAGAAAAACTTACCCCCCCCCCCCTCCAAGCTATGCCTAGCGCAACACGAACACCTCTTCCTCTTTCTGAGCTCAACATCTCATTCATTATAGAGGGATTCTGACTCAGTTTTTCTGGATGGAGATCACCAGTTTTGTGTGTGTGTGTGTGTGTGTGTGTGTGTGTGTGTGTGTGCAGTGACTGGCAGTGAGTAACAGTGTGGCATTACATTATGTAGTAAGTTATTTGTAAAAAAAAGTATTGTATACCAGGAGTAAATCTAATGATTGTCTCTAACTAAAAGTCTGTAAGTGTATATGTATACAAATTAGTTTATTTTAAATTGGTCTAAACTTGTAAATACTTTGACATGTCCTATATCCTTGTAAAAAGAGATCTACGGATGAACAAAGGTGGTACTACTACTACTACTACTACTACTACTACGACCACGTCACTGACTCAGACAAGCAGTAATAGAGTAATAGATACTCAGACTTCCGAGCCCCGCTCTCCATCTTTACATTTCATTCCACCAGACACGAGGTTGAACCTGTGATGTGGTGCTACTGTTCGCCAAGGTGACTACTACCGTCGAGAATGCTACCTGTCTGGTCTGCCGTATTCGGTCGCTGTGAGCTGCCAACCTTGCAGCCAGTGATGAGAAGACTTGGAGACTTCTGTGTTCATCTTTCTGCGCCTAACTGGTAGCAATTGGCGCACTGTGCACCAGCCGCAGTATTCGGGAGGTGCGTTAATTGCTGCTACCCAAAGAAGTACCTGTAAGCAGTCATCGACATAACTGGCCTTCCTCGTGGAAGTACTATCTGTCGCTCATTCTCACATAGTGCATAGCTGCTGAGAGATTACCCTGTTTGATGTCTACGAGAGTGCTATGGTAAAAACGCAGTCTTTGTCCTGGGTAGCAAGACCTGTTGTGCGGGCTACGCCGATCGCTAACGTCGACTGCTACCCACCCGACACTGTGCTTACGTGTGCCGAACACCACAGGGCGACGTTCGCGTCCGCCAGAGATTGCTGTGATAGCGTCAGTAAGTCCTGAGGGCGTGTGCTGCACTGCCGCTGGACTGGGCGGCGACACAGAGGAGACTATACGATTGTAAACATTAATGTAATAAATTCTTTTTCCGCTAATGTTGTATGATTAGCGCCCAGCGCGCCGACAGGTCTTCTCCAACGTACTCCACGCTCCGTCATTCCGACACACTAGGGATCTCAACCAGGGCCCCTAAAAAATTGGAATCACAAGTGTCTACGTCGGCTGCCGCCGCCGTAGCAGGACCGGGCCTGCATCATCATCATCATCATCATCATGTGGACTTGCATCCCGACGCAATACGGTGTGGTGAGTGAGTATTCTTCAATTGACCATTCTGATTATGTTCATGTTTGTGGCTATGTCAAAACGCAGGGACTTTAATTTCACATTCAGAGTTCCGTTTGTTTAGCCACAGGAACCTGCAGACTTATTGTTTAGAGTAACTACCAGGGTGATGTATTTAACGCCAGTGGGGTACAAGTTTTGTAATTTATTAGGCCATGAATTTCCATGCACTAAAACCGGTACCAGTTATGTGTGACATTTGTAGAAGGTTTGAGCACTTGGGGCAGGCCTGTTCAGGGTCACCTTGAGTTATAATCCGGCGTAGGGATTAATTTTTTGTAGTGTTGTGTGTAGTATAATTGGAGTTTTCTTATATCTTTCTTTTGTAACACCAGTAGTAGAATACGTAAAATGGGAAAAACACGTGCTGCTTCTATGGGTGAAACTGGCACTGCTTTAACAGAGAGAGTTGTGTGACTAGGGTCTCCCGTCGGACAGACCGTGAGCCTGGTGCAAGTCTTTCGATTTGACGCCACTTCGGCGACTTGCGCGTCGATGGGGATGAAATGATGATGATTAGGATAACACAACACCCAGTCCCTGAGCGGAGAAAATCTCCGACCCAGCCGGGAATCGAATATTAATGCACAGAGCTGACATAAACAGCAGAAGGTGCTGCAGTTTCTTTGTGCCAAGCTGAAAACAGGGCTCTCCACTTTATTTTTTTTATGGGAAGTCTCCATCGCCATGTCATGCAGAGTCGGGATGGAGAATCTGTCTGACATGGTTGAAGCTATTAGGATCACCACACCGGTGGAGGAAATAGATGTTGCTGCATAAGGCCATAATGACCGTCGAGTCTTCGCCTTTGAAGTCAAATGTTACAGATATGAATGTAAGGGTCACCTGCAGAAGCCATGTCGCCAGTAAGTGTGTTATGAGTATGGTCAGGTAGGTCATAAGGTGTGTGAGTGCAGGAATAAGAAACAAGGAAAACATCGCAAGAAAAAGCGTCCGTTGAACGCAGACAAAAACGCATTGCCCATCAGAAAGCATTCCCAGTACAAGAGAACACAGCACATACGTATGCAAAACCGGGATGCTGTTTCTTAGGCATAGCATAGGGCAGGGAAGTGCACGTGCGAGTCGTTAGTCTGGAGCTCTTAGACAGGAAGAGACAGATCTCCACGATACAGGTTGTGACAATGACGAGAAGTCATTAGGGACAATACTGCTTGACTTTAGCATTGGAGTTGAGTTTTCGAGAATACATGGAAGTGTTGCCAAGTGTGTGAAGGTTATTCTGCGATTCTCAGACTAGACTTTCTGGAGAAGCAACATGCCTCCAGCTTGCTGAGCCGAACTGGTGGTGTTTGGCTCACTGTCCACCTGTTTCAATCTTTAAGAGACACGCTAGCCGGTGCTGCCCCCAACTAGTACCTGTAAACAGTCATCGACATCCCTGGCCTTCGTTTACGGAAGGGCTATGATGTTGTTAATTTCCACACTGTGCACAGCTGCTGAGAGATGAGCCGATGTCTACGAGAGAGCTGTAGTAAAAACACCTACTCCGTCCTGGGCAGCAAGACCCCTTTCACGGGATACGCCGATCCCCAACGCAGTCTGCTGCCCGCCAACACCATCCATGTACAGAGCCGGATGCCACAGGGCGACGTCTGCCAGATATTCCTATGGCAGCCTCAACAAATCCTGCTGCTGCTGGACTGGGCGTCTACACAGAGAAGACTGTACGATTGTAAACATTAATGTAATAAATTCTTGTTCCGCTAATGTATCATTAGTGTCCAGCACGCCGACCGGCCTGCTCCACCATAATCCACGCCCCGTCATCCCAACACAGTAGGGTTCTCAACCCAGGCCCCTACTGTATTCTGCCACGGTACTCGTTGAAGGCTTCACTCATTGCCCTCGAGAAGCTAGATGAGTTTCATTCAACATCTCCCTATCTCTAGTCCTGTACTTTGTTTTTACGCCTGTTAAGCAGAAGTATCTGCTTCTTTAGAAGTTTCTGTACAGTGACTGTATACCATGCACGGTCCCTCCAATCCTGAACTGTTCTAGAAAATATAATTCTTTCTACTTGTTTCAGATGCCTTTTGCATTTCGGTAATCTTGTTACTACAACTTTTTCATCTTTACTGATACCAGTCTCAAAGGGGACATCCTCAAAAATCTATTTGTTAGCATTAGATTCAATATATATATGCATATATATATGCATCAAACTGTTCTAGGTAGTTTTCCGAGTAGACCTATAGTAATGTTTGTCACTGGGTATTGGCACCCACACTTCTACTAGAAAAGTAACTATTCCAATTGACTGTTGGATGATCAGTATGACTGGGGAGCTTACATTCTAGTAAACTAAGATTTTTTTCTGAAGTTTTCGGTTACATCGGAGGGTTAATACAGTGGTCGAAAGGATCCGATTATAAGCTTATGCCCACCCCTGACAATGAGTCTTGGCCAAACAATCTCGCATGGAGCTGCAATTTCTGTCTCAGTGGATTTGCGTTTCTTGTCTGTTGCGACAAATACACCACTCCCATTTTCCAGATGCCTATCCTTGCGATGTATGCTTAAATTTTCCCTAGAAATCTCAGTGCTGTCAGTTTCAAGATTTATCATCTTTTTGTACCTACTATTATGTGACATTCACTGCGGTTTAGGAGAGCTTCGAGCTGTCAGTTTGTTGCAAATGCTTCAGCAGTTAACCACTAGGATTTTAAAACTCGCGCTTGTGTGTGTGGGCTGGGGAAAAAATATTTCTTTGGATATTATACTGATACATCTGGGTCTGCTACAGCTATCGTTATCTGGACTGGGAGAAGAGTCGCCCAATATAAGGAAGAGCCTTGTACGTACTTCACACACTGTGAGCTACCCTGGGCAGCAGCCTCTGATGTGTAGTGCACACCTAACATTTAGGGAGATCTCTCCTTCAAACCTTCCACTCTACTCGGAATCAGGACTACTGCGATCAGTTCGGGGGACAACGCTGCAGGTGTCAGTTTCATTAAAACTCCATGAGCATAACTGGTATTCTCAGCATTCTCTGGCATCCAGACCACAGGAATGTTTGACCCAAAGTGCACCACAATCTGCAGTTGGAAATTCCGATGATTAACAGACCCCACACTTTGCCGTTTGTCTGCTCTTGACAAGAGACACAGGACGTTTCTCAACAGATGAAGTGAGTACACTGGCTCAATTTCGATAGAAGCCAGTCTACCATGAAGTAAGGTTCCCTGTAAGTTAGTTAGGTGTCATGCGTGACTGTTGGCTAGCGCGGAGTCAGGAAGACTAGCTCTCATACTAAAGCTTTCAGATGACGTAAAGTTTAGCGTAGTAGATAGTAAGTTCACTAGACTGCGTCAACGTCAGCGGGTGCGAGCTGGCTCTCAGCAGTACTTCTCAAACAATTTTAAAGGAACAATTCGATAAGAAAATTTGACTTTTCGTATATCTCAACCTTATTCGTCAGATTAGAGATGAGCTGCCTATCATTTCGTTAACGGCCGTAGTTATCGTGATATTTGGAAATCAGGTAACCCACTGCACGAAATTCGAATACTTTGCAATTAAAATATGAGGTGCTACGAGTTTACCTGTGGTGCATGTTAGGTCATTTATTGCTGTATACAAAATGTAGCTAACCATTGGACTTCCTTAAAACTTAGGAGGTGACCTGTATCTTCTGCCTTGAGGAAATGGATTTTATGTAGGGCACTCACAAGGGAAGTCTCTCGGTTCGATCAGGAACTCGGTGTTCCAATTGTATTTACGAGCTTTGCGTACCACTGCGATGAGGATGGTGTAAGTATTCGAATGTGTTATTCTTAATTTGACCATTATCGGACTTAAAAAATGTACGTGAGGTTCCTCAACAAAATGCATGAAACAGTATGCAGAATCGCATAAGGCACATTTGGCGAAAGCATTATCTGGACACTCCTCAGAATCACATTCTTGAGCTGCAAAATCAAATCCCATTTGATTCATATTCTTGAAATCAGCAACATGTGCGAGAGTATTGTACCCAGCCGATTGTCAGGAATATTGAAGCATAGGCTTGATACACTGGTGCAGAAAAATGGTTATCAATAATAGAATACATTTTCATTATGAAAATTCTACTTCCCAGTTTAGTGTCGAAGTCACTGCAGAGAGACCCTATAGTGTACGTTACCCTTCGTGCATATATTTTATATTGCCGAATGAAATACAAATCCATCGGCTGTCCGTATTTTGTTGTTTCTGGCGGAAATGGTCATGCATTCATTGTCTTTACCTGCAAATGAATCATTTATTATTGTTGTGTCCCTGTGAGCACTCAAAGAATCACAGAGTAGTACATGCCTTTGGTCATTTGCGACACAACATTCAAGAAAAAGGATTTTAGATGGTCTTTTGACATTTTCCCACTTTTTCTAGCCTAAAAATGTATATTCGGTGGAAATTGTTTTCAATGGCGTTTTTAACTTTCGGACCGGGAGTTTTTTCCTGAAGGCAAATGTACAGCTTTCCTGTGTTAGGTGTCCATTCACCGAAAGTCCAACATTTATTGTACAGCTATGAGCTGTATTGTGTGCAGACTGGACCAAGTAAATCGTTGATGTTTCCACTTTCTAGATAGTGTCGCGCCAGATTAAACAAATGCAGTGTGGCTATATGTGGAACGTGTAGTTTTCTGGTTTACTTCTTCGACAAAACGGGCCCCGAGTGGCGAATATCTTGGTGTCGTTTTACATCTCTGGCTGTCATGAAAGCAGTGATGAGACTATGGCATATTGTGTATTCTTTCTTGTGACGTACAAGGCAAGCTGCAGAACATTTAAGCATTGAGTTCACGATCTCTCTCGCTTTTTGCATTGCCCGAAATTTCAGGTGCCGGTAATGGACAAGATTTCCTTCATTCCTTGTCAAATTTGGATAGAATGTTTTATCTCCAGTTCTTTATTGCCCTTTTTCTTCGAAACTGATTTTCGTTACGTCTTTTTTCTCCACATTATTAGATATTACTTTGATATTCCATGTACTTTTTACACATGGATGTATCTTCAATAACGAGCTATAGGTCACAGCTTTACGTGGAGGTGTATGATAATCATCATAAATTTTCTTTTCTGGTGAAGGTTCATAGTCACCAGAATTGTTAGCTTCTCTTTCACGAGTACTGTTTCCGCCATTACCATTAGCACTAGCACTACAATCTCGTATACTATTAATGGCGTTATCGTCTATAAAGTCGTTTTCTCCATACTCCATCCTATCTAAGGTAATTTCAGTTGAGCAGTCAAATTAATATTCATGTTTCTGAATAATTAGATCCACCAAAAGCATTGAGACAGTGTCATCATCCTGTCCTACGCCGTATTGCGTTGCATAACGCCTTCTTAACTTTAATGCCACACTATTTAAAAGTTTCAAACATTAACGATTTCGTTCTTGATGCATATGTATGTCAATACTGACACCCGTACATAAGACACGTCAACTGCTTGCTGAAATAACTGATATACTGGGGTGCTAATCTCCTCCCCCTCCTCAAAGACCACAAGCGCTGTTGTATACAAACTAAGAGCAATACAATCACACCCCGTCGCAGGCGTGGTTAGTGGTATGAAATGCATCTGTATACAAATGTTAAAATAAAAATTCCTGTTCGAGCCGTGTACGTCCCTTGTCAGTTCTGCTCGCAAGATGACAGTCAGAATGAAATAATCATAAGATCCCTCATATTTCAAAAATGGTTTCAGATATCTAACCGACTTTTTGGCAAAAGATAGATTGCAGAGAGGAGAGTATTTTGCCGTATGGTTAATATGCGAAACTTTCTTATCTATTGTAATATGCAAGTAGCTACTGAATTTTTCCCTTCGAATAATGTATTTCTTAAGGACTGTTGGCATCTGGTGAAATGAGAATTGCTTTGGGTTTTTCAGCAATTTCAGTGAAGAAATTGTACGCTTATTTTTATACAGAGAATTGGGTTTTCATAAGCTATTGACCGGTCTTGCCCACAGTTTGCTAGCTTAATACTACACTTTCCGAGAATTTTGTCTTCATTTCAGTTGCATTTGAATGTTAGTGAGGAGTATCTTTGCAAACACTGTTGTATTTCGGCACAAGAAGCGAATTTTAACATGACAACAAGAGATGATAGGTATTTCTCAAAATTCGTCACATATGACGTTAATCTGAAGAAAAAAAGAGAAAATAAATGGCTACATCTGTTGAAAGTACCCCAGTGAAGTCTTAAAAATGACTGCCTGGGACTGAAACTTGCTAATCATTTTATTTCTGTATCTCAATGATCTGAGAAGTATGAAAACAATTTACAGCGCGTACTATACCATATATTAGTTTCTATTCTTATACAGAATGAAGGACTGTACTTCTTCGCTTCAAATATCTTTCAGTTCGTCAGAGATATTGATAATCTGTTGGCACTTCGATGGGTTGTTGTTACGATTCAAAAATTGCATAGCTTTCATCTCTCTTTATAATAGAACTGGAACTATGGAATGAGTCTTGAAATTTTATTATAGCCTTAGGTCTAAACGTTGTTGCTGTTGTTCTTGTTATCAGTCCAGAGACTGGTTTGATGAAACTTTTCACGCTAATCCATACCTCTACACAACTACTGCAACCTACGTCATATGTACCTGCTTCCTGTATTCGAGCCTTATGTCCCTCTACAGTTTCCCCCTCCCCATATTTCCGTCTATTACCAAACTGACAATTCTTAAATGCCTCAAGATTTATCCTATTAA
The DNA here is from genome assembly GCF_021461385.2 of Schistocerca piceifrons. NCBI lineage: Eukaryota > Metazoa > Arthropoda > Insecta > Orthoptera > Acrididae > Schistocerca > Schistocerca piceifrons. The sequence goes on from NC_060149.1 coordinate 692,129,345, forward strand.
ACGATCACTTGTTTTAGACTGGTTGTACCATAAATTTCTTTCTTCCCCAAATCGATTCAGTACCTCTTCATCAGTTATTCGATCTACCCATCTGATCAGAGCGTTCGTCTATAACACCACGTTTCAAAAGCTACTATAATCTTCTTGGCTGCGCTCTATGTCATCCACGTTTCATTTCCATTCAAGGCTTGACGACACCATTACGCTTTCATGAAAGACTTCCTAACATTACCCGATGTTAACAAATTTCTCTTTTTTTCAGAGAAAGCTTTGCTTGCTTTTCCCAATTCTGCATTTTATGTAGGCCCTGTTTCAGCCATCGTCACTTACTCCGCTGCCCAAATAACAACACTCATCTAATACCTTTAGTGTCTCATTTCCTGATTGAATTCTTCAGCATCGCCTGGTTTAATTCGACTATATGCTAATTCTGATGGATTGTAGTCTACTCCAGGTCCGTTTTTCAGCGTTCTGTCAAGGCCAGCTGGGTGGCCGAGCGGTTCTAGGCGCTACAGTCTGGAACCGCGCGAACGCTACGGTCGCAGGTTCGAATCCTGCCTCGGGTATGGATGTGTGTCATGTCCTTAGGTTAGTCAGGGGGACTGATGACCTCAGAAATTTAGTCCCATAGTGCTCAGAGCCATTTGAACCTTTTTTTTTTTTCAGTATCATTTCTCCCATCTTATCTTCGCCTTCGCCCACTTTCCCTAATCTTTCTGTGATATGGTTCTCAAGGTTGTTTCCCTGTTTCCCTTTATACAGGGTGAATCACCTAAAACTTGCACCTGAAATATTGTGGAAGTGGAACGTGCTATTGACGTGCTGTTTTACAGAATGAATTGGTAGTCAGGGGCTCGTACTTCTAGCCAGTAAAAAGAGCGTATTAATACTTAGGAAATGTGTTTTTTGTGTACACATACACTTCTTTAAACGTAAAAATGTCTATTGACATTAACAAAATAAAAGCAGGGTAAATTAGAATGTCAGTAATTTCCAGAATGAAATTCTCACTCAGCAGCGGAGTGTGCACTGATATGAAACTTCCTGGCAGATTAAAACTGTGTGCCGGACCGACACTCGAACTCTACATTTATACTCCGCAAGCCACCTAACGGTGTGTGACCGAGGGCACTTTACATGCCACTGTCATTACCTCCCTTTCCTGTTCCAGTAGCGTATGGTTCGCGGAAAGAACGACTGCCGGAAAGCATCCGTGCGCGCTCGAATCTCTCTAATTTTACATTCGTGATCTCCTCGGGAGGTATAAGCAGGGGGAAGCAATATATTCGATGTCTCATCCAGAAACGCACCCTCTCGAAACCTGGACAGCAAGCTACACCGCGATGCAGAGCACCTCTCTTGCAGAGTCTGCCACTTGAGTTTGCTAAACATCTCCGCAACGCTATCACGCTTACCAAATAACCCTGTGACGAAACGCGCCGCTCTTCTTTGGATCTTTTCTATCTCCTCCGTTAACCCGACCTGGTACGGATCCCCCACTGATGAGCAATACTCAAGTATAGGTCGAACGAGTGTTTTGTAAGCCACCTCCTTTGTTGATATACTACATTTTCTGAGGACTCTCCCAATGAATCTCAACCTGGTACCCGCCTTACCAACAATTAATTTTATATGATCATTCCACTTCGAATCGTTCCGCACGCATACTCCCAGATATTTTACAGAAGTAACTGCTACCAGTGTTTGTTCCGCTATCATATAATCATACAATAAAGGATCCTTCTTTCTATGTATTCGCAATACATTACATTTGTCTACGTTAAGGGTCAGTTGCCACTCCCTGCACCAAGTGCCTATCCGCTGCAGATCTTCCTGCATTTCGCTGCAATTTTCTAATGCTGCAATTTCTCTGTATACTACAGCATCATCCGCGAAAAGCCATATGGAACTTCCGACACTATCTGCTAGGTCATTTATATATATTGTAAAAAGCAATGGCCCCATAACACTCCCCTGTGGCATGCCAGAGGTTACTTTAACGTCTGTAGACGTCTCTCCATTGATAACAACATGCTGTGTTCTGTTTGCTAAAAACACTTCAGTCCAGCCACACAGCTGGTCTGATATTCTGTAGGCTCTTACTTTATCAGGCGACAGTGCGGAACTGTATCGAACGCCTTCCGGAAATCAAGGAAATAGGCATCTACCTGGGAGCCTGTATCTAATATTTTCTGGGTCTCATGAACAAATAAAGCGAGTTGGATCTCACACGATCGCTGTTTCCGGAATCCATGTTGATTCCTACAGAGTAGATTCTGGGTTTCCAGAAATGACATGATACGCGAGCAAAAAACATGCTTAAAATTCTGTAACAGATCTATGTCAGAGATACAGGCCTATAGTTTTGCGCATCTGCTCGACGACCATTCTTGAAAACTGGAACTACCTATGCTCTTGTCCAATCATTTGGAACCTTCCGTTCCCCTAGAGACTTGCGGTACACGACTGTTAGAAGCGGGGCAAGTTCTTTCGCGTACTCTGTGTAGAATCAAATTGGTATCCCGTCAGGTCCTGTGGACTTTCCTCTGTTGAGTGATTACAGTTGCTTTTCTATTCCTTGGACACTTATTTCGATGTCGGCAACTTTTTCGTTCGTGCGAGGATTTAGAGAAGGAACTGTAGTGCGGTCTTTCTCTTTGCCTTTCGCGGGCAAGTGTTTGTTGCAGGATTCGAGTTCGAGTCGTTTACGGGATATCTTAGTTTGAAAATTTTCCACACTGACACTTGTTTCCGCCATTTAACCTGCGCAGTTGTAAGGTATTACGTTGTTATGTTCACTTACAGTGTGCTTGTATGTTCCTTAAGTGCATTGTTACTGTGTGACAGTCCAGGCAATAGGTCGTGTGTGGGCGATGGGATTTACAAAAGCCGAAATAAGCCGACATGACAACAGAAGGAAAAAAAGTGACGACGGAAGAGGGGGTGGGGGAAACCAATATTCTTGGTTCTGCTGCAGTTGATCCGCACGTTAGCTCCCGCGCAGTCGCACGAGGAAGTGGCATGAGTCTGGCAAGTGCCGCCCCCCCCCCCTTCCGTTCTCCATAGAGTTCCTTCGCTATCACATCAGCCTCCACCAAGAGTTGCATGGAAACAGTTATGAGAATCGTGTTAACTTCTGTACATGGGCATTTCGATAGGATGCTCCAGAAATACGTAAGTCGAAACAAGGCCACAGGAATAGACAACATTCCATTAGAACTACCGACAGCCTTGGAAGAACCTGCCATGACAAAATTCTTCCATCTGGTGAGCAAGATGTATGAGACAGGCGAAATACCCTCAGACTTCAAGAAGAATATAACAATTCCAGTCCCGAAGAGAGCAGGTGTAGAGTGGTGTGAAAATTATCGAACTATCAGTTTAATAAGTCATGGTTGCAAAATACTAACATGAATTCTTCACAGACGAATTGAAAAACTGGTAGAAGCCGACCTCGGGGAAAAATCTGTTTGGATTCCGTAAGCGCCGGCCGAAGTGGCCGTGCGGTTAAAGGCGCTGCAGTCTGGAACCGCAAGACCGCTACGGTCGCAGGTTCGAATCCTGCCTCGGGCATGGATGTTTGTGATGTCCTTAGGTTAGTTAGGTTTATCTAGTTCTAAGTTCTAGGGGACTAATGACCTCAGCAGTTGAGTCCCATAGTGCTCAGAGCCATTTGGATTCCGTAAGACTGTTGGAACACGCGAGGCAATACTGATCCTACGGCTTATCTTAGAAGATAGGTTAAGAAAAGGCAAAACTACGTTTCTAGCCTTTGTAGACTTAGAGAAAACTTTGATAATGTTGATATTATACTCTTTCAAATTCTGAAGGTGGCAGGGAACAAATACTGGGAGCGGAAGGCTATTTACAATTTGTACAGAAAGCAGATGGCAGTTATAAGAGTCGAGGGGCATGAAAGGGAAGCAGTGGTTGGGAAGGGAGTGAGACAGGGTTGTAGCCTATCCCCTATGTTATTCAATCTGTATATTGAGCAAGCAGCAAAGAAAACAAAAGAAAAATTTGGAGAAGGGATTAAAATCCACGGAGAAGGAATAAAAACTGTGCGGTTTGCCGACGACATTGTAATTCTGTCAGGGACAGCAATGGACCTGGAATAGCAGTTGAACGGAATGGGCAGTGTCATGAAAGGAGGATATAAGATGAACATCAACAACAGCAAAACGAGGGTAACAGAATGTAGTCAAATTAAATCGGGTGATGCTGAGGGAATTAGGTCAGGAAATGAAACTTATAGTAGTAGAGTTTTGCTACTTGGAAAGCAAAATAACTGATGATGGTCGAAGCATAGAGCATATAAAATGCAGACTGGGTATGGCAAGGAAAGCGTTTCTGAAGAAGAGAATTTGTTAACATCGAGTATATATTTAAGTGTCAGGAAGTCGTTTCTGAAAGTATTTTTATGGAGTGTAGCCATGTATGGAAGTGAAATATGGACGATAAATAGTTTGGACAAGAAGGAAATAGAAGCTTTTGAAATGTGGTGCTACAGAAGAATGCTGAAGATTAGGTAGGTAGATCACATAACTAATGAGGAGGTACTGAATGGAATTGGGGAGAAGAGGAATCTGTGGCACAACTTGACTAGAAGAAGGGACCGGTTGGCAGGACATGTTCTGAGGCATCAAGGAATCACCAGTTTAGTACTGGAGGGGAGCATGGAGGGTAAAAGTCGTAGAGACCAAGAGAGGAATACACTAAGCACATTCAGAAGGATGTAGGTTGCAGTAGTTACTAGGAGATGAAGAGACTTGCATAGGATAGAGTAGCATGGAGAGCTGCGTCAAACCAGTCTCTGGACTGAAGACAACAACAACAACTACTACTACTACTACTACTACTACTACTCCAGATGTATCATATATCTTGTTTAGTGATGGAGCCACATTTACTAATCATGGCCACGTAAGCAGCCGAAACATGCATTGTTCGTCTGATGACAATCCACATCGGCTACAAGTGGAATGTCAACGTCCATGGAGTGTAAACGTGTGATGCAGGATAGTGAACCATCAACTCAAAGGCCCGTGTTCATAGATGGAACACTGAACGTGCCCAAGTATCGCAGCCTACTGACAGACCATCTTCTGCAGATGCTAGAAGACGTTCCTTTGCAGGCTAGGAGAGACCTGTGGTACCAACATGATGGCTGTCCAGCCAATAGTGCACGAAGTACTACTGCGTGGCTTAAAGAATTGTTTCCAAATAGTTGGAATGGACGCAGAGGACTTGTAATTTGACCGGCCGGTTCCCTAGATTTGATGCCTATAGTTTCTTTTTCTGTGAAGAAAGCTGAAGATGCTGTCTACAAGTACATACCAACTACACCCGATGATGTGCAACGACGCATTACTGCAGCCTGCTTGGATATCCCCGCTGAAATGTTAGCGCTAGAGCAGCAGTCGTTCCACACAAGACAGGAAGTATGTACCGCCGGTGGTAATTCTGAACACAACTTGTGATGATCAGTTGTCTCGTTACTGGTCATAATCCACATAACTGGTGTATGGACTTGTATTATACTGTATGCCACCACAGGTGTTGTACAAGTGTCGGTGTGGGAACATTTCAGAATACGGTATCTCGTAAACGACTCTCACTATAATACTGTAACAAACACCACTGACATTCTAATTTACCCTACTTTAAGTTTGTTAATGTCAATAGGCTTTGTTACATTGTGTGTTCACACAAAAAAATAAACTTAGTAAGTATTATTACAATGTATTTATTGGCTAACAATACCAATACCAGACTGAGTTTGTTCTGTGGAAACCGCACATCAATAGCACTTTCGATTTCCGCAATATTTGCGGTGCAAGTTTTTGGTGAGTCACCCTGTATAGACACTCCATATATTCCTTCCACCATTCAGTTTTCCCTTCTTTGCTTAGTACTGACTTGCCATCTGAGTTCTTGATATTCATACAGCTGCTTTCTTTTCCCCAAAGGTCTCTCTAATTTTTCCTAAACGAGGAATCAATATTTCCCCTAGTAATGTATGATTCTACAGGTTTGTGTTTGTCCTCTAGGCGAGCTTGCTTAGTCATTTTACGTTTTCTGTCAGTCTTGTTTTTAGATGCATGCATTTCCTTTCCGTTGTTGCTTTTTTATATTTTCTCCTTTCACCAATTACACTTACTATCCCATGTCTTACTCAAGGACTTCTACTGCACCTTGTCTTTTTAGCTGTTTGGTTCTCTGCTGCCGATACTATTTCATCTCTCAGAGCTAACTATTCGTCCTCTGTTCTAGTATTCTGTTATAGTCTATCGTTGCTTAATGCTGTTTTTGAATTCTCATTAAGATCTGGTTCTATGAATTCATCCAGGTCCAACCTCCTTAACTTCCTAACTGTCTACATTTCTTAAGTTTTTATCTGCAGTTCATTACCAATAAATTATGATCAGTGTCCCTGGAAATTTCTTGCATTTTAAAATCTGGTTTCGAAAACTCTGTCTTGTCATTATGTAATCTATCTGAAACTTCCCGAAGTCTCCAGGTCTCTTACACGTATACAACCTTCTTTCGTGATTCTTAAACGAAGTGTTAGCAGTGATTAAATTATGCTCTGTGAAAAGTTCCGCCAGATGGCTTGTTCTTTGGCTATTCTCTTCCAGTCCATGTTCTAGTATTTTTCCTTCTCGTCCGTTTGCCAAATATCGAATTCCAGTGTCTCATCACAATTGAATTTTCATCTGCCTCAACTGTCTCATTTAATTTGTTATAACATACATTGTTTCAATCTCGTAATTATCTGTGGAGCTAGCAGACTTAACTGCTGTGGTGAATGTTCCCTTCGTGTTGCACTTTGTCAACGACAATCTGTTCATTGTTACTTGCCTGCATCCTTGTTTTCTTTCTTATTAATAGGTGTACTCCTACGTTACCCTTAATTTGATTTTGTATTTGTAACCTTCTACTGCCGGCCGCGGTGGTCTAGCGGTTTTAGGCGCTCAGTCCGGAACCGCGCGACTGCTACGGTCGCAGGTTCGAATCCTGCCTCGGGCATGGATGTGTGTGATGTCCTTAGGTTAGTTAGGTTTAAGTAGTTTTAAGTTCTAGGGGACTGATGACCACAGATGTTAAGTCCCATAGTGCCCAGAGCCATTTGAACCATTTTAACCTTCTACTCATATACTCGGATCTTGTTCTTCTTGCTACCACATTTTGTTAATTCCCACTATATCTAATTACAACCAAACCATTTCCCATTTTATTTTCTCTAATCAACCAAAGCGAATATTCCAAACTCCACAATGTACACTGCTACTTTTGTTTGTCCTAATGACAACATCTCTATTCAGAGATGTGAATGGCGGACTGTTTCATGTCCATAGTACTATGGTGTGCAGAACTTGAGGATGAAAGCAAAATGGTTCAAATGGCTCTGAGTACTATGGAACTTAACATCTGAGGTCATCAGTCCCCTAGAACTTAGAACTACTTAAACCTAACTAACCTAAGGACATCACACACATCCATGTCCGAGGCAGGATTCGAACCTGCGACCGTAGCAGTCGCACGGTTCCAGACTGAAGCGCCTAGAACCGCTCGGCCACCAGCGGCCGGCGGTAACTGAAAGAAGTATCCAAAGAAGTGAAAAGAAATAATGCTTTCAGTCGAAGACAATAATTACACTGAAGGCGCTGTGATTACTAATGGATGGTCACCTGAACATTACAGTAGGTGGGACACGATTCATAATATGGTGTGTGATTACCACGGACAGCAATGTATGATCCTTAACGTGCTGCCTAGCCGGCCACAAATTTGGTAAGGAGTTCTTGCGGTAGGGCAGTCCATTCCTCCTTCAGCGCAGTTGACAAGTGCTGAATGGTCGTTGGTACATGTGGTCGTACTGCAGTACCTACCCTGTCGCATTCGACACGTGCGTGATGGAATTCAGGTCAGGATAACGGGCAGGCCCGTCCATTCACCGAATATCCTTACCTTCCAAGACCTTCTCCAACCATGCAGTCTAATGTGGTGGGACATTGTCATCCATAAAGATGAAGTCAGAGCTGAGTGCTCGGGGAAATGTGTTGGAACTCTTGACGCTCAAGTTGTGTATTAATATTGAATCCACCCCAGAACAGACGCACATGTATTCGGCCTTCCTTCATTTTTATGGATGAAAATGCGCGACCGCATCGAACACTGCTGGTGAAGGAGCTCTTGGAAAGAGAGAATATTCAGCGAATGGACTGGGCAGCCCATTCCACCAACTTAAATCCCACCGAACATAATTAATTACAATCACAGAATGAGTGACTGTTAGTTTCCACATTAATCTAAAACACATATGCAGACTGGCTGGAAATAAGGGAATGTTTCGGAAGCACACTGAGTGACAAGGGCGCAGAGCCGAACGACTGAACAGTCAAGGACCCTGATGAGTCGTCCTCCAAAGGCCAGCGAGAGGAGGCGGTCATTGCCATTTCTAGAGCCGGCACGCACCTTTGTGACACTCCACAGTTCCGCGCCATGGAGATGAACAAGTTAGTATATCCTGTAGCGCCTACGCACACGAATGTTTTTACGAGGTGGAGCAAGGACACACAGTTCTTACAAAAACCTATGAGCTATGGACATTTGTTCTTTTAAACTTTTTTCAAAGTGACAGAGCAGCACGACACTACTGGAAGGAAGCTGCCTCACTGACTGAGAAGAGAGACAGGATTAGCAACGAATGATTTTTTTCGGAGCAGAAATGTGGGAATGAAATTATTGGTGAACCAAGTTAAACATAGCGCAGAGATGGGGACTCGCGCTTTCTGGGGATCATTTTAATATTTCGGAACTCTGAAAATTCAGAGCTCAGGCAATCAAATTGAGCATGTATCGAAAAACAAAGCGAAGCAAGGTTTCCTTGTCGGACGCTCTCTCACAGTAGTCACTTCACTTCATTTCTTTCCTTCTTGCTTGTTAGTCAACTTCAGATGTTATCATCATGTCCTGGAGCACTGCTGCCGCTTCACCACCCTAGTCAGCTTGAGCCACCAGCTGATATGTTGGGTCTGGGGACTTAGAACATATTTGGCCGTCCAACACTTAGCTTCGCCAGTCGCTCTCTCCTATGGCTATTGAGGTCGCAACATTTCGGTAACTGACAGCTACACCATAATGAGACTGAGACGCTACCATGTGGGGTGTAGCGAATTTTAAGTCAAGTTATTATTTTACAGTCTAAAAGCCTCACTCTGAAAACTTGTCTTACAAAGTCATGAACAATTCGCCCCCAAAATCCACAACAGGTATGACGTTCGACCTTTAGTGATTCTACATAATACCTTCAATAGTTCTATGTGTGCTAACCAATTTCATGACAATCACTCGGTACTTGTGCGATTTATCATCAGTCTCCCCCACCCTCCCACCCCCCCATCCCTCATATTAAGTTCATCAGATTTGCTTTCGCACAGGTTGCCTTTATTACAGGTTTATTACGAAACTGTCACTGGTTCCCATTACTGTGTGTGTAGAATTAATTATCAGTGAGAGTATTTTAATATCATTTTGCCGTAGTTGTTAATTGTCCAACTTTTTATATGCAAGTAAATACAAGTAATTTAGAATATATGTATCAATTAACATTTTGTCGGCACTTCCCAACAAGGTACCATGGTACCATACATCTCGGCGACACCTTACCAAGATTTTTGCACTGAGAACTCCTGGAATTGCAGTTATATTTTCAAAAATGGCTCTGAGCACTATGCGACTTAACTTCTGAGGTCATCAGTCGCCTAGAACTTAGAACAAATTAAACCTAACTAACCTAAGGACATCACACACATCCATGCCCGAGGCAGGATTCGAACCTGCGACCGTAGCGGTCACGCGGTTCCAGACTGAAGCGCCTTTAACCGCACGACCACACCGGCCGGCAGTTATATTTTCAAAATAAAACATTTATTGAAGGACATACATCATAGACAAGAAATTAATATTAAGCACAAGCGCATAATCATATACGTATATAATCTTTCTAACTTTCTAACTAAGATCAGAAGAAGTTGGTTCATGTTTGTCCGTCATTGTTATGAACAAAATTCGTCATTGCAATTTTGGAGGGATTTTTTTATATTTTGTGTTGTACAGTGTGTTGTACAGTGTGTGTGTGTGTGTGTGTGTGTGTGTGTGTGTGTGTGTGGTTAGCAAATATTCATGTCAAGATCTTTATTATTTAGAGTCACGCTAGGAACGGGGGAAGCGGAAATTGATTTAACAGAATTTAGGGGAATTACAAAAAGTGAAGGAGGTGATTTATATGTTGATCGCTGCTCTAAGTGTAATTTGATGGGACACCCGCGATGAGTATTCGCGACTCGTGAGATTTGCAAGTGTTGCGGACATTTAGCAGTAGATTGTACCGAACGAGCATGAACAGCCCACAGGAGGAAGTAAGATTTGGTCCTACGGAACTTGACTTGTAAATAAATAGATAAATAAATAAATAAGGGACGATGCAAGCCCACGAATGAGAGGAATATAATGGAAGTCGATCCACGGAAGAAAGGAAATGTCAAAATTGTAACAGAGAGAGCAATCCGCAAAGAACCTTTCCAGAGAGACTAAGTAGTAATCCAAGCTCAGAGCCAGTCGATTTACCAATGTTCATGGAGAGAAGTAATGGGAAAACAGGAAGAGGACAGTAATGCAGGAGAGACGGGAGTAGGAAAGATGTCAGAAATCATCGAGCAGAGAGACGAAGTAAAGAACTGTGACGTACAAAAAATTTTGTCTATCATTTTGAAAATCACAGAGGAATTTTCGCGAGGATGGAGCAACCGATTAAGAAAAACGGAAAGAAAATTGATGAACGATTTGCAGGGATGCACACGCGATTAGAAGAGAGAATAAATTTAATTTTGGAAAATGAACAGAAGTATGATGCGCAATTAGAAGAGCAGAAACAACAATATAAAACAGAGTCGAAGAACCGTATAAGAAAGGTAGAGAGATTACAGACACACGTTTTAATCAGGTTAAAGATAAATACGAGTCGTGTGATAGTTTCAACAGATCGAAGGAAGGCTAGACACACATACGAGAAAAATTAAAGCGCTAGCAGAAGCAATGGAGGCCCAAGGATGGAAGATATAGGAGCAGGGAAAACCCATCAAAACATTAAAGGAAGAACTGAAAACAGCAGTGAAAGGGTAGGTCGAAGGACTGAATGGAAAGTTGGAAAAATTAGCATTGCGGAAATCTACTACCCCCGATCATGGAGGATCGTCTGCGAAAGAGGCGAATCCAGAAAGAGATAAAGTATTAGAGCCGTGAGGTAAAAAAGTGACTGGGAAAATAGAGAAACCCTAGGACAACAGCAGGAAGAAAAACCTAGGAACGATATCTACAATACAGAAGAGGAAAAGACAAGGACACATTTTGTGTCAGCGATGGATTTCGAAATTTTTCTAGGCTCAGAAGGAGACTGAGTGTATTGGTTCGAAAATGTGTTTTCCTTGTCGTTCGCCGACATGTATTTTTTTGAACTGTATGATCAATCAAAGTGTAGACATCAGAGAGAGACCTGATGGAGTTAGTAAAGTATAACCACCATCAGGATGTTCCATATAAACTCATCTTCTGAGACAATTTGATCGTAAGAAAATTACCATTGAATCTCCGGCGAGAAACTGAGTTAGCTGGGAAAGCGTCGAGTGATATTGAAGATCCTATCCAAATGTTAAGGATAGCGGAATACGATCAGACGCAGTGCATGTCGGAAATTCAGTATGATAAAGAAGCATTCAACGGCAAGGACATGTGACGACACGAGAGGACTGGAAGAACAGGCGTAATCCGAGGAGGTACGAAAGAATAAGAGTAGTACGAATCCATCGAGAATGGCGATTTTGATAAAAATAGCTTAGAACATTAGTAGGGAATAGCTAGGAAACAACAAATAAATTGCTAGATGTGTGGTTAAGTAAAGTTTCTGAGTAATATAATGTCGTTGTCATGAACTTTTGTATGTATATGTAAATGGATATCTATTCCCAATTCCCGTGAACTCCTATTATTGCACAGAAGAGCCGAAGAAACTGGTACACCTAATATCGTGTAGAGCCCCCACGAGCACGCAGACGTGCCGCAACACGACGTGGCATGGACTCGACTAATGTCTGAAATAGTGCTAGAGGGAATGTACACCATGAATCCTGCAGGCCTGTCCATAAATACGTAAGACTACGAGGGGGTGGAGATCTCTTCTGAACATCACGTTGCAACGCATCCCAGATATGCTCAATAAGGTTCGTGTCTGGGGAGTCTGGTGGGCAGCGGAAGTGTTTAAGCTCAGGAGAGCGTTCGTGGAGCCACCCTGTAGCAATTAAGGACGTGTGGGGTGTCGGACAGTCCTGCTGGAATTGCCAAAGTCCATCGGAATGCACAATGGACATAAATGGATGCAGGTGATCAGACAGGATGCTTACGTGCGTGTTACCTGTCAGAGTCGCATCTAGACGTACCAGGGGTCCCATATAACTCCAACTGCACACGCCCCACACCATTACGGAGCCTCCACCAGCTTGAACAGTCCCCTGCTGACATGCAGGGTCCATGGATTCATGGGTCGTCTCCATACCCGTACACGTCCATCAGCTCGATCCAATTTGATGCAACACTCGTCCGAACAGGCAACATGTTTCCAATCAACAGTCCAATGTCGGCGTTGATGGGCCCAGGCGAGGCGTAAAGCTTTGGGTCGTGCAGTCATCAATGGTACACGAGTGGGCCTTCGGCTCCGAAAGCCCATATCGACGATGTTTCGTTGAATAGTTCGCACGCTGACAGTTGTTGATGGCCCAGCATTGAAATCTGCAGCAATTTGCAGAAGGGTTGCACTTCTGTCACGTAGAACGATTCTCTTCAGACGTCGTTGGTTCCGTTCTTGCAGGATCTTTTTCCGGCAGCAGCAACGTCGGAGATTTCATATTTTACCGGATTCCTGATATTCACGATACACTCGTGAAATGGTCGTATGGGAAAATCCCTACTTCATCTCTACCTTAGATGCTGTGTCCCATCGCTCGTGCGCCGACTGCAACACCACGTTCAAACTCACTTTAATATTGATAATCTGGCATTGTAGCAGCAGTAATCGATCAAACAACTGAGCGAAACACTTGTGTTATATAGGCGTTGCCGACCGCAGCACCGTATTCTACCTGTTTACATATCTCTGTATTTGAATAAGCATGCCTATACCAGTTTCTTTGGCGCTTCAGTGTATTTAGCTAAAGTATATAGGTGTATGTTGTGAGAGCCTGTTGGAAGAAGGCGTGGGTCACTAAGTTGGCAGATGTTAATGACATACGTAGACGAGAGAGGTAACTAAGTTTAGGATATGAGTTGGGAATGTCACAGGTACAGAGAACAGTGTGTGGTCATGCGGATTAAGAATTTTGGAAATTGAAAGTTACAAGAATTTTGGACAGTGAAATTAGAAAAGTTATGGAGATTCGAGAGTAGGCCAGGGAAGAATATCACATTTCATCCATTAAAATATTTAAGGAATAATAGAGCGTTAATGGAGACTTGACATCGAGTCTGTAATCTTGTCACCCAAGGAAAAGAAATACTTGTAACAGCATGAAGTGATCCAAGGGAAAACATATTTGAAATTGCATGTCATAAACGAATTTGTCAGAAAAAGTCAGAGATGGGGACACACATAAGAAAATAAAGTTGGACGACAGTTGATTGTAAGTGCACAAGTAGAGAAATACACACATTGAGTACCAATAGTTACGAGAAAAAATGTTTATGAAGTTTGTGAGAAATGGTGTTTCATGAAGTTTAGCAGACCCAAAGGACACCGCTGGGTGGTGAGAAGTGATGAATGAGGTTAAATGAGGATTAACGAGTGCGAAGTGTATTGTATGTTTAGGGTAGAGGATGATTAGGGCAATATGCTGATTTAAATGAGTATTTTATGTGCTAATGAAAATACGATGTGAAAATTTTACATAACCTCAGGTACTGTTAATATGAAGTAAGCAGTATGAGAAAACCCACCCGGCTAGTCGCGCGGTCTAACGCGCTGCTTCCCGAGCAGGAAGGCGTGCCGGTCCCCGCACGAATCCGCCCGGCGGCGTAGTGTCGATGTCCGGTGTGCCGTCCAGCCTGTGGATCGTTTTTAAGGCGGTTTTCCATCTGCCTCGGCGAATGCGGGCTGTTTCCCCTTATTCCGCATCAGTTACACTATGTCGGCGATTGCTGCGCAAACACTGTCTCCACGTACGCGTACACCATAATTACTCTACCACGCAAACATTTGGGGTTACACTCGTCTGGTATGAGACGTTCCCGAGAAGGGAACCACTGAGTGCTACGGCGAGACGAAGCCTCTCCGTCCTTTCTAGGCCCCTGGTACAAAACACACACACACACACACACACAGACACACACACAGTATGAGACGATTACCCTTGTGATGGAAGATCGGGCCAATGATGCGTTTACGAGTCCCAGCTCACCAAATACCAGCCTTTTCATCATGCAGTGGGGACACCTTAAATTCATGCAGTTTCTCCGTAGTGCACACGTGACTATTCTGGCTATGCATGTAACTGGAGAGGTGAAAGTATGCCTCATCCGTAAAAACGTTGTGACAAGAATCCCCTCACCATTGTCCTGCAGAAAGGACAGAAACCAGTTGCAAAAGTTCACATGCGCCTGGCGATCGGTGTCTCTCAGTTCATGCACGACCGACATTTTGTACGGATACAAGGACAGTGAGGTCCGGAGAATCTTGTGAGCGGCATCCACAGACGCGTGGGCCTACTGAGCTAGTCGTCTAACCGATTTCTTTGGACTTCACAGCATCATGTCTTGCACCTCCACCACCTTCTCTTCGGTCGTGAATGTGGATGGCTTGGCTGATTTTGGAGCATTATGAACGCTTCCAGTCTTTAGAAACTTTGAGATGAGGGTCTGTGCAGCATTACGGTTAGGCATCTTCAATGCTGGGAATTTCAGCTTCTACTGGTGAGGTAAACTTGTCTCCATTGCGGAACACATACTCCACAGGAAACACTCTTTGTTCAATCGTCAGCATGATGACGTGGGCCACAATAATGTCACAAAAGACGTTGGTCTTCAATCAAACCGGACCTGCGAACAAACACAAATACGTGGTCAAATATGGTTCAAATATGTTAAACGATGGAAAATGTTATATCAATAATCGACAATCATATTAATCATTACTTAGCACACCGCAACATGGCACTGAATAGTTACTTTCTGAACACCCGGTATATGGCAAACCTACTGCCCACCCCACTTCCCCACCACAGTAGGACTACGTCAGAAGCGTTATTTTAAGCGTATAACTAATCGAGCTTAGAGGCTCAAAGCATTCAGTTGTGCCATCATTGTGCCTGCATCTTGAACAGGAGAGAATGACGGGCTTCTGAGTTTCGGAGAAACCACGGTTAACACTGAGTGAAGAAGATCAGCTGGCAGCCTATCTATTGATTAAGTCACCGACTTCCGGAGAGAGGCGCGGCATACCTGTGGCGTGGCGGTTGCTTACTTCGCCGATGCGGGAATCTCGTGTCCGGCCAGCCACCGCCCTCTGAGGGACTTCAGCCGATGGACTGCGAGCTGTCTACCACCCGGCTGGGGGAGGTGCACCCTTGCAGTCTCCTAGCCACCTAGATGTCATCGTCCACCGTCCAGGTCTACTCGTGGGGGCTGACAAGGACAGTGCTTCTCGGCATTACGCCGTCTAATGTCTGCTACCGCAGCCAAGCTCGCGGCGTGGGAGTAACAAGTACGTGCGGGCGTGCGTAGCCGATGTTCATGATGCCCTCGGCCGGCTGCGCTCGTTAATTGCCCGCTAGCGACCCATGCAACGTCGCGGCAGCAATCACCAGCGACCCAGGACAACCGACATCATCGGCGTGACAGGGGCATCAGTGCATTCCACAATCGGCGGCGTCTGAACACACACAGTGCGGCCCTGACACCATTCGGTGTATTGTGTAAGGCCGCTTGAATAAACGCATATCAATACTGCCTCTATTTAACCGCACGCCCCGGCATGAATCTGCTCGCTCTCTCTCTCTCTCTCTCTCACACACACACACACACACACACACACACACACACACACACAATTTCTCTCGCCAATCCTGACGCGCAGCGGCCAGAATAGGCCGGATCATTGCAGTTGGTGTCAGTAATTGGTCATTACAAGTGTCGTCCAAGGTACAAATGCTACAGTTTGGTACGAGAAGTGATTGTTGGTTAATTCTCGACACTCAAACGCTGTGGCTTGGTGTCGAGTAGTAGGATTGGGTATTTTGGAAATTACGTACGAACAGTGGTACTTGCCTTATCTCCAGTTCAGCAGTATCAGCTTAGAATAATGGGATGCAGTGAGTCTCACTTTCTTTGTGTTTGATTCAGTATCTGTTCTCAGTTATAGACTTGTGAGTGTTGGATAGATTATATTTAAGGTTGTGTTTGCGAAGCCATGTAACCCGTGGACTTATTTTTCGAGGGTAATGGTAGACCTGAAAATCTATTACCAGTAAAGTAAATTTTGCAGTCTTACAGGGCACCAATTGCCGTGCACTAAGATTGTGGCAGTCACATGTTTTACTTGTAGATGTGCTGGTCATTTGGCTCGCGATTGTTCAGAGTGTAGACTGGCGATGAGACACCAGAAAAAAACTACTTTATAAGTTTTTGTGAATACGGAATACATTAGTTATTTGTGGTTCTGGTATTAATTTCGGCGAGAGGTAAAGTACACAAAATGGTAGAAGCACGTGAGTTACTGTTACAGAGTCTGTTGCTGCTCTGGCAGTAAATTTGGGTGTTAACAAATGAAGAAGCAGGAGCATGAAGAACTCCTTTGTAGATTTGAGACTTCGGAAGCCGTTCAGGTTCATTCGCAGTCCGCAGGGGGGGGGGGGGGAGAAGGGGTGGAAGGGGGGGATAAGCAGAATTGGGGATGGGTTGTTGTTGTTGTTGTTGTTTTGATCCAGCTGTAGCCGCACTTATCAGTCCATCTTCGCCAACTAAACTGCAACGAGTTCGTTAAAGATTGATCAACAGAATAGAATACTGGCAGGTACGGGGAAACTAGTGTGGGTTTCAGTGAGGCCAGAAGCATAGCAAGCACAAATAATGTTAATGGTTCAAATGGCTCTGAGCACTATGCGACTTAACATCTGAGGTCATCAGTACCCTAGACTTAGAACTACTTAAACCTAACTAACCTAAGGACATCACACACGTCCATGCCCGAGGCAGGATTCGAACCTGCGACCGTAGCGGTCGCGCCGTTCCAGAGTGAAGTGCCTAGAACCGCTCGGCCACTAATGTTAATGGATAATGTATGTTTCCAATTGGCAGTGACAGAGGTGAAGTTAGTCTATCGAAAGGTGTAGTTATAGCCACTTTAGAGGTATTACAGGAAGAAGACTTAGGCAGCTCGAGTGTGGATATGAGCCACAAGCAAACCAGTCAACGCAGCATTATTACGCGAGAAGGTATGTCAGTTGGAGGGCGGTGATCGCATAGCTGTGGAAGAAATATGGTTGAAATTCAAATGGTTCAAATGGCTCTAAGCACTATGGGACTTAACATCTGAGGTCATCAGTACCCTAGACTTAGAACTACTTAAACCTAACTAACCCTAGGACATCACACACATCCATGCCCGAGGCAGGATTCGAACCTGCAACAGTAGCAGCAGTGTGGTTCCGGACGGAAGCGCCTAGAACCGCTCGGGCACAGCGGCCGGCCCACGTCATCGTCCAGGCAGTTTTTCAAAAGGAGATGTTTGAACAGGAACCTGACATCTGTTGGCAGGTCATGGTGGCTGACGAGCAACAGATTGGTGTGCTGTGTAACGGTTTCGGTGGAGAAACATGAAGCACGACGTGGAGCAGAATGTCAGAGATTGTGTACCATGCACACAAAGAGCAAATAGTTCACATCAAAAATCCATTTGCAAACATTACCAGAGACTTGCTATGAAAAAGGGAGACCTGAGAGGATGATTAGAGTTCCAGGAAAGTAGTGTAATCATTAACAGTAAGATTTGTGACATAATCGGGAGTGATCTGCGTGTTCCGGCTACTCTCACTGGTACAAATATCATGGCATTGACGCAGAATACGTTGTTTTGGCCAGAAGGTTCACCAATAGTATTTCCCACCAATTAACTCATTTTAATGCCACCGCCAACCTGGAACTTATTTAGACAAATTTATCGAGTCACCGCAGGAGAAAGTTTCAATGGAGCAGAGGTTACCTGTTCAAAATTTTCAAGAAAATCTTCAGCATAAGATTGTATCGATAAGCAATTCAGTTACCATTTGTTGCTTGTTTCAGATAGGAATTCGCAAATTCTATTTCTGCAACAAACTTACAGTCTACAGATCGACCTGTTGTCAGTTGAGTGGCTAGCCAGCATGGGCCGAGGGAACATTTGACAGAAGTAAGTCCATTGTGTTTAAGTGGTGTACACATTGCATCAAGGATTGTGTGGCAATAAGGTTTTGGAAGCACCACTTTAAGAATAAGCTCATGTAGTAGTGGATATAGGAGAAATCTACGTGGAAGAGATCATGGTTAAAGCTGGGTGTTGCCATCAGCACGGTACAGAGTTCTGTTGGTTATGAGTCAATTTAAGGAAAGACTAATCGGAGGAATCTTTCGAAAAGGGGAGGCATGCCGTACTTCGAAAAAGTACAGTGCACGAACTGTAAATTCTTTAAAAGTTTTTTCCAATCTCAGAGAGGTAGTAGAGGTCAGTGTGGCTGATGTGCTATTCAAGTGAGCCGCTCAGCGTGTTGAAGGGCCCTGGCGTCGTGTCCTGGTGCTGTCTGTCTACTCTATCAGCTTCCATCGCCCCTTTCACATCAGAGCGCTACAGCCCATGCATAGCTCACCTGTAAACCGCTATCCCAGTTGACAACATCATGGACCTATATTTCCATTGTGTCTTTGATGCTCGAGTTCCAGAATCCATTTGTCCGGCACAACACATCTGTCTGATCAAAATCAAATGTATGACCTTCATTAAGGCTGTGCTCTGAAACTACATATTTGTCCCTTTGGCTGAGGTGAATACTTCTCATGTTCTGAGTGGCGCTGCGAAATACACCATTGCATCTGGCCGATATACTGCTTGCCAGGTTCGCAACTGAAGTTACAGACTCCAGATGTCCATAGTCCCGGTTTTTCTTTCACCGATTTCTGAGACTTGATCATCAAAGAGGGAATGGAGATATGGGTCCATGATGATCTTGTCAACCGGAATAGTGGTTTCAAAGTGAGTTCTGTATGGAATGTAGTGATAGCAAGAATACGCCAAGAGTGCCCTGATGTGGAAGTGGCGAAAGCAGCAGTTGAAATAGACAGGCGGCACCAGGACGCGAAGCCAGGACCTTTGAAAACGCCAGCGTTCTCCCCACCACCGTTCGTGATTCTCCCCCACCACCGTCCACGACATCCCTTCTGGAACCGTGCGATTGGCTCAGCCACTGCAGACGAGTCTGCAGTCCAGTATCTATAAAGATACAAACTGGACATGGACCACACTCGCTGAGTAGCAGTCGAGGGTTGAGTATCGCTCCTCTCACTCGCGTACTGTCAGCCATAGGCCCCCGCTTGCACGGGAGTAAAAACAGAAGTGTTCTCCGGCTCTGTTTTTATTAAAACATTGACGGGCACTTGCGCCTAGGTCTTAGCACGGACGGCACTGGGAAAAACATTTGCATGGCGTCGCCTGGCAAAGTTGTCGTGTCTTCTCGTCGTTGTGGTATGCCGAGCTTGGGTGGCGCCTTGGGGTCGCGGCGGTCTCTTTCCGCCGACGACACGAGGCGCGCTTTCTTGTTGCCTCTAGCACCTCAGCTGCCGCAGAGTCAGTCTCTGCCCCCCCCCCCCCCATAAGAACAGGGAAAAAGTAGGCCAGGACCTGGAAGCGGGCCGCGGAACCGCAGAAATGTTTTCCGCCGCCCCCGTTCAGAATTCCGCGTCTGCCATCGTCATAGTAGGGTCAGCAATGCCACCGGAAAACCCAACGGTGACAACAGAAAACACAACACAAACACAGAACCAAGTCGCCCACCACCTCCCCCCGATTGTCGCAGAGTTTCCTAAAAACTACGAGGAGCTCTTCGAGTTGCTCAAGACAGAAATCGGGGGAGGCAGATTCCAGGCAGAACCCGCCGGTGGAGACAAAATAAAAGTGACAGTACACACACTCGAACACTACAACACAGTCAAAACACTATTCAACACAAAAAACATACCTCACTACACGTTCCCCACAAGTAAGACAAGAAACAGGAACATAGTTATAAGAGACCTACCAAGACGAGTGTCCCCCCAGGCAATCAAAACAGACCTGACTGCCCGGGGGTACGTCGTCAAGGGAGTACAGCAAATGGGCAGCATAGACAGTAAGTGGCCGCTGTACCAGGTAACACTCCCTGACATACCCCAAAACAAGAGGGAGATTAAGATGGTCCTGGCAGTGCCTGTCACCACGGAGCCGCTGCGCCGTAAAAACAAGACGGTGCAGTGCTTCAGGTGTCAGGGCCTGAACCACATCGCTGCGCACTGCAACATGCCAGTGAGATGCAGGAAGTGCGCCGAGGCCCACGACACCAGGACATGCACACTCAAGCACACGGACCCACATATAAGGTGCGCGCTGTGTGGCAAAAACCACACAGCGGGTTACCAAGGTTGTGAGGTCCACAAGACACTCACAGCAGGCAAAGGGCGCAAAGGCCGCCCCCCACACGCGTAAACAAAACACGACAAACCCAACCAGTCACACAAGAAAACAAAATACAACAACACACACAGACAAGGCCTGGGTAAAACCAAGGCCGGACACACCGAGGGCGACATATGCGGAAGTGGTTTCTCCTCCGAGGAACCATGAAAGCGTGGCCCAATCATCACAACACCAGACACTATCACGAGAACAACACCGGGAAACACACAGCAACAATGACCAGGTCCTCCATGACGGAGGAAGCTCTAGGGAACCCCACACACACTCCCCCCCCCCCCCCCCCCCATGGATCAGTTGTTAGGCGTAATGGTGCAGACCATGAACCTCGTCATGGAAATGATGAAGGAATTCAGGGAAGCCCAGAAGCAGAACACACAGATCCTCGTCGCCCTTCAGGCAACAGTCCAGCAGTCGCTCCCCTCTGCGACTTCCTCAGTAGTATCAAAACACCATCATGAATAGACGACCGAATATTCAAGGCCTGACAATGTGCGTCTTTAACGCAGACGGCATTGTTAATCAAGAGGTCGAGTTCCGAGAACTCATGAAGGAGTTCTCCATCGACATATGCATGATGGGGGAAACCCACCTAAAACCAGGAGTAAAAGCGACAGTTCCCAACTACGTTAGCTACCGTAAAGACAGGCCAGCCCAAGGCCGAGGAGTGGCCATATATGTAAAAAGAGGGATCCCCCACCACCAGGTATTCTTACCAGCTACCAACAAAATCGAAGCAGTGGCGGTGGAAGTAACCACTGCCACTGGACCCCTAACAATTGTTGCAGTCTACCGACCCCCACATGACCAGATCGATGAGGGAGACATAGCTGCTCTAGGGCAAATTGAAGGCAAACTCATAATAGGGGGAGACTTCAATGCCAAACATCCTGATTGGAATTCTAGAGTAACCTCCAGAGCAGGCGCCAAACTGCAACAACTAGCGCGCACCCACCACTTCGAAACATGGGGTCCAGTCGAGCCCACACATTTTCCAAAAAATGGAGGCAAGCCCGACGTGATAGATATAGCTCTCACTAGGAGGATCGCAGGGTTTGTGACCGCAAGGATAATCAACAGAATGTCCTCCGACCACAACCCAGTGATTCTGGAGGTCGATGTGGGAGAATGGGTAGCACTCCCACGGTACCAGACGTCGTACAAACGTACAGACTGGGAGCGATACCAAGAAACTGTCGCCTCTGATATCGCTCGCGCTCCGCCACCTACTGCCGAAACAGTAGAACAAGCGCTACAAGACCTAACAGGCAGCATCTTGCAGGCAGCGGAAGAAGCCACCCCTCCACAAAGGGATGGCCCACCGCCGCAAATACAGCTCCCGGAACACTTGCTAGCTCAAATTCGACATAAGAACAGAGTAGCAAAAGAGTGGAAGATCACCAGAAATCAGGCCACCAGGAGGCTGCTCAATCGTCTACAGAGAGAACTGAAGGTAGCGCTCAATGAGCACAGAAACCAGCAATGGCAAAACCGCCTCACAGCTCTCAAAGTAGACGATCATACACTATGGCAAGCGACAAAACAGTTTACAAAACGACGCGCTAGGATGCCGCCGATGCATGGCGAGCGGGGACTGGTCTACAGCCATGCTGGAAAGGCCAACGCCCTCGCCGACTCCTTCGAGAAGCAGTTCCAAGCGGCAGAACCCCAGGATGAAGAGCATGAAGAGGTAGTCAGTCGTCAACTGGCCGTCTTCCTCAATGCCGAGGAGGACCCAGAGGACGAACCCATACTTTTTGCCCCCGAGGACGTGGCAAGAGTAATCAGGTCCCTCCCTACAAAAAAGGCGCCAGGGCACGACAGTGTCACAAACCAGTTAGTAAAAAAACTCCCACCCACAGCGATCACACACCTCGCGAACGTCCTCAACGAGATTACTCGATCCCGTGTTTTCCCAGCTTGCTGGAAACATGCGGAACTGGTCGCGATACACAAACCAGGGAAAGACCCTCTATTCCCGCAGCACTACAGGCCGATTAGCCTCTTGCCAACTCTCAGCAAGATCTATGAGCGCCTCCTGCTAAGACCCATACAAGAACATATTACCAGAGAGCAAATTCTGCCGGATTTCCAATTTGGCTTCCGACAGAACCACTCTGCCCCACAACACGTCATGAGAATGGTTGAAGCAGCCACAGAGGGCTTCAACCACAGAGGCTACTGCGGGATAGTGCTACTTGACGTAGCCAAAGCCTTTGATTCAGTATGGCATAGAGGGCTACTCTACAAGTTGTACACACAAGGGTTTCCTGGGAGCATAGTTCAGCTCATCAAGAGCTATCTCACGAATAGGACTTTCTCCGTCAAAGTAGAAACTGCCACCTCCACCAGAAGGCGTATTCGTGCTGGGGTGCCACAGGGATCGGTCCTGGGGCCCGTATTGTACAGTTTGTACACTGCGGACACTCCAACGGCCCCCCTGGTGCACACTGCACAGTACACTGACGATACAGCCTTCTACACGAGAAACGCGAACAAGGACCTGGTCATCCGTAGGCTACAAAAGGTTTTAGATGACACAGAAACTTGGGCCCGTCGCTGGCGCATCACCATCAACTCTGAGAAGACGCAGGCAATGCTGATTACCCGCAGGCTCGGAAGGCGCGATCCTCCTCAACGTCCCCCCCTCTACCTTCACCTAAATGGAACCCAACTCCCCTGGCGCAGAACCGCCAAGTACCTTGGCGTAACCTTGGACTCTCGTCTTACGTGATAACCCCACATAGACGAGGTCCACAGGAAGGCCTGCGCCAGAATGTCCATCCTATATCCTATCCTGAACACAGCCAGCTCCCTTCCCTGCCCAGTAGCAGTAAATGTGTACCAGGCCCTGATCCGGCCAGTAATGGAGTATGCGTGCCCTGTCTGGGGATACGCGGCAAAGCAGCACCTGGACAAACTCCAGAGGCTGCAGAACCGCGCCCTCAGAAGGGCACTGCACTTACCTCTTGGATTCCCTACAGACGACTTGCACACCGCAGCCGAAATCCCACTCCTGAGAGAGCGTTTCCAGGATCTGGCAAGGGCCTTCTATGAGGGATCTTCCAGAACCGGAAACGCACTCATCCACTCCCTAGGTCGGTATGACATGTCCCGCGATAAGCACAAGCGCCCTATGACGATCTTCGACGACTAAGTCGAAGAGAAAATCCCAACACCCAATCCATCATCCTGTTCCTTCCCATATAACACCAAACTTCTCGCCTACCTCAGGCAAGTACCAGACACACTCACAACAATCATCACAAATCACAGACACCCAAAAACTATAGAAAAATCACACACACACGTTCACAGGGGAGTAAAAGCCGAAAGGCTACAGACTCCCCCTCACACTTCCCCAAAGAGGGGAAAGCAACAGATGAGAGCAGCAGGACATGGACCCGACACTTCACCTGAAGATTTCAAGTGGGAAACTTGTCGAAACGTTGCTGCAGAATGATGCCTTGACTTAGCTAATAACCCGAGAAGGCTTCATCAAATTGCGTATATTAATAATATTTGTGAGTGTAATGATGGTAATAATGTGTATTAGTCCTATGTAAATTGTGTAACTCATTACTGTGTGTAACTTATTTCAAGATTTCACAAACTACACGAGAACCAGAAATATGAGGGCGTTTGCAGACAAGAGGTGACGGAATTTACTGGATGGCCTGAAGGATGCACATACCTCAAAACTTCCTCAAACTTGGTCAGCTGGTGCGTGGCTGCTGTCATGGGCTACCATTTGGAACTGCTGACCAAGGAAATGAAAGGGATCACAGACTAAACTGAGCAGGGGAACAAGCTGCCAGTCACAAACATTGCTGGAACCCCGTGACCACTTGTCAACGACATGGAGAAAGTAGCCAACATGAGGAAGAGTTGCAAGGGCAATGTCGCTCGCTGCAATACTGTCTGCTTTGACAAGATACACACTATCTACACTGCTGACAGTATTCCCCACACTGTCAGCTTATGTGGGACCAAGCTTCATGTTGGGAGAACATTTTGACACTGCATTTCACGACAATGTACTTCAGAACTTACAGCTATGTGTTACGCCAACGTCCAACCACGTTTTACATAAACACTAGTTGCTGTCACCAATACGAAATACTTAAGATTAACCTTGATCAACTGAAGACAATCCATGATGTGATCAACACTTGCAAAAACGAACTTTCATACACCCAGCTCTGGTCTGATTCGAGACATGAGCTTCCAGAATGCAATGTATGTCACTTTCATTTCAAGAATTTGAACATTGAACAAAAAGTGTGCAATGAACTATGGGCAACTGGTACATTATGAACAATAGGTTAGCTTGTTTCAATTTGAACCCTAATCATGATGGCAAAATGAATAGATTGTGAATGAACAGTGATTGCTGATCTAGTGAAACATTCTTTTATTCGGACAGTAACCGTGATATCTCATGTGATGAACTAGTTGTGCCTTGAAACCATGTCGGTTCTTGTTTGTGGTTTATGTGATGACCATTGAAAGCAATAATGTTTCTAATGTGTTAGAGTATTATGATAACAATTATGATTTTATTTAAAGAAAGGACAAAATATTGTGGATGAACACCACAGGACAATAAATGAATATGTCCATAGCAGTTAAAATTTATATTTACAGGCATGTACTTTAATCACGAAAAGTAACAAAAGTGTTGCCCTAGAGAAATGAGTACTACACATATACACTGAAGAGCCAAAGAAACTGGTATAGGCATGTGTTCTCAAATGCAGAGGTGTGTAAACGGGCAGAATACGGCGCTGCCGTCCGCAACGCCTATACATAAGACAACTAGTGTCTGGTGCAATTGTTAGATCGGTTACTGCTGCTACAATGGCCGGTTGTCAAGATTTAAGTGACTTTTAACGTGATGTTATAGTCGGCGCACGAGCGATGGGACACAGCATCTTCCAGGTAACGATGAGGTTGGGATTTTCCCATACGACCATTTCACGAGTGTTCCGTGAATATTAGGAATCCCGTAAAACGTCAAATCTCCGACATCGCTGCGGCCGGAAAAAGATCCAGCAAGAACGGGACCGACGACGATTGAAGAGAATCATTCAACGTGACAAAAACGTGCAGCCCTACCGCAAATTACTGCAGATTTCAATGTTGGACCAAGTGTCAGCGAGCGAACCATTCAACGAAACGTCATCGATATGTGGTTTCGGAGCCGAAGGCCCACTCGTGAACCTTTGATGACTGCACGACACAAAGCTTTACGCCTCGCCCATGACTGGGAACATGTTGCCTGGTCGACGAGTTTCGTTTCAAATTGTATCGAGCGGATGGGCGTGTACGGGTACGGAGACAACCTCATGAATCCATGGATCCTGCATGTCTGCAGGGGACTGTTCAAGCTGGTGGAGGCTCTGTAATGGTGTGGTGCTTGTGCAGTTGGGGTGATATGGGGCTCGTGATACGTCTAGACACGACTCTGACAGGTGACACGTACGTAAGCATCCTGACTGATCACCTCATCCATTCATGTCCGTTGTGCATTCCGACGGGCTTGGGCAATTACAGAGGGACAGTTCGGCACCACACGTCGATAATTGCTACAGAGTGGCTCCAGGAACACACTTCTGATTTTAAACAATCAAGGGCGTACCCAGGATCTGAACTAGAGGGGGGGGGGGGGCAGGTCATACTAGTCTCAGGAAACAAGGACTTGAGACCACATACAGCACTTCTTATTAAATAAAACAGTAAACCAGTGAAAAACTGCTTTTAATAAACATTTTAAATACAAGAACGCACTTGTACAATCCGAGAAAACATGCAGCATTTCTTATTAAATAAAACAGTAAACTAGTGAAAAACTGCGAATATCTTCTGCCCTCCCCCTGCCCCTCGCTGGGCACGCCCGTGTAAACAATTCCGCTGCCCACCAAGCTCCCCCAACATGTACAATACTGTGCATATCTGGGATGCCTTGCAAAGTGCTGTTCAGAAGAGATCTCCACCCCCTTCTCACTCTTATGGATTTATGGACAGCCCTGCAGGATTCATGGTGTCAGTTGCCTCTAGCACTACTTCAGACATTAGTCGTGTCCATGCCACGCCGTGTTGCGGCGCTTCTGCGTGCTCGCGGGGGCGCCTACACGATATTAGGTAGGTGTACCTGTTTCTTTGGCTCTACAGTGTGGATTTTTCATGAAGTGAAAGAAAAATGTTTAATATTATGATTTGGTTGCTATGATTGATGTTTTTTAATTATGTATTTTGCTTTAGTTATTTTGTGTTAGATATTTTGCGTTATACATATACGAGGTCTCTTCAAAAAATTCCGGAACCTTGTCCATAAAATTTTTTTCTAAGCTTACCTTTTACTTATTGTACATGGTCTTCTTCGAAATACTCTCCTCCACAATTGATGCACCGCTCCCAACGCCGTTTCCACTTCCGGTAGCAGTCTCGGTTCGCCTCTTGCTGCGAATTTTCTTTTACGTCGTCTATCATTGCACATCTTCGTCCTTTCAATGGGATTTTCATCTGTGGACGTAAAAAAGGTCGCATATGCCAGCTCTGGAGAGTACGGAGGATGAGGCAGCGCAGTGCAATAGTCGCACACCGTCAGGGATGAATGTGCAGAGAATCATCGTGTTGCAAAAGCCATGAATTGTCTCGCCACATTTCAGGCCGTTTCCTTCTCACATTTTCTCGCAGGCGTCGCAACACATTTCGACAGTAACATTGATTAACAGTTTGTCCTTGTGGCACAACAATGAAACTTCTGGCAGTTACATATTAAACACAGGCGTGTGCAGCGATGCCAACCGCATTTCGTTCCAACACACAATTGTTCCGGAATTTTTTGAACAGACCTCATATTTGATGACCTTTAGCCTTGTGTTATATGTGATTTCTTGTGAATTCTGGTATTTAATAGTTAAATATTGACCATAAGTATCACTTGATATGAAGGAATGAATGAGTCAATCAGCAAATTGATAGTGAGTGAATGTGGTTGATTATTGTTTTAGTCATAGGACTTAATATGTGAGTGTATGGTACAAACCATCAGTGTGTGAACAAATCAGTAAAATATTATTACAATTTGTGAAGTTTTGGTATGAAAGCAGATAAATTAAGATTCAATGATGAAGATTCTGATGAGTATGGATGAGTGTAAGCTGGCAAGTTTGTGAAATGTAAAAATTTGATTTACAAGCAACACTGATGAATGAGTGAGCGATGGTTTTCTAAAGTAAAGAATTTTTAAAAAATACAAATTATCCAAATGCACTTGTCCTTTGAGCACAACTGCTGCAGCAAAAATTTAAAATTTTAAGGACGAGGGATTGTTATGGGACAGCTTTTCAGGAAAGTCACGCAGCATATTTTAATTCATGCAAATTCATCTTTAGAGATCCACCCCTGATCTGAATAATTAATTGCAATCAGAGAAATGAATTGATATTAAATGTATGAGTGATAGTCGCTTTCCACACTAATCTAAAACAGGTCTGCATGCCATCTGGGAATAAGGGAATGTTTTGGAGGCACACTGGATGCCACGGGCACAGAGCCAAGCACCAGAACAGCCAAGGCCCCTAATGAGTCCTCCTCCAAAGGTCAGTGAGGGGAAGTGGTCATTGCCATGGCCGGACCCAGCACGCACCTTTGTGACACTACAAGGCGCCACTGTGCACATGGACAGCAGTTACGGCATCCTTTAGCGACTGCACGATAAATGTTTTTACCATGTGGAGTGAGGAGGAATTTTTGGGGAAAGGCGCTGTTGTCAGCCAAATGTATAAAGTTAACTTTTGGGATGAACACTGGAGATCACTATCTTGTATGTCGAAAGACAGCCCCAAGGTAGGCCTTTGAAAGACGTGAGCCACCACCGAACAAGTAGCTCTTACAATATACTTTAAGGATGCAGGACCTACGGACTCTGGTTCATCTAAACTTTTTACAGAATGACAGAGAAGCACGGTAGTACTGGAGGGAAGCTGCCTCATTGGCCAAGGAGAGAGGCAGGAACAGCGAGGAATGACATTTTTCAGAGGGGAATAGTCGAAAAGAAATCATTGGTTAACCAAGTAGAAAATAGCCCAGAGAAGGGAAACCGCACTATCTGAGCAGCATTTTGATTGGCTAGAGCTCGGAAGATTCAGAGCCCAGCCAATCAAATTAAGCGTGTACCGAAAAAAAATGGCAAAGCAAAGTTTCAATGTTGGATGTCAATGCAAAAAAATCAATTCACTTCACTACCTCCTCCTCCTCCTCCTCCTCCTTCTTCTTCCTTGTTAGTCAACTTAAGATCTTGGCATTTTGCCTTGGAGCACTGCTGCCACTTCACCAGCTTTGTCAACTTCAGTGCTGGCCAGAGTGGCCGAGCGGTTCTAGGTGCTACAGTCTGGAACCACACGACCGCTACAGTCGCAGGTTCGAATCCTGCCTCGGGCATGGATGTGTGTGATGTCTGTAGGTTAGTTAGGTTTAAGTAGTTCTAAGTTCTAGGGGACTGATGAACTCAGAAGTTAAGTCCCATAGTGCTCAGAGCCATTTTGTCAACTTCAGCCATCAGCTACTTGGATATGTTTGAGGCACTTAAAAAATTTTTGGCCCTCCAACACTTATCCACAGGAGACGGCCACTGGCACTGACATTGCTTGAGGTTACAGCACTTCAGTCACCGACAGTTTCACTACAGTGAGTCCAAGTTGCTACCACATGAAGTGTAGGGAATTTCAAGTCAAGTTATAATTTTACAATTTTAGCACCTCACTCCAACGATTTGTGAAATCATGAACAGTTTGCTCCAAAAATCCACAACAGGTGTGACATATTACCTTCAATAATTCTATATATTACCATCAATAGTTCCACACATTACTGTCAGTAGTTCTGTTCTATGCTAACCAGTTTCCCGACAATCACTCGGTACTTGCACAGTTTGCCGTAAGATCCCCCCCACCTGGCGATGCTTATGTTAGATTCATCAGATTTACATTTACACAGATTCCCGTTATTAAATTTTTATTACGAAATTGGCACAGGTTCCCATTATTGTGTATGAAGAATTAATTATCAGTTAGAGTTTTCGAATATCATTTTGCCCTAATTGCTAACTATCTAACTTTTGAAACGGAAACAAATACAAGTAGTTAGAACATGTGTATCAAATAACAATTTATCAACCCTCTCCAACACAGGGATCGGTTAGGGTGACTTATTGGAGTGCATCCACATGCACCAATGACCATTCAGCAATTGCCAGTCCTGTTGGTGGAGGAATGAAACACCCTACAAAATGTACTCCTTACCAAACTTCTGGCCAGCACGGGAGTGTGTAGCAGAGTTTGCGTTCCTGTCCATGATCATTACAAACCATATTAAGAAGTGTG
The DNA here is from genome assembly GCF_021461385.2 of Schistocerca piceifrons. Classification (NCBI taxonomy): domain Eukaryota; kingdom Metazoa; phylum Arthropoda; class Insecta; order Orthoptera; family Acrididae; genus Schistocerca; species Schistocerca piceifrons. The sequence goes on from NC_060149.1 coordinate 692,159,534, forward strand.
TCCCATCTTTTGGATTGTCCAGGGGACCATCTCAATTTGTGATGACATCAGTGTAATTATTGCCTTCGAATGAAAGTGTCATTTCTGTTCATTTCATTGCTTATTCCTTTCAGTTACCTTCTGTAGTATACTGTAGCTGTTCTATGTATGGTCCATGTTTCATCGAACTACATTACTTGGCAGCAACCCATCATGCAAAAGTTACTTTCATCCTTAAGTTCTGCACACCAGTGTATTTTACCCAAAAGGATGTTATCATTAAGCAGCATGCTCTCTGGAAAAATAATGCCTGTGATTTCCCCTTGCTTTCAGTTGTTCGCAGTACTGACATTGCTAGACCGTTGTTGGCTACTGTTGCAAGACCAGATTATTCAGTCATCCAAACTGTTTCTCTTGCTTTTATTGAAAATGCTGGCGTCACTCTTTAAGAAGCACATGTTTGCTTGATGTCTTCAAAGCAAACCCTCCACCATGGTTGCACCTACTGTATGGCTAACTGTATCATTGAGGCATGCTAACCACCCCACCTTGGCAAGGTCCATGGTTCATGAGTGAATTTAAACGTTATAAGTTTATAAGACTCACTCACTTTACTTTTTAATGTCAGCTATAATATTTTATAACCAGTTTCAAGACAACTTCCCACCATTGTAGAGGGCTATTTCAAAAATATGGAACAGTTGCTATCTTCCTCTTCCCAATTATGTTAGTGAAAACAAGAGTAAGAGTACTTGGTCACCTGCTTGTTTAGACTGTATACATGCCCTAAGTAGGTAAAGGTCAAAAAGTACTATTTCAGTTTTATTATGGAGAGAATTATTATCCATGGACAGTGATTTTTCCTTGCTAAATGAATAGAACCCATAGGTCAACTGTGGCAAATAGCTGGTGTCTTGAGCAACATTGATATTGTTGCTTAGACAATGGTGCAAAAATCAAGGAGCTTTGCATCTGTTAGTGCTTCAGCTAGTGAAATAAACTGTTGTTAGACATTAGCTTGACATATTACATGGAAGTAATATAATATGTTTAAAAAATGGGGACATATTGCTGACTAGGAACCCTGCGTGAACTTCAGCCGCCCCTGCCCTCAGTATGCAGGAGTCAAGATCATGCATTATACCCAGTTGCTCCCCCAAATGAAACAAACAACACACTTGATGTTTGATTTCAGTGTCACCGTTCAACTGAGAAGGCTGCCAGATTGCAGTTGCCATGGTGGCATCCACAGCACGTCTCGGGTACTGTCACAAGATGCTCCAATTTTTAAGTATTCTGCACATCCAACTCCTCTTTCAGTCAATGAGATTTAGTTGCCTTCTGGTTGCCTTGCCATGAAAACTGCTGATGGTGGTAACTGCTTTCATCCAGGCTGTTAGGTAGTCATATTTCAGTGATGATGCAGTTTTATTCACTGTTGTTTACAGCAACACTTTTTAAGGCTTGGCAGTAAAGAACTATCTGTCCCTTCTCTGTTGCCATGCTATCTCTATCTCTACCTCTGTCTCACTTTCTCACCACCTCCTGATATTACGTGCCTTAACACTTACATTGTAGGACAGATTGGAGCATGATATGTCTGGAAACATTACATTCAGAGACATTTGTGGTTTCTGCACTGTGGAAGCAGTTTTGGTGATATGTGTGCCACCTGTAAGATGTGGTAGGAATTATGACTTTGAAAACAGATATGCTTGATATCACTTAGATAATGGATGGAATCAAATATCGAAACTTCCGGTGTGTCCATGGCTGGATTCAAACAAGAGATTTTAGGCTATCCTCCCTCACCATAGCAAGGAGAGGTAGCAGGGCCTAAATTATTGACCTTTAACCCTAGTTATAAAAATATGGTATTGAGATATGGGGTGGGGCATCAGCAGTTCATATAGATAGACTCTTTAGATTACAAAAAAGGCAGTAAGAATAGTAGCCAAGGTAAAGAAGAGAGAGACTTGTAGAGACATCTTTAGAAAATATAAAATTCTTATGGTGTACTCCATGTATATACTGCAGACAGTCATGTTCGTGAAACAAAATCCTGAATTTAATATGAGAAACAGTAATGTACACAACTATGATACACGGGGAAGGGAAAATTTTCATAGAATTGTGACCGATAAAAAGGCAACGGACCAGAGCCCACACAGAATGTGAGCAATTTTCTACAATGCACTACCCTGTGAACTCAAGAAAGTAAATCTAAATATGCTAAAGAGTAGACTGAAGCAATTATTAATAGAGAAGTGTTGTTACTCTATAGAGGATTTTAAGTTGTAGTGCCATTTTGGAAAACAGTGTATATAGACAGTGTCTCCGATCTATCAGTGGTATGAAAGAATGTAATTATACACTGTATTATGTGTACTGTACTATTATAAATATAAGCTAAATTGTGTTACACTATAGAGGAATCTACTTGTAGTGCTCTTTTGAGAAATAATGTGTACAGACATGTCTGATCCATATGTTGTTATGAAAGAATGTAAATATTTAACTGTATATGTGTAATGTAATCTAAATTTTCCTGACAATGTCCAAAAACTTTTTGTTATATGGACAGAAAATAAATAATTAAATAAATAAATTAGAACAATCTTACTTATTCAGGTTCACAAAAGTTACACAATACAGTGTGTTGGGGTTGTAACTGCAAATATTTTCATTGACGAACAGCATTACATCTGTATTTACTTCATCTGCATATACTTACAGATATTAGTAGTAGTATGTTTCTAGGATGGTTAATACCTTGAAGTACCCATGGCATGAGCAAGCCATTCATGTTTATTTTCCCTTGGGCAACACGTCAGGTACTGAAGTGTTGATGCCGGCCGCATTGGCCAAGTTGTTCTAGGCGCTTCAGTCCAGAACCACGCAACTGCTATGGTCGCAGGTTCGAATCCTGCTTCGGACATGGATGTGTGTGATGTCCTTAGGTTAGTTAGGTTTAAGTAGTTCTAAGTTCTAGGGGACTGATGACCTCAGATGTTAAGTTCCATAGTGCTCAGAGCCATTTGAACCATCTAAAGTGTGGACACATGGATGCAAAATGGATGGTCTATATTGACAGGCACAGTCAACTTAGTGGTGCAGTTATGATAGTGAAGAAAACATCAGGTCATAAATTACGTGACACATTTGCAGTAATACTGTTAGATGCAAAGAGAGAACAACCGACACACTGTAGTGGGTACGTATTAAGGTACCAATGATCACAATATCTGTACCGATACCCATAATACCTTCTATTTTGGTCACAAGCTGCAGCATAAATTTATTTGTATTGACCAAGTATTCATTAGTAGTGATAAGAGCATCATCCCTGAAATCAATCTAATGAGCAGAACTGATATTTGTAGTTGATATAAATTCTGATCCTGAAATTAACAGCTTTCCTGAGACAGAACTGTTACCAACCCCTGTCATAAGAAGTAACCTGTGGCCATCCAGAATAATGACACTGTAGTTCAGAAAGTAGTCAGTGAAATTCCGATGTTGTGACAAGCTATAGCAGTATTAAGAAACCAGAAAAACATACTCTCAAATTGTCCTTGTCTTAGACATGGGAGTTGTATCTGTTTGTTAAGTTGGCAGCAGTATCTTAGTTTGTGTTGGTATGTTGTACCCTTTGTTGTTTGTTATGTTGTTATCTGTGTTTGTCTTCTTCTGCATGTGAAAGCATGTAGATGGTGAAATAGTCGATTTTTATATCCATGTATTACAGAGCAATCCAGTACAAAACCTAACACAGTCGATATCCATTTGAACCTGCTTACTGTACTCAAGCAATCATTGCCTTCTGCCCCCCACCGCCACCCCAAAACACACACTTTCTTAAACATGACTATTCCTTGATGCTTCAGGATGCATCCTACAGACTAATCTCTTCTTTGTGCCCCAAATTTCTGTTTCCCGCAATTCGATTTGGTACCTCTTCACCTAGCATCTAATCTTCAGCATTCTCCTGTATCCCAACATTTCAAAAGTTTCTGTACTATTCTTGTCTCAGCTGTTTATTGTACATGGTCTGCATCTGGCTACACTCCAGACAAATGCCATCAGAGAAAGCATCCTAACATTTAAATATATGTTCATCTTTAATAAACTTCTCTTTTTTCAGAAATGCCTTTCATTCTTTTGCCAGTGTGCATTTTATATCCTCATGACTCGCCACGAGTTATTTTGCTGCCCAAGCAGCAAAGTTCATGTTTCTGATCTCTTAATCTAATTCCCTCAGCTGCACCTCATTCAATTTGATTGAGTTCCATTACTATCATTTTCCTCTCCCTCAACTGTCTCATTAATTTCTTTTATCTCATTATAAACCGTTTCAATCTCCTAATCATCAGTGGAACTAGTAGTGGGTGTTGGCTTAGCGTATGTCTTGCCTACAATAATGTGTTCACTATGCTGTTCATAGTTGCATACCTGCATTCCTATTGTCTTCTTCATTATTAGACCTACACCTGCATTACCGCTATTTTATTTTGAGTTTAGCAGAAGTCATGTTCATCTTACCAACACACTTCACTAATTCCCATTATATCTAACTTCAATCTAGCCATCACTATTTTTAAATTTTCTAACCTATCCAGCCAGTAAAGGGATCTAACACTCCACACTGTGTCTGTTTTATTTTCCCTGTTGTCTTCATCCTCCTGAGCAGTCCTCACCCAGAGATCAGAAAGGGGGACTATTTTACCTCCAGAATATATTACCCAAGAGGATGCCACCATGATTAAACCATACAGGAAAGCTGGATGTCCTCAAGAAAAATTATGGCTGTAGTTTCCCCTTGCTGTTGTTTACCCTCAGCCGTTTGCAGTACCAACATTGCAAGGCCATGTTAGTTAATATTACTAAGTCAGGTCAGTCATTTATCCAGACTAGTACCCCTGCCTGAAAAGGCTGCTGTCCGTCTGGCTTATTATTCTGTCTTTAGGAGCAGTTTCAGTTTTCCCATGTTGAAGGCAAGAAGATATTCTTTACATCTGTTTGCTGCTCCATATCTTTTACTAAGGCCTTTGACAGGAGGGGGGTGACTCCTAACTCCAGAAAACTTCAGTGGGCATTTCTTAAGATTCTGACAGGAACAATGAACATGAATCATTATCTGGCTGTTTCACTCTGATTTAAGTAGAGAATTTTTCAACACATGCAGTAAGATAGCAGGACCCTGACTGATTACATTTTTATGACAGAGCTCAGGGTGAAACAAACAATGTGTCCTTATTGTTAATGAACTATCTGACCATGATATAAAATTAATAGAAATAAACAATGTAGCAGCTTACACCTCTGAGGCATGTTCATACAAAGCAGTGAGGTTTATTAATGATAAAAGGATACAATGTTTTCACAATGGGTTAAGAGGTAGTATTCCATTAAGTATATATGGAAGGAGAGTCTAATGTGAAATTCAATAGACTCCATAGTAAATTTTTGTTTATGTTTGAAAATAGCTCTCCTGAAAAATTATCCAGAAAGTCAAATAAAAAACTAAGCCAGGGAAAACTAAAGGAATTAAAATATCATGTAAGAGGAAAGGGAAATTTATTTAGGATCAGAACAAGTCAAGACCAAATATTATTTGCATTCTACAAAAAATACTGTAATGTTCTAAGGAATGTCATTAAAATGAACAGAAATATGCACCTCATGAGATAATAAGATTAAAACTATATAGGTTATTGTGAAATGAATGGCAGGACAATCACTTAGTGCCCAAAATACTGCCACAATTAAAGTAAATGACAGTGTTGTGACTGATAATTCCCAAGTTGTGAGTGTTTTAATAATCATTTTCTAAATATATTAGTAAAAATGGGATTAAATGGTTCAGTCAAAGAAGCTGGAAGATATATTAGAAGTGTCATTCTACAGAACTTCAAGCAACTAGAAATAGCACCAACAACAATTACTAAAATTACTAGAATTATGAAAGATCTGAAAAATAAAAGCACCATAGGGTATTGATGGAGTTTCAAATGGAATTCTAAAGAGCATAAATAATTTCATGATAAAGGTAGCAACTCACCTGATGGTTGAAACTCTGACAAGGAGACAACATGGCAATCGAATTTTTGAAATTTTTTTATATTTGTGGTTCTGAAGTTCAGAATTCTAATATCTATTTTCCAAAGCAGTTCCAGGCATATCTCAAAGAAAATCAGATCTTCTGTATGAAGAGAGTTAACAGTAATCATTATCTACACATGTTCACAAACTTTGCAGTACGCACGTTACTGTTAGTCACTGATATTGACAATGGTTGACAAAACTGAGATCCCACGCCACTGGCCTGGTGCTTTTCGCAAATTCCACAATGGCTGGAAGAGATATGATACCTTTTGCGAGGGACAGCTGTGGCTGTAGCAGCATTTCAGTGTTAATTGTCAAAGCAGCAGACAGTTGTTTGTGGCATTGTGGGTCAAAATTTTCTAATATGACAAAAGAAAAAATAAGATTGTGATGCTGTATGTGGATGAAGGCAATATGCCAGGTCTTTCAACGGTGCAAGATGCTGTTGAGGAGAGGACTCTATGCAGTGAAATTTCAAGATTACACTTACGAGCTGTCCTCGTATATTATAAGCAAATCCCCACAGAAAATAATCTTTCCACACCAACACCATCAGCTGTAATTGCTGAAGAAGCAGTGCTACTACAAGACGATTTGTCCCATTATACACTACAAACATTACACAAAAAAGTTTGTAACAAATAGTCAATTATGTTTCCACAAAAATAATAAATACAAACTAATTAACATATAATTCATGCATTTTGTACAAAAATGAGGTAGATATTTGAACTGAATGGAAAAAAAAGACTGAAGTGAGACAAGAACGAGTGATCCAGCAATTACTATTATCGAGTGTTACCGATACAACAGAGTGGACCGTCAAAAATCGTCTTACCTTTAGTGAATTACAGGTGCTCTGGGAACTCCAAAGACTATTTTCTCGTGAATTTTTTATAGTTGCCTCAAACTGCTATATAAGATTGATATTTAAGTTTCAAACTTCATATACAATAAAGATAAAAAATTACAAAAATCTGATTGTTGTGTTTTCCACTTGTGAGTCATCAAGAGGCACATGAACAAGTCTGAAAACTTTGCTAGCTTTTGGACAAATCCTTTTACAAGCTAGGGTACACATACATAACCACACATACAAGTACAGCTATATTGTGCTGACTGAATACACACTGCTAAGACCACATATCAGCAGGAAGACAGGGGTGAGGAATTTATACATTTGCCCACCAAATATTATAGTCTTTAAATAATAAAATGATGACAGTTGGTACTTTTTGTGATCTTTCCAAGGAATCTGACTGCATAGATCATGTTACTCTCTAGGAGTGAATGTAAGTTTTACAGAACTGGTAGCTTTAGAAACAACTGGTTAATCATATTTAAACTGAATGCAAAACATTGTGCTGAATAATTCAAACAATACTGGAAAGAAAGAAAATTGTAGTGACTGGGGTGCAATCACAAAGGAAGTCTCCCAGAGTTCAAGTCTAGTCCTATATATTTAGGGTGTTTGTTTTACCTTGAGACAACTAAATAGATCAAATGACACATCATATGCAAAAATGTTCTAGGTGAAAAGTTACTATTAGCAAAGAGGACATCTATCTGTGCTACAACGAGGGTCACCTCCTACCTATACGTCCTGCATGGGTGAAGACAACTTTGTATTTTCAAATGGGAGCCCACAATTTTTACTGCATATTTGAATGCTATGCAAAAAATATGTATGTTTTACTCAAGCCATTGTTTTCCATTAATGGTAAGTGGCTCTGTAATTGACAAATATCAAGCGTGCCTGTTTTTGCAACTAAGGAACAATGTATTTGGTTCTACATTTCTTGTACTATGTAAATGTAAACTTTCATATTCTAACAGTTGACATTTATGTCCAAAACTTACTTTAGCATTGCAAATTTGATTGTGAAGTACAATATGATTACCCATTTCAGTGTCTGCTTACAAACTACATTTAGTATGTCCAGGAACAATGACACGGATGTAATAGTTATGTTCCCATCAGGATGCTTGATACTGGTGAATCCCACTGCCTCTCACCATTGGGATGCTTGATTTCATTCATGGACATTTTGCCTTATTACAATGGTTGTGGTTTACATTCCAGCAGGAGCTGCACAGTGGCCTGTGCGAGAGTTATGGCAGTTGGATGGAAACACACACCGAAATCAGTCACCCTGATGATGGCGGGGTGGCCACCAAATCACAGAACATAATAATATATCGAACAGAAATATAAGTTACCATACATATAGCTCATTTGCCAGAAATTTCAGTGTCTAGCCATATTATTTGTACTGTACAATAACATTTGCTCTACTCAAGTAACATTTGAACATGAATACCAACAGTTAGAACACAATAGTTTACATTTACACAGCACCATCTACCAGGAATAGGAAACAATAGTTTGAGTAAACCGTAGATAATTTTTGGTGTACAACCCGAAAACAAATAGTCATACTAACAATTAATGTAGCAAATGAACAGGAGTCAGTAAACAGGATAGAACACTCCAAATTATTGGGTGTTCTTATTGATGATAATGGAAGATGGAAGAAGCATATTACTTCGCTGCACAAAAAATTAAGTTAAGCTACTTTTGCTCTTCATATAATTGTTAGTCTTGGAAACAAAATAATCAGCCTCCTACGTATTTTGGATATTACAGCTAAATAGTGTTTTATGGAATAATTTTCTGCAGTAAGTCATAACTTAGAAAGAAAATATTGATTGTACAAAAGCAAGCACTAAGAATAATATATGGTGTTCACCCACAATCATCTTGCAGGTACCCTTCAAGGAGTTTGGCATTTTAACTGCACCTTGACTGCATATATCCAGACACCTATCTGTGGTCATTAACATGTGGTGTGTTCACTCTTCGACTTTTTGATGGCTTGAACTCTGCATAGGACACTTTTAATTAAGTGCATAGATGTCTGTGGAAGAATGGCAGCTAAAGGGCTGAAACGAGAGAATGTAGTATGTTGGATGCTGGCATCTGGAGTGAAGTCAACATTCTAACTCCATTGGGTTTAGGTTGGGACTCGGGACTAGCTGCTCCATTTCAAGAATGTTATTGTCCACAGATCATTACCTCACATGTGCTGCTTCATGACAGGGTGCACCATCACACTAATACAATCACCACCTTCAAACTTTTCGTCTACTATTGCTGTAGAATGTGTTCATATTCTTTTGCATTTAGGGTTTTCTTACACACTACAAGGGGATGACACCCTAAACATGAAAAATTTCCCCATACCATGACATCAATTCTGTGCTTTGTTGTTGGCTCTACACATGATCACAGGCAATGTTGCCCAGGTCTTTGCTAAACCCAAACCCTTCCATCGGATTTCTACGGGGTATAGAATGATTCATCACACACAACTTCCATTTAAAAACTTGTAACCCGCAAAAAGAAAAAAGAAGTTTTAAGTGTAGATGCACATTTGAGGATGTTAAAACTAATCATGTATACATATTTCATAAACTAACTTGTTTCACATCATTTCAATAAAAAATTCATTCAAATGATTTATGGAACATGTTACTAACTAAGAATGTTTGTCCCTATTAAGCCAACTAACGACTAAAATACATTCACTTTCCTGGAAAGGGAGTAGTATTAGGGTTTAACATCCCATCAAGTTTACATCTATATGATTACTCTGCAATTCACACTTAAATGTTCTACTCTCAAATTGCACTTGGGATAAATTAACACCCAAATGTTTCTGTATAACCTTCGATTTCTCTTATTTTATCATCATGGTCATTTCTTCCTAATTCGGTAGGAGTCAACCAAATACTTTTGGCTTTTGGATAAGGAAGCTGGTGATTGTAATTTTATGAAAAGATCTCCTCATAAAATACATCTTTGTCTCAATGTTTGCTATGTCAACTCACTTATCTGCAAATAAAACACAGTCTTTTGTTTGCCTCCTTAAAATATTTCCTGTTTGATGGTTCCAGTTTAAATTGTTTCCCATTATAATCCCTAGCTATTTCGTTGAATCTCCACCCTTTAATTTTGTATCATTTACTATGTAACCAAAATTTAACAGAATTATTTTAGTACTGATATGGAAAACTTTACACTTTATATTGTTCATAGCCAATTACCACTTTTTCACCATATAAATCCCTCATTTAAATCATTTGGTAATTTGTTCTGCACCTCTGGTAACTTAAGTAGATAGTAAGTGGCAGCACTAACAGAAAACAATCTGAGGGCTGCTCAGATTGGCTCCTAAATCATTTATATAAATTAAAAACAGCAGAGGGCCTATAACACTTCCATTTGGAACATATAACTTTAGTTCCCTTAGATGATATCCCATCAAGGGGGGAGGAGGGGGCAGCTGGTGACCCACAATGGTTAATTGTTTTGAAAATAATTTACTGCCAAGCACAGTCACACTGATTTCAGACAAAATTACTGGTTTCATTTATCATTGGCCATCATCACATCATAAAACATATTTCAATTTTTTGTCTGCTATATGTAGTGGACCCCTAATTGATGGATCCTGACACCTCTCCAAGGAATCGGCAGCCTATACAGCTGCAGAACTGTCTCAGCATCTAATTCTGCCCTCTGCTTGTTCTATACCAGAAGTCCACAATAATCCAGTCAGTGATTCTGCAGACGGTGAACTCCACCATCATCTTGCAAGCAAGAGTATGGAAACCAGAGAGAATTTGTTCAGATCTTAAGTGACATACACTGTTAATACTGACATGAGCCATCATCTGTAGTTGGCCAAACCTTGTATCTTCACAGCATCCTGAAGGACCCGTTCCACATTGGTGTTGACCCTGCTGTACGCACACCAGATTTCTTCCCCTCCATGGCACCCATATCCCTAAGGGGGTCAATCATGTACCTAATACTAGAGCTCCAAACTACCAATAATCCCACCCTCTGTGAATGTTGAAACATTGAAAAGTGAGAGGCATCCTCTGGAACAGGGCAAATAACTACAGCTGGTCCAGAATCATTATTAGTCATAGACAGCACCTGAAACATGTTTGTCAGACGAACTAGGAAAGTCTTTTTGAGCCTGCCACACCTAGAAATGTAGAAATGACCTCTCACTTGACCACAGACGAAGGTACCAAGGTGAATGCAGACAGTAACCAGGTTAACAACAACAGTAGACCGGTCAAAAGATGCTTCAGACACACTGAATATCCAGTGGATCTCCATGTTGGGTACCTCACAGTGATGCTCATGGAACTGCCCTTAAGCTGGAGCTATGAGTGGGGAGCCTACATCTCACTTCATATTTGAACACAGCATTCAGAGCCCCTATCCATACTAACAATTGTGAAAATCTATGCTACACATTTAATATATGCAAGTCTATGCATCATAAATATACAAATGCACAAAAAATTGAAATTAAATTGGAATGCCTCAAAGACAAATCCAAATAAGTGACTCACTTTTACTTAAAAGCTCTTAATACAATGAACAATCAAACAGTCTACATTGCTAGCATTGCTCAAATGGTGGTTGGCCCCTTACTCATGTCAAGGTCATTAAGAACAAGGCAGAAGCTCAGATTTAGAGAAGGAAATTAGCCATGCATTACGCGATGGAACAATCCTGGGATTTGTCTTAAGCAAATTAGAGAAACAATGCAATACCTAAATCTGGATGGCTGGTCAGGGATCTGAACTGCTTTCCTCCCAAATGAGAGTCCAGAGTCTTACCACTGTCCCACTTCACTCTGTTTCATTTTGCTTTGTTTATTGGAACCACTTCCACAATAAGTGCTACCATCTAGCCATCTGTGAATAGTGAACTTGCATTGAAGAGCTACACCACTCAGTATTCTGAAGTCCCTACACATGCCTTCAAAAAAGGAACTACCCTCCAACAGTGGCCCCAAATAGTACAATTACAGTCTATTTCAGTGTGCTCAGGGCTGAGAATTATCCTCCTCAAATTACTTGCTAATAGCCCAAAAAGTGGCTTTCCTATACCAGTCCAAACTACAAAATATTCTGATTTGACCTTGGGTCATTCCTGTTCCCTATCTTTTGCAACATCGAAGTGTTTGAAAGACTACACCCTATTACAAGTACAGGCTGTCCATAACTAAAGGTCCTGCTTCAAAATGTTGTAGAAAGAGAGCCACTGCTCAGAAAGACAAATTTGAACAACTATTATTGATGCAGGGGTGCATTATGGGACAAGAAAAATTTACCAGTAGGTGGCGCTTTAAGCATCTTAATGTAAATGGGGTTGGCTACAAATGACAGATGCATTGCAATTCAATGAGCATGACAGCACAAGTTCGGCATTCAACAGTTGTGGCACTGTCAGTGTGTGTGGTCTTGCCACATTGGATGGGAAAAATCGGTTTTTAATTGTCTTCACAATAAAAACTGCATAAAAAGCAAAATGATATTGGTTTCTAATTACTCTGGGGCCAAAAACCACATAAAAAGCAAAATGACATTGTTTTCTAATTGTCATGAGACTATTTTCTGACACAAGTTGAAATCATTAAACAGCATGTTCCACAACTGATCAGTGTGTCTCAGGGTTCACATTCAGAATGTATTGTGCAATGCATGCCTTCATTTCAGCTATGTTGTTTATTGGAGCACTGAACATAACATCTTTCAAATAATCCCACTGTCACAAGTTGCACAGATTAAGATCAGCTGATCTGAATGGCCAGTCTATAGGGAAATAATGGCTGATAATTCTAGTATTTCTGAAATACCTCTGCAACAGCCACTTCCCTGGCTGTTCAATGTGCAGAGGAGCATCTTCTTGCCTAAAAATGACCATACACACCCATCCATGCTGTTGAAAGGTTGGAATGATACTGGTGTATAAAAGACTCTCATAGCATTTACCAGTGATGGTACAGGTAACAGGAGCTGCAGGACTCATCTCCTTGAACAAATATGGCCCTATGATAAATAATGCCATCAATAAACACCATGCAGTCAAAACAAATGCTCAAATGTGTGTGAAATCTTATGGGACCTAACCGCCAGGACCAGTCACACAGTCTATGACTGCAGCGCCTTAGACCGCTCTGCTAATCCCATGCGACACCATGCAGTCACCTTTGTATAATGAAGTGGTATTGGTTGATGTGTGTGTGGATTTTCCACTGCTCAAATTTTTCAGTTCCATGTATTGGCAAGTCCCTGGAGATATAAATAGGCTTCATCTGTCAACAGAATGTTCCATTGCCGTTCATTGTCCACTGTCATACGAGCAAGAAATTCCAGAGCGAATGCTTGTCTTGCTGGCAGGTCAGCAGGAAGGAACTCTTGAACATGGGTGATTTTATATGGATATCAATGCATGGTGTTTCATAGAATTTTATGCATTGTGCTCACAGGCCTGTCCAACATTTGGGCAATCCACCATGCACCGCATGTTTGTGGGCCACCGTTTGACCCCTCCTGCAGTGCTGTGGTCACATCTTTGACAGATATCAAATCAACTGCTTTTCTACCTCTGCCACATTGCACTTTAAAAGAACCTGTCTTTTGGAATTTTGTAATCATTTTCTCCAGACCTTTAGCAGACGTCGGACCAGTGCCTTTTTTAATACCCTTCAGTGTCTGGAACTTCTGCTGGGCTTACTAGCATACACTCACCATTCTTGTAAAAGAGGTTTATCAACAGTGTGTGATCCTTCATGGAGCATCTTGGACACAAACTGTGGAACATCCATTAGCCACATGCCTGTTGTGCAGATTCTGATGCTTACAGTTCCATCTATTGATCAATGTTTTGTGATTTTCTGTTTTGCTTTGTTTTTTCATTTGTTCCATGACACTCCCCCTTTGATGTTGTTGCATGGTGTTTTGAGTTTGTGGTCATTAACACTGACCACAGATTTTCCATTACCGTATTTCTAAATATACATCTGTACTCCCCAAGTATGGCAAATGACCCATAATATAACAAAATAATCCCTCCCTTGCATATGCTATATAGGAAGAGAGACTGTTGATACAGCTCTGTATGTGAATTTCTTTAAATTTACCATTGTGACCATATTGCATTATGTAATATGTTTCTTGGTTCATTTCAGGATATGAGCCCTTGGAATTTTAAGTGAAGCAGTCAGTGATGTGCTATGTCTTTCCTGTAACATCCTCGACTGGAGTTTGTTGAGCATTCTCTCACTAATTAAATGAACCTGTAATAATAGACACAACTCTTCATTGATTTTCCCCCGTCTCCTGTCATCTGACTTGGTAAGAGTCCTATGCCATTTAACATGTACTCAGAGACTGCCTGAATGAGAGTTTTGTGTGTTCTTTATGTTTGAATTATACATTCTTAGGATGCATCCAATAAACCTGTCTGACATCCATCTCCCTTACAGTGGCTCCACATTAAATTGCTATGTACAGATATTTCACACTTTTGACTAATTTCCAATTATCTAATCTTACCTATTTATGTGCATTATTACATTTATTTTTGTTGTGAGCTAGCTGCCGACAATGCACCCGTCACTGATTAAACATCTCCCTGCTTTTAAAAATGCTTTCCGAACACACACACCTTTAGGTACCCAACCTCATCATACGCAAACAGCTTCACAGATTTGCAGATGTTATCTGCTGGGTCATTTACATGAACCGGTCAAAATATTTTGCACTACTTCTATATTCACAAATGTACATGGGCCATCAAATGAAAAATGTGACAGATGGGAAAAAGAAAGTAAACTGATTATCACCATAAATATTAATACATTTATTTCGCTGAGAGACAAGATGGTCAATGCCTTCATGGAAACATACTGGCAGTTGCCTACAGAATCATGATTGTGTCTAGACATGCACTTCTTTGGTTGAAACCAATTGATAGCTATGAAAGTTTTTCTCCAGGGCTCCAATAATACAGAAATTGCACGGGGAGAGATAGGGACAGTATGGAGGATGTGGAGGAGCTTACCAGTGAAACCTCTGCAAAGTAGTTGAAACAAACTCGGCAACAGTAAGCTCTCAAAGATGTTGCCAAAGTTGTTTAGAGTACGCTGCAAAAGTTTTGCTGGGAAGACATCACATATACTCTATAACTCTGTACAGTCCTAATCTTCCATGCTGACAACCCTTCTTGCCATAGAGTTGCAGTGAACACACAGTCTAAGCTCGAAATGACCCTTCGAAGCACAGTGAGAGATTAGACAGTGAACACATGCTGCAGTGTCTTAGTCACATTCAAGGCACAGCACACTTTATCAAATTACATTAGGATTCATTTACTTTTACACCCAACAATGTAAGGAAAAGATAGATAGCTACTTACTGTAAAGACGGCATATTAAGTTGCAGTCAGGCATAACTAAAAGACATTTTACACACTAGCTTTTGGCCACAGCCTTTGTCTGAAAAAGCAACGCACACATGCACGTGCCCCCCCCCCCCCCCACACACACACACACACATGACCGCCTTCTCCTGCAGCTCGGACTGAAATGCATTCTGGTCTGAACTCTCGGAGGTAGCAGTAACGTGTGCCTGTGGTGTGCTTGCTTGTGTGAATGGATGTGTGCGTTTCCTTTTCTGATGAAAGCTGTGGCCAAAAGCTAATATGTAAATGTCTTTTGTTTGTGCCTGTCTGCAACTGAATGTGTTATTTTTTACAGGATGTAGCAATCTAACTTTTTCTTACATTCTTGATATTCCAACCTGGAGTTTCCATTTGTTTGATTTTTACTTTTTCCCTATTATGCAGGTGGATGTACACTGTCCAGTAAAATAACTGAAGCACCCAGGAGATGAAGTCAGATGTTTTGTGTAACACCATACATATACACACATCAGCAGGTATGTACATGATAAAAACTGTGATTCTCTTTGACAGGCAGAACTGCCACCAGAGTGCATTAGATTTGTTCATGTTTTATGTTGTTGCCCAGCTTGGTAGGGTATGTAAGGGGTGTGAACAGCATCAGATATTAAATGATCACCGTGAAAAATACACAAGCTGCATACTCACAAGGGACAGAGTTTGAAAGGGACCTGATTGTAGGTATCTGTTTCGCCAACTGGTCAAATTGTGCAATATCCACATTTGTGGGACATTTGGATGTGACAGTGGTCCAAAGTTGGACTACATGGGAAAATGAGGACTGGCGTATTCATTGTCAGGGTTCCGGTTGACCAGCTCTGTGCTCCCCAAGGGAGGATTGCCAGATTGTGCTCTGTGTCCATTGAACTCCTTCACATCTATGTGTGCCATCCGAGAACAAATAATGGACACCCTGAAATGCTGTCTCTAATCCCACAGCTCTAGCCAGAGATTATCAGCAGCCACATTATGGAATTACTATCCCATCTGTGGGCTGCCACTAACTCCACAACACAAACAGACGTGTTCAGAATGGTGCTGTGACTGGGAAGCACGGACTGCTGGAGAATTGCAACACATTGTGTTCAGCTATGAATTGCATTTCTGCACAACCATGGACAAGCATAGCAGTAACCTGGGGAGGTTCCCACTCAATGTTTCAGTGAGGCACAGTGATATTATCCTGGCATCATGGTGTGGGAAGTCATCAGGTATGACTTCAGGTCACAGCTGGTAGTGACTGGGGGAACTCTGACAACAGAACTGTATGCCATGAAAAATCTGTGCTCTCATGTCGTATGTCTCATCCTGTTAAGGTACTCTAGGACCAGCAGGATACCCAGATCTGTCCATAATAGAGGAACCAGCTTGGGCATCAGCTTCATCCCTTGATTTTGTAATTACTGTAATAACATCACATATTCTCTCAAGCCATGATGTTTTATTTCCTCCTCCCCTTGTCAGTGCTTGACTTTTTTAGTCAAGCTGTATACATACAAATTTCCTGTGACTGAAAGAGTATTGGGAAATGGGTATCCAATTGAAAAACAAAACTGTCATGAGGGTGGCACAAAACTTTTCCAGCAATTTACATGATGTGTGTTAACAGATCCTTCCTTTGCTACAACCAGGGTTCAAATCTTTGTCCTGCCTTCCGCAGTTCTCACTGAGGCGATACAATATGCAGTATGGCACATTGCAATAAAGATCGCACAATGCAATGGTTATCTGTGAAACACTCAAGTTTCCACAGGAGCAATGTGACGACAACAACAGAACACACCAGGTGGTAATAATCTCACTTGTGGCACATCACTGCCAGCCTTTTGACAGACAACTTCCAGATACATCACCTCTTTACGTGTGACTGGGAAGAGGTATGGCTCTCTTCCAGTGTTAAAACAGTTTCGTTATTTTAGCTACATTTGATACGCATGCACAGCCTGAGGTGGAGGAAGGGGGGGGAGGAGGGGGGAGTAGGAGTAGGAGGAGGAGATAAGTGTTTCATACCTGGAAAGGAAAGGTCATTAGTGATGGAACACAAGCTCAGATCAGGGAAGGATGGAGAAGGAAAGTGACCATCCCCTTTGGAAGGAACCATCCCACCATTTGCCTCAAGTGATTTAAGGAAATGACGGAAAACATAGATCAAGATGACTGGACACGGGTTTCAACCATTGTTCTCCGTAATGAAACTCCAATGTGGTATGACCTAAAATGCACCAAATGTAAACTGCCCAGTGACTCCATTCTTTTACTGCAAACGTTCCAAAATAAGCTCTGCATTTTACTTAATTTCAAAGTATCACAATAACTACAGGCAACAGTGAAAAGAAAACCACTTAATTATCAAGCTGTGATATCAGACCTACAAGATGCAAAAAAAATCAATTTTTATTTTATCAAATAGTTTCCTCAAAATCAAATGAGAATGATGGCATAGCAGAGAATACAGTGAATGCCAAAACCAGTGAGAAACTAACTACAAATATGGCTGTAGCATTGCTTCATCTACACACAACAAGTTTTAAGATACATCACACAACATGAAATTTCCAGCCCAGTGTATCATAATTTCAGTTTTCCTACTACTTTTCCCCCACGAAAAAGTAATCCAACTTTGTCCGGAGCAACCGTAATTCCTTATTGCACTGGGTGATACAACAGAAAATCATACTGGGGTTGGATCACTGTCATCCCACCATGAACCAGAGAAGTTGCTTCAACTGCATTTCTACACCCTCTGACAATGTGGGTTGTTTCTGCGTCATATCGTATCATCTCACTACATGCTGTGCCTAATGTTTTCTATAGTTTCCCTAAACTGATTAAGAACAATTTCAGGAGGTTTCCTTTGAGAAGACTACAGCCCATTTCCTTCTCTATCTCTGCTAAACCAAAGCATCATCTCTGTTTCTAATGACCTCATCATCAAAAGAACATCAAACATTAAGCTTCCTCCTTCACAGTCTTGTTCATATTCTATGTAAATATACAGGATTTTTGGGCCTATCCCATCGGATTTGCTAGATATTCATGATGACATTTTCAATATCTGCTTCAGTAAAAAATAAAATGTCACAGTATGTATCCTAGTTCGTCAAACAATTGCTTCCTTAGTCAACAATTTATCTTTTAGACCTACTAAGACAGAAATATGCAATGTCCCATTGTTTCTTGCAGAACACAACTTGCTTGATTCTGAAGACATATGTATGACATAATTCAAATCTACCCTCTGGTCTTTTCTTAGCTTCATTGTTAAGTGCCATTAGCTAGACTCACGGCAGTAATCTATTTTCATATTACCTATCTTCTCTGTTCTAGGCGCACAAATAACATCGAGATGCATACTCAAATATCAGTTTTCCTTTTTTGCTCAAACTTGTGCTTCTATTACCACAATAGTGGCCATCATGTTATTCTGCCTTTAAGTATTAAAGCAAGATTTCAGTAGTGTGATTTTCAGCTTTTTCACTGAGCACAATGCATTTGAAATGGCTGTTATTCTTTTATATAATTTCAATCTTCCTGCAACTCATTCCACCCACCCCCCCCCCCCCCCCCTTGACAGTGTCATTCAGTGAATAGCCCAAAATTCGCAAATCGCACATTCAGATATGTGGACCTCTGTGTTCTTTCCATTCATAGCAGCACTGTGAAATAACAGCTTGACCTCATTATGCAGCCTAGCAAATTTAATATCCTTTCAGCAACAGAAGAGAGAAGGCCACTACAGATAGATTTCTGGCTACTAGCTCACATCTTCTGTCGATTTTCCTTTCTAGACACCAAAATCGATTACCTACTGAATCCCACCCTCCTGCAGTTCATGGAAGCATGAATTTTAAGACTATATGGTGAAACACAAATTGTGTGGCACCCAATGTCAAACAAGCCTTACAATTCCTGTAGCTTATTAAGATGTTATAGCACTTTGAACTGGTACTTGATGACATCTGAAATATGTTTCTTAAATTTAATACCCAATGAATATGGAGGCCAGGACAACCATTGGACTGCCGGCTCACCAGCCTAGGTGCTTCAGTCTGGAACCGCGCAACCACTACGGTCGCAGGTTCGAATCCTGCCTCGGGTATGGATGTGTGTGAGGTTCTTAGGTTAGTTAGGTTTAAGTAGTTCTAAGTTCTAGAGGACTGATGACCTCAGATGTTAAGTCCCATAGTGCTCAGAGCCATTTGATTTGTACCACTGGACTACACTATCATGGTGATGTACAATTATGACCTTGTGAAATGGACAACTGTCCTCCTGGAGAAATAACCTATTCAGTGCAGGAGAAATCAACGGCAGAGGCATGCAAGTGGTCAGCAATATCATTGACATAAACGGTTCTCTTGCTGCCTCACATAACTGCCAAGAGTCCAAGCAAAGTCCTGGTAAATCTCTCATAATTCTAGCATTACTAGTATGTACGCTAAGCAGCAGTTGGACTAGACACACGATACTTACTAGCATATAACATCCTTTTTTCCCAAGATGATTGCCATAAGACATCATGGCATGTACTCTGGAATGGCTCTCCAATATTTTCCATTCTCAGAACCTGTAACCATTCAACTGCTGAAAATTGCAGAGATACGTTGGAGCTGGGTCCCAGGTGCACACATTTCATTTAATGTCATCTTTTGTGGGTTTGATAGCACCTTCATAGCCATGGAGTGTTCCTCAAATCATTCTGGCACAATTTGTAGAGATGAGATGGAGTATTGTCTTACTGGAAGTACAGGTTGCATGTGGAGTGATGTAAGATAACAAATGGATGCACATAATTGAACAATAAGTAACTTTACAGTCTGCTAGTAATATGATATGGCATACATTGGGCACCATTTAATCCCGTGTAAACATCATCGTGAGAGTACCACCACCTTCTTCAACTGTGTCTCATTGGCAAGTAGGATGTATGCCACATACTTTTGACATACTTCCAACCTGCCATTGTTTTTGTAGGAATGTTAACTGCTAACCATTGCTACAGGTGACTTTTTCCTGAGTGTCCAACAACGGAGTTCCTATGCCGTCAACCTCCTTGCCCTGTAACATGTGAGAAGACAAGGTACACATGTGGGGCAGCAATGATGGTAGCTGTTCTGGATGGTAATTTCCAAACTAGTAGTCATTGTTCAGCACTGAATTGGTGATTTTCTGAATTAAAGCATGTCTGTCTATCCACTGTGGCAATCTGCAATAATCATCAACTACTCCTATCATAAGAATGCCATTACTCATGGCAAATAACTTTGGCAGTGATGGTTTTACCCAAATCAAGATACTCGTGGTCCATTGTTGAGTGGCGCCCAGTGTCAGCATCACCTAAGAATAGGAGTGTCCCAACCAGCCGTGATCATGTCCACTGAAATTCTGCATCGGACCCATCCTGCTCTCAACTGTCAGACACCCCAGTCACATGACAGGGGTATATATACACTTTTGTCTTGGCAAGAGGAACATTCTCTCTCAAAAACAGCAACAACTACTTCTGCATCATGGGTTCAAAATAGATCAGAAACATGGTTTCCAATCATGAGGTTCCTGGGGCCACTGCAATTGTAACTTATATTGCTGGCTTGTTGGGCACTGAACACTGCGCTTTTAAGCACTTAAGCATTCCTCAGAATTGTACTCCACTACAATTTCCAATTTACTGACCTGACAAATCTTCAACATCATGTTCCTGATGAGGTATGGGCTTACACTGCCCTCTCATTTACAACCCATTTCAAAATCTTTCATACAAGTTTGAGAGGTAATTCTGAAATCAGCATATGAATATCCAACAATTGTCAGTGCATGTGTACTGTTCCAACTAGCAGGTAACAGTCTGAATCCTCTCCAGGTGCCTTACTGCAATAATTCTCCCCAGTCAAATGATACCTCTATATCCTTGCCTACAACTGTACAAAGTGAGGGAGGGGGAGCGGGAGTCATAATGTTTTATCTGTTCTCTGTATTCAATAAGCAGTGGCCTCTTCAAAAAATTTGTTATTCAATTCAAACAGCTAACTGACCTGTATCTTGGAAGTGCAACTGGTTCAAAACGTACAGAAAATATCATCTAGTAGCACGTTTTTGTATGGGTAATAATGAATAAGAAATTATAATTGAGACGGGTAATAATGAATAAGAAATTATAATTGAGACTGCAGTGAATGAATCAACAACCAGGTTGGGTTTGGAAAAATTCTTCCACAACTTTGGAGACAATTACAGTTGCCCCAAATTATGAGGACGAATGAACAATTTTAAGCAATTCTGGGTGAAAAACAAGAATTTGTAATAAAAGTCAAAAATTACTGGAAAGTGAAAAATTTTCAGAAACACTGTTACTGTTCTTGCAGTGCATTGTTACCAAATTCCCAAAAATTAGGAGACAACAACACGATTAAAATGGTAAAACCTGTAGAAAACATAATATATAACAAGCAGGGCCTGGCAAGAAAATAACTAAATACAAATGTATAAGAAACAAATGAAGACAACCTAAATGTAAACCAGAGAACACATCAGCAGCGGGGCAGGGAAACATACATAAAGGATGTACAAAGCAATAAAAATTATATAAAATATATTAAAACAGTTAGATATGAAAGTGTAAGAACAAATACCACCTAAACAAGATGAAATAACAGAAAAGAAATGATGGCCACGGTAGCACAAAAACTGCTCTATATCATGACTGTTGTTACATATTGAGCATAAATTAATGGCTCGAAATCTGAAGGAGTTGGATTCGAACCTTGATCTGGCAATAAGGAAAGGAATCTCCCATTATATCTTTAAAGTATTGCCATAAGATGCTTGAATAAACAAAGCTATTGTGCAGTGCTACTTCCACCATTATCAAATCATAACTAACATTTGTTCTGTAACAATAATTCTGTTTACATGGCACAAAATTAGATTAGTAATTGTCTCTCCAATTTCTCTAACCACTGGATGCTGGTTATGGTTCCAATTATCCCATAATGTGTCATTCCACTACAACACATTTGGAATAATTGCTTTTCCCATACCCTACTGCTTCTTGTACAGGAAAGTTTTTTGGTAATTAATGTGTGTTCCATAATGTATGTACAAAAAAGAACAGATTTTTTTCACAAAATATTTTCACTCTGTGTATTCACTACTCATAAAAATCAGTCTCAAGTGAAGAAAACACCAGCCACACAGGTAAACAAAATTTATTGGTAAAAAAATTAATATGTTTGACAAAAAACAAACAAGAGGACATTCAAACATTATCTGACTAATTATAATTTTATAAAAATGTAACAAACACATTATATTTCATTTTATGTAACAGAGACACAATTAGTTCTGAAGTTCCAAATAATGCATAGACATTGACACATGAAAATAACAGTTGTAAAACTGATTTTTAAATGCAACATTATAAAAATAAGTTGATCACATCACTTTTCATTTTAACTGAAAAACACATGATAAAGTCTTCAGATAGCATATAAAAATTAAATAATATCAACTGGCTTTTAAATGCAACAGCACAGAAATGAACACATTAGATTTCTATTTAAATAATTAAACAGCATACACCCACATACACACATTTAAATACTTATCCATTCTCATGTTCTCTGAACCTCAGCTGCACCAATCTGCTTAAAACATTCAAAATAGACCATAAAGTAGCAGACACAAATTATATGAATATACAGATTAATGTAAAAAATAAAGGCGTGATATCAGCTGGCCTTTAACTCACAGGTCAGAAATAACACGATTATATTATTTTCAATCTAGATCTCTCTCTCTCTCTCTCTCTCTCTCTCTCTCTCTCTCTCTCTCTCTCTCTCTCTCTCTCTCCACAAACACACACGAAGCATGCAGACATTTGACACCTTTTTTTTGTCACATGACAAAGTATAACTATAACAATCATATATTTATTAGAACATTCGAGGACGAACAACAGCTGTGTAGAGTATTATTTGTTATTACAGGACACTTGAATTAAAAATAAATATTTTGACTTCTTTACAGTTCAACAGTAATATAGTAAGATCTGTATCACAACCAGAAAGTATGAGTATCTGTGAGATTCATAAAATTATCGATGCAATAACAGATTCAATGGACATAGGAACAACTGAATAGCACAAATTTGTTACACTGGAGTTCCATAATCGCAGCATTTGACAGATAGCTGCAGTAAAATTCTTCATGCGATGATGTCAAATTAATATCACTGGCAGGTTTGCTGATAGACGACACCAAACAGATTCTTCAGTACTCTTCAACTGAAGCCAGAATAGCTATTCTATACAACATCAACAAATGAAACATTGTACTTCATGCTGCAAAAAATGAAAAGGAATAAATCAAAATTGGCAAACACAAATACTTCGATCGTGCAACAAAAATTATACAGGACACTTATTTCATCATTACTTTTAAGGAGTTGTGGACTTTTACAATTTACAACACTGCCAAGACTGATAAGAATACAATCATCCACATGAAATGAACTGAAACTTTGGTAATGTGCTTAGAAACTAAAGCTATCCTAAATCCGAAAGTTTTTTTAAACATGTAGTGCTTTACTATGCAATGTCCCACAGGGGATTGTATGCTCCTGTCTTTTGAACTGCTTTACCCAGCCAGTTACACTAATGGTTGTGATAAAATGCAGTTCCAAGAAGCAATAATCCAAATTTTGAGAATGTGTACAACAGCTCTCTTTCATTCCATGCAGCAGTCATTCGTTTCAAAGTGCGTGTCTGCATGCGTGTGAGGTGGGGGGGCGGTGCAAGCATGCATTGTACATTTTAAAGTTGACTACAAACCATGGGGTGACTATGCATTTTTCCAATAACCACCAATGAATACAGAATAGATGAAAATTACACAAACAGAAAATGTTAAAAGTAACTCACATGGTGAGTAGCTTAAATGAGATTAAATATACTGAGTGACTGTCAGGTGTATGATTTAACTGCCAATCAAATACATGTAATGTAGCCTTGTTGTAATGGTCAATCAATTTTTCTATGTCTATCAGTGATCACAGTCATATATGGAATTAGGTGAATTTGCAGCTCAGTAATTCTATGCACTTCACAGCTATTTAACATACTGATAGCGTTTGAGAATATGGTGTACTGTGCGAACTGTGCATCCCCCCCACCCCCACGCCCACAGGCTCAATCAGAGACTCTAATTGCTGATGCCTGGAATAAAAGAAAATTCCTATACACATTCTTTTGTCCATACTGTATCTCTGAACTGCATTTATTGAGAACCAATAGTGTACTTACAGGATCAGATGTTACTGACAGCAAGAGAATGTGACCCTCTCATTTCTTTTAAAATTGTTTTTTATACCAAGTTTTATCCTTCTAATTACCTACTCTTTGTGTAGTCAATAGGTCCCACACTGGCTACCAGTATGCTTTATTCTTGTTGTTGTTGTTGTTGTTGTTGTTCTGTTCCAGCTTCTGTAATGAAATTTTATCATAATAGTGTTGTTCTGATTCTTTTGCAACTGAGTTTTAATATTATTACCCAGTTTGTCTGCAACTTGTGTATAAAACTTCTTACTTCTGTTAAATCTGTTTAATTATTTCCAGTTCTACTTTTGTAGCATCAACCAGGAGAGCTGCTGCAATGTATGTTACCAACACAGGGCATCATGGGTGTGGAAATACAGCCTACTAAGATTCTGGTGCTTGGAAGGTGTGCAGACCAGTGTAGCATACATCCTTGGAAGGCCCTTCTGTTACTGTGCTCTTCTCTCTGGACAATATTCCCGTGCACCCTGTAAGATATTCATCAACTCCCCCATTTAGCAGGATCGGACCATGTCTGTTCCTGTCTACATTAGTGCAAAATTCCTTGACCAATTGGTACTAAAGGGGGGGTAGAATGGACACTATTTGGGGAGATGACATCCAACACCTCTAAGACTGTTTTCTCTGCATGATTGTGGGACACTATTGTAGTTAGAGGGCACTATACAAGATAATGAAATAGGTGTTAAAGGCTATACATCCATAGATGTCTGATCTCATGATAATTATCATACACAACCTTTAGAGCATGTGAATGAAACTTCACTGATATGTGGCCATTCCTTCAGGATGTTCCATTTTAGTTCTTTGCAATCTACAAAAATGTTAAAGCTATCTTGACAAATTCAAACATATTAAGTAACTGCCTCCAGCACAAGCAACTGAGAACAGCAACCAGCCACATGTAAGTTAATTTTAAAAGATGAAAGTTTTGAACATTTTCAAATGGCCACAGCAGGGATTTTCTGTGAGGTCTCTTCTTGGTATGTGCCCTGAGATGAACAACTTGGCATTTAAAATGGATGGTATTGCACTTACTAACCAATCAGTTTGATAAGCCACTTATGTGTTGTCTGTACCTGAATGATGCTGTCTTCGTAAGATAACTGGACAAAAAAATCAATCACCCCAGTGCACATGCAGAGATGAACTGTTAAGCCTTTGCAGATGGTGCAGTGACAGTCACATGCTCAACTGTGTATGCACCGATTCTACATGAGCATTTGGAAGTAGCAATCAGAGACACATTTATGTTTCAAGTGGTCATTGTACATGAACATGGATAAATTTAAGGATGTGATACAGTGGAAAAAAAGAGGCAATTGTGTTTAGCTACATCTATGACTATACAATGTGGGAAGTTGCTGTATTTGTTGATGCTTCAAGGTGGAATGTTCAACATGTATACATGCATGTGTGCAACACATGTGGCAGCAAAACATATCATCAGAGTTCTGGTTGAAAAAGACCCTGACTGAGATGGTCCAGTGATGTGTTTCACAGCTTGAGAATCAAAACGAATGCCAAACACGACAGGGATTGTTGCAGTCAGTGAATGAAAGTCCATCCGCATCTGTTAGTGGGAGAACATTGTGACAGGAACTGGACATGCAATGAAAATTTGAAGTTGGTTAGCTTGCAAGAGGTCACTGCTAACATGGGCACATAAAGATGTGCGTATTTGATGTTGCAAGTGGTCAGTAGCTGACTGGTGGACCATAATGTGGTCTGAAGAATCACGTTTTTGCCTATATTCAAATGACGCACATCGTCTAGTGCACCAAAGGCCAAATGAAGCATTTCATCCTGAGTCTGAGTCTGTGCAAGGTCAGGGTCAAGCCAGAAGTGGGTCTGTGATGTTTTGGAGGTGTTTTTCTTATCATGAGTTGGGCCCACTCCCTGAGGTAACCACTAACATGAAACAGAAACATTCTGAATGATTAGGTGTTGCTTCTCAGCTAACATGTGCATCATGAGTATGATATCAATACATCTATTTTTCAGGACAACAGTAGTAAAGTTTATTGGGCTGGAAGAATATTTGACTGATTTTCTGAACACTCCCCTACCCTATTACATCTTGATTGGCCTGCAAAATCACTTGACTTGAACTCCATAGAAATTCTGTACAGCATGTTGGAACAGCACTTAAAATGCCAACATCAGTATACCAATTATTTGGTGGAAATGCATGATCACATCCTCAGTGAGTGGCTTAACCTGGATGTGATATATCTGCACAACCTTGTGGACTCACTTTGTAACTGAAACCAAGTAGTTATCAAGTCCAGGGGCAGAATGACATGGTATTACATGCTGTTTGTGATTTCTTGAGAGAAGCGCTTATAAAATGAATGCAGTTTTTCTAAACAAAATTTTAGGTACATCCAATATGATGAAACTAGGCTGTTCATCTAAATATGATGAAATAAGCACCTCTCTCATTTCTTGTACCCAACCAGTCATTAGGGGGACTAAACACATTCTCCAACTTCATGCGAGAATTGAGAACAAAATTCTTCTTCAATTTTGATGCACCAAACACAATTACAGACACTATAAAAAGATGTGGGCACAATAAAATATTTCATTGCTATGATGTGACACCAGAAGATACAACAAACATTGCCCACACAAGCAAATTTCATATTAATCAGTCAATATTACCTGAGCCCATTTTGTACAATATTATGTACATGTGAGTTAAGAGAATAATATGATACACACTGCTGAGTAAATAATAATTACATAAATTATGCACATATGAATACAGGCATATAATATCACATTAAGATACCATAAATTGTATAATCAATTTAGTTAGAAGTTACAAAATACTAGGCAAATACTGACTGCATGTATTATTAAACACTGAACAAGAAGTGGTTCATGGTTTCCATATTGGCGGAAGGTTGCAAATCTGTGAGCAATGTTGTCAATTTCTCAAGGTTGGATTGTTCTACTGACAAAATACATGTTTTCGGCAGTTCTGTCTAATATATGAGGGTCATTCAATAATTAAAGAGACAAACTGGTCTGAGGGAGGGAGGGAGGGAGGGGGGAGGGACTGTTAGTAGGGCAAGTTTGATTCTTTTATGGCTTTATGTTGGCATCACTGGGATGAGCCCCGATTAGCTGATGTATCAACATTGTTTTGTTTATACATTTCAAGATGGCAAGTCCACTTGAAATGTCCACATTAGTTGAACAACATTCTGTTATTCGTTTTTTAACTTGCTGAAGGTGAGAAACCAGTGAATATATATAGCAGAATGTCTGAAGTTTATGATGAAGGTTGTATGAATCATGCAAATTTTTACAAGTGGATAGGGCAGTTCAAAAATGGTCGTGACTCAGTGACTGACGAACAGTGTTCTGGCCGACCAGTTGCAGTTTAAACTCCCTCACTTGAAAGTCGAATTGATGACATTATTCGTGACGAACACCATGTGACTGTGGAAATGATGGTTGATAAGATTCAAGTTAGTACTGGTACAGTTCATCATTGCAGTATCTGTAACAAGCTGAAGTACCGCAAAACGTGCAAGATGTGTCCCAAAGGAGCTGACGTGACTACACAAGGAAACAAGGTTGAGAGAGTGCACAGAGCTACAGGAACATTGAAAGAGACAGTGAGCACTTCCTCAACAAAATTTTAACTTGTGGTGAAACTTGGGTTCACTATTATGAGCCAGAATCAAGAAGACAAAGCATGGAGTGGAAGCACACCAACTCACCTGTCAAGAAAAAATTCAAAACCCAAGCATCAGCACTAAAAGTAATGTTGATGGTGTTTTGGGATGCAGAAGGTCTAGTTTTTTGTGATTATCTCAAAGAGCAGCATACAATGAACAGCCAACACTGCTTGGATTTGCTTTTAAGCAAGGTGAAACCAGCCATGAGAGAGAGACATCGTGGATCTCACAGGAGAGGTGTGATTCTCAGTAAGTCAACACACGTTCTCATATTGCTCAACTAACCCATGAAACCATTGACAAAATGGGCTGGGAAGTACTGCTTCATTCCCATTACAGTCCTGATTTAGCACATAGTGATTACAATTTGTTTGGTGCACTGAAGGAGGCATTATGTGGGAAGAGGTTCCAAGACAACAAGGACATGAAAAAGTTTGTGGGAAATTGTTTCAAACATCAAGATACAGAGTTCTTTGCAGCCAGAATAAAAACGCTTGTGGCCATTTGGAACAAGTGCATAAATGTTCAAGGGGATTATGTTGAAAAGTAGAAAAAAGATTGTTTTGTAAAAATAAAAGATTTTTCCTCCAGACCAATTTGTCTCTTTAATTATTGAATGACCCTTGTACATATTGTGAAAACTATTTAAAATGCACTTCAAGTAACAGAAATAAACTTGCAAATAATGCACTTCATCAAGAAAACACTGTTAGCAAGCAAGGAACTCATTAGAAATTGAAATTAATGGCACATGTAGAGTGACCTAGTTTCATCTGATCGCTTGTGAAACTCTCACTAGGTGACTTATGTTACCATATTCTAGTGTGCTCAAGTGATGTAGTTACATACTTAGCTTGCCTTTACTACAGAAACAAAAAAGGATCTTTCACACTTTCAAAACATTATCAATTTATGACACATCAAAGCATAATAGTCACACAGAGACAGGGATTTGAGAGTAAAGGTTCAGCTATTTTGTTGATTCCCCCTTCACTATAAGCAGTGGAATGTGAGAATGATGTGGATGTTGGTATGACTCCTTTAGGCTCAGATTTCTGAGCGTTCTGGAAACTGTCAAACCCCTGCTAATGGAGCTAACGGACATGTGTAGGTCTACCACCTGTCTGAAGAACATCACTTCATACCAACAGTTCTATAAATGTTGACTGCATGTGGAAAATATTTGAAATTCTTCCATATAATTTAAATTCTGTAAAATATTCTAATTTATCTTTACGGGCACCTCTGTCTGAGCCTTTTGCTATGAGGTGTGCTTGCATTAGGCAAGGGCCACATTATGCTCACTCTAGAAATTATTTAAGGTCATGCTGGATGACTATTAGCTCATTTAGAATTAACTAGAGAAAGGTATTCTTGTGAACATGAGTCTGCCACTACTCCAATAAGATCATTGCACTATCCTACGGAAGTTCTGAAACCTGGAGAATGTTTTCTGTTTAAGTAACTGTGTGTTTATCTTCAGAAAGATGAGTGGATGATTTTGATTTCTTAGGGAACTAAGCAATAGAGCAATAACTGTAGCCTGTTTGGGCAATGGAGGATTTATGTCACCCTCTATGTTTCTGTTAAGTTAGTTGTCTTGTGTACAGTAGTTGTCCCATGTACAATGAATATGGATGAAGTCCAACCTTGTATACCTTGTATAAGTACTGATGTAATGCTTTTGAGTGAGGACATCATTAATTTCTAGCAGGAGATGTCGTTCTCAAGGTGGTGTGAAACTAAATGACATGAAATTTTGAAGAGAGGACATCAAATGCTGACACTACATCTTCTTCAGAAACATAAGTTCAAAATGAGTGCTTTACAAAGTTCATGGTATGAGCACCATAAAAGTTATGTCCTAGCTTACAAAAGGGAAATTATTCTGCTGACAACGTTTGCTCTTAAGGGCAAGAAAATTGTATGACCCACTGATTGTTTCAACAATCTGAAGAATCAGTCTAAAGGCATGGCATGGCATGCTTCGTCTAAAGATCATCTAAGTAGTTTTATTTCATGTAATGAACTACCAAACAAGTATTTAGTATTTCAGAGTCACTTAATGAATATCACAAACTGAAGTGAATGCTAAGAGACATCACCAAAATTTTAATTGATATCACAAGTTTTTTGTGTGAGCAGGAGCTAGCTTTCAGAGGTTGTGACGGGACAGAATATTCCATGAATCCTGGAAATTTCAGAGCCATTTTTAAACTTTGGCTAAACAGGACGTGCTGTTATTGAATTCTTATGTGCAGAAAAAGAAATTGAGGTGAACATCCATAAATGTTTGTGTGCAGTGTATGGCGATGCTGCAGTTGACATGAGTACTGTTGGGGAATGGGTAAGGTAACTTACAGCCTCAGGAAATGCAGAAACAGAGCTCCATGATCAGTCACACTCAGGATGTCCTGTCACAGCCACTGTTCCAGACATGCTGAATCGTGCAGATGGCATCATTTGTACCGACCAGCACATCGCAACACGGCAATTGGCTCTACAGTTGTTGGTCAGCATTGTAAGTGCGTCTGCAATGATCGAGACTCTTGGATATTCAAAGAGGGGCTCATGATGGGTTCCATGAATGCTCACAGCGAATCACAAGATTCAAAGAAAGGCCATTTCATCCGAGTTGTTGGAGCATTTTGAGACCAACAGAGAGGCCTTTCTGTCACGGATCGTTACAGGGGACAAAAGCTCAATGCACCACTTCGCGCCGGAAACAAAAAGGCAGTCCATGGAGTGGCATCATCCTCATTCACCACAAAAGAAGAAATTCAAGACAACCCCTTCTGCGGGAAAAGGCATGGTGACAGTCTTCTGGGATTGTGATGGAGTCATTCTCATGGTGGTGGTGCCAAGAGGGTCAACCATCAATTCAGCGACGTACATGAAGGCTCTGAATGAACTCAAGAACCGTTTACAATGTGTTTGATTGGACAAGAATCCAGCAGAAATCTTGCTCCAACACAATAATGCACGCCCACACACAAGTCGGAGAACCTGGGAAAACATGGCCAAATTGGACTGGACATCACCGCCTCATCCACCCTACAATCCAGACCTGGCACCCTTTGACTTCCACGTCTTTGGGCAGCTTAAAGATTCTCTACAGGGAACACACTTTGAAGATGACATGAGTGTCAGTCATGTAGTGAAAACATGGCTATGCCTACAGGACAAGAGCTTTTAACAGCAGGGAATACATGGTCTTCCACAATGTTGGCATTCGGCCATAGAATGTGACGGAGACTCTGTAGAAAAATAGGACATGGACAAGACATGTTGATGTATATTGTCACCAAATTCTGATTCTCAACAATAAATGTGTTCTGAGGAGAGAAAAAAAAATGTGGGGCATTACTTATTGAATGACCCTCATAGTAGTAGTAAGAAATGCTAGGTATGCATACATTAAAAGGGAAGGAATTGCTTAGTAACACCTGTAATTATTGATACTAACACAGTCACAATAAGTCTGCAATTCCCTTCTCTACAGTAACTGAATCAAACATTTTAGGCCTCTTTGTCACTAGAAGATTAAAGACATTCCCTGTCATGACTAGTTTCTCTAATTAACTGCTCAAAGTGATTTTCAGAAATAGGTGTAAAATATTTCAAAAGCCTCACAGTCAACAGTTGAAATTTCCCATTATCACTGTAGTCTCATCAGAAATTTTATGTGAGATTTTCTCTGAAACTTTATTTTACTGCAGCTCCTGAGACAAGTGATCCATAAAAGTGTCCAATCATCACATTCAACCCACGTTTGGATCTTTTCCTTCGACTGATTATTTCTCATTCAGAACATGTAATAGTTTAATAAATATTATTGAGTTCTACATGGCTTGGAATTTAATATCCAGCTGTTATTATTGTTAATAAGTGAATCATTCTGGTCTTCACTATGGTTGCTCCTGCATTTTACAAACATGTTCTTTTCCTGATTTGCAAGAGTGAATGTCTTTGTAATTAATGTAGCTAATCTACTTCTTTCTCCCATCATTGTGTGGAATTAGATGTCAAGAATATGGATAGGTTACTCTAACCTGAAAATATTCTCTTGCGAGCACCCCAAATACTATGCTACCAAATTAATTATTTTCTGTGTACAATGCATGTCTGATCTGTTCAGGGGTGGGGTTATCTAAAACTCTCCACTCAACAGTGTAGATGAAGAGATCTGTAATGCAGAATTGTATAAGCTTACAGTTCACATCTATGATTGAGGCTAATGGTGCAAACAGTGAGTGGTGCTTCCACCCCACATGCAAAGATAGTTGTTGAGACTAATTTAGTCATCAGTCCACAGGAACTGTAGGTGGAATCTGAAACCAAGTGACATGTGTCAGTTGTGCAGATGCGAGTTACAATTTGATCCTAGTTATAAATAGTGCATTTAATAGCTGCCGGCAGAGTCACTTCCATTTTTATGTGAAATCCCCTAGCAACCATAGACAGTACACAATGATCTTCCTTCTAAATCTACTATCTATTTCACACTGGAGCTGCCAGTCACTGTCAGTCTCAAAATAAGTGGCACTGGGGCAGCACACCATATCTGTTGCTAGACCATAATGGGATAGCGATGTGACTGAGCATGTAGGAAGGTGCAATGACATCAGACAATCTAAATGAGGACTGTCACACTGTTGTAATAAGAGATCATATTGGATGAATGTAGTGATACAGGTACAGGGAATTCATACAAATTCAGACTAGGAACTACAAACAATGGAAGCTTGATGTTGATGATGGCAACGACAATGCCTGGTGTCTTTTCGGCTGTGATTATACTAACTATTCCACGAAAGGAAAAAACATATACTGCATAAGCACTGGCACTGCACATAGACAGACACTAAAATGTGAGTAATGATATTTGGATTTGTGATGTTCGCACGACATTACTGTGGGGCTACTGTGGCTTGCAAACTCAATTTTATGTTAGGCTGGAATTTCTCCATCTGTGGAAGATGTTTTTTAGTGTGAGACTGTGAAGTATATATGGCCATATACCTGACTGCACTTCCTTCAGTTATGATTATGTCAAGTCTTGGGGGGGGGGGGGGGGGGGAAATTTACAGTGTACTACTTGCCAGGTGCTGCAGTCATTAGGTTGTAGCCTATGGCGAACGCAACTCTAAACTGCTATTAGGATTGATAACTCCACAATCTGCACAAACAGAACCAGTAGTAGTAGTAGTAGTAGTAGTAGTAGGTGTAGTTGTCTGCAGCTCAAGCATTTCACTGCTTTATGGGCAAACAAAAAAGTGGAAAATGAAACACACAAGTTCAGTTCTCCATAGTTCAGGTAGTATGCTTAAGGGCTGTTTCTGATTGAAATGGTATCACTTCCAACCAAAACTATCATCATAATAGAGCTCTTTGTGGCTGCCTGCCTCTGAACAAGGCCTGATCCCAAACTCTCCTGAAACCCATCTTCAGGTAGTAACTATTGGACACCACTCATCACTTCTGTGAGTATTAAGCACTTTATTAACTTTTACATGTATACAGTAAATTTTTAGACAAAAACAGACAATGTCCACATCTGAAATCTATGATGTTAAGCTGGTCGTAAGTGATATAAAAAGTATTCAGCTAAATCTTACCCAGAAGTAAGAGGGCAAGAACTTGGCAACTTTTAACATCATTGTTGGAAAAATTTCAACACACACTGGCAAAGTTAATGATGGGATAACTACTCGAGTAGGATACTGCATGAGAACATGAAAGTATGGAATCTATTGTAAACACGAACAGCCAACATCAAGGCAACTTGCATGTACAGTACATTTTTTCACACAAATGACTACAAACTGCAGTGAATGCACAAGTCTCCAGTAAACATCAATTTGAGAACTTTTTAGCATATCAAGGCCTTACAACAGATGGCCAGTTACATAGCTCTGGCCCACGGTACACCTACTGAAGAACTGTCAACTGTGTAAGCTACAATACGCACAACCTATTTGCGCATAAAAAATGTGACTTATGCATTAATAACGAGGATTAGCTCTTACAAGACACAATTATGAAAGTGGCTTTAAACTAGCTGGTTGGTCACAAAATAATAGTCACAGGATGTTTCTGGAACCACTTATTATTCATCTTCAGATGACCTAGTGACAAATTGGTAACAGATTTTTTTTTACAATCTTGCAAGATTACACAAGTGTCTTAAAGAGGACATATACTTAAACATAATTGAACATCAAAGACATTTAAAATGAAAGACACACCATTTAGTACAGAATGAATATAAACATTAATAAGATTCCAAATGAACATCGAAAGAAACAAAGTTTACTAGTCCACACAGCAAATAACTTTGACCTAACATGTGTGCTTAGTAGTATGGCTGGCAGATAGTCCCACACAAGAGCGCTTCAGCTTGTTGATGCCAAATGGCTGTAGTGCTTCCATATATGGCTGGCATGTAATTAGAGGTGGTAATTTCAATACATATTACAACATTTGACATAAAATG
The DNA here is from genome assembly GCF_021461385.2 of Schistocerca piceifrons. Lineage (NCBI taxonomy): Eukaryota > Metazoa > Arthropoda > Insecta > Orthoptera > Acrididae > Schistocerca > Schistocerca piceifrons. The sequence continues at coordinate 692,194,475 of NC_060149.1, forward strand.
TAAACAGATTTTTTCTCACATTATAAATAAAAATTAATGCCAACATGAGACGAAGAAAAGTTTGAAATATGTATACAGGGTTTTGCAATAAAGATATTTTTGGTAGCAAACACAAAAACAGATAACTAAAAGCCTGTGCCAAGAGGTCAAAGGTGATAAATAAACCATAAAATATACAGGAGAACACAACCTAACCCAATGAAGTATGGAAATGCAATTTTTGTTCGCATTTTTGCCCTGTATTTGTTCAGAAATGCTAAGGAACCATTGACTGCTGCTGGTGATCTGTTCATTAATTGAAACTTCCTGGCAGATTAAAACTGTGTGCCAGACCGAGACTCGAACTTAGGACCTTTGCCTTTCACGGGAAAGGGCTCTACCAACTGCGCTACCCAAGCACAACTCATGCCCCGACCTCACAGCTTTACTTCTGCCAGTACCTCATCTCCTGCCTTCCAAACTTTACAGAAGCTCCCCTGCAGGTTCGAGTCTCGGTCTGGCACACAGTTTTAATCTGCAGGAAGTTTCATATCAGCACACATTCCGCTGCAGAGCGAAAATCTCATTCTGTTCATTAATTATCAGATTTGGAGTTGAACGGCAGTCAGTGTATATTTCAATCTCTTTGAGGATCTCTAGTGATCCACTTTTTCGTTACAGCAGCACACAATGGTTCTTTAGAATTTTTGATGAGTTGTTTATGAACAAATAGAAGGTAAAAATATGAACAAAAATCTACATTTCCATATTTGATTGCATTCGGTTATGTTCTTCTGTATATTTTATGGTTTGTTTGTCAACTTCTGCCTCTTAACACAGGCTTCTAGTTTTGTTCCTCTTTCTCTTGTATGCATTCAACCAAAAATATCTTCACTGCACAAAATTGTACATATTTCAAACTTGTCTTTGCCTCATGTTGGTATTAATTCTTACTTATAATGTAAGAGACTATCTGCATACATTTTACACTAAATATTGTATTATGTACTGAAATTACCACTTGTAATTATGTGCTGGCCACATATGGCAGCACCACAGCACTTTCGCCATTCAGCACCAATAACCTCTCTCGTGTGGGATAAAACCCTGTATGTTTCTTAAATTTGTTTCTTTCTAACATTAGTATTAATGTTTATTTATACTGTAGGAAAAATCTGTATAAATATTGCAATAGGTATTGAAATTACCACTTGTAATTAGGTATCAGCCATACAGGGCAGCACCACAACACTTACACCATCTAGTGACAACAAGCTCTCTTATGTGGGACTATCTGCCAGCCCCATTACTCGGCTACAAGTAGTACACATGTTAGGTCATAGTTATTTGCTGTGTGGAATGGTACACTTTTTGTTTCTTTCAGCATTAATTGACATTCTTGCCAAAGTTCTACACTGATTCTGTATTAAAAAGTATGTATTTTGTTTTAAATGTCTGTGTGTTCAATTATGTTGTAGCATATGTCCTCTTTTAAAACACTTACGTAATCTTGCAAGATTGTAAAAAAAAAAGAAAAATTATATATTTTTTTTTCTGTTACTTTGTCACCAGGTGATTTGAAGATGGACAGTACCCAAAACACATAATGAATAATAAATGGGTCCAGAAACACCTTGTGACTATTATTTAAGACCAACAAACTATTTTACAGCCATTGTCATTATTGTCCTACACCTTTACTACGACTTTCACTCGTGTCCATGATCTTATAAGTAATATGAACTTGCTTTTGGTTCAGGTTTACAATTTTCAGTGAGTGAAACTCTGTTCACCGCACAATTCTTTGAAATGAGTAAGATATCTAAAGAATATTTGCCTATATGTCAACTTTTGTTACTTTGTAGAAAATGGTTTTAATTTATTACTGAATAATAAATTTCACGTTGTGACGTTTTTGGGGTGCAGTGTTCCCTCAAAAGCTACTTTGGACACTCTCCCAATTTATATGCCTCAAGGAATCTTCTCTCATCAGGTTTGCACAAGAAACACTATATACGTAAGGTAAGAAATGAAAAAGAAAAAAAAAAAAAAAAACTTACACATGTAATATGAAGCTGCATTGAAAACTTGACAGCAAAACTATGGCTGTTGTCTTGACACCATCATGTTTACTATGTTTCCAGTTTGCTTTAGAATCCTTACTGCATCATCATGCTCTAGTTTTGTAAAATCAATCCCGTCCACTTCTAAAATTTTGTCTTCTGGGAACAATAAGCCACTTGCTGGACCATCTGGATTAACTTTTGTTATGTAAATTCCCTATGAACAAAAATATCCAAATATTGATATATTACTCTATAATAAAAAATAATAGTAACAGGAGTAGTCAATTACATGCAGAATATCTCACTTAACTCTTTCGCTTAAAATGTCATTTTCTAGGTTAAAGATTTTCCTGATCGGCAATCACCTAGAATAGTATGTTCGAGTGGTAAAATTTAGGAACTGCTAGTGGTATTGATGTCAGAGATGAGAAATAAGGCTAAAAATGTAATGAACACCAGTACACATGACAACAGTGAAGTAAGGTGAGTGAAAGTCTATTGGGATGCTGTTCCCAATCTAACCAGATGGTTGTGGATTCTCTCTCCCAGAAACTACACTGATAGGGGACCAAAGGCACCGTAATTTGAGAACCCAGCATACTCATCAAACTGCCATCTTTTGAAGCTGTTCCCAAACCACATTGGTTGATTAATTGGCCAGTAGCTGTCAATAATGTTTGAGTTTTTGCCTGGTTTAAGGACTGAGATGACGACATTCTCTCCCCATTGCAAAACACCAGCTAGCCAAGTACGACTGAAGACCCTAAGTAGATGTAATCTGAGAGAGTTGCATTTAGGTACTGGATCATATGATTATGAATTGAATGAACTGAGGGATGTTAAGGATAGGAGAGCGTCTTCAACTTGTCTTTTGTGTGTTTGAAAGGTAGCTGGGTGAGAAGAGGATCTAGGAACCATCGCAACATGGGTTGTGAGGTGTTCAGGAAGAACCAAAGCACTAGTAGAAATACCATCATGAAGGTAGAGATCCAGAATAGTTGTCGATCTTCGGCCAGTACACTACGGAGCTTGACTCACACCTGGAATAAAGACGCATACCTTCCTTAGGAGGAGATGTAGAGCTCCCAGCATTCCTTCTTACTGAGTTAATTAGATAGTGAACACTTGCATGGAGCTGCTTAAAAGTGATGACAGTGGTCTGCAAAGGATATCACTTGAGATGGGCCTGAACAGCTGTTGCAATGTCTTTGGGCCAGCATGGTACCAGCTGCTGGTGGAGGGGCTTATACAAAGGCGAGTAGCAGTTCCATCAGTGTAGGCAATGGTGGTGCAGACACCTCCAACAACCTCGTCAACGAAGTCCAATGGAAAGGGTATGAAGGGGACATTGGAGGCACACAACTGCCAGTTGGCCTCTTCAGAGAAGCAACTGGTCTGTCACACCCTAACAAGAAAGTGACAGGATCACAAGGAAGTGATCACTGACACAAAGTGTTTCGGATCACTAGGCTCACCAGAGTAGCTTTCTCCAAAGATTACTTTCCTTTGTTAACTACTTTAGATGGCTGGGACTCTTGCAAGGGCTTATCCACTGTGACAGTAGGAACTGAAGAGGAGTGGGAAGACCTGTAGTCCACAGTTTCTTTAACTGCTGGCTGTTCTAGAGTTGCTGGTCTAGATTTTCTGGGAGTTCTTTCACTGGAGGAGATGCTGCTTCTCTGACCAGATGGGTGAATTGAGGTCCCCAAAGATGATGCTACCAGAACAGGAACCATCCCCCTCCATCTTCCCCCATGGGGAATCTAACATAGAGGGAATGGAGGGAGTAAGTGTTCAGGTACTGCTGTAGGAGCAAAAAATTTGATTCCGCTGGGAAAGGGTCATCATAATTTTTCAGCACTTCAAAATATGAGATACAATTGGAGACCTCAAGTTTCTGTCTTTTAAGTTCTTTCAAGTGTGAGGTACAGCAACTGTCTCCGCAATTGACACAGATGAGTTTTCATTAAGTGACCAACCAGTCTCCACAATCTGGATTGTTTGTACAATTGGGAAACACATTCTCAAAGCATTGGCATTTGAAGCATCACACCAGGGATGAGAAAAACAGATTCACATTACAATGGTAGACCATGATTGTAACTTTCTCAGAAGTGGATCCCTCCCAAAACCAAGTATGAATACTCTGCTGTCAACCTTGTTGTACGGTGACCTAGACATACACGACATATGAAGTAAAACTCTTGCATCACCAACTTTTCAAGTTAAGTCCCAGAGAAAAATTAAACCCTGCACTATATTCAGTCTTTTATGCAGTGTTACACTGAGAAATACAATCCAAAATTTCTTGCAAGAGAATAACATTCAGGGCTTGGTAAGAATAACTGTTTTAAGACAAACATTTTGTAGTTTACTGAAGGAAGGTAATTCTCAAAGCACATTTTCAATACTACCTACAAATCAATGCCCAAATGCAGCTTATGTCACTGAAAGCCTTTAAATAAGTATTAACAATGTAATAAAAAGATAGATTGCTACTTCCTGTAAAGATGAAATGTTAAGTTGCAGATAGGCACAATTAAAGGACACTTACACATTAGCTTTTGGCCACAGCCTTTATCACAAAAAGAAAACACACACACACACACACACACACACACACACACACACACAAGACTGCCACCTCCGGCAACGTCGACCAGAGTATGTATTTGTATGCCCGCTGGACACCCAAGGGTCATCATTACTAGAGTCTGCTTCATGTGAGACAAATAATAGTGAGCTTTGTGCAGCAAAATGCCACACTTCAATGATCATAACAGGATTAATTTTGAGTGTCTGAACTATTTCCGTCATACTCCATCCATACTTGTTCTCGCTGAGTTAAAATTATAAGACTATCTTTTACATTGTAGCTCACTGTTTTTCAATATTTATCTAGTCTGCAAATGGGTCACATGAGTTAAAACATTAACATTTCAGATTCTGGTGAAATGTTTTGTTGATTGTGTGATGTGTGATGAAAGTAAACTGACTTGAAACATTTCAATGTCGAACCACTTCATGCTATGTAATTTAAATTCTTGGAAAACGCATTAAACTGATACAAGGATCATCTTGAATTTTAGGCATATTTTCTTTGTAGAAGACCTTTGCAATGTTGTCGGTTAAACCAAAACTTGAAACCAGAAAAGCAGAATATTTTAAAACAAATTTAATTTAAAAGCGAAATGCATTTCAGGAGGGTCAAATTTTGATGATAAAATTAGACCAGGAAAATAAGTCCATAATCAAGACAGAAATTATCACGCAGTGGTGTGCCTGTCTCACTCAACACTTCAAGTACATGAAAAGTGGTTACCTTTACTCCTTCCACTGTTCGTGAACATTCATGGGACATAACTAGTTTAGAAGTAACAGGATAATTCCACAATAAAACGAATTTCAGGCAAATGAAATACTATTCTTATAAATCATCTTTAAGGGTGGGTAACAATCTTCCCCGAGTATGAGAAAAAGCTGGTCTGTTCATGTAAAAGGTTTAGTCAGTAATTTCTTTTTCTCCTTCATGAAGAGTTTGTAGTTAGGCATATCAAAAACAAAAAAAACTACACAGAAATGAACACTTTTCAGGACTTAAGATTGTTAAAAGGTTGATCACTTTCATTTTGTCATAAAATATATGGTGAGAGGAAAAGGTACTTACATTATCATGCCTATCTGCTCGTTTCACACCACCCATTATACTGAATCCAAGCCCAGGACTCTTGGTAATTGTTACGGGGAACTGAAAAGAAAAAACTATATAAACCTTGAAAACATACTGCTGACGCAAGCACAGCACTGCTATATGACAAAATGAGGTAGATGTGGCAATTGGTTCTTTTGTTTGTTCACTGCGGGGAAAACTGCTCTGCAACTTCTTGAAAATCAGTGTTCTGATCCCTCTGCTGGTTTTTTTGCTAAGAGTCTTCTAATATCCCTGGGTGACTGAACACAGTCTAAACCAGTGGCGAATTCATTAATGAAATTATGTTTTTCTCACACTTTTCCCAAGAAGTGGAGTTATTCACTAAGTTGCCACAGGCTCATTTAAGTAGGTAATTATTGTTGGCTAGATACTGATAGCTGGTAGTGGAAAAGGTGGAGAATGTTCACAAAATATTACTTGTGTTGTGCTGCTGTGGCTTCCTAATAGTTGTTTATATTCCTCATGCCCCATATCTGTGTAGTTACTTTCTTGATGGTGCAACCCTAGAAACCAGAAGCATACAGCCATCAACTCTATTTAAATTACACACATTCAAAGCAGTATTAACTGCATTTTGGACTTCCTTCTGCAAATATTACATTTTTTTGGCTAGCACTCTTCATGTTATTAAAATATATGCCCTATCCATAGTCTTCCTGGTGTTTCATTACTGCAGATGTCACAATTAGTGCCAGACATGTGTGGTATTCATGCTCTTTAATGTATTCTTTTATTGTTCTATTAGTTTCACTTACATACCCCTTTCTTCTGAAAAGGGAATGGTCCAATAAGACATGTTGAAACCTACCCTGAAATTTTTTTTACACATGAAGAACACAAAAGAAATGCACTGTCAAAATTTTAGCTGCTAAGAGGCACTGCAAGTATTTTTTTTTTTTTTTTTTTTTTAAGGCACACTTAATATTGCCAATTTCATAGCTCACCAAGCAGCGGTGGAAATGTACACCCCTAGTGGTGCATGCACAACTAGGCATACACACAGCCGAGGTCAGCAGTACATTTGTAAACAGGAAACACAACACAACCCGATCATAATTTGTAAAGGCCGTTTCAGGTTACTGTTCGTTGATAGTTTCTCTGACACAACAGTACACAGTAACCATTCTCTTGAATTGGCCACTCAAGTAACATCTATTACAAATTCTCAGCTGCATTTTGCAGTATTGGTAAGTATTGACAATGCAGGTAAAGCTGAACTAATATTTATTATGCTTTTGTAAGACATGCCCGATAACAGTACCTTTTTCTCTTCTAGTTTCACAGTAATATGGACTCCAATTAACATACTCAATTTAGCAAAGACAAAATATGAAGAATATGATTTCCAACCAAAATCAACTACTTCTGCATCATTTGTTAGCTGATTTCCTTGACATTCATTCAAACGATATCGACATGTCATTTGAAATTGTCGATACGTTAGAAGAAATAGAAAATAACTGTGACGATTCCATGGATTGTGGTTCGGACGACATCAAAATTGTGCCAGTAACAGTTCTGAAGAATACCTCCCCCCCCCCCCCCCCCCTTCATGAATTACATGAAGTGAGAAATATGCGCCAATCGGAAACCCAAATCCATCTGAATGAAAAACTTCAAAAGATTTAGAACTGCTCGTGAGAGGCTATGCACCACTACTGATGGTGCTCTATGAGACTGGGCCCTCCAAATTGCATCTGACATGAACATTGCTAATTTCCAGGCTTCGTCAACCTGGCCACACAGGTTCAAGAAATTGTACAGAATAGGAAGTCACAAAATTACCAAGTTTACATCATGTAAATGTGTAGAGCAGCTATCAATGATAGACAATGTTATAGAGAAATTCATAGCCGACATAAGGACAAAACTTGCTGTTATCCCCGCAACTACTGTTTGTAATGCTGATCAGTCATGTTTCATGAAAGAACTGTGTGCACACCACACTTTATCATTTCAGGGTGAAGAAAAAATGCAGTCAGTTGCCCCAACAATGAATGCAATGACACTTTCATATACGATAATGCCAGTGATAAGCATGAGTGGTTTACTGTTTCCGCAGCTGTATATCTGCCTTCAAGGCAAATTAGAACCAAAAATAAAAAACGGACTGTTTAGTTGCAAAAGTCTTGCAATCATCATATGAAAATCAGGAAAAATGGGAAAGAATAATTTAAACATTTTGTTCGACAGGTATTCCTACCATGCAGAAACTAATTCATAGCTTTTGTTGGATTCCTGGTCTGGACATAATGCCTCTGTTTTTGTGGAGGACGACAAAAAGTTTTTAGATGTAATGTGGATCCCACCTGGAACTAACAGTGTGAGTCATCCTCCCGAAAAAGAATTTTTTTCGACAATGGAAAGCATTTTTCGGGAAATTATCAGACAATATAATTTCTGATACCTCTCACTCATTTCAAGTTTGTCAGCAGAACAGTATTCTTAAGCTCCAATCATTTGTGCATTACCAGTTGTTTTCGCCACACTTTACAAATTTGATCAAGTATGCCTGGTATGCAGAACAATGCCCAGGACCATTTCTGACTCCATCCCAGTTCTGTCTACATAAAACTGGTGGTTACTATGGCGTGCCTGACTGCATCAATTTCCCCTGCGTCCAGTGTGCCTGGTGCAAGAAAAATGTTTGCTTTTGTCATTTAATAGACACTTTCCATTTTTTTGTGATGACTACAGGGAATAAACAAAGAACTGCTTCGCTGATAGTCAACTGTGCAACATTCAAACATTATTATAAGGAATAGCCTACAAGAATTGTTATAAAATGTAGTACTGTGAGACACATTTCATTTCAACAGATTAAAAGTCTTCCTTGATGGAAGTAGTCTGTGACATCAAACACTGCCATTATTTTATTTTCTCTACTAGCCACTTTTATCAGAATTACATGAGCAAGAATTGAACTGTCAATAGACGTTAATAAAAAAAAGTTTGTATAGTTTAAGCCAGGTTTTCACCAAAGCAAATAAGCTAATAAGCATGAGCAAAAGAGAATTCTGTCTGGTGTACCCAGTAGGTCTCTTGCAGGTCTTTCAACTGGAAACCACTGCAGCTACTTACATGTCCCTAACCTTCCCAAGTTACCGTATTTACTCGAATCTAAGCCGCACCTGAAAAATGAGACTCGAAATCAAGAAAAAAAAAACAATTTCCCGAATCTAAGCCGCACCTGAAATTTGAGACTCTAAATTCAAGGGGAGAGAAAAGTTTTAGGCCACACCTCCAGATCGAAACAAAGTTGGTCCATTGTAATATGAGACACAATTTAGGTCGAATGAATGATGATACTGCTACAGTAGTTTGGTTCGAGTCGTAAGCTTAGCAGTTAAGCTTTACCAGGTAGCCATTGCAATGCGCCAGGCGCTACGTCCGTATTTATACGGGTACCCTTCCTTTTTCACATGCTTCGTTTGGTTTGAATTGATTGCTTATTTTTCTTCGATCTGATAAGTGCCGTTCTCTTTGTTATAGATCTTTGTGTCACTCTAAGCTGAAAATGCATTACTGTACTGTGTCATGCATTGTTTGTTGCATTCTGATAACGAGTGTTCACGACCAATCGCCGCTAGCGGCATGCCTTGCTTTTGTGCGCGCTACCCTTGCTTACAATAAAAAAAGAGAGGAATCGTCTCATTAGCGAAACAATGGCAAGAGACTGCCATTTGTTGTTACTTACACTAATGCTTTCTTTGATAATGATCAACAAGAACCAAATAATAGACTGCATATGATAGAAGATGTTCTGAACGAGAGTTCAGCGAAAATTTTTCTCTGAAAATCTTTGTAGACGCCTCTGTAGTACGTTACATTCTGCACAGAAATTAGAGTCATCTTAGATTTAAAAATCTAGTCAATTGCCGTGTTTCATTTCTGACTGTATCACTATTAGGCATAAGAATAATACGAATATAAACATGACATGATATGTATATTCTTCCGTGTTTGCTGTTGTCTCACTCTAGTTTCGTAGTTTATTAGGCAGCAAACACGAAAGAATACAAGGAAAAATGTTTATATTAGTATTATTCTTATGGTGAAGAGAATACTGCATGTGATTCACAATTCATAAAAATTCCTATTAGCAACCATCTCTTCTCACAGGTAGGAAAAATTCAGAAGATAGAGTTGGCCAGATTCACAAACATCCCAAACAGTCTTGCCAGTCGGATTTTCATAGTAAATTGAAATGCTGCTACTTTTGAAGATAAATAATACGGAATTTGTAACTACTTCGTTGGGTAATGTATGAAAATGTAGTGGTCGAAACTCGGGGCGGATAAAAAAATCTCGTCTTCCATTTTTTTTTAAAATTTATTTACTGGCGCAGAGGTTTTGGAGCCAGTATTTATCTTGGTGCCTGCAAAGCATGCCTATGTAGCGCTACATATATTCGACAGTAGAAGTTAGTTGTGGCGGCACCTACAAACATTTTTCAGAACTTCCGCTTACTTTGCACTCGATTCTAAGCCGCAGGCGGTTTTTTGGATTACAAAAATCGGAAAAAAAGTGCGGCTTAGATTCGAGTAAATACGGTACGTAATCTCAAAATGGAGACCTGAGGTTTATTGTGGAATCTGAATCACATGTCTTTCATGGCCATTCAACATCTGTGAGAAGTGAATGCTCGGTTAAAAATTATAGTGAAAAAGTCGTGGTCTGGACGGGATTTCATCCCACACTCTCCGGATCATGAAGTGTGCACTTTGCCACTGGACCATTATTGTTTTAGAAAAAACAAAACAGAAAAGAATACGACCATTAGACCTTACACATGTAGTGGAAATGGTAGCTGTGTCACCTCTTGATATGATGCTCAATGTCGGTAATTATTGTTCTCATAATAAGTTTCCCCTCAATGGTAATGAGAAGCCAGGGAAAAATGGCAGCTGACACCCAAGGAAAATTTTGGACCAGTGCTAACGAGAGATGGAGATGCAATTCCGTGTAAATAGCAAGATCTCAATGCATGTCATGCATCCACACAAATTGACATGTAAATTCTTCCTTCCCTGTGCCATTTTGCATACTCTTTCAAGAACAGTGCGCTCACCATGCAAAATAATCCTCACTGAATAGTGAAGCTTCGCATTGTGGCTCTAACAAGATCGAGTTGTATCCTGTGCGCTGAATATTAGCTCCAAAAACTAAAAACTAACACAGCTTTCACAAGCAATGTTCACTACCTCGTGTTCTCTTCCGTTCCCTCTAGTATAAATGACTACCCATATAAAAGCGAATGGTAGCGAATTTTCTGCAAATGCTCATTCGCACGAGTTTGCTTCCGTTCACTCCATTGTAAACCACGCTTTAGGCGCTTACAATTGGTGTCTGTGAACTTTGGGTAATTCCACTACGGGTTGCTGCGTGAGTGATTTGCCGAGTCACTGTACAAACCACTGTTATAAGCTGTTCTTCGTGTGGCAAAAATGTGTAACTTCAACATTTTTTACAAAATACTTGCAGTGGCTCTTAACAGCTAAAATTTTGGCAGAGCATTTCTTTCATTGTCTTCTTTCTGTGGAAAAAAAAAAATTCAGGGTAGGTTTTGACATGTCTTATTGGACCATTCCCTTGTGAGTTGTGTTGTGGAACCAAGTACTGAAGTTTTTCTGCTTGAATTTTCTGCATCTGTGATGACAACAACAAGCGATCATCATTTCTCAATGGAAACAATGAGGGCCAACGACTTTTATAGCATTTCCATGGATAAGGTCTTCAAAAGCTCTTCAAAACACCAGGAACTGCCTCCTCACTCTGTAAGGTCACCATTTGTCACTAAGGTAACTGACAAAGAAAGAAGAATCCTTCAGGAAGAAGGAATGTGTTCTTAGCATAAGTTAGTTAAATAGTGTGTAAGTCTAGGGACCAATGACCTCAGCAGTTTGGTCCCTTAGGAATTCACACACATTTGAACATTTCGAAGTGACAGTCAACAAACCTCTGGTACACTGCAGCAATCATGAAAATAAACTATCATAGGTAGGCTGATGTTTTGGTAGCACTTTTTTCCTTCCTCTCCCCCCCATCTAAATCTGTTGTGGACCCTCTTCTGACCCAATACAGTTGTTGACATAAACTACAGTTGGCTTTCTTCAGAGAAGTGGCAGGAAATGAAGCAGGCAATTTGCTTCTTTTCCACACAATGATGATGGAACTAAGGAATGAAAAAGTACACTGAATTACCAATGACGTGAATGAATAACAGTCATTTTAAAATGGAACTGATCTCTCCACCCAACTCATATCGAAGTTTAATTTTATTTTCAAACCTACCACATTATAAGAAATGTTAATAGATCCCACTAATTTTTGTTGCAGACACACAGTTCCCAAACAGGACTATCACACATGCTAAGATCTCCATCACACGAAGAACTGCTCTGTGCTGCGGTATTGGTGACAAGTCACAATTGTTCACAGTTCTAGCTATGTGCCAGATCCAGTAGCTAGAGATTGGCTTTTCAAATTTCATTTTTGTAAAAACGTTTTTATGTAAACAAGTGTGTGCCAATTTTATTTCTGGAGTTTTTTTAATAAATGCATTATCTTTCTTATATTAAAAAAGGATCTACTATTTGCTTCTGTTCAGCCTACACATTGCAGCATACAGCATGTAACTGAAGTTCCAAAAACTTTATTTTAAATTGGAATACTGATATGTATGTCCATTAATGACTATGGGAATGTGATGTAAAAGAATTAGTAGTGCACACTAATGCACTACTTTTTAGTGTGCGATAAGTTGAGAATGAGGGTCAGCTGTTAAGTGTGCATGGGTAGCTAAAGCGGTTAAGGCAACCGTTAGCATAAAGCAAGAAATCCAGGCTGAGCCCCTGTCCGGCACAAACTTTCAACTTACGTTATTGAATTATCTCCACACTTAATCACAGCTGATGTCAATACTTCCCATGAAATTTTGTTTTCTTTGTTATTGTATAACAACTGTTTGCGTGTTGTAGTATCCGAGGCAGAATTTGGGGATCAGGTCAGCATTTGCCTAAACAAGTGTGGGGAAACTGTCTGGAAACCATGATCAGGCTGCCAGGTTTACTTGCACTCAGTTATTAATCTACTGCGTCCACTCAATCCATGTCTGGCTCACCTCACTATTACAAGAAGATCGATTCTATACAGCAACACTGGTTACTGAAAATTGTACTACTGTTTTAAAGGAGAGATACAACATGCTGCTGACATCCCCCAACCACCATGTTTCAATAGTTCACAGCTAATTCATATGCCTTTATTATTATTTATTACAGAAGACAAGAGACAGAACTGTCAAAATTCTTGCATTTAGTTATGGGACACTTCAACACACAACTGTTCACAACCTTGCATTATTCTTTGCATTTAGTGAACACTGAAATTGAAAAACTGTAAGAATTCTGTCCACACATGGAGCACCCTCTCTTTCAGGATGACAATGCCAGACCACACGAGAGTACTGTGACATCTGCAACAATCAAATGATTTGGGTTCACTGTCATTGATCATCCTCCATACAGTCCCAATTTGGCCCCATCCAATCCGCATCTGCTTCAGAAACTTAAAGAACACCTTTGAGGACTTCACTTTGATAGTGATAAAGTGGTGCAAGCAGAGGTGAGGTCGTAGCTTCGTCAACAAAGTCAAACATGCTACAGTGATGGTATCAACAAACTGGTCTCTTGAGAGAACTGTGTTCTTTGCCAGGGTGACTATGTTGAGAAATAACTATGTAGACATGAAGAATAACAATGTATAATGTTAATAACAATTTTACTTAAAAAGCTCTAAGAGTTTCCGGAAACATAAAAAAATTTGGAACGATTACTTTTCAACACACCCTCATACAATTGTCCATGTACGCTGGATAACAGTTGAAGTATAAAGTCTAGAGTTTACTATGTCCAAAAACTGTCATCTGACCACTAAAGAGTCTGTTTGATCCCCCACCCCATACATATCTTCCTCCAATAATCATTCTGCACACCTTTCTATATAACATACATTATTATATCATTTTCTTTACGATAGATTCAGTAGGGAACTGCTGAGTAGAACTCACTCACTCACTCACTCCCTTACTGTAGTGTGCTGCATGCTATCATCAACTGTTGACTTAAAATTTGGGATGTTACCAGACTGCTCTCAGGGATGTAAAGTCAATTCTGTTTTGTGATTTGTTTCTGCAGTTTAAATCTGACATTACTACTACACATTATTGACAAAACAATAACTAAAGTATCGGCAATTGTATGATTCACCATCAGGGAGTGTCTAAATGGAATTTTACAAGCAGAAAAATCATATGATTTTAGTTTTTCCGTGGTTGTTCAAGAATTATGTTAACTGAATATTCTTTGAAGAATTGAAAGTTACTGGCAGTTTACTGCAAACTTTCTAAATGATCCAATCAACACAAGTGCTTACAACAACATTACATTAACCCACGTAGAAAGGAGCTAAACTGAAGAATTAAAAGTTAATCGCAGTGGCCCATCAACCTGGTTTACTTATCATTTTTCATCATATAAAGTTAAAGGCTGATTAAATATGTGACTATTGTATTGTTCTTTGAGCAACAATCCTTAGCAGTGGTATAAAAATAGAAAAGTACTTCCAGAGAAAGATTTGTAACAGGCATATTTAGCACATAGAGGCAACACAATGCTCACACAGTCTGGTCCAACACAATCTGCTTTTATGAACAATTCTGTTGCACAAGATTTGCAGATCATTAATTTTATTTCTTATCTGTCTCATTTTGATATCTGCTTGATAGCAAGCTCATTAGTTTCATAAGGACGAGGGAAGCTAAAGGCCATGATATTCTTCAAGTAATTCCAGTCACTGAGGCATAACAAGGACATGCATAAATGTTCATTAACAAGATTTCACTAAAAATGCCCATATTTCCGGAATGAATCTTTCACTTACAGAAGCTATGTAGCAGCCATGACTCAACACAGATCCCTTACAAGCAATGCTCTTATCGAGTGACAGACGCCTTTCTCCCAGGGCAAAGTAAGGCTCGCTTCACACTGGGACACTGGTGACAGTCACCAGAAACGGTCACCGACAGAGATACATTTGTTTGAACTGGCGCGTTCACACCGAGCCACTACACTGCCTCACCGATCCACTGTGATGGACAAGGTCACTGTGTTTACAGCAGTCACTGCCAGACCTGCATTAGTTTGAATTGGAGTGTTCACACTGGAACACTGATCACAGACACAGCGCTGCAGATTTGCCAACTGACAGTCAGTCATTTCTGAGACAGTGACGCGAAATATTAATTGTTCATTATACTGTACACACATGAGTTTTGATCTGATTAACTCGGGATTTGAGATGTCAAAAGCGATGGCTGTAGTAATGAAAACGAATACGTGGCAAGAAATTATAAAGAAGTTTGTGCATGATTTCAATGAGAAGGGCATGGATAAGAACAACAAAATTGGTAAGTTGTATGCTCTTTTTTCAAATTTAATACTTCATTTTTCGGACCATAAAAGGCTATTGAAATTTAGTTGCTACCCCTGTAAGAGTCCATTTCACTAATTAATCAGCTGGCAATACCTGTGGTGTCGGATACTAATGATCCGACAGTGTTCACCAGTCACCGGTGACCTTCACTGGCGACCGTCACCAGTGTCCCAGTGTGAAACAGGCCTAAGATATCCACGATGGTCTATGCAGAGTTTGGAAAGTGGGACAGGGGTATTGGCACATTCAGGCTTTGTCAGACCACTGCTCATGCCTGCATAGCGTAGCATTGTCATGGCAAAGGGTAAAGGGCTTAGTTGAAATGGCAGTATTTCATACAGTTTATATTATGAGAAAGTTTCAAAACGAGTATGTTTACAACTAATAATGAGAATAAAATTTTTAGAGAATTCATTGGATGCTAAAGTAAACACTACACTTCTCCTAAGAGTATAAAGATTACAATGCAATTAAATGCAAATGTTCCTTTAATTACAAATATAGAGGAAGAATATATTCCATTAACAAAAGTTACTTACCACTGTAGCATTTTTGTGAAGACCAAACATCCAAACTTTACTTGGTTTTGCTGTAACTTCAGGTGCTTTTTGTGCACTAGATCCCATTCCAACAGGTATACGACTGTGTTTACGATTATGGTCAGTCTGAGAAGTCCGGGTGGCCTTCATTGGTACAGGAGATCTGTTATCAGATACATCTTCATCTTTTTTTATGAAGCCATTTCCAACTGCACTGGAGGCTAACTTAACAGGTGGAAGATTTGCATAATTCAACACAGATTCTGCAAGAGAAGTATCTGGCACAACATTTGCGGGAGCTACAGAACTGGGCCTGCTTCCTGATGATTGTGAGCTGTACGAGCTCCTCTTCGAGCCAATATTTGAATAAAATCCTGGCAGGGGAATACCTGAAGTCACTGGAGGACCCAAAGTACGAGGTGACTTATCAGCCCTGGTCACTGCATTGCATTCCTGCTTTACTGGCGACCTTAGAGAAGGAATCTTTGTAGACTTTACTGTTGCCGTATTTGTAGAACCACGTGTTATATTCTGCAATAAAGTTGCCGAATTAACAGAAGGGTTGCAAAGGCTTGATTCACACGTAGGGGTATTAGACAGTCTCGAATTTGGTCGCTGTGGTGTCGGTACGATCACGTTTTCTGTTATATGTGCTTTTTCTTGAGTAAAAGCCATTGGTTCCATTATATCCTTCTCAGCATCTGATTCTAGTGAGTCTGTATGTGAAAATGCTGTATTTTGATTAACGCAATTCTTATCTGTGTCAGCAGGGAAACCAGTTGCATTTGAGTCCACTGTTTCATTCAGTTGTTCCGGATTCAATATGCTTCCAGAAATAAAATTGCCCATTTTACTGCTATCTTCTGTCTTTACGCTGATGAATGGAGACAAACTGGGCAACTCTTCAGTAAATTTCTCATGTCGTTCTTTACAATTATCGTAAGACCCACCAAGATTAGTGACATCACCTTCCAATGCACTCAATTTAGTATGTATCAAACCAGATTCGTCATTCAAATGGCCGCTAAAATTTTTATCAGGAGCAATATCTTCCTTATCTGTG
Source organism: Schistocerca piceifrons (assembly GCF_021461385.2). Taxonomy (NCBI): domain Eukaryota; kingdom Metazoa; phylum Arthropoda; class Insecta; order Orthoptera; family Acrididae; genus Schistocerca; species Schistocerca piceifrons. The sequence goes on from NC_060149.1 coordinate 692,211,329, forward strand.
ACGAGTAGAAATGAATTACGGTTCTTCTCCTCATCTTGGAAATTTGAGTTCTGCACAGGTGTAGGAGGCAACATTCCTGAAAATTACGAAATAACTTCAAACAAGTTACATTACCATTTCAACAAATACTTAAAAGTAGGTCAAGGCCACAGCTTTTTGACTATGTGTATAACTGTATGGAAAAAAAGGGGAAAGGAAGGGGGGGGGGGGGGGGCAGCGAGCAGCAGCATAGTACTGTGCTGAATGTTTTATACAAAATGCATACTGCTTGTTGTGTTTATACCAAGCACTGTAAATGAAGTGAAACATTGCACTTGTTGTATTCCAACTAGGGTTGTCAACTATTCCATATGTTGCAGGAAATCCCATATTTTCACCTAATATGGATGAAAATCCTGGGTCCCCTATTTTTCAAGACATATCCCGTATTTTCAGAATTCCCGTCATTCATTCTTTTAAATTAGATAGATTATATGATGATTCCTTTGATGCTCTTCGTCATTTCCTTTCCTTTGCTCCCCCCCCCCCCTCCCGCCTCCCCCATATCAATTAATTTAGGCTCACAAATATGGTTTCCATTCAGTGTTATATCGGCCTGATACATGACGAGGAATTCCTCTTTCACTATCCTTCAATTGTTGTAGTTGAGTTCTGAGAGGACAATGTGCAGCACTTAGGCATTGAAATAGTTTGTAAAAAGTTAAGCTGGATGATGCTGGTGAGTATAGTGGAGAAGAAAATTCACTGAGGAAGAAAATAAAAAAGTTATTTGTGTGTGTCACACTAATTAGGAGCAATACTCATGGATTGCACATGTAAAGAATAATCACCATAAAACACATTCTTTCTGCAAGGAGGATTTTAATACTGCACATGGTGGCAACACAGGCTGTCTTCAACATGCGAAAAAGTTGGGCAAGGAGTATAAATTATAGGCTTGTAGTCATTATTTATTTTGTGTTGCTCATTTTGTAATCTAGTTAGTGCAGCAGTGACTAATTAGTTAAAAATGTCTTGGTAGGTCACAAAGAGAGGGAAAAAGTAAGCCTCTTATTTTTTGCATTAATCCCTTATTTTCACTTCTGTTATACACTATCACATTTGTCACCTGAAGATGTTGGTACAGCAAGAAACCAGCTGTGACTTAATAAATGCACCTAAAATAACAGCTTAACACTCATTTTATTCAGCTGTGGAAGCATTAAGATTATATCGACAGAAATGGCATGTGAATGACTGGGTATTCCACAACAACACAATGGTGTATAGTCTACAGTAATCATGAATTTTTGACAAAAAATTAATGGTGCTTGTTTCTCACACACAGCATTCAACAGACCTAGCTTTGGGTGACTTCTTCCTCTTCTCCAAGATGAAAATCAAGTAGAATGGGTATTGACTGATTTGATACAGTGAAGGAGATTCAAGCAGAATCACAGATCACATCCTAACAATGACTTCCAAGATGCATTTCAGACATGGCAGAAATCTTAGGATTGATGTATTCACTCCCAAAGGGATTAAATTGAAGGTGATAGTGCAGAATAAGATCTGAATATGATGTAATAATTTTAACTAATACATTTGTTGAACTTTTGGATAACACCTCACATATGCAGTGGTATGATACTTACTTGTGTAAAATTTTAACACATTTCTGTTTGTACAAGATACTTTTAAGTATGTATGTGCAAGGAAATAGTATAATATATGTGGCATTTCTTTACATTTTGTATAAACAAGTGTTGGTAATAATACACTCATCAGAAATAAGAGGCACTGAACAATAGATGTCTGTAGGAAAGGATAATAAAATCAGACAGCTTAGCATTTAATTGTTATTTTCTATGCACTTGTGTGTTGCTCAGCAACTCTTCTATTTGATGAGTAGTGATTAATTATCATACAGATAATCACATTCCATTCTGTGTTCATTTGGTTGCCAGTACACTCAGTTCGAGTGGCCCACTGTTGTATGAAACAAACCTTTTACTTTCCCATCAACCTCTCCAATATTTCACACTATTTTATGAAAAAGTATATTAAATATACAGGTATATGTTTCAGTCATAATTTGCAAATAAGGCCAAAAAATGATTATCCTGATGCCACACCCCATTCTCAAAATAGTATCCTGTGTATAGATGTAACTTTAAAGCCTTTATTTGAAAAATGTAAGTACAGAAAGGTTTAATATAACACATAAATACTAATTTTAAAGAAAGAAAGAGGGATTTGCTAATATGGGTCACCAGGAGATGTAGGAACTAGCAGAGTTGAAAATGGCTTTCCAGGCAGATCTCGCAGAAGTATTACTTTGTAGTTTACTATCAGCTGCTCAAAGAGCTGCAGCTTGGGTAGTTTAGTAGTGGCTTTAAGTCAAGTACCTTGCTAATTTACATTTACACTTACCTTGATAATCCTCAGGAGACGCTTGGGCTTTCTGCTTATTCTGCATCTGCATATTTTCTTGTTGTCTAAAATATGCAGCTTGTTTTGAATATGCTGCAGCAATGTAATATGGAGGAGGTTGAGGTTGGCCCTGCTCACAAGGTGAGCAGGAGACTACACTGCTCACGGACATTTCTTCTGCTGCAGAAGAATTTGTGGATTTTTTCACATACTTTGCTTCACGGATAACAGGTCCTCTTCCTACAGCTACAACTGGACTAGCTGCATCCAAATCATCAATTTTATTTCTGTTGACAACTAAGCCTTGCTTGAAATCTTGAGGGACTTCAACTCTGTTATCAGAAATATCAAGAGTTTCGTTTTCCCTACCATTTCCCATAGACTCCTGAAAATAATAATGCTGTTTTTAATGAACTGACTGCTAATAATTACAATTTATGGTCAAGAAATTCCTTCTTTTAAAGTTGTTACAGTAATAAAAAATGGGACTTTACCAAATCTCTGTTTAAATTAGGAAATTGTTATTTTTCCTATTTATTTATGTACTTTTCAAGGTCCTGTGAGATCATATGTGCTAAAGGTTACAGGGCTGTGGAACAAGTCATCATATATAGTTAACAGAATAAAACAGTATACAGTAGGCAAGATGCTTATTTTGCAGTTAATAAAGGGTTGTACTGTAAACTGCAACTGACACTATTATAAACTGAATGATATTCAGATTTATTCAAATAAATTAAAAGCAAGACTTTTGTCTTAGTGTACACAACAGCATAGATCAATGCCTTAAATTACTATAGGGAATCCTGTAATGAATAAAAAGGACACACCACAAGGAAGATAAACATTGCACTGAGAATTTCAGCCATAAAGGAGCTAGTGTGCTCGTTGCTTACAGGTTGTAATACAACATCTGGTAAGGACAATATACACAACAGCAAGATGAAACAACATACAGCAAGTTGCACAGAAATTCTGCTAGACTTTTGCAAAACAATGTGAGTCACGAAAGCAGTTATAACCCCACTTTTCAAACAATTTACTGAATTACTGCTGTTAACAACTGCATGGAGACTGTAAGTGTACCATTATCGATACCCTTACTAATAAGTGAGAACGGCCATCAGCTTCTGGAGACTAGTACATTGTTGGCCTTCTAGAAGGTTTCAGACAGGTCAGTTCCATGCCAACAATCAGGGAATCCCCTATTAGACTGCACATTCATGGGAGATGTTGGAGAGACATCAGCAGGTTACATGTGGCTGAAGGTAATGGTCGGAATAAGTTTCGATAGTTGAGGAAATATAAATTTTACTGAAAACGGAGGAGTGTTTATGGAACTGTGGAAGGAGTTTTGTGATTTTATAAGTAAAGTATCGAAAATTATAAGCAATAAAGGAGGATTGTAGAGTAATATATCAGTGGCAGCCACTGATGGCACACGACAATTTGAATATTGTAAAGGTGACCATCGACATAGTTGGATACCGGAAGCTAGAGAGACAATGAAATCTTCCTGAATGTAACTTTCATTTGAATCTTTTGTCTAGAGTGATGTGAGACTGACTATGACCATGTATTTCTTGCAGGGACACACAAACTGCGTTAAAATTAAGTCAATTCCATCGATCCAGTACTGTGATTAAGCATAGACCTCTACAAGCATAGATCAGCTAAGGTACACAGTAAAATTCAATAGCTTTCTATGTATCTAATGTTAATGCCACCCCTTTCACTTGTCTGATTGCAACTAAAACTGAGTGAACTGTAAACAATAAAATAAATGAGGAGGGAGGGGTTGCAAGCTGACATTGGAGAACATGGCGAACTGTCACCTTGTCTGAATCTTAGACTACAAGGATCTCCTGGCAGAAAATGTGGTTTCAAAAGGCACCTCTTCTAACTTTGTAAGCTGTTCTTTCTGAAGATAACTAGACAATGGGCTTTTCTGTATAGGCAGCGTGATGTGTTATTGTGTGTGAGGCCACAACAGATACCACCTAACATTCAGCCCTTCCTCTAACTACATTTTCATACCTGTATATCTGATTGGTTTGAACTGAAAAATCATGTCTCACCCCCAAGTTCCACTTGTAATACAACTGTCTTTGATGTAGCCACCAACAATACAATATCTGTTGTAAAGGGTCCTGTGTAGTGTTCTTAATTTGTTGATGACACTATTTTCCACTCATCCTCTCTTACCAACTTGACCATCAAAAACTGATGAGATTGGAAAAGTACGTAAAAGCACTACTACTGAAAAATGTCACTGCTGATGTTATTCACAATGCTGATTTCAGAATTATGGTAGTGAGATGATGCCATCAAGACAGTTTTAAAAATTAAATGAGGTTTCTGGGCCTTTCTTTTCTTTTTTATTATTATTATTCAAGTTTACTTAGGTCCTGAACCTAAGGGTTCTGAAGGTACAATCTCTCTCATTTAGTATCTTCAAAAGCAAACTGGGGAAGCATAGGGTATGCCTCTTACAGTTCTGTACGACCTTTCCATACTTGCAAATTTTCGACTGCAAAATAATGAAGCATTTTAAAGAAAATGTATATAACAAGCCCATTCAAGTTCATTCAAATATGACATAAAATCAGTGACTTGTCAGTCCATAAGCTATCATCTTTCATACCCTTACCAAATTGTCAAGGGAGTAAGTCAATTCTTCTTTGGGCTGAAGGGTGTGACTCCAATTTCCACACTATTACAAGAGACAAAAAAGTCCAAATAACATCTGACTAAACTCTAGTACCAGATTTTTTCATTTTCTCTACTCTGAGGTCTAATTTTATACATTAGCGTCATAATGTTTAGCATACCATTCTTCTCCTAGAATGTATACTAATGGAAACATTTTGAATTATTGCACTGCATGGAAGAAAAACATTTCACGTTATTCTTTTACAACTTAGTTCCTACAGAAGTGCAGTAACATTCAGAACAGAAATCCAAAAACAAGTCAACTGTTGTTGTTGTGGTCTTCAGTCCTGAGACTGGTTTGATGCAGCTCTCCATGCTACTCTATCCTGTGCAAGCTTTTTCATCTCCCAGTACCTACTGCAACCTACATCCTTCTGAATCTGCTTAGTGTATTCATCTCTTGGTCTCCCTCTACGATTTCTACCCTCCACGCTGCCCTCCAATACTAAATTGGTGATCCCTTGATGCCTCAGAACATGTCCTACCAACCGATCCCTTCTTCTGGTCAAGTTGTGCCACAAATTTCTCTTCTCCCCAATCCTATTCAATACTTCCTCATTAGTTATGTGATCTACCCATCTAATCTTCAGCATTCTTCTGTAGCACCACATTTCGAAAGCTTCTATTCTCTTCTTGTCCAAACTATTTATCGTCCATGTTTCACTTCCTTACATGGCTACACTCCATACGAATACTTTCAGAAATGACTTCCTGACACTTAAATCAATACTGGATGTTAACAAATTTCTCTTCTTCAGAAACGCTTTCCTTGCCATTGCCAGCCTACATTTTATATCCTCTCTACTTCGACCATCATCAGTTATTTTGCTCCCCAAATAGCAAAACTCCTTTACTACTTTAAGTGCCTCATTTCCTAATCTAATTCCCTCTGCATCACCCGACTTAATTAGACTACATTCCATTATCCTTGTTTTGCTTTTGTTGATGTTCATCTTATATCCTCCTTTCAAGACACTGTCCATTCCATTCAACTGCTCTTCCAAGTCCTTTGCTGTCTCTGACAGAATTACAATGTCATCGGCGAACCTCAAAGTTTTTATTTCTTCTCCATGAATTTTAATACCTACTCCGAATTTTTCTTTTGTTTCCTTTACTGCTTGCTCAATATACAGATTGAACAACATCGGGGAGAGGCTACAACCCTGTCTTACTCCCTTCCCAACCACTGCTTCCCTTTCATGTCCCTCGACTCTTATAACTGCCATCTGGTTTCTGTACAAATTGTAAATAGCCTTTCGCTCCCAGTATTTTACCACTGCCACCTTTAGAATTTGAAAGTCAACTACACCTTCTAAAAACCTCTGATATGCAAGTTTGCATGAAGGTTAAATTCATAATAGGGCTCTCAATAGGTAATTCTAACCTTCCTTCTGGTACACTCTCATCCTGTTAAACTTCTTCAGAGTCATCTAATAGGCATCTGGGAGAGCATTCCTGACAAAATGAAATGAAATAAGCGTACAGCATTGTGGGCCGGGAGTCCCCCATTCGGGGAAGTCCGGCCGCCAAGGCGAGTACTTATTGCATTCGACTGGCGCGTTGGAGATGGGGATGAAATGATGATGAGGACAACACAACACCCAGTCCTTGAGCAGAGAAAATCTTCTGCCCCAGCAGGGAATCGAACCCGGGCTTCTTGGAGTGGCATTCTGCCATGTTGGCGTGGCATTCTGCCATGCTGACCATTCAGCTAACGGGGGCGGACAGCATTCCTTACATTTGTTGAGAACAAGTTATGGCAATATGAGAGGAAAGCACCATAAACTATAGGTTGCAGATCAAAAAGTTCTTTTTTCTTCTCTCTGTTAAAGGGGACAGGGACCTGATAACTAAAAGATGGTTTCAGTGTATCATGATCACATTAACTACTTTAAATATCCCAGTTTTTTTAAAGAAAGACTGTGACATTCCGAAAGTTTTCCTGAGTAGAAAATCGACATATTTTCTTTTGTAAATCTGACCCATTTCACATTGTTTTTGTACGAAACTTTGCCCATGGTCATCAGACTTTTTCCATTTGTAATGAGTGCTTGAAAAGTACTGGTGGTGGTGGTGGGGGGGATGGACTTTCCAAGGCTTCTTTTTTCTTTTTTCGCCTTCAGATGTTGGACACAATCTTTGGAGTGGATAGGACCTCTACCTTTTGTTCGGGATTTCAATTATGGAGTGATTTGTGTTGCATTCAACATGCAAGTGATCTGGCACAAAAAACATTTGTGGAAAATAACTTCCAATGATGCGTCATCGTTAACAACTCGTAACAGCATTGCAAATGTGCAAGTATTTGTTCTGACCACCACATATAACACAATTTTAAAGGCAAGGCATTTAAATATTTTACTAAGCACAACACTGCCTCGTCAGCTCGGTGTCTGGCCTTGTCTTCACTGCACGTGTAACAGTACACTTATTCATTCTTGTGACAGAGGACAGTCAGATTGAAAATCCACTGAAGACATCTGAAGCAGACCAGAGTACTTCCAAGCTGCTGCATGTCAGAAGTGCCAAGTCAGACAATTCTTGCTGAATAGTAAATTCATTCTGAAGTTCAAACTACGAGGGGAGTTTGAAAAGTCCATGTAAAAATAAAAACTACTTACGCATTTGGGGTAAACCTTTTTTATTTTTTGACATAGTCTCCTTTTAGATTTATATACTTCGTCCAATGCTGTTCTAATTTGTTGATCCCTTCTGAATAATAAGATCTGTCCAAGTCTGCAAAATAGCAATTAGTTGCTGCAATCACCACCTCGTTTGAATAAAATATTTGTCCCGCCTGCCATTTCTTCAAATTTGGGAATTGATGGGTGAATGTACCGTATTTACTCGAGTCTAAGCTGCACTCGAATCTAAGCCGCACCTGAAAAATGAGACTCAAAATCAAGGAAAAAAAAATTTCCCGAATCTAAGCCGCACCTGAAATTTGAGACTCGAAATTCAAGGGGAGAGAAAAGTTTTAGGCAGCATCTCCAAATCAAAACAAAGTTGGTCCACTGTAATATGAGACAATTTAGGTCGAATGAATGATGATACAGCTACAGTAGTTTGGTTCGAGTCGTAAGCTTAGCAGTTAAGCTTTACCAGGTAGCCATTGCTATGTGTCAGGCACTCCGTCCGTATTTATACGGGTACCCTTCCTTTTTCACGTGCTTCGTCTGGTTTGAATTGATTGCTTATTTTTCTTTGATCTGATAAGCACAGTTTTCTTTGTTATAGGTGTTTACGTCACTCTACGCTGAAAATGCATTACTGTACTGTGTCATGCATTGTTTGTTGTACTCTGATACTGCGTGTTTATGGCCTGTCGCCGATCGCAGCATGGCTTGCTTTTGAGCGCGCTACCGCCGCTTACAAATAAAAAAAAAAAGAAAAAGAGAGAGAGAGAGAGAGGAATTGTCTCATTAGCGAAACAATGGCAAGAGACTGCTACTTGTTGTTACTCACACTGCTGCTTTCTTTGATAATGATTAACAAGAACCAAATAACAGACTGCATATGATAGAAGATGTTCTGAACGAAAGTTTAGCGAAAATTTTTCTCCGTTTGAAAATCTTTGCAGGCGCCTCTTTAGTACATTGCATTCTGCACAGAAATTAGTGATCTTAGATTTAAAAATCTAGCCAATTGCCTCGCTTCATTTCTGACTGTATCACTGTTTAGCATAAGAATAATACGAATATAAACATGACATGATATGTACATTCTTCCGCGTTTGCTGTTGTCTCACTCTAGTTTTGTGGTTTATTACGCAGACAGGATTTAAATGAGATAGTAGCAAACACGAAACAATACATGGCAAAATGTTTATATTCGTATTATTCTTATGGTGACGAGAATACTGCATGTGATTCACAATTTATAAAAGTTCGTATTAGCAACCATCTCTTCTCACAGATAGGAAAAAATTTAGAACGTAGAGTTGGCCATATTGACAAACATCCTAAACATTCTTCCCAGTCGGGTTTTCGTAGTACATTGAAATGCTGCTACATTCGAAGATGAACAATACGGAATTAGTATTTACTTCGTTGGATAATGTATGAAAATGCAGTGGTCGAAACTCGGCGCGGAGAAAAAAGCTTGTCTTCCACCTTTTTTTTGTAATTTATTTACTGACGCAGAGGTTTTGGCGCCAGTATTTATCTTTGTGCCTACAAAGCATGCCTGTGTAGCGCTACATATATTTGACGGCAGAACTAAGTTGTGGCGGCACCCACCGACATTTTTAAGAACTTCCGCTTGCTTTGCACTCGATTCTAAGCCGCAGGCGGTTTTTTGGATTACAAAAACTGGAAAAAAAAGTGCGGCTTGGATTCGAGTAAATACGGTATACACAGTATTCTCAGTGAAGCAACCTTCTGGAATCCAAACTGTGATCTGCTAAGTAAACCATTTCCACTTAACTGTGAGACTACTCGGTAGTACATTACATTTTCAAATCTTTTGGATAAAGATGTCAGTAAGCAAACTGCGTGATAATTGCCTTGTCACCTTTCTTATGAAGAGGTTTAACAATAGCATATTTTAATCTGCCTAGAAAAATTCCCTGCAGTAGTGACACATTGGATATATCACTAAGGATATTACTTCTTAAATTGGAACAACTTTCAAAATTCTGTCTGAAATACCACCAACACCACATGAGCTTTTGTTTCTTAGAATTTTTATAATTATATTAATTTGGTGCAGGATGGTGGTGCTACTTAAAAAAAGGGGGAGGGGGGGGGGGTGTTTCAAATGGCTCTGAGCACTATGTGACTTAACATCTGAGGTCATCAGGCCCCTAGAACTTAGAACTACTCAAACCTAACTAACCTAAGGACATCATACACATTCATGCCTGAGGCAGGATTCGAACCTGCGACCGTAGCGGTCACGCGGTTCCAGACTGAAGTGCCTAGAACCGCACAGCCGATGCTACTTCTAGTTGCTTAAAATTTTGTGGAGTGAAATTTTTAATATATTCTCTTGCTTCTTCAAGTGAACCATTCAATCCTCTTTTTGCTGCCACATTTAGAAAATGGTGTTAAAAGCACCTCAACTTATGAATTGTCAGTCAGAAGATTCTCATTTAGTTTAATTGTTATGATATCTTGTACCCTGACAGGCTGTCCTGTCTCACATTTGACAATATCTAATATAGTTTTTATCTTATTATCTGTATTATTTAATTCTGTCTGGATGTCCATACTTCTGGACATTTTAATGACATTCCTTAAAATACTACAGTATTTTTTGTAATATGTTATGAATCAGTGTCCTACTACCTTGCAGCACAAGAGTTGGACAACTGACTACTGAAATTAAACTGAAACCCAAAATAATAACTCTAATTATTTTTTCCTGTCTGTAAAACAATCTAGTTACTGTTCTTCTTGTCTGCCAGGTAGCTCAATAACACATCTAGATTTCTCATAAATAGCTGAAGGTTTCCTTGATGGGACCTGTACACTCTCACAATTATAATAGAAATATTCTCTGCAGTTAATGCAGCAAACGGACAGACCATAGCATCAGCTGTCACCTTTCCAGCAGGATGAGAAAGAATGGGACAGTTACCATTGTCAACTGCTGTTACATTTCGAAGCATGCACAGCTACAGACTAACTCAAAATTCATGTCATTACCTCCACAAATAGCAGGCACGAGATGAACCAGAAACTCATGAATTTTCTTAGGTTTGTACTATTTTGTCATCTTGTTATAAACAAAAGTCTTACTGTCACTTTGTGTTTGAAAAAATTTTACTGTTGGAAGCATGAAAATCCCTCTCACGCCATCAGGGTGGCAGAACTTATACGGTTGTCTAGTAAATGTCATGTCAAGTACAAAAATCCTGCATGTCAGCAATCACACATAGTATGTTTAAAAGTCTAGCAGTTAGACAATTACACACTCAATAAGATTCTCAGGATAACAAGAAATTAATTTTCCCAACAGGAAGTGTCTTGCTGTTAAGGCAATTCTAGCTGGGTGTAAGAAAAGTTTATCACCACCCACATTCTCTCAGGCCCACACAAGGAGAGAGAATATTTGTACTGTGGGCCACATTTTAGCTGTATGCAACAAGCAAGCATTGCACAAGCCATGGCACCAATGCATTAAAGCTCACACAAAAAACTCTGCTTAAGGGGTAACACCACAACAGAATTTTCAAAAAGTCTTTTTTTAAGAGGCACTGAACCCTCTAAAATATGAAGCAAAAAGTCTAATCATTGAAAACAAATTTGTTCTATGGAATTCAGAGCTACTCCACTAGCACCTCAGTTGACACAAAACAGCCTACTTGTGTCAACTCAATACCCCCTGTAGTGTCTGGGTACAGTTAGAAGCATTTGAAAACAATAATACGTTAGCCTGGCTTCAGTATGTGTTGACTTGTTTCTTTGTGATCCTATAGTATACAGCTTTGTCTTTCAAGTAAGAATGAGTGATAAGAAAGTGTACGCAGGCAGAAAAGGTAGCAGAACATTATATTCAACATGACGTTAAAGCAGTATGTCATCAAAGTGTACAAAGAATACATATGGGGCTGAGAGCAGTTTGGAAGGCGTCAGTACCTCTGCTAAGAAATTGAAAGATAATGACCAGGATTTTGATGTGAACTGCAGATTGAACTATAGGATTATAAATTTTCTTCCTGTTTTCTATGTTATTTCTCAACATGTGAAATATAAAATGTGCTGTGCAGACAACACACTGCAAGAATGAAGTCCTTGAGGCTTAGCTTGACAACAATTATTGTTTGTCGAAACCGCCAAGAAGTTGTTATACCAAGTAGTAAGCTTATATGGAACTTATACAAAATCAACTGTCACAAGATTCGTGCATTCATGGAATTGTTGCAACCAATATTTCAATTGTTCTATGATCAACGCATTGATATAATTTCGATTGCAACAGCAACAGTATGACGGGCCAGTCCTTGGACAGCAAATTAATCGTACGAGTTTTCTAAAAATAGAATTTTTTCATTTGTTCATATCCATACATTTCAAAACTTCAAACGTGTTTTTCTCAGCACCCAGCAAAACTCCAATACTTTTCAATCTTTTTATTTGAAAAATTTAACCACAACTTTGAAATAGCATTCCAAAGTGAACCACATAGGGGATTTTCAATTAGTTAATTAAAAAAATATTTATTAACAAATGACTGTCCTTTTTTGTGAAAACTGAACGATTTTATTCAAACACTCGCCAGTTGCACAAAAATCAATCCCCCCCACCCCCAAGATTCACACTGGCATCAGTTATAGTGTATGCGACAGATCACCTCAACGTCAACTTGCCTTGGGAGAATTGCTGCAGTGTCCCCATTTGTAATATTTTCTGACAAAATTTTTTGTAATATACTTACATGCTCAATAACTAACCCCCCCCCCCCCCCGCCCCCCCCCCCCAAAAAAAGTTCAAGGAATCACTTTTTCTAAGGATATTACAGTGGTGTTACCCCTTAAACACCAGTGAGGACTCAAGTAACACACCCTTGATCAATTTTTCAAAAACTGTAATTTCTGCGTTCCTGAAAAAGCAATTTGTATTTTATTGCATGAATTAACAAAAGTTTGATTATAATTGTGTTTATACTTCTTTTTACACAATCTGGATTTTATTTGTGTAGCTGGATATTTACATTACATCTGACAGAAGCAACTGCTATGGCACTTCCCGCTTAAGACATTTTCCTACTTAACAGTGTCTAAATGGGATTTTACTGCATAGGATCATAATCACAATGTCATACATCAATCGACATAGCATCTCTGACAATTTCAGTACCTTCCAGAGCCACCTCTAGTTATGAAGCAGATAATATTTTCAAAACATTAGTTTTAACAATAATGGGAAGTTATGAAAAAAGAAATATTAGGAACATACACAACTGTGTAACCAACCTTGGATTCATTTTGTGAATTTACAGTACTTGGAAACTGTGGTATGGCTGGTTTCTTAACCTTTGCTTCCTTTATGACAACATCACTGACTGGCTTTGGCACCATCTCTTCAAGAAGTGGTAAATCTTCTTCCACCTGAAAATGATGATAAAAATTGTCAATTCAGACACAATCTATCAGAAAAAAACCCTTATCAAAAGGGGATTGGGGGGGGGGAGGGGGGGGGAGGAGGAGGAGGAGGAGGAGGAGGAGGATCTTCTTGGGTTCACTAAATCACTGACATGACTACACCTGCATATAACTATTATGACACACTCATGTTTTCAATAATCTTCCGCTAAATCTCAGCTTCCAAGCTTGCAAGTTTTCTTTCTCTTTCGTGAGTGCCCATCGACAACTCAATGTTTCTGCTATTCTGTAATTGGTCTCCTTTGCTCCAAATTATTTACATTCTGTCTCATTTTTCTTGCTTTAGCCACTCCTTTCTGTGGCACCCACAGGCTGAGTGATGGACAGTATAAATCATTTCTTCTTCTAGAATTATATTTATTCATGTTACAGTAGTTTTTGAACTGTGATTGATTGTTGACAAAAATCTTTGTAAGGGAGTAAACACATTATGAGGCTGTTGTCAGCATGCTCAACTTTTTAAAAAACTATCTACAGGAGGGTTCTAGCATGGAAATCACTCATTTTCCCTATTACATGCATTTGCACAATTTTTGCTCAATGACAAGTTACCCCAGAGTAGGATGACATACAGCATCTCTTGTAAGCTCGCTACATGTATTGACAGAAGACACAAAACTGTGGAGTCTCATTTACATCTGATGAGGGTGCTGTTATTGAGGGAACAAGCATTATTTCTGGCTGACTGATCACGTGAGACCAGCTAGCCATCCAATTCAAGCCCAAGCGGCCATGACACCTCTCATTCTATGTGAGTCAGTCAATGCTATGCTCTGATCTTCACTGACAGACAGTGATCGTTCAGCAGATAGGACGATATTCGCAGAGTTACAGATAGTGTCAGTGACAATTCTCTTTGATATTGGTATGTCTATTTTCATAAATCAATCCTCACATTTCATTATTGGTGCTCTGTCATTGGACAATGTAAAATAAAAATTATGGGTGTATGGACATCAAGAGAGTCCACTGGGAGGCAAAGTGCAACTTTTGATCAAATATAACCAAATCATAACTTATTTCAATACACATAGTTGTGATCACATTTAAATTGTTTATTTTTAGATGACCAGTTTTGATCTTCTAAGAGATCATCTTCATATCTCACATTTCTGGATGACTGTAGGAACTGTTGGCATGGGGCAGGTCCACCTGTACAGGCATGGAGAACTGCGCTCAGTGCACTAAGAGCAGTGTTGGTGTGGAGCAGGTCCACTTGTACAGGCGTGGAGAACACTGCTGTAAGTGTACTGAGCACTGTTCTCCATACCTGCACAGATGGACCTGCACCATGCCAACGGTTCCTACAGTCATCAAGAAATGTAAGATCTGAAGATGATCTCTTGTACGATCAAAACCAGTCATCTAAAAATAAACAACTTAAATGCGATCACAACTGTGTGTATTGAAATAAGTTATAATATTAACAGATCACTGTATTTCCTGGAACAATTTCCAAAAAAATCAATCGGACACAGCTGTTCCTGGTAGTTACAGACCCACCAATGGAAAGCATTTTTAGACTGGACACATACTCTACATTCTGTGCATTCTATTCAACCTTCAGTGCCACGTGAAATAGTTCAATTGGCACAATTGTTTTAGCCAGAGTAGGGAAGGCTTTGAACTTTCATGCCCATATAGAGTTAAAACCAAAACTTTCAGACAGACCATGGTTCTTTAAAACCCATCAAATTCTACAAGCTTTCAGTAGAAGTTAGGTTACAACAGGCCAGACTGAAACACCAAGAAGTGCTTTTCCCCGTCTCCTTCAGCCAATGGTCTTCCCTTGGTGGTAGTACGAAAGCCAGATGGCTCCTCTCACTTGTGTGGCGGTTTTAGACTTGTATTTGATGCGAAAGCAGAAGTTGATCCATACCTGTTACCGCTTCCCAATGAGCTCTTTTCTAAATTCTCTGGGAGGTCAACTTTTCCCAAAATCGATCTCACAGAAACTAATTTTCAGCTTCTGTTAGATGACGAGTCTAGGAAAATTTTGATGTTGAACATCCAGTTTGGCACCTAGTGGTATAATCGATTACTGTTCAGAGTAGCTAGTGCACTTTCCATATTTCGAACACTTTTGGAACAAGCATCCCCTACTTTGTAAACTACCTGAATGACATTTTGGCAATGGGGCATACTAACGAAGAACATTTATGTAATTTGCATCTTATTTTCATGGTGCTCGCAAACAAAATGGTTCTTTTCTCAGCTTTTTGTTACATACATCAGCTTCACTCTCAGTAAAGAGGGCGTTCGGCCCATGCACGGGTACATCACAGAAATACACAAAATGCCAGTCCACAAATTAGTACAAGTCTGACAAGTGTTTTTGGACAATGTTAACTATTATACTCAGTTTATCCCATGGGTGGCTGATGTCACTTACCCAATCAAAGAGTTTTGCCGAAAGTGGGTTGTCTTTCACTGGTCGAACGCTTGTCAAAAAGCATTTCCAACCTTCAAATCGTGCCTTCAATTAACGCCCTGTTTAATGACATCCCAGCCTCATTCACTATTAATCCTAGCTACAGATACCTCACTGCATGGCATCAGAGCCATCCTGCTTCATACCTTTTGCAATGGTCCCAAAAAGCCTATTGCATTTGCACCCACAACATTAAATCAAGCCCATTAATCCCAGATTGAAAAACAGACATTGGCTAACATTTTTGGTGAGCACAAATTTCATATTTTTTTGTATGGTCATAAGTTCCATTTAATTATCATAAGCCATTATTATCCTTGTACAGGCTCAAGGCTTAGTGGACCTTATAT
The DNA here is from genome assembly GCF_021461385.2 of Schistocerca piceifrons. Taxonomy (NCBI): domain Eukaryota; kingdom Metazoa; phylum Arthropoda; class Insecta; order Orthoptera; family Acrididae; genus Schistocerca; species Schistocerca piceifrons. Next base: position 692,227,341 of record NC_060149.1, read on the forward strand.
CTAGAAAACTATCTGTACAGTATTCACTACTGTCAATCCAACGAACATTCAAATGTGAACACTTTGTCTCGACTTCCCATGGGCCCAGCCTCAGACATCAGCAGGCAGGAAACAGTCCAGATGGGAACCCAAATAGAGCAATCCTTCGAAGATTTTTCAATCAATTCTAAAGATGATGCAGCAGCATCCAGGTGTGGCCCACTGCTCCATCTGGTCCTCCAGCATGTTCGCATGGGATGGCCCACCAAGCTGCTAGCTACAATACCACCAGGAATCTGTCGCAATTTCAAATTCATCAGGGTATCCTGCTACTAATGCGAGAAAATGGCAACTGTCTGGTGGTGGTGTCGTCATCCCTGCAGCAATGGGTGTTGCAGCTACTCTACTAGTCGCACTGGAGGACCATCCAGATGACAGAGCTAGTGGTGGGATGATGACTTACAAGAACTTTTCATTCACACTTTCAAAATGCAAATGGCTAAAGCTATGGCACCAGTTAAAGCAGATTCAGCACTTAAAACCTTTTTAGCTTCTTACAGGTTGACAACCATACATGGCCATAGCCCGGCATAACTATTCCATGAGCGTACCCATCTATCATTGCTGGATCTTCAATTCCCACCATCTGAGCAAGTCAAAGAGGAATGAATACCACTTCCTGTGGGGGCCCCAATGTGGGCACGCACTTTCAGGAAGTCCCCTGGTTGTATTTAGGGGTATACTGCAGCACAGCAATTGCACCAGGTGGTTCTGATAGTGGCTGCACATTCGATACTGTGCAGACACTGCAACCAGCTTGAGATGCTGCGACATTGACATCCCAGAACTGGGCTCTTCAACGGCTCACCTAAGACAATGGACGGCTGGTCCCTCCATCCCACCTACTACAGGGAGTAGCCACACAAATGGATCTGCCTCATCCATCAGATAAACTGACAGGGCTGCCATAACAACACTGATGCAGACTGCTTCCAACGTTCCCCAGTTTTGGCCTCAGTCATTTATGTCTATGTTCAGCGAGGGTGCTGACAGCGAGGAACACACATTATCTCTGGCCAAGCGATCGTGTGAGATCAACTAGGGTGATTTAAGCCCCAGAGGCCATGAACTCTCACTCATTTTCTACGAGTTAACCAATGCTGTATTCTGCTTTTAAGCAACGGTTCCCTAGATCATGAAATTATCATTACACATTACCAGGTAATCAATCAGCTCTTATTGTTATCCAAGTTAACCAAGCCTGTGTGTGAGATTGCTGGAGTGCGGTTACACTTCGGCACACACAGACTGGTATACTTATGTGTACTAACTACTGTGGTGGTTTCCACCACCATCTCTCAGTATCACCACATCTGTTCTACTATCTATTCACTTACCTGTCTTAAGCTTAGCTTGTATGCACGGCGAACTAATTGTGTGAATCCTTTTAATTTTATTGTTGCTCAGGACAACTATTTTATTTTATTGTGACCTTATCGACTTTTGTTCCATGATGCAGTGTACTATGCAAGTGACCTTAGAAAAGTGAGTCATGAAACCATCTGTGAATGAAAATAGGAACAGTACAACAATCAACAACAGTATTCTGTTCTTTCGAGAACAGTTACTGTCTTCATATATACAGTACAACAATTTTTTGACATTTGCATGTCAAAAATCCGATACTGCTTGGATTTTGTTTTACGTAAATTCAGTGACAGTCCATCTCCAGAGAAACAGTTATTAATTATTAAGAAAATATTATTTACATTTTCAATTGTTGAAATTACTCTGCTACATATGATTATAATTTTTCCATTGTCAGCAAAGAGAACTATTTCTTTTTCTTGGATATGTGATGGAAGATCATTTATGTATAACAAGAATAAGATTGGACCCATTCATTATACACTGGTATGAAAAACTTAAGGACAAAAGTAACTTTTGCATGATGTGTTACTTCCAAGTAACACAGCTTGAGGAAACTTGGACCATACACAGAAAGAACTGCTATAGTATGGTGCAGAACAGAAATATGCACAGAGGTGCATAGAATTACACTTATATACAAAGACAATAATTACACTGAAGTCATGGCAATTTATGATGGTCCCCTGGGCATTACAACAGACAGGACATGATTCTTAATAGGGTGTGTGATCACGTTCTGCAGTGTGCTCTCATGCTGGCCACAAGGTTGGTAAGGAGTTCTTGTGGTAGAGCACTACATTCCTCCACCAACAGGTCTGAAAACTTCTAGGTGGTCATTGCTGCATATGGATGTGCTGCAACCCATCTCTTCAATGAATCTCATCTGTGCTTGATGTGATTTAAGTAGGGGGAACAGGCAGGCTAGTCCATTTCAGAAATGTCCCTTCATTCCAAGCACCCCTCCACCTGTGCTGCTTGATTTGATGCAGTCACACACTGTCATGCATAAAAATGACATTGGGTTGGATGCACCCCTGAAAATATGCACATGGGGAATGAGTACAGAGTCAAAATAACACTGAACCCATGAGTGTACTGTGTTCAAAGATTTGAAGTCGGTATGCCCATGCAACATTATGCCTCTCCGCATCATAACACCTGGATCACCAAAACGATCATGTTTGACAATGTTTCTGGGTACTGCTGATGTGCAGGTATCAAAAGAACACAAAATACAGCAGAACAACCCCAAGCAGTCCCATGCATGAGATTGCATGCCTTGCAATCATGTTAAATGTTACTGAAATTGCAACCACTGAACAACATGGATTCCTTCTTGACTGTTGCAAACTGTAATGCATCGTATGCTGCTGTAGTTGACTATGGTCAACCACCTCCTCGCCTTTGGAGAGAAGTGCCCTGATGTGTAATGCTAACCATCCGTGCGAAACAATGCTATGAACAATACCAAACTCCTGGGCTACATTGTCATACTTTGCCTTTCTTACAGTTTCCAGACAATTCTTCCCCACCTGAAGTCGTGCCTCTGGGCCATGTTGTGGTGAAGACTACCACCATAGTGCAACATAACTGCTTGCTGATGGACACATCAGCTTTTCCTTATTCCTTTAACTATCTCATGTTGTTGACATTATAGTTACACTGACCTCACACCATGTCACGTCCATTTTTCAGTGCACTGAATGGGAGACCAAAAGAGAGTAGTTAATGTGTTATGTTACATTATTTATCTTATGCTAAAGTTTTGCGGAACAGTATGTATTCCTGAAGTACACCTGTAGTGATCGATCCTCACTCTAAAGATGCTGTTTATTGTGTATACTCACATAGTTTCTTAATGAAACATCTGCCTCCTTTTAATTGGACAGAATGAAAACCAGTTATCGGCAAGATCTCTGATACCATACTGTTTGAGCTGCTCTATGAGAATATTGTGAACTGTACAACCAAACGGTTTCGACAAGCCTTAAAAGATACGACTTAGGAATATTTTGTCACTTAAATTTTGTATAATCTAATTTGTGAATTGAAAAATAGCATGTTCAGTGGGGAGACTCTTCTGAAAACCAAATTGAAACTAAGTTCTTATTTAGAGAGAGGTGTGTTATGGTTTTTGGATACATAATTTTTTCTATATCTTTGAGGAGAAGATAAGTAGTGAGCCTGGTTGGTCTTAGTACTTTTCTTGTAAAGGAATGTGATAATCGTGTCTTTCAGTTTTTGTAGTGATATCCCTTGTGATAGTGATGAGATGCTTATGTGACTGAATACGTTGAATATATGGGAAGAACAGAATTTTAGTACTTTATGTATATAATGTCGATTCTGTGACAGTTTTTGGTTTTGAGGGAGTTAATTACATTCTTAATTTCTTTGGCAGGATATGGTGTAATTGTAATTTGATGTTTTGAGTGAGAAATTAATTTTTTCACATATTCTATTGCTTTATCCCTTGAGTTGGGTTGTCCATGCTAATCTTCTGAGCTACTTCAAGGAAGTGATTATTTAATATGTTGGCTACCTGACAGCTATCATTTACTAATTGCATATTTTCTCTAATGATAAGTCCTCACATTCCATATTTGATTTTCCAGTTTCTCCTTGTACTATTGTCTACATAGATTTAATTATATTATCCAAAGTACTGATGTAAGACATTTTAGAGACACTTTCTTAATCACTTTCCCTAAAACAGCACAGTACTTCTTATAATATGTATTCAGTTCTTTATTTGTCCTAATCATTTCAAATGATGTCCTTTTCCTTGCACACGACGTTTTGATTCCTTTGTGTCTTATTATTAGCATTCTTTATGGTTTTCTTGGGTAAGCAGCTGTTACAGACTGATAGAAAACCATCTATGAATACATTAATAGGGTGTACAAGCAAGCACAGAAAAAATTCCTGCAATTTTCCCAGTTAAAAATACTCTTTTTCCGTGTTAAATTACATATTTCTCTTGAAGTTGTAAAACTTGTCAATTCTTTGAATGGTGAAGGTTTTATACATTGGCGTAAGACTTTCCGGAACTTTAAAAAACAAAAACCAGCAAAATATAAAGTATTTTGGAAAGATCTCTGATACGCAGCAACATGTACACTGTATTACTACATCACAGAAGTATAAATACGAATTCCTCCAAATACAGCACAGCAGCTTCCGAAGCACTGAAATTGCAATGTGCTTTTGTCACCCAGTTATAGCCCATGTCACGTGATCTAGCCAGCCAATGACAGCAGATATTCAGAGCATAGGACACACGATGTAGTCAGTCAATAGCAACATAAAAGTTAAGTAGCGTGAACAATCAAATGGGAAAGTTAAGGATTTAAATTAATATGCATACTGTGTAGGTACAATAAAAGCAAAGCTTTCACATAATATATTGGCCTTTTTCAGTGTGTGTTACCCTTTAAGATAGATCAAATACAAATGTGCCACTAAAATTTTAAATACTGGCATAAATGACTGGTCTTCTCAGTCTGGCACTTTCCTATGTGGCTGGGCCTCAAAGTGTTAAGTTTTGAATGAGAGTCAAATGCTCTGTGATTTACGAAAACCTTCACACACTTTCATGCCACATAATACATCTTGCACAAAAGGAAACTTACTATGAAAGTAATGCTTCTCAAATCACCATCTGCAATATTTACCTGGAACCTGTTAAGTGCCCCGCACACAAATGATTGATTGCAGCAATCCGAAAAATGTGATATTGCCTGTAATCTGTCACTTCCCCTGACATCTTACACCCAAGTGACTTGCCAAGCAATTTCAGTCACTATCATGAACATCACTGTGTTGAGAAGTTCCGCTATGGAAAATGAACTGCTGAGTTTAGCAGCAGTTGCAGCTAACTTCCATATCCTCATGAATACTTGTAAAACATAAATTTAAAACACCAGTAAATGAGAATTAGAATTTATTACACTTGTTTTGAAACATTTTTTTAGTGTTCCAACATAGTTCGTTTTACGTTTCTTAGTTCTCAATTCCCTTTTATTGTTTCTCTTATACGAGGATTGGAACTTAAATAGTAGCAACTATTTATTCACAACCGATACAAAAGAGTTACATGTTTGCACCTGTTACTGTCCTTCAAAATAGTCACCAACGTTGTGTAGAACTGGCTGCCAGCAATGTGGAAGGCGTAGTATACCGTTAGCAGAGCCTGTTCTGTTGATGGTGCGAATGGAGCGGTCTACTGCCTGTCGAATCTCTGGAACAGTTCTGAAGCGAATGCCCTGAAGTGGTTCCTTCATTTTCGGAATCAAATCAAAATCACCCTCACCTGTGACCAGCTTTGTGAAAGAAGCGTTGACACTTTCTGCGCAACCCATCCATCATTTTGCATCACAATGGGCGGGTGCATACAGCACAAACTTTGGCTGCTCTGTTCGGTCAATGGCCCTGGGAAGTACTGTGCCATCCACCATACTCCCCGGACTTAATTCCTTGTGACTTTGATTTGATTCCAAGGATGAAAGAACCACTTTTTGCCATTTGCTTCAGAACTGTTTCAGAGATTTGACAGGCAGTAGACCGCTCCATTTGCACCATCAACAGAACGGGCTCTGCTAACGGTATACTACGCCTTCCACATAGCTGGCAATGGGTTCTACACAATGCTGGAGACTTCTTTGAAGGACAGTAACAGGAGCAAACATGTAACTCTTCTGTATCGATTGTGAACAAATAGTTGCCACTATTTAAGTTCCAACCCTCGTAATTTAACTACCATTACTCCTCAACTCCTTTTTATTCATTAGTCTTACAATTTAACTGCAAGTATTTACATAGTTTACTCTATGTGTCTATAGAGATATTGCCAACAGCAGAACTACTGATTACCGAAACTCTTTTATAAATTGTGTCAGGTAGAGTTACATTGTATGAAATGAGATAGGATTTGAGTATAACTATAACAGATTTCCCTGAACATTTAAATTAAAAATCCTGTTAACTTTACAGTAGGTATGTATGTCATTCTGTTTAGAAGTTAAAAATTTTAATAACGCATATAATTATTTCATAAATAACTCAAAATCATGAAGAGGAAGTCCACTGCATCATGACTATGAATTTCCTATCAATTCTACTTCTATAGCACAAGCTTCAACATGCAAATCACTGAAAAATCAGAAGGTGTAGTTTGTATTACTTCTTGATATAAAGGACAACTGCAGCTTTCACTACACCTCTCAAGAGTAGTTTGTGGTCTCTGGGTAACTTTAAATTCTAACGCAAATTTCTTACTCAATGTGGGCAAAGGAATGAATTGCATGCAATCCATCAGATTGATTGGGATTTTCATGCGGACAGTGGTTGGCAATTGATTACCGTGGTTTGCCCACACATATGATCTACGAAGTGACTGATCATCTATGAGACGGATTGCTATGATCCATCACTCGTGTATGGGGCTGTTTAGAAATGTAAACAGTCATGCACATCGAAAGCAGTTTATTGTCATGAAGTGTTGCATAGTCTTCATCCTAAAGCCTTTGACACATTTTACTATTGGCAGATGCCTGTGTGTGCACTGTGTTTTGTTGTTGTAAATGGTGCATTTTCTTCGCAACTAAAGTTTTATTTTAGTGTTATTCTCATGTTTATGTTTTATTCTGGGCTAAAGTAATATTCTCTGTTATAGTATCAGTTCTTACCAGTCAAAATTACGAGAATTAAATGAAAACGAAATCAACAAAAAATTCCTGGAAATCTAAAAAATTTCCAGTATTTTCCCAGATGAAAAAATTCTCAGATTTTCCCAGATTTCCTGGTTATCCCGGGGCATATATACTCTGATCAAATTTGGAATTACCACTGTCAGATTAAACACATCCTTCTGGACACATTCCTTTAAGCTTTCTGTTGTCTGTTAATTATTGTAACAGTTTTTTAGGATACCACTGCATTTTAACCACATAATAAACATTTATATCACCGATTAATATGGCCTTGTTTCATGACTTGAGGAAATGTCCTCTCAATAAAAGTTTTAGGAGGATGTCTTTTGGTCAGCATAATATAAAGTATTAGTTCAGCACCAGGTACCATGCACCTTAGACAGTACCAGTTCCACGCCTGATTACTGGGTAAATTGATATTACAGTCACATCTTTCTACAGCAGGTGAAAGGTGGACCATAGTTCACTGTTTTAGTAATAATGTATAAATATTTGACTGATGACTTTAGATGGGAATATCCTGTTTCAATATTGGAGCAATTACCATCTTCGTGCTCCTGTCAAAAATCACACTCCCAAACTGGAAGAGCATGTTCTGAGCTTCACTTTCGCCCATTTGATTATGTGCATTAGGCCCCTAAAACTTGAAACATTGTGAGGTTGTGCACAAACGGTCTGTACTTGAACAATAGTAATTCCATTTGCCTACCCACTGATTGCAGATGCATATTCTTTGCTTCACAAAGTGACAGGTTGATTCATTATAGTTCTTGAGGTATTTGGAACAGATCTCTCAGCTATTTGGTAAATTTTGTTAGTGATAAGTTTCATCATATTCTTCGTGTTGTTTTAATGTTTAAACATAGCCATTTGGCTGAAGAGTATCATGTTGATCCTAGTGAGAACAAATTTTGGTAGCCTCCTTTCAGCAGCTACTCAATCTGGTAACTGGAACCAGACTGGGAAATCATCAGTGGGGTGTAGATCAACACCCAGTACCCATTTAGTGGGGAGTCTCCAGTTTCAACAGCTGAGATACAGAGACTGAATTCTAATTTCTCAGTGTTGTTTTAACATAAAAAATAATCCAGTTGATTTTGTATCCTGATTGATTACTGCACATGAGACGTGCATCTACTTTACACCAGGAGCGGCACCTCAGTCAAACTAATGCTTGGAAAACTTACGGCCAATGTTTTCTGGGACCCAAAGAGAATTATTTGTATTTATTACCTTGTGCAGCATAAAACTAAGAGTACAATAGCCAAAATGTACACTATCTCCTGCATCAACCAAATAAATTAATGAATAAATAAATAAATAAACAAATAAATAAATAAATAAGCAGCAGCCTGGATTGCAAAAGGGGGAAATCATCTTATCAGGGCAATGCATTTGCTCATAAAGTTACTTAGGCAATAGAAAAACTATGGACTCCAGCTTATTTAGCAGATCTGGTATCCTCTGAATTTTCTGTCCCCCCCCCCCCCCCCCCCCCCCCCAAAAAAGAAAAAATAAAAATAAAAATTATGGCTGAAATAATTTTGAGTTAAGTAAATAAGTTAGGTCAAATGTACACGGATATGTTGCAGACATTCCACAATTTTCGAGAATACACTCTTGTAACTCAAAAAGTGATGGAAAATTGGTACCTACCTAAAAAGTACTGGTTATCTAGACACATAAGTATTTCACAGTCTAGGTATGAACTTTTCACCTTAATTAAGCAAGTCTTCTGGTCCAGACCAATTATGTTCCTTTCAGAGTACGCTGATGCAATAGCTCCACACTTAACAATCATATACAACTGCTCGCTCAGCAAAAGATCTGTACCAAAAGACTGGAAAGTTGCACAGGTCACACTAATATTCAAGAAAGGTAGTAGGAGTAAGCCATTAAATTACTGACACTAATCATTAACATCAATATGCAGCAGGTTTTTGGACAATATAATGTGTTCGAACATTATAAATTACCTCAAGAGAATGGTATATTGATACACAGTCAACACAGATTTAGAAAACGTTGTTCTTTGAAACACAACTAGCTCTTTACACACACAAAGTGTTGAGACTGATGACGGGGGATTTCAAATTGATTCCACATTTCTAGATTTCCAGAAGGTTTTTGACAGTGTACCTCACAAGCAGCTTGTAGTCAATTTGCATGCTTATGGAATGTCATCTCAGTTATGTGACTGGATTTGTGATTTCCTGTCAGACAGGTCATAGTTCATAGTAATCGACAGAAATTCACTGGGTGGAACAGAAGTGATTTCTGGCATTCCCCAAGGTAGTGTTATTGGCCTTCCGCTGATCCTTATCAGTCTAAACGATTTTTGAGACAATCTGAGCACCCATCTCAGGTTGTTTGCACATGATGTTGTCATTTATCATGTAGTAAAGTCATCAGAAGATCAAAACAAATTGCAAAACAATGCAGAAAATATATCTGTATGGTGCGAAAATTGGCAGTTGACCTTAAATAGTGAAAAGTGTGAGGTCATCCACAAATTCTAAAAGGAATCCGTTAAATTGCAATTACACGATAAATCGGTCAAATTTAAAGGCCATAAATTCGACTAAATACCTACGAATTACAATTATGAACAACCTGGATTGGAAAAAACACATAGAAAATGTTGTGGGGAAGGCTAACCAAAGACTGCATTTTACTGATAGAACACTTGGAAAATGTAACAGATCTACTAAAGAGACTGCCTAATATTACACTTGTCCATCCTCTTTTGGGGTTCTGCTGCATGGTCTGGGATCCTTACCTGACAGAATGAACAGAGTACATTGAGAAAGCTCAAAGACGAGCAGCATGTTTTGTATTATCGCAAAACAGAGGAGAGAGTGTCACTGACATGATACTGGATTTAGAGTGAACATCATTAAAAGAAAGGCGTTTTCGTTGCGGCGGAACCTTCTCACGAAATTTCAATCACCAACTTTCCCCTCCAAATGTGAAAATATTTTGTTGACTTCGAATAACATAGGGAGAAATGATCATCACAATAAAATAAGGGAAATCAGAGCTCACATGGAAAAAGGTAGGTGTTCATTTTTTTCAACGTGTTGTTAAAGATTGGAACAATAGAGAGCTATTACGAAGATGGTTTGATGAACCCTTTGCTGGCCACTTCAATGTGATCTGCAGAGTAGCCATGTGGATGTAGATGTAGTTTTTAATTACAGTTGTAAGTTTCAAATTCATGTTCTTTTTTGGGGTTAAATGCCCTCTAAATGATCAAAACAATGGAAGCATCACGCTATACTTGAGAAAAGGTTTACTACAGCCAAAAATGCTCCCTTTGAATATGTGTCATTGGTCTTTACTATGTGGCCTTCAACAAGAGGGAATAAACTGCAAAGAATTTTATTCCCTTTCTGTACAGTACTAAAAATAGTAGCACCGTAAACTTTAAACTCACCTCTTTCTCAGTCTTTTTTTGGATCTGCTGAATTGCCCTAGCATGCTTAGCCATTGCACGTAGTTCTTTTGGGTATGGAGTTGGGGCTCGCATCAGGCGACCTGGTTCTTCAGCAACTGCATCTGCTGCAAAGCTTATATGTTGTTTTGTCCGCCTTGTTTTGGTATCTGGTCGTTTGGTTATTTCCTGTATTCTTACTCTTTCCATCTCTGAAATATAATAATATGGATAGATAACAACATAAAATGACAAAGGGAGACAAGTGCGTACTTATGAGTGATATTTTTCATCAAACCACTTGCTTATGCCACACCACACAAAACCAAAACTCTATTCCAAAAGCACTTCATCTTTTAACTGAATTTCCAGCAATACTGCATAATATTTATTTAAATACTAGAAAAAGGTTCTCTTAATATCGGTGGGTATTTGTATGTTGTCTATTGATGAACATCCATTTACAATTTACATCCATTTCGAAATGATTGTGCATTATCTTATGGTGCAAAGGACAATCATAGCTTTGCCAACAGACTACTTTGTTTGTTGTAAATGACAGAATAAGCAGATTCATGATCATTACAGTATTGTACTTTTCTTACTGCAGTTGTTCATAGAAAAAAGTGAAACCGAGATGTCATTCTCTATCTGCCCCAAAAAAAGAGAGATAGGGAAAGAAAGGAAATATATACACACACACACACACACACACACACACACACACACACACACACACACACAAAATTACACAAGTGTAGACATAAAAACAATGTCTGGACGATGTTTTATGAAAGAAATGCTTTCTGCTTCAATTGGCAGCTACCCTTATTCAGTTGTGAGGATTTATATTGTTGTCACTCATGCTTATGTCCTCCATAATGTCATTCATATCTAGATGCACTCTCTTCTTTCTAAATATCATTCATCTTATGCAAAGTCTTTGAAACAATATATGATTGTTGAATTTTTTAAACATTAACATGTTGGCCATGGCATTTACTGATGGTTTCCTTGAATCAATGTACTCACAACATAGGACTGTGCCCCCTCAACGCAGCAACTAGTATCTTCCAATTCAATTGCAGTGGACTGTACAGTTTTACGGAGAATATTTGAAACCAGGATTTCATGGAAAGCAGAAGGTCCACATTAGAATATTTCATGTGTTTATGATATTACAATTTAGTGAACTATCAATTTCTGAGTGAGAGATGGGTACACTGAATCTGTACACTCCACATTCATCAAGCACAGTAACACAAAGAATGTATGATATTTTACTGTTATAATTCCACTGCAAACTCAAATTGAAAAACTCTCCTTATCACCACTGCCACTAAAGGAATTCTATGGAACTAGCGAAAGAGAGGGGTGGGGTACGAAAGATCTTGAAGGAATTGTACGGGAATGAGGAGTGGGGGGGGGGGGGGGGGGGTGTGTCATCCATACATTACGAATACAAAATGAAATGATCTATGTCAAATACATTCTAAAATAAAATAAAAACAATTACAGACTGTATATGAAGTCAAAACTCACCTGAAATGTGATATTTCTGGGAGCTCTGTGGTAACATAAAATTCACACAAACCATTTGATTAGTCTCTCTGTCCATTTCTTGTTGCAAAGTGGGCAGAGGCATGCTCTGGTTGTCTGATAGCCACAGAGCATTAAGTTGTGTGAGATTCAGAATTGAAACAGGTAAATTTTTCAGACGATTTTTACTCAAATTCAATACACACAGTTTTGACAGGTGTCCAATTTCAGCAGGGATGTGATGGAGTTTATTTCCACACACACTTAATATGGACAGGCTGGAACAGCTTCCAATTTCTAAAATTAAAAAAGTTTAACTATTTCAGCACAGTATTCACACATCAAACACATGTTACAAGAAAACAACTACTCCACAAGAATTACCAAAACATATTTTTCAATCCATTAGGTATCTTACTAGTTTCCTCCAAATTCATGAATAGTGTCACTTAGGAAAACCAGTTTCCCTTGTGCAAATATTCATAATGTCTGTAAAAAAAAAAAAAAAAACCACAGTGTTTATCTCATTATTGAACAATGTGTTCATTATTTCTTGTAATGCAAATGGATATCCAAAGGAATCAGTCTGACAATGCACAAATGCATCAAACAGTTCTGGTGGAGGAGCTCTTGGAATGAGAGGGTATTCAGTAAATGGACAGGACTGTCCATTCCCCCAACTTAAACCACATCAAGCACGTGTGGGATGCAAAAGTTGGGTAGACAGATTGCAGTATCCCCATGCACCTGCCAATTGCAGTGGCGGAGGATTGTAATGCCCTAACACACGAACTCCTTATCAACTTTGTGAGCAGCATGGGAGCAAGTTGCAGAGCATGCATTGCTGTCCGTGGTGATCACACACCATATTAAGAACCATGTCCAACCCTTTGTAATTGTCCAGAGGACTTTCATATATGACCATGACTTCAGTGTAATTATTGTCTTTGAACAAAAATATCTATTCTGTTTGTATCACTATGTCCTCCTTTCAGTTAGCTTCTGTGCTATGCTGTAGCAGTATGGTCCAAGTTTCATAGCTATGTTACTTGTCAGTGACACATCAAGCGAAAGTTACTTTCATTCATAAGTTTTATACAAATGTGCCAGAAACATTATAAATAATGGCATAAATCGCTTGGTTTTCTGGGCCCAATTTTTTTTTTTTTTACGTGACTGGACCTCAAAGTGCTACTTGTATCTGTACCACTGAGAAGCTTTTGTACCATACACAGTAAACATGCGACAATAATCATTGCCCACAATTTTGCTTCCTAAACCAACAAACAAAAAGTAGTGTATTGTTCTGTAGACTTTATTTTTAACAGGTTCCCAAGAGAAAAGGAAAATGTAAATGGCAAAAAATGTGCACTGTCTCTAATCAAAATTTCTCCTGTTGCACTTCTTTTTCTTTTGTTTTAGAGCTCAAACACAAACTGAGGTCATAAGCACCCAGGTCATAACTTTAGAACACCAATACGTAAGTAAAGTTAAAAGTAACTATACAGTAAGCCCAATCAACGGAAGAAAAGAGAACTAAAAACAAGTACTTCCCCTTGGAGAAAGGTCCACAAAATATGCCATAGAGACAGTGGAGACCCATACCTAAAGATTAAATGCCCTTCATCATATAGCTGCGACGTGACTGACAGCTTGAGCATCGTTTTCTAAAATGGCCGATAGCTACAGTCTGCACTCAATGAAACTGCCTGTCCATCTAACATATTAAAATGTGTGATTAGTGCTTCACTAAACATCTGAATAAATTCTTAACATTTTTCATATATCATAAAATATTCAGTGTATACTATAAAAACAGAACAGACTGTACTTGTTATAATATTCTCACAGTCATGAAATGAATTCTGTAGCCTTGGACTATGTGTCCACAGGACAGCAGAAAATATGGAGGCTTACTTGAACAGATTTTATAACTACATAAAACACAATGAGTTTACAAATAAACTTTAGTGTTTTGGAAGAGGAAGACTCACAGGGAGAATTCACATTCAATTACAGATACAACTTCATGAAAAAGTGGTGTGAGGAGTGAAACAGGGAGTAGTTGAGACATTAATTTTCATTAATTAGCATTAAATAAGATTTACTTAAATTCCTTCACAACATTACCTGGTGGAAGTTCTTGTAAAATGTTATCATCTACATTCAGAATGTGAAGCTTCCTCAGAAGTCCAATTGAAGCTGGAAGCATTGTTAAATCATTTTGACTCACAATCAGCTCTTCCAAACTGGATAATTTGCCCATGTTGTTTGGCAATCCTACAAGTTCATTGTCATCTAATTTGAGGGTGACTAAAGCCTTCAAATTCCCAAGGGTTTCAGGGACAGTCTAAAAATTAAGGTTCATGTAAGAGTTGTGTTAATGAAAACAGGTAAAAACACAGTTCACATATAGCACAATTTGAATAGGTAATCTCAAACAATAAATTCACTGACATTTTACCTCAGTGTAACCATTTACGACTATAAATTGTTATTATCACACAGTGTATACAAAACAAGACAACACTATAGGATATATCTCTAACTCCTAGTTTAGTAATTCAGTCAATGACATTTAATAAAATATTTGAGCATGTTGTATGGAAACATGTGGTAGTATTGAAGACATGTCACTGTAACCACAAATGATGTAACAAAATATGACAAAGTATGAATACACATTTGATTATATAGTTCTTTGTTACTGTCTATCCACTGCAATATTATTGTTAAAAGATATGTGCATTCATTATAGTTTTGTGCTGCTGTTCTGTGTAACAAAAAGTGGTGCTAAATAAATAGTTATTTTACCCAGAACCACAACTGTTGACACAAATTAGAGACGAGTATTTAAAAATCACAAACATTATTCAAATTTACTGTATCAATTTAAGGCTGTGATCTTTCTGGTGGGAAAATGAGAAAAATATGGTTTTTAGAAGCGGAACCTCAATTTGTTATCACAAATACAAGAAACGATATGACAGAACATCACTGCATTTCATGACCACTAGATAGCAAAGTTGCTGAGCTAATTTCGGAAGGAAGGAAGATTAGGGTACAATGCCCCATCGACACTGAGTCATTAGGGATGCCCAATTTCTGATTCCATATAATATTTGTCTGCTTTCTCATACACAAACCTAAAACCCCGACTCCTCAGAATTTGAGGAATCAGTCATATAAAGTAAAATAATTGCTAACTGAGGTAGAACAAGGAGACAAAAACCATCTGCTTTGCTTACAGAGAAGTGCTCTTTTATTAGAACACAATTAAGCAATGATTTTTTTAAGAACTGTACTCCTTCAACAACTACCAACCAATGAACATTCTATCCTAGCAGCTAATCAAGATGTAAGTCTAGATGCAATGGTTTCTATAGCTAACAAAGTCTCTTATGAGAACACGACACTCAGTCAGTTTATATATAGTACCAAAACTGTTTCACCACTATCTCAAGATCACAGGTTTTCTCGTCGATACAATTATAAATTCAAGCAGAGTATGAAGAAACGCACACCACCATGCTCATTTGTTTCTTGACCGTCTGCTAGGGCCCACATGGAGACCTAAAATGCTTCCCACTTGACATGGTACAGAGTCAGGAGGCTAAATTGTCCCGTTGTTTATTCATAATTGACACAAAAAATCTTCAATTTTTAGGTGATTCCAGAACTGATGTTTCCATACTGCCAAAAACAGTACTAGATCGCAAAAAAATTCCGAAACAGCAACACTAAGCTGCAAATGGTTATGTAATAAACATGCCCAGATGGTGAACACGTACCGAGTCTGAAAACAGACCTTCAAAGAAGATTTCTATGGCCATTTCTTCTTGCAGATGTTTATCAGCCAATCACTGGTGTTGAGTTTTTGAGCTAATATGCTCTGTTGCTTGATAAAGCCCAAAAAGTTGCTTGACCAACGAGCTCTAATCGCTAGCACAGGCTTTGCGGAAGTACCTACTGGCAGTTTAGTGATTCTGATTGGTGCACAGCACAAATATCAGGAGTCTGCTAAAGATATGTCTTAACCTTCTCATAGAGAAACCTAATAAGTTAATGTTCAAAACATGATCACAATTACCGGACCTCCTGTGCATGCACAAGCCAGATGCTTATAACCAACAAAAATTAGTTAAAGCAGAATTAGAATTTCTAGAGTTGATTAACCTTGGAATATCTTGTCTTTCTAAAAGACCAAATCTAGTCCTCTCAAACTTGTTTCAAAGAAAGATGGAACTTGGTGTCACTGTGGAAATTATCAAGTTTTAAATGCTGTCATGGAGACAGGCTAATCCCAATACCTCATTTACAAGATTTCAACTGTCATCTCTCAAACAGAAATATATTCTCTTAAACTGACCGTATTCAAACTTACCACCACATTACTGTTGCATCAGAAAATGTGATTAAACCAACTGTGATTACACCACTTGGACTTCCAAATTTTTGAAAATGCCATTTGGTCTAAACAATGCAGCACAACATTCCCCATCATAGCATTTTGCATTATTTGCCTTATGTGTATTCCTACTTCAATGATATTCTAGTGGCTTCAGCATCAGAGGAAGAACTTTTAACAAATATGCAACAGCTTTTCGAGTGGCTGGGTCAATATCACTTAAATTTAACACAGGATAATGCACTTTTGGCAAGAAAGAGATATCATTCTTGGGTTATCATGTGTCACACCAACGACTTTCACATTTATAATATTTAGTACTCCCATCAGCAGACATTGAGAGGTATACAGAAGAGCTGGTGTGGTTATTGCAGTGGAATAGTACAGAATGCTCTCACGGACAGTGTGTGGACAGAGCCACTGACCTAGGTGTTTACATGCCAGTGACAACACACATAGCCCAGTAGTTCTAATGCTAATTTGAATGGCCACGGACCGTGCCTTTGCCCCATGCAGTGGTCTGTTTCCGTGTGGTCAGATGTCAGTCTCTTGCCCCGGTCGTGTGTTGTGTTTCCCTCCATGCTTGTTCTGCACATGGTGTTCAGAGTCTCTGCTCTCCTGTAGATTGACCTGCACATCGACATTTGTTGCCTCTTATAGGGTTCAGCTATCCGGGCTTGTAATCAACCCAACATAGTACAGTTACATTTGTGCTGACTTACAATTCCGCAGAACTGTCATGCCTATGCAGATACTAAGTGGTGACTAAGTGCCAATGTAGAAAGTTCTTATGTGTGTGACGCTTTTCGTTCTTAGCAGTGTTAAATCATGGCCACCACAGACCCGGTGCTTTTGCAATGCTAGCAGTAGTAGTTTTACCTCCAAAAGCTGGAGCAGATGCAGGAACTGCCCAAACATAATGCACAATTACTTGATATCCATGCCATGTTGTCCCATGACCCCATTCACCGACTTCAATGGAAAGGTGAGAGAATTACATGCACCCATTCTTGCTGTACTGCCAGGTAAGACGTATCATCAGTCCAGTTGATAAGGCTGCCTTGTTATTGTCCAGCAGTTGGGGATTATAGGAGGTTGTACAGAATCGGAAGAACTTAACTTTGGTGACCTCTGTTCGTTGCTCACACAGTATTTTGGTCATCAAACACACATGTTGGCCGCACATTTACAGTTTAACCAACACCACAAGTGCCCCGGGCAGTCATATGTGGTGTGGGTTGCTGACCCACAAGGTCTCACACTACTGTTGGTTTAAGTGGCCCCAGTGTGCTACCTTGTATGTGGACTCACTAATTAGGAATACAATCATATGGTTAACACTTGACCCGGAGGTACAAACTATGGCATTGGCTTTGTCCTACCCTTCTTTAGCCAATGTTGCTAAGATTGCTGGATCATTTGATATTATAGCAGTGGCAAAGGAAAAACTTTCTGACAATTGGCAGGTGGCAAAGTTAGACATGCACAGTAAAAACTTCCCGGTACCCCGTGCGGTGAGCCAGGCAACCATATCTTCCACTGACATGACACATGTTGATAACTCAAGTGCGGTAACGTTACAGTGCTGCCCATTGTCACCCATGTCAGGCTCATTGAGTATGTGTAAACTGAGGTGTCGTAATCCTCACTCGTGATGTTTTTCAGGTTCTTTGTGTCAGTCTCTTTCCACACCTGTTTTCGCTCAGTAGGCAAGCCAGTGGTCCTGCTCAGATTGTCATTTGGTACATGTTCAACAGGACTGCCCATACATGGAGGCCACATGTGGGGTCTGACACAAAAAATGTCATTTAGCAACTGTTTGTGACAGCCAGCGAGCTGCAAGATAGTCGTCAGAGGCCTGGACTCGGAGGCTGCCTATGACACCCCACAAGCACTGCCCCACCATATTCTGCTGTTGTCGGTAAAGGATGAGCGACCATCTGAGTTTCACAGGTAAATATAAGAATGAAAGTTAGACTAATTAATAACAATAATGGAAATTCCTGGATGAAAAAATGTAAAATAAGGGAAAGGCAACCACTTAGCTATAGAGGATTGGTGCGTGATGCTCGGAAACACGTACATTTGAGTGTCTGTGGTTGTGTGTGTGAATGTGTGTACTCTTACTAGAAAAAAAAAAACAGAGAGTTCAAAAGCTAATGTTAAGTGTGTCTATTACGTGTTTCTGTGTGCCGTGCACCAGTCCTCTACAGGTCAGCCTAATTAACTTGGATACACAGAAGCTTTTGGGCTGCCCTGCATTGCAAATATCACTACATCATGTTGTGTCTTATAGAAAACAATGTATTCCTTTGAGGGGGGAAATCCTCCATCTCTCCACATCATAAGACTGTGGAAAGGCAACTTATGCTGCTAGTGGTGAATTCGCCACTGAAGCAAAATATTTTTTGTTTAAATGCCTTTTCTGTTTTTGGTTTCCAGAGAGTTTATGAAGCACATTTAGGGTCTCATCAAGTCCACCTTTCAAGATTTGGACTCTTTACTACAGTTGTTTGAGAACACCTTGGGCCAAGCAGAAAATTTCAAGGTACACGCTTCCCTTAAGCCACCTGCAATAACTAAATTTTGTTGCCCCCATGCCATTTCCTTCATGATGCGCAACAAGGTCAAGGCTGTTGGCAGGACCTCAGCATCATGTCTTCTATTTTGTTGAGTCAGTTGGCCACCTCTTTGGTGGCAGTTCAGAAACCAGACACACTGTGCGCCTTTGCGGCATTTTTAAACAGATGTTCAAGGCACAATATTTCATGGATTTGTATCTGATGACGCAGCTGGAGGAGTAGTTGACAAAGTTGTCGGGGAGGGCAGTATTTTTCACATATCGACTTGCGCGACACACACCTCCAGTTGCCATTGGACCACAACTTCTCTGCATTTCTTAGTGCTTAACAACCCCTTTGGGCTTTATCAGTTTAATCATTTGCATTTTGGAATCCGCTCAGCGACTAGAATTTATCAATTTGGGGTAGTTCATTCAAGGCAATCTTTGTTGTGTAAGCTACCTCAATGACATATGGGTCACAGGTTCCATGCGAGAGGAGCATTTACACAGACTACAGGCAGTTTTCTAACATCTTCTGGAGAACAGCCTTTGTTGCAAGCTGGAAAAATAGTTTTTTCCCCCCAAAGCTGCATTTTGAGGTCATGTGCTTAGCAAAGACGGCCTCATCTGCGTGGATGAGCATGTGAAAGACATTGTCAACTTGCTGGTGCCCAAGAACCAGAAAGAGCTCCAATACCTTTTTGGCAAGATTTCATATTACGCTACACTCATTCCCCAGGACACCAGCATTAGCCATTCTTAATTGGCTTCACCAAAAGGGTGACAAATCTGTCATGTCTGTGGAATGTCAAAAGGCTTTTCAGTCCCTTAAGCAGTGTTTGGGGTTCGTTCCCTGTTTGGCTTATATAGGTGTGGTAAACCATTAACTCGGGCCTGTGATGCACCCCAGTATGGCATTTGTGCAGTCACACCGCATCAGAACCCGGATGACACCGGGTAGTCCATTGTTTATGCACTGAAAGCACTTTCTGTGGTGTAACATAATTATCCACAGATGGGAAAGGAGGCACTGGCTATCGTTTTTGCAATCAAAAAGTTTCGCTCTTTCTCGAATGGGGAGAAGTTCTTACTCATCACCATCACAAGCCAATAGTTTCCTTATTCAGTCTTCATTCCAAGCTACTGGATAGGACCACGGACCAACTGTAGAGAAGGGCGCTATTTTTCAGTAATTATTGTTATAACACTTGATTGTGTCAACTGCCCAGCATGCAAATGTGTACGCATGGTCACAATTACCAGTGGGACCGAACCAGGAGTTCTCGTTTTCACCTTGTATGATGACTTGCAGCACATTTTGATGGATTTTTCCTTTAATGGCATAGAAGATCTCAGACACCAAGGCTGGCAAACTGCTTCTTCGGAAAATCGTTTCAGCTGTCCAGGTGGGGTGGCCTACGTGTGCTCTCTTGGAGGCACCTCCACCATGACATACATTTTTTCTCACATGTGATCGACTCACTGTAGTCCAGGGGGTCCTCATGCTCGCCATGGACTAGCAAAACTGTCGATTGGTTGTCCCTCTTGCACTGCGTCCTCACAAACTCAGTTGCTGCATGTGTCGCTTTGGGGTACAACTCGTATGAATGCTTCAGTACATCATCACATCTACTGGCCATGATAAACAACAGTACTGGACATTCTGTGTGGACTTGCATGGCTTGTGCACAAAACCAGACTGTCTAGCCATGTCATTTTTTCCCCTTGGTGAATCCTGGAGCACCCTTGGGACAGTGTGCATGTCGACTTTGCAGGTCCTTTTTTTGGGAACCATGCTGTCATTGGTGATTGATGCATTGTCAAATTTCCTATACATCACCAAACTGTCCTCCACATTATCGTCGGTGTCACAAGTTGATAGTCATTTTTGCCATTTAGGGCTGCCCCTGGACTCTCATATTTGATAATGGTCCGTAATTTCTGTCACAGGAGTTTGAAGACTTTTGCATTTGCAGTGGTATCCAGCACCTAACATCCTGTTTCACCTGCCGTCTAACTCTGTGGTGGACCATTTCATGCATACGTTTGAGACCCAAATGAAGATGTCCACGTCTGCCTCATCTCAAGATGATGCACAGTCGAGTTTTCTTGCTACATACTGGGCAACACTGCTTAATGGGTGTAGTCCGTTGGAACTTGTGCATGGGCACCAAAAGCATGGTATTTTGGATCTGTTACACCCAAAGTTGCTTGCCCCGGACTGTTGTGATCTGCCGTGTTTTCCTCACAGTGCTGCTGCTTGCGCCTGATCTTTTGGATGGAAGCAGGGATGGCTGCTGGGTATATGCAGGTCAGGAGCAGCTGATCCGTCACTCCAACCAGTAGCAGGTGTGACATGTTAGACCCTTGACAGCACCGCCTCCAAGTCAGCAGGACAACAGGGTCAGATGTGGCATTGTTCTGGTGGAGGTTTTGCTCCTCTGGAGTTCACTTTCCCAGGCTTGCAGCCAACCTGCCATTGGCAAGTACAGTCACAATTGTGTCAACATTGGCGATTCTGTGGTGTTGTCACACCTGGGTGGGTAGTGAGAATAAAAGGAGAAAATAATCAAAGACATACCTCGTTGTAAAACAGTAGCATAATACGTCTTTCTTTAGGGCTAGTGAAATTCTACACATACAACAGAAACCCAGCAACCTTTGTTTAAACTGTGAAAAAATACAACGAAAAAGGACAACTGCCCTATTCCACGGACTGAAATAGCAGAAAAATTATTCAAGAAGCTAAAAGATGAACTATCTAAAGCAATTCAGCTTACTCATCCCTCAACAGTTCTTCCCTTAATTTTGATGGTTGATACTCCTGACTGCATTAGAGGTGCTTCATTACACCACCTGCAAAAGTAACGTCTGAACTACTTATAATATTGTCCTGGTCTCTCACTGACACACGTCACTATTATATCTACAGTCCTGAATTGTTGGCAGTATATTTAGCAGTCAAAGACTTTTATTATCTTGTGGAAGATGGAGAATTCACAACACTCACAGACCACATTAACAGCACCCAGGCAAGAATTTCTCAGTCTGTTCACCACAGACATTTGACACCTTCCTCAATGAGAGATTTTCAGTTTGAAAAAACTGATAGCTCAACATGAAGCAAAATATAATTCTTATTTTACAAATTAATATTTTAGGCCTAAGTCTTAACATACATAGTTTATGGCATAACTATGTAATAAGTATCTTTGGCTATGGATGTATACTAATGTATATACTACACACCCAATTATCACTCCTTTGTATACAGATTGTTTCTAAAATGAATATAAAATATTAGAGGGATGACAGAGTGGTTCATAATAAGCAACTATCACACAGCAACCCAAGTCTGCATCCCTTAGTGTTCACCACTAAGCATCACTTAACAGCATCGTGCATTGCCAGGAAGGTAGCCATAAAACCCATAATCTGAATCAACTCAATAGCAGGTCTGCAGGGCAACATTTTCAATTTCTTTGTGGCAGTGGGGTAAAAGAGAGGTTGGGTTGATGTTTCATGACCTATATTTTCAAACAGCTACACAAACTGCTCGAAATAACGTCCTTCTGCTTGATGGCACACCATGCAATGATCGTCGCACTCTTTCGAACACCCCTGGCGAACTGGGGATTGCATTAAAGGCTGCAATAATTCACACTGTCAACTCTTCATCTGTCTTGATGAAACATTAAGGGGCATCAATTTGGGTAAATGTGTAGGCCATGACACTGGTCTACTGCATCCTATCCAGTTCTCATCCAAATGATTTTCCACTGCATGAGTGAAATGCACTGATGTACCATCATGCTGGTATCACATACACTGTTGCACAGTGAGTGGGACATGTTAAAATAACTCTGGCAGTGTTCCTTAAGAAGATTAAGTGTCTGTTTGCATCCAGACATTGGGTGGGAAGCGGGGCTGGGCAGCGAATCATGCATGGACCGATCAGATTATCGCCTAGCAAACCAGCCCAAATGTTGATGGTAAAGCACTCTTGTTGACCACGAACAAAGGTGGTGTGTGGATTTTACTATGCCCACACGTGTTGATCATGGCTGTTGAACACACCTTCCCTTGTAAAGGATGCCTCATCCATAAAAAGGACAATGTGTGGGAATTCGGGTCGAAGGGCACACTTCTGCAAAAACCAATGTCAGAAGCCAATGAGACACAGAAAATCTTCTGGGTTAAGGGCTTCAACTTTCTGAAGATGGTAAGGGTGCTAATCATCTTCATTCCACACACACCAGACAGTGGAATAGCTTATACCCATTTATTTTATTCTCACTAGCCATCCAAGTGTGACAACACCACATAATTGCCAATGTTGACACAATTATGACTATACTAGCCGATGGCAGGTTGACTGCAAGCCCGGGGAAGTGAACCCCAGATGAGCAAAACCTCCACCAGAACAATGCCACATCTGACCCTGTTGTCCATCTGATTTGAGGCGGTGCTGTCAAGGTTATAACATGTCACACCTGCTACTGGTTGGAGTGACAGATCAGCTGCTCCTGACTTGCATACACCCAGCAGCCATCCCTGCTTCCATCCAAAAAATCGGGCCCAAGCAGCAGCACTGTGAGGAAAACACGGCAGACCACAACAGTCCGGGGCAAGCAACTCTGAGTGCAACAGATCCAAAATACCATGCTTTTGGTGCCCATGCACAAGTTCCAACGGACTACACCCATTAAGCAGTATTGCCCACTATGTAGCCAAAAAACTCAACTGTCCATCATCTTGGGATGAGGCAAACATGGACTTCTTCATATGGGTCTCAAATGTATGCATGAAGTGGTCCACCATAGAGTTAGACAGCAGGTGAAACAGGATGGTAATCAGGTGCTGAATACCTCTGCAAATGACAAAGTCTCCAAACTCCTGTGACACAAATTGCAGACCATTCTAAGATGTGTTTTTTGCAGTTCTTCTTTAAACTCTGGTGCACACACTGTGTGTTAACAACCACGTCTGTCCCGCCTTCACATCTGCATCACAAAACGAATGCATTGGGTTTTGATGTAGGACTTAAATGCACATGCACCATTACAATAACTTGTAAGTAGGCAATTCACCTCAAGTGCACCTGTCTCTTAGGGATCAAGGGATGGCAATGAACATGTGTGGATCTGGCACTTGACAATTCGGAAACCGCTGAGTGACCACAGAGCACTGTGAGAGCATTTTCATCCATTGCCCCACAATACAGTGCATGTCTGCCCTTTCCTACCAAGAAAATCACTCATTTCCTGTCTGCTCTGCACAGTACCAAACACAAGAGTGCCCCCATTTGTTGACACACTGACACAGGGCAAATCAGACTCTCCAGCATGCACATGTGCAGCCCTCTGTGTGATATTGTATCAGACAGGCACCTTAGCTGCCAAATGCATGTTGGAATCCCAGCAAATGCTGCAGGATGCCTTGTGGTGTTGTCCTGTCCAGAATACCTGCTACCATTTTGACTTGGATGGCGAGTTGTGTGTCTCCCTTCCTGGTGGCATGTGACCCTGCTAAATGACATGTAGTGCTGAATGCTAAGGGATGTTGACATGGGTTACTACAGGAAAGTTGCTTGTTATGACCCATTCTAACAGCCCTCTCGTTTTTTACATTCATTTTAGAAACACACTGTACAGAAATAGAGTTGAGCATCTTCACAATATGTTATCCACTCACAAAAATTTTCACAACGAATAATAATAATTAACAAAAACCCACTGAAGATAGCACAAAAAGTGCTGAAACATGTATGGGTAAAATGAAAATAAACAAAGTGTGCCGTGCATAATGTGGAATTTCTTTCCAATTTCTCTTTGCAAGCATGGAAAGTAAGAACTATTAATTCCAAAATATGATTATACTTCACGTAAATACCTTAAATGTTCCTACACGAGAAAATGCATCTAAAGTTGAGATGCTGAAACACACTCTTATTACTCAAACATAAGAATTGTGTTGACGATATGATTATGTCAGAAACTAAGGCTGCCCATTTTTCAAAGTGTGCCCAGAAAGCATGCAAATGTAATGCCAAACTATTTGAACCATAAGTAATATCACTGAAGTACAAGCTTTAATAAGACTTAGTTACAAAGAAGTGATTCAGTCACAAAGAGTCTGTTGTTTCGTTTCATTCTGGAATGCATTCAATTTGACTACTTTAAGAATTAGGGAAGGCAGATAGAGCTTAATCTCTCCACAGTAAGGAGGTCATGAGAATCATAGCACATGCTCAGACTGGACAAGGGTGGGGAGGTAAATCAGCAGTGTTCATTTCACAGGAACCATGCCGGCATTTGTCTTTATCAATACAGGTAATCAAGGAATACCTAAATCTGACTAACCAAAGAGAAATTCAAAGCCTGCACCTCCTGAATGTGAGTCCAGTGCCTTAACCACTATGCCACTTAAATGAACTGACAGCATTTGATATATCAATGGTATTAACAAATGAGTCAACATAATAAGTCAAATTGCAAAATCCAAAAATGTTAATACAAAAGCACTAAAAATAGAAAGTTTCTGGTGTAAACTGTAAAATCACTTGGAAAACTGCTAATTTAACAAGAATAAAAAATATGAATGACAAACGAGATGGAAATCATGGTGCCATATTCAACAAATTCATCATAATATTTGAGCTGTGGGGGAAAATCCACTTAGATATGACGGATCTGCTTAGCAGTAATATATTAGTTCACTCAGGCACGTATTTAAAAGCAGGAGTCAGTCTTGTTTACCTGCTTTGGACTGCCTGAACAGATATGACATGTTATTGGTCTAAGAACTTTTATCATAGTACTTTATTTTGGCTTTTGTGCCATTGTGTAGATACCACAAAAGATAAATACAGTAATAAACAGACCATGGTAGTTTACTCTTCTTTAAAAAAAAGTTCTTCATCATTAAAACTATGTAATTAAAATAACAGTATATTGTGCAGATTTTATAGGTTCCGTTTTTTGTATTTACTCAATGACCGTTGCAGTATTTGTAGGTGGCATCACCACAGGTACACATTTCATCCACTTTAAGTAGTTCAGATTAAGAAGTAATATCTCAAAAGTATTTGCTCTTTCTAAAAATCTTAAATTTTAGTTTACAACAAAACTTATCATTTTACAATAACTTATTACAAATCTCCTTGTTGCGCTTACATGTAGGTTATAGTTCTATCATAAGGAAAGTTTTATTTAATAATATGATCACGACTAACTCCAGCGCAAATTACACAATGAATAATATTGTCTGTTTTTCTTTAATCTTACAAAGATTCATATGCCTATCATAAAGTAAGTCAAATATTGTCATCTTAATGGCTGTCCATTTGCATGACTAGAATCTTCATTACATTATAATTCTTTTGTACTTGTTTGTAGCAGCACGACTCAAATGGTTTGGTCCCTTGCTTTTCTGATTTAATCTCATAAAGAATAAAATACAGTTTCCATTTACCTGAACCTAAATATTTTTTTACCTTTATTTCATTTGATGATAGTGTCAGATCAACAAGCTTTGTACAGTGTCCTATTTCAGATGCTATCCATTTTATGTTATTGCCACTGGCATCGAAGTGAACAAGGTCTTTCAGATTGCCAATTATCTGAAAATTAAATCAAACTAGTAACATACAAAATTGGCTACTTACTAAAAATATGTTCAAAGTCAAGATTACATGGAACCTGAAAGTTCTCACAAATGCAGCACATGGATAAAATGCTCATTGGTAATTTTACTCATGCAAAAGAAAGATTTAAGTTTTAAAAACAACCCTTAATCCAGAAAAAAATAATTATTCCAAATAGGAACCATGTTTCTCAGCTGTATGTTTCTCTGATAGACCATTATGACATGTACTTTTGTATGAATCACAATTACTTTTGTGTAACTAGTCCTGTTCCTCCATAATCTGGAGGCAAAAGATTGTTAACACGATAAATAATACTGGAGAACATCCATAGTTCTGTGATTTTCATTTATAATTTTGAGACAGGGCATATGCAGATTGTAAAGTCAGTTGCAGAATATACAAGCAGTCCAAGAGCAGTAAAAAACGAGATGCTCTGTAGAGAACTGCTGCTACATCTGGTACTGACAAACACTGCTAAGAAAAGAGAATATGGTCTCTTGTTGTGTATCAACACGAAAAGAGCAAAACATCAGACAGTGGTGCAGACACTGTGTACAAACCAAATTGGTTCAGTTACCCACTCCTACAATTTCTTGATGATGCTCACAAGCCAAAGGAAACTAGAGACACTGTGGACAAAGAGGTACAAAAATTACACTTGCTTCTCTTTACTTGTATTTTATACTGTGCAGAAACATTCATCCATAGTTATTTTGCCACAGTACATGCCCTTGTGGGCTTATAAATTATTTACAAACTCGTCTCGAATTTATTTGTTTGTGTTACTAGCCATCCATGGTATATCCTGGGGGTGTAGTAAAAACTGATGCAGTGTCAGCTAATCCCCACGTGCCTGGGATCAACTCATTTGTCTGAAAATCATATGAGTTGATGCTTCCTTGTGGGATTTATTGCCTTAAGAAATCATGGAGACACAGTTGTACAGGTGACAGTTCATGCCATCTCAGGTTGCCACAACAACATAGATTTTCCAGGAGACATGAAAAACCAAAGCTTTGATACCAAATGCATTCTCTACAACTATTATATCCTTACACAACCAGTAATTAATAACTCTTTCTTTTGAACCCTGAACATGTCTCCCATGGCTTGGTTTCATAAAGTTTGCCTGTAAAGGGAATGCATAATCCGCCATGAAAACATATGGTACAGCTTTGTCCCTCCAGGTAAGCATTCAGTTTATAGCAAATTCAGTTTCTTTTTGTGATTCAGTTCACTTATGGTCATGTTCCTGAATACAGCATCATCTAAAATGCTTTCTTAGCAGCCAATATGTGTGTACAACAGGTTGTAGCAAGCATCAATCACAAGTATCATAATGATAAATGAATCTTTGTAATTGTAAAATCTGCTGCTACTAGCAACAGGGCACTGTAGGATTATATGCTTCCCATCAATTGATCCCACACAATGGGAGAAGTAAAGTATCTGTCAGAACACACATGCTACTTCACGTCAGGTGTTTTCAGTCAAATTTACAGTCTTTTCTGAAAAAGTAAATACTGTTTCAGGTTTTAGAAAAATTGCTAGAAGGAGAAAACGAAGGGGGTGTTACCAGCCCTTCTACTTTGTCTCCTCCACTGAGGAAAGTAAGACAAGTGGGTGGGAAGCAAGATAACGGGGCCTATTATGCTGCTTCCCAAAAAACAGGATCATCAGTATACAGACAAATGGGGCAGCTCCAGCCAGCATGTATGCCACAAAAACTGCCACATGTGCAGAGAACAAAGGCCATGGCAAAGCTCAATGCTGTTCTCATAAAAGAACAACTCAACTATTTTGAGAGTTTGGAGCTGACAGTGGGTGTGGATCTGTTAGCTGAATCAACAAGTCATGTAAATGCCCTCTCATGAGACTGTTCTGGAAGTAATTTTCGATGATTTGTGAGAACTCATACCAAATGAATAATTAGATAATATGCATATTTAACAATGTTCTTCATAATCCTTCAGGACTTCCACCAGTGCCCAACAAATTCCAGATACTATTTATTTGAGATATAGCTTGCTTCAAAATGTGAAGTAAATATGCAAGGCTCTAAAATGAGTCTCCTGTTGACAAATAACAAAAAGTAACAATGAGTCTTGGGTTGTCTGTAATTCTTTTCCTGAAATTCGTGTCTTTTTCAAAACAAATGGTGCTACCATATTTGCCAGTCATTCAAAAGTGGTAGATGACATCAAGTGTAGTTATGGAAACCTTCTTCCATATTCAGGTCCCATAGCAAGTTACTCCTGCCAGTTGTTCTATACTAAGTTTCATCCACCAACAATGATGATGATTTCATTTTATTTGTGTGAACCTTCAAGTATTAATAATGCAGGACTACACATTTACTGTTTCCTCGTGTGAACATACCAAGAGAAATGTTTGTTGCCCTGCAGGAGAGATGTTTCCAACATAAAGATTCCAACATACAACGTAACCTGCTGAAGATGTTACGCTATGCTTCCAGCGGTAGAAGCAGGTGCCAGCAATGATGGCAACTGCTGGCAGAGGAAGTAGATGACACCAGCAGGAAGGTAACTTAGAGAATGGATAGCATGCGGTCAACAGAGTGGTTACTACTACCACAGTTATTAAAAGCGACTGGTAGTGCCAGTGCACAAACAGATATGGAAGCAGGTAATATAGTACACCTGATATCAAAGGACAGCACTGTGTATTTAAGTAACATTTGGTGATGTCATGAACTTTGCATAACAAGCTGTATCTGTATAGCTAATGTCTGGTTAATGTTCAGAATATTAGTAGAACAAATCTAAAAATGCATTTTTTCATGTAACACTGCTGTTTTAAAAAGTTAAAGAAAAAAATTATGAAGATATATATGATACTTATTGTGGAAATGAAGTCCCATACTTCTTGACAGAGCGTAGGGGAACGATGCGGGAGACCCGCACCGCTGTACCAGGCAAGGTCCTAATGGAGGTGGTTTGCCGTTGCCTTCCTTCGACCATAATGGGGATGGATGATGATGATGATGATGATGATGATGATAACACAACAACACCCAATCATCTCAGGGCAGGTGCAAATCACTGACCCCACCGGGAACCAAACCCAGGACCCTGTGCTCAGGAAGCGAGAACGCTACCGGGAGACCACGAGCTGCAGACATACTTATTGTAGTTTTGTTTAAAAACCACAATTTCTATGAAAATTGACTTACAACATACTATGCAAAAAATTTCCAATGAAACTTAAATTATTTATATTGAGCCAGAATATGTATACAATCATCTTAGCCTCGATCTGCAGTAGCTCCTGTCCCACACCAAGCTCCATGCCCCCACACCGACCCTCCCCTGTCCTCTTTTGCCCCTTCTACTCTCACAGCAGTGTCCGTCCTCTTTCTTCTGCTCGATCTCCCCTTCCCACTCTATTCCTCCACATCATTGTGCACCACAGCTCTTCCTGCCTGTGGCAGAATAAGCTCACTGGTGCCACACTCCTATCCCAGGCACTCGCTACCTCTCTCCCCAAGCCATCAGCCAGGAGAGAGAGAGAGAGAGAGAGAGAGAGAGAGAGAGAGAGAGAGAGAGAGAGTCCAAAAGCTTACCAACATTTTCAGTCTTGCTTCCTGAGTACTCAACACATCAACTGTTTACTCCTTCCATTATTCATATTTCACCAAGTATTCTCCATTAACAAAACTTTAGTATGACACTTGAGTTAAAAGGAATGCTGGAAGTGTTAATTAATGCTCAATTTAATAAAGTATAGCAACAAATAAAGCATAGTCAAATAAGATGTTAATGTCAAAGAACATGAACTGCATGTAAACCCTTCGATTTTTTGTTATACACATTAATGAAAGCGTGATAACTGTAGTCATCCTCAGGAATATATAGGGTTGAGCTCATTGTGGTGGAGTTATCATCACACCAGCATTTCCACAAACACGATGTACGTCAGTCAGGTTTTAGGTAATATGGTTTTGTATTTCACATTTTTTAAATGTTAGTAAGAGGTTTTCATGGGCAAACCAAGCTGAGATTTAAAACTTTTTCAGTAATGAACATGGGCTCATGAGTTGTAGCTGCAGTGCACAGTGTATGGGCTTATTATTGTAAGAAGCAAACAGAGACTCAGAATTAGTTCACATCAGCTCACAATAAAACATGGCATGATTCAGGCAGCTGAGCCAGAGAACATCATTGCAGTGATCACAAAGTTCCACACAGTAAAGTGAAACATTTAATTAACACAGCTCAAGCCACAACTTTGTATTAAAAAGATTGTGTCTGAGTACGGGTCAGGCCATGACTTTCTCGACGTGCAAGCCATCTGTCACTCAAAAACTGGGTTCACTGCATATGAGAAGAATGTATGGATGTCTTGCCATCTGTCCCTTGACTGTGCTGCCTTCTGTTATCAATTTCTGGAATTATTTCGAAAGAAACATTAACATACATAATTGTAATGGCAGTAATTTGAGTGTGTACTTGTTAGGTTTTACAGTTTTCTGTAATTCTGCTACAAATATGTCCTGTTTAATGAGTGAGCAAGGAATTTCGGAAGCTCTAGAAGAAGAAATTCCTCAATAACTCGCCTCACATTATTTGTTTGGATGGGTAATTATACTTTGTCATCATTATTTTAAAATTTTTAATCTATCAATGAACTAAAGTAAACAGAAAAAACAAATTTTAAAGCTTGGTCTTTTTTCAGTATGTATTACCCTCGAAGAATTACACATGTGCCGGTAACACTTTAAATAAGGGCATAAATGGTTGGTTTTATACACTCGGTATTCTTCTAAGCGGCCTATCTCCAAAGTGTTAATAAACTAATTAAAGCTTCAATAGATATATTAGTTACTTCTCTGAAGTAAGGAAGATTAGGGTTTAACATCTCAT
Organism: Schistocerca piceifrons; assembly: GCF_021461385.2. NCBI lineage: Eukaryota > Metazoa > Arthropoda > Insecta > Orthoptera > Acrididae > Schistocerca > Schistocerca piceifrons. The sequence goes on from NC_060149.1 coordinate 692,258,936, forward strand.
GGACATCGAAGTCATTAGGGACTGACTTCTCTACATCCTGGGTAGGATAAATCATTGAATCTGCTGTTTTGTTAGTAAAGTGTGGGTTATCAATAGGAATCTGCAATTTTATACAGAAAATTGTGCTCTAATAGTAATAAGAAGGAAGGAAGATCTGGATTTAGCATCCTGTCAACAATAAGATCATTAGAGACAAAGCACAAGCTTGGTTTGGGGAAGAAAATAGTCATGCTCTTTTCAAAGAAACCATCCTGGTATTTGTTGTAAGTTATTCAGGGAAATCATGGAAAATCTAAATCTGGATAAGTGGATGCAGATTTTAACTGTGAACTTCCCAATGGACTCTGTCCAGTGTACTAACCAGTGCACCATCTTGCTCAGTGGTATTGAATAGCCCACTACATTTATTAACAAATAATGTACTACTGACAACACATTTGTATAATTATCACTCTGGTTCCGAACAGCCTGCAAGATTAGTTTGTTTTCTTTGGAGGTGGGTCAAATAGAAATTTACAACACAAGTTACAGTAGAAAAATGCCTACTAGGTGATTTTCACATAGACAGAGTTGAGTGTAACTGTCCTACAGGGTATAACTGCCAATTATGGACTGATGCTATCTGAATGTAAACTGGCACCAGTTAATAAAATTGTTTATCTCTAAAACTCATGAAAGCTAACGATCAATTCACTGTCCTTCTATAGGCCTCTTATGTGCAGTTTCTTAAGACAGCTGGTTTAACTGGAATCCTACTGTGACTTCAAGGGAAGTATCATCTTTCCTAGTCTGGCTAGGACTGAGGAAGTGGTCAAGGTCAAGAGCTACAATTACACAGCACAAGAAAGTGTATCCTAAACCCCTAAGGGAAAACGAGCACTTGTAGGTCACTTGTTTGATGGAGTTGTTCACCAATTTTCTCTCTCTCTTTTTCTCTGCAGCTCTCTTGTGCCACTTATATGGGACATTGTTACTCTCTTCAGATATTATACAAGTAGTAGTTCTGGGTACACCATAGGCCAATGCAGTGCAGGAAGACACAAAAAAACTCTGCCCTGACTGGGCCTCATGTGACAGAAAGACTGTGATGCAGATCACAAACATTGTAAGCTTATGGACACTTTACCTGGGTACTCATTCATCACATATTTAAATTTGTCACAGTGATGTTTCTATCACCTTTACAATACAGGCAATGAGACCAAAATTTTCCATCCTCTATACAACATGATGCGTCACTTTCGTGACCACCCATGGCCAATAAAGCAAGCACACAGCTTATCACAGAATGGGAAGCACTGATGATCCCCTAGATCAGAAACCTGTGGATTTCAGATTCATAACCAACAAGGTGCATCTCTGTGGCTCTCTGGCAAAGTTACATGCAACAAATCCAAGGTCAGGATTCAATAGCAAGTCACCCTTAAGATTTTCAAATGTCACTTGTCACTTCTTTCATCTACGGCAATGTTTGTTAATGTAAAAATTTATGAGTTGTACCACATTAAACTGTAGGTCCTCCTATAACTGACTTAGCATGTAAGTAGAAAATTCTCTATGGAGGCTGTTTATATTATATAATAATCAGTTTGCATCTTTAAATTACCCTCTCACCACATGTTCTCTGCTGCAGCTCAGAGAACAGCTTAAAAGTTAATATAACAATAACATTATCACAGGTGTCTAAAAATGTAAATATATTTTTCAAAACATACCTTTGGGATTGATCGTATTCTATTGTTGTCCACCCACAGCTCAGTAATATTAGGTAGATTTCCAATTACCTCTGGCTACAAAATTAAAAAGTGATGAAGTATTAGACAGAGTTCTGAGAGGAGACGTCACAGCAGCATGTTTATACATCATCTTAATATAAAAGTAGAAACATACATGTTTATTAAAATGGAAATAAAAAAAACTTAAAAACATACACAAAGGTAAAACATGAGTTACATTAACTTTACTTGGCTTGGTATGTATCCTACAGGCATAAAGCTGCTATTCACAAAGGACAACTATTTGGGCAGAAGTCACAGCAGTATAACCTAGTTAAATGTTAATTTAGAGTCTCTGAAAGCGAATTTTCAAGTCAAGACTACGAAATAAAAATATGCATAAAGACAGCAGAGGTAACAGAGAATAGGATATGACAGGCATTGACAGACACAGCTTTGTGTTGCAACTATTAAAACTAAAATTTTAGTTTTATTTCCAATGCGTTAAAAACAATGAACTGAACATCATTTAGCTTCAGCAGGCAACAAAAAATGGATAGAAGTAAGTGACATGCAAAGGGAAATGAAGATTAATTATCTTCTTAATTTTGCTAACATTTAGTATTAAAATAATTAGACACAGAATATTCACTCAGCTAGACAAAGATTGCTGCGGAACACCATTCACCTAACCATGAAGTGCAAAAAATAAGGAAAATCTAAAGCAGAAACATTAAGCTAGAGCTTCAACTGAGTTGCTCTTCATTATCAGTCCTATGTTTCACAACTGTATACTATTGTTTAGTGAAATGAAAATTTAATGACTAAAATATTAACCAAAAGACAGAATGGATGGTCGTACTTACCTTAAGGACGTGAAATTTTAAGCGCTGCCAACAGAAACATATAAAAGTAGAAAAAACTATGCTAGCTTTCGGAACTTGTTATATCTCATGTAGCGAGACGATAGCATCTGCAAAATGCTCAGGACGAGTGGGGAGAAACATGGCACATAGCTTCTGCAAAAAACACCGAGTGTCCCACTGACCATGAGCAGAGGATCCAAAAAAACATTCAGGGTCAAACATGGAACTGCAAGCATGCAACAGCTTCAAAACTGAACAATGCATAAGCAAATGAATGTAGACAGAGGTAAACAGGAATCCGGGCTAGAGCTGGCATATGACGGGACTCGTGAGCCTACAAGGTCATACAAGGAGAGCTATGCCTCCAAAGGCTGTACTCAATGTATGCGACATGCACACTGCTTATGGCATAGTCACAGATTACTTTGACCCTTCCCCGCGAAACATTTCTCGTCTGAGATACAGGAATCCGGTGGGTATACCAAGAACTGCTAGTTCCAACTTCCAGAAAGAAAGTAGGATAAGTCGCAAAAGGTTAAAAAGGAGGGCATGTGACACGAACCCCAAACTGCTGTTCAATACTTTCATCTTAGGGTCTGAGTGTACTGCCTCTACTTTCTAACCTACCCTTTTTTCCTCCATGAGAAAAGAAGTTATGATTCCAGATGGAAGGATAGATAATCTATTTTAATGCATGTGTCTATTGGCAGTACTTAAAATTATACCTCCTGAAAACAAGTATTGACCATGCAGAAATTTTGGACCGAGTACAAAAATAGATTTGAATCTTTAGCGCTGATCTCCACCACCAGTTGAACATGGCATGAAGAATGTACATGGTCAACTTGGACTTACGCCATAGCCATCAAACGACAACACAGTACCCGGCCCACGCAGGTACACCCAAAGTACCCAAAACACCCCACAGAAGAACAGACATTTGAAGCAGGGAGGAGAACACACCTGTGTTTCTGCGGTGGATGCCCTGGACACACTACTGCAGAGAAAGAAGATGTGTATTTGATGACTATTAACCTGCAAGACAATAACCGTTCTATTCACATCAGTCATGTGCAAAAGAATATAGTCAACATGTGGGATGAAGTGCATGACTGTACCCTGGATGAGATCACTCCCCAACATGCTGTAGCCATTCCCCATTGTGCTACTTAGTTACCAGCCACTCGCCTAGCCACCAAATTCAGGAAAACTAAGCGAGACCACCACAGATGAAAATCCTCCATGGACGAGTCACAAAGATGACAGGAGATCTCACTGACGTTATCACTCATGACCAGCCTGTCCAGACACTAGTCGACTCAGGGGGCTCCCTCTCCCGTAATCTCGAATACTTATTGTCATCAGCTAAAGAAGACTATGTTCCATGATATGAAAGTGATCATAAGTAAGCTTCTGCAACTCTCTGTTTTGCATTTTTGTGTCCTTTTCCATTTTTTCGGACAAATGTACAAAATCCCTAAAAGATGAATTAGTTCACGAATTTATTTCCAGGCTGAAAATCAGATATTCTTAGGTTGCATACACACAACAACTTGTGCTAACTAGACACTTTGTTGTTAAATGTTCGCTTGTAGTCATGCTTATTTGATTTCATTACTCTCTCAATCAAAGGATCTGTTCATGGAGGCCCTAGTTCCTTTGTGACTAACTTTTCCCGGTAACTTACATTCCTGTTTCTAGAGTGAAATATTCAGTCTGCAGTGGAGTTTGTGCTGATATGAAACTTCCTGGCAGATTAAAGCTGTGTGCTGGACTGAGACTCAAACTTAGGACCTTTGCCTTTTGCTGCAAGTGCTCTACCAACTGAGCTATCCAAGCACGACTCACGATGTGTTCTCACAACTTTCCTTTTCTGTCAGCATTTAAAATAGATTCAACATAGTTCATGTTTACACTGTGAATAAAATCTGATTCCTGCACAGCATACAACCAACTCCAAACACGAACTGCCGTCTGCCAATATGGTCACTTGACTAGAATACAAATGAGGTGCTGAAATCCATAAGGGCCTAAAGCACACTGCTGTTGATCCCACATTTAAGTGAGTATTAGAGAAACCATCTAAATCCGAAAAAGTGTCTCTCCGCCACCCAAGAAGTAAAAATCTTGGGGCATATAGTGAATGACAATGGAGACAAGTGATCTGCAGAAAATAAGAGCAGTCACAGATTTTGTGGCTCCTTGGCACATTCTCGATATGAGGAGTTTCTCACAATGAGCTCGAACTACTGGCAATTCATAAAGGACTTCTGTACCGAGGCACATCCATATCAAGTACAACTGCAGGGAGACGTTAAACTTCCATGGAACAAGACACAAGGAAGATCTTTCTTTGTCCTTAATAAGGCACTAAAATCTTCTCCAGTCCTTGAATTGAATGAAGAGAATCCTGAGACAGACATTAACAGTGACTCTAGTGAGTATGAAATAGGTGCAGTTCTAGTCCAAATTTATGAAGGCGCTAAATAGCTGACAGCATATACTTCCAGAGTACTCTCTCAGTACTAGATGAACTGCTCCAAAACAGAGAAAGGGTGTCTTGTAGTTACTTGAGGCATAAACAAGTTCTGGCTGTATTTATTTGGCAAACCATTCACCCTTGTGACAGACCACCATTCGCTATGCTGGCTGACTAGCCTGAAGGACCCATCATGTCATTTGGCGAGACAAGTGATCAGGCTTTAGGATTACAGTGTCACAGTGGTATACAAATGTGGATCTAAACAGAGTGATGCCAATTGCCTTTCAAGGAATCCTCTGGTGGAACACAGCAGTGTGGATGAAATCACAGTCATTGCTACACTAAATGTCACTGCTTCTGAACAGAGAGAAGACCCACCACTGACGAAAATGATAGAAGCCTTGAAGAAGGAGAAACAAGCCAAATGAGGATTCTAAATACTAAATGGAACACTGTATAAGAGGTGCTATAATCTGATCATTCCTGTTGTTTCTCTCTGACACTCCAACATCTGGTCACTTGGGAGTCATTAATACTTTAGACAGAATCAAACACAGGTATCACCAGCCAGGTCTCTACTGACCAGTTAAAACACTATGTGAGCCACTGTAAGGAATGCCACAGGCAGAAGGACGTGCCGCAATTTACCTCTGGTACATCTAATAGCAATTCCGCCTGCAGCAGTGCCATTCTACCAAATTGCAATCAACCTGTTGGGAGGTTCCCAAAGTCAACAAATAAGAGTCATTGCATAATAGTCTGCACGGAATATGCTGTTAGCAAAGCTGTGCCAACTGCCAAAGCTCTATAAATTATCAAGTCCCTTGTACGAGGCATCATTTTGACGCATGGAGCACCCTGTGTGATGATCTCTGATCGTGGAAAAGTTCTCCAGTCTAGACTAGTCTCAGTTGTACTTTGACACTGCGGCATCACCCACAGGATGTCAACTGTCTACCACCCACAGACAACTGACCTCACAGAACGCTTTAATAAGACATTGGCAGATACGCTCTCGATGTACATTGATGTCGAACAGAGAGATTGAGACACAGTATCGCCTGTTTTGACATTCACAAAGAACACAGCAAAGCAAGGCACTACAGGCTTCAAACCATCCTTTCTGCTCAATGGCCACAAGGTCAAAATGGCAACAGACACACTGTCCCCATTTCAATCAGATGATACTCAGGATCACTTCATCAGCAGGAGCAAAGAATCACAACAGGTGGCTTTTATATGGACCCTTAATTTCTAGGAAAAATACCAAGAGTTCTATAACGCCAAACACCGGTCAGTAAGATACAGCCCAGTACACTTGGCGTGGATTTTTATGTCTATACTGAAAGTGTGACTTTTGGAAAAGTTACTAAACCGGTACTTTGGGTTGTATCTTAGCCTTCATAGCTTGCAAGATGTTACAAACAAAGTTGAAGATTATGACCCTTTCAGCCCTCATCAAGAAGATATGAGCATGCAGATATCATTTATGTCCTCTGTATGAAGTACTACTGCATTCATGATGAGCAGATTGACAATGGGGGCTTATCGTCCAAGGAAACTGAAGACCAGCTCTACAACTGCAAAACTTCAACAGGAGGGACTACCTCCAAAGCTCATCACAATGAAGAGGATGTACCAACACTAACAGAACCTAAGGATTCATCAGTGTTGCCATACAGAGGATTATTGGTAAGATCTAGATCCAGGGTGTTGTGATCAGCTCCAATGAGACCTTCTGAAACAATAGGCTGCTGTTTCTCCAGGAGTGGCAGCAATGCTGTGATCTGTGTTGTATGAAGTGTGGCATAGCAACTAGCATCACACACTGGCATGTTGTTGGTCACCAATTCGAACTCTACCACCAGCAATTATTTGTTATTTAATATTTATAGCTTCTGGAAGGTTCTAAAAATTTCTTACATTTGTATATTCTAAAATATTCGATGTTTGTAAAATAGCAGCAATCTCTTTTGAGTAGTTCAGTTCCATTTTTCCTGTACATTGCTGTTCACAATAGAAGTGCTTTCTGTGCTAAATATTGATTTTCATTGATGACACTGTTTTTCAGATTTGGACTTGATTCTGGTTATGATGTAACAATATTATGTTTTCAGGAATAAATAAAAATAAGTAAATGAAGCACAAAACAAATAAAATAACAATAAAAAGGAGTACTAATGGGCTTAATGTTGCCTGGAAGACTAATGTGACCCAACTTGGGCACTGTATAACACCATGCTTGGAACTCTTCAGTAGTGTGTAAGTTGCAATGCTACTCTGATGTGAGTAATTTGTAATTTCAACACAAGAAATGCAAATACAAATTATTTTTGATTTACTGAGGATAGAAAGCAATTTTCCCTGTGTGCACAAAACTGTAACTACAGGTGGAAAAATATTAATTCTCACTCTGAAGTAAAAAGAAGGTACAGAAACTGACCCACTTACATGAGATACATCAAGGCCAGCATGAAATAATAAATAAATGTGTGTTAGCACTATACATAAAAATAGTGATAGTTAAAAGAAAGCTAACTAACATGTACAATGAACTGCACAGTGACATGCTTACATAATAATGTTCATAGACAACTCTATTTATTTACTATCTTTGTAATATTTGTTTTTAAAATTGTCTGGTATTGCTAAATAAATCATCATCAGCACTTGAGTGTTATACTATTCTCAGAATAAGTTTCTCACTGCATGGTATATCCTATTACTAATAAAGCGGGGCTTTCTCCACTCCAAATCAGATGGTTGATTAAACAAATGAAACAGATGTGCAGGAATGAACAGACTGTTTCAGGACTAAGAAAGGCTCAACTACTCCACAAATAACATCTACACCAAGCAGGGGACAAAGCTCCTGGGAGTTAAGAGATGTTTCTTCCATGACATCTATGAGAAAGATGGCATAGGAAAAGGTAACGTGGCTCCAGTAGTTACCGCCTGATTTATTTGCAGTTCAGGCCTTGAAAGATGAAGTTTAGAGTAAGGATGAAGATGGCTTGTGATACAATGAACATGGTTTTTGATAATGGATGACATATGTCGAGAGAAATGTTTCAACTGTATAAATTTTTAAAATATTTATTGTAACTGTCTCAAATACAATTAGAACATTATCTTTAGACAACTAACACTGTCAACATATTTGGAAAGATGTATAATGAACACAGTGCTGCCTTGTAAATTATTTACTCATAACCAGTTACGGTCACATATGATAAATATCTTTTACAAAGGCAACATTACATGGCGTCATGCTTTTAAACATGAAACAAATAACACTCACGACTTGGAAAACACAAGTACCCACCGTTATAAAACAGGCTCAAAAAACTACACGTAGCATTATTGTTGAATAGGTAATACATGCAATCTAATAAGGGTGAAGGAGTAATTACAATAAGAATTTTGTCTGCTATCATCAGAAATTCCCTAACAACTACTAAGGGTAGGTCACACAGAGGTAGTTCTGTCACACGGTACTTTGTTCAATTGAGAGTGATGTGGTGCTCCTGTAGATTGTCATCAACAGTCTAGCAAAGTTTGTAAGGTAATGGTGCAACCTTTGCTTGCTGGGAGAATTTCTAAGTTTCATCATATAATGCTCATTCCTCCTCTCTATCATAGTCACCTTGCATCTTAAAAGATAACTTTTTAATGACCTCAGTTAAAAAAAAAAATAAAAAAAGCAAGCATCTGTCTTTTGGAAATTAGCATTTTTCTCCAATTCAGCCTATTCATTTGAGGATATTCACAAACACAGTAATTTCTTCATGTTTAAGAACAATATGTAAGATTGAGAGTTAAATTCTATAAAGCAGATGTGGATACACTTTTGATATACATGTCATACAGTTCTACAATAATAATCTAAGACTTTTTCCTCTGTACGCTGTGGACATTCAACTGGAACAGTATCCTTCAATTTGTCTATTTGTGAAGTGCAATATGAGGACAGTTTGATAAGTCTGATATATTTTAATGATAGAATGGAACATTTTTGTTGTGCCTTCATGGTTAGTAAGCTTTATGACAAGGATTGTATAAGGAATTTCAACAATGTATGATGTACAGTTCATTGTTGACAGCCAACTGAACTGGCCAGTGTGTCAATGCAACTGAAAATGGAGAAAACTTAATTTCACACTGTTGTTAAAGATTTTCATTTGAAGGGTTGGACTGCAGCACAAATAAAAACAGAAATGGATAAGTTCACGCTGATTCTGCACTATCACTGAAGACCATTTACTTCTGGTTTAATGGTCGGAGAACCACTGATAATGAAGCACGCTCCAATCATCCAATTGAGGCCATCACAAAGAACACCATTGACAAGATCCATGATATGGTAATGCAAGACTGCTGAATAAAAATTTGTAAGATTGTTGAGACTGCAGGCATCTCAACTGAGAGAGTGCGTAATATCCAGCATGGAGAATTGACTACAAAGGTGCTGTATGTGAGGTGGGTGCCATGATTGCTCACAGTTGACCAAATGCATACCCAGCACAACTTTTCAACACAATGTCTGGTAATGTTTAACTGCAATCCACAAGACTTCTTGTGCCAATCTGAGACTGTTAATAAAACCTGGAATCATTACACACCAGAGTCAAAACGGCAGTCAAAATAAATGAACAAAGGCTGGTGAAAGTGCACCAAAGGAAGCAAAGACCATTTTGTCAGCTGGTACAGTGATGACCAATGTTTTTTGGGAATTCCAAGGAATAACCCTCATAGATTACCTGGAAAAAGGCAGAACTATAACTGGACCCTGTTATGCTTCATCGTTGGATCATCTGAATCTTGCTTTGGCTGAAAAAAGACCAAGGTTGGCACACAAAATAAGTGCTCTTTCACCAGGATAATGCACCATCCCACACATCAGTGATAACAATGGTGAAAGTGCATGAACTGGACTCTGAATTGGTTCCTCATCCATCCTATTTACGAGATTTAGTCCCAAGAGACTTCTTTCTGTTCTCTAATTCTGGCTCGCTTAAAAGAAATTTTTGAGGGGACAAGACGGTTGATGAAGAAGAGAAATGAATTAAAAGTTAATGATGTTCGAAGTCAGATATAACAAACTGAACTAAACAAAAGCAGTCAGAAATATTTATGAGAAAATGTTATACTTTCTAACAGGACTATAAGGTACACAATAGAGAACAAAAAAAGTATGAAGAAAATTTAACACACACTTATGCAGGATACACATCAAATCACATGAGTCAGCACATCAGACAGCTCTGTTACGATGAACTGAGAGACCACACTAATGGTGTTTGAATATTTCTTTAAAAATTTGTTTAACACAACTAAGGAAATTAACACTGACATAATAGAGTATGAAACTGAGCGCATTCTGAAAGTACTACCAGAAGAAGTAGGAAGAATTAGGTATATAGAATCAGGAAATAATGAAATAATATTAGAAATGATAAAAGGGAGGGGTGAAGTGGTGAAAGCAAAACTTCCACAGTTATTCTCAGAATGTCTGCATAAAAAGAACAAAGCCAGATAGTCACAACCACACTAATTTACAAGATGTGAAGAACTGTACTTTTTCATTAGCAGTACATAAGGTTTTTAGAAAAATACTTACTAAACATCTATAAACAACATTAAACTTTAAGCAGGCAAAAGAATAAGTTGGATTTAGAAGTAGATATAGCACAATGGACCACTCTACAGCTTATCAGTGAAGTTATAGAGAGAAGCAATAAATATCAGCTACCACTTTGTGTGGGTTTACTGACTCTGAGAAAGCATTTGACTCGGTCACAATAAAAATCATGCTGTTGGCGCCACAGGGTAGAATATACCTAAATCAGGTGGTTGAAGATTGTGTACAACTAGGCCACAGTTTGTGTTCAACTACATCACAAGGGCAAAGGGGACTCCAACAAAACTGTTTTCTGTTGTCTTGGAAGCGGTCTTCAAACCATTAAAATGGGATGAAGAATGCATACTCATTAATTATAGTGAGATGAAAATAATGCACAATCAGTATGCCAGTAAGAGGAATGGTAAAGATTAATGATGAAGTTATAAACAGCTGATGGATTTGTAAACTCAGGAAACTGGAAACAACAAGTGGACAGACACTTAAAAGAAATGAAGACAAGCACACTAGTGCCTTGGAGTTCATTTGGTAAACTGCATGCTGTATTCATAAGTAATTTCCCAATGTACCTTTAACAAGAAGTCTACAACCAGTACATACTGTCAGTAAAAGCTTATGGAACTGATACTTGATAAGGACAGCCAGGAGTAGAGGATGTGACAGTGGCTATTACAAAACTGAAATGGAGATGGGACTGGTATATAGCAAGACGAAATGATGGGAGATGTAATAAAGAGATTCTGTGTTGGATTCCTTGTGATAGGACCTAGAGGATGACTGGATGAAAGATGGATTTGACATAAAGAAACAAACAATAAAAACTTGGATGCAAGACAGGGAAGATCGTAATGTATGGAAGAGGCCTATATCCAGCAATGGATGATAAATGTCTGATAATGGTTGATGCCTAACCATGAACCATGAACCTTGCCATTGGTGGGGAGGCTTGCGTGCCTCAACGATACAGATAGCAGTACCGTAGGTGCAGCCACAATGGAGGGGTATCTGTTGAGAGGCCAGACAAACATGTGGTTCCTCAAGAGGGGCAGCAGCCTTTTCAGTAGTTGCAGGGGTAACAGTCTGGATGATTGACTGATCTGGCCTTGTAACACTAACCAAAATGGCCTTGCTGTGCTGGTACTGCAAACGGCTGAAAGCAAGGGGAAACTACAGCCATAATTTTTCCCGGGGGCATGCAGCTTTACTGTATGGTTAAATGATGATGGCGTCCTCTTGGGTAAAATATTCCAGAGATAAAATAGTCCCCCATGCGGATCTCCGGGCAGAGACTACTCAAGAGGACGTCATTATCAGGAGAAAGAAAACTGGCATTCTACGGATTGGAGCGTGGAATGTCAGGTCCCTTAATCGGGCAGGTAGGTTAGAAAATTTAAAAAGGGAAATGGATAGGTGAAAGTTAGATATAGTGGGAATTAGTGAAGTTCGGTGGCAGGAGGAACAAGACTTTTGGTCAGGCGAATACAGGGTTATAAATTCAAAGTCAAACAGGGGTAATGCAGGAGTAGGTTTAATAATGAATAAAAAAATAGGAATGCGGGTAATCTACTACAAACAGCATAGTGAACGCATTATTGTGGCCAAGATAGACACGAAGCCCATGCCTACGACAGTAGTACAAGTGTATATGCCAACTAGCTCTGCAGATGACGAAGAAATTGAAGAAATGTATGATGAAATAAAAGAAATTATTCAGATAGTGAAGGGAGACGAAAATTTAATAGTCATGGGTGACTGGAATTCAGTAGTAGGAAAAGGGAGACAAGGAAAGGTAGTAGGTGAATATGGATTGGGAGCAAGAAATGAAAGAGGAAGCCGCCTGGTAGAATTTTGCACAGAGCACAACTTAATCATAGCTAACACTTGGTTCAAGAATCATAAAAGAAGGTTGTATACATGGATAAAGCCTGGAGATACTGACAGATTTCAGATAGATTATATAATGGTAAGACAGAGATTTAGGAACCAGGTTTTAAATTGTAAGACATTTCCAGGGGCAGATGTGGACTCTGACCACAATCTATTGGTTATGAACTGTAGATTAAAACAGAAGAAACTGCAAAAAAGTGGGAATTTAAGGAGATGGGACATGGATAAACTGACTAAACCAGAGGTTGTACAGAGTTTCATGGAGAGCGTAAGGGGACAAATGGCAGGAATGGGGGAAAGAAATACAGTAGAAGAAGAATGGGTAGCTTTGAGGGATGAAGTAGTGAAGGCAGCAGAGGATCAAGTAGGTAAAAGATGAGGGCTAGTAGAAATCATTGGGTAACAGAAGAAATATTGAATTTAATTGATGAAAGGAGAAAATATAAAAATGCAGTAAATGAAGCAGGCAAAAAGGAATACAAACGTCTCAAAAACGAGATCGACAGGAAGTGCAAAATGGATAAGCAGGGATGGCTAGAGGACAAATGTAAGGATGTAGAGGGTTATCTCACTAGGGGTAAGATAGATACTGCTTACAGGAAAATTAAAGAGACCTTTGGAGAAACGAGAACCACTTGCATGAATATCAAGAGCTTTGATGGAAACCCAGTTCTAAGCAAAGAAGGGAAAGCAGAAAGGTGGAAGGAGTATATAGAGGGTCTACACAAGGGTGATGTACTTAAGGACAATATTATGGAAATGGAAGAGGAGGTAGATGAAGATGAAATGGGAGATACAATACTGCATAAAGAGTTTGACAGAGCACTGAAAGACCTGAGTGAAAACAAGGCCCCCGGAGTAGACAACATTCCATAAGAGCTACTGACAGCCTTGGGAGAGCCAGCCCTGACAAAACTATACCATCTGGTGAGCAAGATGTATGAGACAGGCGAAATACCCTCAGACTTCAAGAAGAATATAATAATTCCAATCCCAAAGAAAGCAAGTGTTGACAGATGTGAAAATTACCGAACTATCAGTTTAATAAGTCACAGCTGCAAAATACTAACGCTAATTCTTTACAGACGAATGGAAAAACTGATAGAAACCGACCTCGGGGGAGATCAGTTTGGATTCCGTAGAAATGTTGGAACACGTGAGGCAATACTGACCCTACGACTTATCTTAGAAGAGAGATTAAGGAAAGGCAAACCTATGTTTCTAGCATTTGTAGACTTGGAGAAAGCTTTTGCCAATGTTGACAGGAATGCTCTCTTTCAAATTCTGAAGGTGGCAGGGGTAAAATACAGAGAGCGAAAGGCTATTTACAATTTGTACAGAAACCAGATGGCAGTTATAAGAGTCGAGGGGTATGAAAGGGAAGCAGTAGTTGGGAAGGGAGTGAGACAGGGTTGTAGCCTATCCCCTATGTTATTCAATCTGTATATTGAGCAAGTAATAAAGGAAACAAAAGAAAAGTTCAGAGCAGGTATTAAAATCCATGGAGAAGAAATAAAACTTTGAGGTTTGCCGATGACATTGTAATTCTGTCAGAGACAGCAAAGGACTTGGAAGAGCAGTTGAACGGAATGGACAGTGTCTTGAAAGGAGGATATAAGATGAACATCAACAAAAGCAAAACGAGGATAATGGAATGTAGTCGAATTAAGTCTGGTGATGCTGAGGGTTTTAGATTAGGAAATGAGACACTTAAAGTAGTAAAGGAGTTTTGCTATTTGGGGAGCAAAATAACTGATGATGGTCGAAGTAGAGAGGATATAAAATGTAGACTGGCAATGGCAAGGAAAGTGTTTCTGAAGAAGAAAAATTTGTTAACACCGAGTATAGATTTAGATGTCAGGAAGTCGTTTCTGAAAGTTTTTGTATGGAGCGTAGCCATGTATGGAAGTGAAACATGGACGATAAATAGTTTGGACAAGAAGAGAATAGAAGCTTTCGAAATGTGGTGCTACAGAAGAATGCTGAAGATTAGATGGGTAGATCACATAACTAATGAGGAGGTACTGAAAAGGATTGGAGAGAAGAGGAGTTAGTGGCACAACTTGGCTAGAAGAAGGGATCGATTGGCAGGACACATTCTGAGGCATCAAGGGATCACCAATTTAGTATTGGAGGGCAGCGTGAAGGGTAAAAATCGTAGAGGGAGACCAAGAGATGAATACACTAAGCAGATTCAGAATGATGTAGGCTGCAGTAGGTACTGGGAGATGAAGAAGCTTGCACAGAATAGAGTAGCATGGAGAGCTGCATCAAACCAGTCTCAGGACTTAAGACCACAACAACAACAATGGTTGATGGTGGAGGTGATGATTTTTAAGCCTACAGTTAACAGACAATGCACACATTAAACAGGAAGTTTTGATATACCCAGAACTTAAAAGTAAAATCATTCTGTTTATGGTCTGTTGAGGACTCTGCAATGTTATTAGGTTTGTGTACCTTCAATCAAAATCACTGAGTGTAGCAATGTGAATTTTTGCTACAAACTTGTTTGTGAGAGTTTTTGGACGTTTGTGGGCTCATCATCTTCAATGGATGCATGATGAAGTTTAAATTCAATGGCCTACTGCTTAACCATCAAAAGTGAAGGGGAAGAAAACATTGTCAAATTTAACTCCTTCTTTATATCAATCTCACATCAATAAACCCCCCCCCCCCCCAAAAAAAAGAAGATAAACTTAACACATTCAGTCATCTGAAGACTGTAATTTTATTTATTCTTGCCTAACAGAAGTTTTTAATTACTAACAATGAACCAAATTGTAGGATATGGACGCATGAGCCTCTTCTGAAGCTTTAACGCAAAATATATCTTATGTAATTGCCTGTCATATAATGAGAGAATTTCACGGACTTGCTAGAAAATTTAGAAGTCAGTTAATCTCAAACGTTGAAGTTGTTTGCACTTTCATTTGCAATCTTCATAGATTTTATGTTATCATAATCTCAAACAGTTTCCAGCCCCAGGCTTGGTCCATAAGCCTCGCCATCTAGTCCCGTTTTCTGAGCGTCTTTCTGTGTTCACTCTGGTCCAGTCCTTGTCTCTCTTTTTCAGCACACTCCTCCACACCGTTCAGCCACTATCCCTTGGTCTTCCTCTTGGTTGTTTCCTTTATATCTCCATTTCGGGTATCTTCTATGGAATCCTCTTGTTCTCCATTCTCTTTAACTGCCCATACCATCTTAGCCTAGATGTTTTAGTCCTGCTCTGCAAGTGTTCCTATTCTCTTTCACTATTTCCCTTACCCTTTCGTTCCTCCTCCTATCTCTCCTCATTACCCCTTTCCTACTTCTGAGGAACTTCATTTCACATGCTTACTCTTTTCTCCATTACCCATATTTCAGATGCATAAATCAATACCGGGATGTAGTAACTTTTGTATACTTTTCTTTATTGTGGGTTGTCTTTGTTTCTAAACGGGCTCCTAATACTTCACAGAAATGCTTCTGCCTGTCTGCCACATTTACTGATCTCTTTCTCATTTCTTCCATTTTCCTCTATCACACTTCTCAAGTACTTGACACTTTCCATCTTCTTCAATTCAGCTAGTTGGTCTATCACACTTTCTAGTTGTAACCAGGATCTCATATTTCCTTACATTAAATTTCATCCCACACTGCCTCACAGTTTCTTCCCAAACATCCAGCTGTTACAGAAGCTCCTCCTCCCTGTTTCCCCGTATCATCAAGTCATCCGTGAACACCACTGCTTTCATCTTGTCTTCTTCAGCTTTTAAGCCATCTTGAGGTGACTATGCACTGCCCTATTTCACACCACTTGTTTGCTGGAACCAATCCGTCCTTTCAATTCTCACTTTCACTCAACTCAGACTTCCACAGTGCATCTCATCCACTCTACTTGTTGTCTCTTTTTCCACTCCCTTCTTTTCTAGTGCTCCCCAGATCTTTCTTCTACATACACACTAAAATGCCTTTTTTATATTGAGCAAGGCCATCATGAAGTCTTTGCCAAATTCATAGTGGGGCTCCTGGAGCTGTTAAACTGCAGATATGTAGTCAACAGTTGACCTCCTAGGTCTGAAGTCACACTGTTCCTCTCTCAATTTGTTCTTGATCCTTTATCAGATTCTGCTCACCAGGATCTTTTCATACACCTTGGCACAGTGTGGTATCAGTGTGACTCTCCTGTAGTTTCTACAATCCTTCCTACTCCCTTTCTTGAATATGGAGGCAATCAGTATCCTCTTGCAGTCTTCTTCATTATTCTTCTCATCACACAATACAGCCACTGTTTCCCAACCTCCCATACTGCCTTCACTATTTTGACTCTTACTTCGTCCATACCTGGTGCCCTCTTCCACCTTTCATCTTGTGTCCAGTGTTATTTCCACTTTTTTCCATGTCAGGTCATTACACTCTACAACCCCCCCCCCCCCCCCTCCCCGGAAAAGTTTACTTCTTCTACCACCTTATTTAGTCTATTATCCTCACCTCAAAGTTCATCTGGATTTAGTAAATGCTCAAAGTACTAATTCCACATTGTTTTCATTCTCTCTTTGTTATTAACCTCATTCCCATTTCTATCTATCATTGTTCCATACTCTCTCAACCCACCTCTTACTTTTGACCATTCCATATAGTACTTCTTATTTCCTCTGCTATTTACCTTCATCATCATTGTCCATTCTTCCAACCAATTTCTTCTCTCCTTAGCCACTGTCTTATTTGCCTCTTTGTTCTTTTTCTTATACTGCTCTCTTGCTAATTCAGTCCTTTCTCAGAACCACAGTCTACAAGCCTTGTTCTTCCTTCCCACTACCTCCTTGACTCTCTCATTCCACCATGGTGTCTTCTTCCACATACAGCTACTGCAGCTTCTACCACAACACTTTTAAATTGTCCCCATTCTTTTTCTCCTGCTTTTGGTTCATCCTTCTCCCTTATAATCTCCTGATACTCTTCTTTGACTCCCTTTTCCTTCAGTTTCCATACTCTAATTCTCCTTTCCTGATCCTCTGTCTTCTTCCATTCCTTCATGACAATCATGCTCAGCATCAGTAGTCAGTTTGGATTTTATGTATGTCTTGTAAATCATACTGCATATAAGTCTGAAAATTATAAGTTATTTGAATATTCAAATAAGTTCCATTTTATAACAAAGATGAAATTCTATACATAACCATATAGGTTAGAAAGCAAGTAAAACATTTTCATTTAATGAAAAAAACTCCACAAATAACAATATCTAAGACCAGAAGTAGAAACTTATTGAATAATACAAATAAGATACTTACAACGTCTGAAAAATCATTCTGACCTAAGTCCAGTCTCTGTAAGAATCTTAAACGAACAATTGATTTTGGAAGGGTATTCAGATTGTTTTCTCTCAATTCTAATATCCTCAGTCTCATTAAGCGCCCAAAATTGGCTGGCAGATACTCAAGATATGTATCATTCAGGTACAATTCTTCTAGTGCAATAAGCTGTGTGAAGCCTTCTGGTAACTTTTCTAGAGGATTGACACTAACATCAACATACTTGAGATGTTTGCATCCCTTTATGTTATCTGGAATATCTCCAAGAGCTGAAAAAGAGAGACAATAAATCAGTTATCAATTTCTGTAGTTTGAGGACACTGATCTGTTTTACACCTTCTATGAAACTTTTAAACAGCAATGAACTGGTTGTCCAGTGTCAAATACAAACGTAAGATTACGGGAAGTTTTATAGGGAAAATCTTCATTTAGTGATAACTGTATGTTGCGGGCAACAACAAATGTGATAAAGAAACAAAAGAGTCACTTCAGTTAAATACAAATGTGATGAAAAGCATTTATAGTCGTAAGCAGCTTACAGACAATATTGACCATATTTTTTAGGTTCTGTACCTCAACTGGTACAAACACAACCCTTATAGGATCACTTTGTTGTCTGTCCGTCTGTCCGTCCGTCTGTCAATTTTATAGTTAAGAGACCTTTTTCTCACAAATGTGTATGGAGGTCTCAAGTTGAAATTTATGTTGGATATAAGGTCTACAGTTCCTCGGTGGTGTAAAAAAATTATGCTTCTAAGTCAATGCAATCAAAAGATATGGCCATGTATGTCACATATTTTGAAACTCTCAAAATCATTCATCAGAACCTATAGATGAGCTATCAACTGGGTTGGTGCATGAGTTCGTAGCATCATTCTGTAAGTTTAATAAACACAACAGAGATTCTCCTTCACTATTTACAACAGTCTGCCAATGTTGGGGTAACTTTTCAATTCCGCGACTGTAGGAATCATGTGGTTTTGAGGCAAAGAACTCATCGAGCCACATTCAGAGAACGTTTTCATTTGGAAAGGAAGTTCCTTGAAGGTTGTTTGATAAGAATGAAAAAGTTGAAATATCTGAGGGTGCAAGAACAGGTGAATAATGTGGGTGTGGAATGACTTCCCAATCAGACTCCTGTGTAGTGGTTTTTGTCAGTGCCGCAGAATGCAGGTGGGCGTTATTGTGGAGTAGCATCACTTCATGTTGTCTTCCTGGTCACTGTTCTTCGACTGTGTCTGCAAGACATCTCAGTTGTTGAGAATAAATGTCAGCAGTGATGGTTACACCTTGGGCAAGCAATTCATAGCACACCACACCGTCACTGTTCCATCAGATGAATAACATTATCTTTCGTGGATGCACGAGGGTCTTTTTGTGGGAAGTTGTCATTTTGTTTGGGTTCAACCATTCCTTTCTTTTCCTTATGTTAGCATAAAGACATCATTTCTCATCACCAGTAATGATACAGGATGGGAATGGTCACAATCACAAGCCAATTGACGACAATCAAGCAGAGATGCTGATTTTTGTGATTTTGGCTTAGAGTGCATGGTATCCATATGCCCAACTTTTGGACCTTACCCAATGTGTGTAACAGTTGCACAGCAGTGGTAAGATCACAGTTACTTACATCTGCCAGTTCTTGAGAACACTGACATGGATCATTGTGGACTAATCCATTTAAACAATATTTATCAAACCTGAAGGTCTTCCTGCAAGTGGAGAGTCACTAATGTCAAAACGATCCTTCTTAAAACAAGAAAACTATTTTATTGTCATGCTCTGTCCAATGGCATTCTCCCCCATACAAGATGTAAATGTTTCTAGCTGTCTCCACTGCTGTCGCCCCTCTATTGAACTCGAGCAGAAGAATATGTCAGAAATGTATTGATTTCTCCACTTGGAACTCCATTTTCTAGTGTCCACAGCTCTGCTCACTATCTCCATATGACAATATGTAAACTCAAATAGCAACAGTTAACTACAAATACAAAATAATAATTGAAACTTCCTGGCAGATTAAAACTGTGTGCCGGACCGAGACTCGAACTTGGGACCTTTGCCTTTCGCGGGCAAGTGCTCTAACATCTGAGCTACCCAAGCAAGACTCACGTCCCATCCTCACAGCTTCACTTTTGCCAGTACCTCGACTCCTACCTTCCAAACTTTACGTAAGCTCTCCTGCAAACCTTGCAGAACTAGCACTCCTGAAAGAAAAGATATTGCGGAGCCATGGCTTAGCCAAGCTTTGAGGATGTTTCCAGAATGAGATTATCACTCTGCAGTGGAGTGTGCGCTGATATGGAACTTACTGCCAGATTCAAACTGTGAGCTGCAAGGATGGGGCGTGAGTCATACTCGGGTAGCTCACATGTTGGACCACTTGCCTGCAAAAGGCAAAGGTCCCGAGTTCGAGTCTCGGTCCGGCACACAGTTTTAATCTGCCAGGAAGTTTCATATCAGCGCACACTCTGCTGCACAGTGAAAATCTCATTCTGAAAATAACAATTGATAAATAAACCCACAGCAACTGGAGTACCACCATGCAAAAGAAAAATGCTATGAACCTATGCACCAATCAAATATATACACGTCAAGCCTGATTATCTAGTGGTGAAGTGTGTGCCTGGAAACTGAGAGGTTGAGGGACCAAATCTCGTTCGGATGACAGATTTTTCTGTCTTCATTTTAACCTACCCTTCACCTCATTATGATGTGAGTAGTTGCCAGAAACAACATGTGGTTCAGTTTCCACTTTAAACAATAGGTTCCCTTTTCCCCATTTAGGTAACTGGGGTCGGTTAAGGACACACAAGTCACTGAGTTGGTGTCCAATAGAAGGATCTGCAGCAGGCCACTGAGCCACAGAAAATTACTATTAATTGTCTATATACATAATTTGCGGGTTCAAGAATGCTTCGCAATTCCTAAAGATGCACGGGAATTGGGTGGATGTCCTTGCATCCTGATACCCCCCCCCCCCCCCCCTCAGTCCATCACCTCCACCTCCCATTCTCTCTCTCCACCCTCTCCTCCCCCAACTCTCTCGACTCCTCTTTCCTCCTCTATCTGGTCATCTCCTCCTGCCCCCTCTGTATGTCCATTCCCCCCCCCCCCCCCCCCACCTGTCTCTGTACATCTCTGCTTCCCCCCTCTTGCTGACCTTAAGCCTTGTTTATTGTAATAGTCAATGAAAATTTGAGTTGGCACAGAAGTTGCCAAAAATAAATGGGTAAATCAGTTGGTATGATTGGTATATGGGGTGCAAGAGATCTACTCTGGATCTCCGAGGATAGCAGCTTCAAATAACAGTATTCCACACAGTTTTAACCTACAAATGGGTAGGATTACAAATTTTCACATGACACAGATTCTGTAGTAGTATTCTAATCATAAGGCAATAAGTCATAAATACAACTGTAGTAGTATTCTAATCATAAGGCAATAAGTCATACATACAACTTTCATGTTTTCTGTTGAAACCAACAGCAATGAAGAAAACAAAACAGCACACAGCTGTTAATACAATTTTTGTTTAAAATTATATACAGTGTGTTTCAGAAGTGATTGTCAATATTCAGAGATATGACAGGAATGATCATTCGAAACAAAAAAGTCAAGTAAACATGGGCTCTAACACGCATACCTTAAGACCTATGGCCAATTCTTGATCTTCAATACTGTGAAACAAATATCTTCTACTGCAAGCTCTTTGCTTTCCATATTTTCAGAAGCGGTAGAATAGACCAAAACAACATGTGCTCTAAAATGCATACCTTAAAAGTTATGAGCCCCTGTTGATTAGAAAAGTTGTTTGAGAGAGAGAGAGAGAGAGAGAGAGAGAGAGAGAGAGAGAGAGAGAGAGAGAGAGGAGGAGGAGGAGGAGGGGGAGGGGGAGGGGGGAATTGTGTGTGTCTATTGTTGACAAAGGCCATTGGCTGAAAGCTTTAATTGTGAGTCTTTTTGTTGTGCCTATCTGCAACTCAGCATCTCCACTACATGGCGAGTAGCAACTTTCCTTCTCATAATACTGCATAAGGATGAAGAATATATAAGGTAAGTCAGGAGGAAAGGTACACGCTTTGAAATGTGATAGTATTAGTGATTCTGAACAAAAAACTTCAAATGGACATATGCCCTATCGCGAATGGTTTCCGAGATAGAATATGTTTAATATCATTTCTGTACGTTTTTCTTTAGTAACTCAAAAACCACACACTCCAATGAAAACATGTCTCAGTACACAATTAAACTAAATTAAATTTGCCCCAAACAATTTCCTGTTTATTTTTTGTCTAGACTACCAGTTTGTGTGGAGAGATCGCGAGAATATTGAAAATCTCATGCGAAGCGCTTGCGCTGTAGCTTAGGTACTTTTTGTTGGTCAGTTTGAGGTAGTTTTCTGACTTGATAGACCACAAGCGTCCCATATCAAAATGTTCGTCTCAACTGCCTCTATATTACTGTGGTACATTGTAAACAATGACAATGAATAATACAGAAAATAAATAGAAATGTACATAAAATGTGATGTATTTTGGAAAACATTTGGCATAGGGCATATATCCACATCAAGTTTTTTTGTTCAGAATCACTAATGCTATCACCCATCAAAACATGTACCTTTCCTCCTGACTCACACTGTATGTGGAGAAACAATTTGACTAATGGTTTAAATGTCCTGCTGTCATAGAAACGGCACTGCGCATTATCACAGTACAGAATTTTCTTTCCATTTAAAACTCTGAAGTAAATCAGTCAAGAACTTTTTGAGATTTTTCGCAACAATATTAAATATCAACTTGTGTTTGTACATTTTAAATATACATTTGTATGCCATATATTATAACAAATTGTAGCCTATGTCCATCCAAACATTTATTAGAGTATGTGCAAAAATCTGAAGTAAATCAGTCACATACTTCTCGAGAATTTTGATAACAACATTAAACGCCAACTTTTCTTCAAACACAAATATACATTAAGTTTGTACAGAACCTAAGAGAGCGAGTCCTATTTGCAATTGCCCAGTTTTTTCTATTACTAAGCGATATTAAATACTATACTTACCATTTCTACTGATGTCCAGGTACTGAAGGTTAATTAGGGAAGCTATTGCAGGTGGTAATCCTTGTACTTCATTGTCACTGAGGGATAACACTTTCAACCCATGGCAATGAAACAATGGTCTCGGAAGGTCACAAATCTGTAAGGAGACAATGAGAAATATAACAAACAGTCTCAGAAATTTTTAAGGTGGAGTAATCAATGGCCAGCAAATATAAGGCAAAATTCACAAGCTGATAGCCTATACAACATATTTACCGAAAAAGTTCAGCAGAAATGCTATCATTCTTGAACAATTTCCCAATCCCTCTGAAAGAAATATATACCTGTCAAGGCTCTCCATCAATATCACAGACTTGGATAGCAGTATGGGACTGGAACAGAACTGCACCATAAAATTTTCAGCAGTGCATACAGTTCAGTTCCCACCAGCAACAACAACATTGCATGGTAATTCCCCTCCTCCTGTCTCAAAATATCTCTTCTCTGTCAGCAATAAAACTGCAGTCATGCACAAATGACCTATCACAATTTAATAAATAAAACCTCAAACTACCCGCTTTCTTTAATTCAATAATTTATGGAGTAAAAGCAATCTCCAGAAACAGTTGTCACTGATTCACTGATAGGTTTTAGGAAGAAGCCTCCTCTGAAGCCTTCTTCAGAGCTATAAAACACACACACACACACACACACACACACACACACACACACGAAGCCTCCTCTGAAGCCTTCTTCAGAGCTATAACACACACACACACACACACACACACACACACACACACACACACACACACACACACACACACTATTGTGCTGGGGCTGCAGCTCAAACCATGTGGAAAGCAACTAGAGCTACATGTAAAAGTGAAAAGCAACAAAATATCATTGTTTCAAGACCAAGCATTGTGTTTGTGGTGGATACCATAACACCAACAACATGTAAACTGTTGTGACAAATATCTTCAAAACCAAAATGGGCTATTCAGATATGGCAATACAGAAAGCAGAGGAATGGAACTGTTAAGATTCATTCATGACATACACTGTGTCCATACTTTTCAGATTAGTCAAAATTTCCTGTGGGAACAGTTCAAATCCACTTACCTCTTCCTACCTCATAGCACTAATCTTGCACACAATGATCACCACCTTTAAGTCCTGAAAAGTGCAATTCTTGGCTGTCTGAAACCATAGGCAGCAGAGTTCCATGCAACAAATTTAAAAAAGTTTATCCTATGGTGTCAACACTGCATCAAGGGTAACAGTGACTAAGAAGAAAAATGAGCAAACATTATGAGTATGGACTTCATAATATGACCTTTTTTTTCAGCCAATTAGCACTTACTATTGAGATGTATCCTATATGTCCTAAAGAGACTCACTACCAACCAACGGAACAATATGACAAGTTCAAGACCCACTAAGATTATTGGAACAGGACAGCATGGCTGAGCTGGAGAGGTTACAAAAATGATGTCGTATTTCATGATAAGTGTTATTTTATTGTGTTTCTGTAGGATTTAAAGGCAATCTGCTGATTTGGCAAGTAAGAATCACTTTAGGAAATTCGTATCTTTGATTGGAAACTTTTTGGGCTTAGTGGATGATTTCATGAATTTTAAGGATGTGGATTCCTGTGTATTGTGTTAGGTAGTTAATAGGCAGCATCAGTGGTGACATGTAAAAATTATTCTGTATGACTTCCACATTCTTCAAATTGGTGTCTGCAATATCAGACATGTGTTAGTCATAACAAGATGAAATTTAGTAATAATTCTCAGTACATTACTAATATTAAGTGCATTAACTTTATTTGATGCATTTTTAATGAAAGTTCAGAGTCATTACTGAGGTTTAGGAATTTAACACTGGTAGAACTCTTCCATCTGTAACAGCTCCAATGTCCTTGATTTATTCTTTTAATAGTAAAGATAATTGCTTGTGTTTTACTGATACATACTGTGGTTTTGTTCCAGATGTTGTTGCTAGTTGCAGGCAATGTATTTGAGGTTCAAGCTGCCTCTGTAAGTAATTGTGTCATCTCCAACCTCTTCGTTGTTGTGATCTGTCACCAGTATAGATGGTATACAGGGTTGGGACTGTAAATGAACCTTAAGGTATGTCAGCTTCATTTGTCTTGGCTAAGTATTTGATTTTTGAATGGGTACTTAAAACTACCCATTTAACAGAAATTAAGAGAGAATTTTGAATAAATGAGGTAGGCAATAGTACTGAGGCAATTTGAAAATTAGTCAACTGTGACAAATTTAATCAAATGTTTTCTTTTCCCCTTCAATATCCAAGAATAAAGCACAAGTGTTTTTTTAATTTCTTTTTTTTTTTATTGAAGAGGCTGTGATGATGTATTACAGGAATCTCATTGCTGGATGAATAGAGCTGTCCTTTTCACAGGATCCAAGCTATGTAGGAAGATGATTTGTCTGGAATTTATCAATTCTTGCAGAAATTTTAGAACAATTATTTGAATATTTTATCAAAATAGTTTAACAGAGAAACAAGTCTACAATTGTGTGGAAATAGCTGCTCCTTTCCTGGTTTCAGTGACATTACAAATCAAGCTAGTTTACAAGATTTAGAGAAGTAAAGTTGAAGAAGATATGATGTGTAGATGTTGGTGAGAAAAACAACACTGTTTGGAGGTAGATGATTCAGTTTTAATGGGTTGTTATTGTCAGTTCCTGGGGCCTTATTGTCACCCAAGGCTTTGACATGCCTACAGTGTTTGGCTTAAATTGCAGAAATGATATGATATATGAACACTAAAAGCTCTTAAAACTTTTCTGATGGTAGTGTCCTCATGATTGTCACTTTCTGCATTGTTATTGAGGGGAGGGAGTAAAAGGAAATCAGCAACAGCTTCAGGCTATCCTGCAAGTTATAAACTGCCCCTTTTCATCTATGAAGATCTTTTGTATTCTTGCTGCTTCCTAGCTTTTCTGATTTGCCAAAATGTCCCAGGATGTTGTTCCTCTTCAAAAAGTTGTAAGTCTCATGACTGTTGAAGGTGATTTCTAATGTGTCTGCATAATTTATTCATTCTTTGTTGGTCCACTGTATCTGGGGAGTTTTGCCAGCACTGCCTCTAATGTCTTTTTTCAGCTGGAATGTTGGATCATTGTTGAGGTGACTACAACACTGCTCTGCAAACATTGTGGTGAGATGGGTTGCCCCCCCCCCCCCCCCCCCCCTGAGTAAGAATAACACGATTGTGCTCAAATTCTGTATCATTTGTAACTGATAGCTCAGTTTAGGCACAGGATGTTTTAAGTGAGAAAATGTCCAGAAGTAGGGTTAAAGTAAATGGTTATTCTAAAAGTTATTGGAAACATTTGGTGCAATGATTGTAGTATTTCTAGAGTCTTCACTGGAAATATGAAGAATTTTGCATTTTCTACTGGTTGCTCTGCAGTGCCAGACATGTTTAGAGCTACAGTTTTATCTATAATGGTCCTTCCAGAGTTAGTGAATGCCTCTAGGTCATTATTTAGAAGCTGTAGCCCTGTTGCAGAATTATGCAGAATTATAAGCAGCAGCAACCAGGATAATTTGTTTATCTTTAACGCACATCTCACATGCTGTTGCTTCTGTTGTTATGAGGTTTGATGCTAGTACTTCTCCATGGGCTACCCTGTTTTTTTTTTTTAAGTCTCTCTATCATAGGCAACATAGTTTCTAACTAGAATCTCTGATCGGTGTGAAGATGAGTTTCATTTATGAGATCAGTGCACACATGATGAGTATTGAGTATCAAGGAATTTCTCAACTTCTAAGCGTTGGTTAAGAATGTCATTGACATTAAGAGTTCATTGTAGGTATTGGTCTATTTGTCTGTACCACTGAGGAAGTTTTGGGCTGCAGTAAAAAAGATGGTAATTTAAATGAAGAGGTTAGTGGTTTGTTGGAGTTGGGCTGATGTTTCCAGAATAGTAGAGAGAACTTTTGGAATATTGCATTTGGAAATTATGCCTACAATTAATTGAACATCAGGCACTACGCTTGTAGGTAGCACAAAAATATGAATCATTGTTTGTCTGTGAAGATGTGATTTCTCTGAAGAAACCTTTGTTCATTGCTTACAGAATGCTGACACTACTGTGATAGAGCTGCAGCAGATTGGTTGGTTGTGGCATAGAGTGTAAAATCTAGAAGCAACGAGTCTCCCCTAGGCAGCACAGGAAACTGCTTCCGGTCAGATGAAGCTGCACGAGCTTGCGATATTAGCCCATCCTGTCGTGATTTGTAAATGGTTTATTTCTTCTTTCCTTGTCCTTATAAAGAACTTCTAAGTATGTTGGACATTTTGTGTACTTTGTTTTGTGATGGACCTTGCAACTAGAATAAGCTTGCTTGATCTTCAGTCAATTGATTTATGGTCCTGTCCTTATTTGACACATTTGGAGTGAAAGTTTCAGTTCTTGGCTTTGAGGAAACATAGCTGGCAATTATGACGCTGTGTTACGCCTTTAGTGGTTCTACAGGATTCACTATCACTTAAAGATGGAGTCAACTGTGTAGATTGTAAAAACATTTAGCTGCCCCTGTATTCTCCAAAGCCACAAGACATTTCTGTATTACTTCAGGAGACATGTCTGTAAGAAGTCCCTTGGTAACTACTTTTAATGGCTTCACTGGATGTAGTTCACAGATTTTCTCTCTCTTCAAGAAAGTGAAAAGGAAGTGAATATCTCATAGTTAGTGAGTCTTCCAGCTTGTATGGATGTGGTTAAAGGAACTTCAGTCCCTGATGTTTCATCCAGAGCTGCGCTGGACATCATTGTAGGTGATCCTCATGACGCTGTCTTGCCAACTGACGAGTTGGTGACATAAATACTGTGTTGGCAAGACTCACCATCGCCAGAGGCACCTCCATAAAAGTCCAGCGCAGCTATGGGCAAAATGTCAGGGACCAAAATGTTTCTTGGAACATGGTCATACAACCCAAAAGATTTACCAGATAACTGGTCATGAAAACTTTCAGTTTATAAAAATCTCATGCTTTTGTTCGTGGCTATTTTTCTGAGAGAGCATTCTAAAAGCTGTTTGAAGAATCTCAGGTCCTCAAGATAACTTTTGGTGTTGTCAGGTCAGTTTCATTTTTTGAAGGTAAAATATCCTGAGTTATTAAGCCACTTCATATTTCTTTAAAATTTCTAATTGTCATCATAGTCAGAGAGGGTAAGGTAGTGATTTGGTATTGGAACATTTTGTACTGGTCTCCATATTGCTGTCCCCATCTATTGTGTCTGAGTCATTTGTATTAACTGATGAAGAGACAGAAAAAATTTTCTTGTATGATTAATAATTTCCTTTGGGTTTTAGGCACACTCTCTTATCTGAAAATGTATATTTTGGGCATTACACTATTCATCCTTTCTTGTGTTGTGTATTATCAGTTTGGGTAATGTGGCCCATAGTGGCTATGGTAGTTGGGTTGGGATGTTAGGGTAAGAGACCAAACAGTGAGCTCATCGGCCTCATCAGATTAGGGAAGAACGGGGAAGGAAATCGGCCGTGCCCTTTCAAAGGAACCATCCCAGAATTACCTGGAGCGATTTAGGGAAATCAGGGAAAACCTAAATCAGGATGGTCGGATGGGGATTGAACCGTCATCCTCCCAAATGTGAGTCCAGTGTGCTAACCGCTGCGCCACCTCGCTCGGTCAGTGGCTACGGTAGTCCTATGGGCTAGGAGGAGGTCAAATTTATGTAATTTTGGCTCTGTTGCAGGAATTAAATCAACAGTCTGCCTTGGTCTATGTAATGTTTGGGCCTAAGCAAAATGAAAAGGTGGGTGTGGGGACACCCAAATCATCTAACAACATCTAGCATACATCTGTAACTAATTGTATGCATCACCAAGTAGCCAACGTATGCGCTGCGATAACTTGCAGTAGATTGTGTCTGTGTGAGTGGTTTGCCAACAGACATACTAATTCTGTCATTACTTCTCTCAATTCATAATTTATTCTTGAGACATTATTTCCAAAAGTGACTAAATTCCCTCATTTCTCCTTAGACTTGCCCTGCAAATTGTACTTACCCTATTAGAATCCAAATACAGCTCCTCCAATGTCCTTTCAAACGCAAACACCTGTGCTGGAACATCATTTAGTACACAGTGCTGGAAATCCAACCGTCTAACTTCTTCCTCTTGCTGCCTACAGCAGTTGAACCAGCTGGGCATTGTTCACTGTAGAGCAAAAAGGTATATATATATACATATTTGCACACTACAAAGCATTAATATAAAAAGGTGATGGGTGGGGCTCAAAGGTAGGTCAAAAGAGAAACGGGAATGAGGATAAGTAGACAATTTAAACACACAATTTAAATAGACAGCCACCACACTGGAAAGTGATATGAGTGCTGCTGTTCTCTATATACATAAATGATTTGGCAGACAGGATGGGCAGCAATCTGCATGTGTTTGCTGATGATGCTGTGGTGTGCTGTAAAGTGTCGAAGTTGAGTGACTGTATGAAGAAACAAGGCAACTTAGACAAAATTTCTAGTTGGTGTGATGAATGGCAGCTAGCTCTTTATGTGGAAAAATGTAAGTTAATGCAAATGATTAGGAAGAACTAACCTATAATATTTGGATACAGTATTACTAGTGTCCTGCTCACCACAATCAAGTTGTTTAAATATCCAGGCATAATGTAGCAAAGCAATATAAAATGAAATGAGCATGTGAAAACTGTGGTAGGGAAGGCAAATGGTTGACTTCAGGTTATTGGGAGAATTTGAGGAAAGAGTGGTTCACCTGTAAAGGGGACCACATATAGGATGCTGGTGCAACCTATTCTTGAGTCTGCATGAGTGTTTGGGATTTGTACCACGTCGAACTGAAGGAAGACATCAAAGCAATTCAGAGGCAAGCTGTTAGATTTGTTACCAGTAAGTTCAAACAACATGTAACGGTTACGAGATGCTTTAGGAGCTCAAATGGGAATCTCTGGAGAGAAGACGATGTTCTTTTCGAGAAACACTATTGAGAAAATTTAGAGAACTGGCATTTGAAGCTGATTGCGATAAGGTTCTACTGACGCCAACATACATTGCACATAAGGGCCACGAAGATTAGATACGATAAACTAGGGCCATTACAGAGGCACATATACAGTCATTCCCCCCTTACTATTTGCAAGTGGAATAGGAAAGGAAATAGCTAGAAGTGGTACAGGGTACCCTCTGTCAAGCACCGTATGGTGGCTTGCAGAGTATCGATGTAGATGTAAATGCAAATGTAGAAGCTGTTCTAACATGAGACATGTTTCTCTCTGTGAAGAATACCAGAAATGGTTTCTACTGGGGTTGATGCACACTTAGAAACGAAATGGTGCATCACACACAACATGCTCCTCATCACAATTTGCAACCACACTGCTCGCCAACCACAGTTTTAAGCTGTATCTGGCTTGGAAATCACAGTCTGTTCATGAAAACGGATGTGCCAAAAACTGCTACATTAGCTCTATCAAAACACACAGTTCCTTTCGTCTCCATATGCTAGCCATGTTATTCTGGCTATAGAATACGTAAATAAAAACTTCAATGTTCATGAACATGATACAAGGCAAAATGGAAAGTTCCAGCACTAGCCAGTAGCGAGATCAGTTTTTAAATCTTCCATTAAAAATGTACAACAGTCCTCTACATAATATAAAAATTACTTCACCATTCTCACTCTTTAATGAAACCTTAAGGTCATTTTTACTGGATCACTGCTTCTATTCATTAGCGGAAAATTTAGGACATGTAAGATACAAGATGTTAAACATGAAAGTGCAAAACACCCTACTGCAGGTAGTGCAAGCATGTGTACATGCTTGTGCGCTGTTGTGACCCGGGGCGCTAGGATCACACTGTGACCAGGAGGCTGGTCACGGATTGTCGGTGAGTGGTCTAATTTACACAAAGAGGCATCAGTGACACAAAAGTATCTCCAGAACATTTATTTATCATATTCAGTTTACAAAGTTATTCTGTCTCTTCACTGGGGTGGTAAGTGGCAGGGTGTAAGTGAACACCGTGAAGAGGTGCTGATGCCACATTAGCAAGACATGACATCACCCTACAGGCCAGTGAGCCATGGCCATGTGCCGCACTGGTGGCAGCGGGGGAACAGGAAGGAATCACCTACCAAGGAGGAGGAGATTAGTGTTTAACGTCCCGTCGACAACGAGGTCATTAGAGACTGAGCGCAAGCTCGGCTGAGGGAAGGATGGGCAAGGAAATCGGCCGTGCCCTTTCAAAGGAACCATCCCGGCATTTGCCTGAAGCGATTTAGGGAAATCACGGAAAACCTAAATCAGGATGGCCGGAGACGAGATTGAACCGTCGTCCTCCCGAATGCGAGTCCAGTGTGCTAACAACTGCGCCACCTCGCTCGGTATCACCTACCAAGCTATTCTGCAACCTAATGTACACAGACAATAGACGTTTTACCCAGAATCTCATTTTGACATTCACGGGAGAAGTAATCTCAATGACTTGATGAAGACACATACTTATTTAAGATTTTTGTGTTTGTTTTTCCCTTAGATGTGAGACAAATACCCATTGACCCACTCAATACTGTGGCAATTTTCCCCATCCATTGTGTGGCCTGTTCCTGTAGTTCCAAAGCTATAGTAGTGGCTTGGTTTACTTTCTGAAATCTTCTTACAAATTTTCTAAGCAATTTGCAGTTTAGTCTTAATTTAGGAATTATCATATCAAAGGGGGATAGCATTTTCCTACTGTACACCACTCTGAAAGGTGGCAGACTTGCACCAGTATGTACTGTAGAGTTATATGCACAAACTATGTACTGTAGATATGTATCTCAGTCAGTATGATGGCTATTAACATAATAAATCAACATTTTATAGAGTTGGTATTGTAAAATTCCATTCTCCTATTAGTTTGTGGATGGAATGAGCTTGTCCATAATTTCTGGATAAGAAGTACATGATAATTGCTTCATCTAGTCTGATAAAAAATTCATACCCTGATCTGTAATTAACATATGAGGCACCCCTGATTTTAGTATCCAGCTGGACTACTTATTAATCTGCTAACCAGGAACTGCTACCGTTGCCAAGACCCTTGAAGGATAATCTATAATTGTCAGTACATATTTATTTCTAGCGTGTATCCTATTAAAAAGTCCTAACATATCAAGCTCAATCATTTGAAAGGGCTTAAACTCTTCTGGTATTCTTTGCAAAGGGATTGTCTGATGACTAAGATCAGCTCTTTGTGCATAAGGCACACAGTCCTTCATGTATTGCTCAACATCACATTTCCTTGTTCGCCACCAGAACTTTTCTGCTACTTTTCAGTCTACTGTTCGGCATCCGCCATGACCTGACAATACACGGCCATGCACTTGTTGCAACACTTCATCGTTCCGCAGATGCATCACGGACTGTGGTTGAGACCTAAATGCCTGACAGTCTTCATCAGCTGCTTGTTCTCTCTGTCACTCTATTACACTTTTTCAGCACCGCAACTTTCCTACTCAGTGTACCTACATTTGTGTTTTCCACATGGTTTACAGATCACCTCATAATCAAGTTAACTGAATTTGAGTGCCCAAGTCATTAACCTGGTTGATGGATCTTTCAGTCACAACAACCACTTTAATGATGTGTGGTCCACGAAAACCTTACACTTTCGTCCATATATATAACAGTGTAAAGGGTATGCTTTTCCATATAACACTGAACATTTCCTTTTCCATAGTGGAGTCGTTACACTCTGCACACACTACTGGATGTTCCTACTCATCCATATTCTGGCTCAAAATACAACCAACTGTCCCATTGCTGATGTCACAGGAGAGGATACATTTCTTCTCAAAGCAAGAAAGACCAGTACTAGATCAGATACAAATGCTGCCTTCAGTGCTTCATACATTCTTTGAGATTCTGCTGACCGCTGGAATTTCATGCCATTCCTCAACTGATTTGAAAGTTCTGTAATCTGTGCAAAATTATTTACAAATTTTTGTGATAATAACTGCATAAACCTAGGAATAACTTCAGTTGTTTTGTGGTTTGTGGCAATGCGAAGTTCTGGGCCACCTCTGTTAGACGAGGACCGGTTTGAACAGTTTTTGTGCTGATCACATGAGCAAGGTAGTTTGTGTTTATGCAAAATGGCACTTGTCTTTGATAAGCGTTAGATATGCGGATCACAGTCTACATCTTCAAATACATTTCACATGCTATGGTTCAAAAATGGCTCTGAGCACTATGGGACTTAACATCTATGGTCATCAGTCCCCTAGAACTTAGAACTACTTAAACCTAACTAACCTAAGGACATCACACAACACCCAGCCATCACGAGGCAGAGAAAATCCCTGACCCCGCCGGGAATCGAACCCGGGAACCCGGGCGTGAGAAGCGAGAACGCTACCGCACGACCACTAGCTGCGGGCACATGCTATGGTGTACGCTTCAAGAATATGATGATGCTGTCCAAGTATACCCAACAAGTTTTCGGCTTTAAACCACGTAAGACTCCATCTAATAACCTCTGGAATGTGGCTGACACATTTGTCAGCCTGAACAGTGTACCTTTATACTGGTAATATCCCCATGGGACTGCAAAATCAGTCTTTGATCTATTTTCTGGGACTACTTCTAGCTAGTGATAGCCAATTCTTAGATCAATTGTTGTAGAGTACTGGCAGTGTCCTAGATTGTCTAACATTGCTGTAATATTGGGGATGGGATACAGATCTGTCACCGTTTTTGCATTCAGGCAGTGGTAACTACACAGAATATGTACTTCCTGCTACCACCTGTTGACTTTTTTCAGCGCGATAACATTTCTGCCCCATGGGTTACTACACCTTCTGGCAATTGCTGCTCTATAAACTCCTCCATTAAGGTTCAAGATACTTTGCTATGTCACAAGGTAAACAGACACATCATTACTTGCAGCGGCACTGGGTAACCGGTGTTGCTAGTAAAGGGACATTTGTGTTAAATAAATCTGTAAACATAGTAGCAAAGCTTCCACTGCCTGCCGAGCACTGCCTCACAAGTGACCCACCTTTTCATGTAACGTTGCTGCACTGATTGTTTGCTTGCTGTCCTGGTCATCACATGACCTACCTATATCTTCTTCATTTAACAACTTTAAAAGTAGCAATCATTATGTCCTTTGGCAAACAACCATATCCATGCCGAAGTTATCGAAGCTTACAGAAACCATAAATTCACTATTAATATTACTTACGTGTACTGTGCTACTGCAAATAGAACTATGCATTTTGTTTAATTCTTCATTTTTCCTCAATGGCTCTACCACACACACAATGCTCCATATGGTAAATCAACAACAATAGAAACTCACATTAACTTCCCTATACCCACTGGTATTTTATGATGGGAACCAATCGTTAGCATATGTATTTGCAGTTTAGCATGATGTCTGTCAAGAACATCTAGCCCAAGAATTGACAAATACCCTTCACTTACACCTTGTAACACTTTCATATGCTCAAGAACATCCCTAGTTCCGATACTGAAACTGAGCAATGTCATACACAACGACTGTATATTATTATCACGCACTCTGAGAAATTTGTGACGTGGGGGCCCCAGTCTCTACCTGCCCATAAGGTCCAGACTGATGGACAACTGACGAGCACTCCTGTGTCTACCAGAAATTTATGTTCCTTGCCTCTCGCAATGCCTGACAAGCAGCATTCCATCCGTGCATCTATTTGTGCAGAATACCTTTCAATGGTTGAAATATTCCCATTTGCATTTAATGGCTACTTCTGTTGACATTATTTTTGCTGTCTACACTTCCCAGAATCCTTTGTTGTGTGTCCACTTGGCCACACTTATTGCATTCAGGTTGCTGACACCGCTTCTGTATGTGACCTTCACAACCACATTCACAGCACATTACTTCTGCAGGAAAAAACACAGTGATCCACATGTGGTCTGTAGCAACGAATATCTCCTCTAATTGTGTCATGAAGAGCCACAGCCTACACTCTGAGCTTTTCCATCCTTATCCCATGAAACATCTCAGTGGGGATACCACACAGAAAAACATAGAGACGCCTGTTCTCAGCTTCCCATGGCAAGACTCTAACCACTTCTGTGTTTTGCATCAGCTGGTATGTCTGTACATTGATCCTCTGGATCCTATCTGGAAAGGTTTTCATTGATTCCTTATGTTTCTGTGTTGATGTAGTCAATTTTTTCCAGAAAAACCTAGTGCTTTTCTGCTTCTGCTAACGTTGTCGTAAACCATCAGCTAACTGCTAGAATGTTGCTGCCTTATCAAGAACCTCATGGTACAGCAACATGTCTCTGCTTCACCCACCGATCATAAATTGGCCACACGGAGAGTAATATCATCTGATCAACCACTCATTGTGACAGTAGTTTTAACATTGTCAATGAATGCAGTTATGTCCTCTACTGACTTGCCATAAATAAGCATTATTAATGAAGCTGCTGAGGGATCAAGAGGGGTGATGTATACAGATGCTAATGCCTTGGCTTTCCTCAGACCCCAACTGCAATTGTTGAACCACAGCTTGTAGAAATTCTACCTGTCTACGTACCTCCTCTTTTTACTGCTGTTGCAGAGAATTCAACCCTGACAATGCCTGTGCTTATTCCGTTAAAGAGGTAACACACTCACCCGTAGTAGCAGAATGTGTGTCCGGCATTTTGCGTAATTTACCACTGCCATTTACAACAACAACAACAAGAGAAATAGAGAAGCAGCATGTTCAGCACAAACAGTAATTACACACTATCCCCTTCAGTGCATCATCACCCAACAAGACTCGCAACAATCCTGTGCCAATTGGTCTACAAGTACTACAAATAAATCGTACAGCTTTGGTACATGGCAATTCATGAGCTGACAGGTTACAAAACTTACACTGAACTGGTGTTAAGTAAGTTTCCCTAACATTCCCTCTCAACAATGATAATTCCACAGGCTCTAATGGTTTAAGAGATGACGCCTTAAGAGAGCTATTGATGCCTATGCAATTTGACATGACACAAACAGATACATTTATTCACCACATCACATTTTGCTGGTGCAGCTTGATGATGGTCGATGCTGTAAATATAGGTTTACTTCCCCCAAAGTGCTGAGGTGAAAGCCACTTCTGACACCAACGTTGTGACCAGGGGAGCTGAGTTCACCTTGTCAGCAGGAGGCTGGGCATGAAGTGTGGGCGAGTGTTCCAGTTTATGCCAGGAGACCTCAGTGACACAGTAGTATCTGCAGATCATTTATTTATCCTGTTGAGTTCATAGTACAGTGTCTTCATGGTGGCAGCTGGAGGCCTGGTATAAGTGCACACTGAGGAGAAGTACTGATGTCTCATCAGCAAGGTGCGATATCTTGCAGATGCCTTGTAAGCGAGATGTGGTGTTGCCTTGCAGGGCAGTGAACTGTGGTTGTATGCTGTGCTGGTGGCAGCAGAGGGCCGAGAACGCATTTCCTGCCCCGACATGCAGCGATACAGTGCAGCTCCAACCTCAGCACTCTCGTATACAGACCATCGCGCGTTAAGGTGAGGGTAGCCAACTGTGGTCAATGATGTCAGTCATCGCGAAGAATAGGCCCTGGTCATCTGCCATGGATCAACCAAGAATGCAGCACATTTTCACGAGTCAGTCAGCAGGTTGTGCGAACGCACCATGCCTGGTCCGTCTGGAGATGTCAGTTTGCAGATCATCTCTGTAGTGGAAGAGGGCTGGCTGAATACCAGCCTTCTCATGTGCTATCTCCTAGTAGACAGGAATGGCAGAGCACAATTCTGGTATGCATCAGGTTGGCTGTGTCTCAGTGTCAAAGTCAGCAAGCAGGTGGACCATCAGCTTCTTGTGGTTTCACTGAAACTCAACACAGGCCTTCTTCCTGATTCCAGCAACATGGACAGAATGGCAGTACAACTACGTCTCTTTGAGCTCTGAAAGCCTCATTATTTAAAGGGTGCAACCTGCACCTACAACGCAGTTGGTGTGGGTGTACGAACGCATTTGCCCTCATTTATCAGTTCTGTCAGTACTCCTTACCTCACTGTAGTAATTTAATAATTATTCTGGTTTGCTGAGTTCAGGTTTATCTGCCTATGTTTACCTTTGCAGTGGTGTTCTGGCATTGAAGTTATGTACTGTTACTGCACAGTGCCTTGTTATGTAGCACTGCAACATCAGTGTTTCTGCATTCCTCATGCTGAGAATGTGTGGCAATGTTCACCTCATGACCTAACATCTGTTGCATCGGTGGTACACCCTGCTGACATTCCGATTTGCACACCAGCCCAGAGCTAGCCTTCTCTGTCCTGACCTTACTTGGTAGAACTCTTCAAAAGATTTAAATGTGAAGAGTACAATTATTCAGCTGCACAACAGTGCATACAGTTATACACAATATTTATAAAGGAACTGTATATCCTACAATCTGGAAAGCTTTTTGGATGAATAAATAAATACTGAATTATGATTGAATCAGGCAGTAGAAAGCAATGCTACAATTCATTGATGTATATTCCCTGCCATGGTAATAAGATTGAACAAACTCATTCCCTCATTCCAGAGAGAGAGAGAGAGAGAGAGAGAGAGAGAGAGAGAGAGAGCACTCTTATATGTACATAACATGGAATATTGCAGGTCATACTTCTTGTAGATTAACAAAAACTCCAATATTTTTTTACAAAACACAAATGTGAACAAAAAAATATTTGGAGACAGTCAGACACAAACCAACAACATTTGATTTCACAACTCTGCCTCTCTACCCACTACACTACAGTGAGCATGCTTAACATAAACCCATTAGGTGGGTTTATACTTATAAAACCTGTCTCTGTACTGCAACAACAGAAACAGGAGAACCAAGCACAAGAGGAGCCTGTGGTAGTAATTTGTGTGCACCCTGCATGAATGTTTGCAATTAGTTAAAAGTTGAATTGAAGATCATCCTAATGCCCAAAATTACTGCTGACACTAGAATGTGGTTCAGTGGAAAAACATTGGAGTCCCGCTCGGGACAATGATGGTTGAAATCCCACCATATAGATTGACATTTTCCATTATTTCCCCAAACTGATCAAGGCAAATGCCAGGATGTTTAGCTTGAAAGGTCAAAGTTGACTTCCTTTCCAGTCCTTCCTTAATCTGAGCTTATGATTCTTCTCTAACGACCTCATCGTCAATGGATTGTTAAACCCTAATTTCTTCTTTCCCTACAGAAGAATGCTAAACATGTCAACACTGGAACAGACCGAAGCAAAATTATAGTACATAGGTCAAGCTGTAAAACTTATGAACTGACTGAAGTGGCAGCTCTAGCATCCAATGAGAATTGAGTTAACACTGCATCACAACATGTTTATGCTGAATGTTGAAATAAACATCCTGGTTCATGTTACGGTAACTTGAATGAGATGCCCAAGTCACCACCGCGGAAATACCGTAGAACCACCTCTCGTCTGAACTACACTGTACACTTATCGCAGGTTAAACACATGATTACACTTTTGTTGCACTTTACACTGTGAATTATTTGAAATAAGACAAAATCGTGACCACACTACACACCTTCAGTCATGCACTGTCCAGTGTCTGTGTTGTTTGGCCCATTGTAGACCTGGCGCTTCATGTGCCGCTGTGAGTGATGGCCTTTAGCAAGGTACCAGACTCTAAATTTTTATTGAATGCAGTTCCCTTCAAATTCTCACTTGTAAAATAGTTACCGGGATTACACTCCTGTTGCATTGTAAAGCGATTGTCATTGACAAGGTAAGACACTCATTGCTGGTCCCTACTGGTTGAGATATTTTTACAATCGTTCATGTGCCATGTTACATGGCTGTGAGTGGCATACCTTCTCTTGCAGACACATTTGTCAGTCCTTGTTGGTACACCAACAAACCAGGCAACTTCATCATGATGTGCTCAGTCACACATCAAGCATGATAACTCCTTTCTGCCTTTCTGTTGGATCATCAGTGGGGATTGTGCACGTGAATGCTTGGAAGCAGTTCTATATCATCTACGTGCTTCTAGAAGACAACTGTGTTCATGAAAGAGGGTGATTAACAGTGTGTCCTGGGAGCTTCATTCCTCCATTATTTAAATTGCAATCAACATTACATTATATAATTTCCTGATGTAGTTTCCATGAAAACTTGTTGATCATACACTTTAAATTTTACTCATAAAGTTCTTATATAAGGATATCATATGATTTTAACATCCTCATGAAATTTTATTACGGGAATTTTTAGCTTAATTTTTACCTTTTCTAACAAGCTAAAAATGTCCATTTGGCCAGTAATAGAAAACAATCATAACTTCTCAAGCACACCCTATGTAGATAATTTACTTCCATCTGAACAATCCAAGAACGTACAACTGCATGATTCAAATCTAGAACTTGCCTCTAATTACTCTCTATTAAAAAAAAACACACCTCCACAGAAGCTTTCCCACCAATGTTTTGACGTTATCAGCC
Source organism: Schistocerca piceifrons (assembly GCF_021461385.2). Classification (NCBI taxonomy): domain Eukaryota; kingdom Metazoa; phylum Arthropoda; class Insecta; order Orthoptera; family Acrididae; genus Schistocerca; species Schistocerca piceifrons. The sequence continues at coordinate 692,298,420 of NC_060149.1, forward strand.
TTGCGAGAAATGATGGACATACGTGGAACAGTTAAGATAGTAAACTCGCATTTGGAGGTAGTGGGGTTCATATACCTGTCGGGCTGTCCTGATTTCATGTTTCACTGGTTTTCCTAAATCACTTACGGAAAATGTTGGGACAGTTCCTCTCAGATAGACACCATTTATTTCCTTCCCCATTCTGTTTCAGTCTGAGGTGTTACAATATCTGTAATGCTCTCAACCTATAAGAGGCTATTAAAATGTTATCCATTCCTGACTAGGATGGTATTCTCCAGCAGGATAATTGTCCCTATCTTATGGCCAGAAGCATGACAGTGAGCCAACACTGATGTCTTGGTCATCAAATTTGCCTGATCTGTACCAAATGGAACACATCCAGAATATCATTGCGCGCCAGCTCCATGCACAAATCACCAGTCTATAATTCATGGGAACTGTGTTAACTGTGCATAGACATCTAATGCCCCATATCTCTGTAAAATGCCTGTGGACTCGTCAAATCCATGCCACTCAGAATCACTATCGTATGTTGTTCAGAAAGTTATAAACAAACTGAATCAGTCTCATACAGAGAGCATTTATTTAGCATATATCTTTCAAGCCCTTCCATAAACAGCCAGATTCAACCAACACAACCATTGAATTATGCACTGTTTCCACAGAGTAAGAGTCAAAAATACATAGTTTTCTACTATCATTAGCTGCAATTACGTGGAAATTTTTATTATAAGAAATCATAGGCAAAAATCAACACTGGCTTTAAGCATCTATTACTGCTCACAGACATGATATGGACTTCGTTTATTGCATATATGGCTTTACTTATTTATGGTCTCGTACATTTCTCCACTTATGTGGTTTTTATAGTTTTTTATACGACACTCTTGTAAAAACAAAATTTTACTGTTCCAAGGTGGTCAAACAGTCAGTAAAGTCAGCTATTTTAAATTCTTAGGACTGAGGCTAGATGGAAGGTTTTCTTGGAAGCACCACATTTTAGATCTTATGCAGAAACTACATGCTGCTATTTTCACTATCAGAACAACCTCCCCTATCCGACACAGAAAGGGTGAGGCTTGTGTACTTCGCTTACTTTCAGCCTCTTACCTCATATGGTGTTTATTTTGCAGCAACTTTGTGCTCTCACCAATAATGTTCTTAGCCCAGAAAAGTGTAGATTCACTGATCTGCTATGCCAGTTTGGACATTTTGTGCACAATGCTGATCAGGAGTCTCTGAATTCTAACTCTATCATATCTGTACATATACTCCATCATGAGATTTGTTGCTCACAATATTGACTCATTCAGAAGAAAATGCTATTTCATTTAGTGACACTAAAAGGAAAAACAATATTCACTTGTATCACACTTCTTTAAGCATTGTACAAAAAGCTGTGAATTATTCAGAAGGATTCATTTGCAAATGACTTCCAGTAGTACTGAAATAACTGAGTGACAAACACCAAATATTCAAATACAATTTACACACTTTCCTTGCAGTTCACTCCTCCTATCCTCTACAGGAGTTCACTGCAGTAGCTGAGAAATTTTCTCTTTAATACTTTATTTATTTGTATAATCCCTCACAGCTTCTGCGTGTTTTATTAATTATTTAATTTCTTTGCTTATAAATTTTCTAAACAGTACTCTGTAAACTATGTTGCCACCCCGTGCCATGGCCACGTAATTCTGGCTCATATGGTCCCATGGAACCTGATAGATAAATAAATAAAAATAAATAATAAATGACACCATTACAGATATCAAAGAAAGGAAATTAATGTATACAGTATAGCATAATAGGAAGAATGCATGATTCAGTTTGTAGACATTTGGGGGGAATACAATGTGCAAGATTTAGTACACAAAGCTACCATCTCGGAAAACAACAATGGCTCCAATCCCAGTGCACACTGAATGGAACTGAGCTTGGATGACAGATGACAGACATGACTTCTTCTCACATGGGCACAACGTGATTTTCCCACAAACAATCAATATCCAATGAGATTCCCAAATGAGAAACCCATGGCTTAATCTTTCGTTGTTTACAGAGCTAACTGCACACTGAAGTTTAGGGAGAGCCTTGGAGACAATCACTTTTTAGGGTTCCGTATCTCATTTGGTAAAAACAGTGCCATTAGGGGATCGCATTGTCAATAAATTCATTTTTCCTAGCCAAGAAGTAAAATATAAATAAAACCTATCAAAACAAGCAAAGTGATTTCATTAAGTTTTTAATACACCCAGTGAAATCAGTACATCCATATCTCCTAGCCAAGTATTCAATGTTAGTTTGTATTCATAAAGATAAGATTACAGTGCTTAACTCTGGCACTGACGTAAACTTCCGAAAATACTTTTGTCACTGAAGCTTCTTTGGTTTACTATACCATCACTAAGGTAAACATCTGAACTATTAAACTGAGTAGACTCCTAAAACTTTAAATTATGATTTTTTTCATGGTCAAATTTTGATAAAATAAAGCTTATACATTGTCCCAAGCTACACTCAAGTTACCTGTGAAAACCCCATAAAATTTCATCTCATGGTTTTTGAAATTAGCATGTTCAGACAGACAGACATAATGATTTTAGATAAAACTTTAAAACATGATATCTTTTTTCCTTGCGATGTGATTTTGATGAAATAAAGCCTATATATTGACCCAAGATATGCTCACATTACCTGTGAAAACCCCATGAAAACCTTTCCATCCTAATCTGCGTAGATAGAAACACACTTTGTGATTACTTGCACTGGTCACAACAAGGAGACCAGTGGAATGAAACAAGTGGTTGCAGTGGTGACCCACAGCAGACATCACATGATGGATTAACAACTAACCCAAGTCCAGAGTGTAACCGAGTCATTTAAGCATGTATCACAATCCAGGAAAAAGTCCAAATCACAAAACGTTAATCGGGCAAGGTCAAAATACTCTGCTATCCAATGGCACACACGTGAGACTTCAGTGAATACTGAGCAACTGGCCATCATTGCTGGGCTGCGGCATATTGTTAAACAGTAGTCAGAGGATTGTGCAACCTCATGTGCTTCCCGCAGCAGCTGCGCTCCATGCAAGCACAAGCTGCGGCTGTCGACTGGAGCCCGAGTATCTCTGACAATTGCTCTCTATTGATACTTGGCCTAGGTGGGGAATCCAAATCACCCTCAAATACAAAAAGAATTGGTCCAGTCATTTTAAAGATTAGCACAGACAGACAGATACAACAGTTTTACAGTTTTATTATTAGTGTAAATTTCTAAAAGCTTTAACCATTCAAATGTTATAAACTGGCATTAAATTCTAACAGATCATATTGAGAATGAAACATTTTTGATAAACTTTCTGTGTGTCATTGTCTTGAAATGGCGTACTTTCATAATATGCAAGTTATAACACAAAAACAACTAAATATGGAACTTCTTTAGACTTTTGTTCTTGTTGAGGTCCACAGCCTGAAGTTTTTTAAGAACAAAAACATGGTCCAAGCTGGCTGTAATCTATTTATTGTCTATGTGGTTAGCTAATTTCAACCATCTGCCATTTTCAACTACATATCACAAGCATCAAGCTTCACATCATATTTGACAAAATAACAAGTACACATGGCACACAACAATTTCATGTGTGTGTGTAGCACAAATACAATCCAATAGGGCACTAGATTATGTCAATTACCAACGCGGATGTTATCTAATGCACTAATGGATTGTATATGTGCTACACACCACATGAAAACTGTGTGTGCCATTCCATATGTACTGGCTATTTAGTCAAATACGATGTGGAGCTTAAGACTTGTGGTGAGTGCTTGAAAATGACAAATGGTCAAAATTAAGCTATCAGTACGGGCAATAAATAGATTACAGCCTCCTTGGGCAATGTTATCATTTTTAAATTATTTAACCACCTATGTGACATTTCTCATTATTTTGTTAAAACAAACTATATAAAAAACAACGCATTTTCGAGAGATCCTTAATGTGGTGTTGCTTTGAAACAGAGTATATTCATACGGCGTACATTATAATGCAAAACCCACGAAATATGGGCTTCGTCTGAAAAATGATGAAATCTAATATGGCGTTTCCCCAAAGTTCTGCTTGTGACTAGAATGAGACCTTACACCTCATTGGCCATGTTCTTCTCCAGGAAACAAAAATAGGACTTGTCCTTTTCGGTCTTTCATGCTCTGGAATGTTGTAGAATGTGAAATTCGACATTGTGACGTCACAAAACTCGACCACGCTCCTGTTCTCGAGCGCTTTCACGTCCTGTGTGAGGACAGCTTGCGAAAGATGTTTACCAGGGATAGGAGTTATGACAATAAAGAAACACAAGTTATAAAACACGAAGGCCATAGCGGAAGGGGAAAGGGAATTTGTACCTCGGAAAGAAAATACCATATTTACCCGACTATACGACGGGCCTGATTATGAGACCACCCTTTTTTTCCCCAAGAGGTTTCTAGGGAATTTTTTTTAACATATACTAACTAATGAAAATAACAAACTTTTTTTCCTTCCGAATATGTCGCAATTTCTGAGGGTATGCTTACCGTGGAACGTGCGCACACAGTTGCTTTTATCTGAATACTGACGTTTGTTGCAATGTGTCTTGCTACCAAACAAATCGCCCGTCGGCCACTCTCTCATTGGCTGCGTAGAACTAGTAGTCGACACACCCCCCCTTCATTCCCGTCGTACGTACGACGTCATGGTGAGCGCATGAATCACATAATCTAGACTTTTACCGTCTCCAGCAGAGAGGTATACTATTGTTGAGTATCTGTCCAATTTTAAAGGCAATTCAATTCCGACTGCAAATAGACACGCAAACTACAGTTTAAACGTGTTAGATGTTCCTAAAAAGCCGAAGTAAGCGTTATATATACCCACATTTGTCAAGATTGACGTAATTTACTGCCCGCTAACTACTCTCCGCCCTCAACCGAATTGACAGCCAGGCTGCTATCACCGCTCCTCTCCGACCCTTCCGTGGCACTGTGCTCCAGCAACTGTGAAACACGGGGGCGCAAGTCATATGTAACAACAGCAACTCATACATAAATAAAATATCGCAATAAAGATTCAGTCCAATATGAGAACTTCCGCTGGTCCTGCGATCTAGTGACGTCTGTAGGTACTATCTCCAAGACGCATTTTGCTGCTGTAATTTATTCTCGCAACAACAATTAGTCAGTTTAATATGATTTATTTCGTTTATTAGAGATTTCACATTAATTTCCCTTCTTGTTTCATCTGAATATCGCCATCACCTATTCTAAAGCTGGTTAAAAGCTGGTAAGGTAAACGGGTATTCTGATATGTTAAAAGCGACCGAATTTCTCATTTGCAACCACTTAATACTCACTAAATTATTACAGTCTCTCATAATCAAATAAAATATTGACCTGGGTTTAGAGTCGCGTAATGTTTTTTGAAGAACATTTCCGCTTTCGAATGTTACCTTTATTTAAATAGCAGCATTAAAGCTTGTACAGGGTATCCATACAAGTATGGGAACTTTTGTTACAAAGCTGTTCAGATACAACAAAAGTTTATAAGATGATAGAATTTAGAGCTATTTTCTCTTGTGAGGTGTTAAGCATAGCAGTAGATTGTATATTATAGTGACTAGTTCGCGTATCCCTGGCACAAGCGCCGCGTGAGTCAAATGCCACGTGATCGAGCCCATCGACACTGTATCAAGCGCTTCGGTGTATCGGGAAATCTTGAGTCTGTTCTAACGCGAGCATAATTTCCTCAGCCTTGCCCTCACGAATTCTTTAAAATAAATTTGCATGTGACCTCAGTAGACAAAGTTTCATCTGCAAATGCAAGATGATCCCCATGTACTCTATTAAACGAGGTAAAAATGTTAATCACAGCAGCAATTGTTCAATCTACGAATATAATACAACCCTGTATTTTTCGAATCGAGAATCTGGGAAAAGACCTCGTTGTATTATCGAGTAAATACGGTAAAAAGTATTTGAGTGACAGTGGATTTGCAGTTTATGGTGGGACTTCAAGATATAAAGATGATATGAGGGTGAGACTAATTGAGTGAACGAAGCCTGTACAAGCTTCAAACAGGAAGTCAACGGTAGAGGGAGGACATAGCCAATTTAGATGGTATTAAAAACACTCGGTTATTCAGCTGCAGCTTAAGGTTACAGGGGTTCTCCATTACGAATATAGCACATGTTACTGTGAATGACGTAAAAAGCACTTGAGAACTACATGGAAATATATATGGCCATAAAGATAGTTTTCCATTGTCACCCATGTACAGACAGTTTAGAATTCCTCTGTTTTGTAATCACCAATCACCATATCTCTCTCTCTCTCTCTCTCTCTCTCTCTCTCTCTCTGTGTGTGTGTGTGTGTGTGTGTGTGTGTGTGTGTGTGTGTGTGTGTTAGAGAGAGAGAGAGAGAGAGAGAGAGAGAGAGAGAGAGCAAAGAATATGGCACTGTTCACTTTAAGCACTATGAACACAGAGTATGGCAAACTCATAATTATATAATTAGTACACGATTGCACTGAAATCTGCCTGCAATTTTATTTTCATTGTTTTCGTAAATGTATATTAATCCCATCAGCAATCTTTCACAATCTGCCGATTTGCAACAACTATTATTACAACAACAACAACAACAACAATGCAGCACTTCTTTCGGTTAACACCAATATATAATAAAAAATATTTTTGCTTTCTATATTTTCTTAATGAACGAAAAAGAAAATAGAGAAAAAAATCGAACTCAGCTTTTCAGTTTTCATTTAACTGCATATTTTAGGATACACGAATTTTAAACATAGATGTAAGTACACTGCCTGATAGCAAAACTGATACAACCAGAAAACACTGTTGAATGTTGATGTAACTTTGTACACAGACACACCACTGGCGGTGGTTTACTCGTAAATGATTACAGTTGCAATTTTCTGTGACAGGTAAAACGGCCATCAAAGTGTACTAATGTTATTACAAGGCTTGGTAGAGCGTCTAATGGGTGTGAACAGCATCACATGTTGAGTCATCACTATGAAGAACATGGAGATGCCACACACTCATGTGAGACAGTGTTATCTTCAGCTGACAAAATTTGAAATTGACCTCATAGTGTGATTCCAGTTTGCCAACTGAATGAGTCATGCAAGATCCAGATTTGTGTGGCATTCAGGTGTGACAGTGATCCTATGTTGCACTTCACAGGAATGAAAGGCAGCGACACTCGGCATCAAGGTTCTAGTCGACTACATATAATCACCATAAAGGAGAATTGGCATATTGTGCACCAAGTATATTGTAGCCCTCCACATCTGCACCTGCCATCCGAGAACATGTAATGGGCTCCCTGCGACATTCTGCATCATCCTGCACCATTTGTCAGTGATTAACAGTGGCCAGACTAGGGAAGTACAGTCCCATGCAAGTCTACCATTAACACAACACAAACAGCTGTGTTTGAAGTGGTGTCATAACCATAAAGCATGGACTGGTGACAAATAGAATTGCACTGTGTTCAGCAATGAATGACAGTTCTGTACTACCCCAGATGACCACTGTCGGTAAGTTTGGTGGCAACCTGGAGAGAGGTCCCATTCTTACAGTGTTTCATTGAGGCACAGCGGTGTTACTCCTGGTGTCACTGAGTGGGGAGCCATCAAGTGTGACTTCAAGTCACGGCTGGTAGCGACTGAGGGAACTCTGATGGCACGTTGGTACGTAATGGACTTACTGAATCCTCATGAGTTACCTCCTCTCACACAACATTATTGTGGTGCCATTTTCAACAGGACAATGCTTGTCCAAACATGGAACATCTCTATGAACTGTCTGTGTGATGTTGAGGCACTCCTGTGGCTGGCAAGATTCCCCAATTTGTCCCCAATACAACACATAGGGGGGCCAGTTCAGATGTCAACCCTGTCCCAGTTCCAGTGTCCAGGATATCAGACCAATTACAACAGTATATTTATATGGATATGGTGTCTGTTCTTTCAGACATGTCCGAAAGAACACACACCATATCCATATAAATATATATTTCTGGCAATACCGGCCATGACCTTCTTCTTCTGTGCAGATGCACACATATTCCCCGAACTCTTACGGGACTTGGAAAGAATGTCTTCCACGAGTAATGAGTGTGTTGGGGTGGGACACTAGGGACATAGTGTGTGGATATACAAGGTGAGAATGTGAGTCTCGTGGGAGGCGCGCGCGAGATAGTCCCTGCAGTCGCACTATCCTCTGTGCCCTCGGTGGCTCAGATGGATAGAGCATCTGCCATGTAAGTAGGAGATCCCGAGTTCGAGTCCCGGTCAGGGCACACATTTTACCTATCCCCGTTGATATATATCAATGCCCATGAGCAGCTGACGGTATTAATATAATTCTAATTACAATTACAACAGTTGTGGGTCAGCTTGCCTCAGAAGAGGATACAATGGCTTTATAACCCCTTCTAACAGATATTGTGGCTACATCTGGACCAAGGGAGTGAAACAACATACTGATAAGTAGGCTCATATCGCTAAGTTCTTTGTAAATTTGACTCAGTTTTGTAATCATTGAAACTATATCTCACGTTCTCTCAACCTATGAAGTTGCGTTCTATTCCCTTCTGGGGCTCACTTTTTTTTTGTCAGATTTCCATAAAGTGCCCAGCATTACACCCCAATTACAATGCCCCCATCCAACAATAAAATAATGCAAGTTAAATTCTCCACAACTTTCCATTACCACACAAATGAATTATAATTTGGACTCTATAGGTGTGCATTTAACACCTTATTACAGCCTTCACTTACCTCTATGGTGTAAATTCTTTGAAATCAATGTTTTTAATCTCTTCACATTTTCCAGTATTTAAGAACCCCTTTCCCAACAGTTAGTAATATGAAAAAACGAGTCTTACTATTTAGGTGCATTTTGAGAAATTGAAGCTAGAAATATTTGTGTGAGACAGCTGTACAACCTGGGACGGAATATGTAATGCAGTCTTGTGTATTACTGCTACTACACACAGAGCATGTGTTGAACGTGTCTGCATGGTGACATTCTTCAGTAAGTGAGCACAGTCTTAGTCTTTCTCTCTGCACGGAGTTAAAAGTCAGCATTCATGTAATATGATGCACTTCACTGTGGACCTTTACAGCACAGTTTTCCAAGAGACCACCACTCTATGCCAACCATCTAGACACACATCTCAAATTGTCATGTACAGGAATTTACATTTACCACCACTCGACACTATTACCAAGACTGTGAATAATGAGAGCCCAGCCTAATGGAGGCACAAAAAAGATAAATTTGTGGAATAAACCTTTCTGACTTACTGAAGTATGACAGAACAGATTATATTATTATTATTATTACACATATAATAAAAGACCATGTTCATAGAAGATAACACTGGAGTACAGAGGGTATGTTCACTGAATTCCTCAAACAATAACACCAGCAAAAACTTGAAGCATTCCATAGAACAGCAAAACCTTGGAGACTCTTGCCTGTCTACTACTGTAGAGGCCTGTTTCTGTACAATTACATAATATGACTGCCACACACAAGATTTCATAATTTTATCCCAAGCAAAAATGGTGGGGCAAATACACAGCTGACCAATAAAACTCCAACAGCATTCAGTGAACATGGAACAGGCATGAAGTGTCCTACACGCTTGAATATGTGAACTATTAGTATTTCGGCACAACCATACAAAGTACAAAGGAGTAAAGCCACATACATTATGCGTATAAGGAAAGATTACACAGCAGGTTTCTCACTAGGAAATTTCCTCTGAGTTTTGCAGGCTTGTGAAATATCATTTTATGCCTTAAATAAGAAGGGAGAATGTCTACCAGCACACGGAATTTAACAGTGGCAGGAGTGTCCCCTATTGAGGCTGCAGTTTATCATTCCACGATATTGCTGGTCATACAGGCTAGGATCCCGCAACTGCCATGCAAACCTGGAATCTGTGTGTTCAGGGCAACCATATTCACTGTCATGCAATATGTCAACAGCCTTACACATCTAGCACTCGAGACAATAGACATATTGTTTGCTCGCCCATGCAACATCGTACAGTCACATCACATACTTTGAGTCAGGAAATGAGCTTTTTCGCAGCAAGGCAAGTATCCACAAGGACAGTACGATGACATCTGGAGTGCACAGACTGTCAGTACAGCAACCGCTGTTGCAGCTTCCCTTTACGCAGCAACAGTGAGAAGCAGGCTAACAGTCGTGCACCCGACAACAGCACTGTTCACAGGAGTGGCACCACAATGCATTCTTGGATGAGCGCCATTTCTATATACAGTACCACAATTGATGTATCCATGTGTATAGCTTCTAAGGAGAATGAGTGTTACTGGACTGCATTCTTCATCATCAAAGAGGGCCATTGCCTGCAATGATGGTGCGGGCTTCCATTGGGAACAAAATATGATCGCCTCTGACTAACACAGTGGTAATTTTGATAGCAGCCATTACATTTTTGAAGTGTTAGGGCCAGTGGCTATGCCCTATCTTTGGGGTCTTTATGACATTATCTTACAAGAAGACAACCCAAGACTGCATGGCGCTCATGATGTCCTAACCTACAACTTGTTCTCCATATCTCACACCCAGTGAAAACATCAGGTCGTGGGTTGCAGAGACATTGGCATGTCACCACTCACTAGCCACTATGATTGATGAACAGACAAAGTTGAAGCAGGATGGAATGACATACCTGTATCTATCACACAAGAGGTTGATTCTACTATGCTGCCCTGTCAAACTTTCTGCATAATATGAGTCATAGAAACAACAATGGTGGCTGCATGCATCAGATGCCCAATAAGAGCCCTGTTAGATATTCATTTACAGCACAGATAAATGATGATTACCAATGTGTGAAGGACGTTATACAACTCAATTACCAAAACCTGTACCAACACAGATCAGCCAGAACATTATGATCACCTACCTAATAGCAGGGATGTCCATCTTTGACATGGATAACAGTGGTGACGCATCATGGCATGCAAGATATGAGGCCTTGGTAGGTCACTGGAAGGAGTTGGGCACCACATCTGCACATACAAATCACTTAATTCCCCTAAATTCTATGACGGGGCCCATGAGCTCTGACACCACATTCAATCACATTCCAGATGTGTAGTAACCACAACCAACAGCGGGAACGCCTTGAGCTGCGGATCGGAGCCGCCAGGCGGGGGAGCCGCCGGCGGTGGAGCACGCACCACTGGGTAAACATAGGACGAGTTGGACGACAGACCAACGACAACTGACAACAACCGACCACGACCGACTATGAGCGACACAACAAGGAAGAGATAAATAACAGAGGCTTGTGGAAACCACAACACCAAACACCAAACGTAAATCCACTCAGAACCAGAGCCAGGCAAATGTCAACAACGAGCAACAACCAGAACGCAGTACCGTCGAGATAGAAACGAAATCCAGAGCGAGGACCAGACTGGCTGGACTAGGGCAGAGCGGGTCCCTATATACGAAACCGGAGGGAGCGGCTATTGGCCGCTGTCTGCACGTGGCTTAGCGGTGGCGCCCTCACTGTGCGAGAGCCGGTGCGCGGAATAGCTTCCGCTGAGGTGGAGCCCTCTATGGACTGACCACGTCCATTTGTTTTGCGCGTGTTCGACTTCTGTGGCGGAAGGTACTAGAAGATGTGTTCCTTCAGATTCAGATCTGGTGAAATGAGGACCAGCACATCAACTGGAACTCACTGTTGTGTTCCTAGAACCACTTCGTCACACTCCTGGCCGGGTGACATGGTGCATTATCATGATGAAAAATGCCACTGCCAATGGGAAACATGAAGGGACGTATGTGGTCTGAAACCAGTGTACGATACTCCTTGACTGTCATGGTGCCTTGCACGAGCTCCACTGGACCCATCAACGCCCACGTGAATGTTCCCCAGAGCATAATGGAGCTGCTGCCAGCTCATCCCTGTCCCGCAGTAAAGGTGTCAAGGAGCTGTTCCCCTGGAAGATGATGGATTTGTGCCCTCCCATCAGCATGATGAAGAAGGTATCAGGATTTATCAGACCATGCAACACTCTGCCACTGTGCTTACGTCCAATGCCAATGGTTGTGTGCCCATTCCAGTCATAGTTGCTGATGTTGTGGTGCTAATACTGGCACATACATGGGTTGTTGCCTGTGAAGGCCCATCGTTAGGAGTTTTCGGTGCACTGTGTGTTCAGACACACTTGCACTCTGCCCAGCATTAAATTCTGATGTTAGTTCTGCCAAAGTTTGCCATATGTCATGTTTTACCAGTCTTCCCAGCCCATGACATCCAATATCTGTAATGAAGGGTGGCCACCAAACCCAACAACATGTGGATGTGGTTTCACCTTGGTTTTGGCACATGTTGAAAACACTCACCGCAGCACTCCTCGAACACCCAACAAGTCATGCAGTTTCTGAAATGCTCATGCCAAAAATACTGGCTATCATAATCTGCCCTTGGTCAACTCAAATGTATATCACGCCTTCCCCATTATACACATGAACAGCACACTCACTGATACTAAATGCACCATGTGTGTGTCTGATTAGTAGTCATTCCTTGCCAGGTGATGCTGCTATTGCCTGGATGGGTTTATGTCGATAATAGGTTGGTGGTCACATGGTTTAGGCTGATCAGTGAATATTACCAGCCTCAGTGTGAATGTTTATAAACAAGTGGATATGTGGCAGCAATGTGTGTCAATTTAGCTGTAATCCAGATGCTTCTTTTACCACGCAATACAGTGCATACCCATTCATCAAATCCAAATTATTCTATAAAAGGATAATGAACATACAATAGAGCTTTACATTAAAGCTATTTCTGTTATATCCCAGCGCAACACAGGTGCCACTAAACCCTTAATAAATTTGCAGATATATTCACTGTTGGAATATCAACCCTTTCAACAAGTTTTGACAATACTGTAGTTATAGTAACCATGAGATACCACTTACAGGCACTAATATCATAGAGAAGGAAAATATGTGCATTAGGAGAGCACTCCCAGTGTCAGAGATAAATCAGTGACATTGTACTTATTTTTAGAAAGGACACTAGTATGCTTTTTGATTTCACTGCTTGTGACACAGTGTAGGCTATGTCAGATAGCATTCAGTGTCTGTTTAAAGAGTTACAGCCAATATTTGATCATGTGAGGAATGTGCCAAAACATTTCTCTCTCATATTTCTCAGTAGATGTGAGTTCAGCTATTATTTAAAAAGTTCTGTAGGTATTTTTTAAGAAGGTAAGAGCTGGGCAACGTAAATGTAAATCAGCCACTCCTGTCATATCTGTGGGCCCCATCATTCTAAATTACACAAAGAACTGACGGACAAACTTCCAATACAACATGATTTTAAACTGAATGTCATAAATCAAAGCTTTATTAACACAAAACTTTTTCGCTATACTAAAGAGCTGATGGTGTGAGTAGCTCCAAGACAATGCTAATGAAACTTGATCTGGAAGAATTATAGCTGTAACTGCACTTTTCAAAACTGTGTCAGTGATATATGGTGTATGTTGGACTATACCTGTATTAATATCTTCCTTTTTGTGTGACCAATACACTGCCGACTTTCTTAAATTTTTAGAGCAGAGGAAGCACATTCCATGTTGCATAAATTACTGACATGGGCAGTTGAGCACAAGTAAACAGAGATCAATTTCATGTCATAAAATGAAAGGCAATATGTATGGCCAACATGTATCTATAGTATGCAATAAATTCTATTAAAAAAAAATACACCAGAAAGCAGTGATCTCCTAACTTGTTCTTAGCCTGTCTTGGAGTACCAGTGGCTAGCCACGCCATGTAAAAGAACTTTTAACATAAATTGTATTTTATTTCAGTCAGTAACTTTTTTTCTCTGGAATATTTATGTAAGTCAGCACCCATAGCTATGTAATCTTGGTGCCCAAACCACATACCTTGACCAGTGAAACAGGAATACATGACACTAGGCCATACTAATGATAACATTGACAAGCAAAGTTTCATGGAGTGACAACACAAAAGATGATTTATTATAACTTTTCTGAGCGTGTATGTCTTGCAAAGCCCTAGCAATGGTTGCCAACTTGAAATTATGCATGGTGCATAAACTCACAAGGATCACTGTCAATCCACAACATGCACAAGTGTGTAACCAACACAATCATTGACAATAGATCCTTCAGTGTAGAGATAACTTCCAGACTTGTGTTTTTGTTGAGAGCTGGAGGGAAGATTTGTTACAATACTGTAGGATACATGCTCTCAGAACAAAATACTTACCAAGGAGGTAACTGAGAAGTTTACCATGCATACTCACTAGCACGGAAAGTTGGACATTGCTTGAAAAAACTTTCAGTTACACCTCAGCCAATGAAAATGAAAGTTTTAGCCATTTCATTGTAGATCACTTTGATCTAAGATTGTCCCACAAACAACATCCACCCACAGCAGTTGCACTGCATTTGTTACCCACTGCCAAGACTCCCAGTATCACAAATTAGACAGATACATATTCTGTAGAATCTGTGAGAACTCCACAGCTCAAGCATCAGGGGTTGGATTCCTGTACTGTCAAAGGCCTACAACTGCAAGAACACATAACAATGTACAACACTGGAATTGGGCACTATAAATTTATCCTTTTTGGATGAAATGTCCTCTGATATTGAACACAATTTTTTTTCACCATGTAAGGAATCCTTTAATGGGTTAACTGCACCAAACAGAATGAAAACTCAAGAGATGTCACAGACAAAGTAATCATACAATTATGAATGTCAGCTGCAAATGCAGATGGCAATGAAATTGAAGACCTGTATGACAATATTAACAAACCTGTAAAATACGTCAAAGTATATGAGAACTTGATCACAATGGGAGACTGGAAGGCAGTCAAAGGTGAAGGTAGGAAACAGAAAATAACTTGAGAGTTTGGTCTAAGCAGGTGAAAGGAGAGAGGAGAAATATTAATATAATTCTGTGCTGGCTATGAGTTAACCACATAAAAAAAATTATCATCCAAAGACAATGATATATACATAGAATACACCAGTGGATCGAAGATGATCTCAGATTGACTACATTTTGGCAAAACAAAGGTTTAGATATTAGTCAGTTGCAGAGCAATTTTTATTTTGCTTTACTGTTTCAACAAATTAATCTGACATCTACAGAAGCCTATACAATTTGGGATAATACATATCATAAGAACTTGGCCATACACCTATGTAAAGTATATGAAGTGTATTGCAAAAACTTATTTAATACTGGTTTAACAGATATCGGTATCTTCTTCACAGAAGGATAATGACATGACATATCCAAAAATGTACATATTGTATGTGATAATCATAACCACAGAGTGATAATTTACATTAAATATCTCACATTTATGTACACAATGAAGCTGTGCTAGCAGCAGAGAACAAAAGCATATAAAAAGTACAGCTAAGGTATATAAAGGAAGTTATATATAATACAGGACTATTACATATGATTGAAGCGATTTCATAAATTCACTGTAGCTCCATTCATTGACATATGGTCACGACACACTACAGATACGTAGAAAAACTCATAAAGTTTTGTTCGGCTGAAGCCGCACTTCAGGTTTCTGCCCCAGAGTGCTCGAGAGCGCAGTGAGACAAAATGGCGACAGGAGCCGAGAAAGCGTGTGTCGTGCTTGAAATGCACTCACATCAGTCAGTCATAACAGTGCAACGACACTTCAGGACAAAGTTCAACAAAGATCCACCAACTGCTAACTCCATTTGGCGATGGTATGCGCAGTTTAAAGCTTCTGGATGCCTCTGTAAGGGGAAATCAACAGGTCGGCCTGCAGTGAGCGAAGAAACGGTTGAACACGTGCGGACAAGTTTCACGTGTAGCCCGCGGAAGTCGACGAATAAAGCAAGCAGGGAGCTAAATGTACCACAGCCAACGGTTTGGAAAATCTTACGGAAAAGGCTAAAGCAGAAGCCTTACCGTTTACAATTGCTACAAGCCCTGACACCTGATGACAAAGTCAAACGCTTTGAATTTTCGGCGCGGTTGCAACAGCTCATGGAAGAGGATGCATTCAGTGCGAAACTTGTTTTCAGTGATGAAGCAACATTTTTTTCTTAATGGTGAAGTGAACAGACACAATGTGCGAATCTGGCCAGTAGAGAATCCTCACGCATTCGTGCAGCAAATTCGCAATTCACCAAAAGTTAACATGTTTTGTGCAATCTCACGTTTAAAGTTTATGGCCCCTTTTTCTTCTGCGAAAAAAACGTTACAGGATACGTGTATCTGGACATGCTGGAAAATTGGCTCATGCCACAACTGGAGACCGACAGCGCCGACTTCATCTTTCAACAGGATGGTGCTCCACCGCACTTCCATCATGATGTTCGGCATTTCTTAAACAGGAGATTGGAAAACCGATGGATCGGTCGTGGTGGAGATCATGATCAGCAATTCATGTCATGGCCTCCACGCTCTCCCGACTTAACCCCATGCGATTTCTTTCTGTGGGGCTATGTGAAAGATTCAGTGTTTAAACCTCCTCTACCAAGAAACGTGCCAGAACTGCGAGCTCGCATCAACAATGCTTTCGAACTCATTGATGGGGACATGCTGCGCCGAGTGTGGTAGGAACTTGATTATCGGCTTGATGTCTGCCGAATCACTAAAGGGGAACATATCAAACATTTGTGAATGCCTAAAAAAACTTTTTGAGTTTTTGTGTGTGTGTGCAAAGCATTGTGAAAATATCTCAAATAATAAAGTTATTGTAGAGCTGTGAAATCGCTTCAATCATTTGTAATAACCCTGTACATTTGAAAGACATTTCACATAGTCCTACTTAAGTTATTGCTGACATTAATATCTGAAAGGACTGGGTTAATTTTCACCATTTTATGAGAGATACTATACAGTCAAAATAGGGTCCATTTTCCAGTGCAAACTGATCATTCAAAAATCTTTAGATTTAAGGCAGGAATGTTTATATATTTCAAACTTGTCCAAAAGGTTAGTTTTGTAGCCCTTGTCAACTATGTGCAGAATTTCCATGTTAAGCAACAATAGAATAGGAAGAGCGTGTTTCTCAATTTTTTGATGTTCTGATTAAAAAAAAATATCTGGACCTGCACCACCTTTGCTGAGCAACTGCTCAGAAAAACAGGTCTTAAATGCTCTCCCTGTCTGTCATATATAAAAACTTGGACATACATTACACTGAATTTTATCTACCCCAG
The DNA here is from genome assembly GCF_021461385.2 of Schistocerca piceifrons. NCBI lineage: Eukaryota > Metazoa > Arthropoda > Insecta > Orthoptera > Acrididae > Schistocerca > Schistocerca piceifrons. The sequence continues at coordinate 692,315,743 of NC_060149.1, forward strand.
ATTTGATAAATTTGTCAGTTGGATCCCTCTCATTCTGCATATTGATGTCAGGAATAGCTTATGTGGAGCTATGTGTAATGTCTTTTTTATATATGTTTCTTGAAAGCGAAATAAAAATAACTGTGCAACTACTGACTGAATTTTATTCTCAAATATATAACACACTACAGTTGTTGAGAAAATAACAGCCATGAATTAAAGTTAAGAACTAGATGTTAAGAACTTTGAGTTTTTCCAGGTGCTGACACTGATAGCTGAAATAACCCAGTACTAATTTAATACCAATTGAAATTCTAGACATTAAAGGCAAAGTAGCTGAAACACTGGACCTAGACTCATTGAAGGAACTACAAAATCAGCCTACTACAGAAAGGTGTGTGACAAAAGAAATAATGACACTTCATGGATTTATTAGTGAGAACAACCAATGGAATGTTGTTGAAAGAAGTGGTGTAAATGCCACTGAGAAAGTACTAGGATTGAAGAAGGCAGAAAAGAGGCTGCCATGGATAACAGATGAGAAACTGGAATTACAAAAATTGTGAAAATACAGACTAATTAACATAGAAACACTTTAGGCAGCTAAGAATAGCCAAACGGTTGTAGATAATAAATGTAATTAGGTGATGGAAATAGAAAAATAAGACTAGAAGACAGAAATAATAGGTGCTGAAATTTTATTGTTACCTAGGAGAAATTAGGCCAATTGAAAAGTAAGAAATGGTGCAATAAGATGAGTGGAAACATGCAGCAACATTTCCTGAATTTTAAAAGGTTTTGCATGAACTGGAAAATATATGTAATACCAGAGGAATTCATCAGTGCAAGAGGCAGAGGGAGAAAATATGCAAGCTTGTGAATGAAATTAATGTAACTGGGCAAGTTCTGCCAGATGTGGATAGATGTGTAAAGTTACTGCGGGATCAGTCTTATCTCGCATACATAAAAAATAATCACAAGTACATTTATTATAGAGTGGAAGAAACCACTGAAAGTAGGTTATGGGTGACTCAGTTTGACTTTAAAACGAGGCAGGGGCACTTGTGAAGCAATTTTAGCATTTTGGTTAATGATAGAGAGCAGATACAGGAAGAAGATAGCATTTATAGATTTGAAGGAGGGATTCTGATAATGTGAAATGAAATAAAATGTTTTACAGTCAAAGGCAGTGTGATGTCAACTACAAGGATAGAAGGATAATTCCCTTTCTTTGTGTAAAGCAAACTGGAGCAGTCTTCACTGATGGATTGCTACAAGAGACCAAAATCAGGTTAAAAGTAAACCAAGATCATTAATCATCACCATCAATATTCAATTTGTATATAAATGAGGCAATGAGAGGAGCAAAGGACTATCTCAATGCAGGAGTTATTATTTGTCATGGACAGAAAACAACATTGTATGATTCACTGACGGCAAAGCAGTAGTTGCCAAAAGTAAACAGAAACTGAGTTAGGTGCTCAATAAAACAAAACATGTGCAAGCTAAGGGTTATTATAATATGCACATAAACAAAGAGAAAACTAAGGTAAGCTGGGGGCCATGATGGGTGGATTAAACTGGAGCACGAGATTGTTTAGAGTACAACTTTGAATGAGTGCGAAACATGGACAACTAAGAAGACAGAAACAAAATGATTAGAAGCCTTTGAAATGTGGTGCTACAGGAGACTATAGACGATCGTATGGACTGATCGAACAAGGAATGAAGATGTCCTCCAATGAGTCAATGAGGAAACAAAGAGAGATAATGGTTGGGTACATACTACAATGAGTCACTGCTGATGGCATGGTAAAGGAAAAGAAATGCGAGGGTAGAAGTATATAAGGCAGATCATCAATGACGCGGGAAGCAGAGTTATTCTGAAATAACTAAATCAAGCCTGGCAAAGCGTGGCTCATGAAATATTCCCCTTCAATGCACACTTCCTCCTCCAACTTTACTCAGGCGGTGTTGTCATGGCCTGGCTGCACCCTTTGGCTCATATGTTTAGAAGCAATCAAGTGGGGCAGCACCTCTTCGACTTGGAAGATGCATTGCTGTTTCGTTAGTTCACTTGCTTGCCGTGTTTTGCCCAGATTTACTTTCCTAACATTGAATTTTTGTTTAGGTTGTCATTACTGTGGCTATCATTTTGGTTTTGATACTGGTTATTAATGGGACTGTTTTCCTATTGCAGTTTGAAAAGAAAGAACACTGAAAACCATTTTTTTTCATGAGGGGTGGAAGGTAAAGAACTTTTTTTGTACACAATTGTGTTGAAGAACCCCCATGTTTAATACGAAAACCATGGATAATACAAAACAAAGGTAGGAACCTTGCTTGACATTTCTCTTCATTCTGTGAAGCAACACATGGATGTTACTCTTATGAGGAATGATGGCCTTTTGTCGACAACTATTTAAAAAAAAAAAAAAAAAAAAAAAAAAAAAAAAAAAAAAAAAAAAAAAAAAGGTACAAAAGCCCGAAGTCTGAAATCTTAAAGATTATTGTATGTCGTAGGCTTAAAATTAGCAACAGGTCAGAAGTGCTTCAGTGATGTCTTACTTGTGAAAGAGTCTGCAACAGAAATGGCAAAAGCATTTGGTCACAATGATGCCACTGTACATTTTAAAACAGCTCCTTTGTTATGTAACACTGAATTCTTGATATGTGACACAGCATAATAAAAGAAACTAACTATCTCTCCCTCCCTCCATGTGTGTGTGTGTGTGTGTGTGTGTGTGTGTGTGTGTGTGTGTGTGTGTGTGTGTGTGTGTGTGTGTGTGTGTGTGTGTGTGTGTGTGTGTGTGTGTGGGGGGGGGGGGGGGGGGGGGGGGGGGGGGAGTCGTGCATGACAGCACTTATTGAACAGATCTTAGTCTACCGCAATTTTTTTTTTTTTTTTTTTTTGCTCATAATAATGATGACTTTGCTGTACATGAAGAGTTACTCGCTTTAGTTCTAATGCTCATTTGGATATTTTTTTATGTAATTAAAAATATTTTTATAAAATTGGTGGTTTTAAAAAGTGTTTTAACAAAATTGGTGGTTTTAAAAAATATTCTGCAAATTGTACTGATGGTGCAAAAGCTGTGATCGGTAGCGAATATGGCTTCATTGGTCCCTTAAGGAAAAACAGAATAAACTGATTTTTTATTGCATTATTCATTATGAAGCACTGTGTGGGAAAAATATAAGGTTACAGTTTGCAACAAAAGCTGAAATAAAAATTCTGAATATAATACACCTAGGAAATTGACCATTTTCTCATCAAAAATTTAAACAATTTTTGGTAGAAGTTGACATAGAATACAGAGACATACCTCTTCATTCTAAAATTCAGTGGTTGTGTGCAGGAAGATGTTTATCTTGCTCTCCTTTCCCTCTCTTACAAAGAACACAACTTTTCATGTTTTTGAGTAGGGAAGTAAAATCAGATGCTACGGAATTTGAGAATAGGCTGAAGGCTTTTCGTTTATCAGAATTTGCATTTCTAACATATTTTACATTTACAAATGATTTAATTAATACGGATTTATGTTTGCAAGGAAAGAAAAGCAGTATTTGTGATATGTTTACAGGTATAAACAGATTCTGGTGTAAATTACAACAATGAAAACTTTTGTTATTTTCTGAGTTGCTGTGAACTGAAACAAAAATAAATGGAAGTAAAATTTTCAAGATTTACTACCATTATTAGTGAAGTTTCCAGTAAGTTTCATAGTTGTTTAAATATTTTAAGTGTAAAAAGCTGGATATCATTTTCATTAATAATCCAATGAAAATCAGTCTTGGAAGTATTAGACGTGATCCTCAGCTAGAAGTTTGCAGATTACAAAATCATCTACTCATACTATCCAGAACAGAAACAGATGTCTTTTTTATGCCATAAGATCAGTACTTAAAAACTACAGACCTTGTTCATAAAATATCTTTTTCCAATCAACATACATGTTCTTCAATGAAGAACATTAAATTTTCTCAATGCAGTAGTCTCCAATGAGTCGTTGAAAGACCCACTTCCTTTTGCTACCAAGCAAACTGAAATCGAAACGTAGAACATGTAAAGACCAAGTTAAATAAATGTAACCTAAGTGTTTAAATATCACTTTAATGTAAATATAAGAGTTGGGAGCAAGAAACAAAATAAAAAACAATGTTTTAGTAGTGTATTTCTTTTGGTATTTAGGTACAGGGTGTTCGTATTACAGAGCTCACGATTCACAATGACTGACAGTCATACGCCATGGCTGTGACACCACTGCACGTGTCGAACTGGAGGGGAACAGCACTCACTGGAGAGGAATGTCTCTCGAGCTATACATTGCCACGCCTGAACTACAGTTTCACCCACAGCAAATGCACAGAGCACATTGATCGGCTCTACTGCTGTCCATTTGTAATATAACATATTTTTGGCCAGCAACCCACAACACTAATGTTGGTGCTTTACCCGAGTTCATAGTGAAACTAAAATTTAATTTGCCAGGTCAGAGGCAACATATTTTCTGCTGGACATCATCCACACCATACATGACTTTCCTGTCAATGTCTGACATATATTATAAACTATGGGAAAAACTTCACTCTGTGTAACATCAAAAAGAACATCCAGTGGGGATAGTCACTGTCTGCCTGACAAATAATAAAACATGGACATCAACACTCAGCACCACTACTGTCCATTACTATGCCAGCAGTTCATCTTTTACTGTTTCAACATGGTCATGAAAAAGGACATGTATCAGGTTGTCATTTGAATCTACTATTGCTCAAAAATTCTTGGATTACTGCAGAACAATAATTAGAGCAGAAAGTGAGTGTCATTAAAAATGTCATAAAATGGGAACTGATACAGCAGCAGCATATATCACCTTTAAATGTGAGCACACACTCTTCAACAAGCAGCCCTGCATAGAACTTCACAATATTATAGGAACCAGGACTTTAGTTTCTATTAAAATCTTGTAGCATTTGTAGAATTGTTACAGTCAGTGGGAAAATGATTACCATCTTTGTCCATTGCCATTAATAGCATCAGACGGCACTGTGTGGGGACAGAGGGTAGAACTGGTAACAACCTGAAATTAATTTTGGTACTCAACAACACATTATTACCTAAACAAGAAATAACAAACATCCTTGTACTACTATACACCCTGGAATTGCCCAACAAACTTTTGTTTCGTCCAGAATTGAGGACAACCATAAAGACACACCAACTTCCAACCAGACAAGCATTAACGACAATACAATGTTAAGTACCATGCATAATACTCCATGAATGGAAAACCAAAGGAATGCTGGGTGATTAGACAGGGGAGTATTGATAAGGCTGCACACTAGAATATACTTATAACTGTATTGATAAAGTTTATGTACACACATTTAATTTTTCTAAAAGACACTGTCCAATGTTAAACAATATTGAGTGGTGACAAAATACTGTCTGACCATCAGTTGTTCAAATTTAATTGTTATAAACTCACTAAACACAATGATGTATGCTTCAGTATTATAAAGATGACAGAAATGTCACTGAGAGGCAACATCTGTACACATAGAGTACAGAAAACACAGAAATCTACCCTCACCAATGCAGACAGAATGAAATTGAGGGAAAAGAATGGGAGGGAGTCACTCACTGCAAAAAACAGATTACATGATCTACCTCAAAATACGATATTCTTTGCCAAGTTCTTACAAATTGAGGCATTAGAAGGATATATGAAACATTCTTTCAGAGGCTGTAATATGCTTCAACTGTCTCCAATAGGCATGAGTTTTCTGCTAAACATCAATTTGGCCCACCAACGAAAAAAAATATCATATTCACTACACAGGAAGTGACGTCAGTGCTAGGTGTCAAACCACTAAAGGATGCTGTGAATTCATTTGTACATGAAAGCTGTGCTTTAAAAAATCTGCATAATTTAGCCTCAAACTTGCTGAAATAAGTGGATCTGTCAAGTTGGATGATTAACACTGAATGTAAAAAAAGTATAGGAAATACAATTACTCATTTGTACCACTCATTTCAGAAGTTCGAAGTGCTTCATACTTTTTAAAAAAATTGAAACAATTATTTCCAAAATTACAATAACTGGCTGTTAGTGATGGAAATAAACAAGTATTACATCTCCACAGAAGATTCACACTGAGCTTACAAGGAAAATATTAAATTAACTGTGGGGAACATAAAGTGATAGAAGTCATTCTTTCCAAGCTCAGCCTATGAAAAGTGAAAGAATAACAGCAAAGAATGCTGTACTATCTGTAAACTTTATTTTTGGATCCCCAATTCCAGATCAGTACAATCTGAAAGACTTCAGGAAACTGGTGTTTTGTACACAGTCACCTGTTTTTTTAAAAAAACAATGATTACACAGTACAATGTGCAGTAGAAAAGAATTAGCCATTAACGAACAGGTGGTTTTTGAGAAACAATGTGTAATTTGTAACAAATATGCAATATGCATACTGAATATATCAATAACGCATTTTCAAATTAAATTCCATGAAATATTTTAATGTTTGCTATATTTACTTTCATAGATGCTTAGCACGAGGCACAAAAAATGGGTATACTGGCTCCAGTATATGGAAAGTATTTTCTCCATAGTGGTCTTCAGTATACAAGTTAAAGAACTTATGGCTCCTTAAAAAAAAGGATAAGGCCAATTCCTTCCTCTGTCTGTAAAAACTCAGCTAGCACTATTTCTGTATTAGCTTTGGTGGCAGCACGAAAAATCTGTAATACCTCCTCCCAATTCTCATGTCATATTTACCAGTTTTTCATTTACAGCCACATGCTTATATCTCTCTCCCATTTCAGTGTTTGTTCCATCCTTCCTGTTGGTGTGAGTGGTGCATCATTATTACACCTTTCTTTATTTTGTTTTTACTTACACAGGTCAAGTTTTATCACCATTATAATCAGAAGAAAAGGTACACAGACTCATTACACGTGAAAAAAATGGATATGGTTCTTATGAAGGAAAAATTCTGGTATCTGCTGAAATGGTTTATGGAAACAACAGAAAATGTAAATCATGTGGAGAGATTGCAACTTGAATTAGCTTCTCCTAAACAAAAATCCCGTGAGTTGCCACTGTAACATCTCCATGGGATGTTACCACTTGGTCACCATAATCTGTGCCCATTTATCGATAGGAGGATTGATGTCTCCACTTTCTGAATTTCAATTTTTGCATCTTCTGTAGTCAGTACTGCACTCTTTTATGTATTATGTAACCACACATTAATAAGAAAACTTTTAAAGTGTACTCTATTCGTTTTCTTACTTTTGTACAGTCCCCTGCAACAGTTTTCCTTTGATTCCTATAAAGAAATAATATGGGATACTTCGAAACTGCACAATAAGAGGTTGATGCACCGTAACAACTGTGATCTAATAGTCGCAATTTCATACCAAACAGTAAACACCATTGAGTTAATAAGGGAAAACCACATGCTAGTCATATTAAAAATATTATACTTCATGCATACCTACAAAATTAGGTGGAAAGAGTGAGAGAAAGAACTTCTAAAAGACTGTGCAAGGAGCAGATCACCCATTACAAGCATATAGAAATTTTTAATATATATTGTTCCACATAAAAATGTCTAATGTGCAAAAACCAGTACCCAGCTGTTAACAGGATAATATACAAAGTCCAGCATGCTGCTTGCCACCTGGATGTAGCTAAGAGGATGAATAACAGCATTAAAACAGAATAAATGTAGGTGCAACAAATGAAGGCAACACCTCCTTTTTTGACATTTGGGCATCAGGCACTTACACACATTACTCGCCACATCTTCCTGTTGGCCCTCTGGGTCAATTGGACAGCCATATGGTGTGATCTACATAACAAATAAATGTTTCAAGTGAAGTACTAATTGCCCATTTCTGGTTTGAGAAACAGCATGGCTGTTATCACCAAGTGATTTTCACATTTACAGAATATGAATAAAGCAATATTTTCAAACAATTATACAACAAAATAAGAACATCAAACAATATATAAATCCTTAATGGTTCTTAATTTTTGTTAAGTACATATATCACCAAGATACACAAACAGTACAAAATGCATGACCATAACAAGACAGCTATCAAGATAGATGCAATTACAGTTGTAGTGATGTGTAATTGATGAGGAAGAAATTGTATACATGCACTTACAATGTCATGGCTATGAAAGATTGGTGCAGAGTACAGTTGCACAGATACTTGTTACAAAGGTGATTTCTTTTTTCCGTATGAGATAAGATACCTAAGGACAGTAACAGAAACTTTGCTCCTAAGTGAAGGACAAAAATATTTTTAAAACCAAGTGACTGAGCAATGAAACAATTTTTGTTAGTAAAATCAATCAAATTCCTTGGCAACAAATATCAAGAGGACTATCAATGGTCCTTCATATAAACTGTAATGAAAGTTCACATGTTTCTACAAAACAGGGGACTAATTTAATAACTAACCTGTTCCACAGACTATCAACACTCAGTCCAACCATCATCACCAGACTGCATATTTTAGTGGAAAATGATAAGAAATCAACTGCATCCACTACAAACCATAATTTGGTGCATGTACTTTTAATACATTTAACATTGGAATGAGCTATTTTCATACTGATGAATAGTCAACAAGGGACTCAAACTAATAACCAGTGTGTTTCCATAATCCTTTTAACTACCAAGATACAGGCATCGCCTTTGTTTTCCCACATAGAACTATGGTATTTCTTACAGAACAATTTGCAGAAAAATGCTGCCCAGCTTGTACCAGCTTTGTCAGTACAATAAACGGGGTTTCATGAGACTGAAATTATGCCTAAAGAAATGCATTTCATATACAAGGGGGTACTAATGAAGTAGCAAAAGCAACAATATTTGGAACTGATGCAATAAAGCCACATCAGCTCTCATAAAATGATAAAGAATGTGCTCATAAGCATCAAATTACACATAAATTTTAGCATACTTACCAACAATTGAGGTCAACTAAACTTACTGGTATTAGATGCCACCTTTGTCTCATAACGTAATGATACTGTGGCGAGTGACATAATGTGCAGAAATGGAGGGACAACAGAACACTGACAACATTTCTTTTGCATCTGTATTAGTTTTTGGAATATTGGTTGTTGTGACTGACTGATCTGCAGTGTAGCCGGACATCTGTGTTACACTGGAAGGTGACAGTGTGAATATTTATCTAAACTAATCTTCGTAGTCTTAGATCTGGTGATACAGAAAGTCACTGTTGCACAGTCATGTTTAACTTTGAGGTTACTAAGTAAGTAGAAGAAGATGTGATAAAATGTGAGAAACATCAAACAGCAGTTAGTGAAGTCACATCTCATTCTGGTATAACAGTTGGAAGTAGTAAGCCCTTATATGCCTCCAGAGCATATGTGGCCGTCGCCCCCCCCCCCCCCCCCCCCCCGACACACTCCTATCTCCTGTGAATAGAGAACTCCCAATATGCAATGCATCCGGTGTACAAATTTCAGTACATTACATTTTGACATGATGCACTGCATTCGCTGATAAAAAGGCAGCCAATATATTGGCAAGACACATAACTACAAAATTGTGAGACACAACTAAAAACAATATTTGTATGAACTTACAACTCACCTCTAAATTACTACAAAGGAAAATGGAGTTCCTAAAATGATTCTAATCAATCAATGATAAATTATATGATTTTCATGCTTTTCTCATATTTTATACCAGTACCTTATACATCTAACATTCTTTTGCCTTTTGCAAATATCACCAGTGATTTATTTTATTGGTGTTCCTTTTGTTGCAAATTTAGCTTTCATTTATTTATGAAGATGCACTAATGACTGCACTGTTGTGTGCCCACACCAACATTATAACACACCTGCACAATTCCATCAGTAGGCCTACCCATCTATAACCCACCCTGCAATATGATGCACTTTCATTAATATTTGCAAACTTTGCTGTTGCATTAAATCTTTTAGATCAATTGCTGGATAACTAGGCCTACTATTTATGCACTAATAGAAGTTATCACATACTGTCAGTTACAATTAAACCAATTTTTATACCAATACCCTTAAATACGTCCAAGGTCAAAATCAATTCAGGTGCCAAAAGCGATGTCATTAATTTTGTGTTACAATCTGACACAAACTAGGCAAGTCACCACTTCACACTACAAGTCAAGCCTGACGGTGTGCTCAGATAGTATAAATGGTCCACGCAATCACTCACAATTACAAGGAAATAAAGGTGCAAGCCTTGATTTGGCACAACCTTTTAATTGACACTATACATTCCCTTTATTATTTACGCCTAAATGTGCCAGTGGACCAGAAAGAGGTTGACCAAGCAGCCACAAAAATCTTTGTGCATAATCTGAATCCACGTATTTTGGAAACTATTTTTATGCCATAAATATTTAACTAAATGCCAATGTCATGTGCAGTATAGCAGGAAAAAAACGTTTACTTTGTTTTTAACTCTGTTTTTCACTTGAAATATGAGTAGTAACAAAAACTATAGGTCATATGTTCATTTTTATTAAATTTAAGCCAGTACCCTCAAAATGGCATGCACATCCACAAACAGAAACATATCATGTAGGCCTATACATGGCCAGTCACATTCACAAGTAATGTGCAGGCATAGAAAATCTCTTATGGTTTGCCAGTTCTATCTATATACAAAAATAAGTACTCTAATACTATCCTGTAAATGACCAGCATGTAGCCATATAAATATAATTTTGTTTTAAATTGTAATTGCATTTTTTTTAATTAGTTAGCACCACATCACAGCATTTTTTGCAAAAATTATTAAGGGATCAAACTAACCAAAAGTACCCTAGGTAACTCCAGCAGCGTAGCTATGTGATCCACCTTTTTATGAAAGGCAAGAAATGTCTTCTTGTTTGCCACACATTTTGTCTTTGGTCCCATTCTACTCTTAATAGACAGCAATGCCTTCTTACTTCATACAGATGGAGGTAAATTAAATATTCACTCATTTGTTAAAGGTGTCTAGAACTATCCAAGACATGCAAGCAGAACCTGATCCAGGATGCTGCACCAGGTTTCACTTCACCAAATTTCTTGTTCCATATAAAAAGATATTCTCCAATGAAATCTGAAAGAAATTGTTGGAGTGCAAGCCTAATAAGTACCGGCCACAGATGAAAACCAGTAGCGCACTGTTTGCAAACTTGATTTTGGCAGATGGGGAGCAGCACAGAGGCTCGAAGGAGACTGCTGAGCACATGAAAATACCAGCAAGTGATTACACATAACAGCTACCCAGGTGTGCTAATTATATATGTTTCCGCCTTGGCCAGTACATGGTGTAAAGCACTTTTATTTCTTGTAAATTTTCATCAAAGTGAAATGCTGCGCCACTGATAGTTACTTGTTCTCTAGCTCATATTCATGATAAATGTTGTGATGTAGAACAACCCACACCTGGAAATGTACAGTTTGAAAATTGGATCACTTTTTATATCTTCCACTCCAAGGTATGGTAGAGCTGCCCAACGCGTATGTATTGCAAACATTTTCTGGATCAGCTCAGTCCATCACATACTATTTTCGTATGACTACAATAACAGCAGCAAGACACTGGTACATTCCCAACTAGGTAGGTTGGCTGTGGAGTTCCACAGGTGCCCACCAGGTTTTGTGGACCTTGTGTATTAAAGCATGTGGCACAGATACACCTCGTGCAATTAACACTAGGGTCACCAAGTGGAGCAGCTCCTGTAGGGCACAGAGGTAAGAGCTCATGGTCACCACTGTTACTGTGAAGTGAGAAATTTGAAAGTGATGCAAAAATCTTACATTTCAGGGCATGGGTTTCTTATCAAAACTTTAGCTACTATGCCTCTTCCACAACGCGCAGACATCTGTAATAGTAATTGTGAAACACCCTTTATGAAGAAGCTATGTGATATACGAGATGCCAAGGAGAAACATCTTTAACCTACATTTGAAAACACTTGTACTGGCTTTCAGAAATTGTCAGACTTTTATAGCTGCATATTTCACCCCATTCTGCGCAAAAGATAGATTCATTAAATGGTAATGCATATCTTTTTTCCTTCCAGTGATTCACTTATCAATATCTCTGTTATTCTCAAACTCAGATGTAGGCCTATTGTTGATAAATTTCATAAGTGAATAAACATAAAATGAGGATATGATCAATACTTCCAGATGCTGAAAGATGCATATGAGCAAGCTCCAAATGTAATTCTAATTACTTCCTTTTGCGCAATGAATCCTTTTTGCCTAAGGGAGGAGATAGCCACAATATTATCCCAGAAGACATCAGTGAATGGAAATACACAAAATATGTTAACTTACTGATTTTCATATCCTCAAAGTTGCTAACTATTCTTACGGCAAAAGCAGCCAAACTTATGTCTTAGCAGGTCTCCTGAATGTTTTTTTCCTGTAGGCCTATAATTTTTCATTAGTATGCACACCTCAGAACTTTGAACTTTCCACACTGTTTATTATATCTTGTTGGTATACTAGATTAAAAGGAGATAGGATTTTTTTTTTTTTTTTGACAGTACAAAATTGGAAGAGTTTTTAAATCCATCTCATTTATGCAAAACCAGTCTGTAATATTCACAAGAACATCATTTACTATTTTCTCCATTGATGCTTCTATGTTTGGCTTCAAAATAATCATATGCAAGGAGAACTACTAATACCTCCTGATTCAAATAAAATGTCAGAGCATTAACATAAAGCAAGAACAGTAGTGGTCCAGTGGTCGAACCCTGTGGGACTCCCACTGTAACGCAAATCACAGGACATCATTTTTTGTAGTACTTGAACAGCGTAGGGTTACTTTATACATTGTGATTCTTAAATAAAAATAAAAACAGGCATGTGCTGAACTGTGCATTCCATAAAAAAAACCTTCTATAATGGAGTATTATGACTGCCTTCAGTAACCCACAGAAGATACCAAAGAGTGATCTTTTATTACTTAAAGATTTTATTATGTGTCCAATAAATGCATAAATTGCTGAAATGGAAGAGTAGTCCTTTGGAAATCCAAAGTGTGATCACCTATGTATCATATTAGTACAAAGGTGAATAAAAACCCTGAATTACATTGCTGTCTATGCTGAATTACATTACTTTCTCAAAATACCCAGAAAAATAATGTATGGAATGAAGCTTGATGGCAGTTGGGCTGTTCCATGAGAACATGTACACAAACCTTAAAATTTCAGCTTCTGGACCCGCTAAGAAATTAGTTTTTAGACGTACTATGATGATGCATCATAAAGTAATATATTAACAGAATATATGTGAAAAACTTTACTATTATCTTAATCCAGCCATCTTGATAGCTTATATTGACTTTATTTAATCAGCAAAGTTCCCATGCTGATTTATTTTTTGTTGTTTTCTCTTGTCATCCCATTATCAAAAAAATCCTGAAATTTGTTTTTCAGAGTGAATGCATTTTTATATGATCCTGAAGATACACATGCAAATGCAGATACATGAGACAGATAAACGTCTCACAGCTAAGAAAAAAATATTAACTATATACAACATTTTGTAATGGTAATGGAGTGACACACATGCGGTAACACAATGACATAAATGGGGTGACAGAATGACAATAACTTTATAACTGTATTTGACTGACATGCCTTACGATGTAGGTCAAATACATTTATATGCTGGCTATACTCCAATTTTGTATGTTGGTTATAGTGTTAGTAAAAAAAATGGTTCAAATTGCTCTGAGCACTATGGGACTTAACTTCTGAGGTCATCATTCCCCTAGAACTTAGAAGTACTTGAACCTAACTAACCTAAGGACAGCACACACATCCATGCCCAAGGCAGGATTCGAACCTGCGACCGTAACGTTCGCGCGGTTCCAGACTGTTGCGCCTAGAACCGCTCGGCCACTTGGCCAGCTAGTGTTAGTAAAAACTGGAGGGGGAGTGGAGAAGTCCCAAAAACCAAGAATGTACTTTCCAGAGAGAAGAAACATATTCAGTGAGTATGAACAGTATCTGCTGAAAGGTGAGTTAATAAATTTCTTTAGTAAAGATTACAATGAAATGACTAAATGGCTGCATATTACATACAGAATAGAGTTAGGCCAATTATTTTGATAAGCAGTATTTCTTCTTCCATAACCTATGCCGTGTCTGGGAAGTGATGGCAATGCCAAATTATAAGAAAAACTCAATCCTGCCAATAGTAAAAAAAGTTGTCTTGGAATTAGCTGCTTCTCATGGAGTTTTAGTAAAATAACAACAGGAGAAAAATCAGATTCAACACCTAAATTCAGGCACAGAAGAAGCTGTTGCTGCTTTTTATGTTCGAGATGACATTTCATGGTAAACTCCTGGAATGAAAGATTATGTGATAATGAAGGATAAGGAAAGTAGAAAAACCAAAGTCCATAACAGGTACATGATCATGACATTGAAAGAAGCACATGCTATATATCAAGAGGAATTCCCAGACAAGCCATTAAAATTTGTCCAAGTTCTGTGCATTGAGACAAACGTTTGTGTGCACCTTACAGGGTACACTGCACAATGTGTGTGTGTGTGTGTGTGTGTGTGCAGCTACCACAAGAACGTAAAACTATTTTAGACAGTTATTAACGAAATTGTTCCAAAAGTGTAAACCACATTTTCTGACTTCATTAGCACAATAGTCTGCCATCAAAAGAAACAAGTTTGCATGATGTCAAAAGTGTGCAAATGTATCTTTGAAAGATAAGTATTCTTTGGATGAGAACTTAATGAAGAAGCTGATCAAATGGGCCCAATGGCAAACAGTGAACCGGCAAATCACTCTGAAAGAGATTCATGGTACTGTGGGTCAGAGTCTTGATGATCTTTCAAACATGCTACCCCAATTCTTACAACATACATTTATTAAAAGACAACAATCAAATTTTTCTGAAAACAAAAACCATTCTACAAACAAGAACATCTTGGTGCAAGTAGATTTTGCAAAATATTTTACTGTTCAACTGCAGAATGAAGTCCAGAGCACCCATTGGTCAAAACCACAAGTCACTTTGTTTACAGCATATGTCTGGGACCCACAAAACAGTGGATATTCTTGTGCTGTTGTTAGTGATGAACTTGATCATAATAAATATTCAGTGTATGCTTACCTAAGTAAGATTGTACAGCACATTATATCCATGTACCCAGAGGTATAATCTGTCACATTCAAGAGTGATGGTGCAGCCAGTCAATTTAAGCAGCATTTCCTGTTTGCCAACTTCACATATTTCAAAGAAACCTATAGAATAAATATTTCATGGGACTTCTTAGTCACATCACATGGCAAATGTTTCATGGATGGGATTGGTGGAACTGTAAAGCATGCAGTCGGCAATATCTGCAAGGCTGGGAAACACACACTATCTGGTGCTGAGGACTTTGCAAAAATTGCATGTGAAAGATGTTGTGGCATAAACATTTTTTATATCTCTGACTTGCAAATTCCAGAGATTAAGGATGAATTAGATCAAATGTGGATGGGAATAGTTCCAACAGACCAGAACAAAACCCTCCATGCTGTTACAACTACTGCTCCGAATATTATTGAGTGCAAGCATTACTCACTATGTCCCCAGAGGTTTGTGCACAATTTCAAAAAGCGATCTTCAGTGAAAGAAAATTCACAGGAATTAACATCATACGGCCTTCCATCAAGGGGATTTTGCTCTGGTTTCCTATGCTGGAAGAAACAGATGAAGATTTTTTGTGGGGCAGATGATTTATGTTGAAGATGGTAACGAAACTTCATTTATTAGAATGAATGATGCAAATGGAAACATGTTTACATTTCCCTCAAAGGAAGATAAATGTTGGGTAAAAAAAGGACCAAATTGTAGCGAAACTAGCTGCACCTACTATAGATCAGAGGAATAAGTACATTTGCCCTACCCAACCAGCAGTGCACAATAAAATGTAATTTTCAAGTGAAAGTGTCATTCCGTTACTATTAAGAGTCATTCCACTACCAGAACTTTTTTAAAATTTTGTTAGTAAAATATTAGTTTAATGCATGTATCTTCTATGCCATTTTGTTTCCCATTTATTCCTCTTCATAACATGGTTTTTGTGATTTTTTTTAGGAAATGGGTGAGCTGAATTATTGTTGCATTATACATGGGAACAATATGAGTGTCTGAACTACATCATTCCATTACCAGAACGTTTTTTTTTTTTTTTTTCATCTCACTATATGAATGAAACTTATACTATTAAATTAAATAAACTGTGTTCCTTGGCTTATGTAGAAAATACAGTATTAAATTTTTTGTCTCTTATCACGATTCTTGGTCTTTTCTATGCTTAAGCGTGAAAACAATCACTGAGTGTCATTCTGTTACTCATGGAACTACTCAGTTACTGATAGGCATGGAGTCAGTCTTCTTTATTGAGAAGTCTAACAATTGCACATTTCAATTTACCTCGGAAAACACCTTTATATGAACGGCCCTGATGACCTACCTCATTTCAGATGGGGATGTGAGATTTTTATCTCACAACATGGTGTCTGTATTGCTTTTATGGTGTACTGTTTTGATTCCTCTTCTGAACTATTTAACCAATTTTTCAAATAGTTTTAAAAAGTATTTATCAAAAATATCTGCTATACATGAACGGTCTTTCACAATGATCTCACTCCCTTTAGCAGAAGAAATGCCATCATCTATGGCTTTTTCCCTGACCCTCTTTTAACAATATTCCACACTGATTTGATCTTATTGTCTGAGCTGCTAATTTCAGGCAAGATGTGCATACCCCTGGATATTTGACTTTTCTTAACTGGTTACTGTACTGTTTATAATATAAAAGTACTTCTAGTGGCTATTTGATATATGTCCATTTTTTGTTGTGGAGAGGCTCTGATTCAATGACTTCCATTTATTACACTCAACTATCTTTTTAGGATAACTTCTTTCAAAAATGGATATAAACTCATTAAGAAGTATGTTGATTTTGGAGCTGGCATTAGGCTCATTGTAAACTTCACTCCAGTCAATAATTTTTAAGCTTTCTGCAAAATATTTAGTAGTTTTGTCATTAATCAGTCCCACTAACTTCATTGTGTTTTTCTGGTCTGTCCATGGGGCTAAGTTATGTAATGCAACTAAGTACATTATTATCTGACAATTCATTTACCACAAGATAGGCATGTGTTTCTTTAATTTCTGCATATCAATTAATACATTCTCTATAAGGGTACTAATATCTTGAGCAACTTGGGTAGGGAAATTTATGAGACAAGAAATTATATGTGGCTGATAACACATCTAAATCACTCTTCTTGTCATATTCCTTCAAGAAATTTATCTTAAAGTTGTAAGTTAATAATCGCATTCTCCTGTGTAACAGACAGCACAACAAAACCATCAACATTTGTCACCAAAATTTCTGAATCATCCAGTAGAGAGCTGTATACTGTAACCTAAACAATTATTAAATTTCCCAATACTAACTCACAAGCACATGCTTATATGTCTTGATTTATGCAGAATTTATTTATTTCTACATTTTCATGTTTATGTTCCTTTCTTCAAAATGTGACAACAACTCCTTCACCCATTTTGGATCTAAGCTACATGAATATGCAGCTAATTTATAGCCACTTACATAAAATTTTCTATCCCTGCAGCAATATGGTGTCCAAACAGACATACAATTTTAACATCTCATTTACTTCATTTCTTATCCCTCCCACTCCTAACATTCAGACAAAGCAAGTTGGTTACACCTTCTTTCTCTTATTATTATAAGCTGAACTGGGAATCTCAGTCATATTAATTTCCTTTCACAATATCTGCCTGAATTTGACCTAAATACAATTTCTCACCTGACTCCAATAACTACAGGGATTTGCTTTTGTGGGCTTTTAGGTTCCATTGTATTTTCTGCGAATGGATTTGCTAATGTTTCCTTGCCCTTACTACTCAGGTGTAGGCCATGAACAGGCTATCCTCATCTCACAATAGCAACTATTGGGGCAGCACCAATTTCAGAATTTGCATTTACCTGAAGAAACCAGTCAGCTACATATTTAGCCTACCTCCATGAAACCTGATTTAACTGATGACTGCTCATGGCGCCATAGAATCTCCACAAAACCCACATTTGTGTGCTCAGTAACTGCCTTTAATTTTCCCATGTCACCCCAATGCTGGATCTTAGGAGTCTTGGCAGGCAGTTTACAGCTTTTACAGCTTCCCCAGCTATCAACTACTGATCATCTTTGTTGAAATCCTTACACATTTATCGTAAATATTCTGTTACCTGGCACTTCGATTCACACCATTTGTGTCCGTGTATTCTCACCCATTTTCCCCTGTATCTCCTGATCTACACTCCTTTTCCCAGTGTCCTTTCTGTTTTTCCCACTTCAGATTTGTAATTAAGAGCTGAGTGAATGATTATACTGTAAAACACGGTTGTGCAAAGTGATTCAAATGATTACGGCGGTTCAAAGTCATTTAACAGATGTATTCACAACAACCAGTATCACTGAGATGCTGGAAATGTTAATTCGAGACAATATTGTACTTTATGCCATTTCTTGGCCTCCGTATCAAAAAATAATTATAATAATAATAATAATAATAAAAAGCATTCTAGAACTACCATATTTGCAACAACTGAGATGTATTTGATTCAATAAACACGAAGTAAAAATAAATGTACCTTCACCTCAATAACTCAGAAACCTTATCGTCTCAGTTCAAAGAGTCCGATACACAAATCGCAACTGAACCAAGCAGTATTGTTAAGCCGAATATAGGAAAGAAAAATGGTAAAAGTCTTACCGTACTTGTTACTACCGCTGATCAATAACAAAACCAGCAATATGGGGCAGGATCCACCCACAAGTAAGAATCCTAAGCTCAAATATAAACGTTGAGCAATATCTGAACCTTCAAAATAATTTGGGCGGATCCACATCCTGAAGACTTCGCGCTTGTTTTCAATAAATGCATCATATGTGGTCTATCGCAATGATGTCTAATTGCAACTAGTAATGATTAACACTAAACTTCACGGGGCTGAATCACACCATACGAAAAATATCCAACAACAACAAATCCAATAACTGTCTTACTCGTTCACTCAAGTCAAGCTCCCAGTCTCTACTGTTTATTTGGATCCTACCGCTTCTCCAAAGATTATTACTAACAACAACAAGTAAACAATGCGCAAGGTATCAAAGTTTGTATACCACACACGCATTAATTTCACTGTATATTTCTTCCTTTACCGTGGGAATTTATTTTCATAGTCATGGGTTACTTTATCCATTATTCATTTTAAAATTATTAAAATATAATATAGTCATAAAATATACTGGGAAAGAAATTTTGTTGTAAAATGTTAAATAATGAGAGAACAAATTATGGAGAGATGTGCGAAAGACAGCATCCATAAGTAGTGTATTAAATGTGGTTCATGAAAGTCAGTTTATGTACCGTGTGCCTAGTTACAAATTTTTATCAGATCACAATCCGGAGCGTCTTCTTCATACTGGGATACACAAAACAACTTAAGAACTGTTACAATTTTAAGGCAAGAAATAATCACTGGAGGTAACGCAGATTGCATTAAAATAATTTATATTTTGAATGACGTGTCTCTTTATTCCGGTTTAGAACATATCACTTTACGTCATATTCCATGGATAGAACGGAGAGTAAAAAGCTATCTGTCACATACACTTAAGAACCAAAGAAACTCGTACACTTGCCTAATATCGTGTAGGGCTCCCGCGAGCACGTAGAAGTGCCGAAACACGAAGTGGCATGGACTCGACTAATGTCTAAATTAGTGGTGGAGGGAACAGGCACCATGAATTCAGCAGGGCTGTCCATACATGCGTAAGAGTACGACGGAGTGGAAATCTCTTCTGAACAGCACATTGCAAGACATCCCAGATATGCACAATAGGGTTTATATCTGTTGAGTCTGGTGGGGCAGTGGAAGTGTTTAAACTCAGAAGTCTGTTCCTGGAGCCACTCTGTAGCAATTCAGGACGTGTGGGGTGTCGCATTGTCCTGCTGGGATTGCCCAAGTCCGTAGGAATGCACAGTGGACATGAATGGATGCAGATGATCAGAGAAGATGATTACGTACGTGTCACTCATCAGAGTCGTATCTAGACGTATCGGGGGTCCCATATCACACCAATTGCACACGCCCCACACCATTACAGAGCCTCCACCAGCTTGAACAGTCCCTTGCTGACATGCTGGTTCCATGGATTCATGAGGCTGTTTCCATACCCGTACACGTCCATAGTCTCGATACAATTAGAAATGAGACTCGTTCGATCACACTACATGTTTCCAGTCATCAACAGTCCAATGTCAGTGTTGATGGGCACAGGCGAGGCTTAAAGCTTTGTGTCTGCAGTCATCAAGGATACACGAGTCGGACTTAGGCTCCAAAGGCCCATATCGGTGATGTTTCGTTGAATGCTTCACACGCTGACACTTGCTGATGGCCCAGCACTGAAATCTGCAGCACTTTGCGGAAGGTTTCTGTCACGTTGAACGATTCTCTTCAATTGTCGTTGCTCCCATTCTCGCAGGATCTTTTTCCGGCCGCAGAGATGTCGGAGATTTGATGTTTTACCAGATTCCTGATATTCACGGTACGCTCATGAAATGGCCATACGGGAAAATCCCTACCTCATCGCTACCTCCGAGATGCTGTGTCCCATCGCTCATGCACTGGCTGTAACACCATGATCTAACTCACTTTAATCTTGATGACCTGCCATTATAGCAGCAGCAATCGATCTAACAACTGCACGAGACACTAGTTGTCTTATATAGGCGTTGCCGATCGCAGCACTGTATTCTGTCTGTTTACATACATCTCTATTTGAATACACATACTTAATGGCTAAACAGGCATGGCTAGAGGACAAATGTAAGGATGTAGAGGCTTATCTCACTAGGGGTAAGATAGATACTGCCTCCACGATAATTAGAGAGACCTTTGGAGAAAAGAGAACCACTGGTATGAATATCAAGAGCTCAGATGGAAACCCGGTTCTAAGCAAAGAAGGGAAAGCAGAAAGGTGGAAGGAGTATGTAGAGGGTCTATACAAGGGCGATGTACTTGAGGGTAAAATTATGGAAATGGAAGAGGAGGTAGATGAAGATGAAATGGGAGATACGAACTGCATGAAGAGTTTGACAAAGCACTGAAAGGCCTTAGTCGAAACAAAGCTCCGGGGGTAGACAACATTCCATTAGAATTACTGACAGCCTTGGGAGAGCCAGTCCTGACAAAACTCTACCATCTGGTGAGAAAAATGTATGGCACAGGTGAAATACCTTCAAACTTCAAGAAGAATATAATAATTCGAATCCCAAAGAAAGCAGGTGTTGACAGATGTGAAAATTACCGAACAATCAGTTTAATAAGTCACGGATGCAAAATACTAACGCAAATTTTTTACAGACGAATGGAAAAACTGGTAGAAGCCAACCACGGGGAAGATAAGTTTGGATTCCATAGAAATGTTGGAACACGTGAGGCAATACTGACCTTACGACTTATCTTAGAAGAAAGATTGAGGAAAGGCAAACCTACGTTTCTAGCACTTGTAGACTTTCGAGTAAGCTTTCGACAATGTTGAATGGAATACCCTCTTTTAAATTCTAAAGGTGGCAGGGGTAAAATACAGGGAGCGAATGGCTATTTACAATTTGTACAGATACCAGATGGCAGTTACAAGAGTTGAGGGACGTGAAAGGGAAGCAATGGTTGAGAAGGGAGTGAGACAGTGTTGTAGCCTATCCCCGATGTTATCCAATCTGTATATTGAGCAAGCAGTAAAGGAAACAAAATAAAAATTCGGAGTACGTATTAAAATCCATAGAGAAGAAATAAAAACTTTAAGGTTTGCTGATGACATTGTAATTCTCTGAGAGACAGCAAAGGGCTTGGAAGAGCAGTTGAACGCAATGGACAGTGTCTTGAAAGGAGGATTTAAGATGAACATCAACAAAAGCAAAACGACGATAATGGAATGTAGTCGAGTTAACTTGGGTGATGCTGAGGGATTAGATTAGGAAATGAGACACTTAAGGTAATAAAGGAGTTTTGCTATTTGGGGAGCAAAATAACTGATGATGGTCGAAGTAGAGAGGATATAAAATGTAGACTGTCAATGGCAAGGAAAGCATTTCTGAAGAGGAGAAATTTTTAAACATCAAGTATGGATTTAAGTGTCAGGAAGTCATTTCTGAAAGTATTTGTATGTAGTGTAGTCATGTGTGGAAGTGAAACATGAACGATAAATAGTTTGGACAAGAAGAGAATAGAAGCTTTCGAAATGTGGTGCTACAAAAGAATGCTGAAGATTAGATGGGTAGATCACCTAACTAATGAGGAGGTATTGAATACAATTGGGGAGAAGAGGAATTTGTGACACAACTTGACTAGAAGAAGGGATCAGTTGGTAGGGCATGTTCTGAGGCATTAAGGGATCACCAACTTAGTATTGGAGGGCAGTGTGGAGGGTAAAAATGGTAGAGGGAGACGAAGAGATGAACACACTAAGCAGATTCAGAAGGATGTAGGTTGCAGTAAGTACTGGGAGATGAAGAAGCTTGCAGAGGATAGAGTAGTATGAAGAGCTGCATCAAACAAGTCTCATTACTGAAGACCACAACAACAATGATGTATACCAGTTTCTTTGGAGTTTCAGTGTATAAAGAAGACAAAGATGTACATCTCAAACTATAAAATAAAATAAAACATAAAATTTTTAGGGTTTTTGTGAGGATATTCTTCCATTTAGCAGAAAGACATCCTCAATAACGAGTTCCTTATTTGAGTCCTAAATATCTATGTGACATTTAATATACTCTGGCTAGCTGTCGAATACTTCTTTCCATACCCCTCGAAGCTTTTCTAGGTCTTGTATCTGTGGCTAGGTTTAAATTCATGTTTTCACCATTTTCTGAGGATATGGAAGTACTGGTAATGGCAAAGGAGATTGAGAATGTATAAATTGCCAAACATCAGTCAAAATATCAAGTGTTATGAAGAGGACTCTTCACACTGTTCTAGAATTAACACTTAATGTAATTTGTATTACACGCTTCTTTATTCTGGAAAAAAGTTCCTGTAACTTACATTACCTCAAAAAATCCATAACTCAACGTTGTTTGGAAATATGCAGAATAAAGAGGTTTCTGTTTTTTTAAGTTGCCTGTAACAGAAATCACAGGTATGGTACTGCAAATATAGTTGAGCTAAAGGGATTCATTAATTCTTGGTAGTGGGTTTCTCAATTAACCTTATGATCTATAAGTAGTCACAAAAATTTAATACTTCCTATCTATTACATTTCGCTCAGAGAAGATTGCTTGTGGAGTTATAAGGGATGTACTGGACTTTGTGTATTGAGTCTTGTCGAAATTCAATGATATTCCATTTGCCTTGTACCATCTGTTTATCTGAATATTTAGTTCCTACCTTTCCATTAGGGTGACTGGTTCTACTTTTTATACCAATACTTACATCATCTGTGGAAAGAAAAAAAACACTAGTGCAAGTATATCAGAAATAAATATAACATCCAGAATAATACCTTGTGATACATTATCTCTGAATGCTTCAAATTCTGAGTGCCTCATGTTGTGTGACCAATATGTAACTGATGCACTCTGCTCACTATTATTCAGATAAGATAAAACCATGCACATGGTGCATCTACTATTCTATAATTAACTTTTCCTTGAGCATATTATGATCCACACAATCGAAAGTCAAAAGATTCCCACTGGTAGTAATTTCTGATTTCTAGTATATTATCTATCAAAGGTAAATATAGCATGGTGAACTGACAATCCTGTTTGTTACTGTGTATAGTTTTCTATAGAAAGTTCTTATAGAGTCAACTGCATTTTTTGAATACTGGGAGCAACGGGACAGATGCTAATTATTTACTAATGTTTTGTCTCCTTTCTTGTATATTTGTTTGAGTCTACTCTACTCTGAAAAATTCATTATATAAGTAACTCAGTATATTACTAAGTTTAGAAAAACAACCTATTATGACTTTGTGACTGACTTTATCATAAGCACTCAAATACTTGTTTTTATGACTGTTGATTACAGTAAACAGAAAAATTCTTGTGGACATGTTGTATGAAGTTAAATTTCATCAATCTTCATTAAGTTGGCTTTTCTTTGATACTGTGTTGTTTCCACTAAGAAATTGTTAAAATGTTAACTATTATCAGCTACAGATAAATATCATTAAAGGTGCTAGTGATTTAATGCTGTCTTTGATCAGTTCATTGCCTTCCTTTAAAGAAATTTCTTCAATACTCTGACTCATTTTTCCTCTCTCACTTTTACTCTGTACCACTCTCTGATCTTGTCGCTAGAGGAGCTTGTTTTCTGCCTTGGAATTTCACACATTTCGATGTGCTGATGAATTTCCTTACAGTTTCACAACATAGTACATAATTTGTTTTGTCCACATCATCATCTCTGTGTCACTTGATGCTAAGTAAGTATTCTCTTTGTTTACATTTTATTCTGTTTCCATACGTAACACAAATGCATCTCTTACATGTTCTATGGAACTTATACTCGACTAAGAATAGATGTTCTGCCACACTAATAACCATGAGGCTCTGACCGAATCAAACTCTGTACTGTACCAGTATCGTTCAGTGCCAGTATGTTAGTTACACAATCCAAGGCGTCTAGAAAAAGTAGAAGTTACTGACGATTTGAATCTTTGAGTCATTCTGTAAGACTGTCCCAAGTGGCTTAATTGGAAGAACACAGCCAGGCCTCCTTCAGCTAGCAGGAGGACGTCATACTCTTTGCATGGAAAAACTTGACAGATTAGCATCTATGTCTGACATGTGGTTTTAGTCAGCCACACACATTCAATCTGACAGGAAATTTATGGATAATGATGTAGGAACTAGTAACCACTAATTAGCTCAAGAAGACTGTGTGAAAGATATGCAGAATTAATAAACCGTTCCAGGTGTGCCTTTTTTATTTAGAAAAGGCTTTAATCAATGTAGACTGGTCTAAAATTATGAGAATTTTAATGTGCATTATGTTGTATCACCACAACAGGAAAATAATCCAGAAGCTGTACAGGAATCAGAAAGGAGTTGTGAAAATAAAGGACAGTGATGCAAAATTTGCGAGAGTGAATAAAGATGTTCAGTAATGATGCAGTCTTTATTCATTTGGTTCGATTCACAATAGACATCAATAGAATGAGATGGTCCATCAGATGATATCACAGTGAAATTGCCGACAGAATGTAGGCATGATGTCGATTCAATTATCCCAGTAGCGAGTAGTGAAAGTGAGATTACTAGAGATAATTTGTAACACAAAAAGTCAGAATATAATATCGGAATTAAGAAACTAACAACGATAAAGTAATTGATGGCCAAAGCAAACTACATAACACGCTTTCTTGATCACTTCTGTATGGTAAATTGCTGAAAAAAGAAACAACATTTCAAACTATTGATATTTATTTTCTGGCAAAAATTTCTGCACACAAACCCATCAAACAATATTTATAAGCCTGTTTACCTTTGAGATTTTTTTCCTATGTGTAAAATAACATCATAAACAACAATACTTTCCTTCCCCAGTAGAGCTAACTTCCTTACTTAATAAAAGAACATTGCTTCATCGATTTATGATCATGTTTACACACAGTGCAGGCATCAGATCTGTTCAGTTATTGCAAAATCTAAATCATTATTCCTTTAATATATCTTGTCTGTCTTATGGAGGAACACTGAATGGAAAAAATATGCAAGTTGACGTGAAACTTTTGCATTTCGTCGTGAAAATAAAGCAAAGTAGAGGAAAAGGCGTAAAAATTTGCACAGGTGTAATTATGGGCACCCCTAGTGAACAGGGTATGGGAAGTGCTGGAGTCTGGTGACCAGGACTGAAAACGGTACCTGTTGTTGATAGACAGTTGCAGTGACCAGTTGGAAGCATTGTTTCAAGCAATATAGCTTGTGAAATGGTGTTTGTCCAGGTATGTGAAATCGTTTTCTTTTTATATCCTTCTGATTAGTTTAAAACAATTCCTCGGTGATATCCAGAATAACGGAATCCGAAGCTACTTTTAGAAGCACGTTTTACATTACACATGCTTTTTGGTTAGACGTGATAGTGGCCAGGTTGCTTAAGAATAGTTAGTGTAAATATGGGCCCATTGGGTTGGTGTACAAGTTTGCCCCTATTAAGAAGGGCCCATAATTACACCATCTCTTCGCTCAAACAATGTAAAACATTCAAATGTTTTAATGGGGATATGGTTAGTCGAATTTTGTTTAAAGTTCTTAAATACAATTCACAGAGAAACAAACAAATAGAATTTTCAAATTGCGATAGTAGACCCAGTGCTTTTATTCGTGCTTGCAGAATGAAGATAATGAGAAAGCGCTATGAGTGTAAGAACCAGAGGCATCAGTGGGATAAATCTCAGATGGTACATGCCATAGCAACTGTGTAAGCAAAGGAGACTTCTGTGAAAGGTGCTGCAAGAACATTTGGAGTGCCTTGTACCAGTTTGCAGAGATTTCTTAAACTTTATATAATCCCTGAGCAAGTGGTGACTGAAACCGATTTCAAATGTAGATCTCGAAAAACAACTAGTTTCTTATCTTCTTTCACACCTTATGATGTTATGGAGGTTTTTGGCCGAGCCTACCTTTGTACCCAACCAGCATTTTTACTTGCCCAGAGAAATTGTTTGACAACCTGTTTCAAAGGAAGAGAAGCAGGACGAGCTTGGACTGAACTTTTTCCTGAGAGACACATGCATCAGCTGTCAATTTGCAAACCTTGTGGAACTTCATATGCCAGAGCCTTATGCTTCAATAAATAGAATGTGATGGTTTTCTTTGATTAATTGGCAGACACTTCGAACAATCACTCAGATCCAGCAGACCAACTGTATAACGTGAACAAGACAGGCCTGTTCATTGCCCAAAGTAAAATTCCAAAAGTGATAGGGATGAAAGGGAAGAAACAAATTGCAGCTCTAACGTCTGCAGAAAGAGTGGCTTAATCACAGTTAACCCATGGATGAGCGCTTCCAGACACTATGTCCCACCAATGATAGTTTTCCCTAGAACCAACAAGTCCCAAGAACTAATGATATCCTGCCCTCACCTTCCCCCCCCCCCCTGGTGCCATTGTTGGAGCCCATCCCTTCAGGTTGGGTTCAAAACAATTTGTTCACCAAATGGCTTGTTCACTTCATTGAGAAAGAAAACATGTCCAAGTGAACAAAGGCTTGTTCTGCTCATCTTGGATGGTCATTATAGCTACGTTCAAAATCCAGATGTGACCTCCAGCCATGGTGGCCGACCGGTTCTAGGCGCTACAGTCTGGAACCGCGCGACCACTACGGTCACAGGTTCGACTCCTGTCTTGGGCATGGATGTGTGTGATGTCCTTAGGTTAGTTAGGTTTAAGTAGTTCTAAGTTCTAGGGGACTGATGACCTCAGATGTTAAGTCCCATACTGCTCAGAGCCATTTGAACCATTTTGAACCAGATGTGACTCACTTGGCGAAAGAATACCACATGACTATCATCTCATTTCCTCCACATTTCACCCATAAACTGCAGCCTCTAGATAAGACGTTTATGGGACCTCTGAAAACGTAATACAGCAGGGCAGTGAGAGTATAGTTGCATGACAATGGGCGTCCTCTCACACCTTATTATGTTATGGAGGTTTTTGGCCAAGCCTACCTTTGTATCCAATCAACTGAGATAGCAAGAAACGGATTCAAAGTAACGGTTATACGCTATGAACTGTTACATCTTTACTGACGCTGATTTCATAGCTGCTGAGTTGGTTGCAGAAAAAAACTTGCTCCCAGTGGAACATAGACCTAATATTTCTGAATCACATGCTCCTCTACTTGCTATCTCTGGACCATCGACATCATTTGCTTCTTCTTCAAGTTATCCTGATGTACAGTCACTTCAAGCTCTAGCTATGCCAGTTGATGAAGCTATTGAAACACTGGCAAGCACTCCAGGTACTTCAAAAAATTCAGTTTCACTGTTTGACAGATCTACTGTCCCCAACATTAAGACGAGAACCACAACACAGGGACGAAAAGCGGCAACCGCCTGTCACATCACTGGGACCCCAAACAAAGATCAGTTGACAAAGTCGATTGACAAAAGTGCTGTCAAGAAGAGGTCGTTGAGTTTCTCTGGGGTGAGAGACCACCCTGTGGACAGAGGTGCAAAATACGAAGGCCTTCAAAAAAGAAAATTGGTTCCACAAAACTATCTGATTCATCATAGGACTCTTCAGGCTTCTGCAGCTCTCATCTTGTGGACAGCGATAATGACCTTCATGTGAACGGTAGAGATACACCAAACTCAAGTGATGCAACTTGCATCTTTGCTGGTGAAAAGTTCTCTCAAGACAGGAGAGGAGAGGTGTGAATTAAACGCATTATGTGCCAAATGTGGACACACTTAGATTGTGGTGACGGAGCTAGTTACATTTGCAATTACTGTAAATAATTTCAGATTTCATGTATAAATCTACGAAAGTTGCTTTTTGCAGACTAGTCTGCGATTTTGAATTGTTGTAACCCATTTCATTAAAATATTTAAAAAAATTCCCTGCACCTTTTATGTGGATGTACGTATTTGCACCCCATTTTTTTAAAGTTCCATTTTACAAGTTTTTTGTAAATCTTTGTTTTCGAATAGAAATAATGGATATTAATTGTCGTTTCGCCTCTCATCATTTCTTAAACTTGTTATAATTGTTAATTAAGGCATAAAATCAAGAACTCTTACAAAAGAATGTACCTTTAAGTCAAAAACAAAAGAGAGTGTCCATATTTACACCTTTTTCTCTAATAAAATAGAGACAAATAAGATGCCAAAGCAAAAATTCTCTACTATTACATGAGTGAGCATCACGAAAATGATAACTTCGGATCTTCAAAGATGACAACACAATCCTTCCTCCCAACCAATTTCAACATCAACAGCAGTACTCTCTACCTGAGAAACCATGATGGTGACATCGAATTGCATTCTCTTCCATGCTGTTGACGGCCAGTGTGAATGCTGACATTTGAAATGCATTGTAGAATATTTTAATGTGATGTGACATTATGTTCCATTCAGTCAAGTGACAAATGGCCTTTGCTCACCAACTTATGTACAGTACTGAGAAGAAGTTTTCAGCAACATAGGAGATAAAAATTCGTTGTGGAGGACTATCAAGGAATGAGTTGACCATTGGGCTGGACACCTGCACAGACATTGCCCAACCATTGTGAAAGTGATAAAAGGAAATATGCCTGAGGGGCTTCTTTTGCGAAACTTACAATATGAAAATAAATAAGAAGAAAAGGGAAATCCATGTATGTAACAAAGTTCCAACAGCAGAAACATACTCTAGACAGAGAGAGGAGGAGGAGGAGGAGATTAGTGTTTAACTTTCTGTCGACTACGAGGTCATTAGAGACAGAGCACAAGCTTGGGTTGCAGAAGGATTGGGAAGGAAATCAGCTGTACCCTTTCAAAGGAACCATCCCAACCTGAAAGGATTTAGGGAAATCATGAATAACTTAAATCAGGATAGCCGGAGACACGTTTGAACCATCGTCCTCCCAAATGCGAGTCCAGTGTGCTAAGCACTGCGCCACCTCGCTCGATAGACAGAGAGAACCCGAAGGAAGTCACTAACTTTAAATGCTTAAGTAGCAGAATAACAAAGGATGGCATATCATGCTGGGAGATTAAATGTAGAGTTTCATAATCCAGAATAGCTTTCAACAAGAAGAAGAACCTAATACAAACGAAAAGTCTTAGTTTAACCATTAGGAAACAGTATATGACAACTTTTGTTTGGAGCTTTACACTCTGTGGTTCAGAGACATGGACAGTAAACAACCCAGAATGGAAACGACTTTGCTTTTGTGCTGTGGTACTGAAGAAGAATCCTAAAGATTTCATGTACAGAGAGAATGATAGATGAAGAAGTTTTCAGCAACATAGGAGATAAAAATTCGTAGTGGAGGACTATCAAGGAATGAGTTGACCATTGGGCTGGACACCTGCACAGACATTGCCCAACCATTGTGAAATTCATAGAAGGGAAAATGCCTGAGGGGAATACGTGAGGAACACCAAGACTTCAGGACACTGGGCAGATGAAACAACTTCTGAAACTGACAACATTCTTGGAAATGAAGAAACTTGCAGAAGATAGGGAACAACTGCGAACGAGAAATACTGCAGATCATTCTACAGATTAAGAACAAAAGCAGATGTAACAAGTTACAAAATTTCCTTTTCTTTACGAAATAACCGTTGGGTGCATGTAGTAAAGTTTTAAAATTTCACTTAGGTACTTAATATTCCTTGGAGGAAGGCAACGGCAAACCACCTCCATTAGGACCCTGCCTAGTATGGCGGTGCAGGTCTCCTGCGTCGTCCCCCTATGCTCTGTCAAGAAGAATGGGACTTCATTTCCATTTCCACTTAATTTTCCATATTCGACAGCACAGGGATTTAACTTTTACACTAATTGCAATGTCACAAAATCCCAATTTCCTAGTTAGTATATGTAGTTATACCTGCTCAGCTATGGTCTCCATGTCTCGACTTATACCTCAGTTTCTGGTAACCACTAGTCACAACCACGATGTAGCACTGATTTTTTATAATGTACACCTAAACAAATTATTTAAATAAGTAATTGTTCGCAAGTTTTTATATAAAATATACAGACTGTCATATCTTTGCTGTAGTAAATTCTATCATTTTGTTCTCATCATTGTTGACATGTTATCACACAATCTGAATGCTCATATCTATCTTAATCTGTGCTTTGATAACTCTTGTGAATTAGTGATTTTTCCTGTTCCATTTGCGTATAGAGCTCAGGAGAAACGATTACTAAAATTCATCTGTGCGTGATGTCTAGTTTTGTCTTTGTTGTCCCATCAAGAGCAATAAGTGGGGGTTGAGTATATTAATAAATTCCTCATTAAACAGTGCATCATGATGCAATGCAAGTAGACTTTAGGGGAAGATGTGACTTTTTCTTTAAGTATCTTTCAATTTATAGTTTCCAGCAACTCCATGCTGCTCTCACATGGGTGGGGCAAACCTGTGACCATTGATGCTGGCCTTCAATACCCCCTGTTAGGTCTGTTTGGTATGGGTCTCACACTTCTGAACAATATTTTTGTATGCATCACACGTTTTCTAAGCAATCTCCTTTATAGACTGGTTGGTTTTTAATACTACATCATTTCATTTTTTGAAGTGCACAGTATTTAGGAATTTTGTGGGTACACTATTAACAAACTATAAGATTGC
The DNA here is from genome assembly GCF_021461385.2 of Schistocerca piceifrons. NCBI lineage: Eukaryota > Metazoa > Arthropoda > Insecta > Orthoptera > Acrididae > Schistocerca > Schistocerca piceifrons. Next base: position 692,347,189 of record NC_060149.1, read on the forward strand.
CAATTATTTCGGATGCTCTCACTTGCATTTTAATATTTTTCTGATACTCTTGATGATTTTTCAAAACATAGTTGCCACACAGCATTTCATTGATGGCTGCACAATGTTGTTGGTGTGACAAAAGCAAAAACGACACTGACTTTTGCCTGCACAGCTTCATGTGAGTGCTTCGACTACTATCTGTGGATTTCCATGTAGTTAGATGTGGAACCCCAACTCAGATTGCTATGGTATTCAGAATAACTTTCAAGTTGATTGTAACTTCACTATTCCGTTTTTCTAAATGTGACAATGTTCAAATATTATTTACATAAGATGAATGCTGTATAGCACTATAAGGCTGTCAAATCTTAGTTACATATTTGATAATTATTTTCATGTGTGTCTCATTTCAGATATTAGGTGCAAAACCTCTTTTTCGCATGCAGTGCAGTTGTCACATTTAGTCCCTTACTGTAACCCCGATGTTGTGTGATTTGGCTGAAAAGAATGAACTACAGCATTTCACCATAATTCATGAATAGGGAAGTAAGTCATTAAGAAAATTATATCACATCCTGAGATGTGCAAGAGCCTGCCACACCCGCCAATACCCTTGGTCATTTCAAATAGAAACTGGAAGCCATTGTTCATTGCTTTTACCCTACATCAATTGTGCATAATTGTTATCACCTTGTTTTTCAACAATTGTGCGTGATTATTTAATTGGCGTAACCAGGTATACACTACCGGCCATTAAAATTGCTACACCAAGAAGAAACACAGATCATAAAACATGTATTCATTCGACAAATATATTGTACTAAAAACTAACATGTGATCATATTTTCACGCAATTTGGGCGCATAGATCCTGAGAAATCAGTACCCAGAACAACCACCTCTGGCCGTAATAATGGCCTTGATAAGCCTGGGGATTGAGTCAAACAGAGCTTGGATGGCGTGTACAGGTACAACTGCTCATGCAGCTTCAACATGATACCACAGTTCATCAAGAGTTGTGACTGGCGTATTGTGACGAGCCAGTTGCTCGGCCACCATTGACCAGACGTTTTCTATTGGTGAGAGATTTGGAGAATGTGCTGGCCAGGGCAGCAGTCGAACATTTTCTGTATCCAGAAAGGCCTGTACAGGACCTGCAACATGCGTTCGTGCATTATCCTGCTGAAATGTCGGGTTTTTCGAATGAAGGGAAGAGCCACGGGTCGTAACACATCTGAAATGTAGCGTCCACTGTTCACATAGCTGTCTATGTGAACAAGAGGTGGCCGAGACGCGTAACCAATGGCACCCCATACCATCACGCTGGGTGAAACGCCAGTATGGCGATGACAAATACAGGTTTCCAATGTGCGTTCACCGCGATGTTGCCAAACACGGATGCGACTATCATGATGCTGTAAACAGAACCTGGACTCATCCGAAAAAATGACGTTTTCCATTCGTGCACCCATTTTCGTCGTTGAGTACACCATCGCAGGCGCTCCTGTCTGTGATGGAGCGTCAAGGGTAACCGCAGCCATGGTCTTGAGCTGATAGTCCATGCAGCTGCAAACGTCGTCGAACTGTTCGTGCAGATGGTTGTTGTCTTGCAAACGTCCCCATCTGTTAACTCAGGGATCGAGGCGTGGCTGCACGATCCGTTACAGCCATGCGAATAAGATGCCTGTCATCTCGACTGCTAGTGATACGAGGCCGTTGGGATCCAGCACGGCTTTCCGTATTACCCTCCTGAACCCACCGGTTTCATATTCTGCTAACAGTCATCGGATCTCGACTAACGCGAGCAGCAATGTCGCGATACGATAAACCGCAATCGCGATAGGCTGCAATCCGACCTTTATCAAAGTCGGAAACGTGATGGTACGCATTTCTCTTCCTTACACGAGGTATCACAACAACGTTTCACCAGGCAACGCCGGTCAACTGCTGTTTATGTATGAGAAATCGGTTGGAAACTTTCCTCATGGCAGCACGTTGTAGGTGTCACCACCTGCGCCAACCTTGTGAGAATGCTCTGGAAAGCTAGTCATTTGCATATCACAGCATCTTCTTCCTGTCGGTTAAATTTTGCGTCTGTAGCACGTCATCTTCGTGGTGTAGCAATTTTAATGGCCAGTTGTGTAGTACTCTAATTACATATTTTTATAACATTTCTTTTACAATTTAACTGTTATTTTATATTTTACATTCATGGTTTTTTTTTAGTTTGCTTTTCACATTTATGTTCAAGGGTCATTCAAAATGTAATGTCCCACATTTTTTAAAAAGCCATTAATTTACATAAACAAACGTCCTTTTTGGCGTGTGATCTGAGGTTTCCCGGCATACAGAAATCTTTCTCGGGTATTCAGCTGGGTAGCTTCGTCCAAAAGGTGCGATATTTCGGCAAGCCAACTTCTTGTTATCTTCAGGCGTTCTTGGATTCTGATTGATCTCTGATGGAGCTCCCCCCCCCCCCCCACGATGTATTCTATCCTCTCTACCGCCAGTCCATTGCTGCCCCATTACCATGGTGTCTCACCCTCTTTCCACCTCCTTTTCCAACGCAACTTCCACCACCTACTCCTTCCAGATGATGAGCTTTGCCCCGATATCTACCCTTCCTACCAACTCTAACCCTACCTTCCTCCTTCCCTCTCCTCAGGGCTCCCTCTCCCGTCCTCATCTCTTCCCCTTAGCGATTTTCCTCCCTCCTCCACCCCCTCCCTTTCCAGTGCACCCCTTCTGTCTCTCTGCACTCCCTCCTGATTTTCCTTCCCTCTGCATCTTCCACCCCACCTGTCTCCAGCCCCTTGGTGCACCTTACCCCACTCCCTCCAGCCCCTTGGTGCACCTTACCCCACTCCCTCCAGCCCCCCATCCTGCTGCACCTTCCACTCTGCTCTTTTTTCCCTCCTCTCAGGCGTCCTCTCCATTGGCAGGTCCCTCCCAGTAGTTTTTATTCTTCGGCTTGTGTGCTCTGTCTCTTTTGTGGAAGAAATTTTCTTTTTTGACGGCCTTTGTATTTTGCACCTCTGTCCACAGGGTGGTCTCTCACCCCAAGGTGAGAGCTGCAGAAGCCTGAAGAGTCCTATGATGAATCAGATAGTTTTGTGGAACAAATTTTCATTTTTGAAGGCCTTTGTATTTTGCACCTCTGTCCACAGGGTGGTCTCTCACCCCAGAGAAACTCAACGAACTCTTCTTGACAGCACTTTTGTCAATCGTCGGTTGCCGCTTTTCGTCCCAGTGTTGTGGTTCTCGTCTTAATTTTGGGGACAGGAGATCTGTCGAATAGTGAAACTGCATTTTTTGAAGTACCTGGAGTACTACCCGGTGTTTCAATGGCTTCATCAACTGGCATAGCTAGAGCTTGACGTGACTGTACATCAGGATAACTTGAAGAAGAAGCAGATGATGTCGATGGCCCATAGATTGCAAGTAGAGGAGCATATGATTCAGAAATATTAGGTCTATGTTCCACTGTGGAGCAAGTTTCTTTCTGCAACCAACTCAGCAGCTATGAAATCAGCGTCAGTGAAGATGTAAGATGTAGCAGTTCACAGGGTATAACCGTTACTTTGAATCCGTTTATTGCTATCTCAACTGACTAGGTACGATAGTAGGCTTGGCCAAAAACCTCCATAACATCATAATGTGTGAGAGGACGCCCATTGTCGTGCAACTATACCCTCACTGCCCTGCTGTAGTACGTTTTCAGAGGTCCCATAAACGTCTTATCTAGAGGATGTAGTTGGTGGGTGAAATGTGGGGGAAATGCTGCGGTTACCCTTGACGCTGCATCACAGACAGGAGTGCTTGCGATGGTGTACTCAACAACGAACCTGGGAGCACGAATGGAAAACGTCATTTTTTCGGATGAATCCAGGTTCTGTTTACAGCATCATGATGGTCGCATCCGTGTTTGGCGACATCGCGATGAACGCACATTGGAAGCCTGTATTCGTCATCGCCATACTGGCGTATCACCTAGCGTTATGGTATGGGGTGCCATTGGTTACACGTCTCGGTCACCTCTTGTTCACATAGACGGCTATTTGAACAGTGGATGCTACATTTCAGATGTGTTACGACCCGTGGCTCTCCCCTTCATTTGATCCCTCCGAAACCCTACATTTCAGCAGGATAGTGCACGACCGCATGTTGCAGGTCCTGTACTGGCCTTTCTGGATACAGAAAATGTTCGACTGCTGCCCTGGCCAGCACATTCTCCAGATCTCTCACCAACTGAAAATGTCTGGTCAATGGTGCCGAGCAACTGGCTCGTCGCAATACACCCGTCACAACTCTTGATGAACTATGGTATCATGTTGAAGCTGCATGAGCAGCTGTACCTGTACAAGCCATCCAAGCTCTGTTTGACTCACCTCCAGGCGTATCTAGCCCGTTATCATGGCCAGAGGTGGTTGTTCTAGGTACTGATTTCTCAGGATCTATGCAGCCAAATTGCATGGAAATTTAATCATGTGTCAGTTCTAGTATAATATATTTGCCCAATTAATACCTGTTTATCATCTGCATTTCTTCTTGGTGTAGTAATTTTAATGGCCAGTAGTGTAAGTAGGTGTTTTGATAATTCTGCGACAGTACATTGTGAACAGCTTATTTTCCAAAAATGGTGTTTCTGAAACAACCTTCATTACACAGGGATATTTTTGGCTTTGGAGTTTCTTTATTGTAGGTTGCAACAAAAATTTTCATTTTTCAAAATTAATTTATGTTAGTGGGTACTTTGCAAAATTTCAAATTATAAGAAAAGTTGATTATGCAGTTAATTATATATCAACTTTTCTATGAAAAACGTTTTTATGTATCATTGTTTCGAAAATATTCTCTGTACAGCTAAAATGGTCAATTACTTTTCCTGCTGTATTATGCCACTCAAAAGTAAAATTAAGCACATACCAAAACGTACTTATTGCCCTACTTTGCCCCCCTCTACACACCCACCAAATTTATTGACACTTGGGAGTATTCAGTTGTCATTTGTTCAGAAAAAATTTGTGGATAAATTATTAATGAGTGACACGAGCCAATGAGAAAAACGTTTCAAAGAAGTAATGTTGCTTCCCTTGATGCAAATGATCTGTAGCAAGTGGATTTAGTAGAAATGGATTCTGGACAGTAAGGACAAAAGAAGGACAAAAGAAGGATATAAACATTTATAACTGCAATTTATTTATTTTCAGAATTTAAATAGGTTGGGTAAAGAAAGCTTTTGAAAAATTTTGGTGTTAGTATCTCTGAGAAATTATCAAACAGGTAATGGAAATTTTTTTTTAAATGGAGTTTTTGAAGAACTTACATAAAAATACAGATTTAACTATTACACAACTGTTATAGAATTAACGACATCAGTTGTTGAAATATTGAACAAAACACTAATGAAAAAATATGGAAAAAACTTTTCCTTCAATGTAGTTAAAAGTTGATTGATTTAGCTAAATAGTGATTGATCAATATATTAATACAAAACATTCGAACAATAAAAATGGATCCAAAAACTGAAGACAAATTTGATTTAAACTCGGTTAATATTGTATCTAATGATTATAAACCAAAGTTTCAAATATAAGGAAAAGTAAGAATAAATAATTTGGAAGGAAGCTTTGAATAAAAAGCTATAATGATGATTGGTCAACAGAATTTTTTTAAATTGAAGATATTATATTTTTAGATCCAATTACACACAAGCTGAAAGATTTCACATAAAATTCTAAAGAGTGAGACCTACAAAGGCAAAAATCCAGATGTATATCTTGTAGAAATAGTTAAAAATGGAGAGTGATGTAGTTTACATTAAATGTCTGGGATTTGCTATCTTTAGATTGATATTAATTTAAAAATATCAAATAAAGTGTTTGAAGTATTAGTACATGAAATTGTTCACTCAATACGTTTACAATATACACATGTTTTTGGATCAACATTGGATCCATATTATAATGGAAGAAAATTAAATGTAACTCAAGAAGCCATCAATGCTACAGAAAATTTATAGATAAAATATTAGTCCACCTACACAATCACCTGTCAAGAATGACACCAGTTGTGTTATATACACCAGTTGATTTATTATTTCAAATTAATAGTATTTATCATTTGTACATCTGAATTAGACTATATACATTTTTTTATCAGAAATGGATGAGCATAGTTGATGATAATAAGCTTTAAACCACAATTAATAGCTAATTTCTTAACACTTTTATCACAAAATTTACAAAAAATAACTGCTTATATGAAAGGACAAGTGGTAATGATGTTTTATTTGTTGGTAACATGATACATATGAGAAATTTAGATATCTTACAGTTTATTTCATGATATCAAAAACCACTGTTTAATTGGTGTAGGCACACCACATTCAGGTAGAAAATTTATAAGAAATGAGTGAAAAGCCATGTAGATCACAGCAGTTGGTTTATTAAAGTGATCAGTTGTGGTCTAGTCTTAAACCATCTTCAGAGTCCTTCTCAGTGCATTTCTGAAGATGGCATAAGACCAGGCTGGAAACAGTCATTTTAAATAAAACAACCATTGAGATCTAAACTGTTTTTCACTAATTGATAGAATATAGACTATAAGATAGCTGTTCACTGAAAATGTTACGAAAAAATTAAAAACATTTTTATTTTCTGATAATTTTTTTATACAGAATCGGATGAATGTAATTTTAAATATAAAGTATGTGGACTTATAACTGGACAATTTTTTTGGATTGATCACAAGAATTAATTTTACGTTCAGATATATTAATAGAAAACTGTATTTCTGAAATCTAATACGATCTATGAGTATAATGAATTTGCAAAAAGTAGTAAGTGTTGATAAAATGAGTTATTACTATTTGGTATAAAATGTATTAACTAATCGGAATTAATTCAAGAGGAATTAAATGTATAAATGGATTACAGAAACCGCAACATTTACTGCTATTTAATTTTTATCTTAGAAATTATATGTCTATTACAGTGATGTAAGTAAAACTAAAATGCGTAAAATATGTAAAATGAGAATTCAAATGATAATTTTAAATTACAAAACATATAAAAGAAAATTATAGGGAAATATGCAAGGAAAGTCTTAAGAAATATCATAAATAACAGTATAACATTCAATCACATCTCTGTGTATGTGAAAAATGTATTTCTGCATGTTATTACAAGGGACATTTAAAAAATGTTTCCAAAGATGGACATTGAATGAAAGTATTATGGACAGAAAATTACGAACAAACTGAGTGTGAAATAAAAAAACAAAATATATCAATTGTCAGAGAATTAAAGATTTAGAATGCTTTTATTCAAGTACATCACCTAGACACACATAAAAACGAATGTAAAACTATCAGAAAATAGTTCAAACTCATAACAGATAGCAAAGAAATCTATTAACTGTCAAGAAATTTAGTTGTGATTAATTTTACGCAAATCTACCTTCTAAATACAAAGACTCAAATAAACGTGAAAATTGTGAACTATAATATATAAAAAATAAGAAAAGTGATTATAAAAATCAGTTTCAACCCAATTAAAAACAATTTTCAAAATTTTAGTTCTGAATTTATCTTATTCTTGGAACCTGTCATATTATCTTTAACTCATATTCTTTAATTTTAATAATTCTTAGTAAACTATCAATTTTCGTTTTTTCTAATTAATTTTTATACATGATTATGCAATCAGGTGACAAATAATAATCATTAAACCGATATTAAAACAAAAAGATCTTATCACTATCTCTATCTTAATTTGAACACAGTTAAATTGACCTTTTTCCTGGAGTCAAATAAATTTATTTTTGTCTCATATTAATTTCATTTTTTATAATTCTTGATAATTTCTTTATTCAATTTTTGTTATTTTTGTAATACAATTTTTTCTGTTATAAATGGTGTGCAAATTGAGAGACTTCATGATCGCTAATTTGTATGATTTTCCCAAAAGAAATAAATTCACAGGATATGGGAAATTAAAAAAAGTGTGATCTAATTAATTTTATAATGGAAAATCGTACTATTTAGATAAGTGTTTGGAAACAATTACATTATTTTGAATTATGACGAAGTTGTTTAAAATTATGTAAGTAAAAATGTATTTCCGTTATCTACAAGTATATTTGGGAGCAAAAACAAAGAAAAATAGTTAATCAATATCTAGTTAATAAAATATTAGAAAATAGATTACAAACTATAAATTTAGAGAACAATATAAACCTGTGTATCCAAATTTCATTTTGAATGCTTCTATAAGAAAATTTTTTAAATATGGAAAACATTAAAAACTACATAATGAGTAGAATGTATATTTTATGCTTTTTGTAATTGTATGATGAAATCTGAAAAAAAAAACAGTAGAATATATGTTTCAAACACACAATTACACTATCATACTTGTAAGAAATTTCATTATATGTTATAAAAATTGCAGAAAACAAATTATACCATGAATCTTTAAATATAAAGCTGAGGGTCTTGTTGTGGTATAGGATAAGTTACTGGATTGCAGCTAGTCATAAGAGAATATATTCCATTATGTTAAAAATAGTGATTATGGTCCATAAAATCTGCATTGTATCCTTGAGATGAAAATTCACATTTCAGTACCAAAAATGAAAATGTTGTACCTGATATTAATCAGAAGCTTGGTAAATTTAAATTTCCCACAACACTTGGTGACATTCCAAAAGTTGTAACTAAAATTAAAGAATCTACTATAGTTCAATTCTTTTATGTTGGCATTTCGCGCATGCCCGCCCAGACGCGGGAGATTGCTGCGTTGCCAGTTGTATGCGCCAAGAGAAGCAGCGCCATAGTATAGTTCGCAAACTTAAGTTTAGGGGGAGCGCGCAGTTTATGAGGTAAAACCATCACGGCCACATTAAACGTTTCGCTACTACAGAGACGTGCTCACCACATTCCACGATATGCGCGATTTTGTCATCATTGCACTGCTCGCCTGTGCAGACACATGGTGTTTCGACTGCTTTGACACACTTTATCATTTGATTTCACAAAAACTATTTGACCCAAAAATTTGATTTTTACACATCTTTTTGACTGATACCTTCACCCCATAAATGAATTAATTTTGTTTCGATGTTCAATGCAGTTATTGTGCAGCATTAGATGTAATAAACCATTGCACGAAATTTTGAAGAGTTTTGAGAGGTAAAAGTCCATAGCATATACTTTCCGTATGGTCGATTTTAGTTGCCACTAGAAATTTCAAAAAATTACATTCAAACAAATAAAATTCATGAAGTAAGACTCTTCGATTTTGTTTTTAAATAAAGAAAATATTAAGCACCGAGCAAGGTTTGAACTCAGAACCTTTCACTTAGCAGCCATACACTTTTTTTAAATCTCATTTTGTTCGTTGTGTTTAAGTTCGTTGTTGATCGATTAGCTCAGTTCTTTATTACAGCGGGGTGCTAACCCTGTGACCGAACATGCTGAGCTATAGCTACCGTGCTGGCGACACTTTAACCATTACGCTAACGCAGCTCGTCATTCAATTACATTTCCCGGAGGACTTTAAAATATCACACAAAATACCGACAAACACTGTTGGTGTGATTATGAATTACTCACGTTCCATCGAAGTACATTAGGAAACAAACAATTACCGCTGTTCTTTATTGCGATAAAGTGGTTAGTGAGAATGATACAAACACCTTTCCTTGCTATTGCCTGAATTAGGAGGCTTATTGCTTGTTTGGTTTAATTAATTAATAGAATATGAAGCAATTGGTATAAAGAATGCTTTTTGCAAACTTTCTATAAAAGTAAATTTGCTATCAAGACATCGCTTTTGTTCGATTACTTTATTTATGACTGAGGACACTCGTCCATGCTATGCACAGCAGTCGAGCTCTGACAATGTCATTCTCTGTTCATTGGCTGACTGTGTTTTGTGACGTCAGTTGCGTAGAACGAACCTAAAGTCGACCATCATCATAAATGACGCGCACTTTAACGTTTATTCATTTAATGAAAAATGCCAAGTATATCCATTGCCAATGATTAAATATTAACAAGTTAATCATTATAAACTATTGTATTTTAAAATTGTAACAAACTCACATTATTGTTGGATAAAAACTCACTCAAGACATTTTCAGCTCAGTTAATGGGACGTACTTCAGCGAAATTTATTTGTGACGTGTGTTTAATGAATTGTAATTATACAGGAAATGTTGTTAGAAAAATTCAAAATTGTTCAGTAAATGAGCCTTTAAATGTTGTATTACTAAATACAAGTTCATATACAAGATTTGAAAATCATTAGCATCCCACAAAAGTTTCTTTTGTGACTACAGTAAATTTGAAAGTTTGCTCTTAAAAATGTCAGCTTGACCAGAAAACCCATTTACACTAAAATTTAGAAAATATGAACAGAGTGGTAAAATTTCATTGCATAATATATATAAAAGGACATTCTAAAAATCCAGTTTTATGTAAAGGACCAAATTATCATTCAAATGTTCCAAATATATGAAAAAGTAGTTATTGAAAGCAGAAGTTAAATTCCGAACTTGAAGAAATGAATACATTAACATCTGAAGAACAATCAAGCCTTAATATATAAAAAACATGTTCATTATGCAGAAGTCATTAGTCAAACAAACGTTTGACATTATGATCATTTAACTGGAAAATATATAAACTCATTATGTAATAATTGCAATACAACAAAGAATCAAAAATATTGTAGCAATTCATTTACCTAATTTTTCAGAATTTCATTCTCATTTGTTGATAAAATAGCTCTGTTATGATGAGAAAGAAATGGATGGGATATCTAACAATAAATATTGATAGATTAGTTTTAAAAAAATTTAAGTTTATGGCTTCCTCACTTGGTAATTTATCATCAGATTTTAAAAAAGGGTGTTTATCCCAGAAATTACGTGAATAGTTCGTAAAATATAAAACAGATCTTTCATAAAAATGACATTCCTATAATAAAGCAAACTAATATGATACTAATGACCAAGGCAACAAAGATGCAGAATCAGTTTAGGAAAGTTTTTAGTATAAAAAACACAGTTCATATAGGGATTTCTATCTAAATACTGATGTTTGATTATTAATTACTTTTTTAAAAACTATAAAAAAACTTGTAAGAAAGCAGTTGATGTAGATCAATCTTGGTATTTTACAGCACCTAGATTATCTTTTGATCCAATGTTTAAAATAGCTAAAGTTAAATTATAATTATTACATGACTATGATATGATATTAATGGAGTAAAATAGTGTTTGTGGTGATCTAAATGTTTCAAGCGATGAGTTACAGAAGTAATAAATATTTGAAAGATTATGACTCAAATAATAAATCATTATTATTTAATTTATTTAGATGTAAACGATTTATATTTATGGGCTATGAGTAAATATTTGCCATATGGCAAATTTGAATAGGATACTCGAAATTATTATGATTCTGAAAAACAGATGAAATTTCTGATACTTCTTATTTTGTATACATATTTGAAGTTGATTTTGAAAATCCAAAAGATATTTTACCTGGCGCTAAAGAAAGAAAGTTACTGACTAGTTTGAGGGACAAACATAATTATATAGTTCACTATAGAAATCTTAGAGAATATTTGTCTCTTGAAGTGAAGATAACAAAAACACAGGAAGTTTTAAAATTCAAAATATCTGAATGTAGAAAATGTATATTGATTTAAATATAGAAATGAAGGCTAAAGCAAAAAATTATTTTGGAAAATGTTTTTACAAATTAATGATGATCCAGTATACCGAAAAACAACGGAAATTATAAGAAAAAGAGTGGGTGTTAAATTAGTTTCAGGAGCAAATAAGTGTGAAAAACTTCTAGCAAAACAATGTTTTAAAGGGAGAACAATATTCAATCAAATTGTTGCTGTGGTTCACATGAATAAAACCATACTTAGATTTAACAAACCAATTTGTATTGGAATGAACATATTTGGCTTATCTAAATAATTTATATCTAATCTGCACTATAGCTCTATGAAAGGAAATATGGAAAAAAAGCAGAACTTCGTTATCAAGATACATCTATGACATACAAGCTGAAGATGTTCATGAAGATATGAAGTATATACTTGGTAAATTTGATACTAATGGTTATCCAAAGATAATATTTTGAACATTCTTTAAGTAAATAAAAAGTCGTAGGTAAAATGAAATATGAACATGATGGTAAAATAGTGGAAGAATTTTGTGCTGTGAGATAAAAATGGGTGCTTAGAAAACTGGTGATGCTGTCGAGAAAAATGGGTTATGAAATATTTTGTAAAAAGAAAATAGGCTTACCAGATTATAAAGATTATTTGTTTAATAATACTGAGCAATGTAAATCTATGAGCTTGATATGAAGGAACAAACAAATAATTTATTGTGTTGGGATTAGTAGGAAAACCTGAAGTCCTTATGGTGATAAAAGATATGTTTTGGAAAATGGATTAGATACATTATCATAAGAACTTTATAAAATAATTAGCTGATGAAATCTACATTTAATACATTTACGATTTTTATAAAACTTGCATTTGATAGATTTATGTTGCCCATTAAAATATAGATAAATTATATTTTGTTTGATTCCTAAGCTATGTTCCCAGCCATCATATTCATCTTTTAAACTCATAACACGATTAAAGTTAGAAAAAATTCTTTTATCATACTTATCAGTTCGAATAATAGTATATACTGTATGTGAAAACTAATATCAACAAAGCAAAACAAGGATAATGGAATGTAGTCGAATTAAATCAGGTGATGCTGCGGGAATGAGATTAGGAAATGAGACAGTTAAAGTAGTAGATGAGTTTTGCTATCTGTTAAGCAAAATAACTGATGATGGTTGAAGTAGAGAGGATATAAAATGCGGACTGGCGATGGCAAGGAAAGTGTTTCTGAAGAAGAGAAATTTGGTAGCACTGAGTGTAGATTTAAGTGTCAGAAAGTCCTTTCTGAAAGTATTTGTGTGGAATGTAGCTATGTGTGGAAGTCGAATATGGACGATAAATTGTTGAGACGAGAAGCAAGTAGAAACTTCCAAAACGTGGTGCTACAGAAGAATGCTCAAGATCAGGTGGGTAGATCGCCTAACTAACAGGTAGAGAATAGAACTGGGGAAAAGAGGCATTTGTGCCATAACTTGAGTAGAAGAAGGGGTAGGTTGTTGGGACACGTTCTGAAGAATCAGAGGGTCACCAATTTAGCATTGAAGGAAAGTGTAGAAATTTAGTATTGAAGGAAAGTGTAGAGGGTAAAAATCGTAGAGGGAGACCAAGAGACGAACACACTAAGCAGATTCAGAAGGATGTAGGCTGTAGTATTTACTTGGAGATTAAAGGCTTTCACATGATACAGTAACATGAAGGGTTGCGTCAAACCAGTCTCTGGACTGAAGACCGCAACAACAATAATTAACATGTGCACAAATTTATCAGATAAAACTTTTATTTATTAGAATAAATGTGCACACGTGGTGCATAAGTAACATAAGTTAGAAACTCACGTCTACAATAGGGTAACATACCAGAAAATGGAGGACGATGACAATTAAGATTCTGTTTATTAGGAAAGACCACCAAATGCAGCTGAACTCCTACAGGGGAATTTCTCTGGAAAAATGTACACTGAAGATACTAACAAGTGTTGTCACAAAGCGAGTTTCTGAGGAAATAGACCAGAAGATCATGGAAGAACAATTCGGATTCTGGAAAGGCAGGAGCATGCTACACTCCATTAGTAACCTAACAGGTGTCATAGAGCACACATTAAAACATCCCCAAGGAAAATTCCATGCAATCTTTGTAAATTGTACCAAGGCCTTCGATAACTTCGATAACTAAACAGGCCCACACTAATCTTAAAACTAGAACCAATAACAGTGAAAGATATATGTACAACATTCATGCATATCATGCTCATGGCCAATTTCTTTCTGATCACAGACGACGTAAGCACGTCGAAAACGATAACGCAAACCAATGGTGAATTGCAGGGGGACCCACTAAGCCCTTTACTTTTCAATATTGCCAAATACAGTGTTGTACAGATGATAAGACAAGTAATGGAGGACATCAAAGTCTACATATATGTGGAGGACATGCTCGTCAGATCGAACTCCAGACCCAACCTACAAAGAGCAACCAACCAACTTGAGAAGTGGGCACACGAGAACAAAATGGAAGTTAACAGAGGAAAAACTTTAAAGATGACATTACGCAACGGAGGTCGAGAAACTATGGAAGACAGAATATATTTTGGAATGGAACCTCTTATGACAGTCAATAGCTTCGAATATATAGACTGACTCTGCAGCTCATTCCAATTACAAGTAAAATCTCGAACATCAGCTGCCACAAAAGCCATGTTTGACATCAAGGTAATATTCAGACTGTCACCAAAAACCGCCATGGCCTTGTTTGCCCCAAAAGTAGTTCCCATCGCAACCTATGGAATAGATCTCAATTTGGAAAAGTTGAGTCTAAAAAACCAAGGACTCTGGAAGCAGTTAAATCACCCTTCTTGAAAGCTGCGCTAGGTGTTTCAAAACACACAAAGTCGAGGCTAGTATACAAATAACACTTTTGATATTTATTTAAAGTTTATTTAATGTTAAAATTTTCTAGCTCTTAGAAAAGTTTGAAGGGACCCACTTATATTGAAAATATACTATAATAAAAAATTTTATAGAATTAAATGAGTGAGAGAAGTGAATAAATCATTACATGTTTTACTGAGTTTTTCTATTTTCTGATCCACATCTTCGAAAAAAATCTGAAAATGATAAGATAATATGAAATTTTTATATCTAGATTTTATGATTCATGTATTTTCGATGTTTTTTATTTCAATCATTATTTAAGTAAATGAAATTTCCATGTCTGACTCAATTTCGAAGAAAATCATGAAATTTCAAATAAATGTTAAAGAAAATTATTGAAATTTTTGACGAAATTATTAGTTATAAAAAATAATTTCGTAAAAATCTGGTGAAAATACTTGAAAAAATAGTGAAAATATTCTAGAAAGCTTTCAATATATTTGAGAAAGATAATGGAAATGTTATGAAAACGTGTAAAAAACAGCAGCTTTATTCTATGACCTCCATTGACCGTTTTTTGTTGTAATTTTCTGATATATTTGGAAAAACTTGTGTTTCGTCATACTTTTGAGCAAATTCCATGATGTTCATATTTCATGACTTGATCAAAATTTTGGAAACTGAGCGAGAACATAAGAACTTCATCTACTCATTCTCTAACCATAATACCACACTGTTCACACACAATTCTTTGGATTAGTATTGTTTACGTATGGATGTCATAGCGCCTTTCTTCTGCTGATGTGTCATTAAGTGATATATAATTGTGACAACTCGTATCAAAGTGACGTTTGTGATTACTCTTCAATGATGCATCATTCCCTTAAAGTGGTATACTGTCGTGACACTCAGTTTATAATACAGAGGCAACAAAATATCATAAAATCTAATATGGAATCACCAAAGTAGCAAGTGAGGAACATCACATGATCTAACCTGAATGTCATGAAATCTTAGGGCTTATTATTGTTTTGGGCCGAGCTGTCCCTAACAATAAGTGGTAATGTGGCTCCATTCCCTTCAGTGACATACTTCAGCTTTGTCCCATGTACTGATAGAGGTATCAGTTATCGCAATATTGCAGTGACTGTGGTAGCTATTCTTGCAGACAAATTAAAGCAGCAGACTCATTATAACTTGAAATGGAATATGCTTTTCCGTTTTGGGTGTTATTTTTGGTTTTTTCTCCTTGATAGTGGGATCATGCCAATTATATACTTGTTATCTGCATATGTATTACGAAAAGTGCTTAATCAGAAGCTTCTCCAGTGCTAAATAAATGTGCTGGTTGTGTGAAGTTTGTTGTAATTTTTAGGAAACGTTCACTGTAAGATAAGTAAGATTCTTCCTTTGCATTTGAAAACAGCAGCATGAACATTACAGTACTGGTACCAAAATACTTTTGCCTGCATATGTATTTTGACTGAAAACATTCTTGCTTGGAAAACAAGTCTTCTAAAATAATTAATGCATTAATCTTACTGTATTCTTGGTGGATGCCTGAGACAAAGTTACCTTTTAGTAACATTTCAAATATGTCAATCTTTTCCATATTCTTTATTCTGGTGGCAGTCTGTTTTACCAGATAATCAACTTGTTTTGGAATATTTACTTGCGTTTGTCTGCTGCATGATTACATGACAACTCACTTCTGAAAAAGAGCGCTTTTATATGTATGTAATATCGAATGTTACCAAACACACTTCTATTCAATTCTGTTCTGTTATGGTGCAACAGGGAATGCTGTAAAATGTTTCAACTTCCACATCTCTTACAGGAGACAAAGGGTGTTAGTAACAAAGAGACAGGAATTAAGCTGTCAGGAATCATCCAAATGGGAACTAATTACATTTGGTGCCCAATAAGGTTACATCTTAGAACACATACTTTTCCTTGGGAGGTTAAAAAATGCACTAAATAGGTCATCAGTATAGTCTTAGAATGTTCGGTTACTGAAATTTTGATGGACATTCATAAATGGTTATTAGCCAATTGGATGTCACTAAACTTTCAAAATACACACTATATGCCTAATTCAAAGTATAGACGTTAGTTGTTGCTGGACATTGAAATATGACACTGGGGAAGTTGAATACTAGTGTCAGACTAGGCACAAGCAATTATCTTCACGTTTTAGGATGCAGAAAAGCTTAGGTTGAATTGATGTATTATCACAAAAAATAATCCCATAAGACATAAGGAAATGAAAGTAAGTGTAGTATGTCAGCTTTTGTATTTCTATATCACCTATGTCTGATAACTTGCACCATGGAAATAGAGATTTATTTAGATGCTTTGGGAGTTCTGTGGTATGCTTCTCCCTGCATAATTTTTTATCAAGCTGCAGTCCAAATGATTTGACACTATCAGTTTCTTCTATCTGTCTGGCATCATATTTTAGGCATACATTGGTGGGAAACACCTTGCACATTCTAAAATGTATACAGTGTATATAGGTGGCTCCTGTTTTTTGCACATGTTCGAAAGAACATACACTGCATATATATAACCAAGGTGAGATGGCCCAATGATCCTTCCAGTGCCGATACACTATCCACTCAAAGTCTTACGTGAATCAGTGAATAGCTGCGAGAGGTGTGGGTAATGAGCAGGGGCACTACGTCAGTAGTGTGTAAATAAATTGGAAATTTGTGTTGGTCAGCGCCTGTGTCCAGATGGCCGAGCTGGTCAAGGCGACCATTCACGAGAAATGGAAAAATCTGTGTTTGGGTCCTGGTCTTACCCAAGTTTTTAGTTTTCCTCATTAATGCATTTCAGTGCCAAATAGTAGCTAATGTCTTTATTTATTCTGTATTGTGATCATATATGGCTTTCACAAGAAATGGAAAAATCTGTGTTCGAGTCCCAGTCTCACACAAGTTTTCAGTTGTCCTCATTGATGTATTTCAATGCCCAATAGTAGCCAATGTATTTATTTCTCTTGTATTGTGATCATATATGGCTTTAGGATCACAAATATTATCTGGTATTTTGGTGGACATGTCCGAAAGAACGGAAAGTGCATATACCAGGTGTCTCTGCTAAGAGTGTTTTGGCTGACATTTGCAATTTCGTTTTTGCATTGTGTAGCTGGACGCAGCTAAGACAATTACTGCTCATAATGTATTTCATGCGACACACACACACACACACACACACACACACACACACACACACACATAAAATTTAAATCGAAATTTTAGGACTACATTCGATAGAGCGCTCTCAACTTAGACTAGCCCTTTCTACTCTAACGTCGACTTTCAGTGGAGACTGTAAATTTTGTTTTCTGCTCTGATGAAGAGCTTCATTCGACACGATTTTTCGCAGTTCTCACACGTTCAGTGTTGGATCTGAGAGTGTTATGCATCAATGGTGATTAGTGCTGCCACCTACAGAAACCTGTCTTAACCCAGTGTCAAATTGTTGCAGTTGTTGTTGAAACGAATGTCAGTAATATTACATTCAAGTTCGCGCGCGGGCAATGGCTAATTCCAAACGTTCAGTTCTTTCTGAGGAAGAGATTTTGCAGCTTTTAGAGGAGTGGTTCATTTCTAAAAATTCTGGCGAAGATGACGATGAAAACCTTAAAAATGCGCATTATTCTAGTGTTTCAGCAGAAGATTCGTGGCGAATGTGGAGCGCAAATGACTGTGTTTAAAGATTTTTTATTTGACGATTCGAAGTGTAATTTATCAGTAAAACTTTCAGTTGATTTTTACAGACACCCATTTCAACAAATAACAGACCAAACGAACATGTATGCTACGGTTAAAATACGTAAAGTGACACGGCTTCCACAACAGTCTGCGTGGTGTGACTGAAGAAATGTTAGCAAGGCAGAAATGAAAAGCTGCAATGGCGTGCTACTGGACAGGGCATTACAAAAGCGTAAAAATTTGCAGGAATATTTTTCAAGAGAATGGTTACAATCATCTGACTTCTTTTCAGACTGTTTTACTCGCAGACGGTTTATACAAATTTTCTGGGCATTTCGTGTTTCTAATCCAGAGATTGCACGTTTCTAATCCAGAGAGTGCACATGTCAACACTCAGGTTCAATCAAGTCTGAGTAAAGAAGAATGTGTTGGATTACTTGTCTCTCAAGTTTCTCGAAATTTATCGACCATGTAGAAATTTAGCTGCTGATGAAATTACAGTATCATTCAAAGGATCGTGTGTTATTCAAAATGTAAAGTCCTCAAAAATCAAGAAAATGGCGGCTCAGAGTTTATGTGATTAGAGATTCATCGAGCGTTTATACTTGCATTTTGATGCCTTATTTTGGCACTGTGACAACAGTCATTGATTCGTTTATTTCTAGCTATGGTTTGCTAATGAAAAGTCTGAAGTGTTGGTGAAATTTGTACTTCTCGTTCTTGGAGGCAGGGCGTGTAAACAGCTATTTCCACGGCAAGAATCATTGCGAGAAAAACAAGTTGAAAAAACTGTCTCACAAGGTATTCCCTAAAAGTGTTATAAGAGGCTTAGTTGTTGAAGAAATAAATCCAGAGCAGAAATGAGGACGTCATTCAACTTCTGATGATTTGGAATGCTTGAATGGACAGTTGTAGATTATCAACAAGCTTCCTGGGAACAAGCATAAGGATTGTGGAGATTGTTTAGACAAAAAAAGAAGGTGATAGGTGTGAAACTGTGTATTGCTGCGAAACATGCACACTAAACGCTGCTCTCCAGACTGATGAGTACTTCAAAAAATATTATACATTGAACAGTTTTGTAATTTAATGTTTTTGAAATACAGGGTAGGAATAATTAAAGTTAAACTTTCAAAACGCTGTAGAAATAACATCACTGGCCAGAATGACGCCAAATTGCAACGGAATATTATCGGAGAATGGGAAAACTTATGGAAGAAGAAAAAAATAGTGTGAAAATTGAACAATAGATGGCGCTGTGTGTGTCAGAATATGTAAATGAAAACACCTGTAATGCGCACGACCCACTGAAGTTGGTATAAACACGCCAGGCACTCTACATTTCCTCCTTTCGCGTCTGCAACGTTTGGCATGGCTGTCTCAATGCAGGATCGCGCTCTGCTTGTAAAGCTGTATAAAAAGAATGATGACTGTGCACATGTCGCTCTGCAGAAGTTCCAGACACTGAATGATTTGAAAAAAAGGCATTGCTCCGATGACTGCCGTGGGTCTGAAGAAAATGATTCGAAAATTCGAAAAGATGGGTTCTTTTGGTGTGCAACCTGGTAGAGGAAGGAAACGAATTAATTCGATGTTATTGAAAGCAGTGGCCACAGCAGTGCAGGAGACGAGTAGTTGTGTGCAAATATGTAGTGCATGGAGAACTGCCTGAACACTGAACATTCTTGTGAGCAAGGTGTGTAAAATCCGACGAAACATCCTTTTTTGCTATCCATTCAAAATTACCCATTTGCCCGAGTTGCTTCCTGTTGACCTGCCAGCAAGAGAGATCTTTGCTTCAGAATTTCTTGCTCACATGGAAGTGGACAATGATTGGCTGTGGAAGATTTTGTGGACAGAAGAAGCCCACTTCTATCGGACAGGATATGCCTATACACAGCACTGTCGAGTATGGTCAATGGAAAATCCACACGCAAATCAACCAGTACCACTTCATCCTGAAAAGGTCACTGTGTGGTGTGAGTTTACTGCATCATTTACCATAGGGCCATATTTTTTCGAAGAGACTGGTGCTTCTGGATCTATTGCCAGTACCATCATTGGTAAGTGCTATGAGTGTCTTTTGTGCAAACACGTCATTGGAGCTCTGCAACAGCGTGGATATGTGGAAGGGATCATTTTTATGCAAGGTGGCGCAGCTCTGCACACTGCAAATACAGTTAAGCAACTGCTGAAGTGCCATTTCGGAAATGCTAGTAATATGAGCCGCCATTTCCCTACAGCCTGGCCGTTCCGATCACCTGATCTTAATCCGTGTGACTTCTGGCTGTGGGGCTATCTGAAAGATGTTGTGTTCAGTGTTCTGATTGCAGGCTTAGCTGCATTGAAGACACGCTTTGCGCTGCACATTCTGAACGTGACTCCAGAAACACTTCGATCATTTGTGGAACATGCTGTTTCTCGATTTCAACTTTTTGCAGAAAATGGTGGACAGCATATTGATCATGCTATACGCCAGTCACACGGAAATGAATAATCCGATTTGATTTTGATTCATGTTTTTTATGAGTTTTTTGGCCTCAGGATAATTAAAAACCGATTTAATTGATGGTTTTTATATGGTTTTTAGCTCAGGACAATTGAAAACCGATTTTTCTCATACAATGTGATATGACCTTGCTGTGGTGGATGGGCTTACGTAACTAACAGTATCACACCTGTACACCCATTCACATTGGGCAGTACAGTTTGTTTAACCTCAAATGTACACCTTATGCATTGTTGTATAATTCATTTGTCTTTTGTAGTCCACCACTATTAAATTATGGTGCTTACAGCGCCATCTATTGCTGGATTGTGTAACTATTTATTTTTCTTCTGGCTTACATTTTCCCCTTTCTCCGATAATATTCCATTGCAATTTGGCATCATTCTGATCAGTGGCATTATTTCTACAGCGGATTGAAAGTTTAACTTTAATTATATTCAGCCTGTATATATGATACACAGATGATATAAAAATTTAAAAAAAGCTGGCATACAGCATACCCATCAAGCCATGCTACCAGTAAGATTTTCCATGTCCAAAAACTGGTAATAAGAATTATTTGTGACGTGAACTTAAGAACATTTTTCAGATGTCTGTTTAGGGGACCAGGATTTTTGACTGCTGTTTCTTATTATATTTATTCCTTAATGAAGTCTGTGATTGAAATAATTCTATTTCTCAAAGCAACAGCTCAGTTCATGGAATCAATAATACAAAGAGGAATAACCTTCACAAAAATTTAAAGTCACTTAAATTGGTCAAGAAGGGTGTCAATTATTCAGGAACATACATTTTCCAGTACCATGCCAGCAGCCATAAGGATTTTATCTGCCAGTAAAATTCGATTTAAGAGGAGCCTGAAGGATTTATTGGTGGCTATCACCTTTTACTCCATTGATTTTCTGAACAGAATCAACTTACATTTATCTGTCACTGATAATATCAAATAATGTGAGGATTAGTGTAATCTGACTTATCTACAAATTCAGTGCAGCAATGTGATCTTTATAAATAGGTGTTGTAAAATGAATTTTCTATTTGATGATGCATGGTTGTTGTAGCCAAAGAATTATCATGTACACCTCAGTGTAATGAACATTTGAATGTCATGCAACACATTTGCTATTACATTTTACATGAAAATATATTTAATGTCTTTTTACTTATTCCACATCCATTATGACCATTTAACTTAGGATATGTGGAAGGTACATTAGCATATTTGTTTCTCTTTGTAAATATTTATGGTGTATTCATGCTTTTCTGACATATTATTCACTCTGGTGGTTATTAGATTGTATGTACTTTCCATTGTAATGGAAAGTACATACAATCTAATATAAATTAATAAGAATGTCCCAGAACTTTCAGAAACCTGAAGGTGAATAAAAAAAATTTGGAGGTTCAAGAAAAGAAATCATTAGCATTAGATTTCGTAGGAAATAGAGGAAGTAAAAAGAAGAGCAGCACGTTTCGTTACAGGTTCCTTTGGTGTCATGAGATGCTCAGCCAACTCCAGTAGCTGACATTGCAAGAGAGGTATTCTGTACCATGGTATGATGTACTGTTAAAGTTCTAAGAGAGTGCATTCCTAGAAGAGTCAACCAGTATATTGCTTCCTGCTACATTTATCTCACAAAAAGGCAATCAAGATAAAATCAGATTGATTTGAGCCCACAGAGAGACTTACTAGAAATCATTTCTTACATGATTGGAACAGGAAAGAGGTAAGTGGCGCGGGTACAGAAGTTATCCCCCCACCACACATCACAAGGTGGTTTGCAGAGTATAGCTGCAGAAGTAGGTGTACACCAAACTGAACATGTACAAAGTCTGATCTTGTTCTTTGTCATAGATATCCTGAAGGCTTTAAATGCTGATACATCATACCTGACATTTAATTACAACATACTGTACCAACAGCCACGCCTTTTCAAATACCATATATGCATAGGACATATAAAACAAACTAAGTATGAGCTTTAAAAAACAGCAAAATCCAACATGCGTTTCCCAAGTTCTTCGGTCAAAGTACTTCTTTCAAAGGAGTGGAGCTACAGTACATCTCATAACGTATAAATAAATAAGAGTACTGTCACGCCACTGTTAAGATGCACCAAAACAATGCCTTTTTCCTGTTCCACTCTGCACATGCGTCTGCATTTCTAGCAGAGCAATTATGGATGCTCAAATGTGCATTCAGCGTTTGTCAGATGACAGGAAACTGGAGCCCATGTGTGTTACTTGTGTAATTAGTTGAGGTTATGCTGTAACACAATTTATGTGCAATAATGTCTCTTGACTCAAAAATAAGCATGTTAAAATTTATAAAGGATTACAGACAAAGAGTAGTTATACAGAACGCCAGTTTCAAGATTATTGGAATAAAAAATTGAAATGTGATGCACGAGCATCAAGTACTTGATAAAAAGTCTCTGATCATATTATTATAAAAAAATAGGACAAGTTTCAAAGTAGGAAAATAGAGATGAATGAACCTACACATTTATCGAACTTTGTAACCTCCCCCCTCACTTATCGACCTTAATGACAGTGAAAAATTAAACCGCGTGTACCTAATGGAAATTTGGGAAAAGCAATCGTCACCGAAGTTAATCTATCAGTAAAGAGGGAGGAAAGGGTTACATCTAAATGAAAGGAAAAATGCAAATGAAACTGGTGGAAATTAATTTTGAAAAGGGTAAAGTTAATAAAGAAAGTAAATGTGCGGCCGTTACGTTAACAATTAACTAGCGGTAATTAGGTATTTGAGATTTGGGGAAATCACGGTCGCCAGTCCTAAGGACAATTACTATAGTAACTGAAAAAGAAAGATTATTACACATATAATTAGCACTAGAAGCGTGGCAACTGAAGGTTGACACGTGTAGTGTGAAAACTGAAAGTTTGTCAGAAGTAATAAATTTCGCTACACCCTGACTTAATTTAGCAAAAGAATTAATAAAACCGGAAAATCGAAAGTTAATTTAGTGACTGAAGTTAATAGTGAGCTTTCTTTCTGAAGCACATCGAAATTCAGTAAAATACAGTTAGTCTTGGACTACCTCAACAATCGTTTCAAAAGCTACTTGAATCTACGCAATTTAGAAATAAGAGATTTAACTTTGATCTTGAATTAAATGATTCTGAACTATTAACAATAGTAAAATTTAGTACGTACCAAGCTGACCTGCAGTCACAGGTAACTAAAATACGGTAACAAAACTCGCACTCTTAATTTGTGCTTGTGCAATCTAAATATTGTAGCCAGCTGAACTTTGAAATTAAAGCAGTGAAATCGAATGGTGCTGGCGTTTGAATTTCAACGACCCTCGGGCTCATTTCGGAAAAGGAAGGGACCCTGCTTGGCAATGCAATTGGGACAATGAGCAACAAAGGTTCATGCTAAGTTGCTGTAATTTTGTGAGGCAAATGGAACAATTTGAAAAGCTGAGGTCTGCCATACAGTTCTGAAACTTTACGTGCTTTTAGTCTTCCTTGTTGGTTGATTGAAGGTTTGAAGCCGTCGATCGAGGAGGTGGCGACAGTCACTCATTGTCGGCCGTCGCTGTTGCAGAAGCTGGATGTTGGCGCGCCTTCTTCTCGACACGGTCACCAGGCGAAACGGGCTCTTGATGTGCGCCAGCTATTGCTTCCCGTCCGCGACACCATGTCAGAAACTATCATCGCGAGTCGAGCGCAATTACATGCTTCCAAACCCCGAAAGCGCGGCAACTCGCGGGAGCGTCACACAACACACCTGCTCCACTCGCTACTCCAGCCAGACTCCTACTGCCCTGCCCGCGCTTCACGCGGCAGAGTTAACACTACCAAAGATCCTGCACACTTTGAGTCTTCACACGACCTATCGATGTAATCGTTCGATAGCAGTTTTCCCTAGGCAAGACCCAGCGTAAAAATACAAATAATATTTACGAAACAAATCAATTATACATCGACATGAGTGCATAAATATATATATATACAAACAGTAAAACAATTACAATATATAAAGAGACAGAAATGTCATATCTTGAGGTAACAAAACAAGGAAAAAAAATAATAGTACAATAGATGAAAATAGGAGGATATGCATTTCCGGCGTTACACGTGCCCCACATTGTCTGAGGATGTTCGTGTAACGTCAACAGACTCAGAAAATGTCCCAAAAAAGAAACAGCGGAAATGCATATGCTCAAAACATCAACAAAATTTAGCATTCGTCTAATTAAGCATAAATCAATTTTTAGACCATAATAATTGAGTGGAGACACTCCTAATCTTATTCCACTCTGTCATCTTGCACAAAATAAAACAGGTTGACAACATATTAAAATTCATAGAAAATATAGAAAATGGTTTAGCTATTCCAAAATCATTAAAATTCGTAACACTATGAGGAATGGAATACTATTTGCAAAATTAATTAGATTGCATGGTCATAAAACCAGGTAGATCAAAATACGCAAATAAATAATTAAATAGACTACACATTTTATATAACCTTTTCATAATTAATATTCTCGTCACGAGAATCTACTTAACGCTAAACAAGAAAATAATACACATCAGATCGGAAAAAACATAAATATTGACAGTAGAATTCTTTCAGCTGTCCAGGAAGAAAAACAATTCCGCCTTCCGTACTCGCAAGTACAAAGAATGCCGACAGCGGCCCAAGAGCCAACAGCGGCACAAGAGCCGACAGCGGCTCGCCTCGCCAGTATTGTTGCGCCCGCGTGTGCGGCACGCTTGATCTCACTCGCCCTTGTGATGGCGTTTCCAGAACGTCCGTTCCACTGAATTCTTTAGGAAAAACTCACTCCCGAGTAATCTCAAGGAGTCCCTTAATACTATCACAGTGGATAACTCAACACTGTCCATCATCACACGCATGTACTAGCCTGAAACTTAAAACAGCGTCTAAGTACATCGGCAATGACTAGTAAATCACATATTTATGAAATCTTACAGCTATTTACAAAATCATATTTACATTCCTTAATCTACTGTGACTCAGCTGAAAACTTAAACTAGCAGCTTGGATTTTTCAGTTGATTAGATCATGATTAAATTGATTAAAATTAAATTGATTAATCAAAATTAATTACTTATTAATTACAACTTCTTTAATGACCTTGGTCAGTCAAAAGCATGGCAATCTAGCAAACCTTAAATCTTACACTCTATATTTACATATTGTACAAATTACCCATTGTGTGGTATTAATCGATCCTAGGTTGGTACAATTTCAAATCTACTATATTTCGTATACCTAATAGCTTTCCAGAGCTTGGATACTCTAAGCAATAAGCATTTGTGTGAGGTATACCAATGACTTTATATGGTCCATTGTAAACAAACTTAAATTTAGAGATTTCATTGTCTATCTCGCTCGATTTTTCATGAGCTTTCACAAGTACTAAGTCTCCGATCGCAAACTTAGCAAAACGCGCTTTAGCGTCATGACGACGTATGCGAGCATCGGCTTTTAGCTTCATTACTTCTCGCAAACGATCTTTTTTCACACCAATACTAATGTCAATCCGTGGAGGGAATTTGATTATCTCTTCCACTAAACTTTTACTTCTGTCATCCAGCAGGATTTCCTCTGGAGAAAATCCCGTCGATTCATGTCTCAAGGTGTTCATAATTCTCTCAAATACTGCTACATATTTGCCCCATGCCCTATGGTTGTGATGGCAATAGGTACGGCACAGTCGGCCTAGCTCGCGCATATACCTCTCAGCGGGATTCCCAGCCGGACAATAAGCTGAAATATGGATCACATCGACCCCATTACTTTCCATGCCTTCATTCCACAACTTAGAAGTAAATTGTGCCCCATTGTCTGATAGAATCGCCTTGGGCTTACCAATATGAACAAAATAATCGTTCACCAGCTTGCTATAGACCGCTTTGGCTGTAGCTTTCCTAATCGGGTATAGTTTGATGAACTTGGAAAAAGCTTCTAGCACTACTAAAATGTAGGCAAAGTTTCCTGATGACTTGGGCAAAGGTCCGTACAAGTCCACGCACAGTAACTCAAAGGTGTCGTTAGGCCTTATACTTTGCATAGGACCACGACTCGTACAGTTGGTAACCTTCACCTTCTGACATAAATCGCAAGTTTTCACTCTGTCAGTAACTCGTTTTAACATGTTGTTGAAATGCACTACTTCACTCAGCTTTTCCGTACATTTCTTTGGTCCACAGTGACCATACGCCAAATGGTAGTAGTCTATTATTTCCGTGACGTATTTGCTGGGCCAGCATACCCGCCAAATATTACTATCTTCACCCTTACGTATGTACAAGATATGATCGTATATCTTGTAATACTTCCTTAATTTCTCTCCTTCTGGACTCTTTTCATCATATCGGGTTTTCACCATATTTAAACAACCATCCTCGTTCTGATGACGACGTAGATTCTTACAAATGTTCATTATTAATTTACGTCCCTCAACTTCTTTAAAATAGTACAATTTGACCACTCCATCTGCCTCATCTTTCAATAGACCTTGATTAGACTCGGGCAACCGCGACAGCGCATCCGCTACGCAATTGTCGGTCCCTTTTACGTAACAGATGTCATAGTTAAATTGCTGTAAATACAGCGACCACCTAGTCAGTCTTTCGTGAAGTAGTTTACAATCCTTCAGATAAGTGAGCGCCTTATGGTCCGTATGAATAATCACCTTACGGTCCCATAGGTAACCCTTGAACTTCTTGAATCCCCACACGATAGCGAGACACTCTTTCTCAGAAATCGTGTAGTTTCGCTCACTTTTTGATAAAGTTCGACTCGCGAACGCTATCGTCCGGTGTTCCTTATCCTCTCCTTTACCAACTTCTTGGAACAGTTCTACCCCCACCCCGTAATTCGACGAATCCGTTCCCAGATGGAAGGGTAGCGATAAATCAGGATGAAATAGTATGTTAGATCTTAACAACTCGTCTTTTAATCTCTCGAAAGCGGTCTGACACCCGTCAGTCCACACAAAGGGAACATTTTTGCGTAAGAGGTTACTCAAATTTTCATCATTAAATACTTGTCCTTTTACAAATTTACGGTAAAATCCTGTGAGCCCTAGAAAACTTTTTAACTGTTTCCTAGACTTGGGTGGAGGACAATTCCTTATTGCCTCTAGTTTCTCTGGGTCTTTCGTAATACCAGCAGTGGTAATTACATGCCCTAAAAATTTCAGTTCCTGCTTCACAAATTCGCATTTCTTTAGCTTTAGAGTCATTCCGCCACGGCGCAATGCTCTAAAAACTTCATCTAACAGGTCACAATGGTCATGCCAAGTGGCATTGGCCAACAATAGGTCGTCAACATATACAGTTAATCTTGAACTCAAAGCCGGTCCTAGCACTTTATCTAGGGCCCTGATGAATACGGACACAGATATATTAAGTCCAAACGGCAGTACTCTATACTGATAACACCTGCCCGCAAACAAGAAGGCGGTGTATGGCCTTGATTCTTCTTCGAGTTCTATTTGCCAGTAACTAGCTGTCAGATCGAGGCTAGTCATGAACTTAACGTCATGAAAACGTTGCAAAATCTCCTCCATACTCTCTGGTCTGTCTGTTTCACGTTGAACGACCCTATTCAACGTGCGTGCGTCAATCACGATACGCACACTACCATCCCGTTTTGCTACAATGACCAAACCGTTATTGTATGGACTTGTACTTCTTTCAATCACTCCCCATTCGATCATCTTATCTATCTCCCGTTGCACTGCTTCCTTTTTGGACAGCGGTATAGCATACGGTCTCACGAAGAATGGTTCGTGCGGAATTACATGCAACTTGCATTTATATCCTTCCACAAGACCAGGTTTGTCTGAAAACACACTCTTATTCCTCATCATCACTTCACACAGGCCTCGTCTTTGTTCGTGTGTTACGTTTGACATACCGTCTACAATACTTTCCAATTCAGTTTCTACACTATTGTCAGTGCCGAGATTCCTCACATTACAGTAGTTCAAATTCATACCTACATCAATACCATTCGGCCACTTAACAATGTGTATAGGCTGGTATTGCCTATGCACACCGTCTCCTGCCTCGTCAAAGCTAACTACTATCGTTTTATCTAGTGACATACATGTCAAAGTTTTGCTTTCACAGTTAATCACTGCACGGTACTTTAATAGCCAATCTAACCCGATAATTACTTCCGCAGTTAAGTCTGGCACGACGACAAACTCTTGTTCAAATCGTGCCCCACATATCTCGAAGTTGACAAAAATCTGTTTTGTGACCGGTTTACTGGCCTTCCCAGTAGCACCGATAATTTTCACTCCTGTTACTGGCATAACTACGATGCCAGGTCTGTCTTTCAGTAACTCAAATATTTTCCCAGATACAGCACTCAATTCTGCACCGGTGTCAATCAACACGTTTAGTTGTAGGTCGTGCATATTAACAGACACTACTATCTGTCTACACTTGTCCTCGACTGTTTCTTTATTTTCCCACAGTAAATCCTCGTCTATATCCAGGTCATTCCAGAAAAAACCATCCGGCTTTGATCCTAAATCCGGTTTATCTGGCGGCTTTTTCAGCCTCTGTTCACATACAGTTTTAATTTCAACACGTCTGTCCTGAGGCTTAGTCTGTAGCTTCGCCTCCAATACCGAAACCTTTTCCTGTAACTCGTCAACTAGTGAGTGTTGCTTTGCTATCGATTCACTAATTGTCACCTTCGTTGATTCCTCTTTGGTCAGATTGATCTCATCTGCCAATCTACCTGGAGGAATGTGCCCAGTCGCATCTGAAATTACTTCCTCTGGATCTGCGCAACCCACACTGCTACCGTCTGACCGCATAACGTCAGCTCTAACCTCATACACGCTGAAATCTATGTGCTTTTCTACCAATTGTGTCCGGCTATCACTAAAATTTTCGTAATCTTTCCCCTTAATACTCTCGCAATGTTTAAACTGGAGGTTTGCGTCGGATGGGTCGGCTACTTCTACCACTATAACTTTCGGTAAAGTCTGCCGGTTAGGGCCAGAACTTTCCGTTACTACTTCAACATCTAACTCCTGCGGGACGAAACACGACGAATCTTGCTCGTGCTGCCCATTAACATCAACTATTTCTGGTAAAGTCTGCCGGTTAGGGCCAGAACTTTCAATCACTTCACAAATACTATCTTCCTGTGGGACGAGACGCGGCAAATACTGCACGCGCTCCCCATAAACACTTCTCCCATACAGACCCCTATAATCTCTTAGTTCGTCGTATAAGCGACCGAACTGCCTTAACCAGACCTCATCCCTCTCTGCATCCCCTCGCTCAATGACGGACGTTTTATCCGACATCTGATCTTCTCTCAACAATTGCGAATCATTCTTAAACTCAATCTCCAGTTCCGCTGTGGGTATTACAGCTGCCACTTTATGATCGATTTCCGGAACACTACTTAAATTGTTCTCACTGACAGCGAATGTATTTTCTACTGCCGTGTATACAGCTGATCTACTACTTGTGGGCGCACTCTTTTCTCTTAACACTGGCACACTCTCCCGCCGTTGATTATTCCATACGGAATTTTCATAATGACGATACCTGGGTTTTCTCCTGTTATTGGGCCGCCAAAATTTCTCCATGCCCGCTCGGCCCCTCACCGGCGCGGCTAATGGTTTCCCTGTCTCGTCCCAGCAGATACGCTCCCCGGATGCTGCTGAGGCGGCTGATCACACCCTCTGGCGTTATTACTATTCTGTGAAGCCCGTATCACGTTAGTATGATACTGGTTTCTGTCATTCCTGTTATCATTTGCATTGTACCGATTGTTATTACGGCCCGAACCATTATTGTTATTGCTGCGGTATGCATTATTCCCGTGGTTATCGTTGTTGTGGTTGCTGTGGTACCCGTTGTTGTTACCACGGCCTCTGCCACTGTCGCGATTATTGCGCCAATTGTCCTCGTCCTCCACTCTTTCCAGGAAATCATTTATTGTCCTGTAATTGCTTCCTACGTAGCGTTTTGTATCATCTGGAAGCTTTTTGTAGAGTTCCCAGACTATTTCGGATTCCGTGCGGCGATCACGCAAATATTCCAACTTGCGGATCCAGCCCTCACAAAACTCCCTCATCGAACCGCGCGAATTCGCATCGAAAGGCCTCGATACGACAAATTCGCGCCAGACACTTTGCTGTTTTTGCTCTGACCAGTATTCAGCCAGAAACAAATTTTTAAACTCGTCAAAAGTCAGGTTCGTAATGTTGAGGTTTAAGCCCCAACGCTTGGCATCACCAGCCAGCACATCAATAACCGCATTAATTTTTCTCTCATTAGTCCATGATCTGGGTAAAACTCTTTCACAATTTTTAATGAAATCCGTCGCGTGTATACCGCCTTTTTTCAAGGGGTCGAACCGCTCCTCTTTCGTCAACAATTCCGAACTATGTGCACAGATTGGCACATAGCTCTGTTTTTCGTCAAGTTTCTTTTCTAATTCCGACACTCTCGTAATTACTTGGCAAGTGGTTGTCGCAAGCGTTTCCACTTCCCTCTTTTTCTCTTCGCAGGTGTTAGCCTGCTTCGTCACTTTGGTATCTACTTCGGATACTAAAGCCTTTAAAGTTTCCACCTTCTTTTGATCCTCTTTTTTCACTAATTGAATTTGTTCCGTCACCTTATTCTCGATGATCGGAGCAACTGCTTCTCCTACACTTTTCTCGATTCTGCTAATTTCGGAATCAAAACGAGTATTTATGCTCGCAATTTCCGCCTGAACGCCTATCATTTCCTGTTTAAGATTACCGATTTCGGTATTAATTACAACAATATCTTCTTTGATTTTATCAACTTTTGTATTAACAACTCCAACATTGTTGTTAACAACATTAATAGCTTTGTTCTGATTGTCTAGCTTTCGTTCAATCTTTTCAGACTGAGCTTCTTGCTTGGCAGACAGAGCTATAATTTCTGCCGATTGACTCTTGATTTCATTAATCAAAACATTCAATAAATCAGTTAAATTCCCGGAGACTACCGGTTTTACTTCCGTAGCTGGTTCCTCTATACATGTTCCCCCGTATTCATCATCAAGGGGTACAGATTTGATTTTCGCTTCCGATTCCGAAACATTTTCTAAAGTTTGGAATTCCATTTCTGCTCTTTGTTGCGTTTCGGCGGTCGCGTCTTTCATGCTAGCTGCCTGCCCCTGAACAATGGGAACCGCCGTGCGCGTTTCCCACTGTTCGACCGATTGTTCCGTATCCAAGTCTACCAAATTTTGGTAATTGTTGCCTTCACTCATTTTAATAATTTTCAATATAAATGACAAATCTCAAATGTAATTAGGATTACTCCCACTACTTATTCTCGCTGACGTAACGGCCTGTACGTAACCAGTACTTTGTTACGAGATTTGCACAATGCAAAATTCGTGTCCAGAACAACCTCAAATTTGAAGATTGTCCTGTCACCAGGTCGCCACGTGTAACCTCCCCCCTCACTTATCGACCTTAATGACAGTGAAAAATTAAACCGCGTGTACCTAATGGAAATTTGGGAAAAGCAATCGTCACCGAAGTTAATCTATCGGTAAAGAGGGAGGAAAGGGTTACATCTAAATGAAAGGAAAAATGCAAATGAAACTGGTGGAAATTAATTTTGAAAAGGGTAAAGTTAATAAAGAAAGTAAATGTGCGGCCGTTACGTTAACAATTAACTAGCGGTAATTAGGTATTTGAGATTTGGGGAAATCACGGTCGCCAGTCCTAAGGACAATTACTATAGTAACTGAAAAAGAAAGATTATTACACATATAATTAGCACTAGAAGCGTGGCAACTGAAGGTTGACACGTGTAGTGTGAAAACTGAAAGTTTGTCAGAAGTAATAAATTTCGCTACACCCTGACTTAATTTAGCAAAAGAATTAATAAAACCGGAAAATCGAAAGTTAATTTAGTGACTGAAGTTAATAGTGAGCTTTCTTTCTGAAGCACATCGAAATTCAGTAAAATACAGTTAGTCTTGGACTACCTCAACAATCGTTTCAAAAGCTACTTGAATCTACGCAATTTAGAAATAAGAGATTTAACTTTGATCTTGAATTAAATGATTCTGAACTATTAACAATAGTAAAATTTAGTACGTACCAAGCTGACCTGCAGTCACAGGTAACTAAAATACGGTAACAAAACTCGCACTCTTAATTTGTGCTTGTGCAATCTAAATATTGTAGCCAGCTGAACTTTGAAATTAAAGCAGTGAAATCGAATGGTGCTGGCGTTTGAATTTCAACGACCCTCGGGCTCATTTCGGAAAAGGAAGGGACCCTGCTTGGCAATGCAATTGGGACAATGAGCAACAAAGGTTCATGCTAAGTTGCTGTAATTTTGTGAGGCAAATGGAACAATTTGAAAAGCTGAGGTCTGCCATACAGTTCTGAAACTTTACGTGCTTTTAGTCTTCCTTGTTGGTTGATTGAAGGTTTGAAGCCGTCGATCGAGGAGGTGGCGACAGTCACTCATTGTCGGCCGTCGCTGTTGCAGAAGCTGGATGTTGGCGCGCCTTCTTCTCGACACGGTCACCAGGCGAAACGGGCTCCTGATGTGCGCCAGCTATTGCTTCCCGTCCGCGACACCATGTCAGAAACTATCATCGCGAGTCGAGCGCAATTACATGCTTCCAAACCCCGAAAGCGCGGCAACTCGCGGGAGCGTCACACAACACACCTGCTCCACTCGCTACTCCAGCCAGACTCCTACTGCCCTGCCCACGCTTCACGCGGCAGAGTTAACACTACCAAAGATCCTGCACACTTTGAGTCTTCACACGACCTATCGATGTAATCGTTCGATAGCAGTTTTCCCTAGGCAAGACCCAGCGTAAAAATACAAATAATATTTACGAAACAAATCAATTATACATCGACATGAGTGCATAAATATATATATATATACAAACAGTAAAACAATTACAATATATAAAGAGACAGAAATGTCATATCTTGAGGTAACAAAACAAGGAAAAAAAATAATAGTACAATAGATGAAAATAGGAGGATATGCATTTCCGGCGTTACAACTTCTATATGAAAGTAATTTCACACTATATAAACTTAATAGCGCAACAATTGAGGAGCCTGAATCTGAACAAAGAAAAGATGGAGGTATTTCTAGCTCATCAACAAACTACTAGAAATTGAAAAGAAGGATGCTGATGATGCAAAAGATACAAAATTGGAAAATACAACCTCTAAACTAGGGTTTCCTCAGGCCTGTGACATACACGAATTTGTTGAGTCCAAGGATGTTAATCTACATATAATAATTTTTACTGAAGTTCTGCAAACAACTATTTTTATAAAATAAAATACAAATTATATATTGAAAAATAATTAGCTGTCACATAATGGCGTAGAACTTCTGTTAAATATTTCTCACTTTCCAGGAAAATCACTGAAATGCTTTATTGAAATACAAAATAAATAGTTCAGACTGGTGCACGTTTGGATCAGGTGACTGACAGCATAGTAGGAATTTTACAAAGGAGGATCAGGTAGCGATAGTGGGTGGAGCATTGAAGTCTTGCTAGGGCCAGGGAATATGATATAGGTGGTGACTTGATAAGGTAGCTACTCAAACTGGTGGCACTAATATGCATTTGATGCACCTGTTTCAGCTTCATGATCGGTCTCATCTTAATGCGGCTGTTAGGTGTGTTAACATGGGGCTGGAGAGGGCGATGATTGCAGAGAGCATGGGTCACATTTTAGTGGTGCCAGTTGGGTCTATCAGAAGATTGGGTTTCACTAGGCAAGGCCTGCACCTCAATAGGTAAGGGAAGGGGAAGCTGGAAAAGCTTATAGGTGACAGTGTGGTGGGTGGTGATGGGATCACTCATAGAAAAATTCCTGTAGTATTTGGTGTTAGAGCTGCACCTCTTTTAGATTGAAATCATCTGGTAGGTAACCTGCTTAAAGGAAGTCCCTCTAACTAAGGGCTCACCTTCAGAGAACATATTTCTAAGTAGAGAAGGAATTATCATATTTCATTAAAATATAAGATGTATTAGACATAAAGTTAGTGAACTGCTTACAGATGTTGACCCCGAAACTATTGGCATATCGAAGCACCACTTAAATAATTTGACAATTCAGAGGCTTCATTTACCAGGTTACAGATTTCTTTGCAGGATGGGGGAGTGGTCATGTACATAAAAAACAGTGTTCCATTTGAGTCCATAGATGTATCATATCACTGCACTAAACAGATATTTGAATGTTGTGCAAGGGCAATTGAATTTAGTGAAACTAAACTTATAATTGTTGTTGTTTATAGGTACCGTAACTCTGACATCAGAGCATTTCTGCTCAAGCTAGAGAGGGTTTTGATTCACTTTGTAGGAAGTACCCGAAATTAGCTATATGTGGTGACTTCAATATGAACTTTGTATATGATGGTGCAAGAAAAAAATTCATATGATCTGATGCAGACTGTGTTTTTCCAACTAGGGTGCAGGAGAACAGTAGCACAGCCATAGACAATTTTTTTATTCATTCTTTAGTACTAAACGGACATTCTGTTAGTAAAAGGGTCAATGGCCTTTCAGACCATGATGCACGAATTTTAACACTTAAAGTCTTTTGTACTCAAACG
Organism: Schistocerca piceifrons; assembly: GCF_021461385.2. NCBI lineage: Eukaryota > Metazoa > Arthropoda > Insecta > Orthoptera > Acrididae > Schistocerca > Schistocerca piceifrons. The sequence continues at coordinate 692,382,619 of NC_060149.1, forward strand.
AATGTCACATATAATTACAAACTATGTAGGGAAGTTAATCCAACAATAGATAGTTTTTTAAAATTTGTCAGGGAACAATAGTGGCAGAATGTCTATAGTGACAATAAGATAGATGATAAATATAATTCTTTCCTTAACACATTTCTCATGCACTTTGAGAGTTATTTTCCACTAGAATCTTCTAAATGGTTCCTAGCAGTAATAGGTAGCCCAGGTGGTTGACTAGTGGGATAAGGATATCATGTAGAACAAAGCGGAAATTATATCAAAATGTTAGAAATAGTCAGAATCAAGCTACAGTAGCCCATTAAAAACAGTATTGTAAGGTGCTTAAAATGTTATTCAGAAGGCACACAGAATTCACAGGATAAAATTAAAACCATATGGTCAGTTCTGAAGGAAGTGTCTGGTCAGCAGCACAAGATCAATGATATAAAATCTGTTCTTAGTAAAAATATTTCTGTTACTGATAAATCAGATATATGTACAGTACTTAAGAATCGTTTTCTGAGCATTGTTGGTGAATTAAATATAAATTTTATTTCTACAAGGAATCATATAAATTTCTTGGCAAATGCCTTTCCGAGATTGATGTTTGAAATACTCCTCTGTGATACAGACAAGAGGTAGATTGAGTCAATAACTATATCAGTGTGGATTAAGGGTGCTCATGCATATGATGGAGTACCTAGCAGAATATTAAAGTACTGTGCTGCACATGTTCGCCCTATATTTAGCCATATTTGTAATCAGAATTAGAATTATATATTAATACCTTCAGCTGCTAACGGGCGTTGATATATATCAACGGGGACAGGTGAAAATGTCTGCCGGCCGGGGTGGCCGAGTGGTTCTAGGCGCTACAGTCTGGAACCGCGCGACCGCTATGTTCACAGGTTCGAATCCTACCTCGGTAATGGATGTGTGTGAAGTCCTTAGGTTAGTTAGGTTTAAGTAGTTCTAAGTTCTAGGGGACTGATGACCTCAGAAGTTAAGTCCCATAGTGCTCAGATCCATTTGACCCATTTTTGAAAATGTGTGCCCCAACCGGGACTCTAACCTGGGATTTCCTGCCTACATGTCAGACGCTCTATCCATCTGAGCCACCGAGAGCACAGAGGATAATGCGACTGCAGGGACTATCTCGTGCACACCTTCCGTGAGACCCACATTCTCATCTTATATATCCACACACTACATTCATAGTGTCCCTACCCAACACACCGATTACTTGTGGAAGACATTCTTACCAAGTACCGTAAGAGTGTGTATCCGCACTGGCCGGTATTGCCAGAACGATATATTTATATGGATATGGTGTCTGTCAGAGAGAACAGTAGCCCACTCATCGAATTATAGTCAGTGGTGACTCAATCTACCCTCGATATGCTGAAAAATTAAACGTTTAAAGCCGGCAGCTGGCAAAAAGCGTCATACGAAACTGAACTGAATAATTTCTCAGAAAATTTTTTTGAACAATTAGTTCATGAGCCCACCCAAAGTGTCAATGGTTGCAAAAGCAAACTTGACCTCTTAGAAAACAAATAATCTTGGACAAATAGTGAGTATCATCACGAATACAGAGATTAGCGACCACAAGGCAACTGGTGATAAGCGGAATACTGTAACACCTACAACCATCAAAAAGAAACGCAAAGTATATCTGCTTAAAAAAGCTGATAAAAATGCTGTTAACGCCATTTTAAGGGACAGTTTTCACTACTTCCGATCTGATCATGTAAGTGTAGAAAAGTTTTGGAATGCTTTCAAAGAGATAGTATCGACAGCAATTGAGAGATATATACCACATAAATTAATAAGTGATGATACTGATCCCCCATGGTACACAAAATGGGTCAGATCACTATTGCAGAAGTAGCGAAAAAAGTATGCCAAATTTAAAATAGCGCAAAATACCCAAGACTGGCAAAGTTTTGCAGAAGTTCGAAATACAGCGCGTACTTCAATGTCAGATGCTTTTAATAAATTCCACAACGAAACTCTGTCTCGAAATCTGGCAGAAAACCAGATAGATCCTTGTCATACATAAGTACAACAGTGGCAAGATGCACTCCATACCTTCACTGCGCGATAACAACTGTGAAGTCAGTGATGACAGTGCCACTAAAGCAGAGTTATTAAACACAGTTTTCAGAAACTTCTTCACCAAAGAAACGAAGTAAATATTCCTGAATTCCAATCAAGAACAAATGCCAAGATGAGAAACATAGTAGTAGATATCCTCGGTGTCGCAAAGCAGCTTAAATCACTTAATAAAGGCAAGGCTTCCAGTCCAGATTGTATACCAGTTGGGTTCCTCTCAGAGTATGCTGATACAATAGCTCCATATTATGCAATTATATACAACCGCTCGCTCACAGATAGATCCGTACCTCAAGTCACACCAATACCCAAAAAGGGAAGTAGGAGTAATCCGTTGAATTGCAGGCCCATATCACTAACGTCGATTTGCAGTAGGGTTTTGGAACATGTACTGTATTCGAACATTATGAAGAACCTCGAAGAAAATGAATTATTGACACATAGTCAGCACGGATTCAGAAAATATCGTTCTTGCGAAACACAACTAGCTATTTATACTCATGAAGTAATAAGTGATATCGACAGGGGATGTCAAATTGATGCCATACTTTTAGACTTCCAGAAGGCTTTCGACACCTTTCCTCACAAGCGTCTTCTAACCAAACTGTGTGCCTATGAAATATCGCTTCGGCCGTGCGTCTGGATTCGTGATTTCCTGTCAGAAAGATCACAGTTAGTAGTAATAGACGGAGACAATCTCAGTAGACCTCTCAGACTGTTTGCAGGTGATGCTGTCATTTGCCATATAGTAAAGTCATCAGATGACCAAAACAAATTGCAAAATGATTTACATAAGATACCTGTATGGTGCGGAAAGTGGCAATTGATCCTGAATAAAGAAATGTGTGAAGTTATTCACACGAGTACTAAAAGAAATCCACTAAATTTCGATTATGCAATAAGTCACACAAATCTGAAGACTGTAAATTCAACTAAATACTTAGGGATTACAACTACAAATACCCTAAACTGGAACGATCACATAGATAATTTTATTGGTAGATTAAACCAAAGACCGTGATTCATTGGCAGAACACTTACAATGTGCAACACGTCTACTAAAGAGACTGCTTACATCATGTATGTCCAACCTATTCTGGAGTATTGCTGTGTGGTGTGGGATCCAAACCAGGTGGGACTGACGGATGACATCAAAAAAGTACAAAGAAGACCAGCTCGTTTTGTATTATCGCGAAATAGGGGAGATAGTGCCACAGACATGATATGTGAATTTGAGTGGCAATCATTAAAACAAGGCGTTTTTCGTTGCGACAGGATCTTCTCATGAAACAGTTTTCTCTTCTGATTGCGAAAACATTCGGTTGGCACCTGTCTACATAGAGAGAAATGATCATTACAGTAAAATAAGAGAAAACAGGGCTCTCACAGAAAAATTTAATTGCTCGCTTTTCCCGCGAGCCGTATGAGAGCGGAACGGTATAGAGACAGCTTGAAGGTATTTCATTGAACCCTCTGCAACGCAGTTTATTGTGAATAGCAGAGTAAACATGCAGATGTAGAGCACACAGTAACAATCTAGGTTCTGTTTCCAGGATTTCTTAGGCTCTCTAGGGCAGAATTTATTAGGTTTGCTTGTATATTACTGTATATACCATTCACTGAAAATATGCTTTTGGACATTTAAATTTACCTTTTATGGGAACAAGTACGCAAGTATGAAAACTAGTGCATATGAAACGACTTTTGCTCCTGCTTGTTGTTCGAATTATCCTCCAAACTATACAAAACCTGCACAGCTAATTGTTTCCTGGCCCCATACTACTTGCTCCCTGGTTGCCATGTTATCTATTATGTGGCTAGCATGTTTAAATTCAGTCCTCACTTGATAAGAAACTTCCTGACAGATTAAAGCTGTGTGCCAGAATGTGACTCAAACCCAGAAAACATTGTCTTTGGCAAGCAAATGCTCTACTGACTGAGCTACCCAAACACAACTCACGATCCATCCTTACAGTTTTACTTCTGCCAATACCTCATCTTCTACATTCCAAGCTAGACAAAAGTTCTCTGTGAAACTTGCAAGATTAACCCTCCTGGAAGAAAGGATATTGAGGACACATGGCTTAGCAGAATGAATTTTAGACTCTGCAATGGAGTGTTCGCTGATATGAAACTTGGTGGCATATTAAAACTATGTTGTGGACCAAGACTCGAACCTGGGACTTTTGCTTTTCACAGACAATTTTTAACATAAAGGTTAGAAGCAAAGTGCTGGAACATATAATCAAACAAAATCAAGGACGCAATTCACAGTCGCTGCCCAGCGAGAAATCAGTGATTTACGAGGCAGGGGCATTAACGTATGTAAATTTTCACATGCCTCTGGGGAGTGAAAATACATGTCGTTGCAAACATTTTAATGTCAGTTCTGTATCTACTTCCTTTGGCTGACGCAATATTATTTAACAAAGTACTCACTAATTGCACATGAGTCCCTGTTTGTTGGTTCAGCTTCTCTGTTAGATGACCCATCTCTTTCAGTCTTTTATCGATTCGTTTTTCTGCTCTCTTCTAATATCTTTATCCTGCAGACTCTTGAATTTCTTCTCAATGACTGCAAAACGTCTGGAAAAAAATAGCACATTCCAGATCCCTTATCAACCATTTCTATATGTGTGTGAGTTCCATACTCCTTAGATACCTTGAAACTGTCAGTGAACAGAATCAGGAATAAGATCTTTTTTGTACAGACATGAAACTAAGGTAATTAATGAGAAAATGTGTTAGTCTGAAAAGAAATAAAAGATTTGTGTCGAACAATTCAAGTGAATAACGTGTTCAATATGATCATGAGTTCCTACAGCAGATTGTTCGGTTGTTATTATGATCTGTTGCATTGGATGTCTTTTCTTCAGTACTGAATGCATTGGTAACACAAACTATAGTGGCACTGTTTCTGGTCTGAGATGTCTGCTTGAAGTACCAGGAATAACTAAATAATCTTCTTCCAAGAACTGATGCCCACACGAAAACTGCTCATCATAGATATAAAATCTTGCATTTAGTGATAGGAATCCATTGCTTTAACAAGTATCTTTTTTCAGAGTAACCTGTTCAAAACGGAACAAGCATTTTAACATGCAAAGCAATGCTCAAGATATTTATGAGATTCTTGCCATTTATTGACATTCACTTATCACCTGTCTAAAGACAAATCACTTTCCTTGCTCCTTCAACTCATACAGTTCTAAGCTGAGCACCAAATAAGCATTTTCTACTCACACATACACATCATTAATAACAAGCAAAGCTTTCTATCCTAACTGTAAGGTAGCAGACAGTGTTCCTAAATCGGTACGGAAAAACAGACAGCATATGTGCATTTTAATGCAATCAAGTCAATAACACAATAAGAAACGTACGATATCAGTGAATATCGATGTCTCCAGCTCGGTATAATTAATTTTCGATATAAACGTATTCATGAAAAATTAGTTGCTTCATATTTACATGTTCATATTACATCTATTTGAATTAATATTAAAGAATTTTATTTAAATGTCTGTAAATTCATGTTATTAATTGTTTCAACGATGCATTAGCGATTATTATCGACAAAGTTGTAAACTCTATGATTTTATACAGTATCTCTGTTCTTCATTGTACACAGATTTGGTGGGAATGTGATGGGAAATAGGCAGTCTTGGTGGAGAGCTATTGCAAATTTTGATACTGTGTTTCTGTAATATTGGTGAAGGCAGAATAATGTTTTGTTACAAGTTCTGTGTGTGCAAATATTGGTGGATGCAACTGTTACGAAATTTAGAAATTTTGTATCTCAGGATAACGATTGGAAGCCATCTCAGTAACACAGTCCTTTTACGAGTTAATGTTTCTTCATATCAGAAACAGCATTTGAGACTAGCATCATACTCCACAGAAGACTAAGTAACAAGATTAGTAATGTTTTATAATTATGGTGGCAGCAAAAGCTCTGCAATGTGTATGAGGGAAGAGGCACAACTGCCTGTATTATAGACTGGAGGAGTGAAATGTGGCAATGCTGCATTACAGCCTACGATGTGGCTGTGGCTGTGAACCTTTTGCGTCTTCTGTTTAACCAGACTTAACATTGTAACTGTGGTGTATTGAAATTATACCATATTGTTGAGACTGCAATCGAAGGTTAAATACAAATGTTAGTATACATTTCTGTAAAGCTTGCAGTGCTTTTATACTTACATGTGCAGCTGTGCTATCTAAATTTCTTTCATGGACAGAATTTGAACAAAACTTTATACATAACTTTAAAATAACGTTTTAGAGTCAGAAATTTTGTATCTGAACCTTCTCTTAAGTGATTGTACCTTAATATAATAAACATTTCCATAGATTTCCCTCAATTCATTGACTTAATTTTTACGATGCTGAAGTAGTACAACAGTATAATTTATTGAAATGCTCTGTTGTTATTCATAAATAAAAGCAGTCTGATTTAATATGTTAGCAATTAATACATTATTGTATCTGAAGACGACAGAAAAGTGTTGTGTTCCTGTTTGCAAGAGCAGTTATCAATTCACCAAGGAAAAGGGTCATGTATCAACGTTTAGACTCCCTACTGAAGAAGGAAACAGGAAACGCTCGATAAAAACACCCTAGAAGTGACTGGAACCCATTGGACAGAAGTGTAGTTTATAATAAACATTTTTTAGAACATACTGTCTCAAGAGGCCGATTTTAGGACTCATATGGTAACTGTCGTGAGTTACCCCATCACTATTTCTACCACATGTTATATCTAAATCATTTTGTGGGTTACCAACAAATTTAAGCAAGGCTCAGCCTTCAACACGGTGCGATCCAGAAATTAGAAGGATACCTGCAGACAAAAAAGGTAGGAGAAGAATGAGACCTGTTTAAATGAGGACATTATAACAATTTTTCAATGTTTGTGTGCTGAGTACCAATAAAAAATTAATAGTCTAGGAAATGGGAGTGTTAAAAACCATAAAATATTCTTTTGCACCTAACTCATGCCATAGATCAAAATGAATAATGAACTCAATGACAAACACATTTCAATTGTATTGTTACCAAACAAATATTTACTTCGTTATTAATCTGTTGCAGCACATGAGAATTGATATTTATCCTTCCTTATATCACAAGCCAATGCTTTCCATTTCGTTCAGTGTCATCAGTTAAGAAAAGTAGTGAAGACCAGCAGATAAATGCTAGCGCAAAATGCAGCTTTGAGCCAGAATATCAAACTTATTCCAGTGGGGCTTGAATGTCCATGACATACAACAACTAGCATACATTTACTATATACTGTTTGAACCATTATATGGCCATGCTGCACACATAAGACATAGTGGAATATTTTTTGGTCTGCAGCTGTTCCATCTTGTAGACCTATGCAAATTTGTTAACGTAAAGTGAAATGCTATCCAGTTGATAAATAGATTTCAGTGCAGCAGTATTTCAAATTATATGAGGGTTGGAACTTAAACTGTGGCATATAATTATTCTCAACCGATACAAAAGTGTTACATGTTTGCATCTGTTACTGTCCTTCAAAGTAGTCACCAGCGTTGTGGAGAACTCGTTGCCAGCGATGTGGAAGTGTAGTATACCATAAGCAGAGCTTGTTCTGTTGATGGTGCGAATGGAGCAGCCTACTGCCTGTCGAATCTCTGGAACAGTTCTGAAGCGAATGCCACGAAGTGGTTCCTTCATCTTCAGAATCAAATAAAAGTCACGAGGACTTAAAAGACCAGGGAGTATGGTGGATGGTACAGTACTTCCCAGTCCCACCGACCAAACAGAGCAGCTACAGCTTGCGCTGTATGCATCTGCGCACAGTCGTGCAAAATGATGAGTGGGTTGCATAGAAAGTGTCGCCGCTTCATTCGCAAAGCTGGTCGCAGAGGATGCTCCAAAAACGAAACTGCTCATTGCCGGTCTGCCGTGGAGGAATGTAATGTGTTAGGCTAACACCATCACAGTCGTACGTGAGAATCACCATAACTTTAGACTGCTCCTACATCTACATCTACATGGATACTCTGCAAATCACATTTAAGTGCCTGGCAGAGGGTTCATCGAACCATTCTCTATTATTCCAGTCTCGTATAGCGAGTGGAAACTGGTAAGGATCCCAGACCGTGCAGCAGTATTCTAAAAGAGGACAGACAAGAGTAGTGTAGGCAGTCTCCTTAGTAGGTCTGTTAAATTTTCTAAATGTCCAGCTAATAAAACACAGTGTTTGGTTAGCCTTCCCCACAACATTTTCTGTGTGTTCCTTCCAATTTAAGTTCTTCGTAATTGTAATACCTAGGAATTTAGTTGAATTTACAGCTTTTAAATTAAACTGATTTATCGTGTAACCGAAGTTTAACGAGTTCCTTTTAACGCTCATTTGGGTGACCTCAGACTTTTCGTTATTTAGGATCAATTGCCACTTTTCGCACCATTCAGATATCTTTTCTAAATCGTTTTGTAGTTTGTTTTGATGTTCTGATGACTTTATTAGTCGATAAACGACAGCGTCATCTGCAAGCAACCGAAGACAGCTGCTCAGATTTCTCCCAAATCGTTTATACAGATAAGGGACAGGAAAGGGCCTATAACACTACCTTGGGGAACACAAGAAATCACTTCTGTTTTACTCGATGATTTTTCTTCAATTACTGCGAACTGTGATCTCTTTGACAGGGAATCACAAATCCAGTCACATAACTGAGACGATATTCCATAAGCACGCAATTTCACTACGAGCTGCTTGTGTGGTACAGTGTCAAAAGCCTTCCAGAAATCCAGAAATGCGAAATCGATCTGAAATCCCTTTCAATAGCACTCGACACTTCATGTGATTAAAGAGTTAGTTGTGTTTAACAGGAACGATGTTTCCACACCCATGTTGACTTTGTGTCGAGGTAATTCATAATGTTCGAACACAATATATGTTCGAAAATCCTCTTGCATATCGACGTTAACAATATGGGCCTGTAATTTAGTGGATTACTCCTACTACCTTTCTTGAATAGTGGTGTGACCTGTGCAACTTTCCAGTCTTTGGGTACGGATCTTTCGTCCAGCGAACGGTTGTATATGATTGTTAAGTATGGAGCTAATGCATCTGCATACTCCGAAAGGAACCTAATTGTTATACTGTCTGGACCAGAAGATGATTTAAGTTGCTTCACTATTCTGACGATATTTACTTCTACATTCCTCATGTTGGGAGCTGTTCTCGATTCGAATTCTGGGTTATTTGCTTCGTCTTCTTTTGTGAAGGCATTTAGGGAGGCTGTGTTTAGTAACTCTGCTTTGGCAGCACTGTCTTCGACAGTATCCCATTGCTATCGCGCAGAGAAGGCGTTGATTGTTTCTTGCCGCTAACATACTTCACATACGACCAGAATCTGTTTGGGTTTTCTGCCAGATCACCAATCTTGGGGATTTTGCGTCTGTTTCAATTTGGCATGTTTGTTTCGTTGTTTCTGCAACAGTGTTCTAGCCTGTTTTGTGTACCAAGGAGGATCAGCTTCGTCGTTTGTTAATTTATTTGGTATAAATCTCTCCATTGCTGCCGATAATATTTCTTTGAATTTAAGCCACATCTGGGCTACACTTATATTATTAATATAGAATGAGTGGAGATTGTTTCTCAGGAAGGCGTCAAGTGAATTTTTATCTACTTTTTTGAATAGGTATATTTTTAGCTTTTTTTTCGAGGATTTGATGATTACAATACTCAGTCTCGCTATGACAACCCTGTGTTCACTAATCCCTGTATCCGTTTTGATTCTCTTTATTAACTCAGGATTATTTGTTGGTAAGAGGCCAAGTGTGTTTTCACAACTGTTTACTATTCGCGTGGGCAGATGAACTAACTGCTCGAAATAATTTTCAGAGAATGTGTTTAGCACAATTTCGGATGATGTTTTGTGCATACCTCAGGAATTAAACATGTATTTTTGCAAACATATCGAGGGTAAATTAATGTTACCACCAACTATTAATCGTATGAGTCAGGTACGTGTTTGAAGTCAAACTCAAGTTTTCTTTGAACCTTTCAGCAACTGTATAATCTGAATTGGATGGTCGGTAAAAGGATCCAATTATTATTTTATTCCGGTTGCCGACAATGACGTCTGTCCATACTAACTCACAGGAAGTATCTACTTCAATTTCGCGACAAGCTAAACTACTTCTAACAGCAACAAACACGCCACCGCCAACTGTGTTTAACCTATCCTTTCGGAACACTATTAGGTTCTTCGCAAAAATTTCGGCTGAGCTTGTTATATCTGGCTTTAGCCAGCTTTCAGTGCCTATAACAATTTAAGCATCAGTGCTTTCTATTAGCGCTTGGAGCGCTGGTACTTTCCCAACACAGCTACGACAATTTACAACTGCTATACCAATGGTTCCTGTATCTACGTTCTTCCTGTGTTCATCCTGCACCCTCTGTGACTGAAGCCCTTCTTGTGTTTTCCCGAGACCCTCTCACCTAAAAAACCGCCCAGTCCACGCCACACAAACCCTGCTACCCGTGTAGCCGCCTCCTGCATATAGTGGACACCTGACCTATTCAGCAGAACCCGAAACTCAGCCACCCTTTGGCGCAAGTCGAGGAATCTGCAGCCTACACGGTCACAGAACTGTCTGAGCCTCTGATTCAGACTCTCCACTTGGCTCTGTACCAGAGGTCCACAATCGGTCATGTCGACTATGTTTGCAAATGGTCAGCTCTGCTTTAATCTTGCAAGTAAGACTGGCAGCCTTTACCACTTCTGTTAGCCGCTCGAAACCAGAGAGAATATCTTCTGATCCAAAGTGACACACATCATTGGTACCGACGTGAGCAACCACCTGCAGTTGGCTGCACCCTGTGCTTTTCATGGCATCCAGGAGAACCCTTTCTACATCTGGAATGACTCCACCTGGTATGCACACGGAGTGCACATTGGTTTTCTTACCCTTCTTGTCAACCAAGTCCCTAAGGGGCTCCATAACACGCCTAACGTTGGAGCTCTCAACTACCAATAATCCCACCCTCTGAGATTGCCCGGATCTTGCAGGCTCAGTGGTTTCCTCTGAAACAGGACAGGCGACAGCATCTGTCTCAACAACAGTATCAGCCACAGACAGCACCCAGAACCTGTTTGTCAAACAAACTGGGGGTGTCTTATGTGCGGCTGCCTTCAGAGTCTTTTGCCACTTGCTTCACTCCGGGGCGACCTCCCACTAGACCAAAGGTGAGGGGTCAGCCTCAGTGCAAGCAGTAACTGGGCTGGCCACCAGTGAGGACTGATCGGAGGACTCGGACGTGCGTGACGTCCGTTGGATCCCCACAGCTGGCCGACAACAGTGATGCCCATCCACCACAGCCTCAAGCTGTGTAACCGAAGCCGTCACAGACTGAAGCTGAGAGCGAAGTGTCACCAACTTGGCTCGCATCCGCACACAAAAATCGCAGTCCCTGTCCATACTAAAGACTATGGAAAACTAAACTATGCAGTTAAATGGGCTATCGGCTCCTGCTGCGCAACTCTACTGTACACCTTGACGAAAACGCAGAAACTGTGTCTAATAATACGCAGATATTCAAAAACCTAACTACCGAAGAACTCAGGTGAAATTAAATAATTCCCCCTTGATTAGGAACTTGTAATATGTCACAAAATCGGTTTACTTTCCGACGCAAACGAAAACGCGAGAACAGTGGTTATTAGATATTAAATTTACATGCATAAACTCAAGAAACTAAACTATTAAAGCACACAGATGGCATAAAATTCGCTCCTGGTTAGGAACTCGTAAATGTCACAAAATTGGTAACTTCCCTGTTTCTGCGTCTGTCTTGGTCAGTTACTACTGCCTGACTCCATTCTCAGCATCAACAGAACAGGCTCTGCTAACGGTATAACTTTGCAGAACAGTAACAGGTGCACACGTGTAACGCTTTTGAATCGGTTGTGAATAAATAGTTTCCACTATTTATGTTCCAACCCTTGTATGATAGGTGTTCAATGTAATTAATTCCACAGACAAAACTTTGGTGTGTTTGTGTCGTGGTGTGTAGTTTGAAATTGTGTGTGTACACTGAAATTGGTGGTTTTGTCTAGTGCTCACATGTTAATAAATTTATTTGTGTGATTTACATGTACTTTGTTGTTGCAGAGCACAAGGAGGTTACTTCTTTCTATCCATAATTTGAAACCTCCCACGCTTTGATTAATCAGATTTAGAGGTAATCAATATGAAATAATCTATGAAGTGTGGTTAAATTTCAATCTAAAAATTAATGAATCAATCATGCTTCTAATACAAAGTCCATATCAGACATCCTACTTCACCCTGTCTCAGAAAGATGTGTAGAAGAATTTGGATTGGATAAGATTAGATTAGATTAGTTTTTCGTTCCATAGATCCATGCTGAGGAGATCCTCGTGGATGTGGAACATGTCAACTTCTTTTTTTTTTCTTTTGCTGTTATGGAGTAAATATGCCTAACCAAAAAGCTTATCGCGAACGTTTGGAATCCTCGTGACCAACCGAGAATAAAATGTGTAGCAGCAACACAAAGTCTTCATATTACTGTAAGAAACTAGATTTTCGAAGTTGCTGTGTAATTTGTTGGAATCATGTCTACGAAAAAAAAAATTATTACAAACTTAGGATAGCTGTTATTTCAGCTGCAATTGGTGAGATCTGAAATGTGATCTTGGCCTAGCTGGCTGACTGATATCACAATCTATGACACTTTCAGCTTTACAACTCTGGCCTCTAAAAGAAGCAGCTGTGGGCGAGGTCGAATCAGAACAATAAAGATCTGAACAGAAAGTCGTTGTCCTTGTCAACACATTGAAAATATGTAGGCCATGCATATATGACTACACAATGAAAGCAGAGTGTGTCAGCAGATACCTACCTACAAAGGGAAGCCCCTGGAAGATCTACATAGGCCATGGCAGAGAACTCAGTTAGTGTATGACAGACACCTAATGAACTATTCTTCTTCTATACAGACCTAGAGAATAAGCAAGAAAGAGGGAAGGGTATCCTATCAGTGACGAACTCGTCAGACATTGAATGTAAGTTCACATTAGATAGAATGGGGAAAGAAATTGGCTAATACTTTTCTTTTAAAAAATCCTGGAATTTGGCTGAATCAAAGTAAGGAAAAAAGGAAGCTCTAAATCATGAAGGTGGAAAGGAGATTAGGATTACCATTTTCCTGAATGTGTCAGTTGTCTTTTTCATGAATGTGCATCTACTATCTTATCACTGTGCACTCTACTAACAACACTGTTTGTATAGGGAGAGGGGGAATAAGGGACGAGTTTCGTCATGAATGTACCATGGGCAATGGCAAGTGATACAGTTTCTGCCTGAGAGCCACACTGCTCAAACATTTGGTGCCGTAAGATGAGGTGTGAATGATTACAGTGCTAAGACGTTATGGTACACATGTTGTACATCTTCACAGCATTCTACTCTACGAAAGAGATTCCCCAGCCTATTCGAAGACCATTCTTGCTCTCAATTCCTTAGCCAACCTTTCAACAAGATAATATTCAATGTCATCAACCCATACCTTGTGATCAAGTAAAGTTACACAGTGGTAAGACAATAAACTTGCATTTAGGCAGGTGACAGTTTCAATCCCCATCTGGTCATCCAGGTTTAGGTTTTCCGTGATTTCATTAAATCATTTGTGGTAAATGCCAGGATGATTCCTATAAAAGTTACATAGTTAATTTCTTTTCCCTTAGCTCTCCAATGCAAGGTTCTGCTCCACCTTTAACTACCATGTAATCAGTGGGTTATTAAACTCTAATCTTGATTTCTTCCTGTTTTTCAGAACTAGTGTAACAGTAGCAACTTTATCAGATGGGACAAACTGCACTGTGCATAGACACTTCTACCACATAATAGTTGAGAGAAGCATGTAGCAATTGAAGCTGTCCCATACTTTTTTAAATTGTGTTTTCCTGGAGGAAAATAATGAACCTGCATTTCAACTGCATACATTTTTCAATTAAAAGAGTAAACAGTTTGAAAAGGTGGCATGAAGTGATGAGATAGTTGAAAAAACAAGTTATCTTAATGTAATGACGCTGTTTTCTGAGAGGAACATAGTGGCATTCATGCAGGGTTACATATGAAATTGGACCGAGCGAGGTGGCGCAGTGGCTAGCACACTGGACTCGCGTTCGGGAGGACGGCGGTTCAATCCCGCGTCCAGCCGTCCTGATTTAGGTTTTCCCTGATTTCCCTAAATCCCTAGAGGCAAATGCCAAGATGGTTCCTTTGAAAGGGCATGACTGACTGCCTTCCCCATCCTTCCCTAATCCGATGAGACCAATGACCTCGCTGTCTGGTCTCCTTCCCCAAACAACCCAACCTATCCCATATGAAATTGGTGTAACTATAGTTCAGTTGTTGACAAATTTCTAAATGCTTGATGATCAGCAATGTGTAACATGCATAGGCCGAGTAGGATTATTAGGAAGAAAGAGAGATTACAGTAAGAAGCTGATTTTAGAGGCATAGGTTGCAGGAGAGAACTTTTTGGTGACAATTGAGGGGTTTGAGTATTGGGACATGAACTTATTGTGATTTTGAAAGGAACTAGATCCAGTTGCATGGTACCTGACGTGCGAGATCTGGTATAAGTGAAATGAGAAACGTATTGGCACTCAAATTGGTGAATATATCTATGAAAACTGAGTAGAAAATATCTTCAATTGTGCTATGAGGAGTAATGCATAAATGGGCCAACTGGAGACTGCTAGTTTAGGTTTGGTGGGAGGAAGTATTTTTGTTGCAGTTATTTTTGTTCAAACAAGAGAATGGCACTGAGAGTAGCCCAGATTAATCCCTTCAAGAATTAATGAGGGATTTCAACACTTTGGAGCCGATACGTATAGTTTATTAGACATATATGCAGAGATGACAAAATATCATTTCTCACCTCCTTTTGCCGGGTGTGGTGCTGCAAATCGACATGGCATGGGCACAACAAGTCCTCCAAAGTCCGCTGCAGAAATATTGAGTCATGCTGCCTCTACAGCCGTCCATAACTACGAAAATATTGCTGATGCAGTATTTTGTTTGCAAATTGACCTTTCCATTATACCCCAACGATGTTCGATAGGATTCGTGTCAGAAGATCTGAGTGACTAAAACATTGACTCAAATTGTTCAGAATTTTCTTCAAACCAATCATGAACAGTTGTGGCGCATTGTAATCCATAAAAATTTCATCATTGTTTGGGAACATGAAGTCCGTGAATGGCTGCATATGGTCTCCAGATAGCTGAACGTAACCACTTCCAGTCAATGATCAGTTCATTCTGACCTGAGAATTCAGTCCCTTCCATGTAAACACAGCCCACACTGTCATGGCGCCACCACCAGTTTACACAGTGCCTTGTTAACAACTTAGGTCCGTGGCTTCATTGATCTGCACCACACTCGAACACTACCATTAGTTCTCACCAACTGAAATCGAAACTCATCTCTCCAGGCCACTTTTCCAGTCATGTAGGGTCTAACGGATATAGTCACGAGTCCAGGGGAGGTGCTGCAGGATATGTCGTGCAGTTAGCAAAGGAACTCACGACCTTCTCTTGCTGTCACAGCCCATTAACGCCAGATTTCGCCGCACTGGCCTAACGGATACGTTCGTCGTATGTCCCACATTGATTTATGCGATTATGTCACGCAGTGTTGCTTGTCTATTAGCACTGATAACTGTATGCAAACGCCACTGCCATCGGCCACTGTGTTGTCTGTGGTGAGAGACAACAACTGAAATTTGGTATTCTTGGCAAACTCTTGATACTGTGGATCTCAGAAAACTGAATTTCCTTGCTATTTGCGAAAGTGAATGCCCGAAGCGTGTAGTTCCAACTTCCATCCACTTTCTAAGTATCTTAATTCCCATTGTGCGTCCATAACCACACCAGAAACCTTTTTATGTGAATCACCTGTCTGAAAGTGACAGCTCTGTCAATGAACCGCTCTTTTACACCGCCTGTGGGCGATGCTACCATCGTCTGTATATGTATATATAGTCAGTCATCTCATGAATTTTGTCACATCTATGTACATGAGTTTTTACTAGTCTATGAAGCGACGTCTGTTAAGCTGCGTACGATAAAAGGAAGGAAGACTAATTGAATTTTAAGACACAGGTGATGACAAGGTCATTAGAGTTGGAGCAATCTACAAAACACCTTGTAAGACAGTATGCTCAGAACAGATATCCGTTTGAATCCCTGCTGTGACATGAGGCGATCTGTCTTCTAAATACTGATGTAAGACTAAATACTGAGAACAACAGGTTGCTTCTATATAATGCGTTAAGTGTTGTGGGTTACTCAATGAATTTGTAATGATTTCATATATTTGATACTACACACAAGACGGAAGTTAGCACCACGTCACTCTTCTTAGCCCAATACTGAGTGGTAAATGTGAGGTATATTACTATATTTAAAGAAATGGTAATGATAGTAATGTTTATTAATTGTAGAAGCTAAACTAATAACTGTTGTTCATGATAAAGTGTGTAAGGCAAATTTTCTACTCTGCTGATAAATCGAAAGAAACTTTTTTCTCTGCTGTAGAGCTGTGTTTTTTAATTGTTAAAACAGGTTAGCAATGAAAAATTTTTAATTTAATTGTCTTATTATTTATGCACAGTGTAAGGTTTTTCATGGGCCAGGCATGTTAAAACCTAAGTAATTTTTTTGCTTTCGGGTATTTGACCTCCTTTTTGGAAGAACACTCATAGAAATATGCCCAATTCTTCAAGTATCCTTCGCAATGTGTCACAAAATCAAGGAAATCAATAAAATAAGGATTAACATTCCGCAAAATCACAAAATCCGCTACTATAACGGGATTGAGTGAGACGAAAATAGATTTCCGGACGCCACTTAAGCTTCCACTAAACGTCAACATGAAAATTTTCTTTGCGAGAATCCATGCAGTACCCCTCCCGTTCCCTTCCATCGATGGTCTGTGTGAATGTCGCAATTTGAACAGCTTTGTTAATTGTCTTTTCGTTTCTTTCTATTCAGTGATGAGAACCAACTTTAAAATCTGGTAGATTATCGCCCGTTTACTTCGTGATATCGATATTGAAATTATCTGTATTTGGGATTCTCTTTACAAAGAGTTTCATTTATTTATTTTGATCTTGCTGGAATTGTTCATTACATTGTTTTTATGTTGTTTTGCTCGTTTGTATTATGAAATTACATGCCACAGTTTCGTAATGCATAACTATGCCCTGTTATGTTAAAAGTGTGCTGTGATGTTAATCAGAAAAGTTGCGCTTGCAGTTTCTGGCGGTGTAGATAGTGCCGTTGCCGGTATTTATTTAAAATCGAAAGGTATGTAACAGGTAATTCTTTAAGTATCAACTTCTTGATCAGGATATCAGAATTTTGAGCACGATAAGAATAGCGAAATTAATAGGCAGCATCATTAACTTGAAATCGTTACCCACAATAGCGCAGTATAGTTTTGCAGAAAATCCTATCGCAAGAACACCATAACGTGTTAATGTACCAATGAGATATATAATTTTGCTGGCGTACATATTGATGAACACTTAAAGTGGGGAAACCGTACAGTAGATTTGCTACAGACATCAAGAAACAAGGCTCCAGGATTGATTCTCAATCAGTTTATGGGTAGGCGTTCTTGACTAGATATTATTAGGGCCATATGTGCTACCGCAGGGATTAATGGGTACTCGTTATATCCGCTTTCTGAAGAACACACCACTTATCTTGCTGGAGAATGTGCCATGTCAGGACAATCTGCAGATGTGTTTCATGCATGAACCACCTGCACATTTTCTTTGCATTGTGCGTCAGCACCTGACGAATACATTTGAAAACCGGGTGCTTGATTGGTATTCTTTTTGTCATGAGGTTTGTTCTGGATATATTAAATACAGGGGTAAGTTGGGTGGCCCTTGGTTAGTTGTAGAGATTGGCGAGTCACAGTTTGGGAGGAGAAAGTATCGGAGGGGCAAGCCTGTGGTTGGTATATGGGTGTGGGGGGCTGTGGTATCAGGGGCTGTGTGTTCAGAATGTGTTTTTAGGGTGGTTGAGCATAACACAAAAAGGGAGTTAGTGGGTTTGATTCAGGAATATGTAGAAGAGGGTAGTACTGTAGTTTCGGATGGGTTTTCTTCTTATAGCGAGTTGGGTCGGGAGGGGTACCTGCATGTACTATTTAACCACAGTGTCGAGTTTAAAAATTATGAGAGTGGGGCCTGTAGTAATACTATAAAGGGGTTTTGGGGGGCTGTTAAATCTGTTATTGGGAGGGGGAAGAGGTGCTCTTTTAACCTTCAGGCTCATTTAGATGAGTACTGTTGGCGGAAGAGCGTCCCTGAGGGCTATTGTATTTTTAGGGTTTTTTTAAGAACGGTGAGTAAGATGTATAGGCCGAAGGTTGTAGGTTAGTTAGGTGAGAGGGTGGGGGTGTTGGCTGTGGCTTGGGGGGGGGGGGGTTGGTAAGTTTTTGGAAGGTAGGTGGGGGGTGGGGGTGGTCATGGATTTTTGATTTTGTTGTGGAGGATTTGTTTTGTTGTAATTTTTTTTAGTTGTAGTGTGTGATTCTTATTTTTTTTTGTTTTTGGTTATTATTTGTTTCAAAGTCTTTGATTTTTTTGGGGGGGGGGAGAGGAGGTTGGGAATTTTATTTGGTTGTGGTTTATTCTGTTGGTGTGTTAGTGTGTATAGTGGTGTTTGTGTGTGTGGCTGGGTGTGATTGTGGTGTCTGACCTAGAGGGCAGTGCCAGAGCTTTTTTGTGGTGAGTTGTTTTGTTTGTGTTTATTTTTTTGTCTGTTTAGATGGTTGGGTGGTTATGTGTGTGTGTGTGGGGGGGGGGGTGGTTGTTGATATTTGTGATTTGGTATTGTGAGTTGCTGTCGATCTTTATAAGTGAAGGGAAGTATTCAGTTTCAATGCTTGGTTGTGGCTGTGGGTGGTTTTGTTTGTTGATCTATATAGGTCAAGGGGAAGTGGTAGATTCCAATTTTGTTGGTTTGTTGTGTTATTTGAGGGAGTGATGATTGTGGATGTGGTTGTAGTTTTGGGTTTCATGATTTGGTATAGGTATTTTCTGTTGACCTATTTAGGTCAAGAGAAGTGTTCGATTCCAGTGGATATTGTTTTTAGTTGATTTTGGGAAGGTTGTGGTCATTTTGTTTTATAATTTTTGTCGTTTGGTTTAGTGGCGTGTGTTTATTTTTAGTTTGTCCCCACCCACAAACCTCCATTTTCCCTGCTTGTCCCATTAGTTTCATTATATTTTTGGAGGAATATGTGTTTGATGGTTTTTCGATCTATATTTGTGTTGTCATGTTTATGTAATGACATCGTAGTCGCGATATGGGAGTTGTTGTGAATGGTTGTTTCCGCCATATTGGTGACGTCATTGGTCAAAGCAGACGGGTGGAATCGGACATTTCCGTTAACCTTGATTCACCATAGTAATTACTCCCTTCCTATACTATCTAGGAAGAAAGATTTCATGACTCCTCTGTATGTGCCTGAATTTCTCAAATTTTACCTCCTTAGTAATTACAGTAGATACATTTTAAGTTTGAGTAAATAATGTGTTTCCTAACTGCAGTTGGAGTGTGAGTTCTTGGTACTTTGAAAGTACCAGGCATTTTAATGTTGCATTCAGCAGCAGGTCGGTTGTGAAGGTAAATTAGATGTCGTGGAACTGCAGTAACAATTTGAAAAAAAAGTATTGTCTTATACATTAAAATATGTGATAAAGAACAATACTTTCCCACTTACGACAAAGAGAATCAAAAGGCAAGCAAAACATTGGGTAAGAACAGACATAGTACAGAACAGTCTGTGTGGATATTGATCGGTGCAAGGCAGTTAAGAATTCTGGATCTGAGAATGCACTCTACAAAAATTATTTGCTAGTTAGAAAAATCTTCTAAAATATTAGAAAGAAAAATAACCTTGTAAAATATTAGAAAGAAGAATAACATATTAATTTATTGAAGAAATCTAAAATTTTTGTAAGGCTGCATGGGGCATGTCACTAAATATAAAAGGTGGCTTCCGTCTTTCATAACTCCTTGGTGTAACAGAAAATTCATTTGAGAAAATTATGAAATTAGCAGACAGAAATTCTAGCCAGTGCTTACTGTCAGGAGCAATGTCAGTAATGCACTGCTGATAGACATGTACAAAAGTATATGCACTAGCCTAGATTTCAGAACTAATAGTTTCTTCATTGAGGAAGAGAGAGGGGTAGACTGGTAAAGGTTAAAAAGAAGGAGCAGGTCAATCAGACTCCATGATGAGAGAGAACCTCCTGTTGTGAGGATGTAGGGAGACAAAAATTATTATTTAGATTTTCCTGAGTTGTACTAAGGAAAATATTTTATGAAATTTCCTGAGTCACTGATGGAAGTGATTAATAATTTTCTCTCTTCTTGTGATTTTTCAAGCTTCTGAAATCTGTGTAGGCCTCCTACAGAAAACCTTAACTCTTTAAGTTCGTTTTCCATTCTTAAATTACTGATACCTCCAATGTAATAAAGCCAATGCCTTGCAACACATCAACAAAATTGAATCAAACATTATGACAACTGTATAAAGTGGGCCAGTATGGGATTTTGTTTTTGTATTTTGTTTTTTTTACAAAGGGGAAAGTCTACATCAAATGCAATGTGGAAATCAGAAACAGAGATGACTCAAACTCATGGAAAAAAGAAGAGTGCCCAAGGTAGTGATCGTAGTGGGGCACCTGATTGCATTTTCCGCGAGGTCCTGTTTAGCAAGACGATCTGCTATGGACTTTGTTAGGTTGCCGTGACCACTTAAATCATAGCTTGAAAACAGAAAATGTGTTGTACCAGTGCAGTGTACACTTAAGGGCATTAAAATTACAATATGATGAAGAAAACATGCAGAAAGTATTAAATTGGCCGGAAATGCTTGGATGTGGAAACGATTAGCATTTCAGGGCACAGGAGTAATGCCGTCTACATTCTGTATATAAGGAAAGACTACTCATTAAGAAATCATATCTCAATGTAGGTTGATTGTGAGAAGATTGTATTATCCCTTGTGTAAGAAGGACTATTAACCAGTGTGTTTGAACCTGTTGGACAGTGACAGTATCGTGACCCTTTCAGGCTATGGTTTATTGTTCTGCAATATTGCTGCTTTGATTTTGAGCATACTAAATGCTATGCTGCAAGTCAAGTATCTACACAGACAGTGAGACGATTTCTGGAGCACTGTAAGCTGTTGGCACAGTGACCATTATTGGGGGGGGGGGGAGCTTCCTTTGATGTAGCAGCAGAGTGTCCCAATGACGACACTGGCCACAGGATGCAACTTGTCATCTTTTCAGACTACTTATGGTTTTGCGTGCAGCATTGCCATAGTTGAAAACAAATAAGTTGCCAGGTCTGGGTGGAATCCCAGTTAGGTTTCACAGAGTACTCTGCGGCATTGGACCTTTACTTAGATTGCATTTGTCAGGAATTTCTTGCCCAGCACAAAGTCACAAGCAACTGGAAGAAAGTGCAGGTGACTCATGTATATAAGAAGGGTAAAAGAACAGACCTGCAAAATTACAGACCCATCTCTTTAACAATGTTTTGCTGTAGAGTTCTTGAACATATTCTCAGTTCAAGTATGATAAATTTCCTTGAGACAGAAGAGCTTCTGTCCACAAATAAGCATGGTTTTAGGAAGCCTTGTTCATGTGAAACTCAGCTTGCCTTCACTCACATGATATCCTGTGAACTGTTAATGAAGGCCAACAGGCAGATTTAATATTCCTAGATTCTTGAAAAAGTTTGACAAGGTGGCCCACAACAGGTTATTAACAAAGGTATGAGCATATGGAATAGGTTCACAGAGATGTGAGTGACTGGAAGACTTGATAGGATCCAGTATGTTGCCCTCAACAGTGAGTGTTCAACAGAGAAAAGGTTGTCATCAGGAGTGCCCCAGAGAAGTGTGATAGGACAGTTGTTATTCTCATGGTATACACGTATGATTTGACGAACAGGGTGAGTAACAAGCTGCAGCTGTTTGCCAATTATGCTGTGATGTACAGGAAGATGTCATTGTTGCGTGACGGTAAATGGATATAAGATGACATATACAAAATCTCTTGTTGGTGTGGTGAATGGCAGCAAGCTCTAAATGTAGAAAAATGTAAGATAATGCAGATGAGTAGGAAAAACAATAGAATAATGTTCGAACACAGCATTAGTAGTGTGCTACTTGACACAGGTGGATTACATATCTAGGTGTAACATTGCAAAGCTATATGAGACGGAACAAGCATGTAAGGTTTGTAGTGTGGAAGGCAAATGGTCAACTTCGGTTTATTGGGAAAATTTTAGAAAAGTGTGGTTAATCTGTAAAAGGAGGCTATGTAGAAGACCATTGTGATGCATTCTTGAGTACTGCTTGAGTGTGTGGGATCCTCGCCAGGTTTGTTTAAAGGATGACGCGAAGCAATTCAGAGGTGAGCTGCTAGGTTTGATCTATACACAGATATTGTGGAAATGCTTTGGGAACTCAAATGAGAGCCCCTGGAGATAAGATGACATTTTTGATGAACACTATTGAGAAAATTTAGAGAACCAGCATTTGAAACTGACTGCACAATGAGCCTACTGGCATCAATGTACATCGTGTGTAAGGACCACAAACATAAGAGAAATTAGGGCTCATACAGAGGCATATACACAGTAGTTTTTCCCTTGCTCTATTTGTGAATGGAACAGGAAGGTGAATGACTAGCAGTGGTACAATGTACCCTTTGCCATGCACCGTGTGGTGGCTTTCAGAGTATGTACGTAGATGTAAATGTCGTATCGATGTGTGAAGACTCAAAAGAGAATGAACATCACCAGATTGCATTTGTCATGTTTATGAGAGCGAAGGTTTGTGGTGCCATTGGAAGAAGGAAGATTAGGGTTTAATGTCCCGTTAACAGCAAGGTCATTGGAGATGGGGCACTAACTTGGATTGTTCCAAGGCTGGGGGTGGTATCTGGCTGTACCCATTCAAAGGAACCATCCCGACATTTACGTGGAGTGGTTTAAGGTAATCACTAGTGACACTGGGTACACAACACAGCACAATTGTCTGTGATTCACATAGCTGGTAATTTGAACAGCAGCCACAACATTTTTGCTTGTGGCTGTTCCCTATCTTTGAGGTCTCTGTGACATTACGTTTCAACCACATGTTTCCCATGCTGTCTTTACCTTTCTCAATACTGAAAGCGCTAGACTGTTGCCCAGGCTAGCGTGTTCTTCAGATCTCACACCCACTGAAAACATCCGGTCATGGGTTGCAGAGAGACTGGCATGCCACCACTTGCCAGCCACTAAAGTTGATAAACTCTGGCATAGGTGAAGCACTGTGGAATGACATACCTGTATCTATCATACAGCTCAGTTTCGCTCAATACCCAGCCAAATGATAGCCATTATTGCTGCTAGATATGACAGATTTGTGTAAAAAATCATATACTATTACTATGTTGCAGTATGTGCACAGTAAGTAAAATCTCTTTGTTCACTATCCTTCCTAATTTTGCAATATGAATAGCCAGCTGTGTACGTGAACGGGAGAGCATAACATTTCATATGTAATGGATCTTCAGTAGTTTCTCTGTTCCTGCTAAGTTTTGTTCAACAGTGTGATTTCAAATTTTGCAATTTGCAGATGATCTAATTTTGTTTTGCAAAGTGAACAATGCTGTTGCCACAACACAAGTTCCTGTCCTTTTCTACAAGGACAATAACTTATTTGACTGGAATAAATTGAAAATACAGTGCATTGCATGACATGGAAGTGGTGGTTAATGCAGAAATTGCTAAACTATTGTATCACATGCAAGAAACGAACTAGTTAAGGATGCTCAATAAACGGGTGTTATTGCTTTTCATGTCAGAAGCTTCAATATAAAGAAAAATAAAAAATAAGTTAAAGAACACACAAAATGAGTTACTTAAACATTTCTGACTGTTAGTGCATGGAAAACTACACCATAGATTACCAGAAGTGTGAAACCTCAGTAGAGTTAAGAGCTGCCTGAAATAGATCTTACTCGGTGGTGGACTGGCACCAGAGTAAGTGGTTCATGCTTTGAGCATCTCTGCAGTTGCAGTAGGTTGTAACAATTGGAAATCTCCTTTTTTTTCATTGCACATGGATCCACTAGCTCCAGTATCCCACTTCTCTTGGTGATAAGGAGGGATATTTTCCGGTGGTTGGGGCCATCTAGGATTATTTATTGTTTGTTATTTCTGCATTTTCATTCTTGCTTTTGATGAAGTCATTTGCAATATGCTGATGGTTTTCATTTACTGTTTCCTGAATATTAGTCTCAGGACAGTTGCTACATGATCATATAATGGATGAATGGACTTGATGCCCAGCTTTGTTCTTTCCACACTGTCAGCAATTTAGTGGTGGATGTTTGGGGGAGCACTACCTGTCTGCTGACTGCTGATACATTTTGGCAAGTGGTGTAGACCACAAACATAGTTTGTGGCTTGGAGACCCATGTACTTCTGATCAGCTTCCTAAGGATGTTTTTTTGGGTTTCCACTTTCAGTCTTGTGGTATAGCTATGCTGCTCATATGACAAGGTGCAGTCAAGTGTTTCGGATGTTGTATAGTATCCAATTGCACTCCTCGGCAAGAGCTCCCAAGGCAATGGTGTTCATGTCTGTGTTTTAGCTGATACAAGATTTATTTTTATCAAAACTATGATATTATTAACAAAAATAGAAAAATCACCCTGAATTTTGATAGATATTGGATGTTCATTTGACATATATATCACATCATTGTTCAGAAGATCGTTCAGATCAGATTATGTAAACTGACACCTATAGTAAGGCTCCATCATGAAAGTACGGAACCAAAAGTTATAAATTTAATTGAAACATTTTCATTACA
This sequence comes from Schistocerca piceifrons, assembly GCF_021461385.2. Taxonomy (NCBI): domain Eukaryota; kingdom Metazoa; phylum Arthropoda; class Insecta; order Orthoptera; family Acrididae; genus Schistocerca; species Schistocerca piceifrons. The sequence continues at coordinate 692,407,705 of NC_060149.1, forward strand.
TGGGTGAAATTTATTGAGGGTGTCAAATTAGCGTCTTTGAACTACAGTTATTCTAGCAACACTTGTGTTAATTTAAAATGTACATATTCAGCAGTGAAACTGTCAATGAAACTTCTTAAGAGAATATGTGTTTTTAATCCACTGTGACAAATTATATTCTGGTAACTTCATATCTTTAACCATTAAAGTAATACATTCTGCCTAATGATGTTCATTTAGGTACACCAACAGCACATAAAATGTGACTTTTCATGCTTTCCCGGCGGATCTGTTGCAAATACACTTCTTGGGTTTGCCACCGGATCATATTGTGTAACTCACAATATTTCATCTATGCAACTGCTCGACATTATAAGCTGCTGCTGCTGCTGCTGCTGCTGCTGCTAGGCGTGACTGATGATAATCGCTCGGCGGCATCGGAATTTCTCATGCCGGCAGTACGTGTGTGCAGGAAGACTCTGGTAGTTGGAGGAAAGCGGCACTCCTGGTGCCCCCTGCTGGGAGCCACAGAAAGGCCATCAGCGTGTGTGCTATGGGCAATGGCTGTGCTGCCGGACGCTCCTGCAGTTAAAGTCTGAACTAAATCTCCGTTGTGCATTGTGTCACTTGATGAATCGGAAGTTCTTTTTTTCGCTGTTTTGATTTAGGGGCAGCCAGTGCTGGATTCCAGGCAGCACTTAGTTGAAAACCTGCATCCCTGTTGATAAGATCGTCCACTGTATGGATATGTATGGCCTCCTTAACAACAGTCCCAGAAAGATGATACTGGGGATAAAATTTCCATCTGTTCATAAAGCGTACTATGTCCCGTGTCTAGGCAATGCTCCGCTACCGCTGATTTATCAGGTTGCCTCAGCATCAGTAGAAAAATTTTTAAAGCTTTTTCTGTTCTTATATTGAGAAGCACATCCACCAGTGAAATAATACATTTTCTTCACTTGTGGGAAGTGCTCTGCCAGCCACATAACCATTTCTTTCTGGACTGAATTCCCATATCATTACTTATAAGGCAGTGGTTCGCTATTACCAATGTACTTTTTTCGTTTACCACATAAACACACAGAGGATGGATTGTACAGCTGCTTCTTGTCCAGTGATAACTCTGCATTTCATTCTGAATTACAAAACAGTAGTTTTCAGCAAAGTGCATTAACAGAATTGCTTTTTCTGGGGTTAGATTTTCTTTCAATATTTTCAATGACACTTAGATTAAATGAGTGTGGTTTAAGTGCCTGTAATTTTGTTACCAACAATATATATTCACCAACAGTTGCAAACTGCTTTACCAATTCTGCCCGATCATCCGTGTTTATCTAGTGGCAGAACTGAATTTCATCATCAGCCACAAGCAAGTGTTTTCCGCATCCAAAAGGGGACACACACACACACACACACACACACACACACACACACACACACAGAAAGGAGTACATTTCTCTTTAAGTTGCAAAGGAATTCTCACACACACACACACACACACACACACACACACACACACACACACACACACACACACACAGAAAGGAGTACATTTCTCTTTAAGTTGCAAAGGAATTCTAACTTTGTCTTTTGCTCCTGGTAACATTCAAGTATATTTGTCATTTTGGTAGAAATCGGTGACAATCTTTACCACTTCATCAGCAATAACTTCCCTGTTTTTGGTTTAGAGATTGATAAAATACCTATTTCTGTTTTCAGTTTCCTTGCTTGTCAAACCACATACTCACTCACATTGAATTCTGACAGTTTTCTTTTGACCAGGAAGGCAGAGTTAAAGTTCAAATTTGAGTTTTTTCAGGTACTCTTACACTAGCCACTTTTTTATTTCATTAACAATATCATGGCATCAAAATCTTGAGCTTTGTTAACAATTTCATCATCAAATTTTTCTTCTCTGCAGTCAAAATCTTCAGTACTGCAATCAATGCCCGACACACTTTTCTTTCCAAAACATGCTTCACTGTTTCTAGCTTCTTTTTGCCATATGTAGCCTTGCTGTGATTTGGAATGGAGTGAAGTGTTAAGGGAGAGCACCCAATATCATATAAAGTTTTATTTGCATCCTCGATACTTTGTCTTTTTAGTACTGATTCATGAAATTCACTTCTGGGTCATCTGTGGCATCACTTTCATTTCTTATCACTGATGTTAGTTTTCTGTTCAAAAATTTTACGACGTGTTGTGCACAGTTTTTAGCCTGGCTTTACATAGATTCTTTTTGCACTTAATGTTTTAGACAAAGACAAGCAAACTGACCTCAAAGATTTTTGGACTGTGTGTCTGTGTTTTTTGAAAGCTTCACAAGTTCTCTGATGACTTTCAAATACTTTTAAGTAATATTATCTAGTCAAATGAAAGGAAATAAATTTTCACACTTAAATTCAACTAGCCTACCTAGAATGGGTTATACTTAAATATGCTAATTTGATACCCTTGCATCTGAAGCAGCGAGACAGTGAGTGGATGACCAGTTCCCATCACACCAAACAGTATTTTGATTTCAGATATGTGTGTCAATTAGCAGAAGACCCATTAAAATTTTTATTTTATTAGAAAGCTTAAAATGTAGGCGATTATTTAAGACCAAAATTAGGTTCCCAGCAGGTTGGAGAAATGTGACACAAGCATTTCTCCACATCCTCGCAATTTTCCTGAAATCGAAAATTGACATACATTAATATTTTTTAAAAATTTCCATTGTGACTTTACTGCTTCAATAAATGGATATCTGTTGACTATATGCCTTACTTCTGGGGGGGGGGGGGAATAAAAATCAAAAGCTCCATAAACACCAGGGTTATGGGCAGTTATGTAGATAAGTACCATTTTGCATTGATATCGTTGCAGAGCCCAGTTATCAGAATGTCACGGCATTTAAAATTCGATATAAAATAAAGTTGTAGTCTGAGATGAAAATGAGTTTGCAGAAGTTCCTGTGTTATAAGTATAAGCAAATGTGCATAGTTTTGTGAAAATCTGAAATAGAGGTTACAAATCCTTGAATTATAGCGTGTTTTGATGTGGAATGAGCCTTATGTAATAGTAGTAGTAGTAGTAGTAGTAGTAGTAGTAGTAGTAGTAGTTGTTGTTGTTGTTTCATTTATCTATCACTTTTTGAAGGATATTGGACATGTAAAAGCATTACAGTTTAAGAACAACAGAGTAATGTATTTCACATATACAGGTGTCTACATTCTTACCGATCTAATTTGACAAGGATGGGACAAGTAGTCATCTGTGGCTTTATAGTAGGAATGTGAAGTAATTTAGGTAAACCACAGAAAACCTAAATCAGAATTGCCAAATGTAGATTGACATCTCCATCCTTCCGAATTCAAGGCCTGTCTGTTTAAACCAGTGCTACATCAATTGATTTATCCCAAATGTACCATATTGTTTTGCTAGTAAGTTATTTAATAATGTAATGGGCTAATGCTACACTGCTCATTTCTCGCTATCAGTCTCTGCACTCACTATTTTATAATGTCACACAACACATAGTTTGAAAGTTTTATGACCTAGCATAAAACTTGTTGTTGTTGTTGTCATTGTTGTTGCCATCATCATCATCATCATAATCATCATCTATATTTTTATTTACTTGTTGATGTAAATATAGTAGGAACATTGTGGCAGAATGTGAATAATTTAGGACTAAAGGAGACCACTCACGGAATTCTGTGAGCATTGAGACATCAACAGGCACACACAAAAAGGGCCGGTGCTAGGATTTTTGGGCCCCAGGTAAGAGTTCTTAGTCCCCTCCCCCAATATTTTTTCTCAATTTAATTTCAGTTTTTTTGATAAGGTCAGAAAGTTTTAATACGAAAGGTGAAACAATGACATTTTTTAGAAACATTTTCAATGCTTGCAGTTTACATTCATTTGATGCTGTACAAAATTATATACTCTTTCCAGCTTTTTGAGATGTGAACTCTTTTATAATCCTACTGTAATCTAATGAGGAGGCTTAACTCTATTGTAATCATAGCTAATGTGACAAGGTACTCTTGCCCCATTACAGTTCTCAAACAGTTCTTAACTTTTGCAAGAGCACTGGATGACTGCTCTGCTTGGGCAACAGTAACAGGCAAAGTGCAGAAAATAATAAGGCTACCATTATATATGGAAACATGCTATTAAAATTGTACTTATGAAGTGTGTTGAGAAGGCCAGAGGGGGAAGTGGCTCAGACCCAAAATTAGCTGCGTGAATCTTCTTTGATTGCAAAATTTCTTGTTTCAAATCCTGCTTATTAACATCTATACTGTACATAGATCCCATGTTTTCTATGCTTGCTGATAGCGTAAAATTGTCTAGGTTTATTTAGTTCCATAAGAAATCAAATGTGTCCATAATGTTGTCTGTGGCAGCATATCTTATAGTTAAGTTTGCTACAACTGTATCTAGAATAACATTGAAAACATTTAGTTTAAAACTGTCCTCTGGGCTCCGGTTGAAATCTTCGCCTGGTGTTTCATCTACAAAGTGGTTTCTATTGCCTTACCATTTCTCTGTACCGTGAGTCTTTATTTTTAAGTCTAGAGATATTCCAAAATTTTCTGCTCCCTTGCAAGATTTTGTGTAAATAGTATCCCAGCTATTTTTCAGTTTACTTCATTCTTCCACTAGACTCGTAATATGGTCATTTTCAGCATCTGTTGTCACTTCCCAGGCTTGAAGCACATTATTATGTGTATTGCAGCTAATACTTTGTACCACATTGAAGACATCAAGACACACTGATATGATTCCAAATATTTCTGAATCTTACGTAGTTCAGCACATGCCCCTGCAGTCAAATTAAAATTAAAAGAATGTTCAACTGCCCTTTGTAATTCTGGCAAATGCATAGCAGGTGGAAACATGGCATCAATCAACACAGACAATCTTATTTCCAGCAGTTTATGAAGGGTTGATCCAATATTTTCTTTTAAAGGGGCCCTCACATGTTCAATAATATTGTCAAACTGTCAATATACTGACCACCTGAGAGCTTGTATTGACGTATTGTCAGTCCTAGAAATATTGATGAGCAGTATTGATGGACCTCAAAATATTCTCAATATTGTCAATACACAGTGAACGTTTTAGGTCAAATATTGACTGTTTGACAATATTCTTCATTCAGATGTTGCCACAGCTTCATGAACCAGCCGTGTGGTGTTAGTGTGCACAGTTTATTTTTTTCAATTTGCCGTGGTATATATCATACCTTAGGTTCCATTTTTGAGGAGTCTTATAACACAAAAAATTTTTAATAGGCTTGTGCAAGGGTAATCATTGTATATGCCACTTCAGGATGATTCATGGAGGATTCTCTATAACATGGATTATTCAGTAATTTGGAAGTATAGTATAGATTGTTGTGTCACACAGCAGTTTTGCAAAACACTCCCATTACGAAAAATATGCCATATATATATGCAGTGACTAGTAAGATGTCTGGGAAATGCATGTCAGTTTCACCAAATTATCAGAAAGTGCAAAAAGTTTGATGTTAATTTCCTGAACAGGTCCTTGCCAGGCAGATATAATTGCTTCATAGGTTTCCATAGAATTTTACTAATTGTGCTTGCTGATATTACAGAACTAAACTTCAAGCATTAGAATGGTCTTTCTGTTGCCAGACATCTCTAAGTTAATCCTAATCTCTTGTGTCATATGCAATTGCATCTGTCATTAACATATTTTGCTTTTTTATTTTATTTTGTACCAACACTAATAACTTGTCATACATTGCAGAACTCATCAGAAAATAATGTATAAAATCTTTTGGGTCCATGATTCTGATTTCATTCAGAAAATTAACATGTGATCAGTGGCCCCTTTTTTCAACCAATCTCGGACCTATTTCCTCTTTCTCATTGTTTTCTGTTGGTTGCAGGCGATAGCTAATATAATTGCAGCACATGCTTTCTTCTGGGCACTCGATATCTTACCCTCATGAAATCATGTTACCAGATGACAGTTTTTTGTCAATATTATTGAAGGTGTGTGGTCGCTTCAATATGTTGATAGTTTGACAAACTAGTATTATCAGTACATATTGAACGTGTGCAGGTCCCTTAAAACTTTTTGTCCTTGGGGACTAGAATGAAAAAAATAATGTTTTCAAAAGAAGTGACTGGATCTTCGCAGATATCTGGAGCATGAACACCACAAAGACTTAATGAATGAGCACAGCAAGGAGAAAAAAAAATAACAAATTGATTTTCTTGTGGTATTTGTGCTTGAGCTCCCTGATAGTTGCCACTCATATGAGTGTAGTTCATGTTCTCTTAACTGTGCTCTAAGCCATAACATTTCAGCTAATTGCAAATGATTTTATTGATTTAGACCATCTTTGGGTCACAGTCAACAAAGTAAAGAAAACACTCTCTAATTCAGAATTGACTTTCTTGTTATTCAGTACTTAGGCCTCTTAACTAAATAGGTTGTTTAACAGTTTCCGTTTTTTTCCTACTATTGTTTATTTTCTCCCTGCAGATTATGATGTACACGGAGTTTTTATGAAGAATTGGGATGTAATAGATGAGACTGGTGCCTGTACATCCCAGAAAGATGAAGAGGATGCAGAATGGGTTTGTAACAAGCTACAAATTCCATTTCATCATGTAAATTTTGTCAAAGAGTACTGGATTGATGTGTTCAGGTAATTTTTCTTGGAATCATTACTTCGTATGGATAGTTTGGTTGAAATAAGGCCAATGTAGAAGTAAATCACATAAGAATGGGGGGGGGGGGGCAGAGTTGAGTCCCATTTGAGCATGCACTTTTAAATTATCACAAATGATGAAAAATAAGTGAACAATGCTCTTTATTCCTTGAGAAGAGAAAGGTGCAGAAGGTAGTGTTAGTGAGGTATCTAGAGGATTAAATGAGATGAATAGCCTATGCTAAAGCAAAGACGACCTGCAAGGCCTTGAAAATTCCTGCAGTCATATGTCAACTCCAGATTTTAAATCACTTGTAGTGTAGGTCGATGCCCCAGTTACAAACTAGAGTTAATTAATTTTGGAAAGAAACCTTTGTCACACAAATGTGTGTAATTACACTTGTGTAATTGAAAAAAGTTGTACCCATGAGGAAATAGGCTGGTTCCTCAAAATGAGTGACAGAAACTTTCAGTAAACTGTCACAAAGATAACATTATTTTTTTGGTACTCTAATAATTATTTAAATAAACATAAATTTTTAATAAGACACATTTCCACGTTGGATCAAAAAGTATAAAATCATTTCTCTTAACCCCATAGAGGTTCCTAACTGCCTACAGATAGACTTGAAAATTTGTGGTTGTGAATTGTTAATAGCTGTGAAAATACTTCTAAGATAAAAGAAAAAAAAAAAAAAAAAAAAAAAAAAAAAAAAAGTGGTGCCCAAGCGATACACAATTGATGTACAAGTAGTTCAACCCTATACTATTATGTACTGCATATGCCCATTGCTTCCTCCTCACTTTCTTTCCATCTCCTCCCCCCTCTCTCTGACCAACGCCATCTTCCTCCCTATATCTGCCTATCTCCTTCTCCTCCTGCCTGTCTCTGTGTTCATCTCCTCCTCCACCATTTTTGTGTCCATCTCCTCCTTGTCGGTCCATCTCCACCTTATCACACTTCCTGTCCATCTCCTCCTCCCCGTCTCTCTCTGTCCATCTCTCTGCCTGTCTCTTTCTCTTCCCTCTCTCCTTCTCTTCCCTCTCTCTGTACATTTCCTCCTGCCCCCCTTTCTTTTCATCTCCTCCTCCAACATTTCTCTGCCCATCTCCTCTTCCCTCTCTCTGTCCATCTCTTCCTACTCCCTCTCTCTGTCCATTTCCTCCTCCCCTTTGTGCCTGTCCGTCACCTCCTCCCCCTTTTCTCTCTGTCCATCTCCTCTTGCCCCCTCTCTCTGTCCATCTCATGCTCCCCCTCTCACCACCTTTCTCCTTTTCCCCCCTTCTCTCTGTTCATCAGGTATACCTCCTGCATTGCAGCATGCCATGCTTTGCCAATCTTTTTCACCTCCACCCAAACTCCTACTGAAGAGACCGACAAGAAAGTAAGTTAAACATGAGTGAATATTTTGGAGTGGGAAGGAACATAGGAGAGGCTACACTTAGGCTTTAGATAGAGCCGGTGTGCGCACAAGTTTCGAGGCCAGATGCAGCTGTAGCTGCACAAGAGTGGAGTGACACAATCTGACCAAGATGAGAGACACACATTTTGTTAACACTGTTGGAGCTCCAGCCCAAGGGCTGGCTGGGGGAAGACTGGTAGTGTGCATCATGATGGAGGCATATCCCATTAGGGCAGTCTGCGTCTCAACATGAGGAGTGACATTGGTGTCAATAGTAGCAGTTTGTGAACACAACACCTCAATAAGGAGGAAAGGAGAGGCGGGCACATGCTAAAGAGCATAAAGACTTTTACAGAGACAGTGAGCATGTTGCAGACTAGGGGTTACTTAGGCCAGACTGCTGCAGCCATCACCCTATGAAAAACAAAACTGCCTAGAAAACAGTACTGAACAGACAGACACAGACAGACAGACAGACAGACAGACAGATAAGAAAGTGAGTTACTAAAAACATGCTAAAAAAAGCTAACTATATGTCTTCCTTTCTATAAGTTGTAGATATCTTCTCTGAAGAAAGGAAAAGGTGCCAATAACATTAAAAGTTAAGCAAATAGAGAAATTGGTATGTGTAGATTTCATAGTGGCAGACTTCTCTGGAAGAAAATACTGTTACTTGGTTTGAAATTTTTGTGAAGGAGCCAACACATCCAAAAGCCATTGCTGTTATCTTTGTGCCCTCTCCACCATACCAGAAAGCAAAGCATAGGGATAAAAAGAAATTTTATTGGTAATTTGGCTCTTTTGTTGTACTGGAATATCATTGAATTTAGGAAAAACATCGACAAAGATTGATTTTTGTGTGTGTGTGTGTGTGTGTGTGTGTGTGTGTGTGTGTGTGTCCAACAAACTCTAAGCCCAGTGACACATGTGTTGAAATCTTTGAACGGATAAAGATAACTCCTTTATATGTATCACCCCATCATCCAGTGGATGATGAAGCTTGTTGGGGAAATATTCTGATCTTTTTCAAATTGGACGTTGACTCCATGTGTGTACTGACAAGAGCATTCCATTGAAGATTCTTGTCGTGGTCTTCCAAGAGGCCATTAGGATTGTAATTAGTGCATACTGAATTGTCCCTGAATCTGCTGTGTGTGCTGCAGCAGCAGAATCACCTCTTGCAGTATGACACCACCTGCAAAACATGCTACAGTTTGTTGTCAGTCAGTGTTGTTGTCCATCCATCTTTTGTGTGGTTATTTAAAAATTGACTCCATGCTGCATGACAGAGTGCCTCCTAGCTTCGATAACCATCTTGGCACTGGCCAGCAGGTGAACGGTGATGCCTGGTGAATGCTATGTCGCAATGCTGGGTCAGTATATTGCCGCAAGTGATCCATTTGATGGCATAGTGTCCGTATGCATAGGCTCATGTCTTTACACTTGTCCCCCCTCAAAGAATTCGACCCACGGAATTCATTCTGTTGCTTCATCTAGAACAAGTTGATTCCTTAGTTCATTGTAAAAACTTCTGGTTAGTGTTCAGCTCATTACATATGTAATAGGCTACCTGTAACACTTCAACAGGTAAGTTTCATCCTCTCGGATGCAGGGCATTTCTAGCATTGATTGAACTGTAGTTGGACTGCTGTGATGTGTGTGTGTGTGTGTGTGTGTGTGTGTGTGTGTGTGTGTTTGTGTGTGTGTGTGTGTGTGTGTGTGTGTGTGTTGTCCATAGCAGCGGGATAACAAATCACAGATGGTTGAGAATCCTATCTCAGAAGGTTCTTGCTGTAACTACCAGTTTTGTGTGTGCACTGCTACATAGTTTGTGCATGAAGTTTGTGCTTGATTAAGCCACTAGAAGCCACCCAGCATACTAATACGACAGCAGTTGCGTGTGCAGCCTGCTGGCTACGCGCCATTTGGGAATTAATGTCTATATAGGCCAGAGTGCAAGGCTGTGCCAGCCACTTGTGTATTGCTAATTGTATTGTACTTTGTCTTCCATGTGTGTGTACTGTTTGAGCAATAAATTAGTGTTCTTGAGTTAGAATAGTTCTACTAATGTATGAAGTTTTTTCACAGCTAGTTGCATTGTATGCTTCGACTTGGTGATAATTATTCCAGTCTGTCAGAGAACAAAACAAATGAAATACATGGACACCTTTTTTCTGTGCCCTGCTCTGTGTAAACAATTTTTGGGTTCACTTATGTTTTGAGTTTTAAGTGATGTCAGACCTGTTCATTTTTATCAGACTTTTAATTTGTGTTTTTAGTCTGTTATGTGGACATGGCTGCTTGTAATTTTGTCCTAATGAGTAACCAAGCATAAAAAGTGTGAACATTAAAACTCATATATTTTACTGTGATTCCATTTTTAAATATACGTGTAGGATGCTAATTTTCAATTATTTTTATTCATGAACCAGTCTCCCACAAGGGTGTGTCAGTTTTTCACTCTGTTTTAATTCTGACATTTTAACGGTGTTTGTGGACAACTGGCTGTGTATGTGGTTTCCATATATGCCTTGTTACTTAATGGTTGCCCATTTTGAAATGTCTTAAAATGCAAACCAGAAAAGTAAGAGGTAATGTTCTACAATCCACAGAATTAGTTATATTTGCAGAAGCTGTTATGGATAATCATGATCGATAATTTGCTTGCTATTTCAAAATACAACAAAAGAAACCAGCTCCTCATCCATGCCCTGAAGACCCAGGAGATGTTGATTGGCCTCTGTGTCATCCTCTGCCATTTGGCATTATGCAGAAGCAGTGTAGAGGGCATTTGGTCAGCCCACTGCTCTCCTGACTGTGTTGCTGACTTCCCAGATCCTGGAGCTGCTACTTCTCATTTAAGTATAAGTCCTCAGTAAGCATCATGAGGTTGAGTTCATCCGGTACCAATCTACAACTATGGAAAAATCGTTGGCAGTACTGGTACCGAAGCTGGGTCCTGCACGTCATAGCCACGTACGCTGACCACTGAGGTGCAGAGGTGGGTTTCAAAATAAAATGCCTGGAAAAAAAAGTGACGCATCAAAAAGGAGAGGAGAAAACAAAACTTCACGGATTGAGAGAATGTATGATGTTATTCTGATGATTAAGATATCATGTCCAATTTGCAAAAAAATTGGCAATTTGAGCCCACTTTCTGGTATGATGTTGCACCCCCTCTAGCTTGGATATACACACTGATTTGATTGGGAAAGGCATTGTATAACAGTTGTATCCTCACTAGAGGCAGGCTGAACCTCACCTGTTGTAACAGGTCCTCGATATCCTGGATGCTGGCAGTGGAACAGAGTATGTTTCCAAGTATGTCCTACATATTTTCTATCAGGGATAGATCTGGATATCTCAACATCATGCTGAGAGATCACAGCGATATGTGTCATATGTGGACCAACACTGACCTATTGAAGAATTGCACTATGATACTGTTGCATGAAAGGTAACACATGAGGATGCAGGATACCCATGACCTAGTGTAGTGGCATCAGAGTTTCCTCAAGCACTACCAGCCATGACCTGAAATTATACCATTATATATATGGTGTCTGTTCTTTTGGATGGACCCAACAATCGAATTACACAGCCTTACATTCAAACAAAAGTGAAATTTGCGTGACATAGCTACTTTGGGCATTGAAATAATTTGGCAGCTGCACTTGAAAATTTGTGACTGGATGGGGACTTGAACCCAGATTCTCTGCTTCTCACAAATGGTCAGTTTGACGGCCTTGGCCATCCAAACATGCTTCTCATCCAGGTCAAATTCCCAAGTGATTGATGTTGTGACCCCGTTCACTTTTGCCATTGCCTGTAGTGTCATCATTTTCCCACAAGGGGACAAATGATGATTTGCATGAAAATGAATGGGTTCACAAGAGCAGTGGTTAGCAGCACTCGGAATTTGATTTGGACGGGAAGCGAGCCTGGATGACTGAGGCGGTCAAGGTGATTGTTCGCTAGAAGTGGATTATCCGTGTTTGAATCCCAACCCAGTCTCAAATTTTCAAGTGGAGCTGTTGAATTATTTCAGTGCTCAAAGCAGCTACATCATACAAATATCACTTTAGTTATGAAATCATACCCGGTGGCTCCTCACACAGTGATGCACAGGAGTAACACTGCTGTACCTCTTCAAAACTGGAATAGTGGACCTCTCCCCAGGTCACCACTACACTTGCCGATGATGGTCATTTGGGTGCAGAACTGCAATTCATCACTGAACATGATGGAATGCCTATCATCAGCAGTCCATTCTTCCTGGACATGGAACCACTCTAAGCGCAGCCGTTTATGTTGTGTTAATAACAGACTATGCATAGGATGGTAATTCCCTTGTCTGGCTGCTGCTAGTGTCCAACCATAGTGCGGGATGACACAGAATTTTGCAGGGAGGCCATTCCTTGTTCTCAGAAGGTAGACGCAGATGTGAAAGAGTTGCAATGGGCTTGGTGCACAATATGGCGATCCTCACTTGTTGTGGTCAGATGTGGTTGCCAGAACTGTGATGACAAGTATACCTGCCCTGACATTCCCAAGTAGTTCAACATCGAGACATTGTCACCTACAAATGCCCCAAAAATATCGATATTGCATGATTTGACCAGTCAATCAAATGAGACCCACAGTGAGGCCCCTTTCAAACTCTGTCAGGAGATGATAACACTGTTTCATATGAGTATGCAGTATCTCCTTGTCCTTCACAGTGATCACTCAACTTCTGGCACCTATTGCTTCCCTTGTATCACCTGCCAGGCCTAAACACGAATAAAACTGATACATTCTGGTAGCTCTTCTACTTGCCACAGAAAGTTGCAACTCTAATGATTTAAATACCTGCTGATGGTGTGTACAGATATGAAGTTATATTGACATCTAAGCATGTCTTCTTGGTGCTTCACTCTCTTTGTGAGGCAGTGTATAATGGAGGTTAGTTAACATTATCCAGAAATAAAATTGCAGTGAAAACAGATCTACAGCAAACTGGCTGTAGCAATCCAACAAAACAACTATTATTTAAAACAAATGTTGATGGTGTTGAGACAGCAACCAGCCACAAATTTATTTTAGGTTCCTTTATTCAGAAGGTACCATTATACCAGTTTCGAATCATTACAATTCATCGTCAGACAGATTTCATACTTTCATTAGAACATGTGGTGCATTTTTTGTTGATTAGTTGTCCTAAAATATAAATACATAATTATAAGCACGCCACACAGATGGTTGCATTACAGATTTGCATTGGGATGTGACTGACGTGAAATGTCGGTTTGGAGCATTTGTTTTCATAGTTGGATGAAAACTACTATGCTATGAGCGCTTTTCGCTTGCTGTGTTAAGAGATAAGTAATTTAGCTATAATTTATTGTTTTTGCTGTATATTCTATAGTATTTACATGCATTAGTGTCATATAGACTTGATAAATTGAAGGTTTCAGTTTTTATTTGCATCTGAATAGGAAAAGCGAAGTTTCTGTTTAGGACAGTTTCACGTGTACGCAAACGTTTGTTTACATTCTTAACTGACGTTAAATACACGAGATTATCAATTAATTCAGTGTACAATATTCAGTATTTATGTTTATTAGTGTCATTTAGACTCGATACATTGAAGGTAGCAGATTTTATACGTTTTATTAGGAAAAGTGATACTGACAGTGAATTCTAACCTCACTTGTATACGTTTGACTAGCACAACCTGCGAGTGTAAACATAAAATACATGGTAAATTAGTGTTGCGCTACAATATCTGAGCAAATCTGTGTTATAATACAACTGCTGAGCCCTTCTTACATACGATTTAGTTAGCAGAAAGCTAAAACTCACTTCGCCATCTGCTTAAATTCCTTAGCTTGTTGTGGGCTTTTAGTGATCATGTACTGTAAGCCCATCGGTTCCTGTAGAGTAGAATTCATATTTATGCTTTACTTTCTGAACTCTTATTGTTAGCTAAAGGTTTTATATTGTACCTGCATCTGTCAGTGTACAATGCTCAGTATTTACCTTTATTAGTGTCATTTAGACTCAATACATTGAAGGTAGCAGTTTTTATAGTTTTATTAGGTCTTTTTTGCATGTTTGTTTACATTATAAATATGAGGGCTAATCAGTAGGTGTAGCTTATCGTAGGTTACTCTTTAATTCTTTAATAATATTCACTAGATAGCCCCTAGCAGGAAAATAAGCTCCAGATCTAGCTTCTACCATACTACTTTATTGTTTTTCATTGTTGAGTGTCCTTTCTGCCAACTAGAGTGTAGTTGTTAACCTTGTGTAGTAGTAGGTTTCCTTAAGTTTCTTATAGTAAATCACATATTAGCTAGATGGATAGGGACTGTGTCTGTTGTGTGCAGGTGCAGGAGGAGTTGGCCACAGTCCAAACGCAGCTGGAAGCTTTGTTGGTCACAGTCAGCAGGATCAAGAGTGCCACCTTGAGATGCGGTGGGGATGGGGTGCGTGGGGCAGCCTCTGCTGTACTAGATGTGCCGGGGGGGGGGGGGGGGATGTCACAGCTCTGTCACTGAGCCAACCTCAGGTGCGACTGAGCTGGCTGGCATATTCTCACTTCAGTGCGGGTGGAAGACTGTGTCGAGGTCTCGAGCCTCAAGGCAAAGGCTGCATGGGGGATGCAGGCTCCTCCCAAAACCCATGCACTTTGCTAATAGATTCAGTGTGCTATCTGATGCTGTGGGGGCGAGGGGGGGGGGGGGGGGGGGAGGGAGACTGAGCTGGATCAGGATAGTGGCCGCTCCTTCAGCAAGGTCTGAAGAGGCTAGGGGTTTGTTAGTTACTGGGAGCTCCAATGTTAGGCGGGTCATGGAGCCCCTCGGGAACATAGTGGCTAGGTCAGGGAAGAAGTCCTACGTTTACTCAGTGTGCTTGCTGGGGGTCCTTGCACGTGATGTGGAAAACGCTCTTCCGGCGGCTATTGAGCATGCAGGGTGCAGCCAGCTGCAGATTGTTGCACTTGTCGGCACCAATGATGCCAGTCATTGGGGTTCCGAGGAAATCCTTGGGTCCTTTCAACATCTGGCTAAATTGATTAAGGTGGCCCCCAGCTCTCGAGGAGTGGAAGCCAAGCTGACAATTTGCAGCATTGTACCCAGGGTGGACCAGGGTCCTGTGGTCTGGAGTCGTGTTGAGAATCTAAACCAGAGGCTCCGTCAACTCTGTGATGAAAATGGTTGTAGGTTCCTCGACCTACGCTATGGGTTGGAACGTTGTAGGACACCCCTTGATAGATCAGGGGCGCACTACACACAGGAAGCAGCTTAACTTCATGGGTAACACAGTACTTGTGGCTTGCACATAGTTTTTTTTTAGGTTCCTCCCCAAGGGAAATAAACCGTTGGCCTGAAAAATTACCAGTTCATGACACTGATGTGGGTGCGCCAACTGTAAAAATTGTTAGTTCATCTAAACAGGTCATTTCAAAGGATTTAAACAGGCTAAATTTCATTTTAGTAAATTATCAAAGTGTCTGTAGCAAAATCCCCGAGTTACTCTCCGAAATAAACAGTAGTAATGCCAATATTGTATTAGGTACCAAAAGCCGGTTGAAACCAGACATAAATAGCAGTGAAATTTTGAACTCGGATTGGACAATGTTTAGGATGGATAGGACTGATTCTATGGGAGGTGGTGTGTTCATTGCAATTAAAAGCTTTTTAAATGCAATTGAGATTGATACTGAGGCGGACTGTGAAATAGTCTGGATAAAGCTGTCAATCAGACAAAGAGTGACCATAGTATTAGGATGTTTTTATAGACCACCAGCATCCGCAAAAAACATCGAAGAACGTTTCAGGGAAACTCTTGAGTACATAGGAAATAAATATCCAAATTATCCATTAGTTATAGGTGGAGACTTTAATCTGGTGTCCATTGACTGGGAAAATTACATGTTTATCATGTAGCAAAGATTCATATGAAGTTACTCTAGGAGTGCTCTCAACATACAACCTTGAGCAATTGGTTAGAAAACCAATTCGAGATGGGAACATATTAGATATCTTGGCGACAGACAGATCTGATCTTTTTGAAAAAGTTAATCTAGAACAAGGTATTAGCGACCATAATGTTGTTGTGGCTTCTATGTCAGAAGCAGTTGCAAAAAAAAGAAACAGCGTAGAGTTTTCTTGTGTGGGAAAGCAAATAAAAGCGTCGTTAATGAATATATTCATAGTCAGCTCTAAGCATTCACCACGGGGCACAAAGATATTGAGCATCTTTGGTCGGAATTTAAAGGTATTGTCCACCACATGCTAGAGAAATATGTGCCTAGCAAAAATATAGGGGCGGGAAAGGATCCACCTTGGTGCAACAAACATATTAGGAAGTTGCCGAGAAAGCGGAGAATTTTGCACCGTCATTTTAAACATCATGCGAAATGAAAGCAGCTGTCAAAAGGTCAACAATAGATTCTTTTAATGAATATGAAACCAATATTTTATCTGCAGATTCTAAAAATAACCCCAAAAATTTTTGGTCATACGTAAAGTCTATGAACACTTCAAATAATTCGATAGCTTCTCTTGCTGACAGTATGGGTAATGTAACGGATGACGATAAACAGAATAGCGAAATTCTAAGCCAAGCTTTCAAAAACTCATTTACGGTAGAGAACTGCAGCACCATTGCCCCTTTCTATTATCGAACAAACGCAAGGATGGCCGACGTAGTGCTTAGTGTATCTGGGATTGTAAAATAGTTAAGATCCTTAGATGCCAGGAAGGCATCTGGCCCAGACGGTATCCCGGTAAGTTTTTATGTTGACTATGCTACAAATATAGCACCATTCTTATCCATCATCTATGAGATCATTGGAACAGCAGAAAGTTCCACGAGACTGGAAGAAGGCCCAGGTCATAGCAGTCTATAAAAAGGGAAGAAAATCGGATGCACATAATTACTGACCAATTTCACTGACATCGATTTGTTGTAGAATCATGGAAAATATTTTGTGTTCAGACATAATGAACTTTTTAGACTCTGAGAAGCTCATCTGAAGAAACCAGCATGGTTTTAGGAAACAGCTGTCATGCGAGGGACAGCTGGCCCTCTTTGTGCATGATATAAAACAGGCTGTAGATACCGGCTCTCAGGTGGATGCCATATTCCTCGACTTTCGAAAGGTGTTCAACTCAGTTCTGCACTGTCGCTTGCTCCAAAAAGTGCGCACTTATGGTCTATCCGATGACATACGCGGTTGGATAGGAAGTTTTGTAACAGACAGAGAGCAGTATGTCGTCCTGAATGGGGAGACTTTAACAGAAACAAGCATAACATCAGGTGTGTCCCAGGGCAGCATAGTAGGTCCGCTGCTGTTTACGATTTATGTAAATGATCTGGTTGATGGTATTGACACCGGCATTAGACTGTTTGCTGATGATGTTGTAGTCTACAGGAAAGTAGTATCACATGAAAGTTGTGAACAAATCGATGAGGATTTGCAGAAAATAAGTGCTTGGTGTAATGACTAGCAGTTATCTCTCAATACTAGAAGTGTAACCTACTGTGTATAACAAAGCAAAAAGTCTCCATTAATGTACAAGTACAAATTAAATGCCCAGTCTTTGGAAGCGGTAACATCCATCAAGTATCTGGGTACGACTTTTTGAAATGATCTCAAATGAAACGATCAGATTACACAAGTAATGGGTAAGGCGAACACTAGATTGTGGTTTATTGGTAGAATCCTGAAGCGATGCAGTTCTTCAACAAAGGAAATTGCTTACAATACTTTAGTTTGTCCAGTCTTATTGTTCATCTGTATGGGACCCTTATCAGCTGGATCTGATTCAAGAGATCAAAAAGGTCCAAAGAAGAGTGGTAAGATTTGTGACTAGTACTTTTAGCCATCGCGAAAGAATTACAGATCTCATAGAAAATTTGAAGTGGGGGACACACTTGCAGATGGACGACACACTAAACGGAAGGGGCTGCTCACTAAATTCCAAAAGTCCGATCTTCTCCGATGATGTAGAACATATATTATTACCGCCTACTTTCAAATTGCGCAATGATCACCATTCAAAGATAAGGGAAATTAGAGCTCGTACTGAGGCGTTCAGATAGTTGTTTTTCCCTTGCTCGATGCAGATTTGGAACACCATCAGCAACTGCAAGTCTCCAACCATGTCATCATATGACAAAATTGCACTATTCTTTTAATCAGCATTCCACATCAACAGGCTCCACTGAAGTGGGTGATGTTGAAGTATAACTGTTACTTGGTCACACTGGTGTGAGTGCCACATAGAGGCCAAAGCCCACATAAAGAATTATTGCCCTTCAAGAAAGATATAACACAAGTTAGTAACTTCTAAGTTGTAATTAAATCTCGTACAACAGGGAAAGAAGGGGCTGAAGGGAGTGGGCAAAGTTGGGGGTGAAGGTGGGGGGGGGGGGGTGGAGTGGGAAGGAAAGCAGACAAAGAGGCATAAGAAAGAGAGTTATTTTAAAATATATCGAATATGATACAAACATTCATTTTGTAAATCCAGCTATAGTTAGTGAATGTCATTATCTGATTTCCAAGCATGGTTTTTTTCTGGACATCCCAATAGAGGAAGTTAACAGAAAGGGGGGAGGGGTGTTGAAGGGGATAGAGGACGGATAATTATCTTACATAAAAAATAAACAAGTGAATGTATGTACGAGGCGGAATCAAAAATTTTCCGTACTGGTGCTGCCATCTGGAAAGTAGGAGTAGTAGATCTTTGCACTGTTAGGTGGCGACAGCTGCATATCTGATGAGTCAGTGTGCGGAGTGGCATTCAGCTGGGAGGATGTGTTGCATGTCCACAGTGATTTCCGTAATAATCTGTTTTTGGTGTTTGGCTATTTTACAACGGATCTGCAAACAGAACAGCATGTGTGTATCAAATTCTGTGCGAATCTCGGGAAAAGTACTACGGCGACCCTCGCAATGATTCAACAAGTGTTTGGGGGACAGAGCATGACACAGAGACAAAGCAACAATTGTCCCAGTGGAAGAACCTGGGCTCTCAAAGACCCAAAAAAGCGAGACAGGTGAAGAGCAAAGTGAAGAGCATGATCATCTTTTTCTTTGATAGCAAGGGATTTGTGCTTAAAGAATTCGTCCCACCCAACCAAACAGTGAATTCCACACACTACTGTTATGCTTTGCGACGACTCCATGAAAACATGCAGCGACGCCGGCCCAAACTTTGGTGTCCAAGGAACTGGCTGCTGCATCATGACAACACTCCCTGTCACATGTCCTTGCTCACCTTTTTGCAAAAAACATGGCAGTTGTACCCCACCCACCATACTTGCCAGATTTGGCACCTTGCGACTTCACGCTGTGCCCAAAACTGAAACTCAAGTTGAAAGGCCGTTGGTTCTAAACTCTAGAGAGGATTCAAGGAACATCGCTGGTGGTGATAAACACGCTCAAAGAACATGACTTCCAGAAAACGTTTGACTAGTGGCAGAAGTGCTGGGACCGGTGTGTACGTGTGGATGGGAACTACTTCGAGGGTGATGGTGACCATTAGTCCAAAGGTAATGTTTTCAAGAGATGGCAGCACCAGTCCCGAAAATTTTGGATAGCACTTTGTAGAAGTCAATATATAGGATGCCACCCTACCTTTCCTTACTCTGCAGAGTCCATTCACATGAGTAGAAGCAGGCAGCAGGGAGTTTGTCTGCGTGAGCAATGACAGTTCAGTGGCTGCATGATTTCGGGTGTGAACTGTAGACCATCAGGGTGAGAGGATAGCAGTGGCTGAGGTAGGCCTTGCAGGTGTCCAGCCAGTTGGAGGAAGCTAAGTCCACAGCATCAGACTCAGAATGAATAGCAGGGTTGCAGCTGGTGGCGTCAGAGTGTGAAGGTGGTATCTTGTTGCTCTGTGTAGATTTGTAGACCATCGTGGGACCCCCCTCAGAGCTGATGGCTGACTGATTGCAGTATTTCAGTTCATTGCTTGATTTGTGATGATATGCACAGGTGTGCCATACCAGCTGTAACGCAAAAAGTCAGAACCACTGATTTCGAGATGTTGTATGATAGAACTTTTGCTGCAGTTGAAGTGATGTGAAACAAATTTTGTATTATCACTTTTAAAATGCTCAGAAAAGCATTAAAATAATTTTTTAATAAATGTAAATTCCAAAAACATCCCCAGGAAGGTCACAGTGTTGGAACCTCTTTCTTTACATATAATGCACTGTCCCTATTTAGAAATTAAGATTATTTATACAGGCTTGGTCCATCCTTGATTTTCTAAAGCAGCAGTTCCTACACTGTAAGCCAGAATAGAGCAATGGTTCAGACATGAAACAGTCGCATGTGGTAACTGCCTCAGTGCCTCGGAGACAGTACTTGCCATATTAACATGTAGCCCTGATGTAACGTCACCTGAACTGGTCTGCTTCCATGACATCTTACATTAGCTGTAGGCATTGTCTAAATTTTCCTCAACCATGGTAAGTAAATTAACTGCAGTGCAACAGTATTCATTTTTACTCAGAAGTTTATTTGTAATTACTAAAACTCTAGTTTTGATGGTTGTACCTTCATATTTTGCTATAGAAAAAGGGAGTTTTCGCTGTTGGATTTTGTATACGGTGAACCTATTTTGTTTTTATTACTGCACAGCGTTTCTGAATACTGCCATAATGCAAGATAATGAATATAAACCCGTGACACTTTGTGTGTCATGCTATCTTGGCAATATTAAAAACTGGTTATTGATGCTGCTTAGATTAATATTCTGCTTGTGTGATACAAAACAAATTATTTCTGTTTGTGTTTATAAGTCTATACAATGAGTATTGCCTGTATATATATTGACATAAAGGACTTCATATAAAACATTTTATTTGGTGCTGTTTTAGCATATATATATTAAATTCTTAAATTGGCGTACTGTTTTACTTCAGTGGACTTGTAGGAATGATTTATGAGGAAAACATGGCTCTTACGCTGTTACGAAATTGCACTTGTTTTGTTGCATATCTGTTAGATTAATGAAATGATTTTTGTACTGAGCTGACCCAGACAGGGGAATGATGCCCAGATCTGCGAGAAGGATGTAATATATCATTGTTAGTGCTTTTTTTTTTTTTTTTTTTTTTTTTTTTTAAAAAAAAAAAGAAAGGAAGAAGATGTATTTGAGTGGTGAATTTTCTTCTCTCTGACATTGAACTTACTTTAAACATTGGCTTTGTGGTAACAGCTTCTGCGTGTAATTAAATATTTGAGCAGATATGACAAATAAAAGAAAACTAGAGTACTTTCTACATCTTCATATATACTTAGCATGCCATAATACAGTGGGTGGTGGAGAGTATTTTGTACCACTACTAAAATCATTTCCTTTACTTTTCCACTCACAAATTGAATGAGAGAAAAATGACTGTCTATATATTGCCATGTGATCCCTGATTTCTCTTATTTTGTCTTGGTGGTCCTTAAGTGAGTTGTGTGTTGGTGGCAGTAAGATCATTCCGAAATCTGTCATAAATACCAGTTCTCTGAACGTTCTCAATAATGTTTTGTGAAAAGAATCTGTTGTTTCCTCTAGGGATTCTCATTCAAATTCGTGGAGCATTTCTGAAATACTTGTGTTGATCAAAACTTGTCTGAATTAAATCTAGTTGGATGCCTCAATGTCTTCCTTTAATCTGACCTGATGGGGATCCCAGACATTCAAGCAGTACTCAAGAATGGGTCACACAAATTTTCTATATGCAGTCTCCTTTATAGATGAATCACACTTTCCTAGAATTCTCCCAATAAACCTAAATCAGCAATTTATCTTCCCTACTACCGACCTTGCATGCCCATTCTATTTCATATTGCTTTTCAGTGTTATGCCCAGATACTTAATCTATGTGTCTCTATCAAGCAGCACATCACTAATACTGTATTCAAATATTACAGGATTGTTTTTTCTGCTCTTTTACACTAACTTACATTTTCTCACATGTAGAGCACACCGCCATTCATCACACAATGTAGCAATTCTATTTAAGTCTTCAAAGATGACTTCCCTGTGCACTACAGCATCATCAGCAAACCGTCACAGCTTGCTGCTCACCTTATCCAACAGCTTGTTTGTTTATGTAGAGAACAATTGTGGTCTGTCTTACTTTCCTGAGCTCTCCTGATGATACCTTTGTCTCTGATAAACACTATCAGCGACAATGTATGGGATTCTGTTATGAAATGGTTTTGTGGAAAAGTTGGTGTGGTATCAGTCATATGAAAGTTGCAGTGGCTTTTACATTGAGAAATAAGGTATATACAGATATACGATTTTACACTTTTCAGACTCATCAGAATGAGCGAGTTATTTGCAGCTAGTCAGGAATAATTCAGATTTTAAAAAATAGAATTCAGTTATGTTATTATGGGGCTTAAGGTAATGTGGATGGATTTCTGAGGAGAGTTCTGAGGAGAGTTTTATTGATTTATATTTGTAGTAAAATTTCACTTTTACTTTGTTAGTAACCAGTCAATGGTATCTCATCTTAATATAGGGGATGCTCTGTTACCTTCCAGTTTGATTTATCTGCAGATATGGTTTCCTGCTGCATCTGTACCATAGAAAAAAATCTTGAAGAATGTATTTGTAGAAGTCAGTGTTCCCATTTTGGACAATAATTCCATCAGCTGTACTTTGTGGTAAGTGATATTAACAAAAACTGAGTGCTGTTGCTAATATTTAAATCTACTTATTATAGAATTCAAAATTCATTTTATATGTATTTCATCCAGTATGTAATGTTTTATTCTTCAGTTAGTGCTCCATGTTTTATCTTTTGTTAGGAAGATTGTCTTTGGAGTTACTCCATGCTCTTTGCACAGATCCTACACATTTGTAAGGAATTTGTGTTAGGAATGTAATTCTTGTATAGAAGTCAACAGTCTCTATTGAGAGACAGTACAAAAAAATGCCATTCATCAGGCAGTTTGAAAAACCATCCTTCGTAAAGAATTATGAGAGCCTACTTATCAACACAAAGAACTGAAGATAACTGTGATGAAATGAGAAATCATGGCACATACAAAGATCTTCAGAAAATTATTTTCCATCTTCAGCAGCTATTAGCATTATGAAAAGTGAGATAAATAATACTAGCACCAAATGGACCCTAGGCTCGTACACTACACAGTGATTTATTACATAAAAATGAAGATGTAGAGGTTTACATCTACATCTGTGTTCTGCAAGCACAGATGTAGTAACGTTGAATTTGCTTCCTATGCCATTATCTTGTATGTGCTGTCCTTTCCTATTTGTGAATGGTTGTGTGGGAAGTGTCACTGTTAGTAAGCCCCCAGGCATGATTAGAATGCTCTGATTTTACTGTCTGTTGCTATCAAAAAGCCAAGGAAGTAAGGGCAGCTGCAGAGAACTTTTGTCCAATATCTCTACTTAGCTGTGCTTAGAAACTGTAGGAAAAAATGATCTTAAGCTGAATACAATACCAAACTAATTCAGTGGTACCATCTCAACAAGCTGGATTACCTTGTAGAACCTGCTGTGAACAAATTCTCTTCTTGGCTACTCACATAGAAACTGGCTATCAGAAGAAACTCAAGACTGGGGTAGTTTCCTGTGTCCCATCGGCAGCTTGTGACATGGTGTGGCACAAGTCTAATATTGAAATTTCTGAAAACAATACTTTGTAAATCTTGAAAGTCTTGTCGGGTTTGCTGCCGGATCCTAAAATCAACTCCATTCGATATTTCAGTGATCCAACTGGTCACCTTCTTCAGGAGAATGCTGCTTCCACTGATGAGTTCCACTGAGAACTGACACCAAGCTGCCAATCGACGTCCTATATAGGCCACCATACCATACGTGATGCATGCGCCACCCATCGCAGTTGCTGCCGTCCAAGACTGGGCAGGTGGCGCTGCCCTTAGTAGAACACTGGCGGCAACTATATGTCGCACTAAGGGACGATATTTGAATACTCGGACTGGCCGCACTGAAGAATATTCTGTTTTGATGCGGGATAGCACAGGATTCCACATCATGCTAAGAGGAAACCCATTGCCTCTGTTAATTAAATTATCTGCCAACCTAATTTCAATTGCTTCTTTGTAGACACTGTTCCAAAAACCGGAAGTGTTGGCAACTATTACAGTTTCTTTAAATTTCATATTGTGTCCCTCATTTAAGAAGTGTTCTGCTACTGCCAATTTTTCCAGCTGCCGTAGCCTCGTATGACAGCACTGTTCCACACACCTGTCATGAACTGTGTGAATTGAATGGCCGATGTAAGCCTTCCCACATTGACACGGAATTTTGTATACCCTGGGTTTCCTAAGCCTATCTTTCACAAAGCCGAGTAGTGCCCTATTCTTAGAAGGTGGACAGAACACACTCTTAATGTTAAAATTCCTTAAAATTCTTCCTGTCTTAAACGATATGCCCCTAGCATAAGGGATAAAAGCCATCAATCTATTTTCCTCTTCGTGCACCTCCCGTGATGGCCCAAACTCCGTAGCCCAATGAATCTGCTTCTCAGTATCCATTTTCCTTAAAAACAGCCTTCAAATGCGCAAGTTCTTGTGTTAAGCTGTTCACGTCGGAAATGGCATATGCTCTGTGTACCAAAGTCCTAAGGAAGCCACTGCATTGGTGTGGTGGATGTCAACTCCTAGAATGCAGATCTCGATCCGTTCACTGAACACTACGTCCCAAAGTACCATTTGGTTTTTTAGAAACCATAACATCTCCTAAGGATGGCAACCAGTTGGATCGCCGAAATATCAAATCGAGTTGATTTTAGGGTCTGGCAGCAAACTCGAAGAGATTTTCAAGATTTGTTACACCGGGAAAGCCTTCGATGTCACAATACTTTGTAAAACTCTAGGTAACCACCTAAGCAGCGTGTTGAGCAGTCAACAGTTCAAAGTACACCAAAGTGAAAAGGACTGATGGTATGTACTCAGTGATGGCTTGCCTCAAGGCTCTGTTCTTGTTTCAGTGTTCTTCAGTGTCTGCACAGCAGACCTGCCGAAATTGACCTGTTGGAAATTCTGATATGCATATGACCGTGCAATTTTGTATCACGAGTGAAGATCTTTCAAAATGTGAAGAACACAAAGAAAAAGCCTCACTAGGCTCTGAGTATTTCAAGACGTGGCAACTGCTTTCGCAGTGGCACCGACAGAGGTCACCAGACATGATCACCAGAGTTTGCCTGGTAATATCGGCCAACAGCTTGGTCACAGTTCATATGCTCTCCTATGTCAAGTTTTTGGCAGGATGAAGGTGATTACGTTAGAATCTTTTCTATTAAGGCAGTTGGAATCTATTTTAACCTCCTTGGGTTGGATGGGTGCCATGATGCCTCTATGCTTGGAGACAAATGCTGCATTGTTGCGTTTGATATTAAAAAGACTCTGAATGCATGTGAATGAGCTAGATCTGTCTCAGAATGAGTGTGTTGAGCACTGTACACTGTGTCCTCAGTTACTCGAATAGCCAGACAAGTTTACAAATATATGAAATGAACAGAGAAACATTCTGTTACATACTCTATACGATTCATGGTAAGCAAGCTTACAAATACTCTGCACACCTTCAAATAAATTCAGAAAAACACACACATGTCAATTAAACTTCAGTGACTGTCATTCGGCATACATGTGATAGACAAACGTAGATTTTAGAACAAGATACTCTGACCACCTAAAACAATGAAAAGTTGAAACACACATGCCACATTTGCAGACCACCTAAACTAACAAAATCACTACTGTTTTGGCACAGAAATGGAAGTAAACAATCGTAATAATTCATTGACAGCTGATGCCCACCTACCACATCCAAGAAAAGATTCACTACAGTAATTTTAAGCATAAGATACACCACCTGTCTTGCGTGAACAAATTACTTTTTAAGGTTGTAATGTATGACAAAAATTTCTAATAAAGCTTTTGTCTACTTGTGATTTCCAATAAAGCTGTGATTTTGGTCTATTGATTCTGAGCTATCCTGATTATGATGTTTTTCCTCCTAAGTATGCCTTAAACTCCTTCTTCTGTAGACTAAACTTATCTATTTCTCACAGTTCATATTTCATGTGTGAGAATGTCAGCCAATTGTAACAGAATAAAAGAAACTGATTTGAAATTTACCGATTGTCATCTTCCAACAATGTTGGTTGTTGGTGGAATCCATCGATGTCAGTACCACTGTGACCTCAGCCTAGTGTTTCTAAGCCAGAAGTATGTCTTTTCCATCTCTCTAATCACCTAGCATCAGCAAAGATCAGTCTATGGTTTGGTCCACGTGGCATAGTCAAATACAGTTATAAACCAAAATACCTCACCTTAGTGTCATATTAGATGGAACACTGACCTATCATAAACATCTTTCCAACACTGTGAAGAAGTAACAAACACAAGGAAACCTTGTGAGGAAACTGGCAGGCAGTACGTGAGAAGCAAATACATCTTTTCTCTGTGGATCATCACTTGCGTTGGTGTACTCTGCAGCAGAATATTGCGCATCAGCTTGTCTGTGCTGCACACATATGAAGAAAGTTGACCCTCATTTGAATGCACCTATGAGAACCATTAGATCTACACGTATGTGCTGGCTGCCAAGACTATTGAACATCTGTCCAGCTCATCTTTGCTGAGAGGCTCACTGCAGCTCTTGCCAGCAACTTTCTAAAAATCAATCAATCCCTTTTTTCAGAGATGTACTCTCACTTCGTAGGAAATGTCTCAAATCCAGAAGGCCAGCATACGAAGAAGGGAGTCTAAATGCACTCCACTGGGTTCAACCATGACACTGAATAGAAACGTGAGTGACAGTCCATGAAAACCCGGAAGCTTAAATTTATTGACAGCCCAACTGTTAAAGTTCCAGGCTTCCATCACCTTAGGAAGGTGTGGTACAGCTTTCCAGATACCAGACCAGGGAAGACATGTGCAAATACAACATGTACAAGTGGGGCTTTTGCACTGGTAGTAAGTGTGACTGTGGTGAATTCAGACAGTGAGCGACATTGTAAATGAGTGTCCCAACACACATTTCTGTGGTAGTATAAATGGTCTGCATGAAGCATCCGATGAGGTGTTCCACTGGATTGAATCTTCTGACATTTGTATGTAGCCTGCACCTTTCATAATTTATATAAAATAACTAGATGCACATGGGTATTTTTGTGCTTAATGTGTGCCAAGTTTGTCATTGTAATTGATATACAGGGTGGAGAAAAATTGTCACACAACGTTGTAACCCTGGATAGCTGATGTCAGTAGGAACCAAAATTACTAATGTTGTGTAGATCGACAATGCACAATTTTTAAACTACAGAAACTTGTTGCCATTCCCTCCAATTAGCCGTGGGATTGCCCTGTTGCTGGCTGCTCTGGACAACACATGACTGTGAATACTTTGCCTGCTGGAGATGGCAATGTATCCAAGGCAGGCCGCACACTCGGCGGTAGCACGCCAGCCTTTCACTCTGGGGCCTGGGGGCAAATCCGCCAGGGTCCTCACACATCCATTGTAGTTTCAGGATAAGACGTACTGGGAACAATCCTGTCAACAGCTGTTAGGTCGTGTACAGAAAGTCTTTTACAAATTGTGTCAGCCCTGCAAAGGGCCTTTTTTGTAGCTAGTACATTGTTTACTTAAAACAGGTGCTCGAACTGGTGACCCTCTGACGTGACACAAGCATGATAACATCGAATGGTGTTTTGCCGAACTCTTTCAAAGATTCATGGCATTGCCCTGATGTGATTGACGGCTTGTTTAATGTGATCCATTAATTCCTCTTTATTTCTAGATGGTTTGCATCCGGGTGGGTGAACTAGAACCTTGAAGAATTCCCACAGAAAAAAGTCCAGTGGCATGAGGTCTGGTGATCGTGGGGGCCATGTCCTATGAGTGCCTCTGCCAATTACCCGGCCATCGAAGAGTTCATTTAAATATTCGTGTGCGGCACAACTGTTACTTGCGGGCGCCCAATCATGCTGCAACCACATGCGTAGCTGTATGTCCAGGGGAACATCTTCCAGAAGACTGGGTAGAGTTTCTTGCAAAAGTGTAGGTAATTTGCCCCAGTAAGTCGAGGAGGTAGACGGACCAGCCCAATCAGATGGTTCACCCACAATGCCTGCCCAAAGTCGAGCGAAAATTGTTCGTGCTGTCTGTGGACATACGTGATGTGAGGATTTCCCCTTGCCCAGTAATGAACGTTTTGAGTGTTGTAAAGGTCATCCCGATGGAAGGTGCACTCGTCTGTAAACAACACAATGGCAGGGAAGTTGGGATCTCGTGAAACATGTTACAGAAACCACCAGAAAAACCCTATCCTATGATCATAGTCCGCCATAGGATTTAGGTCTTGGACAGAGTGGAAACTAAATGGATGCTGGCCATCATCCCTCAAAACCTCCCAGAGTAACCGATGGGTGACCCCCATGCCGTGTCAAAGAACTCAAGTACTTGTCATAGGTGCTTCCTCGAAGTGCTTGAGAACAGTTACTTCAAATGCAGCATCCTGTCGTGGTAGAGGTCTTCCAGCATCACCGTCATATCCCGCTAACGAGCCTGTTTCGCCAAGTCACCGGTGAATTTCTGTAAACATTTGTGCATGTGGGTCGCATCGTGCTGGGTACTATTCCTCATACATACTGTTCCAGCTTCATGTGCATTACCATCGGCTAGTCCATAAACAAAATACTGTGCTGCCATGCTTACTGTATGACTAAATCGCAGGTGATGTGTGTGTGCTCCTAAGCGAAGCTTACATGTGAATGCCTTTGACGTGAGATGGAGACAAACAGCAAGACGTATTCGACATGTATGCGTATCACGTTGGGGCAGTGACGGGGCGAGGGATGTTTGTTTGTGGGAACTGACAACCATAGTGCTGTCTGTCAACTGACGAATGGCAACAGGCCAATCCCACGGCCAATCGGAGTGAATGGCACCAAGTTTCCGTAGTTTAGAAATGGTGCATTGTCAACCTACACGACATAAGTAATTTTTGTTTCTATTGGCATTAGCTATCCAGGGTTAAAATTTCGTGACACAATTTTTCTCCACCCTGTATGTGGTGGTGGTGGTGGTGATGATGATGATGATGATGATGATGATAATGATAATAATAAATTTCATGATATGTGCACTGGTGCACAAAACTTAAGGATTAAATAACTTTTGCATGGGGTGCATTCGGCCATGACATCATTTTTATGGATTGTAATGCATGGCCACATCAAACAGTGCAGGTGGAGAAGCTCTTGGAACAAGAGGATGTTCGGCGAATGGACTGCCCAGCTCGTTCTCCTGACTAAAATCTCATCGAACACGGATATGTTGGGGAGACACATAGCAGCATGTTTACATGCACTAATGACCATACAGCAGTTGTCAATTGTGCTAATGAAGGAATGGAACATACTACCACACTAACTCCTCCTTGGAATGTGGGTTCTTGGAAATTAAACAGCAAACTTCTCAATGATGCAAAATTAAATTAAACAGCAAACTTCTCAATGATGCAAAATTCTTCTCTTGAAGTGCCTGTTACAGGATTTGGATAAATATTTTCATGGAAAAATGTACTGATCTTCTCTGGATTTCTCTCTCTTCTATTAATCATACCTGGCAGTTGTTACAGACTAATAAGCAATACTCAAGAAGTGGTCTAACCAGAATTTTTGTAAGGTGCCTAATCAAATTTCTTTATGATTTTTCCAGCGATTCTGAGTCTAGCATCTGCCTTTCCTATAATTAGTTTTACATGATTATTTCACTTTGAATCACATTAAACACACACCTAGTTATTTTACAGTTGTGACTGTTCCCAGTGAATAAGCACCTTTCATGCAATTGAGCAGTACTGTGTCTTCCCCCTATTTCAGCACAATAAATTAGCTCTGTTTAAGCTGGCAAGTGATCTTAAAATATCTGGTTTCTATGTGGTTCACATTTGTATACAAATCACAAATAACTTCAGTGGTTCCAATTATTACATTCTTGACATCAGACGTGTGGCATCCTCTTTTCTATCTTTTTACATGGTACTGTGCTTGATAATTGCCTGTTGTAGACGTGGTTTGATGCCAACCACTTGAAAAATAATATTGTTTAAGTTATCAATTTTAGGGATTTCACCACATAGTGGGTGTAACATGGTATGCTCATTGACAAATACCAGTTGTCATCTGCAGCTACAGCAAAATGACTACTCTGCAACTTGCACTTAAGTGCTTGGCAGAAGGTTCATAGAGCCACTTTCAGACTATTTCTTGCCGTTGCACTGTAGAACAGCATGTGGAAAAAATGAACATCTAAATTTTTCCATGTGATCTCTGATTTCTCTTTTTTCCTTACAATGGTCGTTTCTCTGTGTGTAGGTGGGGGTCAACAGAATATTTTTTCATTTGGAGGGTAAAGTTGATGATTGAAATTTCATGAAAAGATTTTGCTGCAATGAAGAATGCTTGTTTTAATGATTATCACCCCAAATTATTTATCGTATGTGTGACATGCTCTCCCTTATTTTGCCATAATACAAAACAAACTGCCCTCCTTATGATACCCTTCTCTCTGTTGAATGCTTGCCATCCAGGACAACATCTATTTTATTAATTAAGAAGTCTTTGGCAACTCACACATCTGAGAACCTGTTCTGTATACTAGACCTTTTATCAGTCTGCAGTAGAGCACTGTGTCAAGCACTTTCCAGAAGTGTAGGAATATGGAATCTCTGTGTTGTTCTTCATGTCTGTTTTGTAGAATATCGTAAGAGAAAAGGGTAAGCAGTATTTTGCATGAGCGATGCTTTATAAATCTGTGCTGATTTATGGAGAGAAGATTTTCTTGTCTCAAGGAAATATATTATTTGTGAACATGAGATATGCTCAAGAATTCTGCAGCTAACCGACATGAAGGATATTGGCCTGTAATTTCCCAGGTCCATTCTTCTACCGTTCTTGCATACAAGAGGCACTTGCACTTTTTACTGGTCACTTGGGACTTCGCATGGCAAAATATTTTCATGGAAAAATGTACTGATCTTCTCTGGATTTCTCTCTCTTCTATTAATCATACCTGGCAGTTGTTACAGACTAATAAGCAATACTCAAGAAGTGGTCTAACCAGAATTTTTGTAAGGTGCCTAATCAAATTTCTTTGATTTTTCCAGCGATTCTGAGTCTAGCATCTGCCTTTCCTATAATTAGTTTTACATGATTATTTCACTTTGAATCACATTAAACACACACCTAGTTATTTTACAGTTGTGACTGTTCCCAGTGAATAAGCACCTTTCATGCAATTGAGCAGTACTGTCTCTTCCCCCTATTTCAGCACAATAAATTAGCTCTGTTTAAGCAGGATAAGTAAGAGGCAAATGCCAGAGAGTACTCTCTGTAAAAATGAACTGGGATTATTCCACCCAGACCTGAGGACTTATTTATTCTTATTTTCAGCTCTTTAAGTTGCTTTTTGTATGCTGGTGATGCCTGTCTATGCCCTCCACGTAGGAGTCTGTACAGAGGGAAGAAAACACAGTCTTTGATTTGCCTTCCCACATCTTTTTCATGTGTTGGCTCCAATTTTAATTGTTGGTAATTGTAATCCCCATACATTTAGGTGAATTGAGAATCTTTATATTTGTGTGATACATCATGTAACTGAAATGAAACAGAATTGTTTTAGTACTCATGCGGAGAACCTCATACTTTTTGTTGTTCAGGGTAAATTCCCACTTTTTGCACCATATAGATACAATATGTAAATCATTTTGGAATTTATATTAATTTTCTGACAAGTTTCCTGACAGTAAACGACAGCATCATCTGTAAACAGTCTAATAGGGCTGTGCAGATTATTTCCTAAGTGGTTTATATAGATTGAGGATGGTATAGGTCATATAACACTTGCTTGAGGAACTCCAGATATCACTTCTGTTTCACTCAGTGACTTCCCATCACGTATCACAAACTGTGATCATTCTAACAAGAAATCACAAACCTAAGTGCACACTGTGATAGGCACGCAATTGGATTAAAAGATGCTTGTGAGGAACAGTGTCTGTAGCCTTCTCCATATCTAGAAAGTTGGAATCAACTTGAGATCCCCTGTTGACAGCATGGATTACTTTGTATGAATGAAGAGTCAGTTGTGTTTCACAAGAACAATACTTTCTGAATGTGTACCGTTTGTCAATATATGGTTTTCTCTGAGGTATTCAGTATCACTTCCATCTAAGAAATCCTCCTGGCTTTCAACAGAGCAGATATCTAGGCGTTTTGCACCCATGCAAGCTTGTTTGTGGTTTAGTTATTAGTTATGTATTTGATACACAATTTTTATCATTGTAATATGGAATGTGTCAGTTTGCTGGCTGTATGTACATGGTTTTTGTTGGTAAGCACTTGAGCCACCCATTTTGCACATGGAAGACTATCTGCATGTGGCTAAGAGATAGATAGATAGATAGAGAGAGAGAGAGAGAGAGAGAGAGAACAAATCCATAGATCTGGGGTTCAGTCCTGTGTAGTCTTAACACTGCTGCTTATCACTTCTTTCTTTTCTAACAATAGTGTGTATGTGTTGAAAATGACAAGTTGTAGCATGGTTAGAAATCCATGTTAAACTATAGATCCCCCTTGTAGCTGGTTGGAAAAGTCAATTCAAATTTGAGAAGCAGCCCAGGGTATGCCACCTGGTGTAGGGTTACGCCTGTTCAAGTACTGCGGTATTCATACCAGCCATCAGGTTGAAGACAACTTTACCTTAGCTTACAGCTACCTGATTGAGGACG
Organism: Schistocerca piceifrons; assembly: GCF_021461385.2. Classification (NCBI taxonomy): domain Eukaryota; kingdom Metazoa; phylum Arthropoda; class Insecta; order Orthoptera; family Acrididae; genus Schistocerca; species Schistocerca piceifrons. The sequence goes on from NC_060149.1 coordinate 692,440,573, forward strand.
TTGGCTTGATGGATGGCCTCTGCTGATGAGTGTGGGCTCATTGAAACTTGTAATTATGTATCAGCATTTGCATATTGTACTGTTGGTTTGCAGTGAAGTTCGTAGTTATAAATACTTGCATGCTGGACTCGTGTGAAATTTTTAGGCTTTTTGGAAGTTGAAAATGTCGGAGCCAAAAAAAAAAAAGTATATAACCAGTTGGAATTAATTTCTGTATAGAAATAAAGAGAATTTATGTATAGCATAAACTACAGCAAAGGCCGCCTTTTTCTCTTTAGAAACAGAAAATTCATGATGGTGTTAAAGCTCTGGAGACAAAGACAATTAGATTCTTGGACCAGATCGATTTTCTGTGCACTTGGACAATTCTTACTCATTATCGTAATGTGTGTGTTGTTAGAAAATGCATATTCTGGAAATGGAAGTTTTGAGATATCAGATTAGCTCGAATTGCCTGTTTAGATTTAGAAATATGTGTCCATTCAAAATAAGTGCCCTTCTTTCACAAGTTACCTATTGCTTGTGCTGCTAGAGAAATATATTTAGCATAGTAATTGACTTTTCCCAAAATACATTGTAGTATTTTTTAATTCCACAGATTTTGTTGGTTCTCAGTGTAAGCTGGATGTTTCTTCATAGGTTTGGCACCATTTTTAGGAAGATCATCACGTAGTTGAAAAAAAATTGTTTTTTTGTAAGTTACATTTTAGGCCTGCTTCTTTCAACTTAGTGGACCAGACTCATAGATCAGAACAGGATTTTTCTGATTATCATTGCAGAATTAAGGGTGCACTCACTATGATGGAAGGTAGAATCTAGTAGCAGTGTAGGCTGAATGGTATGTTTTATTGCTGATATAGTCTGTGTAACTGTAAATATGCATTGAGCAACTCATTTTAGAGATAACCCTGGTAGTTTAGCTTTTAATTCAGTGAAGTGAGAAATTGGTGTAGAATTGGTAATTGACTGGGCATTCAGTGTGGGCTTTTGAGCTCTATCTGCATGTAGAGCTCCCATTGGTTCTCAGTTGGTGAGCTGATGCATTGGTCACTGGTGCCTTAAGGCGGCAATCTGTGTAACTCTTTCTTGGCCACTAGTTTTTGTGAGAATGGCACTGAGTGAATGTGACTAAATTCAGGAAGAGCAGCCTTATTTCACTGTGTGTGGGCTTTCTAATTTGCTGCACAACCTGATATTGTAGAGAATACATCTCTAAATTTGTGGCAGAGACTCTGCACTTATTGGAATAGAATTGTATTGGAAACAATGTTAACAGCCGCCTAAACAACAAGACCAAAAGCACCAAAGTTTTTGAGGCAGAATGCTTTTAGACAGGGAATTATTTATGGCCAAATGCGTGATTAAGCAAAGGACTTGTTTATAATCAGTGTCAGTGGTGTATAGGGCTTTAATTGGGGATAACTGAATTGTTATAGTTCACTAAGGGAAATGTGTAAACAATATTGGTGGATTTTGTAAAGACAAGTTACACTGGGGCTAGGGAGGCCTCGCCTTGGTTTATTTACAAGAGAGAGTGATACCTGATGCCTGTTGTAAGCAGTAAAAGTTCACAAGTCTTTATTTCAAAGCATAAAATCCAATTCTCACTGTATCAAGACAGAGTCCACAGATAGTAGCACTGAGCCAACCTGAATATACCCTTGCCTCACGCTTCAGAGATTGCATCACAACTGACTCAGGCTAGCTCTGGGCTGACTTAATATACCATTTTCTTTTGTGATCTTGGCAGAGAGCACTCTTCATGACAAGCACCATCTCATTACAGGTGCAGCTATAGTACCGACACTACTTTTGTGCCAGCTACTCTGTTTCTGTAGTAACTTTGGGTGCTGCCACTACATCCACCCCCTATCCCTCCCCCGCCTGTAGTGACTACTGGAGCAGAAGAACATAATTGGTGTGTTGTCCAGTGGTGGATCAATGTCCGTGGATGTCACTGTGATTGCCCAGGTAGATTGAATCTTGATGAAAGTTGTATGAATTGCCACGGGACAGGAGGGTCCTCTGGGGGTGCAGTAAAAGGTGACTGACCAAGATGAAAGAGGCGATATTGTTTTCGGTGTGGCCACTGAAGTCTGTGAGTGGAGGCCACAGGATGTAGGGGGTGAAGATCATCCCATGGATTGAGGCTGGGTGGTGTCGGAGATTGTAGGCCCATGCCAGGGTGCCCATCCAGAAGGGAGAAGTCACAGTGATGACATGTGCCTGTGGCGGATGCAACATATCTGAGAGGGTCCAGTGGTGAGTGGCCACAAAGCTGCTCCAATAAGCTGCGTCCTTCATTCAGGATGGCCCTGCAATTTGCTAGAAAACCACAGAAGAGGTTAGGTGCGGTGTTAGACATTTTCTTACAGGTGGCATGAACTTAAACATCAGTTGTGTTCCCTAATCTGGGTGTGAAGATTTGAGCATATCTATCACAGAGAGTGTTTAAGCAAGCTGGGTTGCATGGCATTGCACTCTTTCATGAATTATATACCAGAAGGTGTGAAAGGAGCCTGTCTCTAAAAACATTGTCCACTGTGGGGTCAGCTACCACAAGAAAATTTACAAAAATGTTCAAGGTTTCATTGGCACACTTCACAGGTCCTGATTCGTTGCCACTTTTGTAAATGTGAGTTACTCACGAGCTGTCTATTGCTACCAGCGTGTGTTTCACATAAGGAGCATGGAAGCAAATAAGAGAAATTAGCACATGCTCCCTTTGTGAGTGGAACATGAAAGGAAATGACTAGTAGTGGTACTACCATGCACCATATGGTGTCTTGTGGAGTAAAATGGGAGAGTGAAGCTTATCACACTTTATTAACCACGGTAAAAAAACTCACATATATAAATTAAAATACTACATAGTAATGAAGGTACATACAATATCATGGCAAAGATACAAAAGTTCCCGTATATTGCAGGTTAGCGGATAGTGTATAAAATGTCATGTATTGCGTAACTGGAGGGAGGGAATGTATAGCATATGGCTCATGAAGACGACATGCCCCATCATCATCTTGTGTATTGAATATAAAAATACAATCATATTTTAACTATGGTGGAAACACCATCCTTATACACTCCTGGAAATTGAAATAAGAACACCGTGAATTCATTGTCCCAGGAAGGGGAAACTTTATTGACACATTCCTGGGGTCAGATACATCACATGATCACACTGACAGAACCACAGGCACATAGACACAGGCAACAGAGCATGCACAATGTCGGCACTAGTACAGTGTATATCCACCTTTCGCAGCAATGCAGGCTGCTATTCTCCCATGAAGACTATCGTAGAGATGCTGGATGTAGTCCTGTGGAACGGCTTGCCATGCCATTTCCACCTGGCGCCTCAGTTGGACCAGCGTTCGTGCTGGACGTGCAGACCGCGTGAGACGACGCTTCATCCAGTCCCAAACATGCTCAATGGGGGACAGATCCGGAGATCTTGCTGGCCAGGGTAGTTGACTTACACCTTCTAGAGCACGTTGGGTGGCACGGGATACATGCGGACGTGCATTGTCCTGTTGGAACAGCAAGTTCCCTTGCCGGTCTAGGAATGGTAGAACGATGGGTTCGATGATGGTTTGGATGTACCGTGCACTATTCAGTGTCCCCTCAACGATCACCAGTGGTGTACGGCCAGTGTAGGAGATCGCTCCCCACACCATGATGCCGGGTGTTGGCCCTGTGTGTCTCGGTCGTATGCAGTCCTGATTGTGGCGCTCACCTGCATGGCGCCAAACACGCATACGACCATCATTGGCACCAAGGCAGAAGCGACTCTCATCGCTGAAGACGACACGTCTCCATTCGTCCCTCCATTCACGCCTGTCGCGACACCACTGGAGGCGGGCTGCACGATGTTGGGGCGTGAGCGGAAGACGGCCTAACGGTGTGCGGGACCGTAGCCCAGCTTCATGGAGACGGTTGCGAATGGTCCTCGCCGATACCCCAGGAGCAACAGTGTCCCTAATTTGCTGGGAAGTGGCGGTGCGGTCCCCTACGGCACTGCGTAGGATCCTACGGTCTTGGCGTGCATCCGTGCGTCGCTGCGGTCCGGTCCCAGGTCGACGGGCACGTACACCTTCCGCCGACCACTGGCGACAACATCGATGTACTGCGGAGACCTCACGCCCCACGTGTTGAGCAATTCGGCGGTACATCCACCCGGCCTCCCGCATGCCCACTATACGCCTTCGCTCAAAGTCCGTCAATTGCACATACGGTTCACGTCCACGCTGTCGCGGCATGCTACCAGTGTTAAAAGACTGCGATGGAGCTCCGTATGCCACGGCAAACTGGCTGACACTGACGGCGGCGGTGCACAAATGCTGCGCAGCTAGCGCCATTTGACGGCCAACACCGCGGTTCCTGGTGTGTCCGCTGTGCCGTGCGTGTGATCATTGCTTGTACAGCCCTCTCGCAGTGTCCGGAGCAAGTATGGTGGGTCTGACAAACCGGTGTCAATGTGTTCTTTTTTCCATTTCCAGGAGTGTATTTGTGTAATAAGTAAAACACTTCACTCTTGCACGAAGATGTAGTGGCATGGTATATCTCCATAAGTTCTCATGTCATAAGTAATAGAAAAACATAGAAATAAATGAAGTGTTCCACTAAAGGAATGGGATACAAGATGAGGTGGTGATTCTGATAAGTTACATGTACTGTTCAACTACCATTCAGTTTTGAAGCACTGAGTTGAAGTTGTTCAGATATCTTCTATAAATCAATTCTGATACTTTGTTTAATGTATCTTCTGGGAGAGTCTCTAGATGACTATAAATTTCCATCTTTCAAAATATTCATGGTTCTGTCCTTCTGTATGGTGTGAAAGGTTTGCATTATGTTTATTCTCTTTTAGGTGCATGTTGAATGTGTTGTAAGAAGTTGAAAAGCCTGATCAATAAATCTTACATTTACTAGGACAAACATACAATCCATAATTCTTATGAAGCCTCACAGAAAATTAAGGATTTTTAGTACTGCTGCAACTGGGAAAGTTTGTATCTTTTGGGATCTCCTATATGTAAAGTGAAATCTATATGTTTTTCAGTAAAATGTCTAACTTTAATGTGTATGCATTGATAACAACTTACACTTGACAATTATGTAAGGTCAGAATTGCAGTCTTGTATCTTGATTGCAGCCAATGGTGAACATAATGTCCTTTAAAAAATTCTACAAAACTGTGATCCCAAACCAAATACAGTTATTTGAAATGTCGTCATCATAAGTCGATTTACTCATTGCCGAGTGTTGTGACATTGTTTCTTCATTCATTTTTTAGACAACAGAATCTTCAACTAGCTGTCTCTATCCACAGCAATATTCAGCTCTTCTTAGTAGAATGTGAAGAGATAGGCCGGTAATGTTCTTTGTTTGATCCAGTTATTTACTTGGTGGTCTTCCTCGTAGTCTTCTGCCCTGGATTTTTCCTTGCAATATGATCTTTTTCAAGTTCATCCCTTCTCTTCTCAAAATGTGCTCAAGTATCTGAAATTAATGTTGACTGACATTGGAAGATTAACTTCTTGTGATGCTAAGTTCTACAGTAACGAAAACATTGGTTCTTCTTTCTGTCCATGATGCACATAACATTTTCCTCAAACACTACGTATCGAAGGTATCAATTAGGCTTTTGTCACTAGCTTTCATGGTCCAGGTCTTGCAGCCATACAAGAACACAGAAAATACCAATGATTCGCTCAGGCACAACTTTGTTGTTTTGGATTCATATGTAAGTGTAAATAGTACTGTGTTATTTTGTATTTTTGTCATGTTTAAAATTGAATTACCTCTTTCAGTAACCTGGTGAAGGACTATGAATCTGGATACACACCAAATCCTGACATATTGTGTAACAAGCATATAAAATTTGACAAATTTTTTAAATATGCAGTGGAAACACTTGGTTGTGATGCAGTTGCTACTGGTCATTATGCTCGAACATCATTTGGAGAGTATTTAGAGGATTATAAACCATCTAAAGGTAGTAATAACAACACCAATAATAATAATAATAATAATAATAATAATAATAATAATAATAAACCCCGTGGAGGCCCGGGAAAAGAATAGGCCTCCGGTATGTTCTGCCAGTCGTAAAAGGCGACGAAAAGAACAAACCACTAATAGGGTTAACCCCCCTTTTAGTGTGATTAGTTGGTTCAGGACAGAACTAAAGAAGCCTCGGACAAGCGCCGTCATGGTCGGGCACGACGCTTGAACCCTATGCCCACCCACAATGGTAACGACACTGCTAGCCAACTGGAAAATGATTTAAATCCAAATAGAGGTGTTTTGCAGGATATGCTTCCTGCAACCACCCTAGAAGGAAAACAAAGACAGAGGATGAGATGGTCAGATGAAGTTAATCGACACTTCATGTTCTGTTATTACCAAGCAACAAACCTAGGAACCAACACAACTGGATACAGATCACAAGTATACACAACATTTATTACCAGATACCCAGAATTAAAATTTTTAACAGAACAACGACTAGCTGATCAGATCCGTGTAATAATCAAAAATAACAGGATACCCTAGTCAGAATTAGAAAACATCAAACAACAAGTACAACAAATACTGGAACAAAATAATGTGCAATCAGAAGAAGAAGAAAATACAGTAATGGACTCAAACGTCCCAGAGCAAACAAAGAACAACACGCATCAATTAAACAATCAGATGAAAACGAAATCTTAAGACAGCCACCAGAACAAGCACAAATAGAACACGAAGTGACACACATGTTAGATATAGAAGAAAAATTTCAGCTGACATATATAGAATACAAAGACACAAATACAGACATTAGACCCTTCTTGCAAAGACCGCCAAATAACCCACAAGTCGAAACAACAATACAAACTATCAACACAATCATACACAACAAAATAAATGAAAACACAACTATGGAAGAGTTACAACTACTGGTTTATATAGGAGCACTCACTAAAGATCAGAACCAACCAACACACAGAAGAAACCCACAAAACCAGCATGGCAACACAGGCTACAGATCAGAATAGAAAAACTGAGAAAGGACATCGGACAGCTAACACAATTTATAAGAAATGAAATGTCAGAAAAAAAAAACGAAAAAGGTTAGGTAAAATCTCACAACAAGAAGCGATAGAGCAATTAGATGAAAAGAAACAGAAATTACAAGCATTGGCCAAACGACTTAGAAGATACAAAAAAAGTGAAAATAGAGGGAAACAAAACCAAACATTCAACACAAACCAAAAGAAATTTTACCAGACAATAGATAACACACACATTAAAATAGACAATCCACCAAACATAACAGACATGGAACACTTCTGGAGCAACATATGGTCAAACCCGGTACAACATAACAGGCATGCACGGTGGATACAAGCAGAAACAGACACATACAAGATGATACCACAAATGCCTGAAGTGATAATTTTGCAACATGAAGTCACCCAAGCAATTAATTCTACTCACAATTGGAAAGCCCCTGGAAAAGATAAAATAGCAAATTTCTGGCTAAAGAAATTCACCTCAACACATTCACATCTAACTAAATTATTTAACAGTTACATTGCAGACCCATACGCATTCCCTCATACACTTACACAAGGAATAACTTATCTGAAACCTAAAGATCAAGCAGACACAGCAAACCCAGCTAAATATTGCCCCATAACATGCCTACCAACAATATACAAAATATTAACTTCAGTCATTACACAGAAATTAATGACACATACAACACAGAACAAAATTATAAATGAAGAACAAAAAGGCTGCTGCAAAGGAGCACGAGGATGTAAAGAGCAACTGATAATAGATGCAGAGGTGACATATCAAGCTAAAACTAAACAAAGGTCACTACACTATGCATACATTGATTACCAAAAAGCTTTTGATAGTGTACCCCACTCATGGTTACTACAAATATTGGAAATATACAAAGTAGATCCTAAATTGATACAGTTCCTAAACATAGTAATGAAAAATTGGAAAACCACACTTAATATCCAAACAAATTCAAATAATATCACATCACAGCCAATACAGATTAAGCGTGGAATATACCAAGGAGACTCATTAAGTCCTTTCTGGTTCTGCCTTGCCCTGAACCCACTATCCAACATGCTAAATAATACAAATTATGGATACAATATTACTGGAACATACCCACACAAAATCACACATTTGCTATACATGGATGATCTAAAACTACTGGCAGCAACAAATCAACTCAACCAATTACTAAAGATAACAGAAGTATTCAGCAATGATATAAATATGGCTTTTGGAACAGACAAATGTAAGAAAAATAGCATAGTCAAGGGAAAACACACTAAACAAGAAGATTACATACTGGATAACCACAGCGACTGCATAGAAGCGATGGAAAAAACAGATGCCTATAAATATCTAGGATACAGACAAAAAATAGGAATAGATAATACAAATATTAAAGAAGAACTAAAAGAAAAATATAGACAAAGACTAACAAAAATACTGAAAACAGAATTGACAGCAAGAAACAAGACAAAAGCTATAAATACTTATGCTATACCAATATTGACCTACTCATTTGGAGTAGTGAAATGGAGTAACACAGACCTAGCAGCGCTCAATACACTTACACGATCACAATGCCACAAATATAGAATACATCACATACATTCAGCAACAGAAAGATTCACATTAAGCAGAAAGGAAGGAGGAAGGGGATTTATCGACATAAAAAAACCTACATTATGGACAGGTAGACAATTTAAGAAAATTCTTTATAGAACGAGCAGAAACTAGCAAAATACACAAAGCAATCACTCATATAAATACATCGGCTACACCATTGCAATTTCATAACCACTTCTACAACCCTTTAGATCACATAACATCAACAGACATGAAGAAAATAAATTGTAAAAAGAAAACACTACATGGCAAGCACCCGTATCATTTAACACAGCCACACATCGATCAAGACGCATCCAACACATGGCTAAGAAAAGGCAATATATACAGTGAGACGGAAGGATTCATGATTGCAATACAGGATCAAACAATAAACACCAGATATTACAGCAAGCATATTATTAAAGATCCCAATACCACAACAGATAAATGCAGACTTTGCAAACAACAAATAGAAACAGTAGATCACATCACAAGCGGATGTACAATACTAGCAAATACAGAATACCCCAGAAGACATGGCAATGTAGCAAAAATAATACATCAACAGCTTGCCTTACAACATAAACTTATAAAACAACATGTTCCCACATACAAGTATGCACCACAAAGTGTACTGGAGAATGATGAATTCAAATTATACTGGAACAGAACCATTATAACAGATAAAACAACACCACATAACAAACCTGACATCATACTCACCAATAAAAAGAAGAAATTAACACAACTAATCGAAATATCCATACCCAATACAACAAATATACAGAAGAAAACAGGAGAAAAAATTGAAAAATACATCCAACTGGCTGAGGAAGTCAAGGATATGTGGCATTAGGATAAAGTTGACGTTATACCGATTATACTATCAACTACAGGAGTCATACCACACAATATCCACCAGTACATCAATGCAATACAGCTACATCCAAACTTATATATACAACTACAGAAATCAGTAATTATTGATACATGTTCAATTACCCGAAATTTCCTAAATGCAATATAACACATACCATACAGTTAAAAGGAAGTGACGCTTGATCAAGGTGCGTGTCACTTTCCATTTTCAACCAGACTTAACGTCTGAGAAAGTAAAGAATAATAATAATAATGGTTATTACTAACAATGATAAATTACTGTTGTAACATCTAACATCTGCAGCCTGTTAGTTTGTTTCTAGGAAAGTTCCTCACATCTGGTTTTAGTAAATCTTATTTCAAATGTACATGTTATTGAATGCTTCATAATACTCATATTGCATTTTCCAGGTGTACACTTACTGATTCCAGTTGATAGATTCAAAGATCAAACATTTTTCCTTAGCCAGGTCAAGCAAGAATCTCTCCAGAGAACGCTGTTTCCACTTAGCAATTTAACAAAGGACAGAACAAAACTGATTGCCTGTGAGGCAGGTTTTGACATCATTGCCAATAAGAGAGAAAGCACTGGTATTTGTTTCATCGGAACAAGAAATTTTCAGAGATTTATTTCAGAGGTACGAATGTATATTGAAAATATGTTACTTTTCTTATTTATACCCTGTTTTAATCCTGGATCTCTATATTTCATGGGCCCTTCTCTACCTACTGATCTACTTGTCTGTACTACATAGATTCACTTAAACCTTCAGTATACTCCTAAATTTTTCCTTCGGTTCCATACTCCTCAGAAGAGTATCCTCAACAGCGTGAGAAATGGCAGGGTGGAAATTGACTTAGCTATGGTGTAAGTTTGTTTGTTGAATGATATTTTGAACTGTCACCGAAGTAACTGTGTGCTGGACCGGGATTCAAATCTTGATATTTACATTGCACAAACAGTTCCATAACAATCGAGCCATTCAAGTATGCCTACAGTCTGATAGTCTGCAACTAAATCACAACTGTTGTGTGGAACATAGATCTACATCTACATCACTGCTCTGCAATACACAATTAAGTGCTTGGCATAGTGTTCATGGAACCACTTTCAGCATATTTCTTGATTGTTGAATAGTATGGGGCTTTAAGAACACCTAAATATTTCTGTATGAGCTCTGGTTTCTCATATTTTATTGCAACGTCATTCCTGTGTATGTAGGTGAGTCAGCAAAATATTTCCGCGTTTGGAGGAGAAAATTGGTGACTGAAATTTTGTGATAAGCTCTCTCGCCAATGGAAAATGCCTTTGTTTTAATGATTGCTGCACCAATGTGCTTATTGTATTCCTGACACTCTCTCCTCGTTTTTGTAAAAATACCAAACAAGCTGTCCTCTTTTTTAAATTTTTCCATGTCTTCCATTGGTCCTATCTGATAAGGATCCACCACCAAGCAGGAGCACTTCCAAAGAGGATAGGTAAACATAGTGTAAGCAGTCTCTTATAAACTTGATGCATCTGCTGAGTGTTCAGCCAATAAAATGTAATCTTTGCTTTGCCTTCCCCAATATATTTTCTGTGTGATAGTTCCAATTTAAGTTTTGTTTTAGGGCAGAAAGACAATCGGGGTCAGGCACTCCAATTTAAGTTGTACATAATTGTAATTCGTAGGCATTTAGTTGCATTGATAACGTTTAAATTTGTGTAATTTATTGTGTAACCAAAACTTTTTAGTACTCATGTGGAGGACTTCTCACGTTTCAGTGTTCAGGATCAGTTGATACTCCATATGCATGCAATTTGATTAGAAGCCAATTGTGAGGAATGGGGTCAAAAATCTCCTGCATATCTGAAAACATGGAGTCATCTTAAGACACCGTGTTGATAGCACTCAGGGGCCAGTTGTGTTTCACAAGAATATTAGTTTCCGAATTCGTGTTGACTGTGTGTCAATATATAATTTTCTTCAAGCTATTTCATAATGTTCAAATGTGATGTACGAGGTGGAATCCAAAATTTTCAGGACTCCTGCCATCTGGAAAGTACAAGTAATAGATCTTTGAACTGCTAGGTGGCGAGAATTGCATATCTGATGAGTAAGTGTGCGGAGTGGCATTCAGCTGGGAGGACATGTTGCGTGTCCACAGTGAGTTCCGTAATACTCTGTGTTTGGTGTGTGGCGATTTTATGATGGATCCGCGAACAGAACAGTGCGTGTGCATGGATCTTCGTCAGACCGCATCTGGTGATCCAACCTTCTTGTCATGGGTTGTCACTGATGACAAGAGCTGGATTTACAGTTATGACCCAGAGACAAAGCAACAATCGTCCCAGTGGAAGAGCCCAGGCTCTCAAAGACCCAAAAAAACCGAGACAGGTGAAGAGCATGATCATTGTTTTCTTTGATACGAAGGGAATTGTGCACAAAGAATTCGTCCCACCCAACCAAACAGTGAATTCCGCGTACTACTGTGATGTTTTGCGACGGCTCCATGAAAACGTGCGGTGACGATGGCCCGAACTTTGGCATCAAGGGAACTGGCTGCTGCATCACGACAAGCCCTGTCACATGGCCTTGCTCACCAGGGCCTTTTTGGCAAAAAACAACATGGCAGTTGTACCCCATGCAAAGTACTTGCCAAATTTGAGACCTTGCGACTTCAGGCTATTCCCAAAACTGAAACTCAAGTTGAAAGGCTGTCGGTTCGACACTCCAGAGAGGATTTAAGAAGCATTGCTGCCGGTGATAAACACTCTCAAAGAACAGGACTTCCAGAAAACGTTTAACCAGTGGCAGAAGCGCTGGGACTGGTGTGTATGTGCGGGTGGGAACTACTTCGAGGGTGATGGTGACCATTAGTCCAAAGGTAAGGTTTTCAACAGATGGCAACACCAGTCCCAAAAATTTTGGATAGCACCTCATGTGTTCCAAAATCTTACTGCAAATTGATTTCAGTGATGTAGGTTTATAATTTGGTGGATTACCTCTATTTCCATTCTTGTACATTGGTGTGATCTTTGCAACTTTCCAGTCCTAAGGTTTGGATCTTTTGTCAAGTGAGCAGTTGTGTATGATTGTTAAAATGGAGCTATTTCATCAGCATGCTCTGAAATGAACCTAAGAGGTTTACCTTCTGGACCAGAAGACTTACTTTTATTTAGGGACTTCAGTTGCTTCACTACAGGAAGAGTATATAATTCTAAGTTACTTGTGTTGGCAGCAGTTATTGATTTGCATTCTGGAATTTCAGAAATCCATGTTTAGTAACTCTGCTTTAATGGTGTTGTCATAGAGAACATTGCCATTGAATATTTTGTTCATATGTGGGTCCATGGCTTCCAAGAATTTTGTGAAAAAACATTATCCGTAGTGAGATGTAAAGTTACCCTTTATTTGTTATGCGATTGACCAATTTTGACACTTAAGTCATTTTCAAACACTTATATATAATCATTATGCAATATGTTGTGGCACACAGTCAAAAACACATTCCATATGTGAAATATATCATCTACACTACAGTCTAAGAACTAAAGCATCATCCTAGAAGCATATAACCACTTCTTCTCCTGTGTGAACCACATGAACCACAAGAATTCCATGTACAGATTAAGCAAGTCTTGTATGGACATCTGCGTGTGCTGACAGCTACAGCTGTAGTGCCAGAAACTGGTGAATCTTCCTGTAACATGGAGAAATAGTTAATGTGGTGACGGGGGTTTTCTAACTACATCATAGAAATCTGTAAGTTACTGCTTATAAATAATCATATTGTCTTCAGAAAATTTTTGGCATGAAGTTAAGACAAGCTGTTACAGAAGTTCCTTAGCAGTTTTCTATTAAATTTTGAACAGTTCAGCATCTAATGTCCTTTCAAATTAGAAAAACTAGAAAAGCTTCTAAGGCAAACCATGAGCAATCACAGTTATTGCAGCTTAAACTTCAGTGAATACACTATCTGATCAAAAGTATCCAGACATCTATTAATGGACATTAATATGGGATGTGTCCACTCTTTTTCTTTGTAATGGATTGAACTCTGTTGGAGTACTTTCAAGTAAGGTATCTGAATGTCTGTGGAGGAATGGCAACCCATTCTCCCTCAAGAACTAAAACCAGAGCAGGTAGGGATGTTGTGTTGAACACTGGGTCAAGAATAAAGTTGACTTTATAATTCATCCCAAAGATGTTCCTTTGGGTTCAGGTCAGAACTCAGGACAAGCCAGTCAGTTTCAGGAATATTATTGTCTATAAACCATTGCCTCGCAAATGCTGCTTTATGGAGAGTGCATTGTCATGCTGATACAATCAACATCTCGGAAACGTTCCTCTCCTGTACACAGCACGCAGTGGTATAAAATGTTTTCATATCCTTCCATATTTAGCATTTTCTTAAGTGCAATAACCATTGGAAGCATCCTTGTATCATAACACCATCTCCCCTATACTTTCCCATTCTGCTGTTATAGCTTCCCTATTGATAACAAAATACTCCCTGCCTTCTTTTGTACTGGAGGGTCTACCTCTTGGTCAGTTCCGCATTACATGCGGGTGTCCACATACCTTTGGTGTCCGGATACTTGTGATCAGAGCCTTTTGAAATGTACACAGATCACACGTGTTTCTCATCCTTGGAAATTTCAGCATGTGAACTGGCACAATGGTTAGCACATTGCTAACTCTATTGTTGTGCTGTCTTGGTGATTTGTGTCCTTATGAGCATGATGTTCTTATTTATTTTCAGATTTTGGATTTATTTGGTTCATTATCGATTGGTGTTTTGCTATTCTCATTTTTCATCAAATTACTGCATGTATTTCAGGCACAGGTCATTTAAGGTTTCTTGTATAAAAGGCAGTTAATGAAAACAAGACAGATTGGAAAAAAAGTAAGCAAACTGTTCATTATTTCAAAAGTAATCGCCATAACTGTTAATGCATCTATCCCACCGTAAGACAAGATGGTCAATGACTTCATGAGGCAGCCCACATGTTGCCAAGGTGGGTTCGACTATGCTGCAGAGCAAACAATCCTGCTGAAGGAACATCCCCAACTGAGCATTATGGCAGATGTTTAAAATACCGCTTCAGTTGTAAGGTTCTTACAACTAAAGTGATATTTTCAACCTTTGCTATGCTGCAGAAGATTTTCTGGGAAGCCCGTACGTATCCTCCATACAGACCCAATCTCTGCCCATGTGATTTTTTGTTTTTGGAGCCCTGAGGAAAGACATCTGTTTCTGTCAATTTGCTTCGGACAAAGAAATGCATGCCTGGGTACAATCATAGTTCCTTAGATAATTGCAAACATCTTCCTATGAAGACATTGACCTTGCCTCACAGTGGGGTAGGTGTATTACTGATCACTTGTTAAATAATAAACAGTTTGTTTACTTTTTCTATGTGTGTCATTTTCATTTTACTGTGCCATATATTGACATCTGTTATGGACTTAAGGCAAACAATTGTAATTAATTTATTCTGATTTCTATTTCAGTATGTCAGAGATAAACAAGGTGCATTCGTGGATATAGACACTGGGCATATTGTTGGTGAACATAAAGGAATACACCACTGGACACTCGGACAAAGGTGTCGTTTTGGTGGTTTGAAGAAACCGTATTTTATAGCCCAAAAAGATGTTGAAACAAACATCATCTATGTGGTAAGTGTAATAATTGTAAAAATGTGTAACATTCTCTACAGGAATAATACTTTTGGATTAGAGATTTAATACTACAGCATGCTAAAGTAATATACCAAGTGATGAAGTGCAGTGTTTTCGTAGACAGTGACAACAAAATCTGAAGGACGATGATTTATATCCCTGTCTGGTCACCCATGTTAAGGTTTTCCATAGTTTTCCTAAATTGCTTGAAGCAAATGCTGGGCTGTCCCTTTGTAAAGGACATGGCTGAATTGTTGCCATGTCCTTCCTCAATTCAAACTTGTGCTCCTTTTAATGATCTTGTCTTTGATGGGACTTTAAACCATTATCTTTCTTCCTTGCTTCCAGGGAAAACACCACACTGTAGGATGGACACACACACACACACACACACACACACACACACACACACACACACACACACACACAAAGAAAGGAAAAGAAAAGGAAAAAAACACCTATGATGTGTTTGGCAATAAAAATGCGTCTTAATATGGACAATTAAAAGAGAATATTAAAATTATTTGTCAGCTATCTGTGGCTGATCGATCACTCTGAAAAGGGGTTGAGGGGGGTGGGGGGACAATCAAGCAGCCAATCTGATGTTATTAAAACAGCACCGAAATAATTTGAAGAGGATATCTGACACCACACAAAATTTCAAAATGTACGCAGCCATTATGAGGTTGACACCTCTTCACATAAGATAGTTGGGGCACACCTTCCAAAACCAAAAACTGTCCTATTGTCAGTAATAAAATCTAGTCAGTTATGATGATGTGCTTTGAAATCAGTGTGACCCAACAATCTGTCTCCAATCCCTGGAGGCAAGAGCTGTTGGTCCTGGGGCTATGACCTGGGAATGAAGTCATGGAGGCAAAATGTTTTGTTTCCTGGGAAGATACTGTAATGCTCAAAAGTATTCTGTAGTTCTGATGTTATGGTATCAGTACAGTTTGCATGCAATCACAGCAGACCATCGTATGTAGCTGTGTCACTCCATCAAGAGCTTCGCATTGCTGCAGTTACATATCTAGTAAAAAAGCAAAGTCATAGAATAACACTGTAAGTATATATTTCTGTAGCTGAAAAGTATTTTGTAATTTGATTTGGTGGTAGAGTGTTCATTAACTATCATTACTAAGGTATTCAAAAACTATTTATTTATTTGTACAGGCAATTAGATGCATGCCAAAACACAAAGAATACTCAGCTGATGTGAGAAAACCTGTTTTGTGTGCTTTGAAGAAGGAAAGAGACTATGGCGTATCACATCAACTAATAAGTATCTGGAATCAACGGCAGAAAGAGGAAGGAACAACAGCCAATGAGCCAAAGTCAGGTCACCCTCGAAAAACGAGGAGGAAGGACAGAATGATTTGTAAGCCGTCGGCTCCTGATCCAAGAAAATCGGCTTGACAAATTAGGGATGATCTGGTTCAGCATCACGGACTGTACATAAATGTCTCTGTTGTAAAATGTAGCAGCTGATTAAAACTGTAGGTGACCATTGCATAAACAACTCATAAATGCAAAAAATGGAAAGAAGTATCAATTTTTGAGTGCTACAGATTGGTCTATTGTTTTATGGAGTGATGAAAGTAAATGTAATGTTCGTTATTCTGATGGTGTGCAGTATATAGGTCACCCAGCAATCCAAAAGGGATGACAAAAAGTACCAGATGCTGATCATTAAGCATGTTGATAGCTGTGTCAGACTGGGGGATGTTTTTCTGGATTCCGTTTGATCCTCTAGTCCGAATAGAAGGCAGAATGGATTGTTTCCTGCACAGTGACATTTTAGAAAACAGTATGGTTTTGCATGGGAGAAAGAATATGCCACATAATTGGATATTTCAGCAAGACGAAGATTCAAAACACCACTGGCCATTTTTCACATGAAAAATTCAGACTTTTGGAGTGACCAAGCCAGAGTCTGGATCTAAATCCAACTGAACACCTCTGGGATGCATTGAATCAATATTTTAATCATAGAAGTTACTCGAACAAGGATCATTTTGCTGCTGCCTTATTGGACGACTGGTCAAAACTCTCACTTGGCCTGTTACAAGAACTTATGAATTCAATGCCTAACAGATGTGCAGCTGTGATCAAAGCCCCTGGGTATGCAACAAAATACTGACTTGGTCTTCAGATTCGAAAATATTTTTTTTATCCTTTTGTACTTAGACCTACAAATAACTTTTGATCCAGAAGAGTTATTTCTGTTTTGATGTAAGGTAAATTTGTTTGACTAAATGTAGTTTTGTACTAAATTGATTATAATTACATACTTTTCAAGCATCCATTGGCAGTTTTTTCCTATTACATGCTTACTTTATGTAATTGTAATTAATGTTTTCAACAAAATACTTTTGAGCACCACTGCATTTTTTGTGTTAAAAGTCTTTTGGAAGTCAATTCAGGGAGACATAACATTTTGTGAACTGGGAGGAGATATGCCTCAGCTTTATTGTGTCTTTTATGGACTGAAGGTTTTGTCTCTCACAGACACCTGTGTCTACACTCAGTCAGCAATATTACCCCATGTGGTCGAGAGCACTTTGTGTTCCATTATCAGTTTCCCCTCTCTTGTTTCATTTGTGAATGGGGTACAGGAATTAAACTGTCAGTAAGTATCTAAATGAGCTTGCATTTATCTGAATTTACCATTATGGCCATTTTGCAAGTTATCTGTGGAAAGTAGTAATATGTTGCTTGGCTCTTAATGATATGTATGAGCCAGAATTTGAATAGTAAATCTCTCAGTAATGCCGACAACTTCTTTTAGTGCCTGCCATTCAAATTATATGAAATTCTCTGTGATGCTATCTACATACTTCTCCAGCCACTCACTCTTTCACTCTGTTACAGCTTACTGAAGGACAAATGGTATGTTATATAGACCATGAGGGCAAGCTGAAAAATGATGCCTCTGCATTTTTTATTCTGTTCTCAATATTGTTTGAGGTATTATGTGTCATGCTTATTACGTGGTCGACTATCCTGCTTTACTGACCCACATTGCAACCCTCTGCCGCTAGAGGGCTGCAAATTGTATTGTGTAACATAGTACTGTGTAATGTAACTTTGTTGCTGCATGAGAAACAATGTTCTGTAATTTAATTTATAACCATAGAAGAGTTCATGCACACATGGAGCATGCTCTCCTTCAGCATGACAATGTCAGACCTTACACGAGCACTGCGACATTATCAACAATCCATTGCCACGTGTTCACTGTCATGTGCTCATCCTCCATACAGTCCCAACGTGGCCCCATCCAATTGTCGTCTGTTTTCAAAACTGAAGGAACTCCTTTGAGGACTGCACTTTGATTGAGATGAAGTGGTGCAAGCAGAGGTAAGACTGTGGCTCTGTCAACAAAAGCAAACATTCTACAGTGACACTGTCAGCAAACTGGTCTCTTGTTAGGAGAAATGTGATTGTTGCCAGGGTGACTGTTGAGAAATAAATGTGTAGACATGAAGAATAAAGATTTAGGGTGTTAATACAGTTTTATTGAAAAAGATTTCCCATAAAGAATTTGGAGGCATTACTTTTCAGCACACTCTCGTACATGCCTCTCTGTGGTGTAAGATGCTAATTGTTTCCTCAGACTTGTCATGGACCTTACTACCTGGCAGAATGATGTCTTCTTTGCTATACAAATAGTTTGAAATGTAGAAATTTTGGTAATATAAACACAACCTGCACATGTTTAATAATCATTGTGGAGGCTTATCCAACATTGTTGTAAGCATTTTTGCCTGCCAGCCTAAGATTTATTAGCTGCTGCTGTCCACAAATTTTAAACAGTCACACTGCTTGTACCCCATTATTATATAGATGCATTATGCACACACGAGAAATGGTAGGAAATGTTGATGACAGAGGAACTAACTGTAATCTATAAAAAGTCGATACTATGTATTGGGTGGTTATGAATAAAGTGCCCAGCTGCTCACCGTGATGCAGCATGGGCTGTAATTAGCATATGACAGTGAAACTTTAGATATTCTGATACATTAATGTGAAACTGATTTATGCAGGGAAAAATATAGTTCCAAGTTTGGCCAGCAGTTGCAGATACGGTGCTGTGAATGCAAGAAATATGTATAGAAATGTTTCCATCTGTAATAGATTAGTAACAGGACATGGGCAGAAATAGTAAAACAAGTGAGAAAGATATAATGTTGATTTCATTATTAATCACTGTGCTTACACAATTTGTGCAATATGAGCACTAGAGATGTTAACAAGTGCATCCATAAAACCCATGTTATCAACAGTTTCTGTCAGCAGTTCTAGTGGAATCTGAGCAACGTGCTCCTGTATACTGGTCATCAGATAAGATAGAGACTGAATGTGTCCTTGCTAAATGTGTTCATTTAGATATCCCCAGAGCCAAAAGCCACATGGATTCAGTTCCGCCGGCCGCGGTGGCCGAGCGGTTGTGGGCACTCAGTCCGGAACTGCGCGACTGCTACGGTCGCAGGTTCGAATCCTGCCTCGGGCATGGATGTGTGTGATGTCCTTAGGTTGGTTAGGTTTAAGTAGTTCTAAGTTCTAGGGGGCTGATGACCACAGATGTTAAGTCCCGTAGTGCTCAGAGCCATTTGAACCATTTTGATTCAGTTCCAGTGATGTTGCAGGCCAAATATCCGGGAAACCTCCAAAGTGAACATATTCGTGGAATGTTGCATTAAGCAAATCTTTCATGGGGTGAGTGACATGAGGTGCTGCCCCATCTTGCGTGAAAGCCGTGGTTTCCACACACCTGTGCACTTGCAAAGCAGGAATCACATGCTGTACAAGGAGATCTTGATAAAGTGCAGATGTCATGGTACACCTCACATGCCCTCTGGGTGTACTCTCTTCAAGAAGAATGGACTAAGAATAAAGGAGTTTGTGAATGCACACCAAAGTCACATACGGTGAGTGAAATGGCCTTTCGTGTACACCACGCTGCTTAACAGTACCCAAAATTTGGCAGTTTTGTGTATTCACTGCATGCTGTATTGTAAAATGTGCCTAGTCACTCCATAGAATATTGCCCGGCCACATGTCATCAACCTTGTTCTGTGCCAGAAGCTGAAGAACAAATTCAGAATGTTGCTGCGGATCATTAGATTTCAATTGCTGCTCCACATGGATCTTGTACATGTACTAGTGTAAAATAAACTGCAAAACTTTCCATACTGTTGATGATGGGATGGACTATTGTCAACACTGCACTAGCAGTAGTACTACCCAGGCACATGCTGCATGGTCATTTACAGCAACAGCAACCGTGTGAAAAACTTTCACCGGGATAGAACGCCTTGCTCTTCCAGGTACCACACTAAGCTCACCCGTGTTTTCGAATTTCATTATCTTGTTTAGACTGTGTAATGACATGGGTCTTTCAGGTGATGATACTCTCTCAATGCAGCGCTGTAATTACTGCCATTCACATAAAACAGTTTCACTAACAGTGTACGGTCTATCTTCTCGATAGCCATACTGTTCACTCAGCTTGTGGCTTGTCAAATTAAAGTGTGGATGTCATACTGTCATACAAACAGTATACAGTGACAGATTTGCACACGATGGCTAATGGCTACAATTGGCAATAATTTTGTTTCCCAGCATAAATGGGCTCTGCATTAACACATTAGCTGCCATACGATAATTACAGCCCACACTGGACCTTTGGGAGTAGTCGTACTTTACTCATAAACACCCAGTGGAAATGCTGGCTGGTGGAAGCCCTCCAACCTCTGCACTGAGTAATTAGTTCTATATGCTGTGTTAGCTTGATGTCAATGAATTTTTGATATTTGTAATGAGATGTTGCTGTTTAGTTGTAAACATCTGTCCAAAGTTGCATGTCTGGACAGTGATCTCATAGTATAACTGAGATTACTTTCATTTGTCAGGCAGATTTGGCTGTATTGCTAATTCTGTAAAAGCAACCTGGTTATAAGCCAGGGTATATCTATCTATCTTGAGTAACCAAAATGTTCAGAGTTTGAACTTTGCCACTAATTAAATTTTGTATAAAAATTGTCAGCAGTCGTGGTCGAAGACTCTTGGTACAAGAGTCATTCTCATTCTGCCAACAACCTTTTCATAGAGGGCAGAGGAGCAGACGGAGTATCAGGGCAACATTTTGCCTTTGAGATGGGAGACTGCCCTTAAAAGACAGAAGAATCAGCAATAATCAATGGCATGAGGGTGCAGAAGGCAATAGAAACCACTACATTAAAGACACTCAGAGTGTGTACACAGGACACATGACCTGTAATTGAAAATTGTTGTCATCATCTCTCCATTGGAAAAAATAAATTAAATAAAATAAATTCAGATTAGTTTCATATTCAGATCTTCAAGAAGGGACTGTTAAGGGGGAGGTAACCATGAGAAAAAGATTGAACAGCCAATGAAAAGGTAACATACTATGATCAGGAGCATGGAATATAAGAGGTTTGAACATGGTAGAGAAGTTAGAAATTTGGAAAGGCGAATACAGAGGCTGAGTGTAGATACAGTGCAGAACGGGGGTGGGGTGTCAGTGAAATGGAATGGAAAGAACATAAGGATTTATGGTTAGACAAATAAAGGATGATAGCAGCAGCAGCAGCAGCAGAAAATGGTATAATGGAAGTAGGATTCATTGTCAGTAGAGTAGGAATGTAGGTTAGAGACAATATTATGAAAAGGATTATTGCGGTTAATCATATAGAGGAGACATTGAGTTGCAGACAGGCACAACAAAAAGACAGGAGTTACTGCAAACAGTTCAGTGATAGGGTTGTTCTCATCAGAATTGACAGCAAACCAAAGATGACAACTATGCTTCAGGTGTATATGTCGATACAAGCAGAATGTGAATAGACACAGAAAGTACACTGGTGTTGAAAATTAAAGCACAAATGGAAATTTTGCAAGATTGAGTTTATTTTGCCACAAATCAGTATAAATAGTTGATAGCAAAGTAGAAACAATGTAAAGAAACAGAATGTAAATAACTGCGACATGCATAATAGTAGATGAAAATGTTTTTAGATTTTTTCAACTCAACAGATTTGCACACACATTCTGACAACTGGTTGATGTGCTTACTATGGGGTGTGACCATCCCTGGCAACAATGCAGGCCTGACAGTGATGAAGCACACTGTGAATAATGTCATCAGTGTCATGTTGAGGCAATAATGCCCATTCTTCCAGTGGAGCAGCTTGAGTCGTGGAGAGTGATTAGTGGATGCTGACATATTGCAACTCGTCTCCCTGGTGCATCCCTGACATGCTCTATGGGATTCAAATCAGGAGAACAAGCAGGCCACACAATGCATGCAGCACCTTCTGTTTTGAGAAAACATCAACTACTCATGCTATATGAGTCAAGCATTAGCATCCATCAGTACAAAGTCTGGGAACACAGCACCTTGTAACAACCATACATAAGGCCCCAAGTCCTCATATGATGCCTTTCAGCAGTTAAACCTTTCCGAGTCACCTGTACAATTTCATGAAGAGATGTTTGAGTGATCAACATCATCCCTGCCCACACCATTCGCAATCCTCCCCAATATCAGTCTCTTTCCACAATGTTTGGATCTCGAAATCGTGCTCCACATTCCCCTCAGATCCGAGTCCATTGAGAACAACTCTCCAGACCAAATTGGGACTCGTGTGAAAGGAACTTTCGTCCACTGTTTGACTGTCCAGGTGGCATGTTGAACAACTCCGTTCTAGACGTTCCCTTTTGTGAAAACACATCAGAGGCACACATACAGCAGCTCTCCGACAATAAAGTTGTTGAAGCATTCTCTACATCATTTGCTTTGATACAACACATCCAGTGGATGCTGTGAGTACAGATGCCAGTTGCTGTGCAGTACTAAGGCGGTACCATCATGCTCTTTACAGCCACATAACGGCCCTCTCTTTCTGATGTCACATGTGGTCGGTGCTGTCCTGGTCTTCGTGATACAGTTTCAGTCTCTGTAAACTGTCACCACATCTGAGAAACAACAGAACAATTCGTGGTAAGCCATTGGGCCACATGAGTTTGCTACTGTCCTGCTTCTGATATTCCTATGGCCTTCCACTGCAGAGACTCTGGTAGGCATCTTCTCTGTGCAGTGCTGCACTGTCTGTGACTGTGTTCACAGCAACTGTGGATGTAGGACTACCCACCAAACACTCTGCATTTGATGGGTGCCCTGACATCATCATTGGTGTGGTTTTCCATTGACTGAAATGCCATCTTCCATGCAGAACATGATCATACTGACATCTGTTGACAGTTTGTATAATTATATCATGAATTAGACACAGCATGGGAAAAGAGCTGTTTGTTGATTTAATTTTGGACATCAGTGTATATGAGGGCACTGAATTAGTAATTCAGTAAGTAAAAGGAGATGACAATCTAATAATCATGACATATTGGACAGCGATAGTAGGGGAAGGAATAGAAGAAAGAGATACTGGAGAATATGGTCTTGGTAGTAGGATAGAGAAGAGAAAGACTAATTGAGTTCTGCAATAAATTTCAGCTAGTAATAGTGAATACACTGTTCAAAAATCATAAGAGGAGGAGTTATACTTGGAAAAGACCTTTTTGTTACGTTGGTTGTAACCATGTGTATGTCTCAGCCCGGGTAACTAGAAAAACTTTACAGGGTATATACATGCGATGTATCTCGAAGTTGCACATGTGCATTTTAATCATCTCAACTTGCATCATATTTGCTTATCACCAACAGCAATGGCAAAGAAGGAACAATGTTTGAAAGACTGTGTGTGTCTTCTTTTTGGAATTAAAAAAAATCTCAAAAAGTACCCTGTTTAACCTTTACCAGAAAAAAATACGTATTAGTATTTATACTGTTCCGATTTTTAACATAGCTGGTGCCTGTTCCTCATGCTGGGGTAAATTAGAATATGCAGGTATTTTTTGCACCATTCTTTTTTAATTTTCAATAAAATTAAAAAGGAAAATCTCTACCAGAAAGTATACAGGTCAGTATTCTAAATGCTATGACTTCTAGCGTGGTCATTGTTCCCAGTTGATATTCACAGGTCTTCGAGATACATCACATACAGAGGGGCACACACTGACACTCAAGAACTCCACAATTACGCATTTTTATTTACATTTCCTTAGTTGTCTTTCAGTTTAAGGTCAACAATATTTATATCGTAGTATTCGCCCTGACACTAAAGAAACAACAATTTATGCTGCATTTTGGAACCATAATTTTTTATTTATTGCAACATATGTTTGGCACTGTTCTGCAGGCGTCAGTAGGCACTATATTCTAATTAATTTCTGAAAATAAATGCATTTTTATGCATGGGCTGCTCAAAATATTCTTCTTGTCTCCCTTTACATTTATGTATTGTAAGGTTAGGATCTTATGTCCTTGTTCACATAGGAATGAAGAGTTTTAAGTTGTAATATGACAATTCATCTGCAAACTGACAAAAAAAGATTGTTAATTTTAAACCAAAGAGCATTTATTTGGTTAGAAGAGGGTTTGTGTCTGATAGATATGTGTCGTATTGCGTATTCTACTGTTCTATATACTCGAAGCACCAAAATACGAAGTTCTGATTTTCTGTTTCTTTTTTTCTGTTTCTTTATCTTTATATACTTATATATTAATGACAGTAGATACTCAGATGTTACACTGTTTTATTGAGCAGTATGTGAAAAAAAAATACTAATAATAAATTAACTTTTCAATTCCCCAAGAAATTTGTAATTTTAGAGAAGTTGAAACAGCACACAAAATTTTCTGTTTTTTGTTCTAGTAGGAATAAATTCACCATTGTGAATTGCCTTGCCTTTATTAATCTGTATTTTAGTGTAAAACTTGCTAAAAAAAGTTGGAATATACATTTCGTAGACCACACTCACTGATTCAAAGCAAACATGGAAACCCATGTAATCGACCAATACAGTGGAAGCTCTGTGACAACACAGTCAGCCAATGATATCAGTTGACATCTGTCGAAAATAATCTGATGACCGACATCAGTTGCACTGTGACCGAACCCTTATTAGTGCATGGATTATATTTTTAATTAATCAAAAATTCATATTCGCAGTGTCCTGGGTCTAGTGGTTTGCGCTCCAAACTATCAAGACGAGGGGTTGCTGGTTCGAATATCATGGATAAATATGGGTGTGATAAGCATGAGCATTTAGATCAGTAGCATGGATTTTTATGTGTATTTAAGTATGTGTATTATGCTGTCTAGTTGCCATAGTACAAGCTTCGGCTTAGTTTGGGGCTAGAGGTGTTTGGTGTGATCGTTGAAAGATTTATTTGTTTATTATCTTTTCTGAAATGTACATAATGGCTCCTGTGAGACTAAATCCCATCTGGGAATATTTTTGGAGAAACAGTGAGAAAGCAACTGGTAAAGTATGTTGTAAATCACTGTCTCTAGGTAGTGCCTTATCAAAAACACAGACCATTACAAATATTAAAAATAATTTGTCAAAAAGTCATAAAAGTGAATGGGCAGCTTATTGTAAGACAAATGAAAAACACCAGAGTTTGATCAAAAAAGACCTAGAGACAATTAACTCTTCATAAGCAAAAAGGTAGTCAAACAGTCTACTTTACCAGACACAATTAAGAAAAGAAGAAAAGAAGTAGCTCTGCCATGGCCTGATAATCATCTGATATTGTTGTGAATCGATAAAAGTGTTATGGATCTCATTATTGTCGACATGCTGCCATACAATGTTGTTGAAGGGGATGTATTTCATAGGCTCAATTTGACTGACCCTGACACACCATCCAGGTACAGGAAAAAAGCCTGAGAAATACTTTAGAATGACTTTAATGCCAGCAAGATATGAAAAAGTAAAAGGGAAAGTTGTACTTCTTTTAGAAAAGGCTGGATGGGCAGTTTTACCACTGACATATGGAGTAATCCAACAAAGACGTGCTTATTGCTGAGTTGCACAGCACACTTCATTAAAGGCCCCAAAAGGGAAAAAGTTATACTGACAACAAGTGTCTTGAAACAAGATCACACAGGGCAGCATATTTCACAGAAACTTAACCAAATTATTCCCGAATTTAATTTAACAAATAAAATCCACATGGGTATCTGTGACAATGCTTTTAATATGCAAGCAGCCATGTGTTGTGGAAAATTTGCTTATATTGGATGCATAGCTCATATGCTGCAGCTAGTTATTCATGATGTTGTATTCAAAGACACTGCTGTAATGGATATAATAAAAAAAAATTCAAACAAGTTTCAAGAAACATGCGAGTTACCCAAACAGGTTTTGATTCTTGATGAAGAAACCCACTGGAATAGTACTTTTTTAATGTTGGAAAGACTCATTGAGCAAAAAACTGCTGTCAATTTATGCACGTCAGAACACAGTGGGATAATAATCCCAACTGCAGAAAAAGGATACAAATGAGCTACTGTATGATGGATAGTACTTAAGTGCTTTCATCAAGCAACACTTGATATTTCAAGTAACTCTTCATCAGTATCTTTAATAATACCATCGATCGTTATGCTTAATTCAAAATTGACTACAAAAGATGAAGATACTTAAAACATAAAACTGTTCGACACAGTTGTGTGAGACTGTTAACAGCAGAGTTTCGTATGCAAGAAATACTCCACATTTATTGATTGCAACACTAATAGATATGTTTTAAAATGAAGTATTGGACTAGCGATGAAACAGAGAACATGAAGACTGAAATATTATCATTTCTACAACAGAATGGGTCTAGGTCAAGTCAAATAGCTCGTATGGACTTGGATATTGATGAGCCTAGCCCTCCCTGTTCAGCGTCAGGTGCAGATATCGAATATACATCCTCATAAAATGATGATGATTTATGGAATTCAGGTGATAAACTTGCATTACCAGTCACAAATGGTGAAGAACATCTTAACATGTTATTTAAAAGAACCGTTGCTTCTGAGGAATGTCGACATCTATGAATATTGGGGTTCTAGTCCATGTACTTATCTAGGCCCAATTACACTTCAATATTTATCTTCTCTACCCACTAGTGTTCCTAGTGAACAATTGTTCAGTGCAGCGGGACAGATATATGCAGACAGGCAATTGAACATGATGGGTGTAAATGTGGGCAAATTGATATTTTTAGCTTACTACATAAGATTGTTTAACTTCATTTATTAATTTTGTTTTTCATTGATAGATATTAAAATGCTAATGGAAAGTTAATATTCATTTGGCTTTTATTATGTATTTTTCCAATTTTAATTGTTAAAGTACTTTTTTTAAGTAAATAAATAATATAATGGACCTTATTCCAAAGTGTTGTTATTTCTGACAATTTGCAAGATAATTTTAATCATCTCATGAAATTGTTTATATTATATTTAAAAAATCATTATTTTATTCACATTTTGCCAATCTTGAATGGAATTTCTTGGGGCATAATCTTCGGCTTTGTCTTCAGCTGAAGGTTAGGGCAATAGCTGATTAATCAGCTTTGGCTTCGGCCAGAAATCGACCTTCAGACAGACACTGTTTATCAGGTTGAACTACAGAAACCAGTTGTTGAATGACCAGCTTTCACAATTGTTAAAGTGATGATACATCTGGTTTCTGTATGTTGAAGGGATTTTGTGTTATGCTGATTTATGTTAGTATTATTTCACATCAAATTAATTGCTCACTTACTCAGTCATCCATGGAACTACTTAGTAGACTCCCAGGCAACATCAGTGCAACTCCACCATCTTTGTGATAATCCGATACTGGACCATGGAACAATTCAGATCTGCCATACTATTGGTCATAGTGTTAATGATTTGGGACCTTGCATTGACATATTGCATCAACAAGCCTTGTGACCCTATTTATTTTTGGCATGTCTGATGATAATGTTGTAGTTGTATATCAAAATGCCATGATTCCCTGTTGTTGATGGTAGCTGCCTGTGGAAGCCACTATAGTATTTTAATGACCACATAGCTACTTGTATCTGATGCAGCATGGGATTTCTAGGTTCAAGGATTACCTGGATGTGTACCTACTTTGGGATACATTCTCAAGTGTGTGATAATGGTGTTATGATTCATTACCATTCACCAGATTCAAGTCTACAGCATTTTTTCTAATGTACATAGTTGTTCTGCAGGACAGACACCACTGATGATAGACAACGGCTCTTCCTGGCCTTGGTAATTATATTTCTTTTTTCTGTGGCCAGGTGTCCTTTCTTTGTGAGGGAAGTCCTGTGCATAGCCTTTCCCATGAATACTGAGAGCTTTGTTCTATTTGTATTTGTCGTATAACTTTTTGAGGTAGAGATTGGAGATTAGCTCTGCACTTGGGGTCAGCAAGAAAATAGTTAAAAATCATACTCAAG
Organism: Schistocerca piceifrons; assembly: GCF_021461385.2. Lineage (NCBI taxonomy): Eukaryota > Metazoa > Arthropoda > Insecta > Orthoptera > Acrididae > Schistocerca > Schistocerca piceifrons. The sequence goes on from NC_060149.1 coordinate 692,469,193, forward strand.
CTGACCTGTGTGCCAGTCCAACAGTTATTAGTGTGGTACACAAATCTATCTGAGTTTAGATCACCTCCCTCTTTCACAGGCTGCCATACTGAACATTAATCTATACAATGATGTCAGGATCTGCAACATTTGTTGGTAGTAAATACCAATCACCTCTGATGCATTATTCATGCTTTGCCACAGAGAAATCACCTCACCCAACATTCATACAACTATTTCAGGTTGAGATTGTTCTGATAATTTTTGTAGAGGTTTGTGCACCTGAGCACACTTAAGTCATCAAATTTTAAGTGTTTTCTGTTATTAACAATGTTTGTAGTCAATCATTATTGACATTTTTTTGTATGCAGTTTCCATGAAGTCCCCTTAGATCCAACTCTAAGCTATCTTCTGTGACGGAGCTTGTTTAACAGACAGGAACTTAATTTATGTGGATTATGGATCTCAACAAGTTTCATTTCCTCCCTTTTTAGACTTTTGATGGAACCATTCATATGTAAAAGGAACTTCCCATCAGAATACAAAATATGTAAAGATCATGTGATAACATACCAATGTTTAATGTTTTCCAAAGTGCTTATTGTACCAATGATTTTTTCAGGCTGCAGGTACAGACCATCCCTGTCTCTATTCCAAATTCATGCTGGCATCTGGAATGAACTGGATTCATTCAGTCCCAAAATCTCTAAGGAAAAATGGAGTGTTGAATTGTATGTTCCGTTTCCAACATACAAAACCACTGACTCCATGCAAGGTCTCATTTATCAACAAAAATGATATTCTGATAGAACTTGCGGAAAGTCTGAGAGCACTTACACCAGGACAGGTAAGGCAATTACCCATTTCTCAGAGCATTGGGTAGTGTTTTGCACTAGAAATGCTATCTTATGTGTAATAACTTACTCTATATACCATGTGTCCCAAGTCTGTATGATTAAAATTGCACTGATGATAAAATTTATCGTATCCTAATCTGGAAACTTTGAGGTAAGGACTCAAATGTCTGGAAAGAATATCTGTTTCTTGGCCAGCTCTCTATGGCCTGAGCAAACAAGTTCCTTGTACATTTGTAGCCATGATCATAAATTTCTTCCAATGATGATAATACTGCGGAACATTCCTTTTTATATTCATTCAACTTTCTGGGCACTACATCCTGTTGCACCATGCATTAAATGTGTGTCTAAACGTTCTTGTAATGAGTAATACTCCTTTGATAATCGATTGTGAACTGTAAACTACGTGGACATATCATGGACAGTTCTGTGTTGTTTTACATGGTAAGACAGCTAACATTGATGTGGCAGATAGTTGTTTGTTATGAAAGATAAACAGTTTACAAAAACATACCTCACACACATTGCTCATGCAACACCTTATAGCTGGTAACACCATTAAGAATAGATGAAGGTAAAACATGTAAGCAGATGAAGATAATTTAATCTGTGAAACAGACCAAGTTGTAAAACAATATGATCAAAAGTTGTAAAACAATATGATCAAGAAATTGCCAGGCAGAGTACAAAAACTTCTTATTTCTGGAACTGGTATATAGAGAAGAACCTTCCTTTAATGAAGAATCTAATTGGAGTCTTTGATGAGAAGAATAGTGCAGTCATGACTGAGGCAGACTTCCTCAAGATAAACTGAAGTTGATGAAAATTACTTACTGTAACAAATCATTTCAATGTGTGTATGATACACCGCTTCCCCACAATTTATTAACCATGCTGAAAATATGATGGGGCCTTGCTGATTTACTGTAAATTATTTGGAAATGTCTCACAAGGGAATGGTCTGATATGTCTTGTTGAAAACTGTCTTAATTTTTTTTGCCACTGTTAGCTATCAATACCTATCATAATTGTTTTCCCTGCTGCTACTTATCACCTCCTGAAATACACATGAATTGCACCTGCCAATATGCACTGGAAGTTACTGAAAAAAAATGAGAAAACTGCTATTTTCTGACTTGGCACCTGTAACTAAGAGATGGAGACACATAGATATAATGATCGACTGTTATTGCGTACGCACTGCTCATGCTCGGAGAATTGCAGCCAGCCAGCATGATGCTCTTTGAAGAGTGAACTTGATCCAAGGCTTGTGTAAAATAGATGCTAGTATTCATTTTTTGCTCTACTTTCTTTTAATTTTTGGTAAATGTTTGAAGCTTCATTCTAACCATACCGATGACTCCAAAAAATATTATGCAATGCAGGTGATGTGATCACTGTGAATGTTTTGCTATTTGCTGTGGATATATGTAACAGACACCAACTGAAGCTATCAACAGAAAATGGGTGAAAATTGTCATGTGTGAAATGGTAGTTAAACTTTTAGATGAATCTTTATATACTGTAGATATACAATTAGGAATGACTGAAGCACCCAGTGTTACGTATTGCAAACTCACTAATGGTGAAGAAACTAAAGATAGTTGTACTCCTAAAGAACTTGTGAGTGGTATTGCCACATTTGATTAACATTCATCTCCAAAAGAAGAATCTGAAATTAAAATTACCATGTCAAACAAAGATAGAGCATTGGGTGAACTAATTTCAAAGTCAAGTCATATGGCATGATTGGTTGGGGGACCCTGAAGGGCAGGTTCAGCCGCCTAATTTGAAGAGTTTTTCCTATCCCTTGTGCACACTGGCACCTTTCCTTTGTGAAAGTCAAGAGTTGTGTGTTTCACTGTATCTGGTAAGTGTAGGTGACTGTAACAGGTGTGTATGGAGTATGGTGTCATGTTTGTGCTAGATTTGTGGGGACTGATGACCTTGCTGTTTGGTCCTCTCCCCCAAACCAACCAACAAACCCAATGCCGGCACATAGCCTACTACTCTCAAATAGCACTGGTGGTGCCCCTGAGCTTAATGTCCCCATGAGACAGACAGATCAACAACAACATTGTTACATGCCCTCACGGTATGAGAAATCTGGAATTTCGTCCAGGACAGTGGCGCAAAGACTGGTGATCAGGGACTTTATGCCACCACCCCTCTTCTCCTTTGCTATAAAGGTAAAGGGGAAGCAGCCAATAGCACATGATGTATCCAGGGAGTTATCCATCCAAGTACTGGCCACAACAGACGTTGCGTAACTGCAATGATCTCACGAGAACCATTGTGTTAGCTGAGGTGAGGCTGCTGGCTCAATTGTAAGGTGACTGTTACAGATGCAAAGAATAATATCATTGGTTTTAGTGAATCTTTTGTGTACATTGCAGAACAGTCTAATTTTGAAAATGAAATGCAGGGTAAAAGAAGGCTTTAATTCAAAGATGAAAAACATATAAGGATAACTGTGTTCATGTCTGCACCCACACATTTATACACAGTAATACCCGTGATTGGTCTGGATGGTTTATTGTTAACTATGTTATTTGTTTACCTTCAAGAATTGACCAGAATCGTTCCACTATGTGTGAAAAGAGCATTGTTCTGCACAGAAAGTTTTGCGGCAGACAGAAAAATGCAAAATAACTATGTTATATTTTTTCATGTACCATGCTTTTTCCCATTTTCTGAAAACAAACACCTTATTCTAGATTCTTGGTTAGGTAATAAAAATTCTGCATCATTATCAGTTGCATTTTAAACTCACAGTGACAAATATGTAAAGATACTGCAGGTTTCATCTAGTACGACGAAAGTACTTCTAACAGCATACTGATAATTTTTGTGTCTGTGAAATGTATTTTACGGAACATTAGAATGGAAAATTGCTATTGACAGATTTATGCAGTGTTCAGACTATCACTGTGATATTCTGAAGTTGAAAGCATTATCACACTATCTTTTTCCTCTCTCCAGGTTAAAAATATGATTAAATATGAAGAACACTCTTCAAAATATGCTGATATTATACAAGACTCAGTCCTAACTATGGCCCAGTTTTCTGTAAAAACATGGAAATATGTCTGCTACTTGCAGAGCTGTCAATTGTCATCCTTTATGTTCGTGCTGTAAATGTGCCACGAATTTCATTTTTGTGTGCATGCAGTTTATACCAATTTGGAAAGAAAGTTATAGATGAAAATTTGTATTTCGCTCCAGATATTTTGTTATCTTTTGACTGCATTCAATTGATGCATCAGTGCTTGCATGACTGACTTCCATTTCGTGTTAACAGCACCTATTTTGTGTATGCATTTTTTTCTAAGTTGACTAACAGTGGGTATATAAAAAAAATCCACAATGCAGGTTTCAACATGGCAAGTTTGTCAGCTTCCTAGACCATCATTCAGAGACAAAACATTACTAGACAGAAATAAAGAACCAAGGACAAAGAAAGATAAGGGGTAAAAGAAGCTACATTGACTCCTATAGCCTAGTAACATTAGCCATTGCATAACATTCAGATATTAGAAACATTTTCTACTGATCTATAGTGACAGGTGGAGCAGTGTGGAGGTGGTGTTAGGAGTGGCATATGAAGCAAAGCATCAAACTAGGCTCTCCTGCAGGTCTGAGGGTTTGAATAGGCCTGAGGTATTCCTGCCTGTTGTAAGAGGTGACTAAAAGGAGTCTGTCACTTTTTGGCCCTATGAGTTCAGGTCCCATTCTATGGTTTGACCTGCCACTTTCAAATCTCTTGTCACAGCATTGCATCTCCACCTCCGATTCAACTATTTGGGTGAGAACACTTTCCGGGGTATGTCATCTTCTTCCGTTGTATCCTGTCCTCTTTTGCCCCCATGACAATATTGTATTTCTCTGCGACCAATATCCAGCACGGTAGCCAGTCCGTTATGTGGGGCTGTCATGTACCCATTTGGTGGTAGCCACCTGACAACACAGGGATCGCACTGCTGATGCATGAGCTGTAAAGTCCCCATGTATGCCAAGGAGTAGATTCCTGCCTTTCTGGGGCATCAGGACTCCCGGCAACGGCCATCATGCCAGTTGGCCTTTGCTTTGGTGGGATGACCCGCAATGAAGCGCACTAAGTCATCTCTTGCTGGTGATCGTACAGCGCCAGCAGTCTCTAAGAAGGGCAAGATTTAATACAATGCCAACTGGTATGACCCTAAATCGTTTCCCTCCCTCGCTACACCATGGGAGGAACGTAGGGATACAGAAGGGAGAGAGCCATATTCACCTCGGGTTTTAGTCTGGAGCAGAACTGATGGGGACTACTTTCTACCTACGAAGCTTCAATTTTTCATTGAACACCTTAGAGGATAATTTTGGAGAAGTGGCAGCCCTGTCCAAGATGCGAAACAGCGCAGTCTTGATTCAAACAGCATCCCAAGCCCAATCCTGAGTGTTACTCGTCTGTGACAAGATGGGTGATATCCGTGTTTCAGTCACTCCCCATAAAAGCCTCAACATGGTCCAGGGGATCATTTTCCATCATGATCTCCTCTTGCAGTCTGACGACGAGCTCCGCGCCAATTTAGAATGGCGGGGTGTTCATTTCAACTAGCGCGCAATCACAGGGGACCCAAAGACAACAGGGTTGCTACCAGTGCCTTCATCTTGGCCTTTGAGGGTGCTTCATTGCCTGAAAACGTCAAGGTGATAGTTTACCACTGTGACATTAAACAATACGTCCCTCCCCCTACGTGGTACTTTAAGTGCTGGAAGTTCGGGCACATGTCTGCCCACTGCACTTCCAGCGCCACATGTCGAGACTGCGGACATCCACTGCACCCAGATACTCCATGTGTGCCTCCTCTCACTTGCATCAACTGTGGAGAGCACCACTCCCCCTGCTTGCTAGACTGCCGACTGCCCAGTGCTCCAAAAGGAACGGAAAATCATGGAGTACAAGACCCTGGACCAGTTGACTTACACAGAGGCTAAATGTAAATTGGAAAGACTAAACCTCATTCTGTTGACATCGACCTGCTGCAGCTACATCACCATTGCCGTCCCAAGTGCCAGTGGTTCCTCACTCCGTGCCACAAACAGTTGACCCTCTGGGCCACCAGAATACATCCGCTCCATTGGTGGTAGGGGGCAAATCTTCCTCCGTTGCTCCCAAAGCACCTACTTCGGGAGCAAGGCCCCTCCAAATGCAGGGGACATCGGTCCCCACCCCCCCTGCCAGAGAAGCAACAGCCTCCTCCAGCTCCTCTCATGTCGAAGGGGTCTATTGGGGCCCTCTCTCCCAAGGTCTCCACTAATGCCATGGCAGACATTTGCCAGTGGCTCAAGGAGCCAACAGCTGCTGGACGAAAAGCTTCATGGTCTTCCTCCGTGCCTGAAGCTGCTTCAGAGGAATCTTCCCAGCAAGCCCCTAAAGAGAAGTGAGAGAGCAAGCAAACTAGGAAGAATGACCCCACACACCACTACTCCCTACCAATTCTGCATCTGAAGATGAGGTGGAGATCTTAGTGTCCCTTGTGGACCTGCATGTCACTGATGCCTCATCCACCATAGAAATGGTTAAAAATACTCAATCAGTGGCAGCAGGTGACCTTGAAGCATAACCTGCCTCCTTGTGTGCGTCATGCCTTCCCAGCCTCACGATAACGTCATCCTCCAGTGGAACTGAGGCGGTTTTTTCCACCACCTGGCTGCGGTGCAGCAGCTATTAAGTTTTACACCTGCTTTCTGCATTGCCCTCCAGGAAACCTGGTTCCAGGCAACGCGGACCCCTGCCCCCTGTGGCTATAGGGGATATTACAAGAACCGTAGTGACTATAACAGAGTGTCAGGTGGAGTTTGTCTATGTCCTGAACTCGATATGCAGTGAACCTGTGCCCCTTCAAACCCCTCTTGAAGCTGTGGCTGTCAGGATAAGGATGGCACAGGAAATAACTGTCTGCAACATGTATCTTCCTCCAGATGGTGCAGTACCCCTTAATGCATTGGCTGCACTGATTGATCAACTCCCTAAACCTTTCCTACTTTTGGGAGATTTTAATACTCATAACCCCTTGTGGGATGGCACCATGCTTACTGGCCAAGGCAGATTTGTCGAAAATTTACTGTCACATCTCGACCTCTGCCTCTTAAATACAGGTGCCCCCACACATTTCAGTGTGGCACATGGCACATATTTGGCCCTTGATCTCTCGGTTTGCAGTCCTGGCCTTCTCCCATCTATCCACTGGAGAGCACATGATGACCTCTGTGGTAGTGACCACTTCCCCATCTTCCTGTCACTCCTCTGGTCTCATGCCCACGGATGCCTGCCCAGATGGGCTTTAAACAAGGCTTTCACCTGTGCTGTCACTGTTGAATCTCCCCCACATGGTAACATTGATGTGGTGGTTGAGCAGGTTACTACAATGATCATTTCTGCGACAGAAAATGCGATCCCTCGTTCTTTAGGGTGCCCCCGGTGAAAGACAGTCCCATGGTGGTCGCCGGAGGTCGCTGAGGCAATTAAGAAGCATCGACAAGCTCTGTAGCGGCATAATTGGCACCCTTCCCTGCAGCACCTCCTAGCCTTTAAACGGCTCCATGCCCGCATTCACCAGCTTACCAAAGGACGGAAACAGGAGTGCTGGGAGAGATACATCTCGACCATTGGGTGCCATATGTCACCTTCCCAAGTCTGGGCAAAGATCAAATGAGTTTCTGGATACCATACCCCAACAGGTGTTCCCGGTGTTAACATAAATGGCATGTTATCTACTGGCACAAACGTGATTGCTGAGCACTTTGCTGAGCACTATGCTTGTGCCTCTGCATTGGAGAATTACCCTCCAGCCTTTCGCACTCTCAAATGGCGGATGGAAGGGAAAGTCCTCTCGTTCACTACATGCCGCAGTGAACCCTTTAATACCCCATTTACAGAGTGGGAGCTCTTCAGTGCCCTTGCACATTGCCCCGACACAGCTCCTGGACCAGACTGGATCCACAGTCAGATGATTAAACATCTCTTGTTTGACTAAAAGTGACACCTCCTCATGATATTCAACTGGATCTGGTGCGATGGCGTCTTTTGATCACAATGGTGAGAGAGCACCATCATTTCACTGCTCAAACCCGGCAAATACCCGCTTGATGTGGATAGCTATTGGCCCATCAGCCTCACCAACATTCTTTGTAAGCTCCTGGAATGTATGGTGTGTTGGTGATTAGGTTGGGTCCTGGAGTCACGTGGCCTACTGGCTCCGTGCCAGGGTGGTTTTCCCCTGGTTAGCTCTATCACTGATGATCTTGTGTCCCTTGATTCTGCCATCTGAACAGACTTTTCCAGATGCCAACACCTTGTTGCCGTCTTTTTTGATTTACGAAAAGTGTATGACACCACCTGGTGACATCGTATCATTGCCATATTATACGAGTGGGGTCTCCAAGGCCTGCTCCTGATTTTTAGCCAGAATTTCCTGTTGGTTTGTACTTTCCATGTTAAAGTTGGTGCCTCCCATAGCCCCCCCTCCCCTCCCCCCCCCCCCCCCCCAATAATCCAGGAGAATGGGGCCACTCAGGGCTCTGTATTGAGTGTATTTCTATTTTTAGTGGCCATTAATGGTCTAGCAGCAGCTCTAGGGCCGTCTGTCTCACCATCTCTGTATGCAGACGACTTCTGCATTTCGTACTTCTCCACCGGTACTGGTGTTGCTGAGCGACACCTACAGTGAGCCATCCACAAGGCGCTGTCATGGGTTCTAGCCCACGGCTTCCAGTTTTTGGCCCAAAGACGTGTGCCGTCCTGGCGGAAGCTGGAGTCCCTCCATTGCGGGTCAGGTGTTCACAACTACTCGCCAGTTATATTGCACATGTTGGTATCTTTCCTGTGCATCCAAATTACCGTGTCCTTTTCCCACCCACGGTGTTTCATCTCCCGCATCGGTGGCCCAGGTCAGGGCTTATAATTGCAGTTCATGCCCGATCCCTTCTATCTGAACTGGAGTCTTTACCTTTCCCATCTATACTCAAGGTCCATTCGCGTACACCTCCATGGCGTACACCTAGGCCGCTGCTTTGCCTGGACCTTTCACATGGCCCAAAGGGCTCAGCTTACCTCGCTGCTCTCTGCTGCCACTTCCTCTCGATTCTTGATATGTTAAGAGACCATGAAGTGGTTTACACCAATGGCCCGATGGTTGATGGTCATGTCGGCTTCGCGTATGTCCATGGAGGACATATTGAACAGCATTCCTTGCCCAGTGGCTGCAGTGTTTTCACTTCATAGCTGGAGGCTATATCTCGTGCTCTTTAGCACATCCGTTCATGCCCTAGGGAGTCGTTTCTTCTGTGTACTGACTCCTTGAGCGGCCTAAAAGCTATTGGCCACTGCTACCCTCGTCATCCTTTGGTATCGACCATCCAGGAACCCATCTATGCCCTGGAACGGTCCAGTTGTTCAGTGGTGTTTGTGTTGACTCCAGGACACATTGGAATCCCAGGAAACAAACTTGCTGACAGGCTGACCAAACAAGCTACACGGAAACCGCTTATGGAGATCAGCATTCCAATAACTGACCTCCGTTCGTTTTTACACCACCAGTTTTTTCGCCTTTGGGAGATGGAATGGCATAGTCTCAGTACGCAAAACAAACTGTGTGCCATTAAGGAGACTACAAATGCGTGCCAGTCCTCCATGCGGGCCTCTTGTAGGGACTCTGTGGTTCTCTGCTGGCTCCACATTGGCCACGTTTGAGCGACCCACGGCTACCTCCTGCACTGTGAAGACAACCCCCCCCCCCCCCCCCCCCCCCTCCTCAGTGCACTGTTCCACTTTGACTGCCCCGCAACGAAATCTTGGGTTACCAGACTCGTTGCCGCTAATTTTATCTGACAATGCCTCATAGGCTGATTTATTCGTCAGGGTGGGTTTTATCATTTGATCTAAGTTTTATCGCATGTCCTTTGTCTCTCTGTGTCCTGCCCCCCTAGTGCTTTTAGGGTGGAGGTTTTAAAGTGTTGCAGAGTGGCTGGCTTCACCTTTTTATTCTGATGATCAGCCAGCCATGGTAATCTGTTTTGTCGTTTTAATCTCTTCTACCTGTTTCTTGTGTTTCTGTGGTTTTCTTGTCCCCTTTTGTCCATTTAAGTTTTTGTTGGACTTCCGTCGTTCTTGTGGTTTTTCCTTTCTCCAATGACCTCGCAGTTTGGTCCCTTCCCCCCTCCTTTAAACCAAGCAAGCATCAAACTAGGATGAATCCATTATTGAAAGGTGAGGTGGCAATGTCAGCCGGCAGTGTGCCCAAGAATAGAAAACATTAGAAAGAAAGCATACTGAGGAGGCTTGACAGAAAAGAAACAAGTAAGAGAGTCAGGAGGAAAGACAGGAGATCTGAGAAAGAAAATGTTGAAAAAAAAATATTGTTGAGGAACAAGAAAAGTAAGCAGAGGACATAAGAGATAAAAGGAGAGAAGTTTAGTCAGGTGGCATTGCTGGCTGCAAGACACCATCGACAGTGTTCACTTGCTCTCATTGAAAAATGAACAATGACCTGATAGCGTGAAAATAAATAAGTGGAAAAGTGTGTTGGTGCAAAAAAATTTGTCAAGACCATCACATTGCAGAAACAGTACTGTCAATACCTGTAAAATCATCATGACATATGTTTAAGACAATGTATTGCAAGTGAATCCTAGTTTCAGCCAGTTTATTATAAATTATAGTATTTTTTCTGTTCTTTGTGTTTCATTGTAACTTAGCTGGTTGATTTTAGGGAAAACCTGTTCCAGAACTTGGCTGTTAATTTTAATCAGAGTATTTAAACCTATAACACATTTAATCAGAGCAAAAAAATTTTTATCCAGTATTACATACTTCTGACTTTTGTGTTATTCATGAGGACTCTACCATTAAATTAAATAAGTTTCAGTTAAATCACTGAATTATCTTTCTCTGTACTTTCCTAGTATCTTCTTTTGTGTAGTGGTACCATAAATTTCAGATACCAAATGATCAGAAATGACACTTCCAATTGAAAATATTACTGTAATGCAGATATTCAAAATATTTTATCATGACATCCTTTTAAATAACACACTCAGATATCTTGCCACACCAAGTTTTACATGCCAAGAGAACCAAGTGTGTTTTATTACTGTAATTCCCCTACTGCAATTGTCTTCATTGTAATTTCTGATTTCTAACAGAGTTGTAGTTTTATTGTAGTTGCATTTGTAATTCCTAATCACAAACAGATTGTGATTCAATCACATGAAAAGTGCTGCTGTATTACTACATTGAAGTTAGCTTATTGCCAATGTGTGTAGCGACAAGAAATGTGCATAGCAGGAAACCATTGACTGCAGCACCAAAGAGCCTCCAACTGAAATGCAACAGTAAGTTTGGTAAATTAGTCAAACAACAGTATACTTAATGAAAGAATTTGTTGTTTCACATGGAACGGCTGTAAGATCATACAGCAAAACAAAAATCCATCTCTAATGACATCATTGTCAGAAATACTTCAAACCCTAATCTTCCCTTTTGAAACAACACCAAAAATGCAGATACTGAAAACACAGAAACTGGTACTGACTTGCTTTTGAGCACTGGACACTGACATTTACTTAGCTTCCGTTCCCCCTCCCCCCCCCCCCCTGCCCCCTCCCCTCTCCTTTAGTGCTGCAGTCAACTTGGAAGACTATTGTCTGACTCATTTGTGGCTCATATGTTGCCTGAACATAATATGAACTTTTTTTTACTGGCTGAGTTGCTGTCATTCATAACACTGATATCTCAGTCCTTGATGTAGACTTGAGAACTGCTTCAACAATATCAATGGGCAGTTTGTAACATCAATCATACGGTCTCAATCTAAAGTCAAGTATCTGTTAAATCTTCCCCAAATGGAAAAATTCTGTGTGTGGTGCTTAATTTGAAAGTTATTAAATCAAGAGTATGTCACCAACTGACTATAGTTTGAGAGCAGGCAAGTTCCAGACTGTACAAAAACTTGTGCAGTATTATGATTATTTATTTTATGGAAATTTTTTAGGACTGTAATTTCAGTTATGCTTTGAGCAAAATGTACATTTTCTACATCTACATCTACATCCATACTCTGCAAGCCACCTGACGGTTCAATTTTATTGAAATTACTCAATTTTTGCGCATGTATAACAAAATGTTCTTTCTGGTCAGGTTAGCATTGTGCTGCAACAGTGACAAAGGACACAATATAGTCTATGGTTATCATTTAATGGGATACTATGACACAAAATAGTGCAAGTAGAAAACCTATTAGCAGTAAAGGGGGACCCCTCATACAATACTAATTGTTTCATTCTCTTCTTAATTTATATCATGAAAATACTGTGTCTATAACTTCAGTAGGACCATAGTTCATTCAGTTTTTCTATCTTTGCCAAAAATTTTACTGTATTATGCCTCTAGTTGCATTACTGCTGATTACTGTTGCTTACCATTATTAAAAAAAGAAACAATTATGAGAGATGTGAAACCAAGAAATTCATTAAGTATTGCATTGCAAAGAATCCAGTTTACAAAAACATTCTTGTATTTTTTGAAATACACCAATCTTGTTGTGTTAAACTTCAGTGATGCATATGTACAGTAGAAGCAGCTACAATGACAATATTATTGTTTAAATTGTGCTATATAGCCCTCATAAACCTCTTAATAACTCAGTATATTGTACTTAAGTACATTTTGATTTTGTATCATTTTTACAAAGTTGAAGGTTCTCCAGACATGTATGATGTACACTAGACAGCATAAAAAGTGGGCCAACCCTGACTTCCAAAGTGTTGGCCACATCTGACGGTAAGCAACCAACATAGCATAGCTGTGTTGCGGGACCTCTACACCGTGTGCACTACAGATGTTTCACTGTACGCAATGGGTAGCACACAAGACTATTAGAGATCACTGCTCTTTATGGCAGTCAGTCCAGATGTAAACCAATATCATCATGCAACAAATAACAGAAAATGCATTATTACAGCTGAGAAAGTACTGAATGCTTGTAAAACTTCTATACAATAAGTGACACTACAGATATCTTATCCCACACATTAAATAACATGATGAGATTTTGTTTGTGATACAAATTTGAACCCAATGTTTACCAAACAAAGCTTACATGTCTGATTGAGACTCGACTAGGCATAAAGAGACACAAAATATTAAGTGTTCACTAGTATCAGTTTGCAAGGCCGAGTGTCCAAACCTGGAAACAAATGATGACATGTTTAGCACTGTAACGGAAACCTCATGAAGCTTATATTGCTCCTGAGATGTAACCGTGAAACGTATGTAATAAAGTGCAACACACGAGTGTGAAACACAATGAAGTAAAGTTTTGGTGATGGGCAGGGAGTAGAACCCAGTATCCATACAAATTTACGAAGCACAGTCAGATGTCAGATATTAAATATCTTCACTAATAGCATGGTATTGGAACGTGAAATGACAATACAAATGATTTTTGCCTAGCAGGCATATGAACCTGGCACCTTTCGCTAGTGCTTATAGGTGCAAATAGACATGAAATATTTGTTTCTTCACCAGTAGCAAAATGTACAAATGTTTGCTAAAGGTAACATGACGAATAATTCTGCGCTGCCTGGGTCTCAAACGCCATGCACATCATCATCGACCTCACACAAAGAGGTGTCAACTATGAAATCCCTTTCACTAATAATTAGGATCACGCTGTTCGTAGAGACCTGGAGGAGTTTGGCATCATGATAAAACAACAAAATGATGGACAGTATAATTTCTAAAGTTTTAAATCCAGAGAAAAATTGGAATTGGTCCTCAAACCCCAGTCCAGTGCCAATATTTTCAAAATCTCAAGGTCACTTAAAATTTAAAAAGTGAAGGTCCTATGACCTGGCATGATGATTGGTTTGTGAACTAAAATAATATCACTAGTGTAAGAAAGCGTACTAGTGACCAAGTTTCCGCAAGCAGCAACTTTCGCCTCTCTCAGAACGGTCATACTGGAAACAATACAACTTGGCTTTCTGACTAGCAATCACTCCGTACCGGGCACATGTGTTTCAACCTGCCTCCACTGCTTTCACCCTTTTATTAAACACAAACAGAACACAATATCTCAAATTTTAGACTTAATTCAATTTTAGACTCCATTTTCTGGTGCATAAGTGATGCTCCTTATAACATCAAAATGAGAAATATTCAAGTTGTCATGGCATGAGCTATACTACAAACTTGAACAAAATAAGACCACAGTTAAATATGCTTACAGCGACATGCCATACAAAGCCGTCACAGAGCATGCTGAAGCATAGTATTATATCATATCCAACATTATATGTTGTTATACTTGCTAATTTGAGTGCAGAAAAGTCCGCTGGAGTCATAGGCTATGTGCCCAATGCGTCACAATTACATGGGCGGACATCGATCTGTATCAAGCAGCCGCTGGCTAATGTGCTGAAATTGGTCTTATCATGAAAGACACCTATGATCCCTATCACAAAGATGTTTCTGCAATATTTTTCTATTACTGGATGGTTAGGAAATGAACAAAATTGTGTCTAATCTTCTGTCAGACTGATGCTCTTAGCAGACAGATGGAATACGGCCAAAAAAGGAAAGGAAAATGATGGGTTTGATATCGCAGCTTTGTGGTCGCACTGCATGACGTTGACTTTTAGACCATGAATAGGTTATTCACAACAGCTCAAGTGGAAGTCAACACCTCTCGTACCATGTGCTGCATACCCCATTATGACAAAAAATATGATGCTAACACGCGCGAAATTTGGTGGTTGGTTGAACTGAGAATTCCTTGTAATGGCTAAGGTGTGGGTTCAGTTCCCGCTGGAGGTAACAGTTTTAACAGCCACAAACATACCCTCTTCACCTCCAGTAATGCCAAATAAGAAACACAGGACTGTGTCGTGGTTCCAATTTAACATTAAACATGTCCATTTGATACGGACTGGAACAGAGTTGGATTAGTTTTGGCTATCAGAGGCGGAAGTCGCTGCTTGCAGAAACTCGGTCTCTAGTAAGCTTTCTTACACTAGTGGTATTATTTTAGTTCACAAACCAATCATCATGCCAGGTCATAGGACCTTCACCTTTTAAATTTTAAGTGACCTTGAGATTTTGAAAATATTATCACTGGACAGGGATTAGAGGTCCAATTCCAATTTTTTCTCTGGATTTAAACCTTTAGAGATGATACTGTCTTATCGTTTAGTTGTTTCATCATGATGCCAAACTCCTCTAGGTCTCTATGAACAGCGTGATCCTAATTATTAGTGAAAGAGAATTTCATAGTTGACACCTTTTTGTGTGGGGTCACCGATGATGATATGAGTGGCATGGGAGTCCCAGACAGCACAGTATTATTCGTAGCATTACCTCGAACCAAACATTTGCACATTTTGCTACTGGTGAAGAAACAATAAATATTTCATATCTATTTGCACCTACAAGCACTCGCGGAAGGTGCCAGGTTCAAATGCCTGCTAGTCAGAAATAATTTGTGTTGTCATTTCAGGTTCCAATTTCATGTTGTTGGTGAAGATATTTAATATCTGACATCTGATTTTGCTTCGTTAACAATTTGTATGGGTACTGGGTTCTACACCCTGCCCATCACCAAAGCTTTTCTTCATTATGTTTCACACTAATGTGTTGCACTTTATTACATACTTTTCATGGTTACTTCTCAGGAGCAATATAAGCTTCATAGGGTTTCTGGTACAATGCTAAACATGTCATCATTTATTTCCAGGTTTCGACACTCGGCCTTGCAAACTGATGCTGGTGAACCTTCAATATTTTGTGTCTCTTTATGCCTAGTCAAGTCTCAATCAGACACGTAAGCGTTGTTTGGTAAACATTGGGTTCAAATTTGTATCACAAACAAAAACTCGTCATGTTATTTAATGAGTGGGATAAGATTTCTGTAGTGTCACTTATTGTATGGAAGTTTAATTTACAAGCATTCAGGACTGTCTCTTCTCTAATAACACGTTTTCTAGCATTTGTTTACATCTGGACTGACTGCCATAATGAGCAGTGTTCTCTGGTAGTCTAGTGTGTATAGTCTAGTGTGTATAATCAGACTGCACCCCACAGGGTTTCGGCATTTGGAGAACCTGTGACACAGCTATGTATGTTATATTGGTTGCATTCAGCAGTGGCCCACTTTTTTTGCTGTTAAGTGTAGCAAGTGTTTTTGCTGCTCCCCTTTACCTTTGATAGTTTTTAAATATGTTTTGCCACCCACATACTTTTGTTTTAACTGTTATGGCATTTGCAATTTCTGTGTTATGTAGCACCTAATATCAAATCTTAATTTTGTTTCAGTATGCTGTGTTTTACACCAATCAGGAATGCTTGGGCAGTGCAAGAATTCATAATGTAGCCTGTTCTCTGCAGGCTTTGAAGAAACTGAAATGTTAATACTTGGGTGTTTGTGTGTTAATAATGTTGAAACTTGGAGACAATTAAATTTTTGTTGCAAATAAATATTTTTATTTTATATTAATGACTTAAAATATGTTACTTCCACATGCAGGCCAATTTAATATTGTGGGGTGAAGGACAATCTGGTTTATTGTTAGGTAATTAGGAGTTGAGGAAGATGTACAGAGCATTCCCATAGGCACAAGCAGCATAAACCAAATAAATTGTATGAAGCATTTTATTTTGAAGTAAGTTACAAATAAGTGTAGAAGTTTTGCATGTCGACTTTCCAGATCTTGCACTCAGTCAGTGACTGTCAGCATTTTACAGACAATTATTTAATCTCCATCACACCATTTGACATCAGTGAAGACTACTCTGCTGATTTTTCATGCTGTCACCAGACTAATGTACCAAATTCATCTATTTGGTTGCCAGTCAAAGCTAGTACTTGACACTGAAAGCAGGTTATTTTACACACGCTCAATAAAAGTACAAAAGATACTGAATTGCATCCTGAATGTAAAGCACATCTATTTGTAGAGAACAGCAAAGTTACCACAATAATACAGTGTTGATTGACAAGAAAAGTCATAGAATTTTTCAGAACTCTTAAGTACACAATAACAAATATTGGCAGGAGATGGAGATCAAAATTCATATCTCTAAGTCACCAGCCACCAACTAAATGCAACAACATGTTGTATAGGACAGACAAGCAGTGACAGTGTTGAGGAAGTGGGCATATTATACAATTAACAGTGAGTTACACGTGTTTGAAAGTGGTTAACAGGAAATATATGAGTATTATGAAAGCTACTGCTTACATGTACTAGAAATGAATTCAGGTGAAGCAGCCAATATACCAATCTTTATGCCTTGTCTAAAGATTTTTTTCAGACAGATTACAGTGAATGGTCTGCAAAAATGAGGAACAGTATTAAAGTCATATTTATAAGGAGTTTCCAGACTTGCTGCTGTGTAATATTAATGTTTATTTCTCTCCCTTTCACTACAGATCTATTTCAGCTATTATTGAATTAATTACTTTTGAATGCATTATGGGAACAGCAGTGATCAATGTCTTATAAATAATTACTATTAAAAACAGTCTTGACCACAATTTATTTAATACGGTGACCGGTTTCGACCACTACTGTGGTCATCTTCAGACCTATAAGTTGTATACAAAGCTCTAATTAGGGGGCTACATACATTAAACAGAATACATAAAGTTATAAAGCTATAAAACGTTGAATTACCATTGAGTAGGAACCTCTTTGTTGGAGAATCACTACTGGAGAAACCAGTGCACGTCTTACTATATATAATGGAGGCTCCACCCACTTCTGACTGCATGATGTCATTATTAACCAATGAGTTATAAGTCGAATTACAAATTTAAAATTTCTTAGTTAAAAGAACATTTCAAGAATTAGAAATAAATACACACTAAACTTAGCTTATTAAACAGCTATTGTCAATTAAGAAGCGTTAAAAATATTTAAATATGTAGGAAAATGAACTTCGGTTTGGCAGTAGATGGGTTGCCCCCTCGAGGCCTGTCAGTGAACCATTTGGAACCACTGGTTGCTATGGTGAAGTTAGACGCCGTTGCAAAGATGATGCAGCAGGCTTTCTTCACTGGAGTTGTTGTACAGTCGATAGTCGAACTAGTGGTTGCCATGGTGAGGACAAGCACTAGTGCAAAGATGTGGCAGCAGGATTCTTTCCAACGAAGTTGTTGCGAAGTAGAATGGCAAAGACTGTGGCGTCAGACGATGTATTATTCAGTAGCAACTTGTCTTTATTGAAACGAAAAGAGTAAGCTACAATAATCTGTAGCTAACATGTATACTACATGCTGCCCAAATATGATACGAAGTAGTTGTCCGTATATATGAAATATTATCTATGAAGTTGATATGTAGATTACATGAGCCTTTTTTTGATGCATTGCTATTCCTCTGTTTATATGCCAGTCATATAAGCAAATAAAAACGAAAGACTTTAAAATTATAAAATTATGAACCAGTGTCAAAAATAAAACGATGCGAATTAGCAATATGCAGTCTAAAAGCATAAAAGCAAAAATTCTAAAACATATAGTCAATCATAAAATAATGTTTGGTAAAAGACAATTACAATGTGAAGCTAAAATATTTGATAAAAGTCTTTATAGTTAATATATATATATATAAATATATATATTATTTAACCTTTTAAAACAAAGAACAGAAGAGTAAACATTCTAAAGCAGATCATCGAAAAGCTCAAAGAAATGTTTGTCTTTGAACTGAAGTTGTTCGTTTAAAACAGATAATGGATTACTTTTGTGAAGTGAAAAAATTTCAATTTCTTCTAAGGTATTTAGCAGTGGTCCTTTTGGCACAGTATGTAATATTTTCAAATTGCTAGAAATGCAACCTTCAGAATGATTGTATCCATCAAGATGTTGACCAAATATTGATTTTATGCGTGCAGTACCAGTAGTATGTTCTTTGAAACGTGTTAAAAAGTTACGGCCAGTTTGGCCAATATACTGTTTCTCACAGTCATTACATATTATTTTATAAACGCCTGACTTTTGATATCTATTTGAGTCTCCAATTGTGTGTTTCAGTTTCATCTGTAGGGGGTTATTAGTTTTAAATGCTATTGTCACGCTTGTGTTCTTAAATAATTTATTTATTTTATCTGAGATAGGTACCATATATGTCATTTGTGTAAATCTCTTCTTGGAATTTATAACAGTGTCATTTTTTTCTTTTAATTTTTGATATAACAGATCAACCTGAAGGGAATTATAATTGTTAGCAACTGCTATCTGTTTTAATGTATCAATTTCCTTTTGGATTGCGTCATGTTGGAGGGGTAATTTCAGTACCCTATGTATCATAGTTTTAAAAAATGCCATTTTGTATCTTAATGGATGGCATGATGTAGCATTTATTATTATGTCGCTTGATGTGGGTTTTCTATAAATAGAAATATTATGGAAAACATAATATTATGGAAAACATAATATTTCTATTTATAGAAAACCCACATCAAGCGACATAATAATAAATGCTACATCATGCCATCCATTAAGATACAAAATGGCATTTTTTAAAACTATGATACATAGGGTACTGAAATTACCCCTCCAACATGACGCAATCCAAAAGGAAATTGATACATTAAAACAGATAGCAGTTGCTAACAATTATAATTCCCTTCAGGTTGATCTGTTATATCAAAAATTAAAAGAAAAAAATGACACTGTTATAAATTCCAAGAAGAGATTTACACAAATGACATATATGGTACCTATCTCAGATAAAATAAATAAATTATTTAAGAACACAAGCGTGACAATAGCATTTAAAACTAATAACCCCCTACAGATGAAACTGAAACACACAATTGGAGACTCAAATAGATATCAAAAGTCAGGCGTTTATAAAATAATATGTAATGACTGTGAGAAACAGTATATTGGCCAAACTGGCCGTAACTTTTTAACACGTTTCAAAGAACATACTACTGGTACTGCACGCATAAAATCAATATTTGGTCAACATCTTGATGGATACAATCATTCTGAAGGTTGCATTTCTAGCAATTTGAAAATATTACATACTGTGCCAAAAGGACCACTGCTAAATACCTTAGAAGAAATTGAAATTTTTTCACTTCACAAAAGTAATCCATTATCTGTTTTAAACGAACAACTTCAGTTCAAAGACAAACATTTCTTTGAGCTTTTCGATGATCTGCTTTAGAATGTTTACTCTTCTGTTCTTTGTTTTAAAAGGTTAAATAATATATATATTTATATATATATATATTAACTATAAAGACTTTTATCAAATATTTTAGCTTCACATTGTAATTGTCTTTTACCAAACATTATTTTATGATTGACTATATGTTTTAGAATTTTTGCTTTTATGCTTTTAGACTGCATATTGCTAATTCGCATCGTTTTATTTTTGACACTGGTTCATAATTTTATAATTTTAAAGTCTTTCGTTTTTATTTGCTTATATGACTGGCATATAAACAGAGGAATAGCAATGCATCAAAAAAAGGCTCATGTAATCTTCATATCAACTTCATAGATAATATTTCATATATACGGACAACTACTTCGTATCATATTTGGGCAGCATGTAGTATACATGTTAGCTACAGATTATTGTAGCTTACTCTTTTCGTTTCAATAAAGACAAGTTGCTACTGAATAATACATCGTCTGACGCCACAGTCTTTGCCATTCTACTTCGCAACAACTTCGTTGGAAAGAATCCTGCTGCCACATCTTTGCACTGGTGTTTGTCCTCACCATGGCAACCACTAGTTCGACTATCGACTGTACAACAACTTCAGTGAAGAAAGCCTGCTGCATCATCTTTGCAACGGCGTCTAACTTCACCATAGCAACCAGTGGTTCCAAATGGTTCACTGACAGGCCTCGAGGGGGCAACCCATCTACTGCCAAACCGAAGTTCATTTTCCTACATATTTAAATATTTTTAACGCTTCTTAATTGACAATAGCTGTTTGATAAGCTAAGTTTAGTGTGTATTTATTTCTAATTCTTGAAATGTTCTTTTAACTAAGAAATTTTAAATTTGTAACTCGACTTATAACTCATTGGTTAATAATGACATCATGCAGTCAGAAGTGGGTGGAGCCTCCATTATATATAGTAAGACGTGCACTGGTTTCTCCAGTAGTGATTCTCCAACAAAGAGGTTCCTACTCAATGGTAATTCAACGTTTTATAGCTTTATAACTTTATGTATTCTGTTTAATGTATGTAGCCCTCTAATTAGAGCTTTGTATACAACTTATAGGTCTGAAGATGACCACAGTAGTGGTCGAAACCGGTCACCTTATTAAATAAATTGTGGTCAAGACTGTTTTTAATAGTAATTATTATTGAATGACCTGTGGCACAATGTGGGTTACATTATTTTCATTATGCATTTTTATTTTACAGTAGAACGTTGAGTATGGATTGCTACTTCTGTGTATATTGTCTAAGATTGACTGAGGTGCATATAACATCGTTGGTAAGTGTATTTTGACTCTCATTCTACATGGTCCGAATTGGTAGAGCAGTTTCCCGCAAAAGGCAAGTCTTGGTCCGGCGCACAGTTTTAATCTGTCAGGAAGTTTCAGATTGATAATGGCAGGAGACCTGCAAGTTGTGGTTTACTAAATTGTGGAAGACTTTGGTTCAGTAACTGAGATTTTCTTTTGCACAGTGCGAAGTTTACCATGAACAGGCACTGCATCAGAGTAGCTCAAGTGAGAGACAACACTTCCTGATAAACTTACACATCCTACAGTGTTTGCAGCTTGTATAGATGGCTGTTATGTGATTTTATTCCAGTGATTACAAAAGAATGTTGAACGTATGCAGTGGGTAGCTGCGGCAGTTGGTTAATGGTGATTCGAATGAGTAAGAAATGAATCTGTTGAACAGACTAATCCATTTCAGGGAACCAGGAAGTCAGTATTCTCATCGTGTGGCACAACTCTGCTATTACAAAATCATGATGCAGCCATATGTGAAGTTCAGTGGTCTGGGTGCTTGATGCTAGGGTTTTATACATAGGTCCAGGGTTTGATTCCCATTTTGGACCAAAGTTCTTAATAGACACTAGTAGAGCCTGTTTACCCCTGGTTATGCCAAATGAAGAACATACAATTCCACCATGGCTCCAGACTCACATTATACATTATGTCCCTTCACTAGCAACTAGGGGTTAGGTTGGGTCATGATAGAGGAATAAGTGGCAAAGCCTGAGGTGTTGAATACATTTGTTCTGATTCAGGACTTGAAGCCGGATCTTCTCTCTAATGGATTTTATCCCTTCCTTACAACACAGTGCCATCGATTAGTTATTTGCTCAAGATTCCAAACTCATCAATTTCTCCATGTAATGTGCATGTCACTATTAAAATCCTGGCTTGACACAAAAATTTACATAATGTTCTTTCAGGCTTTAGAATGAGCACAACTAAGTGTTGCTGGAAATTTATTTCGATTGTTAATATCTCTTCATAATTGTCAGTAACAATATATATTACAGTTTCGACTCCCAGAAATACACAGAGCTTTTCGTCATTTCATTTCAAGTTCAAACTTATCACTCCTAGCTAATGGTGACAACAAATTTGATAGCTAAAATATCTTCATGCATAGTCAGTGACAATATGTGTGGCATTTGATTTCCAGTCATCATTGTGCTCTTTGTCATGTCACATCTAGTTCAGACTTGGCCACCTCTTGCTATTGGTGAAAGAAACCTATATTTAATGTTTGTTTGTGGCTAGAAAACAATGGCGCTAAGTGGTGGGTTCGAATCTTGAGGAGGCAGAAATTATTTGTTTTTCTCGTAATTGCAGTTTCAGACATCTTGTTATTGTTCAGAAAATTCTATATCTGGCACTTAATAGCCCTTACATAACAATGGGATGAGGTGCTGGGTTCATATCCCTGTCCAACACACAAATTAAGTAATTTCAGGTTTTTTACTTGGGAATGAAACCATATTTAACATATTTTATGGTTAGTTAACAGGAACAACAGTTTCTGGATAGGAGTCCCAGTCCAGTTAAAATTTTTTTTGTCATGTAATTTCAAGTTCAGATTTGCTAGTTGATACTGGCTAAAATGTGTTAAATCACATCTCTTTATTATAGTCAGCAATAACAATCAGTGCTGTGGTCAAGTCTCAATCAGGCACTAACATTTTGCTTAGTCAGTATTGGATTGCAAACCATGTCCACATTAAAGCAGTGTGTCACGTCACTTAAAATTCAAACACATGCACAGCTAGCAGCTCATCAATTCATTTTTAATCTCACTGTGTGGTAGGCAACATGTGTAATAGGTGGTCTTTGAGCAGGTTTTAGATCAACATGCTATCATAAATATAATGAAATTACTAGTGATACGTTGTTGATGGTAATGTTTCGACAGACCACTTGATGCTGTTAGTCACGATTTTTGTAACCAGTTAGTTACTTAACAGTTTATGCAGAAGCACTTGCTTAGTGAATGAAGGTTAATAGGTGATTGGAACACCTTTTGAGAGCAAGAATACTTTGGATTGTCATAGAGATTTGGAAGTCCAGATAAAATTTAGTTTTACGTAAGGATTATGAACTATTTATGTAGGAATATCAGCAATGTAGTGAAAAACAGATTGCTACTTACCATAAAGAAGACACATCAAGTTGCACACAGGCACAACACACAAAGCTTTCAGCCACAGCCTTCATCAGTATAAAACACACACACACACACACACACACACACACACACACATGGCTACTGAACTAGCTGCTGAAGGCAGTTTTTGGATAATGTGCTCAAAAGTACATTGCAAGACTGTCTCTCTACACCCCCTGCAATGAAGCCATAGATGTCTCTCTACAATGAGTAGGCTAAAGGCGTCTCTGACTAGTATTGCATGATCTGGGCATTTACACGCTACTGACCAGACTTCTTTTGAATGGCTCTAGAATCATCACAGCGAAGTCGAGTGGCTGGTAAAAACATCCAGTAATTATCTTGGTTTTACCTAGACCTTTTATACGTGACCAGATAACCTCATTGTCACACGCAATTTTGACCTCAATAGTGACAATATTTTTGTCACCTCAGTGAACACTCCCTTTCCGATGATATCTAATCTGTCTTTCCGACATATGTTGCATCATTTGCTAAATATCTCAGAGCTTTCCACTTCGGGTTTCAGCCTGCTCTTACTCCCAAGAATAATTTGAGCACCAGAACTCTCCTGGAGGGCAGTATATTAGGGCACTTTGTTATGAATACTTCGATAATTTACTGATAAATTTTGACAGTCGAAGCGTTTTTACGCTGAACACGGTCTGATTTCGCTATCTGCTTATCGGAGTACCTCAAACTACCGACTAGCCTAAAAAAAAAAAACCATGTTCTTTCCACAGGTACTTTGCTACCAAAGTAGTTGCTTCCTTTGTGTAGTGCACCCCAGACCTATCAAGGAGAGCCGTACAATTCCTCACCTGATAACAAGGGTCCATAAATCTGCAGCCAACACTGTCACAGAATCGACAAAGCCTCCAATTGGTTCCAAGCCAAAGGACCCCCATCAACTCTGAGAACGTGGTTGCAAATTGCGAGCTCTTCTTGCACTCTGCACACGAGGTCAGCTGCCTTCACCATCTATGCCAGCTGCCTGAATGAACTGAGGATGGTCTCAGAACCCATGTGACAGGCATTGTTGGTGCTGATGTTAGCCACAACTTGCAGACGACTGCATCCTGCATGCTTGATAGCGGCAGGTGAGGTCTCCTCCACATCTCGGATAAGGCTGGCAGACCTTGCACTTTGGGTTTCTTTCCAGCCCTCAGTGCTATCTTCCTAAGGGGCTCCATAACACTCTATAACGTTTGAGTTCCCAATATCTAGCAAACCCCTGCCCGTGTGTGCCTGCTTAGACCCTGCTGAAGGAACAGCCACCTGTTCACTCGCAGGGCGAACAGATGAGGCCAGATGGCCAGCCTCCACATTGGCTCTCTGCCTCAGGTGATGCGAATGCATTACTATCTGCCATTGACCATACTGTGAGAGCGTATCCACCATGTGAGGTACACTAGGAGGTTCCTCGGCAGCAGAGCATGTGGGCGAAACAAGTGACACCTGAAGTGTCCCATACGACATGTCAGACTCTCCGTCACTGCCAAGCCCTTAGGCAGCAGCCTGAAGGTGGCTGATCGCAACCATAAGTGCATTCAGTTGTTCGTAAACTTTGGTCAGCTTCTCCTGCCTCTGCACACAGCATGCACATATCCTACCTTTGATATCAAGATTAACTGAAGAACTAAACTATAAAAACAGACAGGTACCTAGATATGTAACTTTCTACCCGCCTGACTTGTCACCAATAGACGCTGATGCCTTAATGAGCTGTGTAGCTGGCTGTTCAGAAGAAATGAAAACTTTGCTATGGACTGCTTGAATTTCCACTCACAGTTTAATATGCAAGATTAGACCTCTTAAACAGAAAAACGTGAGAAATTTGAGAAATATACCACTAGGAAAACACAGCAAAGGGTAAATTCGTAACTTGCCGTTGTGGGGATGTGAACAGGTGACAGCTGATGGCCTGAATGGCTCACTATTCGAACGGACGCTTGTCTTCAAAACGAAGCAAATGAGCAGCTGCTGCGCTAAAGACTGAATGAATTTACACTTGCAAAACAAGGGCACATTCCACGTGCCTGCGGACATTTTCGAACGTTCCTACAAAATCACTGAATGTGGCCCAATGAACCATGTCTGTAACATATAACCTCCATATTAAAAAATGCTCACTTCTCTGTTGGTCTAGTCACCAGGTCAGTTCCAGACAAAGCTGCTGCAGTTACTACTGTTTCATCCAAGGCGTTTTGGAATTGTATGTACACTTTTCATGATATCTCAGCTGGCAGACTCCATAGAAACACATCAAGAGCCCATTGTGCTGCTTCTTGCAGAACGGCCCTGTTGGCACGATCATCAGCCATCAATTTGTATGTATTAATACTTATTTTCTTGTTTTTACACTATACCATTAAATTGTTCCTGACAATACATAGATGTATTATTTAGTCTGTAACGACCTACTAACCCTTCCTGAAGGTCTGTGAAGGACTGCGCATCCTGCAACTTCTCCCCCCCCCCTCCCCCCAAGTGTTCAAAAAAACTCAAGTAAAATAGAATGGAAAGGAAAAACACAGCCTACAGGCCCAAAAACAACTTTAAGTCGGAACTTACTTGAAAACTTGTGCTCATTGTCACTTCTGCTGCAACCTTGTCATTTCTGGCGTTTATTGGTCCACTATTACAGCCAGCCTCCAACACTTGTCCTGACATGAAGAGTAATGGGGTCTTACTTTGCGAAGGTGTGGGTGAGTGCTTCTCTGCTGGAGGGGGTGGAGCTGCAGACGATGTAAGCAATCATTCTGTTACAAAAACTCTTTGTTAACTGTCATAAATGAATGTAGGATAGTGCATCTGCAGCACGCAGACAAAGGTGGCTGGCAGTGATGTTTCAGGCAGTAGCCAGCACAAGGTAGGAGGACCTAACGGGACTAACTGGATGGTGAACACGGAACTGCAACTCGCAGAGCGGTGGCGGGAGGTGGCCGGCGTGGAGGTGACTAGAACTTGTTTGCAGCCACCCATGGAGGAGGCGTTAGGTGGCTGATGGCCCATGCTCAGGCAGACTGCAGTTGGTAGTACATGGACCTGGAGATGGAACATGAAGCTGCATCATAGTATGGTGATGACTGGCATGGGCTGTACACCACAGCAGGGCCCAGCTGTGCCAAATGATAATGACTGGGACCTGTGGACTGAAATAAAACCACTAACAAGGGCTAAGTCTGACAAAGAGCCATGTTTCTGTGTCGATTGGAAGCCTATGGAACAGAGACCAATGGCTTGGTTCTGGCTGTTGTCATTGGATAGTTGTTAAGGAAGGAAGAAGGAAGATTGGGTTTAATGTCCCTTCAGCATCGAGGTCATTAGGGATGGAGCACAAGCTCAGATTGTGTCAAGGATGGGGAAGGAAATCGACCATGCCCTTTCAAAGCAACCATCCCGGTATATCCCTGGAGCGATTTAGGGAAATCATGGAAAACCTAAATCTGTATGGCCGGACATGTGTTTGAACTGTCGTCGTCTCGAATGCGAGTCCAGTGTGGTAACCAATGCGCCACCTTGTTCTGTAGGCAGTTGGTCCTCTCCCAGCTTATCGGCACACAAGTGCAGCAGTATGGAAGTGGTGGCGTCTGCTGAATTGTGGTATCAGCGGGGGCGATGTCCAGTTAGCAGACTGGGCTTCTCTCTGTGCCACTACAGTTCTACACCACTACATAGCAGTATGTCCATAGGTCCAGTAATCAAAAAGAAGGGATCACAGTAGTGGTTAAGTAGAGGTAACACAGAAAAAGTGACAGGGATACTAGGCTATAGAGTAAACACCAAACAAGATATCAGCCTATGGACAATGCGAGAATATCCAGAGGACTAGGATGCAGGAACAACAGGACGACATATCAGTTAGTTCTTTCCTAATGTGCAGGAGAAACTTCAAATGAAGTACGTTCTACCACTGAAATGTACGATCCAGTTTCTTAACAGGACACAAGTATTACCCCAAGTATCTAAACAGAATAGGATGTCGACTTATTGGTGACTGTGACTACAGATATTTGGAAAGTCAGATCATGTTATTGAGCACTGTGTTAATCTTAGCAATGTCACCCAATATGAAAGAGTTGAAACAGGTCTTGGAATAGTACACATCATATGAAACTAAACAAAATGGTGTAAGATAAACAAAATAGTCGAGAAGGTATGCAGAAGAGAGTTGGAGATTTCTCTTCAATGACGAGAGGAATGACACATTTTTGCCATTGACAAAAAATTATTGGTGAAGATCACAACCTAGACATGTAAGATGAATATGGTGGGGTGTTGAGCGCTGGTGTACGGCAGGAGTTATTTCTGTGTACCCAGGACAACCTGCCTGTCTGCTTGACCAGAGAAAACGAGAAGATTCGACAGTTGCTATTGCTGCATTGTATGGCCATACTGGAGTCATGGAGGCAACCTTAGAGCTTGGGGACATACACTGATGAGCCAAAACATTATGACCACTGCCAACTATGAGGATGAATGCCTCCTGGTTGTGGTACATGAGGCAGTAAAGAAAGAATGTAAGCGGAACAGTGACGAAAAGGCAGTCATTATAGTGAAGATATGGGCTGCAAATGCGGAAATCCATTGATATAAGCGGTTTTGACAAAGGGCATGTTGTTGTGGCGCTGCGGTTGGAAACAAGAACCTCTGAAACGACGAAGCTGGTTGCCTGTTGGTATACTACTGTCGTGAGCACCTATGGAAAGTGGTTGAAGGATGGTAAAATAACGAGTTGGTCGTACAGTATTGGATGACCACGTCTCATTATAAAATTTGTAGGTTACAGGATCCCCCACTGAGTAATCCAGGATAGGCAGCAATCTGTGGCAGTTCTCACAATCTGTGGCAGTTCTCACGACAGAGTACAATGCTGGTGCAGGCACAAGTGTTTTGGAGCACACTGTTCAAAGGCCATTGTTTAACATGGAGCTACATCATATGACTCCTACGTTTTCCTGTGTTGTCCCAACGACATTGTCAGTTTTGATTGCAGTGGGTATAGCATCACAGAGTTGTCGCCGTGGATCAATAGAAACGTGTCGCTTGACGAATGAATCGTATTTCTTGTTACATCAGATCGATGGTTGGGTCCTTACACGCCATCATCCAGGCGAATGGCTGCACAAAACGTGCACTGCGCCACAAATGTAGGCCGGTGAGGACAGAGATAAGCTGTAGGGTACATTGAGTTGAGCTTCCATGAGATCTGTGGTGGTAACCAAAGGCATCATGAGAGCAGTGAACTATGTGAAAATTATTGTGGACCATGTGCATCGCTTCATGCTTGAAGTCTCCCCCTGTGGCGATGACATCTTCCAGCAGGATAACTGTCCATGTTGCAAGGTCATAATCATGGTACAGTGGTTTGAGGGAATTTATAGTGAACTCACATTGATGTCTTGGCCAGTAAATGTGCTTGATCTATGCCCATTGGAATATATATCGAATGCCAGTCGCGTGCCTGTAAACCACCATCCTGTAATTTGTGGGAGTTGCTTGACCTGTGTGTAGCCCATATGGTGCCACATACTTTTGGAATCCTGTCAAGGGCTTGTAGAATCCATGTCAAGCAGAATCTCTGTTGTACTATGTTTGAAAAGTGAAACAACACGCTATTAATTGGGTGGTCACAGTGTTTTGGCCCATTTGCTTATGGTGCTGATAGCAGTACAAAGTGGTACACAAATCAGTGGTACCTTTTATAGAACTTCAGACGTTACCAGACTTTAAATAGTCAGGCTGGTCGTGACCTTCCGGATGCCAATATAAAACATATTAATGTCAAAATTTCTGTCTCTTTTCACTTTGTATTAAAATCAGAGGTTTTATGTCAAAAAGCAGTACAGTATCATGTGTCTCAAGTTTGCAAAATTGTGTGATATTGATTCTGCACAAATCGTAGTTCTCTTGAATCCTCTATACAAGAGGGCAGTACCAATCTGAGCACAGCCTGCACTGTTGCCAGATTTCCCCTGTCTGCATGATGTTATCAATGATGTCACCATCGGGTGTTGACAGATTTCCCCTCCCCCACTGCTATGAAGTCACAGGCTTATTTCCTTATGTATAAAACGGAGAGAAATTCGAAACGAGGCAGAAAATTCAAAATAGCCCGATTGTGCTAAGCCCAAAGTTATGGGACATTCAAGAATCCAAGATGGTGGACCTATCTCAATTGTCCGAAGCATAAAATCCAAGATGACTGATCTTAAAGGAGCCTCTGTGATGTCAGAATCCAAGACTGGCCATTGTTCTGTTGGTGTGAAATTAAAAAGATCCAAGCTGGTGGACCAAGGAATCCGGAAATAGTTCTATGATGTCAAAATGCAAGTTGGTGATCCAAGATGATGGACCTAAGGATATGGATGCAGCCTGCATCATTGTCAGATTTTTTGGGGTTTTCCCCAGCCCAGTGACATGAGAATCCAATATAACTGGTCTGAGAGATATGGGTGCAAGCTGTATGGTTGTCACATTTCACCTATTATGAAATTAGAATCCTATTTTAAGTTTAAATTGTAGGAAATTGAAAAACTCATTTGTCTTAAGTTTTAAGTCCACATTTGCTATGCTACATGTGCATTGCTATTGTAGGTGACCATTTCATGCCAAATTTGAACACTGTTAATGAAATGTAAACACATCCATTCTTGTAGAAAAGACATGTGCAATGCAAATGCAAGTGCACGTTCTATGATCTAGCAGTCTTATATCATAATAAATTATTGAGGTAGAAAGAAAATGAGTAAACAGAGTTTTAAAAAGTAGATTTATCTTGTGAATGCTGCAGTTCTTGTTATTTGTAATTTATTATTTCAAAATAAAACAACACATTCATCCACTGTATCCCTCAGGTGAATAGTCTGAGTATGATAGGGTTCCGATCCCATCTTCACAAATGACCTACTTATCACCATGATGTAACAGGCTAATTTTCACCTGTGATTCAATATGTACCTATTGCCTTGCGATTTAATATTGACTTGGTACACCATACATGAAGGTGGAAGTGGAGCACTGCCAACACCACTGCCCAGGAACTTCAAGTAATTGTCAACCCTGAGGATTATTAAGGCTGCAACCTCACACCCTTAGCCTGTTCATCTACATCTACGTCTACATACATACTCAGCAATCCCCCTTAGGAAACCTGGTGTGTACAAAATTCCGTGTCAATGTGGGAAAGCTTACATTGGCCGTTCGATTCGCACAGTGCATGACAGGTATGTGGAACATCGCCATCATACGAGGCTACAACAGCCGGAAAAATCGGCAGTAGCAGAACACTGCCTAAATGAGGGACACAATATGAAATTTTGATGAAACTGTGGTAGTTGCCAACATTTCCGGTTTTTGGAACAGTGTCTATAAACAAGCGATTGAAATTAGGTTGGCTGATAATTTAATCAACAGAGACAATGGGTTTCCTCTTAGCAAGACGTGGAATCCTGTATTATCTTGCATCAAAACTGAACGTTCTTCGGTGCGGCCTTGATTGCAATATATCGTTGCCAGCAGTGTTTCACTAAGGGCGGCGCCACCTCCCTGTCTTGGAAGGCAGAAACCGTGATGGGCGGCGCATGAGCCGTGTACTGAACGGTGGCCTATATAGGATGTCGATTTGCAACCTGGCGTCAGTTCTCAGCGAGACTCATCAGCAGAAGCAGCATTTTCCTGAAGATGGCGACAAATTGGATCGCCGAAATATCGAGTCAAGTTGATTTTAGGATCCGGCAGCAAACCCGAAGAGACTTTCAAGACTTATTATGCCGGGAAAGCCTCCAGTGCGACGAATTCTTTATTGAAGGTTGTAGTCCATTTAAAATTTTATCTGCTGATATATTCTCTCACACCATAAGATCCATCCCATTTAGTGGCTAACTAAATTTCATGGTGATTTCTAACGTTTTCCATAGTTTCACTAGACATTGCATTATTTGTAAGTTAGTAAAAATCTTTCTCAAAATGATATGTGGTAGAAATCCGTTTATCAGCATTTGCATCAATGTATTCCTTTAACAAAGGGTACTACTTCGAGGAAGTAGCGTGAGTGACTATATCCAGTTGTAGCCCCAACTTAAAACGTTGCTGGAGGTTCTGATAACGTAGTATGTAACTTGTTCTTCCCTTCAGCATTATCAGTAGCCTGATGTTGGGACCATTTTCCAGAACTTGGTGCTCTGGAAAAATGACAAACTTCTGTGCACATCATATAAACTATTAGGATATGTTAAGTCTATCTCCAAAGCATTTCCTACATGAGAACCTGCTGCCATAGATGAGAAATTACCCAATCCGAAAATTTCTCCTCCATACAGACATCAAAACTTTCCAATAGGTAGAGTGTGTTGCATGGCATATCCATATAAGTCGTTTACATCGAAGTAAATGACGTAATTTAAATCACTAGATGCTTTATCGAGCCTTTCACTCATTTGCAGGTTATTTTTCTTGCTATGAATATGGGCACACCTACAAAGTTTCCCACACATCCTCCGCTCACAAAACAGCATGTCGACACTGATTGAGTTCAATATTGACACATGTGAGTTTGACCACGGTGTACCACGAAAATCCTGGTGTGGTGTAGTAGGTTGCACGACCCAGAGACTAAGTTTCCTTGCATACATTCTGGAATCATTCGGAAATATCTGCACGTAAGCATAGATCTGTGTCCATACAGTGACTTGCATACTCCCCTAAATTAGAGATGCTTAACTCCTGTCAAACACTCACTGTGTTCTATGGCATTATCAGTAAGTTTGTAGGAGAATGCGGTTGTCGGGCAATGTTGTTTCATAGAGTTTCTCCATCGAATCCAGATATTGGTATTCCCATACCCCTTTCCTTGTTACAAGCTGAAACTAAGAATCATCAGGATGTGCATCTTGAGTGAGGTACATATCCTCCTGACACATGATTTCAGCAAGTTTCTGAAGTGGTGCTGGTGTACATCTTAGTGAACCCATGAAGTATGTGTAGTATGCTTGATGATATTCTTTTCTCTGCTTGGAGACTGGGTGTTGTGTTGTCCTCATCATTATTTCATCATCATCGACATACAAGTCCCCAATATGGCGTCAAGAGAAGACTTGCAACTCAGTGGCTAGACTTCCTCCAGTGGGGAACCCCAGTCATCACTGCCATACAATCATCTCATTTCATTTTTTCATTATACAGTCTGAAATCAGATAAGGTTTCATAAAGGAAATGAGCATTACAATGGCTTTACTTGTGGAAGAAACTGGGTCTGTGTCATGGTACTCTATATTCCAGGTTACATGAATTGTGTGCAGCACCACAGATTGGCTGGTTGGGTGGTAATGATCCTTGCATGGTGTTTCAGCTTTGTTAGCTAATCTCTCTTGATCCATCGTGGATATGGGAAAGCGGCTGGTCGGATATTTACCAAAGAAAATCACCAAACAGCTGTATGTTTTCAAAAACTGTTATTTTATTTACACGACCAGTTCCAGCATCTCACTAATACCACCTTCAGGCCCCTTTGACTTTCACGTATAGAGAATCAGATACATCGATAACCAGAGCCATCAATACCTGGATTCCATGAATTTTTTGTGGAGTGTGTACTTCGAAGACTCAACAATAAAGAAATCACAAAATGCAGGGTTTGATGGCTCACATTATGCATACATCGATGTATCTGATTCTCTATCCATTGAGTGCATAGGGGCCTGAAGGTGGCATTAATTAGATGCTGAAACTGGTTGTTTACATAAAATAATAACTTTTTAAAACGTATGGCTGTATGGTGAATTTCTTTGGCAATTATTAGCTAATGGCTGCCCAGAAATATTGCAGTCAGCTGAATTCTCATGCAGTTATTGCTGTTATTTGACCTCAAAGAGGAACCATCTTGCAGGATCTTCCCAAATGTATGAACAATATAATTACAACTTCAGTCATATGCATATACAACCTTGTAGCTACTGCGAATGGTATGTGTCATTCTGTGAGAGTAGTATGTGAGTCAGTAGGGGTCACCGTCACAATGTGCCATGGGAGCAAGAAGGCGCTCAGAGTCTGTGTATGCAATAAAGAGTATATAGAAAATTCTTAAAACTTTAAGAATATATCTGTCGCAGTAGGCATCTCTACACATACTACTTCCTGTATAGAGTAATCCATAACGAGATTTTTCACTCTGCAGCGGAGTGTGCGCTGATATGAACTTCCTGGCAGATTAAAACTGTGTGCCCGACCAAGACTCGAACTCGGGACCTTTGCCTTTCGCGGGCAAGTGCTCTAACAACTGAGCTACCCAAGCACGACTCACGCCCAGCATCACAGCCTTACTTCTGCCAGTACCTCGTCGCCTACCTTCCAAACTTTACAGAAGCTCTCCCGCGAACCTAGCAGAACTAGCACTCCTGAAAGAAAGGATATTGCGGAGACATGGCTTAGCCACAGCCTGGGGGATGTTTCCAGAACGAGATTTTTCACTCTGCAGCGGAGTGTGCGCTGATATGAAACTTCCTGGCAGATTAAAACTGTGTGCCCGACCGAGACTCGAACTCGGGACCTTTGCCTTTCGCGGGCAAGTGCTCTAACAACTGAGCTACCCAAGCACGACTCACGCCCGGCATCACAGCCTTACTTCTGCCAGTACCTCGTCTCCTACCTTCCAAACTTTACAGAAGCTCTCCCGCGAACCTAGCAGAACTAGCACTCCTGAAAGAAAGGATATTGCGGAGACATGGCTTAGCCACAGCCTGGGGGATGTTTCCAGAACGAGATTTTTCGCTCTGCAGCGGAGTGTGCGCTGATATGAAACTTCCTGGCAGATTAAAACTGTGTGCCCGACCGAGACTCGAACTCGGGACCTTTGCCTTTCGCGGGCAAGTGCTCTAACAACTGAGCTACCCAAGCACGACTCACGCCCGGCATCACAGCCTTACTTCTGCCAGTACCCCGTCTCCTACCTTCCAAACTTTACAGAAGCTCTCCCGCGAACCTAGCAGAACTAGCACCCCTGAAAGAAAGGATATTGCGGAGACATGGCTTAGTCACAGCCTGGGGGATGTTTCCAGAACGAGATTTTTCACTCTGCAGCGGAGTGTGCGCTGATATGAAACTTCCTGGCAGATTAAAACTGTGTGCCCGACCGAGACTCGAACTCGGGACCTTTGCCTTTCGCGGGCAAGTGCTCTAACAACTGAGCTACCCAAGCACGACTCACGCCCGGCATCACAGCCTTACTTCTGCCAGTACCTCGTCTCCTACCTTCCAAACTTTACAGAAGCTCTCCCGCGAACCTAGCAGAACTAGCACTCCTGAAAGAAAGGATATTGCGGAGACATGGCTTAGCCACAGCCTGGGGGATGTTTCCAGAACGAGATTTTTCACTCTGCAGCGGAGTGTGCGCTGATATGAAACTTCCTGGCAGATTAAAACTGTGTGCCCGACCGAGACTCGAACTCGTGACCTTTGCCTTTCGTGGGCAAGTGCTCTAACAACTGAGCTACCCAAGCACGACTCACGCCCGGCATCACAGCCTTACTTCTGCCAGTACCTCGTCTCCTACCTTCCAAACTTTACAGAAGCCCTCCCGCGATCCTAGCAGAACTAGCACTACTGAAAGAAAGGATATTGCGGAGACATGGCTTAGCCACAGCCTGGGGGATGTTTCCAGAACGAGATTTTTCACTCTGCAGCGGAGTGTGCGCTGATATGAAACTTCCTGGCAGATTAAAACTGTGTGCCCGACCGAGACTCGAACTCGGGAAGGTAGGAGACGAGGTATTGGCAGAAGTAAGGCTGTGATGCCGGGCGTGAGTCGTGCTTGTTAGAGCACTTGCCCGCGAAAGGCAAAGGTCCCGAGTTCGAGTCTCGGTCGGGCACACAGTTTTAATCTGCCAGGAAGTTTCATATCAGCGCACACTCCGCTGCAGAGTGAAAAATCTCGTTCTGGAAACATCCCCCAGGCTGTGGCTAAGCCATGTCTCCGCAATATCCTTTCTTTCAGGAGTGCTAGTTCTGCTAGGTTCACAGGAGAGCTTCTGTAAAGTTTGGAAGGTAGGAGACGAGGTACTGGCAGAAGTAAGGCTGTGATGCCGGACGTGAGTCGTGCTTGGGTAGCTCAGTTGTTAGAGCACTTGCCCGTGAAAGGCAAAGGTCCCGAGTTCGAGTCTCGGTCGGGCACACAGTTTTAATCTGCCAGGAAGTTTCAGAGTAATCCATAGTTTATGTGTTATTTGCTCACTTGTAAATGGGTACAGCCACCTAGGACAAAAATGCCATTTGTCATCAGTTTTACTTAACTGAGGAAAATAAGACTGGCATTTTTTTGATCTAGCAGTAGTGTTGTTTCCCACCCTGAGAGATTAACCACAATCTAGGTGTTGCTGCCGGCCGGGGTGGCCGAGCGGTTCTAGGCGCTACAGTCTGGGACCGCGCGACCGCTACGGTCGCAGGTTCGAATCCTGCCTCGGGCATGGATGTGTGTGATGTACCTAGGTTAGTTAGGTTTAAGTAGTTCTAAGTTCTAGGGCACTGATGACCTTAGAAGTTAACTCCCATAGTGCTCAGAGCCATTTTTTCTAGGTGTTGCTGATGCTGACCAGTGACTTAAAAGAAGTGAAGGGATCTGTCAGCTTGATGGTTAATATTATTCTGCACATTGTGCTCATCTGACTTGCATTCAGGCAGTCTATATACACAAATAGATATGAGGATTCTGCCTCTTAAATTTATTGATGTCCTGGAGTCTCATGAGGAATTCAATACTGTAATGTTTATAATACCCACAAATAGCCCCCTGGTACTTATTTGTGCGCTTTACATGTTTCTTATAATTTCTCCCTTGTATTCCACTATCATTTTTTATGACATCATGGCTGTGCCCATATTCCCGGGTTCGCCATTTTAGAGCTTTTTAATTTCACACAACTAGCATAACTGCCGTCTTGGATGCAGCGCCCTTACTCTCTTGTAGTTGGCAGACATTTCATTCAACCTATCTGACAACCACCCAATCAGATTAGTTGTGTAGAGTTGTTCAGGTTAAAAATGATGTGAATTTTTAAAATTTTGCATTTTTAATGTAGAACTATGCTGGCAATGAAGTAAGAGAAAGCACTACTGGGATAAAAATCTTAGCATTATTTAGCGATTGAACCCCAAATCTTTGATCAATTTATTGCCAATGAACCACATCACCAACAAATTTGAATGAAGGCAAAATGTAGTGAATTGTTGGTGCTGTGGAATATTTAAAGAAAGTCGTGAATAGAGCTGCACATTTTAATCACATTAACTTCACGACCTCCTGTTGCAGTTGGACAACTAACAATCTGACATCATGTATAATGCTAATTCAAAGACCAAGCTATGTGCAACCTGTCAAAATTCTGCATGAGATACAACCATCACCTAAACTGATTAAAGGCATTACAGCCTGGACTGTTGAACTGAATTAAGTGATTTAAACTGGTCAGGTGGTGCAGTGGTAAAGCACTGGACTCATATTTGGGAGAATAATAATTCTACTCTCCTTGTGAACATCGTGATTTAGGTTTTCAAAGATTTCCCTGAATTTCTTAAGGCAAATTCTGAGATAATAATTTATATTTTTCTGATACTAGTCACATTTATTTATTTTATGTTTAATTTAATACACTGAAATGCATTTCATGCATTTTTTTGCTCATCATTAGGTATTTATTCATATATATGTTCTTAAAGATGAAAGTCTTAATCTAAATTAACCTGGAACTGTTTTATTCATTTGTTCTGCTGCTGGAGTGGCTGTTTGGGTATTTGAGGGCAGGGGGTGGCTAGAAATCAATTTCATGTGTTGTTTCATGATGGTGTGGAGCTGCGCTTTTGTTTTGACTAATTCCACAAACTACGTAGGGTGCAGATAGTTTTGCATCACTTGTTACGGCATGATAGTCTTGTGATATATTTTTTATAAGTCGATTGTTCACTTACGACTTTGATGTCCCATGGCTACATCTGCATCGTTGGTGCAGTGAAGGAGTTGTTCAACATTACACTATTGTACCACTTATTTTTGACAGAGTTTCACTGTACAAACATTACTCACAGATGAGAATAATATGTCTTAAATACAATATGGCGGCTTTTCTGTGTGCGTATGAGTATCGATTATCGCTTCTTTCAGCGAGATTCACGATACTCACCACAGTCTAACATAACAGTCACGACACTCACTGCTGTAAAATTTGTTACTGTTTGACAGATAGAGCGACACTAGCGCCCCAAGTGGCGAGTAAGTTGAACGTCAGATGCGTCGTAAGCATGATGTTTGTTGTGCGTCCATTTCCTACTTAATTCACAAAATATTTGAGTTATTTTCTTGCCTCAGAGGGTTTGTGTAGTATCAGAAGGCATGCATGTTTCTAAAATTATTCTAAAATAAGCGCAAGTATGGACAAAAACCATTATCGAGTGGCAAGCTACAGCACATTCGTGAAGAAACACTTGTGACGTTGGATAGAATTGCAGCTTACCACGTTGATATCAAAAGAATATAAAACACAGATTCACACGTAAGAAGCACAGGCATGTTCCTCTACATTCAAAAGCGATCGACAGCTCATTTATCGTTCTGTAGGCCTACTGTGTTTGTCATTGTCGCCTGTTGCCACAAGTACGTCCTTCATCTTTATATTATTATAAGTGGGACAAGCAACTGCCAAATAGTGGAAGAAATATGTTGAAAACCTTATAATGAGCTGATTACATTACATTTCACGCAAAACCAAATATTTGAATAATTTTCAAACAATCTGTCAGTGAACAAAGTGCTAACAAAATAATGTCATCACACGAAGGAAGCAAGGAAAATTAAGTGACTAACAACAGAAGTGAATGAAATACATACCTAACATTACACTTTTGTAAGACACGAATAACCGCACTTAATCTAACCCCTATAACGTCAAAGCAGATCTGTGTTGACGATTCACACGAATCTGGCACTGATACATGGAGAGTTGAACTGTCTGCTTCTGTGTCTTAGGACTGTTTTACAGCTTTAGATGGATTGCCGAATCTTTGTGGCAGTGTCCTCTTCATCGTCAGTTGAGGTGGCTTCTTTGGGATGTCAAATAGTGTGGGCACTGCAATACACACGAGTTTATTACTGTCTGCGCTCATGAACTGGTTTTGTTCGAAATGTAGCGAACAAAACCTAATATTATTATACACGTAAACTGCGTCTTTTTTCAAAAGGTCTTCTCGTCTGCTATTAACTAGCCATTTTCTGCTCCTAAAGCGTTAACATTAATCATTACACACATGTAGTTTGCAAGGGAATCCCGACGATACTGTTTAGTAACATGATGGTATATAGCTCTCAGGATCCTTAGGAAACGTACAAAAAAGACAGCTGTGGTGTCTTCTAACTGTTGCTGCTGCAATTTATTGCGTTACAAACGCTCCCGCTTGTAAAAACCATTGTAGAAATCAAAATAAACAACCACTATTCGCTTTCACGATCACGCCGAACTCACAGTTTAAGTTACTGGCCGCTTGGGGCGCTGCTGGCGCGGTAGGCAACAAAATCGAGGAGAAGTGTCGCGACTGTTATGTTAGACTCAAGACTGTGATACAGTCTGGTAGTAGTTTGTTTCACACTGGCACATTTTAAATCTTTGCATTAATACTGGTTAAGGCTACTGAAGAATTTTGAGCTTTTGAATTCAGTTATCTAGTTAAGAAAATTCTCACTATTTTTTACATTACGAATGAAAATTATCATTTCTTGCCTTTTACCCATTCTTCTATTTTCTTTCGATTCTGTGGAAAGTTTCCAACTTGCCTTCAATTTTCAAAGAGTGGCTTATGTCATCAATGTTTATTTTTACTGCTGAATTGTTACAATTATCTCGTCTATAGCAGTGTATATGTACTTTAAAGAGAGTTCTTAAGGTTCTCTCTGTCTGGCCCATACAATATTCGTTGCATTGGCTATAGGTTATTTTGTAAATGCCAGATGTGTCAAGATCTGTATCTGGCGGTTCTATATTGTGAATAAGCCTCCTATTTGTTGTTGGTTGCTAAAACTGATTTTTATATTCGTGTTTTTGAATAACCTAGCTGATTTATCAGACATTATACCAAGGTATGCTATTTTTACATATTTCACCGCTGGGGTGCTGTTAATTGTGAGTGTAGTTTTTTAATTATTGTGGCACTGTATCAATGAGTAATGGATCACATCCAATGATTATTGCAAGACATTTTATGATGCATATTTCTTACTAGAGTTCTGTATACTGAAGCGGAAATTTGTGGGATGTGTGTAGCATTGGTCTACATGAAGCCTTTTTTGTGGTAGGTGGGATGTATAGAGGAGCTTGTTATAGTGGTGTCTTTACCAGTAGAAAGTATAGCACACAATTATCACGCCATAGCAACTTAAGAAAAACTGTATGAATTCTGCACAAGCTGTAGTATCGATAATAACAAGAGGCAGAGCTTCACATCAGCAGAAGCCAACATTAGACGTCGATTTCTGGTCACCCACTGCCCTCCCCTTGTCACCAAACACCCAAACAGTCACTCCAGCAGCAGAACAAGTGGACAAAACAGTTCTAGGTTAATTGAGACTAATACACTTTATTTTTGGAAATTTGTGGTAAGGACTATGGGACCAAACTGCTGAGGCCATCGGTCCCTAGGCTTACACACTAATTAAACTAACTTAAACTAACTCAGTCTAAGGACAACACACACAGCGATGCCCGAGGGAGAGCTCGAACCTCAGACGGGGGGAGCCGCACGAACCGTGACAAGACGCCAAAGACCGCACGGCTACCCCGCGCGGCAATACATTTTATCTTTAAGTAACATCTGTATACATAAACGCCTGATGATGAGCGAAACGTGCTCGAAACGGGTTGCAGTGTGTTTTATTAAACATAAAATAAATAAATGTGACTGGTAACAGAAAAAAACAAATAATTATTCCACACAGTCACTGTTCCTGAACTTAGCCAACGTGGCTACAGTTAATACTAATAATAAAAATGCCAGGATTGTCCCTTTGAAATGTGCACTTGATCTATAAGTAAATTTGTTAAAAGGATTTTTTAAGTGACCCATTCAATAGCAAGCACTGAAAACAAATCTTGCTGAGGTTTGTTGCCATCTCTTCATTGCTGATTGCTTTTTTAGATTTTGAGACAGGCTTTGACGGTGTTCCACGCCAACCCTTTGCTACTTCTTTCTGACCTCAGTGTGCTTGACTGGGTTAAAATGCTGGCTGGGACGCAAAGAACTGCTTGCATTGTCCAGCGGGCCTATCCAATAGCTGCACTGTGACACTGTTTCTCATTTTGATTATGTACACTACTGCACGTGACCTGCAGCAAATCGCATTTTGGGCTTTTCTCGAACATACATCCCTGTATGGCTGCTTCAGTCAGTTAGGATCTACACTGAATAGTGTAAAAACTGAGTACTGGGATACAGTTCCTAGTCTTGGAGTGCTCCAAATTAACGAACAAAATCTAAAAAAGGTGAATACATTCCAGTACCTCAGTCCTGTGTGAATAGTGACGATAATATAGTGATGAAAGAGATCTGATTGTGACAGAAGGATCTCACGGAGGTCCTGTGTAACAAACAAATGCCAATATATATGAAGGCCAAGGTATAAAACACGTTTGTCCGTCTAGCAGAACTGTATGGCACCGACTGCTAAGAAGAACAAGTGACCACTAAAAAACATCTCCACTTTATGAAATATGTATGGGGTGTTGGAAACGTGCCTTTTTTCCACTTCATCGTCCACGCCGTAATACAATCCATCAAATTCTGACATATTTCCCATGCAAAGAAAATGAGGGAAGGCAAGCATTGCTGCTTAGGTTACGTACTAAAATCAACATCTCTTTCTGTTGCCAACAGTTCAGACAGCCTGGAAAACGATTATAGATGATCATGTGGACGACCTAAGCAGAGATGGTAGGACGTCCCAACAAAGATATTAGGATCGTTTGTATCCCCCACGAAGCGCAGGAGATCAAGAACACTGCCGTTCCGAGGTCCAAAGAAGTGGACTCCCTGACGTTGTAAAACGGTAGCATGAAGAAAATTAATTAAGGATTCACATGCAAGATTCCTTGCGAAACTGGTAATTTAATTTTAAATCGGAACATAAGCAGATGAAAGGGCTACATGCAAAATACCTGCAGGAGATTTTTTTTTTTGGTAATGTTCTAAGTAAAAATAGTAGCATAGGTAAGAGACCCACTATGCTATTGAAAGAAATACATTTCTTAATGCATGTGCTGTGGTTGTTCCGTCCATATTGCTCAACGCGCAGCGATAAAGTGAAGCACACCTGGATCGAATCCGGCATATTAACGGCCGGTTTGGTGATCAGGTCAGCTCCAGAGTGGTTTTAGGTTGCTACGCACGCCCATTTAGGTAAATACCTGACTATACCCAAAATTCCGCATCAGAAAATGCAATGCACAAATAGCTAAAATCGCTGAAGAGCATACGGCCACAAAGTTCAAACCAAATAAGTTGACAAATCATGAAATAACGGACTCCATTACAACTGAACTCCATGTCTCTGGGATAATCGCTAAGAAGAAGAAGAAGAAGAATATTTTATATGATCATTCGTGCATAATTAAGTATTTTGTAGTTTCAAAATTTGAATTGTAAATCTTCACTTTTCAGGATCACCAGTGAAATATAATTTAATTTCATATCTTTGTGTAAGTTTTTTAGATAAACAATTCTTTACTCGGAGGCAAATAATATAGGCGTTTGTATGACAATAAGAAAGCTGTCGTGTGATGTTTTGTAAATCGTAAAATATTTTTGTCTCGTTGGCAAATTGACGTTCCCCAGCATTCGAATAAGAGGACATTTGCAAATCCGGATCTCAAAATTACTTCAGAGGACTAAATATTACCCCAATAAACGTAACAACGAATTAGCGGAGTGGGGCAACTGCCACATTCCGGTTGCCGTGACATTTATTCGCTCCTAAAAGGGGGAAAGTTACTGCGAAACCAATATAAAAATAAGTTGAAGGAATAAAGAAAGTTACGAGATGTGTCGAGCAGCGTCATGCGTGAAAAAGTTCCAGTGATTTCGCCTCGTAATACGAAAAGCTGAGTCTCGGATGACCTTGTATTTAATTTGATCACCGAGGAAATACTTTCCACTTTTATCGCCTGTCCCTTGCAGCCTCGCATGATTTTCTCGTGTATGGCTGTAGAACCACCAGAACGCTATAAATTATTTCGTCGTCATAGCTGCATTTCGGTGAAAGTGTTAGATTCGTGATTAATTGGCTCTGAGCACTATGGGACTTAACATCCAAGGTCATCAGCCCCCTAGAACTTAGAACTACTTAAACCTAACTAACCTAAGGACGTCGCAGACATCCATGCCCGAGGCAGGATTCGAACCTGCGACCGTAGCGGTCACGCGGTTCCAGACTGAAGTGCCTAGAACCGCTCGGCCACAACGGCCGGTTTCGTGATTAATTAAGGTCATTTCAGCTCATAGTTAACACGAGATGTATGTCACAGGGGATGAGGCAGCGAGGGTACTATCAAATCTGTTAGGCCCCAAAAGGCAAAGATCGGTCTCTTCCTAAAGTCTTTATTGGGTTTACTACACATCCTTTCCCTCTGTGTCTGATAATCTCAGATTCGCGTCCATGTAGACTCCGATACCTCTTGACTTTTGCGTCTGACATTTTCGTGTATTTCTTTTTCGTAAAGTGCCTTCTCTATTCACATTAATAGCTCGGCATAGAGGTGCGCACTGAAGTGGAGCACTGAAGCAGATGAAACTCCGTCCAGGACTAGCAGCTAGTCTGTTACCATTGAGCTTTCAGCTGTTCTACGTGAGTTTAAGAAAACGCTTCTCGCACAATTTTTCTTTACCTCATAGCTCTCTAGCTCTAGATCAGAGGAAATCTGAAATCAAACAGGGTGTTTAGCTGCCACCGCGATCAACAATGTAGGGCGATAGTAACCATTGCGATATTTTTTAAATTGCCTTCTATATATTGTGTTGTATTTGGAGCATTTCAGGCGAAATTGCGAAAATTAGTGAACAATCATTGTGGGCCCCATCACGGGCATCACCAATGGCTTAGATTTGGATACGCAGTCGAGTTTCAGCTACGCAGT
This sequence comes from Schistocerca piceifrons, assembly GCF_021461385.2. Classification (NCBI taxonomy): domain Eukaryota; kingdom Metazoa; phylum Arthropoda; class Insecta; order Orthoptera; family Acrididae; genus Schistocerca; species Schistocerca piceifrons. The sequence goes on from NC_060149.1 coordinate 692,512,876, forward strand.
TATCTAGTAACAAATAAGAGTATGTTGCCTGATCAGGCTATGTGAAGGATTGCAGAATAGTGTAAAGCTTGAAAAAAAAATCATTTGGTGTACAACAGTGTCCAAATAAGCAATTCGGTGCGTCCTGATACCGAAGATGCACATATTTAGTGATATAACCGGAAAATCACTTCCACATGGTTGGGAATGGTTCTTTTGGTGGCACCGAGCAAGTTGGGACAATGTTAAGATGCTGACCTCGCATTTGGGAGGGCAGTGGTTCAAATCTCCGTCTGGTCATCCTGCGCAACAAAATTAAAGGATCACTTTTTCGAAACTCCTTAATTATCTCCCATTAAAATTTGGCTCAACGGTGCCTACAACCTTCCTCTGTAAAGGTGCTAGAGCGTAGCGTCCTCCGATGTCAGCCTTGGGCTCGGCGATGTTAAAAAAAAAAAAAGTTCAAATGTGTGTGAAATCTTATGGGATTTAACTGCTAAGGTCATCAATCCCTAAGCTTTCACACTACTTAACCTAAATTACCCTAAGGACAAACACACACACGCATGCCCGAGGGAGGACTCGGACCTCCGCCGGGACCAGCCGTACAGTCTATGACTGCAGCCCCCTATTTTTTTTTTTTCATTTTGTTCGTTATTGATCGTTGTGTTTGGTCGTTGCGGACGTCGCAAACATCCTGTTCAAGTTCGATGGTTGATCCTTCCACTCAGTTTGTTTATTACGGAGGCCAATCGGCTCTCTGACCGAACACGCTGAGTTACCATGCCGGCTATCCCTAGACCGCTCGGCTAATCCCTCGCGGCGATGCTTTAATCCGTAAAGGCAGGTCCACACTGAACGCGCCGTGCCGCGCCGTGTTGCGCAAAACGGCTCTGCGCGCTCGGTGTGGAGGGCGAACCGCGCTGCGCCGCGTCGTGCCGCGCCGTGCCGCGCAGTTTTCCGGCTGTTGTCGGTACATCAAAGGAAGTGGCGCTCAGTTTAGACGGGGCTTCGGCTCGCTCCATCTTCAGACCACGCGCGCGCTCCAACTGGAACACAGTGCTCGCCTCGGAGCGGCGTGGCGGGGCGCGGACGGCGCACTCCTCTCTGTTGCAGCTGTGCGCGGGGTGCAGCAGCGCGGCGCAGCACGGCGCGGTGCGGCGCGCTCATTGTGGACCCGCCTTAAGGTGTCGACATGTGCGAAAAATGCCCAGAGCTACGCAGTTCATGTGAACTGTAAGGTGGGTTAATGATCTTACATGGCACCAGATTTCACCAAAATTCTGCCCAACGGCACCGTGGACATGTCACACGATGAGATGGTCGTCACAGTCTCATGTGCGTGAAGAAAATGGCAAAGGTTCCCTCTAAGATCCACAGTTCGGGAACACCCTCGGTGACACTTAAGACACCTTTGCTGAGCACGTTAGAAGTGTACCTTCAGAAATTTCAACACCAAATCAGCCTTGCGGCTGCTATAGTCTGAGGGTTAAGCAACACCTTCGACAGCATTCAGATGGAGTTTTCTACCTTCAGGTGCTACAGCAGCTGCCAGGCTGAACTGATGTTCGAGTTTCTGATAAGAACATTCGTGCTGTGCTCAGCAAAGCTGCATGGGTGGAACCGTGCATGTTGCCGAACTGTGAGAGGGTGGAAGGGGGGGGCGGGGCATCGACATGGAGGGACCCTTTGCTGTTTTATTCACGTTAATCTTGCACTCCTACGTGATCACGCCATAGGAGGGAGGAAAATACGATGGCTGAAGAAGCATTAGTACCCATTGCTGCTTCGGATGTTGATCAAACTTCGTCGAATAGTTTTGAGCGATTCCTAGTGATTTTCCAACTTGTACACGAGAGCAAAAATTGCGGTCGCGCCGCACTCCATAGTGGTACGATCACGTTCAGTGGGGATATAGCCCCACAATGTCCTTAGAGACCACTACCACCGTCATACCTTAGCAAAAGATCTTGCTGAAAACCAAAAGAAATTCTGGTCTTACGTAAAATCGGTAAGCGGGTTGAAGGCTTCCATCCAGTCACTCACTGATCAGTCTGGCCTGGCAACGGAAGACAGCAAAACGAAAGCTGAAATTTTAAATTTAGCATTTGAGAAATCTTTCACGCAGGAGGATCATACAAACATACCGCCGTCTGAGTCTCGTACAGATTCCCGTATGGAGTACATAATGATAGGCATCACTGGGGTTGTGAAGCAGCTGAATGGGTTGAAAATAAGTAAATCGCCAGGTCCTGATGGGATTCCAATTCGGTTTTACAGAGAGTACTCTACTGCATTGGCTCCTTACTTATCTTGCATTTATCGCGAATCTCTTGGCCAACGTAAAGCCCCGAGCGACTGGAAAAAAGCGCAGGTGACGCCTGTGTATAAGAAGGGTAGAAGGACGGATCCTTAAAATTACAGACCAATATCCTATTAACATCGATTTGTTGCAGGATTCTCGAACATATTCTCAGTTCGAATATAATGAATTTCCTTGAGACAGAGAAGTTGCTGTCCATGCATCAGCACGGCTTTAGAAAGCATCGCTCCTGCGAAACGCAACTCGCCCCTTTTTCACATATCATCTTGCGAACCATGGATGAAGGGTATCAGACGGATGCTATATTCCTTGACTTCCGGAAAGCGTTTGACTCGGTGCCCCACTGCAGACTCCTAACTAAGGTACGAACATATAGGATTGGTTCCCAAGTATGTGAGTGGCTCGAAGACTTCTTAAGTAATAGAAAAAAATGGCTCTGAGCACTATGGGACTTAACTACTGTGGTCATCAGTCCCCTAGAACTTAGAACTACTTAAACCTAACTAACCTAAGGACATCACACACATCCATGCCCGAGTCAGGATTCGAACCTGCGACCATATCAGTCGCGCGGTTCCGGACTGCGCGCCTAGAACCGCTAGACCATCGCGGCCGGCTTAAGTAATAGAACCCAGTACGTTGTCCTCGATGGTGAGTGTTCATCGGAGGTGAGAGTATCATTTGGAGTGCCCCAGGGAAGTGTGGTAGGTCCGCTGTTGTTTTCTATCTACATAAATGATCTTTTGGATAGGGTGGATAGCAATGTGCGGCTGTTTGCTGATGATGCTGTGGTGTACGGGAAGGTGTCGTCGTTGAGTGACTGTAGGAGGATACAAGATGACTTGGACAAGATTTGTGATTGGTGTAAAGAATGGCAGCTAACTCTAAATATAGATGAATGTAAATTAATGTAGACGAATAGGAAAAAGAATCCTGTAATGTTTGAATACTCCATTAGTAGTGTAGCGACACAGTCACGTCAATTAAATATTTGAGCGTAACATTGCAGAGCGATATGAAGTGGGACAAGCATGTAATGGCAGTTGTGGCGAAGGCGGATAGTCGTCTTCGGTTCATTGGTAGAATTTTGGGAAGATGTGGTTCATCTGTAAAGGAGACCGCTTATAAAACACTAATACGACCTATTCTTGAGTACTGCTCGAGCGTTTGGGATCCGTATCAGGTCGGATTGAGGGAGGATATAGAAGCAATTCAGAGGTGGGCTGCTAGATTTGCTACTGGTAGGTTTGATCATCACGCGAGTGTTACGGAAATGCTTCAGGAACTCGGGTGGGGGTCTCTAGAGGAAAGGAGGCGTTCTTTTCGTGAATCGCTACTGAGGATATTTAGAGAACCAGCATTTGAGGCTGACTGCAGTACAATTTTACTGCCGCCAAGCCGAGCGGTTCTAGGCGCTACAGTCTGGAGCCGCGCGACCGCTACGGTCGCAGGTTCGAATCCTGCCTCGGGCATGGATGTGTGTGATGTCCTTAGGTTAGTTAGGTTTAAGTAGTTCTAAGTTCTAGGGGACTGATGACCTCAGAAGTTAAGTCCCATAGTGCTCAGAGCCATTTGAACCATTTTGAACTGCCACCAACATACATTTCGCGGAAAGACCACAAAGATAAGAGATATTAGGGCTCGTAAAGAGGCATATAGGCAGTCATTTTTCCCTCGTTCTGTTTGGGAGTGGAACAGGGAGAGAAGATGCTAGTTGTGGTACGAGGTACCCTCCGCCACGCACTGTATGGTGGATTGCAGAGTATGTATATAGATGTAGATGAAACGTCCGAGGATGTCAGCAGTTTCAAAGGTCGTCAAGAACATCTTCCTGTTGATCTTCGCACTGCGAACTGTCGTTTTGAATCGCGAAATGTGTGGGATTCAACGCCCCAGGGAAAGGGTTGATTTCATTGACGCTCTTTATGCTATCCCCTGAGGCCTTTTCGTGTCGATTCTGAGCGGCGGAGTGTCTGAAATGTTTTCCTTGGCCACCCATGGGAAAACCGCGTGATTTCAATGCTGGACGCCGTGGTTCTGGCCTCCATCGCAGAGACGTCAAACGCATCGGTGATACAAGGGTAAGAAAGGATGTGATGACATCCTCATCGTGTGACACTTCCACGGTGGCGTTGGGCAGAGTTGTGTTGAAATCTGGTGCCAATGTAAGATCGTTAACCCACGTTACAATCCACATGAACTTCTGAGGTGCGGGCTTGTTTTCGCATCTACATCTACATGGATACTCTGCAAATCACATTTAAGTGCCTGGCAGAGGGTTCATCGAACCACCTTCACAATTCTCTATTATTCCAATCTCGTATAGCGCGCGGAAAGAATGAACACCTATATCTTTTCGTACGAGCTCTGATTTCCCTTATTTTATCATGGTGATCGTTCCTCCCTATGTAGGTCGGTGTCAACAAAATATTTTCGCATTCGGAGGAGAAAGTTGGTGACTGGAATTTCGTGAGCAGATTCCGTCGCAACGAAAAACGCCTTTCTTTTAATGATTTCCAGCCCAAATCCTGTATCATTTCTGTGACACTCTCTCCCATATTTCGCGATAATACAAAACGTGCTGCCTTTCTTTGAGCTTTTTCGATGTACTCCGTCAGTACTATCTGGTAAGGATCCCACACCGCGCAGCAGTATTCTAAAAGAGGGCGGACAAGCGTAGTGTAGGCAGTCTCCTTAGTAGGTCTGTTACATTTTCTAAGTGTCCTGCCAATAAAACGCAGTCTTTAGTTAGCCTTCCCCACATTTTCTATGTGTTCCTTCCAATTTAAGTTGTTCGTAATTGTAATACGTAGGTATTTAGTTGAATTTACGGCTTTTAGATGAGACTGATTTATCGTGTTCCTTTTAGCAGTCATGTGGATGACCTCACACTTTTCGTTATTTAGGTCCAACTGCCACTTTTCTCACCACTCAGATATTTTTTCTAAATTGTTTTGCAGTTTGTTTTGATCATTTGATGACTTTATTAGTCGATAAACGACAGCGTCATCTGCAAACAGCCTAAGACGGCTGCTCAGGTTGTCTCCCAGATCGTTTATATAGATAAGGAACAGCAAAGGGTCTCTAACACTACCTTGGGGAACACCAGAAATCACTTCTGTTTTACTCAATGACTTTCCGTCAATTGCTTCGAACTGTGACCTCTCTGACAGGAAATCACAGATCCAGTCACATAACTGAGACGATATTCCATAAGCACGCAATTTCACTACGAGCCGTTTGTGTGGCACAGTGTCAAAGCCTTCCGGAAATCCAGAAATACGGAATCGATCTGAAATCCCTTGTCAATAGCACTCAACACTTCATGTGAATAAAGAGCTAATTGTGTTTCACAGGAACGATGTTTTTCTAAACGCATGTTGACTGTGTGTCAATAGACTGTTTTCTTCGAGGTAATTCATAATGTTCGAACACAATATATGTTCTAAAATCCTGCTGCATATCGACGTTAACGATATGGGCCTGTAATTTAGTGGTTTATTCCTACTACCTTTCTTGAATATTGGGGTATCGATACCTTACTGTTTGAAGCATCGCCGAGCCCAAGGGTGATGTCGGAGGGCGCCACGCCCTTGCACGATTACAAATGAAGGTTATAGGGGCACCTTTGAGCCAAATTTCAAACTTATGCTTTGGAATACGAGGCAATTACAGTGTACAGAAAAGCGAAACGCTTGTTCATCATATATTTCTTGGTTGTCTGTGGAGGTTTGCGTGTGAAATCAAACGAGTTTGACCAGCAGACATATATTAAACGTTGTCTGCAGACAGTACCATTAACTTGCAGACAAAAATTTCTTGTCTGGCCAACGATTTAGTCGATAACAGATTTCAAAGTTCTTTTTTTTATGGGAATGTCCTTCGGAAAATGGCCTTTAGCTGGAACAGGCAACCGTACGAATGTCATAACAAGTAACTGCTTTGGAGACTTCCTGAGTTGTGTAGACAATACGTGGCGAATACATACAAGGAAAAGTGTGCCACATTCGTCCAGCGGCAGCCACCATGCAGCTCTGCCAACCAAACCCGGAAGTAGTAAATTGTTTCATAAGCTACGACTCTCCTTCAGACCGTTTGCTACTGAAACTTTGCGTACATTTTGTGACCAATTTGCTTCGTTTAGACGAAACAGTTCCATGAAATAGTTGTAAGGTAATTAGTAACCCCCCTGCTTCCCATGGACAGCACCAGGTACAGTGGTGTGAGTTCAAGTGATTGCAGCGGCCTTTGAATTAGACCGTTTCGTGAAGTTTATCTATCGGGAAACGTTTGATCCAGAAATTGAAGGACCTTCAGGGATCCGTGAGGTGGTGCTGTGTCCTGCTACGTATAATATGGCGTCAGGTAGTGGGTGTTCCAACTGTGCAATAGCAAACGATTGTGACATGTCCAAGCAGACACCGCTGTTGACGCTAGACTCGCTGAAAAAGGATGGACGAATAATGCAATTGTATGTAAGTCCGCACCACACATAGACTTTGGCACTGTCTGTTTCCATTTCGCGTGTAATATGAGTACTCTTTAACCCCCATATACGAACGTTATGACGTTTCAGTATGCAGGATACCCGAAAAGTTGACTCATCGTAGAAAACCTCTCATTTCATGTGGAACTGATGTCAGTCATCGACATCAGTATGAGGTGTGAGAACCTCAGGCATGAATACACTCTTGTATTCTTTACAACATCGAAGCAAACAGCCTCCGAATGTCACCTTGAGCAGTTTATTGCCATTCCTGGAACTCGTGCTGTGTCAGTCAGTTCATGAAGATTGCTGGCTGGAGACTAGAATGAAAGTATACGTCTTCACATCATATACTGTGGTGTCACCGCCAGACACCACAATTGCTAGGTGGTAGCCTTTAAATCGGCCGCGGTCCGTTAGTATGCGTCGGACCCGCGTGTCGCCACTATCAGTGATTGCAGTCCGAGCGCCGCCACACGGCAACTCTAGAGAGACTCCCTAGCACTCGCCCCAGTTGTACAGCCTACTTTGCTAGCGATGGTTCACTGACTACATACGCTCACAATTGCAGAGACGACAGTTTAGCATAGCCTTCAGCTACGTCATTTGCTACGACCTAGCAAGGCGCCATGTTCTTCAAGAATGTATTCTGAACTGATAATATTGTGGATCATGTACCGTCAAGAGCGACGTTCATCATTAATGGATTAAAGTTAAGTATCAAACTAATTACGTCCGCTTTCTGAATTCTAATTCCTTGTCATGCTCCAGACCTCACGTCAATGTAGTCCTTCCCTCCTCACGCCAGCCTGCGTGAGCTAAAATGCGTGCATTTCGGCCTCCTCTAGTAACACGGTGTTGGCTCTTCTGCCAACACAACATATACCAGACATGCTTTATGGGAGACAATTCTGGGGCAAGATAAGCCAATCAAGCATCAGTACAGTCCTCAAGGCAGTTTTGGTATGAACTGCAGTGTTCATACGTTGCACATGTACGTCCTCTGTGGCGTGACACCCGCTCGAAAAGTTCCAGCGACGTTAGACACACCAAAGAGCCATAATGTATTCTCACCACTCTTCATCCGTAGCATAGGCTTTTTTCTCAAGCGAAAATATAGAAAATAGGAACGAAATTATAATCAACATATCCCACAGGCATGGAAATAACGGAGTGTAAGTTTCGTAACGTCCAGTCAAGGTGTCCATCGTGTAACATTTCCCATTGTCACACTGACAATTGGAGCAAGGAGTAGTAGTGTTCCAGAGCGTAAATAAAAGTAACATATTGCGCATAAACAGGCGAAGAGGTCGATTAGGATTCGATTACACTATTGCTGATGTCGCTGTTTTATTGCTGTTGTGATTTTCAGTCCGAAGACTAGTTTGATGCTGCTCTCCACGCAACTTTATTCTACGCAAGCCTCTTCATCTACATCTACAGGAATACTCCGCAAATCTGGGGCAAGAGAGAGAATTCATCGAACCACCTTCACAATAATTCTCTATTATTCCGAAGTCGAACAGCGAGCAGAAGAAACGGAACACCTATATCTTTCCGCGCGAGCTCTGATTTCCCTTAGTTTATTATGATGATCGTTTCTACGTATGTAGGTCGGCGTCAACAAAATATTTTCCCATTCGGAAAGTTGGTGATTGAAATTTCGTGAGAAGATTCTGCTGCATCAAAAAAGTCTTTCTTTTAATGTCGTCCACCCCAAAACCTGTATGATGTCCGTGACACTCTTTTCCCTGTTTCGAGATAATACAAAAAGTGCTGCTCTTCTTTGAACTTTTTCGATGTACTCCATTAATCCTATCTGGTAGGGATCCCAGACCGCGCAGCAGTACCCCAAAAGAGGACGGACAAGCGTAGTGTAAGCAGTCTCTTTCAATAGATCTGTTACATTTTCTAAGTGTTCTGCCAATAAAATGCAGCCTTTGGTTTGCCTTCCCCGCAACATTTTCTATGTGTTCTTTCCAATTTAAGTTGTTCGTAACTGTAATTCGTAGGTATTTAGTTGAATTTACGACCTTTAGATTTGATTGATTTATTGTGTTACCGAAATTTAATTGATTCCTTTTAGCACTCATTTGGAAGACCGAGCACTTCTCATTATTTAGGGTCAATTTCCAGTTTACGCACCACTCAGATATCTTTTCTAAATCGTTTTGCAATTTGTTTTGATCCTCTGACGAGTTTACTAGACGATAAACAGAGCATCATCTGCAAACAACCTGAGAAAGCCGCTCAGATTGTCCCCTGAATCGTTTATATAGGTAGATAAGGAACAGCAGAGGGCCTATAACGCTACCTTGGGGAAAGCCAGAAATCCCTTCTGTTTTACTCGATGACTTTCGGTCAGTCACTACGAACTGTGACCTTTCTGATAGGAAATCACGAATCCAGTAACATGATGATATTCCATAAGCACGCAGTTTGGTTACAAACCGCTTGTGTGGTACAATGCCAAAAGTCTTTCGAAAATCTAGAAATACGGAATACATTTGAAATCCATTGTCAATAGCACTCATCACTTCGTGCGTGTAAAGAGCTAGTTGTGTTTTACAAGAATGATGTTTTATAAATCCATGTTGACAGTGTGTCAATAGACCATTCTCTTCAAGGTAATTCATAATGTTCGAACACAATATCTCCGAATAACTACTGCAACCTACACCTTTTGAACCTGCTTACTGTATTCATCTCTTTGTCTGCCTCTGCAATTTTTACCCTCCCCCCCTTCCCCCTCCCCACACACACACTTCCCTCCAACACTATAATGGAAATCCCTTAGGGTCTCAGAATGTGTTCTATCAACCGATCCATTCTTTTAGTCGAGGAATGTCACAAATTTCTTTTCTCCCCTATTCTGTTCAGTGCCTTTTCATTAATTATATTACCTATCCATCTAATTTTCAGCATAATTCTGTAAACTACATTTCAAAATCTTGTCTGAACTGTTTATCATCCACTTTTCACTTTCATGGAAGGCTGTGCTCCAGACAAATACCTTCAGAAAAGACTTCCTAACACTCAAGTTTATATCCGATATTAACAAATTTCTCTTTCTCAGAAACAGTTTTTTTGCCATTGCCATTCTTAAGTTTATATCCTTCTTACGTCCACCAAAACCAATTATATGCTACTCCAATAGCAAAATTTATCTACTACTTTTAGTGTCTCGTTTCCTAATCTAATTATCTCAGCATCGCCTGATTCAATTCGAGTACATTCCATTACCCTCGCTTTGCTTTTGTTATTGTCCATCTTGGTGATAAAACACAGGAAACAAAACCAACTTCAACATGCCCGGAAGCAACCGTTCGGAGCGCTCAAACGTGAAATTACCACTTAAGCTTACCGTAGTAAATGCAAATGGTAGGCTGTGATTCGTTGCAAAAATCGTCAGGAATGCAGTTCATCCACGAAATATACGGCTTACAAAATATTCGTTCTAGTGATTCTTCAGTAATGTTCGTTAATCTGGGACCCATATGAAGTTCTGTAACCACGAGAGCTTTACGGAGATGTTCTACGAACTCCAGTGCCAGGTGCTACAAGAGATGAGTTCTGCATCATAGAGATGTTTGTTGTTAAAATTCCGAGAGCGTACGCTCCAAGGAGGATGGGGAATCGTATTACTTCCTCCCTCACACGTCTCGCAAAATGACCACGACAGAAAAATCAGCGAAATTAGAACTTACGCTCAGACTTACCGATAGTCGTTCTTCCCTTACATCATTAGCGAATGGAACAGGAAAAGGGGGAAATGATGGTACCAGAAGTACCCTCGGTCACATACCGTAAGGTAGCGTGTGGAGTATAGATGTGGATGTAGACAAAGAGGCCTCAAGTTTTCAGCGGTCAACTCGTCGGCCAAATAACTGGGTCAAGCTCCTGAATCACGTATACGTGTCACAGAAGTAATCGAACATGATGGCCCGATCGTTGATGTCACTAGATTTCAGTAATGGAGGAAAGAAGGAGTCACAAATATATGAACAAAATATTAGTGACTTACTTAAAAGAGCACACTGCTCGCTTTGGGACGCTAAAGCTAATACAGAACTGATAAGCGGTCATGTTGCCCATGCATAATGTACATACCTACGAACATTTCTGCCACTATTCCTGCTAGTAGTGAAGACAGTAACGCCATATCTAAATCCCGCATCCCTGACCACTACCTTTCCCACGTGCAAGATGGAACTCGAATCCGCTACCTCCATTTTACGTGACTGCAGCAGCACTCTCAGTGTGCTCACTGATTACGCTGTTCTCTAGAGCAACGTATCGTCGCTGGGTAAGCGAGCGTCTTTATATCAGGCAATCGAGTGTTTATATGATTCTCATGTTCCAGCCTTTGACCTTGTGTAAGATATCTAGATGCCTGAAGTCGTGACACTGGTACAACTCTGTGGGGATTTGGTACGAAGACTGTTAGCAATATAACCTGATGGTGTTCTATTGAACGAAACCGGTTGTGAAATAGTAAATGTGTATGAATACAGCTGTGGTGGTATTTCATCAGCACGACGGGCATTCAATAAGTAATGCAACACTTTTTTTCTCGACCAATTTCGACTGAAAAAAGTGCGGAATTTATTGTGGGACGTCGTGGGATATTCTAGCTTCAGTCTCTTTAATTTCATGAAGTTCCGATAGGCGGCGACGGTCTACGTAGCCTTCAAAAAGGCGACTGTAACGGATGCGAGTTCCAAGTAGAGAGCTGTCATTGAGTTTCTTCTGGCGAAAACCAGAGCACCGCAGGTATTTATAGGCGCTAACAGAGTGTCTACAGAGGCATGGCAGCGGACAAATGCACGGTGAGTCGTTGGGCGAGGCGTCTATGATCATCACAACAAAGTTGTGCAAATCTGTCCGATCTCTTGCGTGCCGGCCAGCTGCACACAACTGTAATGTTGCAACTTACGGTCACTCTCATGACGGATCACAATGAAACAACTTCAGCGTGTTAGTCGTTACAAAAATGCAAACAAACTTCTCCGTCTCCATGACAACGCAAGGCCTCACACAAGTCTGAGCACCCGAGAGGAGCTGACAAAACTTCACTGGGCCGTTTTTCCTCAGCCACACTATAGCCCAGGTCTCGCACCTTCCGACTTCCATCTGTTTGTCCCAGTGAAGGACGCACTCTGCGGGAAGCAGTACGTTTATGATGGGAAGGTTATCGATGCAGGAAGGCGTTGGCTCCGACGTCGACCAGTGGAATGGTACCATGAGGCAGACAGGCTCTTGCTGTAAGGTGGCGTAAGGCCGTCCCATTGAACAGAGATTATGTTGAAAAAACGGTGTTGTAGCCAAAAGAGTGGACAATACTATGGTGCATTGGAATCCTGAATAAAACGAACCTGATTTCAGAAAAAATGTGTTGCATCACTTTTGTCTTATTAACAAGAAGCAGTTTGGAGTTAAAGAAGATTAAGATTATTTACTTCTTCATTGATTTCATCGCCGTCGCTCCAGTCATTTAATTTTAGTGAATCTGTTTCACTTGATTTACACAAATGAGCCAAAATATTATGATCACTGCCACCCATAGATTGAATGCCGCGTAATTGCGTTACGGACACGTTACGCGGCGAGAAAAGAAAATAATAGGAGCAGAGACGAATGGGGAATCATTCTAGCGATCATACGAGCCGCAAATGGGGAACTCTACTGAAATAAGCCATTTTGGCAAAGGCAGAGTGTTATGACCGAACACCCGGGAACGAGCACCTCGGAAAGACGAGGCTGGTCGGTTGTTGCCGTACTGCCGTCGTGAGCATCCATGGAAAATTATTGAACGACGGCGAAACCACGAATAGTCGAAAGGTCGTTGAACGTTTGCGCCTTATGGCAGAAAGTGGAAGTCGGAGACTTGCCCACTTTTTAAATCAGGCGGTGATCTGTGACAGATGTGAAGACAGAGTAGGATGCGGTGTAGGCACAAGCGTTTCGGAGAACACAACTCAGTGCACATTGTTAAACATGGGACCCTGCAGCACACGACCCCTCCGTGCTCCCATGTTGACCTAAGACATCGTCAATTACGATTGCAGTTGGTGCGGAATAATCGAGATTGAACCATGGATAAGTTGAAACGTGTCCCTAGTGGGATGGATTACGTTGCTTGTAACACCAGTTCCATGGTCGTGTCCAGACCCAGGCGAACAACTGCTCGAAACATGCACCACGCCACGAACGCAGTAATACGCTATGGGGCACAGTCATCTGGCCATCCATGGGACTTTTGGCCGTAACTGAAGGCACCATGACAGCCGTGCACTACGTGAACATTACTGCGGGCCAGTTGCATCCAGCCAAACTAGATGTCTTTCCTGATGGCGATGGCATCTTCCCAGGAAGATACCTGTCCGCATCACAATGCCAGCATCAAACTTCATTGGTTTGGGGAGTATGACAGTGTACTCAGTTTGATGGCTTGGTCACTAAATTCTCCCGATCTGAACGCGATGGACCACATATACGACGCTATTCGACGACAGATCCGCGCCAACGAAACACCGGCCCGTAATTTACGGGAACTGTATGACCTGTGCGTAGACTTCTAGTGCCACATACGTCTGGAAACCTGCCAAGGGCTTGTCGAATTCGTGGCACCCAGAATCGCTGCCGTATTACGTTCCAAAGGGGGACCAACTCGCAATTAGACAGGTGGTCATAATGTTTTGGCTGCTCAGAATATAATCCTTGTGGGTGAGTAAGCCACGGTCCTCGGCCGACTACGTTCCTCCCAGTGATGCTACTCTCACATACCCCGTCCGATAACCTCTGGTGGCTCTGTTCTGAAATTATATGTGGAAACATGAATGGCAAAGAATGTTTGAGACAAGCATAGAAGAGAGTTCAGATAACCTGATGGATAAGACGACTTCAAGCGAAAAGCAGGAAATCCGGGTTCAAGTCCCAGTTGCACAGATTTTCATTTCCACTAAATCGTTTTATTACATCATACGAATACTGATTCGAAGGTTCTTGTGCTCCGTTTTCTGAGTTATCCCACAACACGTTTGACTTCGTAACTTTCGACTCTGTCTTTTATGGACCGGGGTTCTTCATCTCAAATATTTTCTCTTCTTTATCATTCCTGTAATTTTATATCTTTGAAGCTGTATTCTTATGTTTAAGACTGATTTGAAACTGCTCTCCATGTTAGTATATCCCATGGAAATCTCGTAATATTTTCGTAACTACTACATCTTACATCTATTGCAACCTACTTACTACAGCCAATCCTTGGTCTCCTTCTACAGTTTTTAGCACACCAAACTTCCTTCCATTACCAAACTGACGAATCTTTGATGCCTCAGGATGTGTCCTTTCAATCGATTCCTTCTTTTAATCAAGTTCAGTTTATTTTCTCCCTTGTTCTATTCAGCACTTCCACATTAGATATCCAATCTGCCCGTCCAATCATCTGTGTTCTTCTGTAGAACCATGTTTCAAAAGCTCTTCTTCTCTTCTTGTCTGAACTGTTCATCGTCCGCATTTCACTGGCGTGCAAGGCTACACTCCAGACAAATATCTTCAGAAAATATTTCTGAACACTTCGATTTATTTCAGGTACTATAAATCGTTTATATGATCATCGCAGAAACATTCTGTTTAAGTAGGTGTAGTTAGCGGCGGTGCCCTGAGATAATGGATGCCTGCTCTTATTAAAACTTTTCCTCAGCTGTACAGCAGCGAGCAGGCCAACCTTTGCAGGTTTCCATCCTTCGTGACTTCCATTTCGGCATGACGTTTATTTTTTTCTCATCTTTCTCCTCAGACAAGAAATTTCTCTGACGTGTGAATTCCTTTTTCTGTAGTGCTTTTTGGTTTCGGGCGTATCGCGTGAGTACTCACCTGCGAATCTTCTCCGGAGCTACTTTATCCGGCACGCTGTCCGTACGGGAAGCCTCACTGCCCCCCTCCCCCGTCCTTGCCCCTTCCGGGCTCTCAAAAATAAACGTTGCCACTTCAGTTAGGTCCTAGCGCGGAGACTCATTAGCCCATCGTGATAGGAATCCGTCTCGTCCCTAACAGCTACTCTGCATAGACCTTACCTTTTCTTGTTGGCTTAGGCTACGGTGCGCAATTGCACGAGCTTCCCAGGATATTCATTATCTCGCTAATGGGTCTCTTAATTAAAATGTTTCGTGACGAGACGGGTGGTTGGCGGCGGATCGGCCATCACGGGGAGGCTTATTTACAATGCAAATGGGGGGGAGAAATGGACGCGTATGGGCCGGTACGTTGTTGGTGGCACGATCATGTGACGCTCGACGTGACCGCCACTGTCTTTAATTGCACGTATCTGCCAGCCATCGGCGCACACGATCGCCTGCGTGGTTTGCGATGCCGGCGACACGCGCCTCGTTACATCTCACCACGCATTTGCGCCGGCCATCAGTTAAGTGCGTTACGCAACGCGCGGTTCCGCACTCCCCAGCGCTTAAGCTCGATTCAGACGGACGTCAACGGAAAGGAGCGGAAGACGTTACCGGAAATGCCACACCAGACGGAACGGCAGCACAGCGTCGCTTAGTTCTATACCAAACTATGAAAGTGACGTTACGAGATCTGTGATACGAAAGTTGGACTGTAGGACCAGAATTAAGGAGCCAGCAATCAAAAATTTATTAATGGCCATAGCAAAATTCATAACCGATGTTCTCGACAAAGTTTGTATGGTGATCTAGTGAGAAGTGAAACAGCGTGAAAAATTTACTCACTAAAAAACTCTGTAGCTGAAGAATTAACAATATCCACCAAATAGGTTTAATATGTTACACAGCACTTAAATGTGTAGAACACTGCACAAAACAGAACCTCATGTCACACAACAACAGATATACCTGGAAACGTCGGAAACGACGCATTCCGTCATGTGATTCTAAAATTAGTCACTAGATTGAAACACCGATCAGGAAACATCATGTTTCCCTATGTACACTATCCTCCAGGTACAACACTCTCCCTTACCAAATAGCTTCAAAATCAAGTGTATATTTCTCCTTCACTAAAGCAGACTTTTTCACCGTTAAAAGTAGGTTGTCGTATGGAAGTCGTGTGTTCTTATTTACGCACAGTGTAGTTTTTTCCTTTGCCCAGCTACTGTAAGTGTTAAATAATTTTTCTCTTTCAGGTCTCTGATCTTTTTTTTATGATGAACAGGCATGAGAAACGTATACAAGTTCTCCTGGAGCCTTTGCAGTATGTCACGAAAACAAACCAAACAATATAACAACAACTAATGAGACAAAAAGCAGAAAACAGTATTATAACATGAGTGAGCTTGGCGAGAATACGTTAGCAGACGACACCTACCCACGTCCTCCCCCTCCGCCCCCTCCCCCCCGTACCTCTTGCCAACGTCAAGTTCAATACATTCTTCCCGAGAAACACTGACGTTGACGCCCCGTTACGTTGACGACCTGTGCGAATGTCACAATTTGAAATGCGTTGTAGAATGTTCGACATTCTGTTCCGTCACGTGTGAGTCGACCTTAAGCCGACTAAACACGTCTGTGCGCCACTTGCGTAACAAATTTCCTGAAACAACGACGAATGCTCTGCTCTCCTTGGTGGTGAAGTTCCTTAGCGCGTCTTGATCCAGGTCAGAAGGTCAGGCGGGAAGCGTTGCAGCCGATCCCCGATGTATTCAATCTGTACATAGTGCATGTAGAAAAGAAAGCCTAGGAGAAACTTGGAAAAAGAATTACAATTTTGGGACAAGAAATAAAAAAAAAAGCTTCGGGGTTTAGCGGTGACATTATAACGCTGTTAGAAACAGAAAAGAACTTGGAATAGCAGATGATCGGAATGGATAGTGTCATGAAAAGATGTTACTATGTTTACCAGGAAGGTCTCTGAGGAGAGATGTAACTAACAGACGAGAGCATTTGAAACATGTATATAAGCTTAAAAAAATTAAATTGGTAATATATGTACATGCTTTTAGAATTATCAATTACGTAGGACAAATTTCATGGAAAGACATAAAAAACACGAACTGACAACGTTTAGTGATTAAAATTTTGTATATTCTGATTCGCAAGTTGAAAAATAACATGGTTTGTGGAGAAACCCTTTTCAGTTCCAAATTGTGTGTAACTACCTTATTTTGTGAGAGATGTGTGATGGTTCTTGTATACACGATGTTTTCCAGTACGTTCGAAAATGGGTAGTTAGTGAGACTGATGGGTTGATTAGTATTATATGTCTCACTACTTTTCTTGTAAAGGGACCCGACAATACCAGTTTCAGTCTGTCTGGAAATATCCCTTTTGATTGCGCTGTATTGGATATGCGCTTGAATACATTGCATATCTGCAAAGAAGAATAGGATTTTAGTACTTTACTTGATATACTATCAACGCCTTGAGAGCTTTTCTTATTGAGGGAGTTAATTGCATTTTTAATTTCTTTGGCAAAAAGTGAAGTGATTGTAATTTGTCTGTATGTACGTGGAATTACCTCTTAAAGCTCTTTCTACTGCTTTATCACATGAATTGCACCTGTCAATCTTCTGAGCGACTTCCAGAAAGTGATTATTAAATGTGTTGACTACGTGGCTGCTGTCATTTACAATTTGGTTGGTTTCTTTGATACCAAAGTCCTCAAATACTTTAAATGATTTCCAGGTTTTTCTTTAACTATTAGGAGATAATCTGAGCAGCCCTCTTAAATTGTCTGCAGATAATGCTGTTATTTACAGTCTTGTAAAGTCATCAGATGATCAGAACCAATTGAAAAATGATTTAGACAAGATATCTGTATGGTGCGAAAAGCAGCAAATAATGAAAAGCTTGAAGTCATCCACATGAGTACTAAAACAAATCCACTAAATTTCGGTTACACGGTAAATCACACAAATCTAAAGAATGTAAATTCAATTAAATGCTTAGGGACTACAATTGCGAAGAAATTAAATTGGAATGATTAGATAGATAACATTGTGGTGAAAGAAAACCAAAGACTGAAGCGGGTCTACCAAAGAGATTGCTTACACCACGCCTATTCACCCTCTTTTGGATTATTGCTGTGTGGTGTAGGATCCGCATCAGGTGGAAGTGATGGAGGACATCAAAAGGTTTAAAGAAGGGCAGTTCGTTTTGTATTATCGTGAAATAGGGGAGAGAGTGCCACGGACATGATGCGTGAATTTGGGTGGCAATCATTAAAACAAAGGCGTTATTCTTGTGGCAGGATCTTCTCGTGAATTTTGAATCACCAGCTTTCCCCTCCGATTGCAAAAATATTTTGTCGTGTCCGCCTACATAGGGAGAAACGATCATGATGACAAAATAAGAGAAATCAGAGCTAGCACAGAAATATTTAAGTGTTCGTTTTTCCCGCACACTGTTCGAGAGTTCAAAAAATGTTCAAATGTGTGTGAAATCTTATGGGACTTAACTTCTAAGGTCATCAGTCCCTAAGCTTACACACTACTTAACCTAAATTATCCTAAGGACAAACACACACCCCCATGCCCGAGGGAGGACTCGAACCTCCGCCGGGACCAGCCGCTCACGTTCGAGAGTGGAACGGTACAGAAATAACTTGAAGGTGCCGAGTACTTGATTTTGAATTGCGGAGTAATCATGTATATGCAGATGTAGACATTGTTCATAGATATTTAAATTTATTATTTGAATTACTGGTTTCAGATATTATAACTTTTTAGTTTTAATAACTTTCCTTAAAAAGAAGAGCGGTAATATAGCACTTTCAGTCCACCATCGTTCAGATGGGCGAGGCAATGAAATAATGGTAAAGTGAAGCAAACTGTTTACAAAGAGTTTATGACAATTTTTGACACACATCTAGTTTAAGGATTTTCCAACCCTTGTAAACAACTACGCATGGTACTTCACTGTTTTTATTAATTGACAATATAGCCAGCATAGTTGTACAGAGTTTGTATAAATTCGTTGTTATCTTGCTTGCGCACGTACAAATATTTTAAATGCCGAAACCGCTCTGTAGTCCACAATTAAATGTAGCCTTTTAACTGAACAATCTTTCAGAAATTTCTATTATCTTTCTTAGAATATATTCAACTAACTGGGCATGAAACAAACAGCGGTTAATAATTATAGGTACACTTGCAAACATATCACGTCAATGACAGTTTATGAAAAGAAATGTGAGGGTGATGTGGTGACTTCCCATCGAGTGAACAAAAGGTGTATTTCCAAACCTTTTGAAAAACTCTAGTCAGCGGGAGTGTTTCATTCTTTTTTGTGTTGTGGTCTTCAATAAGAAGACCGTTTGATGCAACATTCAGTTACTTGAACCTGTTTACTGCAGTGAAACCTTAAGTCTATAAATACTGTAGAGGGACTGTTGATAGACATGTAGCTGGGCAGTGTATATAAACAGACTAGATACTTTGTCTCGTGCACACACATGAATGCCATGTTTCTCGATATTTGCTAAATATGGCTGACCTGGTTGGGATCGCGACTTGTGCAGTGATAATAAAGGATAGTGAAAGAAATCAAAAGAGGAGACATTGTTGGAAACGTGGACTGTTTGTGGAGGGGCATCATTTCGGCTGTAATTTACTTTCGACTTTGAAAGTAGAAGACAGCATGTATTTTTCAACAAGACTCACTGATACTTAGTATTTTTTGACCAGCTCTTCGCTAAGTAACTTTTTAATGTTGCGATTTTTATACTTGTAATTACTAACTTCCCACAAACATGATGCTCCGTGAAAATCTTCAGTTAACTGCAACACTTTCTCCTTCAGCCACATCTTGATAAGTGATATTTAATAATACGAAAAGCAAAAACAACAAAATAATAAAAAACCAACGAAGCTTTTTCCACGTCGAAAAGAGAATAACTGGAGGCCATGTCTACCAACACGCCCACACTACGAAATGCAGCGCATTATAGTATGAGAATTTTCTCAAGTCTGCCTCTACAATTTTTATCCCCCTAACGTCTCTACATCATATCTAACGATGTGTACCACTACCCGATCCCTTCTTTTATCCAAATTGTGCCAATTTTTTTTTCTTTGCGATTCATTTCAATGCCTGTACAGCAGTTTTTCGATCTACGAGTCTAAGCTTCAGTATTCTTCTGCAGCACCATGATCCAAAAGTTTATATTCTCTTCTTGTCTGTACTGTTTATCGCCAATGTTTCACTTTTATGTAAGACTACGGTTCAGAAAAATACTTCCCTAGAAGAATTCCTAACACATATATTTGTGTTATATGTTAGCATATTTCTCTTTTTCAGAAAAGTTTTCTTGTTATTGCCAGTCTGCACTTAATGTTCTCTGTATTTATGTCGTAGTTATTTACCTACCGAAGTTGGAAAAGCCGTCTACTGCTTTTAAAGCCTCATTTCCTTCTCTAATTCTCTCAGCATCGACTGAATTAATTCGAACAAAGTTCATTACCCTACTTTTACTTTTGTTGATTACAAAATGTTGTTAAGTGGTATCTGCTGTGACTTGCCATATCATTTGAGTGTGAACTTCACAATATTCTTCTGGATAATTTATGATTTAGAAAACGTATATATACAGTGAGGCGACAAAAGTCATGGGATAACGATATGCACATATAAAGATGGTGGCAATATCGCAAACACAAGGTATAAAAGAGCTGAGCATCGGCGGAGCTGTCATTTGTACTCAAGTGATTCATGTGAAAAAGCTTCCGATGTGATTATGGTCGCACGACGGGAGTTAACAGACTTTGAACGGGAAATGGTAGTTGGAGCTAGACAAATGGGACAGTCCATTTTGGAAATCGTTAGGGAATTCAATATTCCGAGATTCATTGTCAAGAGTGTGCCGAGAGTACCAAATTTCAGGCATTACGACTCTATACGGAAAGCTACGGCCAATAGTCTTCCCTTAACGACCGAGAGAAGCGACGTTTGTGCAGCGTTGTCAGTACGAACAGACAACCAACACTGCGTGAAATAACCACAGAAATCAATTTGAGACGTACGACGAACGCATCCGTCAGTGCAGTGCGGCGAAATTTGGAGTTAATGGGCTATAGCAGCAGATGACTGACAAGAGTGACTTTGCTAACAACAGCATAACATCGCCTTCAGCGTCTCTCCTGGGCTCGTGAACATATCGAGTGGACCCTAGACGACTGGAAAACTGCCAGATGAGTCCCGACTTCATTTAGTAAGATCTGATGGTGGGCTCAAGTGTGGCGCAGACCCCACGAAGCCATCGAGTAAAGTTGTCATAAGGCACTGTGCAAGCTGGTGGTGGCTCCATAATGGCGTGGGCTGTGTTTAGGCCTACATGGAACGGACTGGGTCCTCTGGTCCAACTAAACCAATCATTGATAGGAAATAGTTATTTTCGGCTACTTGGAGGCCATTTGCAGCGATTCATGGACTTCCCATTCCCAAACAATGATGGAATTTTTATCGATGACAATGCGCCATGTCACCGGACAACAGTTGTTCGTAGTGGTTTGAAGAACGTTCTGGACAATTCAAACGAATGATTTGGTCACCCGTCACCTGACGTGACTCCCATTGAACATTTATGGGACATAATCGAGCGGCCATTTCGTGCAGAAAATCCTGCACCGGCAACGCTTTCGCAATATTGGACAGCTATAGAAGTAGCATGGCTTAATATTTCTACAGGGGACTTCCAGCAACTTGTTGAGTCCATGCCACGTTCAGCTGCTGTACTACGCTGGGGAAAAGGAGGTCCAACACGATATTAGGAAGTATTCCATGACTTTAGTCAGCTCAGCGTATGTAACCAGTCTAATATTTTTTTAAAAACCTCAGTATATTTTATACTGGCTGTTAATTAGATCTCTTCTCAGGATTTTGTAATTTTTTTCATCCTGTATAATTTAAAGGACACAGAGTGTCGCATTAAGAAATCCAGAGAGTGTGAACAGCGAAACAGTATCTTAGGAATGGGGAATGGAGAACTATTTCCGCTTCTTCGATATAAGATGGCAGATCATTTATATACAACAAGAACAAGAAATGACCCAACATCGATCCCTGCGGTACAGCTGTAGTGATTACAAGTCTGTCGCAGAGATCGATAATGAGACTCCTCTTGTTCTCGTTTTATACAAGTGATCTACCATCATACATCGACAAAGCAAAAATAGTTCTATTTGATGAAGATTCATGTGTTATAATGAAGCCTAACGGAGCAACTACAAGATGTGAAAGTATTAGTAAAATTTTCTTGCAAATTAATAACAGGTTCTGTGCAAAAGGACTTTCACTAGACTTAGATTAAACGAAATACATGCTTTTCTGTACTGCACAACATCTGAACACCATTAGAAATAATACATGAGAGTAAATCATTAAATGAAACAGAATATTCTGATTTTTAGTTGCCTTATATTTATAAGGGCAACGGCCTTGCCGCAGTAGATACACCAGTTCCCGTCAGATCACCGAAGTTAAGCGCTGTCGGGTGTGGCCGGCACTTGGATGGGTGACCATCTAGGCCGCCATGAGCTGTTGCCATTTTTTTGGGTGCACTCAGCCACGTGATGCCAACTGGGGAGCTACTCGACAGAATAGTAGCGGCTCCGGTCAAAGAAAACCATCATAATGGCTGGGAGAGTGGTGCGCTGACCACACGCCCCTCCTATCCGCATCGTCAGCTGAGGATGATACAGCGGTCAGATGGTCCTGATGGGCTATTTGTGGCCTGAAGATGGAGTGCTTTATACCGATAAGAATAAACATAGAATCAATAAAGGCAGCTCCTATGGTCGTGTATGATATCTTGGCCCAACTGTATAGTGTTTGGAAGGGGACCATGTACCCAAGGAATGGAAGAAAAATGTTATTACGTCAGTCTACAAGAAGGGAAATAGGCTGGACTGTGGGCATTACCGGGGCAGAAGTGTGATGCCATTACATAGGACAGTCTTAAAACAAAGAAAAGATATGGAGGCTATAATATCTGATGAACAGAGCGGTCTTACATCAGGGACCATGTGTATTGATGGAATATTCACATTAAGGAATCTCATAAAGAAGAGGATTTCCAGAAGGATAAAGGCCCATTTTGTCATTGTGTACTTGCAGAATGTCTACGATATGGCACCACAAAACTATCTGTGGTGAAGTACGAAGAATACTGAGTAGCAGAGCTACCTATGTACCACCCCACTTTCCATTGTTGCCAGATGTATCCAAGATGGCAGCGATGACGTCATACAAGATGGCGGCCTGTAGAGTTGGCAACAGTGCATGACGTCATCCAAGAAGTTGGCCATGACGTCAGTTGATGATGTCATCAAATGATGTCAGCTGATGATGCAAGTACCTTTATCCAAGATGGCAGGAAAGTGTCACATCCCCCTGCCACACCTCCCTGAATTTTTAAGGGAAGATAGGTCAATTGGGCTACCTCCACTAACCAAACCCCCTCCACTCCCCCCCCCCCCCCCCCTCCAACAGATATTGGTGGGAAGTTCAAATTCCATCAGGACAATGCAACCTTTACTAATCTAAGAAAATGGCGGGAAGATAAGTCACTTGGGGTACCTCCACTAACCTAAATCATTCGACTGCCACTTCTTCCTAGGAACTGGCTGGAAGTTTGAATTTTGGAGGGAAGATAGGTCAATTGGGCTATCTCTATTGACCTAAGAAAATGGCGGGAAAGAAAGGGCAGTTGGGCTACTTCCACTAACCTAAGTCACCCGACCGCCACCTCTTCCTAAGAACTGGAGGGGAAAAGGACTTGGCCTGAGTTGGACACAAGTCTTTATTTTCAGTCTCTATCTAAACAATTAGAGGCAGTAAAGTACGTCACTTGGGCTACCTCCACTAACCTAAGTCATCCGACGGCCACCTCTTTCTGGGAATTGATGGGAAAAGGACTCGTTCTATGCTGGACATAAGTCTTTATTATTTTGCATGCAGTCTTTATTTAAACAAATAGAGACAGTACCACCATCAAGTGTATTCACCAAGAGGTCTGGGCCTATTACACAGTACTGCCACCAGAAGGCACTGTCGTCCCTTCTGTGACATAACCCAAGATGGCTGTCTGGAGAGGAAAATGACAGCCTGTGCTGGGCTGCTGGAGAGAGGATGGAGTGTACTTTATTTATTTTGGAACAATTTATTTAGGGATGGATTTGAGATAGTATATTTATCACACAGATACAAAACACATGCTCTGATATGCTTGGGGTCACGCCACACAGCCTACAGATCTGTAAACTACTCGTAAATTACCGAAATAACGCACTACAGACACACAAACAACTCGTAAATTACCGAAATAATTTCAGTACACAGCATACAACCTGCAAACTACTCGTAGATCACCGAAATAATCCATGTGTAATGCTCTGCAGATATGCTTGCTAATCGTAAACTGCCAAAATAATGCATTGCACAGCCTATAGACCTGCAAACCACTCTTAAATCACCGAAATAATGAAATATATTTATGTCCTGAGAGCGAAACAACTCGTAAATCGTCAAAATAATAATCCATCAAAAAGACTGTGCAAACACACTTGCTAATCGTCAACTGTCGAAATCATGCACTGTACACCTGTTCATAAAATAATGCAATGTACACCAAAACAACTCCCAAATCGTCCAAAGATAATGCATGTGTAACGCTCACAACGCTTAAACAGCCGAAAATAATCCAGTGCACAAACACTCAGTGCACGTAAAAAACGCTTCCGAACTATCATCAACCACAACTATGAGAGGCTCCAATGCGATCTGCAGCGCCAGCCGGATGCAAGCCAGTGCAGGAGTGCTGCCGATGGCATGTCAAAGTTACGGTTCTTCGAGTGTTACACTGACGTCACATGTCAATCTAAATAAGCACCAGGTCATCCTCTGGGCTGCACACACATGTGTTCACTGCTGTGTTCTCTTTATCTGTGGCCCAGCAATGACCTAACTGCTGAGCGACTCACCCTCGCAGATGCTGCAGCAATCCATTCCAGAATAGCACAGGGTGCATTGTTCCTCACGATCCTAACGGGACACGCAAGATGCGTCTAGCCATGCTTAACTGCCCAGCATGACTGACACAATGCAGCGATATGTCTGCGTGGCGACTCACCATCTTAAAGGTTCTCAATGTTATACTGATGTCACATGGCTATGTAAAATAAGAGCCAAGTCGACCGCTCGGAAATTGTATAGTGTCCTACAAATAGTTAACAGTCACTTTTGTAGGAGCTTTTGTGATGTCTCAGCTTGTCTGCATGGAAATTCTTCCCTTAACAAAACCTGTTTACGGAAATAGCGCAGAATAACGCCGAATGCATTCTTCCTTGCGGTCCTAACGTGGCACCCCGTCCATCACGTGTTACCCTTCCTGCTTTCAACATACATAAACGTTCTCACTGCTATGTAGAAACTCCTATATCCCAGCACAAAGGATGTCGTGTGAATGAATCGAACATTGTGATTGACTCTTACCAAATTCACCCTCCAAATTACTGATGCTGCTGGTGTGGAAGCACCGTCCACCTTTTCTTTCTTTTCTGCAGATGAGACTTTCAGTGGCAAAAATCTATTTTACACAGATCGCCATATTGCACTGACAATTAAACCCTGCAGAGTGCCCCTACATATCATCAAATGCGGAAAGACTCTTACTCAATTACACTGCTCTCCCACTGAGGACAAGAACTTGAATATTAGAGCATGAAACCAATCTCCAACTCAGCACTATATCACCGTGTACCGTGTCGATGTAGTTAACATACAATTCGTATCCTGTGCCATGGGACTTAACATCTATGGTCATCAGTCCCCTAGAACTTAGAACTTCTTAAACCTAACTAACCTAAGGACAGAACACAACACCCAGTCATCACGAGGCAGAGAAAATCCCTGACCCCGCCGGGAATCGAACCCGGGAACCCGGGCGCGGGAAGCGAGAACGCTACCGCACGACCACGAGCTGCGGACTACAAAATCATCCCTTTTACATAATTCGTACATATACTGCAAAGACATACAGCACCGTATATACCCCTCGCAACACTAGATACTTCCCTGCAAGGTTGGTGGTCATCCACTCCCGACAGGTGACCTGAGCGACCTCAGTGAACCAAAGTCACTCTCAGAACGGTTCTACTAATTCGGGCTCGTTTCCCCTTGGCACAAACGCATTACTGTTTCTGGACTGGACCTGCTTGCTTGCTTGCTTTTCTACACCCATCTCCAGACTCTGGGATTACAAGAACACATGTGTTTTCGCATGGTTTGCCATAACATTATACCATTTTCGCCGTACTGCTCGATATCAAGCACACGGCAGTATCCTACCGATCGCTCGTGCAACATAATACTTATCCCATCTGCGAAGACCTTTACCTGAGAGCTCGGAACAAAGAGAAGAAAATGATATTTCCACTCGCGAATACCGATCTCGATGATGTAACAGATTCCAAATCATCACTATAATTTACAAAGTCAACTACAGTGTTTCTCATGTCTAGAGAAACAACAAACGTGCCTTTCACCTGCTAGATGCACACGTGACAATCGATGTTCCCTCAACTAAATAAAGGCGCGAAATGTGCAGAAGCAGTTAACCGAACAATTTACATGGAAGGGAATAACACACACGTCCATATTCAATCTTCTCAAATTTCCATGCGATCACGAAAGCTATCCAACACATACTAAGTATTAGTTCGCTATTCGGCCGTCTAGAGGACAACACGGTTAAGTCGGCTACATTCCTACACTCCAACAGACCTCTCCATTTGGGCGGCTTCTACCGTTAACGGGAAACATGAATCATTCCAGCACAGGTCACCGGCGCTGCACGCCAAGAACGCATAGACAGAGTCGTCCTAGGAAAAAAACCGGCCTCATACATATTTTATCCCTGTACTTACAACTAAGTGTTACGATTGCTGTCTCAGTTGAACGACATTCGACAATGAGCAAAGTATCGGAAATACACCCTGCTCAGGGCTGCGGCTCTGGAAATAGAAATGCCGGTAAGTTTACCATTCTTATGACTTGACATACTGTTCCCTTTGCTATCACAGAACTCCACGTCAAATCCATACCTTCTTTACGACTGGACATACTCATTTCCTTCGCACATATCGGAACACAAATGGTTCAAATGGCTCTGAGCACTATGGGACTGAGGTCATCAGCCCCCTGGAACTTAGAACTACTTAAACCTAACTAACCGAAGGACATCACACACATCCATGCCCGAGGCAGGATTAGAACTTGCGACCGTAGAAGTCGCGCGGTTCCGGACTGGAGCGCCTAGAACCGCTCGGCCACGGCATCGGCATCGGAACGCAAACCCACACTTTATAAGCCTGATGCTCAAGGCGAACCTATCATGCACCCCCTACAACTATGTATAACACTTCGCCAATAAATGATTGCAGACGATACAAAATAATACTGACAGAAAATTAGAGATGGGTGGACATGTCTCATAAGTTTTTCTTGCTTGTGATACCACTGTTTCTTAGAAAGAGAGGCGTAATCATCTTACAAACCACCAGATGTTAAAAAATCCTATCGCAATAACTACTGTATTCTACTGTCACAAGCGGTCTTGGTTCTACAGGTGCACATAAGTATCTATGTTAAAAGTTATACTGGCTTTATAAATCGAGTTACGACATTACCTCTGAATGAGGTGGTTTTTTGTCCAGACAAATACCATGACGGTGATCGCTGGAGTATATAGTATCAGACCAACAGTGCGCTTACACGTCGCCGACGGTGCAACGTAGTAATAAAATTACCCAATTTATAAAATGATTCGGCTAAGGAAAGTGGTATGAAACCGGCTCCCTCATGCCACCGCAGCTAGATATTTCTACAGTATTTGTAACGCATTCTGCCTCGATGCCATGTCAGAGGTTCGGTGATATATCCACTGAGCTATACGCGATGGTTGATTGAGAATGACCAGAAACAGTAGATGGTGTGCTGATTGAGGTCGTAAGAAATGTAGACTAACTTTTCAGATCTGTAATGCTACGCTATCCGCTAGAAATGCTGTCTGGGATTTGGAATCTAGTCCCCCCATTCAAGCACGTACCTGCGTTGGATCCTATGGAGAATCATATTTCTGGCACTCTCATATCTCGAAACGAGTCACCTCTCTCGAACCTATCTGCTATAGTAAAATTCCACTCTGGTGTTAAGTAGTCCCTATGCATCCAGCAACAGCCCTCTCAGACTCTGCGCTACCATCTCTGCAGCCTTGCACATGAGATCGTTCCAATGTAAATCGGAGGAAACTATATCTACCACCTTCTGCATACCGTGTAGAAACAGGCTAAGCTGCGACAGGACTGTGTTTTGACCATTCAATGGAAACAGGAACTGAGAAAAGGACGAGGGTTTTTGCTACTGCACTGTGGTGCCCCGCCAAACTACATACAAGTACTACAGATCCAGAGTAGAATAATTCCTGATCTTTATTTCTTAAGACAGTAATGTAAATAGCCAGCATTTTTCCATGTTTTTCAGTGATAAACTCGTATCATAATTTTAAATTTAGCTCACTCCACGTCACAACAAAATGTCATAGTTATGATCCATGGAACATGCAAGTAACTAACAACCGAAGAGAGAAAGTAAGGAGGATTAGAGTTTAATGTCCCGTCAATAGCGTGGTCATCAGATACGGACAAATATCCGAGAGCAGGTACAAAATTTAAATGGATGGTTTAAAAAATCTAAACTGATAAACTACGTACATGTTTTTAAAATTATTAAAACGGAATGTAGTAAGTTTAAAACTGTAAATGAAAGATTTTTTTAATGATGGCAGCTAAGCTTTTGGAAAGGGACGAAGGGACGTGGGGAGAAGAGGAGCAGTGCCAAAAATGTATTGTTGTTCCGCATTGGTAGTGGTACTTCTTCTTCTGAAGCGGTTTTTACAACTAAAGAAATTGTTCAAGACATCGGTTTATGTTTACTCACAATGTACACTTTTTCAGTGTACATTTCTCCAGGTTACTCCCTCTGCGTGGAACCAAAATTCTGAAACAAAAACAAGTGGATAAATAGAAATTACGGCTCTGTAGGTTTGCCGATGAAATTGTAATTCTGTCAGAGACAGCAAAGGACCTGGAAGAGCAGTTGAACGGAATGGACAGTGTCTTGAAAGGCGGATATAAGATGAACATAAAAAAAGCAAAACGAGGATAATGGAATTTAGTCTAATTAAATCAGGTGATGCTAAGGGAATTAGATTAGGAAATGAGACACTTAAAGTAGTAGATGAGTTCTGTTATTTGGGAAGCAAAATAACTGATGATTGTCTAAGTAGAGAAGATATAAAATGTAGACTAGCAATGGGAAGAAAATCGTTTCTGAAGAAGAGAAGTTTTGTAACATCAAGCATAGATTTAAGTATCAGGAAGTCTTTTCTAAAAGGATTTGTATGGATTGTAGCCATGTATGGATGTGAAAGATGGACGATAAATGGTTTAGACAAGAAGATCATAGAAGGTTTCGAAATGTGGTGCTACAGAAGAATGCTGAAGATTAGGTAGGTAGATCACATAACTAATGAGGAGGTACTGAATAGAATCGGGGAGAAGAGAAATCGTGGCGCAACTTGACTAGAAGAAGGGACCGGTTAGTAGGACACGTTCTGCGGCATTAAGGGCAAGGGATCACCAATTTAGTGATGGAGGGAAGCGTGGAGGGTAAAAATCGTAGAGGGAGACCAAGAGATGAATACACTAACAAGGGAAGCTCCCCATCGCACCCCCCTCAGATTTAGTTATAAGTTGGCACAGTGGATAGGCCTTGAAAAACTGAACACAGATCAATCAAGAAAACAGGAAGAAGTTGTGTGGAACTATGAAAAAAATAAGCAAAATATAGGAACTGAATAGTCCATGCGCAAGATAGGCAACATCAAGGAGAGTGTAAGCTAAGGAGCGCCGTGGTCCCGTGGTTAGCGTGCGCAGCTGCGGAAGGAGAGGTCCTTGGTTCAAGTCTTCCCTCGAGTGAAAAGTTTACTTTCCTTATTTTCGCAATGTTAGGATCTGTCCGTTCGTTCATTGACGTCTCTGTTCACTGTA
This sequence comes from Schistocerca piceifrons, assembly GCF_021461385.2. NCBI lineage: Eukaryota > Metazoa > Arthropoda > Insecta > Orthoptera > Acrididae > Schistocerca > Schistocerca piceifrons. The sequence goes on from NC_060149.1 coordinate 692,542,741, forward strand.
ATAAGTTTAGTGTCTGTGTTTAGCGACCGCACCGCAAAACCGTGCGATTAGTAGACGAAAGGACGTGCCTCTCCAATGGGAACCGAAAATATTAGATCGCAAGGTCATAGTCAACCGATTCCTCTACAGGAAAACACGTCAGATAATAATTGTCTGAAAATAAAAAATTAAACTTTTCACTCGAAGGCAGACTTGAACCAAGGACCTTTCGTTCCGCAGCTCCGCACGCTAACCACGGGACCAGGGCGCTCCTGAACTTACATGTCCTTGTTTAGCATATCTTGCGCATGGAATACTCAGTTTGTAAATTTTGCTTATTTTTTTCATAGTTCCATACAACTTGTTCCTGTTTTCTCGATTGATCTGTGTTCAGTTTTTCAAGGCCTATCCACTGTGCCAACTTATAACTAAATCTGAGGGGGGTGCAATGGTGAGGTTCCCTTGTAAGCAGATTCAGAAGGCTGTAGGTTGCAGTAGTTACTCAGAGATGAAGAAACTTGCACAGGATAGAGGAGCCGGCCGGTGTGGCCAAGCGGTTCTAGGCGCTTCAGTCTGGAGCCACGCGACCGCTACGGTCGCAGGTTCGAATCCAGCCTCGGGCATGGATGTGTGTGATGTCCTTAGGTTAGTTAGGTTTAAGTAGTTCTAAGTTCTAGGGGACTGATGACCTCAGATGTTAAGTCCCATGGTGCTCAGAGGCATTTGAACCATTTTTTTGATAGAGTAGCATGGAGAGCTGCATCAAACCAGCCTCTGGACTGAGGACCACAGCAACAACAGTATGAGATGTGAGAGAGGGGAGGGGGCTGTGAATTGCCAACATGGCGTACATATCGGATGCATCTCGTCATTTTCAGGTGTAAAGGGGTTTATGCGACATATGAGACATGTAAAGAATTGTATGGGAAAAGCAATGGTCTCTTTCATTTGAACATAGCTGTATTTATTCTGGAGTTGTGTCGCATTTTGTTCACAACAAAGCAAAACTGCTGATATCACGTAACGGTTACAAGATGTGCTCGACGTGTTGTCCAACACGATGTAAGGTTGTTGGTATCCGCTTCAGTTCTTCCTCATGGATTTTAACCAAAATGTGTCCGGAATGCGACACAAAGAGACACAGCAGTACAATTAAGTTTGACAAGCAACAAAAGCATAGTATCCACGAACACAAAACGCATATGCTCAGCACTCTCCAGTGGAAGACTTTATAAGAAATGCTCTGTGCGCTGGCAAAAACCTTGTTTACAAAATTTCTTGAGGCCAAATGTCAGTGCGATTCTAAAAATGTGCTACTTCCTTCATCATGAAGCTTGTATATGTGGTATGTAGGATGGCTTAATGTGGACGGTGATTCTCTATTGGAGATGCAGGTGGGTGCAGCAGGGAAAGTAGCTCTTGCCTACAAGAAACCCTTTGTTGCTGTTAGTATACATTCCTAAGCCTTCAAGGGTGGTAGTATTGATCCATAGGGAATGTGGAAAATACGTAAGTCTTCCGGAGTGTTGACTTCCCAGCTTGGCCTTGTCAGAGGTAGTGCAGCCACTGCTGCTGCTGTGTCAAGGTATGTCTGACATTACCAGCGCGTAGCTGGGTGGTCAGGCGTCTGCTGCTGTTACTGAGAATATGATATTCAGCATCTAGCCCCAGTGATACAGGGTGAAAGAGTCCTCAGTTTGGACCTCATCAGATGTGTAAATGACTGGACTCCACCACAGTAGATCAGCAAATGTGCAGCTGCCCAAACACACAGAAGGTCAGGCAGCGGTCGAGGATTCGAAGCCTGGCGACAGTGGTGGTGACTGCCTCATTCTTAAGGCTTTTTGTGGCACGGACTGGATGTCATAACGTAGCTCATCTGTTCAATGACAATAGGCGGTGGTTTGCGGGTATGCATGTAGATGTGGATGCAGCTGTAGATGTTAGGTATAATGTAGGCGTCTTTGACTGTCCTTCGCTTTAAATAAGGATAATCGCAACAAAATCTATATTCTTTATTGCTATCTCATGATTTCTTTGCTACAATGCCAACCTGTGCAGCCTAGGACGTGTTACTCTCGTCACTGATTCCATCATGAAATTGTTGATTTATAAACTTTTCCATTGCAGACTGCAAATGGTGTGGGGCTCTGTCAGGTTTCTTATAGACAGGTGGACGATTCCCATTTGGAACATGATTTTGAATTATATGTGTGGCAGGTAATGGACGAGGAGGATCAAACAACTCGGCGTATTCCCCCAACGGTCTGCCCATGTTCACATTATACTGTCCCTTTTAAGTGTGATACTTTCCTCTTCAGTGTACCTAAAATGACAGACTGTCCCGACATTACGTAGACTGATGTGAAATCCTTTCCGAATTCATTCTCGTCCAGTACTTTTAAGCTGGCTACTGGAGTACTATGTGATAGATTTATTTTTTCAGAACTAAAGTTATCAGTGCTGACAGGCACAACTCTCTTCCATCAATTTCCCATACATGGGACAAACAATGTCGTGTAAGACATTGTGCTTTATCCAACTCTTAATTTTCAGTGAAAGCCTCGACCATACACAAAGATTTAATTACCCTATCAGTTCCTACATATACCGAGAGTAGTTTTTCTGTACCTTTAGGTATGATATCCCATGAGCTGACTTTATGGGATCTTGTACGCAGTTCAGGTGGCCACCCCTGGCCTAGGCATGATCCTTGTGGCAGCGTAGGTTTTCTGGCTGTAAAACTGAAGTGAAACAGCGTTTCATCCAGCTCTGTTATATGCCATTCTAAGTTAACTTTGGCATGATGTGCAACCGGAAAATCTGAACTTAGCGTGACATTGTAGCTACTGCCGACCATAGGGAGAACCTCGAAGCAACTACGCCCCACTTGAAATCCCAGCAATGCTAAACTGAGTGAATTAACATCATCCCCACCTAGCTGCTTAATCTTCAGCATGGGGAATTTAATTTTGCGTCGCCAAGTATACTCTTACTGGCCACCGATACTTGAAACCCTGTATCTAATAAAAATTTGCATAATTTTCCTCTCACGTATCCGGTCAGAAAGCCTGCCATTGATTCCACTCAGTGGTGACCCGTGCCAACTCTTACTGGGAGCACTGTATAGTGTACACACCACCTGTTTTCTGTTTAACAGAAGGGTACGAGGTCCACTCTGTGACCACCATCTCGGTCTCAGTGAACAATTCCCTGTGCAATTCCAATCAGTGCCCCCATATAATTTAAGTGTTTGATATTGTTGTTCCCTACAATTACGCTGAATATAGCCTCGATGTCCAAATTTAAAACAATTGACGTCTGTTTTAGATATGACTTTCTTTTTCTGTGGTTTAGTAACGATATCTATTTCAGCAGGGCTGCTGCAGTGTCTACCGCTTTACTCAAAGTCTTTGGAATTTCCAGGCGTACTCTTCATGACATTTATGCTGGTAAACATCACAAAAATTCAGCAGGTACTCTCTGTTCGGCTTCCTGTAACTCACATTATCATCCTCTGTCAATTCACATGTATTGACATTAATTTTCCAAGTGCGGCCTACAAAACTCTCTACTGATTCTCCATGTTTCTCAAATATCCTGTTAAGCTGCTCAAAGTAATACATTGATGTATTTTTTTCTCTTATATCTTTCTCTTAACCTTTTTATGAAGTCACTGAACAACTAGGCATCCCTTAATTTCTCTTGTCACATTACATCAGCCCTAACGTTCTCCGCTAACTTCAGTCTAGCTACACTTTGCTCATTATTCCAATTTCCGAGCCTTGTAGCTGTATCTAAATGATAAAAAACCATGAAGATACTGTAACCCGTTTTGCTGGTAAATGGTGCTGCCAAAGAAGTCATGTTACTTTGAATTTCAGAAGGATTACTAATCTGAGAATGTTGTTTAGACATTGCACCTCCAAATATTACAAGCCTTAAATAATAAAATCTCTCCAGTTGGTGTTTGTTGTGATATTTCCAAGACTTATCTTTGTGTAGATCATGTTACACTCATAGAAAAATAAAGTTTTGTGGAATTGATTGCTTTGCACACAACAGTGGGAATCATACTTAACGAACAGAATGCAAAACTCGGCGCTGAATAATTTAGATAATGCAGGAGAGGTATAAAATTTTAGTGACTGGGGAGAAAGCATAGAGGAAATCTCACAGAGTTCAATTTTGGGTCAACTCTTATTCCTTATGTATGTGAATAACCTCCCACCTAACATTCAAGAAGCAGTATTGGTGCTTTCTGCAGACGATACTATTGTTATATTACACAAGAAGCAATAAAAAACGTTGTTACTCGTGTTTTACAAAGAACTGTTAAGTTGTTTTCTGAAAATCGACTATTCTTAAATTTTGAGAATACAGACTATATTAAATTCTGTCTACAAATAGTCATACCAATAATAATTGATACAGCACATGAATGAGACTCAGTAAATAGGGTAGAATGCTCCAAATTTTTGGGCGTACATAATGATGAAAACCTGAAGTCGAAGAGGCATATTACTGAGCTTCTCAAACAACTAAGTCAACTATTTTTGTTCTTCGTATAATTGCTAGTCTTGGATACAATCGAGTCGACTTTCTGACGCACTGGGCATATGTCTACTCAGTAACGTCTTATGGAATAATTTAATGTGGTGACTCATCACTTAGAAAGTACGCCCCCGGTAGCTGAGTGGTCAGCGCGACAGAATGTCACTCCTAAAGGTTTGGGTTCGATTCCCGGCTGGGTGGGAGATTTTCTCCGCTCAGGGACTGGGTTTGTGTTGTCCTGGTCATTATCATTTCATCCCCATCGAAGCGCAAGTCGCCGAAGTGGCGTCAAATCGAAAGACTTGCACCCGGCGATCGGTCTACCCGACGGTAGGCCCTAGTCACACGACATTTACATTTATTTATCACTTAGAAAGGAAGTGTTGACTGCACAAAAGGAAGCAGTAAGAATAATACGTGCTGTTTACCCGTGGGTACTTGGGAATTTTAACTGCACCATCACAATACATACACCATTCGCTAACGTAATTCGTCATGAATAAACCATCACAATTTAAGAAGAATAGCTATATCCATACCTACAATAGTAGAGGAAAATTTACCTTTATTACCCATTATTAAAGCTGTCAGTGGATTAGAAAGGAGTTCAACATGCAGCAACAAATATTTCTGACCATTTGCCCAATATCATAAAATGTCTGACAGGTAGCAAAGCAAGATTTAAATATAACGTAATATCATTTCTCCTGGACGATTCCTCCTGTTCCACAACTCAACCACGAATTCCTTTTTAAAAATTGGTAGCCTCAAAAAATAGTTTTTAAGTGTAAAAATGCAATGTTAACGCTAATCATGGTTCAGATATAGCTGTAAACTGTGTCGTTCCACATCATTTCGATATCGACAAAAGAATCGTTCAAATTATCTATGGAACATGTAACTAACAAACTAATTCAAGAACAGGTACACTAGAATGTGGTCATTCCCTCCTTTTCTTCTTTAGTTTTCCTATTTCTGCCTATAATTAAGTTACCTGATCCAGCAAATGCTGAATCACATGCTGAGCCAGAACCTGTTAAGATATCTTGCTCACTAACTAACACCAAAATTACACTGTAAATCCTAAACAACAAGGAAGAAGAAAGGATAGAAAAAATCCATGCAGTGCCGGCCATGGTGGCCGAGCGGTTCTAGGCGCTTCAGTGCGGAACCGCGCGACTGCTACTGTCGCAGGTTCGAATCCTGCCTCGGGCATGGATGTGTGTGATATCCTTAGGTTAGCTAGTTTTAAGTAGTTCTAAGTTGTAAGGGACTGATGACCTCAGATGTTAAGTCCCATAGTGCTCAGAAACATTGGAGCCATTGGAAACCATGAGGTGTCAGAAAACTCTAAATTAGGCACATACTCATATTGCTATGTAGGATGACTGTGCTGCAGAACCGTTAGTACTTCTTTTGACAAAAAATAAATAGGAATGTCTAAGATGCCTTGGTGCGAGTGATGATAGTCTACCAGAGCTGGATGTGGGTGCAGAATAAGAAGACAAGTCGTCGATACAAGAAATCCTTTATTGCTGATTGTTTGCACAGTCGTATCTTTTTGCAGCTGCTAGTGCCGATTCCTAGCGATTGTGGCAAATACACTGACGTGACGTCTCCTGGGGTGTTGACCTCCCGGCGTGGCCCTGTTAGAGGCAGGGTAGACCATGCACCGCCGCTGTTGCCGCTGTATCAAGGGAAGTGTTGCATTACCAGCCCACAGCAGGTGTCCTCTACTAACACCGGGAATATGGAGGACTTTGTCTCACCCCAGAGGCACAGAGTGAAGGAGTCATCCTCGGCAGATGCGGAGATGGCTGGACGCTGGTACCATAGACTCGTGAAACAGCGGAGTGCTGAGCTGCCCAAGAGCCAAGGTGGTCAGACAGTGGTCGAGGGTTCGAGGCCCGGTGGCAGTGGTGCTGATTGCCTCAATTATACGACTTTCTTTGACAGATATTGGATGTCATAGTGTATTCAAGTTATTCGACAATGACAGGATGGCTCCGGGGGTTTAATTACAGCTGTCCAAGGCTGACTGTGCGGAAGCATTTTTACGTCACGCGGAAGCGTCAGTCTTGTGTTGACACTGGGATTTCTATGGATTCTTTGCAGGCGTACAGATAGACAGTCTTGAGAAGTACTTTCGAACACATTTCCGGAAACTGTCTTGAGCAGCTATTGTGACAGCCCACACGCAGTGGAACTACACTGACTGAAAAAATTCGCAACACACAAAAAAATAATGTAGAGTAATGAAATTTCGGGAGTACATTTGTCTAGCTAACATATTCAAGTGATTAGCATTGCAAGATAACAGATTAAAGTGATCGCGAGATAAGCCATTGCAAATGTGAAATGCTGGTACATTAATAAACGGTGTAACCGCCAGGAGGCTGAGTGCAAGCAGCAAACGCTCATGCATTGTGTTGTAAAGGTGCCGGATTTCAGTTTGTGGAATGGAGTTCCATACCTGTTGCATTTGGTGGGTCAGTTCAGGGACGGTTAATGCTGGTTGTGGATGACTCTGGAACTGCCTGTCGTCCGACGACGTGCCATATGTGCTCGATTGGAGACTGATCTGTTAATCGAGTAGCCCAAGACAATATGTCGACACTCTATCGAGCATGTTGGGTTACAAAAGTGGTATGTGGACGCGCGTTATCCTGTTGGAAACCACCCCATAGAATGCTGTTCATGAATGGCAGCACAAGACTGACGTACAATTTTGCAGTCAGGATGCGTGGAATATCCACAAGAGTGCTCCTGCTGTTATACTAAATCGTAGCCCATACCATAACTCAGGTATTGGTCAAGTGTGATTAGCACACAGACAAGTCGACTGCATACCCTCAACTGGCCTCCTCCTAACCAACACAGGGCCACCACTGACACAGAGGCAGAACCAGCTTTATTCGAAACACAACAGATATCCACCCTGCCCTACAGTGAGCTCTCGCTTGACACCACTGAAGTCGAAAATGGTGGTTTCTGGTCAGTAGAATGTACGCCAGAGGGCGTATGGCTCGGAGCTGTCCTTGAAGTAACTAATTTGTAACAGTTCGCTGTGTAACTGTGGTGCTAAGTGCTGCTCAAATTGCTGCTGCAGATGATTCTCTTGACCACCGCTGCCAACAATCATTACAATGGCTACATACCTGCCAAGTCTTCCTGTAATATCGCAGAAGGAACATGCAGCTTCTCGTAGCCCTATTATACAACCACGTCCATACTCAGTGAGGTGTTGAGTATGGCGGCTTTGTCGCCTTAAAGGAAACCTTGACTAACATCAACTCACCATGTCTAGTCTCGAAGATAACTAATGCTCAGGACTGTTACAGCGTATTTTTATAGCAAACCTGATTTGTATCTGCACAGTGGCATTCCTAGCGCCACTCTTACGCGACTGGCGCGAAACTTGAAGAAACGCGATCTCTGAGATATAGAAACACGCTTACCGTCTTTCGTTTATGTCCCACAAATCCTTCTTGGTGTTGCGATTTTTTTCCCGTCAGTGTATTTTAGACATTGTAGCTACAAACAGTCCTGACCTTATCGACGGCGTCAGTAGACAGATAGGGATTAGTGATCATGATGTCATCATAGCAACTACGGTTACTAACGTTAATAAAGCAATCAAGAAGGCTTGGAGAGTATTTATGCTAGAGAGAGCAGGTAAGCAGTTGTTACATCCCACTTGGACAACTGACATCATTTAGTTCTAGTATAATGGGCGTGGATAAATTATGGACAAAGTTTAAACGGATTGTAAATCGTGTCCTGGAGAAGTATGTGCTAAGTAAGTGGATGAAGTACCGAAAAGACCCGCCATAGTTTAACAACCAAATTCGGAAAATGTTGAGAAAGCATAGGCTGTTGCGCTCTCGGTTCAAAACAGAAAGCGCAAATGACGACAGTCTGTAAATAGATCGATGCGTGCAGTATGCAACAGTTATCACCATACATTAGCAAAACATGTTGCCGAAAACCCGGGAAAATTCTGGTCCTACGTAAAACCGTCAAGTGGATCTAAGGCTTTCATCTAGTCACCCGTCGGCCAATCTGGAGTGGCAGTAGAAGACAATAAAAGGAAGGTCGAAGTTTTAGATTTCGCGTTTAAGAAATCGTTCAAGCAGGAGTGGCATACAAACATGCCATTGCCTGAGCATCGCACAGACTCTCATTTGGACATAGCAATAGGCATTCCTCGCACAGAGAAACAACTGAAAGAGTTGAAACAAATAAGTGGCCAGGTTCAGATGGAATCCCAGTTCGGTTTTGCAAACAGTACTCTACAGCATTGGCCCCTTACCTAGCTCGCATTTATCGCGAATCTGTCGCTCAGCGGTAAGTCCCGAGCGGCTGGTAAAAGGAGCAAGCGCAGGTGACGCCTTTATATAAGAATGGCAAAAGAAAGGACCCGCAAAATTACAGACCAATATCTTAAACGTCGTGTTTCTGTATATTTCTTGAATTTCTTCTCAAATATAATAAATGTCCTTGCGATAGAAAAGCTTCCGTCCATGAATTAGCACGGTTTTAGAAAGTATTACTCGTGCGAAACGCATCTTGCCCTTTTCTCACATGCTATCCTGCGAACCATGGGTGAAGGGTACCAGTCAGATTCGATATTCCTAGATTTCCGAAATGAGTTTGACACGGTGTTCACTGCAGACTGTTAAGGGAGACACGAGCATATGTATTAGCTCCCCAGATATGTGCATGGCTTGAAGACTTCATATGGAACAGAACCCAGTACATTGTTCTCGACGGCGAGCGTTCATCAGAGGGTATCGCCTGGAGTACATCAGGGAAGTGTGATAGGAGCGATATTATTTTACATATGCATAAATGATCTGATGGATAGGGTTGGCAGCAATCTGCAGCTGTTTGCTGATGATGCTGTGGTGTACGAGAATGTGTCGTCGTGGAATGACTGTGGGAGGATACAAAACGACTTAGACAAAATTTCTGGTTGGTGTGATGAATGGCAGCTAGCTCTAACTCTAGAAAAATGTAAGTTAATGAAGACGAGTAGTAAAAGAAAATCCATAGTGTTTGAATACAGCATTAGTAGTGTTCTGTTTAATACAACCACGTCGTTAAATATCTAAGCGTAACGTTGCAAAGCGGTATAAAATGGAACGAGCATGTAAGGATTATAATAGGGAAGGTGAATGGTAGACGTTGGTATTGGGAGAATTCTAGAAAAGTGTGGTCAATGTGTAGAGGAGAGCGCGTGTAGGACACTATTGTGACCAATTCTTGAGTACTGCTCGAATGTTTGGGATTCGCACCTGGTTGCATTAGAGGAGGACATCGAAGCAATACAGAGGCAGGTTCCTAGGTTTGTTACCGGTATGTTCGAACAGAATGCTAGGGTGACTATTCAGGGATAGTAGGTGAAATGGCACTTCACTAATTATTTATTTCGCGACACTTTAAAAAAGTTTATTTATCTTATCATATATGCTGCTTTTTATGCCAAACGTATTTCCCTGTCTTGTACTACGCGGAACTCTCTTGTATAGCAGAAAGCGCGCGATTCTGATCAAGTGAAGTAAAGTAGTCTTCCTGTTTCTCGTAGCTCAACCTCATATCTGGAGCCACAGGTCGAGAGTAACGGTATGGTTGCTATAACAATCGTGACGTCACCTGCTTGAGTTTGTTTCTGGAGGGGACATGCGTTGAGGAAAACTGAAAGTTTGTTTCCGGCTATTTCCAGATCCAGACGGCAGACCGTAAAGCAGTGGTTGTTGTGTGCATGTAGCACAGTGCCTTTAGTGCTTTATTTTTACATGTGACTCCTGCTTATAATATAGTGTGAATTTTATTACAAATACCATTTTCACGTTGTATCGAGTCTTGTATTATGAAATTCTGGATCACGTATTGATGGAAATGGATGAGAGATTTCGCCATTGTCAACAAAATTCAGTTTTTTTGCCTTGCCGATCCCACAAAATTTGAAGAATACCACACGTTTGTCTTCTGTTGCAGTTTAAACCTTACAAAATTTATTTGGGTCTGTTTTCTTCAAGACACAACGTTTAAAAAACTGACTCTCTATTTTTATGCTGATGAGAAGTACAGAAATATTTCCACCGGAAAGATGTTGGACTTTTTAATGAGGATTACGAAATTTTTACGGATACTTATAAACAGTTCTTCCTTATTCTGCCAATTTCTTCTAGTTCTTCATAGCATTCGTAGAACGAAGTTTTTCTTGCCTGAAGCGTATAAAAATAGACCTGAGGAACGCAATTTCTGAAGAGAGATTTTCTTTTTTAGCGAATATTTCAACTGAGAAAGAACTTCTAGCGCAGTTAATAAAAACACCGCCATTCTATGAAGACATCGCCGACAAGTTTTAACCATGAAGGACCGACAGATTAATTTGATGTGCAAGAAACAGGTAGGTTCAGTTATTAAGATAAACTTGTGTAAAAATACACTCCTGGAAATTGAAATAAGAACACCGTGAATTCATTGTCCCAGGAAGGGGAAACTTTATTGACACATTCCTGGGGTCAGATACATCACATGATCACACTGACAGAACCACAGGCACATAGACACAGGCAACAGAGCATGCACAATGTCGGCACTAGTACAGTGTATATCCACCTTTCGCAGCAATGCAGGCTGCTATTCTCCCATGGAGACGATCGTAGAGATGCTGGATGTAGTCCTGTGGAACGGCTTGCCATGCCATTTCCACCTGGCGCCTCAGTTGGACCAGCGTTCGTGCTGGACGTGCAGACCGCGTGAGACGATGCTTCATCCAGTCCCAAACATGCTCAATGGGGGACAGATCCGGAGATCTTGCTGGCCAGGGTAGTTGACTTACACCTTCTAGAGCACGTTGGGTGGCACGGGATACATGCGGACGTGCATTGTCCTGTTGGAACAGCAAGTTCCCTTGCCGGTCTAGGAATGGTAGAACGATGGGTTCGATGACGGTTTGGATGTACCGTGCACTATTCAGTGTCCCCTCGACGATCACCAGTGGTGTACGGCCAGTGTAGGAGATCGCTCCCCACACCATGATGCCGGGTGTTGGCCCTGTGTGCCTCGGTCGTATGCAGTCCTGATTGTGGCGCTCACCTGCACGGCGCCAAACACGCATATGACCATCATTGGCACCAAGGCAGAAGCGACTCTCATCGCTGAAGACGACACGTCTCCATTCGTCCCTCCATTCACGCCTGTCGCGACACCACTGGAGGCGGGCTGCACGATGTTGGGGCTGAGCGGAAGACGGCCTAACGGTGTGCGGGACCGTAGCCCAGCTTCATGGAGACGGTTGCGAATGGTCCTCGCCGATACCCCAGGAGCAACAGTGTCCCTAATTTGCTGGGACGTGGCGGTGCGGTCCCCTACGGCACTGCGTAGGATCCTACGGTCTTGGCGTGCATCCGTGCGTCGCTGCGGTCCGGTCCCAGGTCGACGGGCACGTGCACCTTCCGCCGACCACTGGCGACAACATCGATGTACTGTGGAGACCTCACGCCCCACGTGTTGAGCAATTCGGCGGTACGTCCACCCGGCCTCCCGCATGCCCACTATACGCCCTCGCTCAAAGTCCGTCAACTGCACATACGGTTCACGTCCACGCTGTCGCGGCATGCTACCAGTGTTAAAGACTGCGATGGAGCTCCGTATGCCACGGCAAACTGGCTGACACTGACGGCGGCGGTGCACAAATACTGCGCAGCTAGCGCCATTCGACGGCCAACACCGCGGTTCCTGGTGTGCCCGCTGTGCCGTGCGTGTGATCATTGCTTGTACAGCCCTCTCGCAGTGTCCGGAGCAAGTATGGTGGGTCTGACACACCGGTGTCAATGTGTTCTTTTTTCCATTTCCAGGAGTGTAGGTATAATTTTCTTTGTTGCTAACTGTTCACCAAACATCCCAACCACGAGCCGCCCACTGCCACACGCGAGTATTACGGAGATGTTTCGGGAAGTAAAATAGGAATTCATGGAGGGAAAGCGACGTTCTTTCCGAGGAACACTATTGAGAAAATTTAGAGAACCGGCATTTGAAGCTGACTACAGAAAAATTCTACTGCGGCCAGCGTACATTTTGGGTACCGACAACGAAGATAAGAGAATTTAAGGTTCGTATGTCGGCATATAGGTAGTCTAGGTAGTCGATTTTCCCTCGCTCTATTTGCGAGTGGAAGAGGAAAGGAATTGACTAGTAGTGGTACAGGGAAGCGTCTGCCACAAAACGTATGGTGGCTTGTGGAGTATGTATGTAGATGCAGAGCAGGGGCCAGTGGCCCAGTAGCGCCTAGAACCAATCGGCCACTCCGGCCTGCTCTCATGAGTCGCTAGGCTGTTTTGCTCTGGTGTTTCGGGAGATATATGCAATTTCGGTTTTGCAAAATGTAGCTGGAGTCAGCCCAAATAAATATTGTTCATCACTTCTTTCATGCGACGCCCAGAACCGATAAAAAGCGTCGGTTTGCTTCTTATTACAATCAAAACGATTTTTGAAGTGGAATTTTACGTGACCTTCGACAGAGCGGTTCCAAAATAATCTAGCGTTTCATCGATGTGTATTAACAGGAACAGTAAAACACCAAGAATAGCCAGTGGTCCAGCAGCGATAGCTCCACCCTGCAGAAGTGCTGGTCAGTCGCTGTTCGAGTACTGACTGTTATTCGTGTTTTACTGGTCCTGTTAATACACACCGATAAATCGAATAACGCAACAGACTAATTCCGAACCATTATATCGAATGGGATCCTAAAATTTCCGTCGGTTTTGGGCGTCGTACGCGATACGTGATGAGCATGATTTGCTTGGACTGACTCTGTCTACACGTTACCAAAACGAAACTGCAAATATCTGCCGAAACGCCGGAGTAAATGCGCCAGATGACCCCTGAGAGGGTATAACTGGGGGAAAGACAGATACTCTTATAGGAAAATTAAAGAGACCTTTGGAGAAAAGAAAAGCAGCTGTATGAATAGCAAGAGCTCAGATAGAAAGCCAGTGCTAAGAAATGAAGAGAAAGTTGGAAGGTGGAAGTAGTATACAGGACTACTTTACGAGGGAAATGTATTTGAAGGCAACGTGATAGAAAGAGCAGATGACTTAGATGAAGATAAGATAGGAGATATGATACTGCGAGAAGAATTTAACAGAGCACTGAAAGACCTAAGTTGAAACAAGGTCTATGGAGTAGACGACATTCCGTCAGAACTTCTGATATCCTTCGGAGAGACAGCCATGACAAAACTATTCATCCTGGCGTGCAGTATACAGGGTGTCCCAGCTATCTTGTCCACCCAAAATATCTCTGGAACAATAACAGCTTTTGGAAAACGACTTTCACCGGTATCAATGTAGGGCTGGGGCCCATGAATGTACATATTTGGAAACATTCTAAAGAGAAAGCATATGTGTTTTTTAACACAAACTTATGTTTTTTTTAAATGGATCTCCTATATTTTTTCTTCAGCAATCCATAGCATGACAAAGCACATACACAATGGCGTTGATTGCATCGAAATATTCCCACAATATCCCGAGATATTGAGACGCGAAGTTGACGCTTGAAACACCCGACATGCGCTGCTAGCGCACGTCCTGAGGCTCAGGCGTGAATCCCATGCTGCCCGTAATCGCGATGTGATTGACATGTGTAATCACACCTCCATATTTATAAAGAGGGACACTTACTTTTCAATCACATCGCAATTACGGGCAGCATGGGGTTCACGCCTGAGCCTCTGGACGTGCGCTAGCAGTGCATGTCGGGTGTTTCAAGCGTCAACTTCGCGTCTCAATATCTCGGGATATAATGGGAATATTGCGATGCAATCAACGCCATTGTGTATGTGCTTTGTCATGCTACGGATTGCTGAAGAAAAAATATAGGAGATCCATTTAAAAAATCATAAGTTTGTGTTAAAAAACACATATGCTTTCGTTTTAGAATGTTTCCAAATATGTACATTCATGGGCCCCCGCCCTACATTGATACCGGTGAAAGTCGTTTTCCAAAAGCTGTGATTGTTCCAGAGATATTTTGGGTGGACAAGATAGCTGGGACATCCTGTATACTGGACGGGTGAAATACCCTCGGACTCCTTGAAGAATGTAACACTTCCACTTTCAAAAAAAAACAAGTGCTGTCAAGTGTGAATATGGCTCTGAGCACTATGGGACTTAACATCTGAGGTCATAAGTCCCTAGAGCTGAGAACTACTTAAACCGAACTAACCCCGTAGCAGTCGCGCGGTTCCGGACTAAAGCGCCTAGAACCGCTCGGCCACTGCGGCCGGCACGTGTGAGTATTACGGAACTATCTGTTAAGTCATGGTTTCAAAATACTAACGCGATTTATTTACAGAAGAATGGAAAAACTGGCAGAAGCCGACCTCCGGGAAGATCAATTTGGATTCCGGAGAAATGCAGGAATACGCAAGGCCGTACTGACCTTACCACTTGTCTTAGATGATAAGACTGAAGAAAGGCAAACCTACGTTTACAGCATTTGTAGGATTATAGGAAGCTTCTGACAATGACTCGAAGTCACTCTTTGAAATTATGAAGGTAGCAAAGGTGAAATACCGCGAGCGAGAGGTTATATATAGTTTATACAAAAAACAGGCGGCAGTTATGAGTCAAGGGCAGGAAAGGGAAGCAGTGGTTGAGAAGGGAGTGAGGCAGGGTTCTAGCCTATTCCCAGTGCTATCCATATTTGTACACTGAGCAAGCAGTAAAGGACTCAAAAGAAAAATTTGAGGAAGGAATCAAAGTTCATAGAGAAGAAGTAAAAACTTTGAGGTTTGCCGATGACATTGTAATTCTCTCAGAAATAGCAAAGGACTTAGAGGAGCAGTTGAAGGAGTGGACCCTATCTTGTAAGGACGATATAAGATGAATATCAGCAAAAGCAAAACAAGGGTAATCGAATGATGAAGAGTAAATCAGGCGGTGATGAGGGAATCAGAATAGGCAACGAGACACTCAAAGTAGTATAGGAGATGAGTTTTGTTATTTGGGCAGTGAAATAAGTTGATGAGTTTTGCTATTCGGGCAGTAAAATAACTGATGCTGGCCGAAGCAGAGAGGATACAACGTGTAGACTGTAGACTGGCAAGAAAAGCGTTTCTGAAGAGGAGAAATTTGTTAACATCGAATATAATGTAGATTTAAGTCTGTTCTCAAGATATTTCTGTGGAGTGGAGCCTCGTATGCAAGTGAAGCGTGGACGATAAACAGTTCAGACAAGAAGAGAACAGAACCTTTTGAAATGTGTTGCTATAGAAGAATGCTGAAGATTGGATGGATAGATCATGTAACCAAGAGGAGGTACTAAATAGAATTGGAGAGAAGAGAAATTTGTGACATGACTTGACTAAAAGAATGGATGAGTTAATAGGACACAATGTGAGACATCAAGGAAGTACCAGTTTAGTAGTGAAGGGTAAAAATTATAGAGAGAAACCAAGAGATAAATACAGTAAGCAGGTTCAAAAGGATGCAGGTTGCAGCAGTTATACGGAGTTGAAAAGGCTTGTACAGAATGCAGGTGCGTGAAGAGCTCCTATGAACCAGCCTTCGGACTGAAGATCACAACAAAAAGAAAAAAAAAAATTCTATGCATATCATTAGAAAGGGAGGGACACAAAGAGGATAAACGAAGAAATGGGACTGGGGAAAGCAATCAGTGACAGATCCGATTGCTGAAGTTGTGGAAGATATAGCGAGAGTAAGATCTATGAGAAAATGTATGGAATTTCAGAGTCAACTCTGAAAAGAAAGACGAAGAAAGGTTGTGGAAGAGAGTTAGAACAGAATGTGGACCTATTTTTCAATAAAGTGTTGACTGATCGCCACTGTTCTTGCTTTTTTGACATAGTTTCTTATTTGTCTGACTGGGCATTTCTTGTACTGGAGTAAAGAAAAGGTAGATGAACAGTACTCAAGAACCGGGTGAACAAGACCCTTATAAGCCATTTCTTTCGTGGATGAGTTACATTTCTTTAAGATTCCTGTGATGAATCTGAGTCTGGTGTCTGATTTTCCCACTATCTGTTTTATATGGTTATTCCACTTAAGGCTGCTCTGGATAGTTACGCCTAGATGTTTTACGGCAGACGCTGTCTCCAGCAGTTTTTCATCTATAGTGCAGCTGTACAGTAGTGGATTTCTTTTCCTATGTATGCGCAATATGTTACATTTATCTACGTTGAGGGTCAACTGTCAGAGTCGGCACCATTCATCAATTCTCTGCAGGTCGTTCTGCAAATTCTTACTATCTTCTAGCGTTGCTACTTTGGTATAAGCAACTGCATCATCTGCGGATAGCCTTCAAGAGCATCCGATGCTTTCTACTAGATCATATATATACATTGTGAACAGCAACGGTCCTATCACATTTCCCTGTGGTACTCGGGATATTACCTTTACATCTATCGATTTAGTTCCGTTAAGAGCGACGTGTTTAGTTCTATCTGCTAGAAAGTCTTGAATATAATCGCAGGTCTGCTCCGATACTCCGTAAGCTCGCATTTTTTTCATTAAACAGCAACGCGGGACGGTGTCAAATGCGTTACTGAAATCAAGGAAAACGGCATCAACCCGAGTGCCGTTGTCCATTACGCTGTGAAACTCATAGAGGAACAGAGCAAGCTGAGATTCGCATGATCTCAGTTTGCGGAATCCATGTTGATTTTTTATAGAGGAGATGTTTATTTACCAAGAACGTCATAAATCTTGAGCAGAAAACATGTTCCATAATTCTAAAACAGATTGACGTCAACGATATAGGTCTATAATTGTGTGGATCTGTCTTACGGCCTTTCTTAAAAACGGGAATGACCTATGCTTTTTTCCTGTCATTAGGTACCTTTCGTTGCTCAAGTGATCTACGATAAATTAATGCTAAAAGGGGAAAAAGTTCTATCGCATAATCTTTATAGAACCTTATAGGTATCTCATCTGATCCTGAAGCCATTCCACTACTAAGCGATTTTAGCTGCTTTCCATTCCGCGAACGGTTACCTCAATATCTGCCATTTCGACGTTCGCACGACGATTGAAAGGAGGGACTGCGTTAAGATCTTCCAAGGTGAAACAACTTCGGAAGACCGAATTCAGTATTTCGTTCTTCTCTCTGTTATATTCCGTTTCGGTGCCGGTGTGGTCGCTGAGAGAATGAATAGATGATTTTGACCCACTTAGTGATTTTACATGCGACCAAAATCTCTTACGGTTTTTAATCAGGTCGGTTGACAACGTCTTACTTTCAAAATCATTGAACGATTCCCTCATTGCTCTCCTTACGCTCATTTTCGCTTCGTTCAGCTTTTGTTTGTCAGCTAGGTTCTTTCTTCTCTTGAATCTGAGATGAAGTGCTCTTTGTTTACGTAGCGCTTTTCTAACACGGCTATTAAACCATGGTGGAGGTTTCTCATCAAATGGTTCAAATGGCTCTGAGCACTATGGGACTTAACATCTGTGGTCATCAGTCCCCTAGAACTTAAACCTAACTAACCTAAGGACATCACACACATCCATGCCTGAGGCAGGATTAGAACCTGCGACCGTAGCAGTCGCGCGGTTCCGGACTGCGCGCCTAGAACCGCTAGACCACCGCGGCCGGCGGTTTCTCGTCTCTTAAAACATTACTCGGAACATACTTGTCTAGGGCATATTGAACGATGCCTTTGAATTTTTTCCCGTTGTTCTCCACATCTTCGTCCTCATCACCGATTATTTGATTCTGACTGCTGAGATATTCTGAAATTTGTATGCTGTCACCCTTGCTGAGCAAACATATCTTCCTACCTTTCTTAACATTCCTTGTAGGGCCCGTCATCATAGACGCTGTCAAAGCCTTAGGATCACTGATACATTGCTATACGTTAACTGACTAGATAAGTTCAGGTCTGTTTGTTGCCAGGAGGTCTTTCCCTGTCTCTGGCACCAGTTTTGATGGCGTAATCCTCCCAATCTATACCTGACAAGTTGAAGTCACCCCCTATCACAACGGCATGATCAGGAAAGTGACTAATGATATTCTGCAAGTTCAAGCCGACGTTTACGTTCGCCATCTGACCCGGTTTTTCCCTGCGTGATGTCGATTAACTACGTGAGCTCGAAATGGGAGGGAGGGGGAGGGGTCCTGGAAAATCTCACCAAATATCATTTACAGAGGAGAGGAGGCATGGGCAATAAAAATATCACGTCATCTTTTTGTTCGGAGAACATGCATTATTATAACGGATAACATTAGTTTTGTATAATTAATCCTGAGCATAGACAGTATTAGTGCCCACCAGTCTTTATGGCCTCTCTGAATTGAGCTAAATGCTGTACGCGTGTGCATTCTCGGTATTCCCCGATTTGAACAAAGTCCAGCAAAAGTGTCAGCTTTTACTCGGGGAGTTGTCTGCTACGCTGGTCGAAATCACTGCGTATCAGCCTGTTAGTCTACAATGCATATGAAGCCGATGTTATTGTGTTCGACATGAATTTGTATCAAAACTTTTACAGTAACTATGTTAAGCGACATGCCAACAAGTCGAAATACACGTGCGAACAAGAAGTTAATTGTTTGTGGAAGGATGCTAGGCTGAAGTTCACCGACAAGAATCCTCTTAGTGATCATAGAAATCAAGAGATTGAAAAGGTATGTAATCACGGGGTTCAAAGAAAGGTAAAAACAATATCGTCTTTACTGCACAAAGTAAGTAAAGGTTCAATGACATTTAATGTCATAAGATAAAAATAAAAGATCAATTTTTTAGAAATCCGGCAAAATTGTTAATACTATTTTCGAGCCGGCCAGGGTGGCCGAGCGGTTCTAGGCGCTGCAGTCTGGAACCGCGCGACCGCTAAGGTCGCAGGTTCGAATCCTGCCTCGGGCATGGATGTGTGTGATGTCCTTAGGTTATTTAGGTTTAAGTAGTTCTAAGTTCTAGGGGACTGATGACTTCAGAAGCTGAGTCCCATAGTGCTCAGAGCCATTTGAACCATTTGAACTATTTTCGTTCGTCTGTTTCTGTGTGTCTGTCTGTCCGTCCCTCCGAATACTACTGAGGGTTACCTGTTTAAAATAAGCGTTTTTAATCACGTGTTAAAACACTGTTTAATACACTTTATAAATAAAACATGGCTTTAAATGGCTCTGAGCACTATGGGACTTAACATGTATGGTCATCAGTCCCCTAGGACTTAGAACTACTTAAACCTAACTAACCTAAGGACATCACACAACACCCAGTCATCACGAGGCAGAGAAAAAAACATGGTTTTATTAAATTGTTTTAATCAGTGCTTAAAACAAATTAAAGGGAATTCATTTTTACGTCTTTTTATCCGACTATCGGGAAAACCATACGAAAGGGGGAAGGGGGAGGTGTCCCTCCACAACTCACCAAATTTTACCATGGGGAGGTCCGCCCCTTTTTTTTTAAATCTCATTTTGTTCGTTTTTGTTCGTTGTATCTGCTCGGGGCGGACGTCGCAAGACACCTGTTTCAGTTTGTGGGTGACACATGGGTAATGTGAAAGAGCATCTATCACTATTAACCACTGTGTCTGCCCCCGGTAGCTGAGTGGTCAGCGCGACAGAATGTAAATCCTTAGGGTCCGGGTTCGATTCCCAGCTGGGTCGCAGATTTTCTCCGCTCACGGACTGGGTGTTGTGTTGTCCTAATCATCATCATTTCATCCCCATCGACGCGCAAGTCGCCGCAGTGGCGTCAAATCGAAAGACTTGCACCCGGCGAACGGTCTATCCGACGGGAGGCCCTAATCACAAGACATTTCATTTCATTTCACCATGGGGAGAGGGGGGGAGTCCAAATTTTAATGCATATCCCTCATGTAATTAATGAATGTCCCCCTACTTGTTAGGTGGAATAAACGTACTAACTACTAATTCGAAGGATCTTCAGTCTGAGAAAAGGCTAATTTGTCAACTGAGTTCGGCAAGAACCTAACGGGTAATTGACCTTCTTTTCTGTGAATAACTTAGTAATTTTTCTCCTGCACTCTAACTCGATGCTATGAAGACGGTGGAATAATTCCTAAAACTCATACGAAGAAATACAGAAAACTCTGGAAACACAAATTTAAAGTATCTACTATGTAAACGAAGTTGATTGCATATTAGTTTTTGTGTCTGACAAAGCTCACCTGTCTGTATTGTTTTCAGGAAAAAATAACTTTTTGACTTATGGAAATAGCCACACGCTTAAATCAGAATGTATGATTGCATTTCACAATAATTATGAACCGTTCCATTTTTTCAGTAATTCTTCGGATTTTTCATTTCTTGAATTAGAGAAAAGATATTGACATGTGGGCCTAAGTTTAGCATCGTATCCGATTGTTATGACTAATTTTTACGCTTGTTCGTGGGTGGTACTGAAATATTAAGGTCCTGTTCCTTTCTGTGTCTGTCGCGTGGACGACTGTGATAATATAACCGGCGGTGGAAATTTCGTCCTCGATCAGAGCTGGAAGTCGCTACCTTGAGGCCGAACGCCACCACACTTGTATGCTTTAGCGACATTTGCAATGAACGCTGGTAAATATTAGCGTACTGGGTGGTAATCCATGAAATTTGTGGACTGGCAGCTTACGAGCAACAGCCAGTAGAATAATTTGCTACACGTTTCCGTAGGCGTCACGTAACGAACACTTTATTGGTATCAACAACTGGCAAATATTACTTCCTCGAAACTGCAAGCAAATTACGTTTTTACGATAAAAGAATTTTACAGGCGACTTTCATTTCTACGTTTTATAACACTTGTTATTTGCAATCGAAATGCAAGCGAAGCTGCTTCAGTGAACAGCAGAGGGTCATAACACTCGTATGTTTTGCGAGGACAGTTTACGATTCTCATTAGTTAATGCACTGCGAAAAAGAAAGAGTCCGCGCAAAGCTAAAATATAGTGCTGGATAGAAAAAGAGCTATCTCTCATACAAAAATAATACTCGCAATAACATGGAGACTATTTTTAGGCTATGATCTTACCGTTAACTGAACGCTTCTAGTTACCGATCTGTCTGAAACAGGCCTAGTAATGTTGACGTGGCAGCGTCTTAGTCTTCATTACAAACACTTTGACTTATTTTTCGCCTGAATTCTCGCTTTCTCCTAGGCTTATGCAGGGTGTTACAATAAAAAGTGTTGAATATCTTGAGAGGTGGCTATACTAAACGAAATAATCAGAAGAAACAATTCCAGCAACCCCGCTACGGAAACCCGTACCGTCGGATATCTGAACGTTTGTTCATAGGAGAGGCTTGATGTGATGCTCATTCATGACACAGGAGGTAGCCAATCAACGTAACGTCCATCCATAGTAATGCATCTGTCTACCCTTCGACTTAATGAACTGCGCATTTTTTAAGTACATTAGTTGCTTATGAGGTACCGCTCAGACAAGAGGATGACTCACGCATCTCGCTGCTGCCAAATGTCGTTCATTGGTTGCAAAATTTACGTCCATTAAATGTGGTAAACATTCCTCCATCTCAATCGTGTGGAGTGAGTGAGGCCTTCTAATATTTAAACTTTAGGGTGCCGGAGACCTTGTGTCCAGAAGATGCTGGGGAATTCGGCCAAACAGCTCATCTATCACTTGGATATTTTTTAACGTAGAGACTATTGCCTCGTAGGCTACTTCAGCTTGCTGAACCATAGCAGAATCCAGTATCTGTAATATCACTGTGGCTAACAAGTAGTGGAAAAGAGAATAGGAAATATACTGAATAATTCACACGTACCACGTGTACAGTACCGGAAAACACAAAAGTGGAACCATCTGCGTGTGTATGTAAGACACCACGATACATGTCCAGAGTTATAATGGAATTACTGTACAATGACACGCACTAACGTGAATGAAATAACAGCACAACAGAAACTGAACTGCGCAACTGACTGCAAAGTGCCTAATGCTCAGATAATTTGTACTTATATTGCTATGATAGAAAATGACATCTCTTGACCCAGTTAACGAAGAGAAGAAAACGACTGTTCTCATACCAACATCTAAAATTCTTTGAACCCCTCCTGTCAACAAGTGTTCAGTTCTCAGAGAGAATACATTGCTAGACCTACGTGTAATGGACTTGTTTGAAATTTTTCTATAAGTACTTCCACCTCTCAAAATATTCTACATGTTTTTTAACATCATTTATTAACACACGAGCATAGAATTAGGGACACTTACACTATCTGATGAAAATTAGCAGACATTAATATGGGATGTGTCCACCCTTCGCCTTTGTGGGGACACTTTCAGTGAGGTGTCTGAATGTCTGTGGGGCAATGGCAACCCGTTCTTTCTCAAGATCTGAAACCAGGGAAGACCGTGATGTTTGACAATGGGGTCTGGACCGAAGTCGAAATTCTAACTCATCCCACTGGGTTCAGGTCAGGATCCTGGGCAGGCTAGTCCATTACAGGAATGTTATTGTCCACAAACCTTTGCCTAGCAGATTTTGCTTTATCATAGGGTACACTGTCATGCTGATATAAAGAGTCGTCGTTCCAGAACTGTTGTTCTACTGCATGCTGTACACAACGTTGTAAGATGTGTTCTGATCCTGTGACGAAGGAACCGGTTGATGACCTTTGATAACGGGTTCACTTTCTTCCAACATCGAGGTGGCCACAGTGAGCACACCCAACAGTACGAAATGATAAAAGAGAAGCACTCGTGCACCATATGAGCTATCAAATCAGTGAAGGAAAGAAAACACTATCTGACACCGCGTAAGGACTGCAGGTTCGTGCCACCAGGATCAAGATGTCCCGTGAAGAACAAAACTGAGTGACAGTCAGAGGCGGGTTATCCATACGACACAGAAAGTCGAAGTCATCTGCGACGACATCCTTGATGAACACAGTCTAATAATGTTTGATGAAACTAAAATATTGTCCCACTCATATTGGGATTCTGTTATTAAAGAAGCACGAGACATTAGAATGTGCGAGAAAAACTTCAGCCGAGACAGCTGGTGCATGGATGAGAGCTCTCGACGCTGGCGAGACACAGAGAAAAGAACTGCATCGGTTACGTTCCTACGAAAGCGCTGGAGCCATCAGTGCAGACATAGACACAAGCTCCGGTAACGGGACGCAATGACGACGTACTCCGGCCTATCATACGCCGCCCATATGATCACCACAACACCAGCCACAACAGTCAGGTGTTCCTGATACAGATGGTGGAGACTAACATCGAAAGTTTTACTTAGATTTGACGCGTGGCAAGGAAATAAGGAAACGAGCTGTCAGAGACACGGGTAGCGGGGGCTGTGTGGAGGGGACTGGGCATTTTTTTAGGCTAGAGGCTCTCGGGAGACTACAGAAAGGGCGTCAGTATAAAAGAGTGCATGGAATACACAGGAAGAGGGTATTGTAGTTGTAAACTGTAGCTGTGTTGGGAAATAACAAGAGCTCCAAAAGCTAACAGGATGCACTGAAGCTCAAATCGCTATAGGTATCGGTAATGAAAGCTAGCTAAAGCCGGAGATAAGTTCAACCGAAATATTTACAAAGGACATAACGATGTTCGGCAGGGATAGATTGAATACAGTTGGTGATGGAGCGTTTATTGCTATCAGAAGTAGTTTACTTTGTAGTAAAGTTGAAGTAGACAGTTCCTGTCAGTTAGTATGGGTAGAGGTTATACTTGACAAGCGGAATGAAATAATAATTGGTGTCTTTTGCCGACCCTCTTGACTCAGATGAAACAGTTGCTGAGCAGTTCAACCAAAACTTGAAAGTCATTTCAAATAGGTACCCCACTTATACAATTACAGTTGATGGTGACTTAAATTTACCCTCGATCTGTCGGCGAAAATACATGTTTTGAAGTCGGCGGTAGACATAAAACATCGTCCAAAATTGTACAGGATTCTTTCTCGGAAAATTATATTAAACCATTAGTTCAAGAGCCTACTCGAAGTGTAAATGGTTGCGAAAACATACTTGACCTGTTAGCAACAAATAATCCTGAAGAAATACGGAACTTCGTGACAGATACAGGGATTAGTGGCCACAAGGTCGTTGTGGTGAGACTGAATAATGTAACATCCAAATCCATCAAAAATAAACGCAAAGTATATCTATTTACGAAACCAGTTTAAAATTCGCTTCACTCCTTCCTAAGAGACAATCTCCACTCCTTCCAATATGACTACTTCAGTGCAGTCCAGATGTGGTTTAAATTCAAAGAAACAGTATTGACGGCATTTGAGAAATATATGCCAAATGAAAGAGATGGTACTGGTCCCCCATGGTTCACAAAACGGGTCAGAACACTATTGCAGAAGCAATGAAGAAAGAGTGCCAAATTTAAAACAGCGCAAAATCCACAAGATTGGTGAAATTTTACAGAAGCTCGAAATTTAGAGCGAACTTAAATGCGAGATGTTTTTAATAGTTTCCTCTACGAAACTCTCTCTCGAAATCTCGCAGAAAATCCAAAGAGATTCTGGTCGTACATAAAATACAACAGTGGCCAGGCGCAATCAATACCTCCAGTGCACGATAGCAGTGGTAATGTTACTGACGACAGTGTCACTAAAGCAGAGTTACTATACACAGCTCTCAGACATTCCTTCACCAAAGAAGACGAAGTAAATATTCGAGAATTCGAATCGAGAACAAATGCCAACAAAAAAGTATCTTACATGTAGATATACTCGGTGTAACGAAGCAGCTTAAATCACTTAATAAAGGCAAGGTCTCCCATCCAGCTCGACAGCAGTTAAGTTCCTTTCAGAGTATGCTGAGCGCAAAAATGGCGTCTACAAACGACTCACGTTACAAGCAGCGTGCTCTTACTGAATTTTTGTGTGCAGAAAAAGAAACCGTGGTGAACATCCATGAACGTTCGTGTGCAGTGTATGGGGATGCTGCAGTTGATGGCAGTACATTTGGGCGATGTTAAAAGAAAGTTACATCTTAGGAAATGCAGAAACAGAGCTCCATGATCAGCCACGCTTGGGATGCCCTGTCACAGCCACTGCTCCAGACATTCTGAATCGTACGGATGCCATTATTCATGCCGACCGGCGCATTTTAACACGACAGTTGGCTCTACAGTTGTCGGCCAGCACTGGAGGTGCGTCTGCAATGATCGAGAATCTCGGATTTTATTTTTAAATTTTATATGTAAGTAAAAAATACATTTAAAAAATATGAGAACATACTACTAGATAGATGTCCCACAGTACGTCAGTGCTAAAGGACTTATACTGAACGTGCTGACAGTACAGTTCTGTTCTGCCTTATGAGCGTGGGTGTCTTCCTACGAGTCAGTTTTGAGTTGCGCTATTTGTTCATTAACAGGTTTCGTGGAACAGGGCGTTTAATTAATAGACGCGTCATAATTTGCTCCTGATTGTCAACATCAAATGAATATGAGGGACTCTAAACAACACTGGAATCTTATATGCCAGACCGCGGCAGAGGACGACGATGGTGGCAGCCAAAGTCAATGTCAGACGCCCAGGGCTGGTTTAAGGTTTAAGTAACACATGTGACCGCTTGGTGCGCCAAGCGGAGAGGAGCGGCAGAGGCACCACAGCTATAAGACTTCTGTACAGAACGTATCACAATTAGTAGCAGCCGACAAGGTGACAGGGGTACCTAAGTGCAATATTTGTATAAGTTAGCGACACACTTAGTAGCGGAAACTAACACAGTTGAGAGTTTATGTGAAAAATGGGGGGAGTGAGGTTCAAATGGTTCAAATGGCTCTGAGTACTATGGGACTTAACATCTGAGGTCATCAGTCCCCCTAGAACTTAGAACTACTTAAACCTAACTAACCTAAGGACATCACACACATCCATGCCCGAGGCAGGATTCGAACCTGCGACCGTAGCAGTCGCGCGGTTCCAGACTGAAGCGCCTAGAACCGCTCGGCTACCACGACCGGCCGGGCGGGAGGGGGTCACCAAATGATATACATCCTGACAGAGAAAATAGAGCACCATAAATATATGATCGGATATCAATGTAATTTCGACACATACACAGCATTGATTGGTAAGTAAAATGATTATGTTGACAATTCTCTGTGATAGGCAGAATGGCCACCAGATTGTGTTAGTGCAGTTTGTGTGTATTGTTGTTACAAAACAGAGGGACAGAATTAGTGCTACCTCACCTGTTGATTAATAGTAACCATCGATATTTCTGATTTTGGTTATCTTTGGTTGTGCTGACACTTGTTCTGTGTGTGGTGTCTTCCTTGTTTCTCCTCTATGAACCGAGGTATTAAATTTGCTTGTACGTTTTTCCTTCCTTGCATTTGTGCCTTGAGAATGGCAAGGTGTGCTCCTGTCGAAATATCGGCGGTGTTCGACGACGTCACCCGGCAGCAAATCCGTAAGTTATTTAAATGACTATAGTCAAAACATTTTCATTCTCTTTTTTCTACCTCAAGCCTATCCATCACTCTGTAATATTTCCGTAATAACTCTTTTTTATATGCTTTAAATTCAGGTTGTATTGCATGCAAACCAGTTGAAGCACTAATAGAACTAGATATGCCATCTGCAAACTCAGCGAGTATGATATTCCTGTTTATGCGAGCAATACACTAGCTGACTCAGGTATAGCACACATACATGCAATTCTGAACTTCGCTAACTTCTCCTCCTCATTGTGAACTTTATTTTCCAATGCATAGTTGTTAATTCCACTGAAGAGGGGTTTAACATACGTTGATTATAGATTGTGTCTGTCCGTGGCTATCCATATCACAGTATAGAAACTATTCTGGTTCACAAAACTTGAACACTTTAAATAATGCGCTGTGTTGGAACTTGAGATGTTAACTACATCGTATCATCTGCAAACATGTCGATGATGGGTGCACTGTCGCTGCCGAATATATACGTGTCTCGAGATAATGATTTGTAGCTGGCTGCCATGCAATCTTTGACGCATTTCAGCTTGCTGCACGGTTGATCCCACCCCATATTACTGAACTGTACCTTTGTACCCCGTTGGAAGTTCTCTATTTATGCTGTAACTTCGTAGTCTATGTTAGGTGCTAAACCAACATTAACAAGCTTCGATTCATTGGCGATCAATTGATAAGTATTGTTGAACAGCGGTATTTCGAAATGACGTAGCTGAGGCTCAACAAGTGTGGCAGACATTGGATATAGTGGTAACTCAAAGCTTGGAAACAATTTTATGTTCTGCTCTGATACATATCAGGCACTGCATCAGACAGTTTGTCTGCGTGCTGACTTTCTAGTGCTGGTGATCGATATAATGGAAACTCAAAGTTTGGAAACAGTTCTGCATGTTGACTTTATTTTCACTCCAGTATGTCTGGAGCTGCATCATGGATTGTGGTTGTGTGGTGAATTGTTTTTTCTTCTTCTTTCTACTGCTGCTCAGATGTATCATGCACTGCATTGTCTATATCAGGCAGCTGTTGTGCTGAGAGAAAAATAAAAGAAAACTATGAAAAGACACATACACATACATACATAATAAATAGCAATAATAAGTACTGAGAGAGAGGAATGGGTGTTAACTGACATCAAGCGGTGTGAATCATTTTTTTCTGTCTGGACGTGGTAGATCTCTGATGACACTTCATGATGATGATCAGCTTTTCACTATGATGTATAAAGCACAAGTCATAAGTCCGTTTGATGATTAGGAGGCCTAGACACTGAGGATGGATGGTGGGGTAGACGACTGCCACGCCACTGAAATTTGAACAACTATTTTGGACTGGTAACACTGCAGCCTGCACTCATACGCCTAGAGCAGCTATCTTGAATCGCCATTTTGTATTCTGAAATAATTGATGATGTCCTCAATCGCCATCATGGATTACCATCTTGGATATTGCACTCAGTAACCATCTTGGATCCTACACTTAACACGAACGACATTCTTCCACTGTGACTTCACAGAATAACCCAGTAGGATATTGGAAATCGGAGAATTATGCAGACTGCACCAGCTATGGAATGTTTGTATTATATAAACAGATCCTACAACTGTAGAACTGGATGATGTCTAGGAAAATCCAGTAGGCTAGATCTGTGTTGGTGCAAAGAGGTCTTTGGTAACAGCAATGGAACCTTGTGAAAGCTATGATATTACATATACTAATTGCCTCCACATCGGTACAACTAGATTGTCAGTGACGCAGAACCTGTACTGTCCTGTTGTGTTGGGTCTGTGGTCTGTGCTAAAGCTCTCATGGAAGACTAATCTTGAGGTGTTCAGTGAATTTTTCTGTAACATAATGGTGTATTGGGTAATTTGTTACAATTTTCATTGTTCATGAGGTGTTGTGCTACAACTTCACTGTAACATAGAGTCCTTTATCATACATTTCACTGTAATGTGGAGAAATTTGTTACAATTTTTTCTGTTAACATGGGGCAGTTTGTTACATATTTCACTATTACATAGGCCAATTTGTACAGTTTTTGTTGCAACACGGGGAATTTCGGTACAGTTTCACTGGATCAAATGGCGCTGAGCACTATGGGACTTAACTGCTGAGGTCATCAATCTCCTAGAACTTAGAACTACTTAAACCTAAGTAACCTAAGGACATCACACACATCCATGCCCGAGGCAGGATTCGAACCTGCGACCGTAGCGGTCGCGCGGTTCCAGACCGCAGCGCACTGGATCATGTAGATATATGGTGTGAAATGTTCTATAGCTTCCACTGATTAACAAGCAAATTGTTCAATTTCCCACCATATTCCCACTTCACATAAAATATTCAAAGTTCAAACTCTGTCCGAAATATTACAGAGTAGCCTTCACAAAATCAAACTTCCCACGACCTTGAATAACGACCAGACGACTATCAGAAAAATTTCAAAGTATAAATTCAGTCGAACATATTTCAGTATCCCACAACCTAGCAAACTTTGAGAGTTCCATCACGTCCGCACACATGGTCATTTCATAGCCCATCTCCAGACACTCACAACGTTAACTGGCAAAAAGAGTTCCCACACAAGGGCCCTTGTTGAAGGAACCATACCGACATTGTCAGTAATGATTTGGAAATGCTGTGGAAACGTGTAACACTGGCAAAAAAACCCTCGCTAACAAACAGAAGTCGCAATACCCCACCTATTGAATATGACCACAGAACCCTTTTGCGTATTGGACATTTCATGTGACTAGCTATGGTACTTGTAGGTGTAAGACTTTTACGCTACTTCTGTCACGCTACAAACAATGATCTTAGCGAATGGCTATGTCAATCGATTCAGGTATTGCTTTTAGGTTGGGTAAAATGTGATCCAAACTGCTGGAGGACCTTTGCAATCGAGTGACTGAAATCCTGAAGAGTACATCTTGATCTCAATGGTTCTACTGTCCTAATCTTGATAATACCGTTCATGTACTCTTGCGAGGCCTATGTGTAAAGCAACTACGTTCTTCTTATGATGATAAAATTAACTGATTTTGTTATAAAATCGCCAATTTCAGTACAAAGTTGACCGATTTCAAGGTAAAATTCAATGACTTCGCTACAAATTTCATTGATTTCGACTCTGAATTGCTTCAATGTCTTCCATTATTTTGACTGTGTCATTAGGAGGTCCATCATGTTGTATAGTAGATGTAGAAATTGCTGTATTACAAACAACATTTTTGGGAAATTTTATTAAAAAATACATTAACAACCCTATATACAACAGCACTCCTTTTAAAAATTCCCTCTTGTCTTAGCTACTATAGACTTTTAGGTAACTATAAAGAGGTGTAGCACATCTGGCCGTCTTCGGTACGATACAGAAGAATGCGTATACGGCAGAGCGCATACATCAAGTCGTGTGGCGCCTCCAGTTCCCACACTTGCATGGAGCAGACCTCTGCTGCAGTAATGACGCATGACATAACCGCATGAACTGCCGTTAGGTCTCTCGCTACACTCTCGGGTATAGTGTTCATATTCCATTCACAACTTAGGGTTGTGCGCTGTAGTAAGACAGCTGGCCATTGGGTAGCCCAGCGCAGCTGCACAGTTGTCTAGACCTGGCCTGGTGATGCACACACCTGCAGAATACACTTACAAACGAGCCGAGTGCTTTGTGCACTGCTGGACTGCTGCATTCATCTCCTGTCTGACAAATGCTGAGGGAATCTTGTCTTTTGCACTGTCGATAGTTCTTCATCATGAAATGTCTCGAGCAAATATGTTACTGAGCTTTACTTTCACAAAAATTTAATTCTTTTAGACATCTGTATTCGTACTATTTTGGAAGCCACGCATCGACTTGTCTCGAGGAACCTCTTGTGCGTGAGGCCACAAAAGGTCAATATTGTTTATGGCATTCGACGCTGCCGCATGGGATTAGCAAGGCGGTCTAAGGCGCTGCAGTTGTGGACTGTGCGGCTGGTCCCGGCGGAGGTTCGAGTCCTCCCTCGGGCTTGGGTGTGTGTGTTTGTCCTTAGGATAAGTTAGGTTAAGTAGTGTGTAAGCTTAGGGACTGATGACCTTAGCAGTTAAGTCCCATAAGATTTCACACACATTTGAACATTTGAACATGCGACGCCCCACATATTGCCTAACATGTCCACCACAATATTTGCTACTAGTAGCAACAGGGACGGGACCGGCGGTATCCAATGCTGAACGGTTTAGCTGACGAGTAAATTACAAGAGCGCTACAGCGCTGGTGGTGTTGATGCAAAGCAAAGCAACGGCAACGATAAACAAAGCAAACATTGCACTATATTTACAAGAACAGTTGACACTTCATCAGAAAGGAACCTAAGGAAGAAGTGGCAGAGGAAATATTGGCGTTTCTGGAAGATGAGTCAGTGGAATGTGTGGTGTCATATACGCTCGACTGTGCGGACAATGTGCATGAGGAGTACAATGATGACGACACGTGCTTAACAGATGACAGTGATAATGAAACAGGTGTTCAGCCATGTAGTTCATCATCCTTGTCGGACAGGGAGCCACAAATTCCACCTCCAGCGAAATTTAGTAAAGCCCAATCGTTGTCCAAGGAGCAGGTACTAAATATAATTATGTACACAGAAGATCGTCGCAGCATAGTAAGATTTCGGATAAGTCTATAGCAATATGATCATCTAGTGCATAAGAAAAACTACGGATATTCAAGGGAGGACAAGGTGCACTTGTTCCAAAACTGGTGTTCGCGCATTTCAAGTATGCTCGCTACAATTTGCAAAACGTGCATGGTAGTGGGCTACTACTTTATGCAAATCAGATTGCGCGCAACATAGAATATAGTGATTTCAAGAGAAACAGTGGATAGTTGCATAATTGCAAACAGTGCTACAGAATTGGTAGACGTAAGATAACGAAATGTCAAACAAAGCGTCGACTTGACGATGCACATCAAACTACGGAATTGGCCTGAAAAATTATAGATGAGGTAAACAGACTTATCCCATCGTTCAGTAAGGAGTTTGTTTTCAACTCCGACCAATCGGGGTTTGAAGAGGAAATGCATTTGAAAGGAACTCTCGAAACTAGGGGTACCAAGAGAGTTGTATCAAGACGAACTAACATCAATGCCTTAATGCATTTGTAGACAGTTATGCCTACTGTTAATCTGGATGGTAAACTGGCTGGAAAGTTCTTTATTGTGCTGCGAGAAGTTGGTGGTGTTCTGCTCCCTACGATTCTTTCTCGTGTGCGTTATCTTGCAAGGACAATAGGGAATATTTACGTTCACAGCAAGAAAGAGTGTGAAAATGGACGTAAGAGAACTACAACTATGGTATGAGCACTGCTTTTGGCCAACAGGTGTTCAAAATAACTTGCTTTTGCTTGATTCCTGGTCTGCGTATAAAAATCACAGTCATTTATAGCAAACTACCCCTCCTGCAAAGCGTGTGAATTGCAATTCATACCACCTGGAACCAATGGACAAATTTAACCTCTGGATGTTTGTTTTTCCGTGCCTATAAAACTTATTATCCCACCATCTGAAGTTATGTCTTAAGGGATAGCCAGTTTCACGATAAGCTCCACAACAGATTGTTTTGCATTCGGTTGCATGCTATCACATTCCATCAGTTCTCTTCACCCCGTTACAGCAATTTGATTTTATATGCTTTCCTTAAGAGTGAATACCTAGCTGAACGTCCTGCACGATTTGTAACTCCCAAGGAATTCTCCTTCGATCTTGATACTGCGAACCTCTGTGACCACTATGGCGCGCCATTTTACATTTGGTGTTCATAGTCAAAATTAATGGTTTGTTTTGAACATTTATTGAATGTTGACGATGTCCATTTTGTGAAGTGTAATATGTACATCCCATAGAAGGTTGAACTCTGCACTTCCCATTCACTCATTTTCTGTCGCCCTCCTGATGCACACAGGAGTCACTAGCAGCTAATGTGTTCCGTGTCGTAATCATTAACACAACACTTTCAAATGTACCATACCAAAGACTGAACTTGCGATATCGCACTCAAGCCGTTCCTTGGTAGTATAAACATGTTTCATTCTGTGTTCCAGATACATGTCTAATATATGTAACCTTCACATGTCTAGGTTTCTCTGTGGGGCTGGCTATTGACATAGCTGTCATCCATCGCAAACATAAATTTAGTGTTGTGAATTTTAGAAGCACAGTACCTTAAATTTTTTTTCTTTTTTGTGTTTGCTCCTGAGCCACTGCACAAGCGTTGCCCCAGGACGATGTATCTACTTCTGTCATTTTTTGAATTTCCCGTCAAAATGAATGTGTAGGCTAATGTTTACTTCAAAACCTAGGAGAATTTAGGATTTTCCACAATTTTTCAATATGGGTTAAAGTAAAAGAGTGCTTCTTGCATTTTCAAATTTTCCTGCGATTTTAACTTAGTTCACATGTGCTGTGATTATAGCACCCTCCCATAAAGTAGTGGTGTGAATCAGAACTACTATCCTGGAGATCATGAGTGGAAGCTGTACTGGCGGTATGAATCATGCAGCATCTCTATGCAGTTCTTTTAAGTGCAACGAGGCAGCTGTTGACTGTGGTGCAACAGGGTGACCCAATAGTTTCGAATTCTATACATAGCACAAGTGACCAGACAACCATGAAGGCTGTGCTCATATGCTCAGGTCCAACATCTTGAATTGTGACGTCACATATCTCCAGGTTTACCGTCAGACAATCCGCCCCGATAGCCGAATGGTCAGTGTGACGGACTGCCGTCCTACGGGCCCGGGTTCGATTCCCGGCTGGTTCGGGGATTTTCTTCACTCAGGGACTGGGTGTTGTGCTGTCTTCATCATCATTTCATCCTCATCCGGCGCGCAGGTCGCCCAATGTGGCGTCGAATGCAAAAGACCTGCACCAAGGCGGCCGGACTTGCCCTCCCCATGGCGTCAAACGCTCATTTCCATTTACCATCAGACAACCATGCAGCTTGCGCTCACATCTCCAGGTCAGCCATCTTGGATTATGTGTGCTTGTACTCACAGATTCGCCATTTTGGACTTGCCAGCAATTTAGACTTAGGGCAACTGCCCTACTTCCACAGTAATGTCAAATGAGTTCGGGGAAACCCTCTAGCATAGTTGGGTTATTTTGAGTTTTCCATCATTTTGTACATAGTGCTATTGTTCTATGACACCAGAGGGGTGGGATGGGGGAGGCGGAATGGGACGTCTGTCAACAATGCATGATGTCATAGAGTGGGAGGGGGAGAGGAGAGCTCTGGCAACTATACAGGCTGTTCTCGAACTGGCATATCCCTGCTACTGGTATATAATGGGTGTGAACAGCGTCAAATTTTTGAGTGATCACGGCAAAGGACAGAGAAATGATGCATACTCATGTTAGAATCAGCACCTGGTAGAGTTGGAAAGGGACCTCATTGTGGGTCTCCATTTGACCAACTGTTCGAATTGGTCAGTATCCATATTAGTGTGGCATTCAGATGTGACAGTGACCTGATGTTGGACTGCTCAGAAACATGAGGGCAGGCATGCTTGTCTTCAAGTTTATGGTCGACCACGCATGACTACCACAAAGGAGGATCACTGTATTTTGCACAAAGCACATTGTAACCCTTTCACTTCTGTGCCCACCATCCGAGAATAAGTTATGGACTTCCTGCAACATTCTGCCTCATCCAGCACCATAGGCTGGAGACTAGCAGCTTCTGGAATAGGAAATTACCATGTCACACATAGGATACCTTTAAGATCACAACGCTGATGGCTGTATTTGGATTGGTGCCATGGCTAGGAAGCACGGACTGCTGATGAAGGGCGTTGCATTGTGCTTAGCGATGAGTTGTGGTTCTGCACTACTGTGGATGACCATCGTTGGCGTGTAGTGTGGCGTTCTGGGGAGGGGTCTCATTTTTCAATGTTTTGGAGAGGCACAGTAGTATTATTCCACACGTCGTGGTGTGGGGACCCATCGGGAATGACTTCAGGTCGCAGCTGATAAAGGCTGAGGGAACTCTGATGGCACAACAGTACATCACGGACACCCTGCGTCTTCATGTTTACCTCTCATGTAATAGTATTGTCGTGTGATTTTTCAACACGACAAAGGTCGTCCACACATGGCACATGTCTTTATGAACTGCCTGCGTGATGCAGGGTACTCCCATGGCCAGAAAGGTCCTTAGATCTGTCCGCGATAAAAAATTTGTGGGAAGAGGTAGGCCGTCAACTCCATCCCAATGCCAGTATCCCGGATATCGAGGACTATTTAGGTCTGTTGTGGGCCAGCTTGCCTCAGGAGAGGATACAACGGCTTTATGATGCCTTTCCGAACCGAATTAGTGCATGCATCCAAGCCAGAGATGGTGCAACTTCATACTGATAAGTGGGCTCATACTGTCAAGTTGCCGGCCGATGTGGCCGAACGGTTCTAGGCGCTTTAGTCCGGAACCGCGCTGCTGCTACGGTCGCAGGTTCGAATCCTGCCTCGGGCTTGGATGTGTGTGATGTCCTTGGGTTAGTTACGTTTAAGTAGTTCAAAGTCTACGGGACAGATGTTGAGTCCCATAGTGCTTAGAGCCATTTGAACCATTTGCACTGTCAAGTTCTTTGTCAATTTGGCCCGAGGACGTAATCACTGAAGTAACATTACATACTCTCTCAATCCGCGAAGTTTCATTCGTTTCCTCCTCCCCTTCCGGGGCGCTTCACTTTTTTCTCAGGCAGCGATTGATTAGCGCTACTGCATGGCGTTAGCAGACGATGCGGGGCAGGGCGCCACGTGAGGTGCTGCTGAACTACTGGTTATTCTTCCTGTTTTACCGTCCACGTTAATCTAATTGCGACTGCGCTACGGAATGAGCACGTAAAATTTCGCTATAAAATCAATTTGTTTGTAACGGAAACAAACTCACGCTTTCCACTGATACTAGGACTCGAATGAGAGACGTAATGAACAATGTGTGTTTGGGCTGACTGCAGGTACACATTGCGAAAACGAAATTGCAAATATCTGCCGAAACACCGGAAAAAATGTGCTTGACGTCTCCTAGGAGAGACACCCCGTATACAGGGTGGACAAAATACAACTGGCCCGGAAAATATTTACAATAAGACTGACGCAGAATTAGCCCTTGTTAATGAAAGTCAATGACCACTGTTGATTTCTAAGCAGCGCTGTATTCGATTTAACAAAATGTGAGACACATGTATCAGCTCTGCCTGAGAGATAGCAGTAGCAGCGTTTTCACTGTTCTGCTGGAGCTCTCCCATTGTGTGGGATTCATTGAGTACACTTGACCTTTCACATGCCCAACAGGTAAAAATCAGCCTCTGCTGATTGCTCTCTCCTCACCGAATCACCCATGCACTCTTGACAAGGATGCCAAGACGGTGTGCGCTGTTGCTCCATCTTGCTGGAAATATCCGTACAGTCGTTCGTCTTCTGTGAAAGTTAAAAATTTTCTGGACGCACCAGTTACCATTAACAGTTTGGTGAAAGGATCGTGTTACGATGCGAACACCAGA
This sequence comes from Schistocerca piceifrons, assembly GCF_021461385.2. Taxonomy (NCBI): domain Eukaryota; kingdom Metazoa; phylum Arthropoda; class Insecta; order Orthoptera; family Acrididae; genus Schistocerca; species Schistocerca piceifrons. The sequence goes on from NC_060149.1 coordinate 692,579,250, forward strand.
CGTTATGCTCAAAACACCAACCTTGAGATTATGTAACGACTCTTCAAACTACTGATGAGGATGTTTTGGTGCATAATGGCACATGTTCTGTGAGTTCACATACCCTGTCAGGCTGAACCAGGCCTCATCTGAAGAAATGATGAACTGAAGACCCGGAAGTCCTGATTCCATTTCATTCAGAAACCACCGGCAGGTCTCAAAACGTGAAAGCTCTTCCGCACATCGGGTTAGCCGAGCAGTCTAGGGCGCTACAAAAATGGTTCAAATGGCTCTAAGCGCTATGGGACTTAACATCTGAGGTCATCAGTTCCCTAGACTTAGAACTACTTAAACCTAACTAACCTAAGGACATCACACGCATCCATGCCCGAGGCAGGATTCGAACCTGCGACCGGAGCGGTCGCGCGATTCCAGACTATAGCTCCTAGAGCCGCTCCGCCACACTGGCCGGCAGGGCGCTACAGTGATGGACTATGCGGCTGGTCGCGGCGGAGGTTCGAGTCCTCCCTCGGGCATGGGTGTGTGTGTTTGTCCTTAGGATAATTTAGGTTAAGTAGTATGTAAGCTTAGGGACTGATGACCTTAGCAGTTAAGTCCCGTAAGATTTCACACACACTCTTCCGCACATCATGACTTATGCACAAAGGTAAATTTGTGAGGCTACAGATACAGGATATTTTTGATAATGTTCCGAGACGACGACTTCTTAATTGTCACTTGTACAGGTAAACAGCACTGAGATTTCGTCGGATTTTGTTCTAGCCTTTCGTACACTCGAGTAATGCTTCCTGGTGTTCGAACCCCGTTTAGGATATTTACGGTTTTATCCGCTACAGAGACCGTAGCGCGCTACTTTTCAACTAGGTTTTGTATTGCAGACGTTGCTGGAGATTTTGCCAAAATACTTCCAGCCTTAAATTTTTGGGCAGACTGTTTCCCATACGCTTTCCGCGAATTGTGCTTCGCCTTCAAACGTAATGGCAGGGTGAAGTATTCGGTACATAGCATCCAGGAAATTTGCTTGCGCAGATATGTAACAGCAACCGACTGGTGTACCGAAATCTCGGTTATAGCGTTTTCTGTGATGGGCAGTTCTCCTGTTCATTAATAAGGTTCAATTTCACATTAGCCTTATAAATATTTTCTGCGCCAGTTTTATTTTGCCCACAATATGTATACAGTATGTAGTACGCGAAAGAACTTGCCCCCCTTCTAACAGCCGTGTACCGCAAGTCTCTTGAGGAGCGGAAGGTTCCAAATGATTGGAAAAGAGCACAGGTAGTCCCAGTCTTCAAGAAGGGTCGTCGAGCAGATGAGCAAAACTGTAGCCCTATATCTCTGACGTCGATCTGTTGTAGAATTTTAGAACATGTTTTTTGCTCGCGTATCATGTCGTTTTTGGAAACCCAGAATCTACTCTGTAGGAATCAGCATGGATTCCGGAAACAGCGGTCGTGTGAGACCCAACTCGCTTTATTTGTTCATGACACCCACAAAATATTAGATACAGGCTCCCAGGTAGATGCTATTTTCCTTGACTTCCGGAAGGCGTTCGATACAGTTCCGCACTGTCGCCTGATAAACGAAGTAAGAGCCTACGGAATATCAGACCAGCTGTGTGGCTGGATTGAAGAGTTTTTAGCAAACAGAACACAGCATGTTGTTATCAATGGAGAGACGTCTACAGACGTTAAAGTAACCTCTGGCGTGCCACAGGGGAGTATTATGGGACCATTGTGTTGTGGCGCAGCAAGACAGCCACGCCACGGAAGTAACCGAAAGGCACGCGTTTAGCAGGCAAGAGATAGGTCTGTAACAGGATACGTAATGAATGCTATAAAGAAAAGTACGTAGCTTCTGTAATACTTAACTTTAATCCATCCTTGGTACATCGCTATTGACGATATAAGTGAGACTCCATAGAAACATGCAATGTTACTAATGGCGCCTTGCTAGGTCGTAGCCATTGACTTAGCTGAAGGCTATTCTAACTATTGGCTCGGCTAATGAGCAATGCTTCGTCCGTGTAGTCGCTAGCAAAGTCGTCCGTACAACTGGGCGAGTGCTATTCCGTATCTCGAGACCTGCCTTGTGGTGGCGCTCGGTCTGCGATCCCTGACAGTGGCGACACGCGGGTCCGACATGTACTAATGGACCGCGGCCGATTTAAAGCTACCACCTAGCAAGTGTGGTGTCTGGCGGTGACACCACACATAGCTTTTCACAACATATATAAATGACCTAGTAGATAGTGTCGGAAGTTCCATGCGGCTTTTCGCGGATGATGCTGTAGTATACAGAGAAGTTGCAGCATTAGAAAATTGTAGCGAAATGCAGGAAGATCTGCAGCGGATAGGCGCTTGGTGCAGGGAGTGGCAACTGACCCTTAACATAGACAAATGTAATGTATTGCGAATACATAGAAAGAAGGATCCTCTATTGTATGATTATATGATAGTGGAACAAACACTGGTAGCAGTTACTTCTGTAAAATATCTGGGAGTATGCGTGCGGAACGATTTGAAGTGGAATGATGATATAAAATTAATTGTTGGTAAGGCGGGTACCAGGTTGAGATTCATTGGGAGAGTCTTTAGAAAATGTAGTCCATCAACAAAGGAGGTGGCTTACAAAACACTCGTTCGACCTATACTAGAGTATTGCTCATCAGTGTGTGATCCGTACCAGATCGGGTTGACGGAGGAGATAGAGAAGATCCAAAGAAGAGCGGCGCGTTTCGTCACGAGGTTATTTGGTAACCGTGATAGCGTTACGGAGATGTTTAATAAACTCAAGTGGCAGACTCTGCAAGACAGGGCGCATTTCTGGAAGAGGTATCGAATATATTGTTTCCCCCTACTTATACCTCCCGAGGAGATCACGAATGTAAAATTAGAGAGATTAGAGCGCGCACGGAGGCTTTCAGACAGTCGTTCTTCCCGCGAACCATACGCGACTGGAACAGAAAAGGGAGGTAATGACAGTGGCACGTAAAGTGCCCTCCGCCACACACCATTGGGTGGCTTGCGGATTATAAATGTAAATGCAGATGTAGATGTAGAAGCAGTCTGAAAAGCTTGTACAGGTGTTGCGGGATAGGTTGTGCTGAGAAATAACTTAAGAAAACAATTCCATACGTTGTGCAGTTTCCAAGTTAATTAGCATTGAAGTTAGCCAGTCGTGCTGTTGCCCCCGCAAATTCAGTAGGCGCCAGATACAGTCAGTGTAAGTTCTTCTCATAGCGTAGATGATAACGCACGAGACGGCTCAGCTTTTGGCTTGGCTTCGGTCCTAACTCCACCCCATGTTTAATTTTTGTATCGTTCTCTAGTTGGTTTTAAGAAGCCAAACGAAGAACACGTTTGGCGTCGCCGTGACTGCGGACGCTCTTGATTTTCGCACATAAGGACCTGATTGGCTAACCTCAATGCTAATTAACTTCGAAACGGTGCAACATATAGAATTTTTTCTTAACAATTACTTCTGAGTACAACCTATCCTGCAAGACCTTTACTAGCTTTTCAGACGGTTTCAGACGACTCTGCACATTAAAGTCATTCAAAAAGAAACGAGCCCTTAGCTGTAACATGAGAACCATGGAAGGGATATTAATGCCATTGCCTACACAAGAAAGTGTGCTTTCTTTAAGAGCACTAGGGCCCAGCCACGCCGCTAGAGAAACAAGGGCCAGCATTCATGTAACTATAAACGAAGGACGGCACGCGTCGACCGTCCACTGCACACAGTCGTTCTGACAACGGAGAAGTGGAGGCTTCAAAAGAAGAGCAAAGTGGAGCAGTGCGTTTCGTAACAGTGGAAGGAGTGCGGGGAACGAAATTCTTCAAGGAATGGTACAAGGTGTACAACTTTGCTTCCGCTGTTTTTTCCCCAACATTTGAGACTTTAATGAAACAAATTGGTTACACATGTATCATTTAAAGTATTTTCCATCGTTGGGCACTACTTTCTCCCATCTTTCGGGCGGTGTACGAATCTCACGTCGAAAAAATTGTTCATCTTTTGAAGCGATCCACGAATCGATCCAATTTGTGACTTCTTCATGAGATCAGAAGTGCTGGTCAGCCAGGCCATGCGCCATTGATCTAAACAGGTGATAGTCAGCGGGAGCAATATCTGGAGAATACGGCGGGTGGGATAGGACTTCCCATTTTAACGTTTCCAAGTGCTTTTTGGCCTCTTTTGCAACTTGGAGTCGAGCGTTGTCGTGCTGCAAAATCACTTTATCGTGCCTCTCACTGTATTGCGGCCGTTTGTCTATTAATGCTCTGCTCAAACACATTAATTGCGTTCGATAACGAGCACCTGTGATTGTTTCACTTGGTTTTAACACCTCATAGTACACGACGCCGAGCTGGTCTCAACAAATGCAGAGCATGAACTTGGAGCCGTCAATATTCGGTTTGGCCTTCGACGTGGAAGCATGGCCGGGATATCCCCATGATTTTTTACGTTAGGGTTATCGCAATGAACCCATTTTTCGTCACGGTCACAATGCGATGCGGAAATCCCTTCCGTTTTTGCCTCTGAAGCAACTGTTCACAAACACACAAACGCCGGTCAACGTCTCTTGGTTTCAGCTCACACGGGACCCAATTTCTTTCTTTCTGTATCATGCCCATAGCCTTGAGACGTTTTGCAATTGCTTGCTGTGTCACTCCCACTAATCGTGCCAATTCTTCTTGAGTTTCACGCGAGTCTTCACTCAGCAATGTCTCCAATTCTGCATCTTCGGAAACATTCTCTCTTCCACCACTATGCCGGTCTACGACGTTAAAATCACCGTTCTTAAAGCGTTGAAACCACTCAGGACACGTTCTTTCACTAATAGCGTCCTTACCATACGTACCTGAGTGCATTCGACAAGACTCAGTTGCTGTTTTCTTCAGATTGAAACAAAACAGTAACACGTCCCGCAAATGACGAGAATTAGGCTCGTAAACTGACATTTCAATCAAGAACAACTTTATGATGCAGACACAAATCGCCTAATGTTAGAATGAGGTTATGTTGACCGAGGTCCAAGCTAACTGCTTGACGTCTGCGATCTGTTTCTTTCGGTCGCTACTTACCGTTGTCGTCACTTATCGGCAAACGGCGGAAGCAAAGTTGTACCCCTTTTACAAAGGCACAAATAACACTATATGTCCGTTGCAAGGGTCAAGGCGTGGCACAACCGATGGAAGGTAGGACGGATGTCGTTGGCCGATGACAGACGATCTGGAACGTCACACCGCATGGCCGATACTATTGTCCAGCAGTGGATGCCCTCATTATTGAAGATCCGCGAGTTACAGAGGCAGCCACTGCCCCAGAGGTCGGATTGAGCGTCAGAATTGCAACGAGCATTCCGTGCTTTCCAGGGGACCAAACAGCGACGTCATCGATCCTGTCGGATGAGGGAAGGATGAGGACGGAAATCAGCCGTGCTATTTCGAGGGAGAATCCCTTCATTTACCTGAAGCGATTTATGGAAATCACGCTAAACCTAAATCAGGATGGCTGGACGGGGGTTTGAACGGTCGTCCTCCCGAAAACGAGTCCAGTGTGCTAACCACTGCGCCACCTCGCTCGGTCATTTCTCTGTTTTCAGCACTAATGAGTGCAGCAGCGGACAGTCAATGCGTGCACGTGCTCGCTCTATCGTCATGTAGGTCTTGTGCCCAATTCCCTGTAGCGGAGAAGTTGGGGTCTTTGCTCTTATAGGGACCACATGTTATTCTGTAGGCAAATGAAATTGCGAAATCTTCAGCGGTTTTCATTTTACAGCCTCTGGCTCGTTTCTTTTCGAATTATCCTATATGGGAACACCAAAAACCGAATATTACCATGCGTAATATGATGTAGAAAACCCGTTGGCATTCAAATTAGCTTCCAGTCGTCTCTGAATAGATCCATGTAAGTGCTGTGTGGTAACGATGATGAAGTTGGATAGCAGTCACGCACTCATCTCTCCAATGTCAGCCACAACGGTTCAGTAACACTAAGGTCTGGTGACTGTGGTGGACGATGCAACAATTCATCCTCGTGATCACAAATCCAGTCCTGGACCATATCAACAGGGGCCATGTCGTCTTGGAACACAGCATCACCATTGAGGAAGAAACATGCTTTCATCGGACGGACGTTATCAGCCAAAATGGTCACGTAATCCTTGGCAGTAATATGATCTTGCAGAGTAATGATGGAGTCCACGGAATAAAACGATATTTCTGCCTGAATCATCATCGGCCCCCGCCATTTTTGCACTCTAAGGACATAAACTCGGCCAGAGGTTGGAAACAGTGTGAAACAAGTCTCATCCACCCAAATGACTTTCTTCCATTGCTCCATAGTCCAGGTTTTATGGTTTCGGCACCACATTTACCTGTTACGACTGGGTTTAGAATGCCAGCTCGCCTTGTAATTTCCTGGTTATGCAGCTCCCATCGTGTTGCTTTGGTGCTGACAGTGTTCGAGAGTGCGACGTTCAGCTGTCGTCCTCTTATTTCTCGCCACAGTCCTCTTCAATGAACGTTTGTCACGATCACTCAGTGCACAATTTCGTCCGCGTTGTGATTTTTGGCTCATGTTTTCCATATGCGGGAGAAATCTTAGATATAGTGCCTCTTGAAACATCAAACACTTCAGCTGCCATGGTTATGGAAGCAGCCACCATACGAACACCAACATTTTGCCCACGTCCGAATCCACTTTTATTTGAATTCAGGTTGTAATTTTTTTGAGTAGTCAGATTGCGTTGCGCTAGAATATTTTGGGTCATTGTTGACATGATAAGAAAAAGTAATGAGAAAGTAAGCTCTGTACGTTCAGTTTTACTCAGCTGCTTCAGAACCAAATAGCGTAGAAGTTTCATCTTCTCAGTCATTCAGCAATTTTAGTACAGTCACACCCTAATTCAAATAAAGAAGTTTCACTGTTTATTACCTCGGTAGAACGGTTTTTAAGCAAAATCATAATTTTCACCCCAACTACTGAAAATGCTTTAAATAAAAGGAAATGCGTATGGTTCGAATAAGACTTTACACAGATGAAAAAGATGGAACAGCTACCACACTACTCGTACAAAAAGGAATAGAGATAGATCACAAGTACAGAGTGGGAAGAATGAGAAATTAACTATCCGTGTCCTTTCCCAAAGGAACCCCTCTGACATTTGACTGTAAGCGATCAAGGGAAACCACGGAGAAATCCTAAATCAGGATGGCCTGTCGGATATTCGAACCATCACTGTCCCGAACGTGAGTAATCTTCGGACGATAAAGACGACGAATCGGCCAAGAATGGTGAGTGATTGCAGTACTCGTAACGCGTTATCACCAGGCTCTTTCGTCATTGACAAATTTTGTTATACGGTTTCAAAAAACTGTACATGAGGACTATTGCAATGCAAAAAGTAACATGTTGATGAACTTCAAGTACAATAGTAATGATTATGACAGAGGTGCCAGAGAAGAACGACTTCGCAGAAAACAGGAGAGTCAAGAAAAGGACTGAAATGTCATGGAACTTGTCTTTGAGCCAGGCTTCCTAGAAGGAATAAAAAAAAAAATTGAAATTGGTACTCCAACCGTGAGCTCAACGAAGCAGTTAAAAACGCCAAGGGGGGGACGAAGAAATCCAGTAGTATTTAGTACTGTGGTGGACTACTTCGAACCATTTCCGGGTAAAACATGCCAGAAATATGAAGAGATGCAGAAAACAGAAATAGAGGAAATGAATAAAAAGAGTGGAACTGATAAAGAATATAGGGGGCAGAAACAGGAAGTGGAATAATAGATATCCGTCATTAGCCAGAATAGCAAGTTGTTTATTGAGGACCGCGAGAAACTACGCGAATTAAAGAGGAAATTGCAGGAACAAAAGAGTTTCTAAGAGATGATGGATGACTTGCATGCTGACATAGAACTGCAGCCTAGCTGAAGTACTACACCTTGACAGAAAAATCTGAGAAGAGAGGAAAATCGTTGAAAGTTGTATACGTCCTGTCTTTGTGCAGATCTATCAAAGACACCAAGGAAAAAAGGTGTAAGGGTCTAGAGACCACAGTAACCAGATAAAACTAATGGCACAGCAGCGTCCCCAGAAAGTGCTATTAATGCTGGAATATATGATTATGGACTTACTAGAAGTATGGCGAACCGTTACTGCAGGTAGAGCTATTCTCAGACCGAATGTAGGTCTGAACACTAGACTTGATCCAATTCGAGCTGAAATGTTGCCTCCCTGTGAGCACTGAGCTGACTTACCCAACGTACAGTTTAACTCGATCTGTGAATCATGGTGGAACTTGGCATTTTTCAGAGATAGAAATCATTACCACAGGGAAAATAAGCAATAAATGACAGAAAGATCCTAGGACCGACCAAAGATCGAACTGTTGACGTTTGAATTTGTGATCTAACACTAGCCACTGGATCGTTGTTGGTGAGGACATTAGGAAATTCGCTACGTCAGCTAGAGGGTGTGCAGTTACAATTGTATTTTACGACAGTTTTAGCAACTGAAGCTGTTGTTTAACACTCACCCAGTAACATTCGACAAGGATATTCGCGATTCGTTCCCGTGTTTGTAGACCAGAAAAATAAATGTTTGCGTAAAGGGCCGTTGTAATTAAACTTTCGCTACTTAAGACAGAGTAGAAGGAAACTTTTTACCGTATGGTTCTCAACTTCATAGGAATAATGTTCAGGTTGTGCGCTGTAGAACTTGTGTTATTAGTGTCATGACTTGCCGTTAGGCATCGGTACTGGTGCGGCGAAGTAGGATTGAAACACAAGCATCAGTGTACATTGTAGTTGCAGTAAAGATGAGTGAACAAGGCTTTAGTGGCAAAACTGTTTCATCAAAACAACGGCAATAGCGCTGCTGCTCTTCGCAAGTATTGACGCATTAAAAGAATACTGAGAGGTCCGCTTTTCGCATCGGGATATAAGAACATGATTCTAAGTTCGAATTAACTGGCGATTTGGGAATTTTTCCTGGAAGAAGCCGATGGCCAACTGCGCCACAAATTGTTGAAGAAGTTTCTGTTGGCGTGGCTGAGAATGCTGAACGCAATGTGCGATCTTCAAACATGCACGAGCTGTGTCACGGCAACTGAACATTCTGTGGTCCACTTTTCGAAAAGTACTGCGAAAAGGTGTGAAATGATATTCCTAGTGTGCTTCCAGGCTGTCGTGGATGCAGGTTGTAGTCACATTGGGCAACGTTTGTAACCTAGAACTTAAACGTGGTACGCAATTAACAAAGGTTATCCTTTCAAGTGGAAATTAAAATGTGTTTCTTTCGATGGTTTATTCAATTCTCACGATCGCTACGCGAATCATATGACTGGCGAAAGCAGAATGATCTCACAATCATTTGTCGAATACATGTTCTCTGAATTTATCCAACAGGGTTTCATGAGGCCTACGTCATCTTTCTTTCAATGACTACCATTCCTATTGTGCTTTCGCATGGGCTATACGGACCTGTTAAGATCACTGAAGCGCATCTCTGAATTCGTTCGACATGTTTTGCCTATTACACTGATCAGCCAAAACGTTATGACCACTGCCCACCCGCGACGTTGGACGCCCCCTGGTGGCGTTACGGGCACGTGACGCGGTAACAGAAGTACGAAAGCAAAGCAGCCGTGGACGGGGGATCACCCTAGCGAAGACATGGGGTGCAAATGGGGAAATTCTTTGAGATAAGCAACTTTGGCAAAGGTCAGATTTTTTTTATTACGCAGAGCCTGTGAACGTGTATCTCTAAAACGGAGAAGCTGGTCGAATGTTCACGTGCTACTGTTGTGAGCATCTACGGAAAGAGGTAGGACAGTGAAACTACCACGAGGCACTAAATGGTTGGCTGTCCACCTCTTTTCACAGAACTTGGGGTTCGGAGGCTTGTCTGCTCTGTAAAATAGGACAGATGGTGATCTGTGGCATCTATGCCGAAAGAGCACAATGCTGATGCACGCACAAGTGTTTCAGAGCACACCGTCCATCGTACATTGTTGAACATGGAGCTCTGCAGGAGACCACGTCTACGTGTCCACATGTTGACCTAACGACAGCCGGCCGATGTGGTCGAGCGGTTCTCGGCGCTACAATCTGGAACAGCGCGACCGCTACGGTGGCAGGTTCGAATCCTGCCTCGAACATGGATGTGTGTGATGTCCTTAGGTTAGTTAGGTTTAAGTAGTTCTAAGTTCTAGGGGACAGATGACCTCAGAAGTTAAGTCCCATAGTGCTCAGAGCCATTGGAACCATTTTGAACCCAACGACATCGCCAGTTGCGATTGCAGTGGGCATGGGACCATCGTGATTCGACCGTCGATCAATGGAAACGTGTCGGCTCTTCGGGTGAATCACATTTTTGCTACACTAGCTCGATGGTCGCCTCGACAACACCGTCATCGAGGTGAACTGCGGCTTGAAACGTGCAGCGCACCACGGACGCAGGCTGTTGAGATCAGTATTATGCTACGGGAGACATTCTCGTGCGCTTGTATGGGACCTGTGGTAATAATCGAAGACACACTAACAGCTGCGAACTACCTATATCCCTTCATGCACGATGTCTTCCCCGACGGCGATGTCATCTTTCAGCAGTATAATTGTACGTGTCTCGGAGCATTATAGTGAACTCACGTTGATGTCTCGGCGACCAAATTCGCTTCATGTAAATCCTATGGAACGCTTCTAGGTCTATAACGGGCGCCATCACCGCGTACGCAAATCGACTGCCCGTTATTTAACCCAATTACATGACCTTGGCGTAGATATCCAATGCCACATACTGCCACAAACCAATCAATAAATTTTTGGATCCCCTATACACATAACCAGTAATGTATTTCGTTCCAAAGACAGATAAACAAGGTGTTAAGCAGGTGGTCATAACGTTTTGGCTCATCAATGTATGTAAATTGGAGGTGGAAGGGGAGAAAGGAAAGGAAAGGAACTATTGATGTCAGCTGCATTGGGACTTTATGCGGAATCAGCGGCGACGAGTGAAAATTTATGCTGGACTGGCATTCGAACCCGGGATTTCCTGCTTATTAGACAGTTGTATAAACCACTGCGACATCTGGATACGGTGTCGGGAATCACAACTGCGCGAACTATCTCGACATGTCTCCCGGCCTACCACACTCCCACCCAGCGCCATCTATCTGCAGGCCCCGTCCACGTCCTCCATGCTCGCTATTTTGAGATCACACAGGAGGCAGGAGGTCGAACTTAATTGTACATCCCCACTGTAGGTGGTGGATTCATTGCCCATTGAGGTGAATCAATTATATGCGTGCGTGGTATCTGTTCTTTCGTACATGTTCGAAAGACCAGACACCACGGAGTAGGTGTAATCCGCTGAATTACAGGCCTATATAACAAACGTCAATTTGCAGTAGCGTTTTGGAACATATACTGTATTCGAACATTATGAAGTACCTCGAAGAAAACGATTTATTGACACATAGTCAGCACGGTTTCAGAAAATATAGTTCTTGTGAAACACAACTAGCTCTTTGTACTCATGAAGTAATAAGTGCTATCGACAGGGGATTTCAAATTGATTCCACATTTTTAGATTTCCAGAAGGCTTTCAACACCGTTCCTCACAAGCGTCTTCCAACCAAACTGCGTGCCTACGGAGTATCGCCTTAGTTGTGCGACTAGATCCCTGATTTCCTGTCACAAAGGTCACAGTTCGTAGTAATAGACAGAAAGTCATCGAGTAAAACAGAAGTAATATCCGGCGTTCCCCAAGGAAGTGTTATAGGCCCTCTATTGTTCCTGATCTATATTAACGACATAGGAGACAATCTGAGTAGCCGTCTTAGGTTGCCTGCAGATGATGCTGTCATTTACCGTCTTGTAAAGTCATCAGATGATCAAAACGACTTGCACAATGATTTAGATAAGATATCTGTATGGTGCGAAAAGTGGTAGTTGACCTTGAATAAGGAAAAGTGTGAAGTTGTTTACATGAGTGCTAAAAAAAATCAGATAAATTTCGATTACGCGATAAATCACACAAATCTGAAGGCTGTAAATTCAGCTAAATACTTAGGGTTTACAATTACAAATAACCTAAATTGGAACGATCACACAGATAATATTGATGGTAGAGCAAACCAAAAACTGCGATTCATTGGCAGAACACTTAGAAGGTGCAACAGGTCCACTAAAGAGACTCATTACACCACGCTTGTCCGCCCTATTTTGGAGTATTGCTATGCGGCGTGGGATCCGCATCAGGTGGGACTGACGAATGACATCGAAAAAGTACAAAGAAGGTCAGTTCGTTTTGCATTAGGGGAGATAGTGTCACAGACATGATACGTCAATTGAAGTGGCAATCATTAAAACTAAGGCGTTTTTCGTTGCGACGGGATCTTCTCGTGAAATTTCAATCACCAGTTTTCTCCTGCGATTGCGAAAACATTCTGTTGGCACCCACCTACATAGGGAGAAATGATCATCACGATAAAATAAGAGGAATCAGGGCTCGCACAGAAAATTTAAGTGTTCGTTTTCCCGCGTGCCGTTCGAGAATGGAACGGTAGAGAGACAGCTTGAAGGTGGTTCATTGAACCCTCTGCCAGGCACTTTATTGTGAATAGCAGAGTAATCACGTAGATGTAGATGTAGATATAAATATATTGTTTACTTGATAAGAGCTCCAAGGACTGCAGCAGTTCTCTAGAACCGGTCATACTATATTCTTAATGCGATTTCCTGTACAAATGGACTGCACTTTCGCAGATCCGTTCCAACAAATTTAAATCTTCCATTCACATTCACTAATACTAATTTTATGTGAACTCCCCATTTAATATCGCTTCTAAGTATTACCTAGATACTTATACAATTTGATGTGCTCAAGATGTTCATCAGTAATCTTGTAATTGGATACAATCAGTTTCCTTTTCTATATTATAGGCATTATCTTTCATTTCTCCACGAGAGCTACCATTCGTTATGCCAAGTGTAAACTCTGTCCAATTCTTTCTGCTTCTCCTTGCTATCGTCTAACGACAATGAAATTTTGTAGGCATCAGTAGTGAACAATCTTATAATGCTGCTGATCCTATCCCAGAACCGTTCAAATAGATTTATATCTTCCATTTACCTTCCCTAAGAGTAATTTTTCGTGAACGTCTCATTTCGTATGACGAGTATTACCCAAATACTCTTACATTACAAGTCCGCAGTCATAGCTAAATGGTCAGCGCGACTTATTGCCATGCGGAAGACCCTTGTCCGATTTCCACTGGCAGGGACTCTTTCCTTGGTGAGAGGACTGGCACGGGTTGGACTCATCTTCGTGAGGCCAATTGAGGAGCTACTCCACGGATCAGTAGCGGCCCCGAGGTCAAGAAACCCGACAACGACAGGGAGAGTGGTGTGCTGACCACATGTCCCTCCATAATGCATCGTATGACGCCACCGGCAGTAGATGATACTGCAGTCAGTTGCCCCGATTGGACCGTCTAGGACAAGAACGCAGAACTATACAACTGAGGTGCTCAAAATGTTCACCACTAGTCTTGTAAAGTGTAAAGAGATGAAATAAGGTTCTTCCACTTTGTTGTACGCTCAAATGGTTCAAATGGCTCTAAGCACTATGGGACTTAACATTTGAGGTCATCAGTCCCCTAGACTTAGAACTACTTAAACCTAACTAACCTAAGGACATCACACACATCCATGCCCGAGGCTGGATTCGAACCTGCGACCGTAGCAGCAGCGCGGTTCCGGACTGAAGCGCCTAGAACCGCTCGACCACAGCTCGCGAATTTATTCACATTTAACTAGAGTTTCCAATCATTATACCAACCTGAAATTTTATCCAACCCTTTCTGTATCTCGTTACGATAGTCTAACAACGATAAACTTCTGTAGACAACAACATCATCAACGAGCAGTCTTATAACGCTGCTGATCGTATCTGAAAAATCGTTTAAATATAATGTGTATTAAGAACATTAGAGGTTATATTACAATTTCGATTTTTTAGAACATTCACCAGGCTATATAACGTACTGGGTTCCACGATATTTTCAAAAATAAGATTTCAATAACAGTCAAGCATATGAAAAGTTTCCTTGCAGCATACCAATGGGCAATGGAGTGAACTTTATTAAAACAGACACTTCCATGTGAAGAGCCGTCTCTTTGTCAACCACCACCCATCTATTCCGTATCTGGACACCATTTTCGGCTATCTTGTGTCGTTTTCTGCGTCTTGAGAATCGCTACCTTTTAACCGTAACCTGATTAAAGGAAACATGCTAGTTCCTATGGTGATTTAGGGAAAGTGCGGTAAACCTTAATTTGCATTTCCGGAAGTCGATTTGGAACTCCTCCCCTCTAGAATGTGTTTCCTGTTCCACGTCGCTTTGTCTAAATATCTTTCTTCCATTTGAAGGCAACCGAGCTTAGCGCGCTCGTGTCACGGAAGGTTTACCATCGACAGTGTTTCGTATTCAGACTATGTGATTGTGAACATTGGTGCTCAACATGACTAAAGGCTGGCATATTCCGACAACTCACGTTCCTGCAAAAGAGGTCAAAACCTCTATTAAAGGCGAAGTGGCATGCGTATCGGATATGTTAATTACATGTGCCGTTTTCAATTGCGCGATTTTTAGCGAAATTGTGTGGAACCAGTCAATTCAGAGGCTAATATACAGTACTGCCTATTAAAATTTCGTCGTTGTGAAGGAGGCATACAACAAATGTCAAGTTCTTTGGTTCTACATGCTTGGAAATATAAATGATTAGCGCAACAAGTCGCAGAATCATAAATAGCATTCAAATTTCGTTTGTTTGTGAGGAGATCGCGTTATGCCTAGTCTAGAAGGAGAAACGACTACCAGCTAATTTCGGAATTTCGATAGTAGCAGGATCGTGGCCTATCGAGACTGCGGTTTATCGTTCCTCGATATTGCTCCTTGAGTTTTTCAGCTAACGTGTGCTTGTGGAGGCTTAAATGGCTCTGAGCACTATGGGACTTTACTTCTGAGGTCATCAGCCCCTAGAACTTAGAACTACTTAAACCTAACTAACCTAAGGACATCACACACATCCATGCCCGAGGCAGGATTCGAACCTGCGACCGTAGCGGTCTCGCGGTTCCAGACTGTAGCGCCTAGAACCGCTTGGCCACTCCGGCCGACTGTGGAGGCTTAGAGGAGAACAAACGTTACCAGTTTGCATTAACCATCGCCATATCGTTCCAGCACCTGGAGCGATGGTATGGAAAGCTTTAGGCTACACTACAGGATCAACTTTGGTTCTCAGCAGGAGTTAGATTTCAGACTTGTCAAGGCATGTGTCTGTACCTCTCTTCGAAGTCTCTGTATCATTATCTTCCAACAAGATAACGCAAGACCGCATGTTGATCGTGCTATTCTGACCTACGTTGATAGAGATAGTGTTCGACCGTTGCCATGGCCACACAGATCTCGCACCCACTGAAAACATCTGGCTATAGGTTGCTGAGAGTCTGACACACCACCATCCACCAACCACTATGGTTGATGAACTATAGCATAAAACTGAACAAGCATGGAATGATGCACTCGTATTTGTCACCCAAGCTAAGATCGGCTCGATACCTAGCAGGGACAGAGCCATTGTTGCTGCCATAGGTAGCAGCTCGGTGCTCTAAATTTCACACTCTGTACTCACAAATACCAAAATCACATACAAATTTAATTATGTTTTTTTTCCTACTACACTGTATACACACAATAAAATTTCGTTAGCTGCTATCGTTCCTGATGTTGCAATTTTAAGGGCCAACAAGGTGTATATGAGTATGGCTACATGTTGGCCATCGACTGTTACTAAACAACGCACTGGCCTGCATTTTAATAAGAATTAAGATATCAGTATTTAATACTATTCAGGTCACAAGTGATACACTTAAATTTAGTGTTTTAGTTACTAGTTTTTTATAAATATTATTCTATATAATAGAAGGCGTTCTCTAAAAGACATGATTTTAGGCAATACTCCATAGTGCTTTTATGCGCGTCACACGTCCTGGTTATTGTGTAAATTATTAGAGACTTTTGTTTGTTGCCGCTTCTTGAACTCCTTTCTAAACCACTGACAGCTTTACTAATGAGTAATGCGCATCATTTGTTATTTTAATACTGTAGCTGTGGATATCACTATTCTCGAGTTGTAATGGATTATTTACGGCGAATTTTACTAACAGATATACATGTTTTGAAGACTCGATTAAATTGTGCAGCTCCTTGAAAAAACATCTACGATATGATTATGGGTTTTATTTTTAGTCTTGTGTCAGAAACATACATAGGTGTGAAACGTCCCCTTTGAAGAATTATACATGACTGTGCTTAAACTGACACACAATATTTTGTTAGCGCAACGCAATCTGACTTTCAAAATTCCCTACAAAAGAATGGCCCTGACTAACATTAAACTATACCTTTCACAAATCACTTACCTCACAAAAATCTTCGCTGCTCAAGCTACTGCAATACAGCGAGCGCCACTACTGCCAGCTAAATAAAAGATTCAAACTATGGAAGGTACTAACTACTGATAGGGATAGTTAGCAAATGAAAGATATTAATAGAGAACAAACAATGTATTTACCTTGATATCATCATATATAAATATAACAGTTCATGACAAATTTCAAAACTCTGCCATCTCTCTCCCCACATCCACCACTGCTGGTGGCTCACCTCCAACTGCGCAACGCTACGCGTTGTTCACATCCAGCTGCCTCTGCCCAACACTACAATGGCAGACAACAATGCAAAACTAGCCACAGACTGCACACAGCACAGCCAGTGATTTTCACTATCCAGTCAAGAACCAAGAGAACTTATTTAAACAGAAATTACGAATGCATTGTTATTGTGAACAGACGACACAGTGTTATTATGTGTGTACATTCTTGCTTGTTAGTTGCATGATTACGTAACGACTATAAGGCTCACATACTTAAGACATTTACCAGTACTGCTAATGAGATTTTAATGCAACATTTTGTTTTGCTTGAAAATACATTCTGGATTTAAAGAAACTTTCTGTGAGATACCAGATGACACAGTGGTTAGTTTATGTGATAGCTCACGATTTTATCACTACGCTACTAATGAGTGACAATTAACAATGTTGCTTTTGCAGTGTTTCTGTTTTATATCTGCACAGTTTTTCTGTATTATTCTCGATAGTAAAACATGTTTTAGTAGTAACATTTGTGGTATAGCTATAACGAGACAGCCTTTTTCATAGCACAACAATACGTTATATTATAGTACTTTCTTGATCACGGTAGGGTACGTAATTACTACGATATCTATACGCAAGGCATCTCACTTTTGTTTATGATGAGGTGAGTACATTGACTTCAGCAGAACTTTGCTTACAGAGGACGATAACTATGACACTTCCGCAGAATTATCTTACAGCAAGACGCACATTTAGCACTACAGGACACGCATTTGAGTGATTAATTTTATACTTAAAACATTTATTTTTAAAGATTTTTGAATTACAAAGTAAGTTTTCCGTGATAAATTTCATTCCATTGCTGCAATCTGTAACACCTGAGGGTATAATTACATTAAACCTCAAGGGGGTACACGCCTACTTTGTGTACCATGTGGTTGGCAAGCACAAGGAGCCCTAGCTAATATGGTATTTGCTTATACAACTTTACCCATCGGTACCATATTTCTCGAACACACAAATTACACAGCTATCTGATCATTTAACTGAGAGATAAACATTTTTTTTACTACATCAGTGACACATGTTTACACAATTACACAGTTGGATAACTTCACACTTATAAAACTGTATTTTGTCTGTACTTTGTGAACTGTTCATATTTTTTCAGAACCAATGTGATACTATGAGACCTTTGAATGATGTATTTGGTACGGGATCATGATTTTTAAAGTACGTTTGAGTTAGATGACACTTTTGACATGAGCAGACAATTTTCTTAGGTTTTGGAATTATTGAAGGAAGCTACGACAATTTTGAGATTTGGCTGAGGTTTTATGATGTTATGATGACGATGTGTATTATGCTGTTGCGGTATGTTTATGATCAATAAGCTGATGCTATATGAGTTATTTGAGTATGCTACATATCTGTTATGATAAAATATTGAAGAAGTGTTGACGAATAAGGTAAGGAATAATGAGTAGTGGTTAGGGACTCTGGTTTGTGAAAAAGGTTGTTGGAAACCAAGAATCGTACTTTAAGAGTTATGAAATGTATGTAAATACGTGAATGTATTACAATGCTGACGAAAATATTTTGGACTCTGTTATATCAATAGGATTTTGTTTCTACAGATTTGTAACGCAAATTCTTGACCTGTGAAATATTTTTATATGAGACTGTCACTGTAGCGGAAACTGCTGTCGTAAATATTTCCGTAAGAAAGTTAAGTGACCACCTGCACATAATGCGTCGTGGGCAGCTGCCCAACAGTTGCCTGGAAAAAAGTCATTAGTGTGTGCCTTTCAGGGGCACAGGTAAAAAAAAAGGGGAGGCCATTATCCTCGCTATTGACATTCCTTTGTAGAAAGCATCGCAAATATGACATGCTCAAACTTGAAAACATATGATTATACTGTGGAGCTTTTAATTTATGATATTTACTAAAATGCCTATGAAATGGTGAGAAACATCTTACATCTATTGTCTTTCTAGTTGAGAGTTTGCTCATTTTGTTTAATATCATGTTTGTAGCTGCAGCAGCATTGGTTAAAAGAAAATTTAATAGATGTACTAATATTGATATTTTATGCCCACAGTAAATAACCATTTTATAATCTACTTAAAAAAACGAGGGAGCACAAAAAACATTTCCCTTCACAGGAATTGCATACATAATTTTTGCCAATGGCTGGGTAACTTATTTAGTAGTGTAAGTTAAGGTGATGCATCACCCTAGTGTTAAGATGTGACATAGGTATTAAACATGGCCATTTTTACTGTAATATTTTTTCTGCTTGAGCTTTGTCATGTTTAGATATAAGTTATTGCATTTGCTGCTGCTGTTTGCCAGGCATAATGTTACTGAATTTGACTTTGTATTACGCTGTTAAGCCAGTTTTACTACGGATTTATTTTTCTTGTTTGCTGCACAGTGCCTTATATTAGTTGTAATATTGCAATTGCTTTGCCAATTTGAATTTTTTGTCATTGATGTTTGTGTTAATTGTTTTGTGCTGCTGCATTGCCTCGTCATTTAGTTTAGCATCTGAGCTCAGTAGATTTAAGTTAGCTTAAGAGGGGGTATCCTATAAGAGAATGAGTTGCGATGAATTTGAAGAAATGCACTGAGAGGCTATACGAGAAAAGTACAGAAAGCAGGTATAGATAGGACTTTTTGAAAATAATGAAGAACGAAGGGAGATCTCCGAGAAGTAAGGAAAGTATTGTTTGCAAAATACTGCAGTAAAACAAACCCTGTCCTTTCCTTGTGTTATCCCACTATGTGTTTGTGTACCCTTCTGTATTTATGTTCTTCCTGTCTTTATATGTTTATCTGATAAGACTAATGTTGTAGAATTTTTCTAATACTCAGCTACATGAACTATGATGAGGAATACTGTTATTCTCAAATATAATTTGCATTAATAATATGTTATTTACTTTGTAAAGATGTTAGACATTATTAATTCTGTTCTGTTTCAATGCTCATGTGTGAAGTTGATGTTTCAGTAATTATTCTGATCTTTTATGTATTTACTTATGTCATAATTCCTGTAACACTGATGTATATGTTTATTTCTATTCTTTTGTAAAGCCCCTATTACTACAAATGTTATCTGTATTATTATGTTTTTAATGATGTATTTTGTACCATTGTTATTGTATTCTTATGTTATAAAATTGCAATTGATACCAGTTCATCATATTATTAACTTGTAAGTTACATTTCACTGCACACGTTTCTGTTGGTCATAGTACATGGACAATATGTGAGAAGTAGGGACTGTTAGTGTTTGCACGTGTGTTAATAATTCAGCAAGGGACTGGATAACAGCATTGCTGGTTCTAAGGACAATTCCTAAAACTTTGTGAGTGCACAAGTGGTGGTTATGGACTTGCTATATTATCCACAAGACTCTTCAATAGTGAATGTGCACCTGCACAGTCACAACAGATATCCGCTGGCCATCTCTACAAGGACTACAGTGGGTCTGTATCTTTGCTGACTCACCAGTACCATTATTTCTACAAGGACTGCAGTGGGTCTGCACCTCTGGTGGCCCACCAATACCGTAATCTCTACCAGGACTACAGTGGGTCTGCTCTGTGATGACCTTCCTACCAATACTCTTCAAAATTTAGGCTGACTCTGCTGTGGGTTTGCTCTGTTGTGGACCAATACCTGTCTGCATGTCAAGGGTCAGCACTGTCTTTCTGTTGGAAGGACAACACTACTTCTTCAAGATTGCATGGAAATCAACTACTTCCGTGTGCATTTTCTTCTACTGCTCAGACTTTGAGAAAAACACTGCTTTTTTACTGTGATGAACGATCAGGACTGTCTTTATGGACTGTGAGAAAATTTTGGCTTTTGACCAACATTGTATCAATAAGTGTGTGCATTTGATTTCTTTGTTATTGTAATTATGAAAAATTTTTTCAAATCTGTATTGGCCATTGCCCAAAACAGTTTGTAAAATTTTTTGTGGGGAGCATGGGGGATATGTAAGTAGGCTGTTTAGGTGCTATGTAAGTAGGCTGTTTAGGTTTTTATATAGGTAACGCCACGTAGCGCTCTGTATGTAAATCACTGGCTGTGCTGTGTGCAGTCTGTGGCTAGTTTGCATTGTTGTCTGCCATTGTAGTGTTGGGCATCTGGATGTTAACAGCGCATAGCGTTCGGCAGTTGGAGGTGAGCCGCCAGCAGTGGTGGATGTGGGGAGAGAGATGGCGGAGTTTTGAAATTTGTAAGACTGGATGTCATGAACTGCTATATATGTTATGACTGTTAAGGTAAATACATTGTTTGTTCTTTATTAAAATCTTTCATTTGCTATCTATGCCTATCAGTAGTTAGTGCCTTCCGTAGTTTGAATCTTTTATTTAGCTGGCACTAGTAGCGCTCGCTGTATTGTAGTAGTTCGAGTAACGAAGATTTTTGTGAGGTAAGTGATTTCTGAAAGGTATAGGTTAATGTTAGTCAGGGCCATTCTTTAGTAGGGATTATTGAAAGTCAGATTGCGTTGCGCTAAAAATATTGTGTGTCAGTTTAAGCACAGTCAGGTATAATTGTTTAAAAGGGGACGTTCCAGGTGCACAGTTAACATGTCATATAGCCTTTGACGAAAATATGGACACTACCAATCCATTTTCTGCCTCTCGATGGAAGTCTTCCGCAATACAGGGGGCTGAACACAGTCGACGCCGAAGCATGTGCTGGACAGCCTGGACTTCTCCACAATCACACTTAATATTGTCTTCTGTAGTGTAGTCCCATAGTGCCAGATTAAACTTTGATCTACCCACTCCAGATTCAGCCTATTCAAAGATTTCCAGGTCATCCATTCCTCGTCATGTCCTAGAGGCAGAGTTTCAGAAACTCTTTTCCATTCGGAGGACAGGGAAATCTTAGGCCTATCCCTCCAAAGTTGCACCCTGGAATTTTCAGCAGTGGTAGTAAATACCCGTGATATTCTAACGAAACTATGCCTATACAGAGGATGGGTTTGCTCTAGTTCAAATTTCTTTCGTTCCTTATGCGCCGCAACCTCTCTTCGAATTTTAGGTGGCGCTATTCCTGCAAGGTGGTAAATCAGTTCGACCGGAGTAGAATTCAAACAACTTGTTATGATTCTGCAGGTGTCGTTGACAGCTACGTCTACCTGTTTGGCACGTGATGAATTATACCAAACAGGACAAGCGTATTCTGCTGCAGAATAGGATAATGCAAGATCAGAGGTTCGGGTGGTTTCAGGTTGACTGCCCCTCTGAGATCCGGCCAGTTTTCTTAAGAGATTGTTCCTGGTGGAAACTTTCAGCTTGCAATTCATGCGGTGTCTCTTATAAGTAAGAAATCTGTCCAGCTTCACTCGTAGGTATTTTGGAGTGTAGCAATGTTGTAACTCATCTCCTGTTCATAGTATCAGCCATCAATTTACGATTAGCTTCCCTGTTTATCAGATGAAAAGCACACAATGGAGTCTTTGTGGGGTTTGGTTTAAGCTGATTTGTGCTATAGTATCTAGACAGATCTACAAGGGCATTCGTGGGAGTGTTCTCCACTGAGTCAAAGTTGGAAATTCGAATGGCATACAAAAAACTCCTGGTGTGGGGGATATAGGCTGATCGCATGTATACACGTTGAATAGGATTGGAACCAACACGCTTCCTTGGAGAAGACCGTTTTTCTGTAGTCTCCATCGATTGCACTGCCCTTGAAAGTCAACGAAGAAGCTGAGGTTTTGCAGAATTGCTGCGATGAACCTAGTTAGGCTAAAATACTTAGTCATATTGTATACCTTGAGTAGTAGTAGCTGGTGGCTGTCAGTGCCCTAGGTCGCTGATAAGACGACAAATACTACCCTTGTCACCGTACGAGATACAAACCCATCTTCTATGCACTACGTAAGATTCAGCAGTTGTCCAGTGTAGCTACTATCAGGAAGAAATCCAGCTTGTTGAGGTGTTAACAGGGGGTCAACTACAGGTAGGAGGTGATTTAAGATCATTCTTTTTAGCAGTTTTTACAGATGACAGAGTAATGAAAAGGTCTAAAGTTCTTTGAATTGTTACCTTCTTTACCAGGTTTCGGCAAAGCAATCACGTGGCTCTTCCACCATATCTTTGGGATTTGACATCTACTCACACAATTATTAATGAGTTGCAGAATCCATTTCTTTGTTGTTATGCCAAAGTGCTTCATTTGCTCTGTTCGTATATCATCAAAGCCAGCTGATTTTCCATTCCTACTTTGTTTAATAGCCTTATCTAATTCTTCTACGCTGAATGATGTTGTAAGTAGATTGTTTCCCTCTTGCTCTTCTCTTTGCAATTTTGACATTTTGTATTAGTGTGTTGCCTTCCCGTTCTGCAGTAACTGATGTGCTATTGTATTAGCTGTAATGTTATGGTGTACAGCGGTCGTAGATGGATCATTACTTAGATGCTTCAGGTGTCTCCAAGCTTTACGACTGTCTCTTTTTAGATCCACGTTTTCTATGGTTTTAATCCACTGGTCCCTTTTTATCTTTCTTATGGAAGCAATGAGTTTGTTCCCTGTTTCCGCAGTTGCTTCACTGAAAGGATCACGCCAGAAACATCCAAAATTGTGGATGAATATCTCATATTATTCTCATTGCTCTCTTTTGTGTAATCAATACTTTATGTCTAAGTGATGAACTACCTCCCGAAATTACGTCACAAAATATTAATGAGTGGAAACATGCAGAATGTGTTAAGATGATGATTTTTTTGTTCCCAAAATTGCTGTTATATGAGAAGTAAAAGTTACTATCCTAGTTTGTTCGAACAGCTCATTTATATGTTTCTAATTTTTTAAGAGGGTATCACGGCACACAGAAACAAACGCCTTGCACAAATCACAATAAATGATGATATTTTGTAATTTAAGACTCACAATATTTGGTGTACCAGCGTCCGCGGACATTGAGGCGGTATGCTACAGAGCGCTGATATCTGAAGCTTTCCAGAGAATGCGGTAAAGCGAGCAGGAGGAGCGAGTTAGCAGCGAGATGTGGGAGTTGCCTTCACGCCCGCCTCCTGTCCACCCACCGCAGATCCCATCACACCTCGGCAACACCCGCCCCCTGCTTTGTTTCTTTATCGTGAGAACATGTCCTGCTCGCTGAGTAGCCATCATTCTGTCTGCATTCCACACTGCTGCCTAGCACGAGCACAGCTTGCTCACAGTCCAGCAATGATGGAGAAGGGCAAAGCATTGTGCGAGATGATATGCTATAGACGAAAAAAAAATACAAGCTATAACCCTGACAATGAGAAACGCACCTTATGTATAGAGTGATTAAAAAAAGTTAGATTCAGAAAATTACGTATTGTAGGTGCCATCCTCCTGCTACAGTCTTAAGTCGATGTTCCTCAGAGTTCCTCTTTTATACATACCTCTACATACATACTGTGTAAGTTATGTACAGTCCATGGCGTAGGGTACTTCATAAAGTTTTAAAGCTGCTTGAAAAACAGAGAGTGGCGAGTTGTCTGTGAGAACGAAATCACGGCCTGGAAGTATGTTCTTTCAGTACTGCCACATTGGTCAGTCCTTGCCCCACCTTTGATGACCTTGTATGCCTCTTATAAATATGATTTCTATGCCGATAACCTCTAGCTTTACTCAAGTGCCAGACCCCAAGATATCAATTCTGCTATCGCCTAGATGAATGATCATCTACACTATCTGACCAAAAGTATCTGGCCATCTATTAGTGGTCCGCAGCTCGTGGTCGCGCGGTAGCGTTCTCGTTTCCCGCGCCCGGGTTCCCGGGTTCGATTCCCGGTGGAGTCAGGGATTTTCTCTGCCTCCTGATGACTGGGTGTTGTGTGATGTCCTTAGGTTAGTTAGGGTTAAGTAGTTCTAAGTTCTAGGGGACTGATGACCACAGATGTTAAGTCCCATAGTGCTCAGAGCCATTTGAACCATCTATTAGTGGACATCAGAGTCGTATGTCTCCACATTTTGCTTTTATGGCGGCTTGAACTCTGCTGGGGACTTTCATTGAAGTGTGTGGATGTCTGTGGGGGAATGACAGTCCATTCTTCCTCAAAAGCCGAAACGAGAGAAGGTGATGATGTTGAACACTGTGATCGACGTTGTATCTCATCCCAAAGATGACCAGATGGACACAAAACTTGGGACTTAAACTAAATGCAAGAAAGTCCCCAGTAGTTTTAGTGTCGCTTCGGAAACTAATTACATCTGAATTCGTTGAACAATTACCTCCAGTACTTCTCAGTGGTATCCGAATACTGTGTCAGGAAACAGTAAATAATTTGGGTGCAACTTTGGATGAACACTTCAGTTCGGCAGGAAATACTGTCACGACATGCAGGAAGACTCCTGCTTGCCTCTATCTGTACCAGAAGTTTCGGAATACTTTTCTAAAGAAACTTCTTCTCTGTTCCTGCTGCAGAACTAGCTTCCGTGCACGCTGCGCGCAATTCGGTATCCTGCTGCATCTAAGAAAAAGCTGAAACATTACATTTCTTTCTGTCAGCCTCATAACTTTCCCCTTAAAATGTTAACCTATATGGCCAATTTCCCCTGTCATACAGTATAGCAACTGACTCCCTCTTCTCCCAGTTACGCTTCTTTCTCTTCTTATTTCTCAATCAATCACACCACTGCACGCAATTCAGTATCCTGCTGCATCTAAGAAAAATCTGAAACATTTCTTTCTGTCAGCCTCATAACTTTCCCCTTAAATGTTAACCTATATGGCCAATTTCCCCTGTCATACAGTATAGCAACTGACTCCCTCTTCTCCCAGTTACGCTTCTTTCTCTTCTTACTTCTCAATCAATCACACCACTTTCTTTTCTCCTATCTTCATTACTTGTGTTCTGTCTTTCTCTTCCTCTCTGGCCATTTCTCTTGCTTTGCAATCAGCACTCATAATTTCAATCTACGGGCTTGTAATTTGTCTTTGTTCTTCTCCTTTTCATGAAAAAATTTAAACTATGTTTTTTCTTTTATTGCTGCTACTATTTCAATTTTTTATGTCACAGCAATTTTTAAATGTTAGATTATACAGGATATATTTATATAACTGTGGTTTTTTAAGATGTGTATATACTTTTTTTAGTGGTGGGGGAGTACAAGGTTCACATGAAAGTCAGCTGATGGTATATGTACATATTATTAAGCGAATACAGACTACAAATGGTTGGTTGCAAATGAACTTTTGAAGCGAATAATACCAGCTTTTATTCATCTTAAAAATGTGAAATATATGGTGATATACTGTATAGGTTTGGAGCCTGTGCAGATGAAAGATTTAGAGTGTGCGTGCCATACCATGGTGGATATCGTAGTGAAAGAGGTTTACATCAATTTCTAATGTACACACTGCATACGTTAAGTTTTTTTCCTGCTGCTGTACTTGACAATAAGAAATATGAATGTCATCCTACATGTAAGTAACAGAAAAAGAATGTATGTGTCTAGAGAGAATGTTCCATCGTCTCATAATATCTATAATTGTATTATTGTTGTTGTTGTTGTTGTTGTGGTCTTCAGTCCTGTGACTGGTTTGATGCAACTGTCCATGCTACTCTATCCTGTGCAAGCCTCTTCATCTCCCAGTACCTACTGCAGGTTACATCCTTCTGAATCTGCCTAGTGTATTCATCTCTTGGTCTCCCTCTGCGATTTTTACCCTCCACGCTGCCCTCCAGTACTAAATTGGTGATCCCTTGGTGCCTCAGAACATGTTCTACCAACCGATCCCTTCTTCTAGTCAAGTTGTGCCACAGACTCTTCTTATCCCCAATTCTATTCAATACCTCCTCATTAGTTATGTGATCTACCCATCTAATCTTCAGCATTCTTCTGTAGCACCACATTTCGAAAGTTTCTATTCTCTTCTTGTCTAAACTATTTATCGTCCATGTTTCACTTCCATACATGGCTACATCCCATACAAATACTTTCAGATACGATTTCCTGACATTTAAATCAATGCTCGATATTTACAAATTTTTCTTCTTCAGAAACACTTTCCTTGCCATTGCCAGTCTACATTTTATGTCCTCTCTACTTCGACCATCGTCAGTTATTTTGCTCCCCAAATAGCAAAACTCCTTACTACTTTAAGTGTCTCATTTCCTAATCTAATTCCCTCAGCATCACCCGACTCAATTCGACTACACTCCATTATCCTCGTTTTGCTTTTGTTGATGTTCATCTTATACCCTCCTTTCAAGACACTGTCCATTCCGTTCAACTGCTCCTCCAAGTCCTTTGCTATCTCTGAGAGAAGTACAATGTCATCGGCAAACCTCAAAGTTTTTATTTCTTCTCCATGGATTTTAATACCTACTCCGAACTTTTGTTTCGTTTCCTTTACTGGTTGCTCAGTATACAGATTGAATAACATCGGGGATAGGCTACAACCCTGTCTCACTCCCTTCCCAACCACTGCTTACCTTTCATGTCCCTCGACTCTTACAACTGCCATCTGCTTTCTGTACAAATTGTAAATAGCCTTTCGCTCCCTGTATTTTACCCCTACCATCTTCAGAATTTGAAAGAGAGTATTCCAGTCAACATTGTCGAAAGCTTTCTCTAAGTCTACAGATGCTAGAAACGTAGGTTTGCCTTTCCTTAATCTTTCTTCTAAGAAAAGTCGTAGGGTCAGTATTGCCTCACGTGTTCCAACATTTCTACGGAATCCAAACTGATCTTCCCCGAGGTCGGCTTCTACCAGTTTTTCCATTCGTCTGTAAGGAATTCACGTTAGTATTTTGCAGCGGTGACTTATTAAACTGATAGTTCGGTAATTTTCACATCTGTCAACACCTGCTTTCTTTGCGATTGGAATGGACATGTGCGGGTAAAGTTAAGAAAACTACTCGTACTTATAGCTTGAGCAACGCAAGAAAGAAAAAGTTTTTAAATGAGCTACAGCGCAATATTGAAGCAAAAACTGGAGTTCATTAAAAACAGTCATTATCTGAAAATAGCTCAGTCCGACAGTTCTAGTCAACACATTTAAGATAAACGTTTATAAGTGTTTAAATGTTTTTATTTTATGTGTGACAAAAGAAGATTCATTCAGGTGTACTTGTGCTAGTAGAATATCTATGTAAAGAAAATAGGTTTACATATTAACTTCCGTGATAACTTTAGATGTTGATTTATTGAGAGTCGTCCAGATTATTTTCGTAATAGGTAACGTGAGGAAATGATTTTCTTGTTAATTAGTATCCTACAGTAAACAGCAAAATTAACACTTTAGTGAAGAGCTGATTCCATTGAAGTTTTTGAATATAAGGAATGCAAATTCCTCGTTTACTAAGAACTATGTAGGATTTGGATTGGCGACCGTCCTACCGCCTTGCGACACCTGGTAGCAACTGCTCTGTGTCACCTAACACAAACATTTCATTTTTCTCTGTACTGATTGCAGTGTATTTCAGGTATGAGCAAACCATTAATACACTCCTGGCCATTAAAATTGCTACACCACAAAAATGACGTGCTACAAACGCGAAATGTAACCGACAGGAAAAAGATGCTGTGATATGAAAATGATTAGCTTTTCAGAGCATTCACACAAGGTTGGCGCCGGTGGCAACACCTACAACGTGCTGACATGAGGAAAGCCGTCCGGAGTGGCCGAGAGGTTCTAGGCGCTTCAGTCTGGAACCGCGCGACCGCTACGGTCGCAGGTTCAAATCCTGCCTCGGGCATGGATGTGTGTGATGTCCTTAGGTTAGTTCGGTTTAAGTAGTTCTAAGTTCTAGGGGACTGATGACCTCAGATGTTAAGTCCCATAGTGCTCAGAGCCATTTGAACCATTTTGACATGAGGAAAGTTTCCAGCCGTTTTATCATACACAAACAGCAGTTGACCGGCGTTGCCTGGTGAAACGTTGTTGTGATGCCTCGTGCAAGGAGGAGAAACGCGTACCATCACGTTTCCGACTTTGATAAACGTCAGATTGTAGCCTATCGCGATTGCGGTTTATCGTACTGCGACCTTGCTGCTCGCGTTGGTCGAGTTCCAATGACTGTTAGCAGAATATGGAATCAGTGGATTCAGAAGGGTAATACGGAACGCCGTGCTGGATCCCAACGGCCTCGTATCACTAGCAGTCGAGATGACAGGCATCTTATCCGCATGGCTGTAACGGATCGTGCAGCCACGTCTCGATCCCTGAGTCAACAGATGGGGACGTTTGCAAGACAACAACCATCTGCACGAACAGATCGACGACGTTTGCAGCAGCATGGACTATCAGCTCGGAGACCATGGCTGCGGTTACCCTTGACACTGCATCACAGACAGGAGCGTCTGCGATGGTGTACTCAACGACGAACCTGGGTGTACGAATGGCAAAACGTCACTTTTTCGGATGAATCCAAGTTCTGTTTACAGCATCATGATGGTCGCATCCGTGTTTGGCGACATCGTGGGGAACGCACATTGGAAGCGTGTATTCGTCATCGCCATACTGGCGTATCACCCGGCGTGATTGTATGAGGTACGATTGGTTACACGTCTCGGTCACTTCTTGTTCGCGCTGACAGCACTTTGAACAGTGGACTTTACATTTCAGATGTGTTACGACCCGTGGCTCTACCCTTCATTCGATTCCTGCGAAACCCTACATTTCAGCAGGATAATGCACGACCGCATGTTGTAGGTCTTGTACGGGCCTTTCTGGATACAGAAAATGTTCGACTGCTGCCCTGGCCAGCACATTCTCCAGATCTCTCACCAATTGAAAACGTCTGGTCAATGGTGGCGGAGCAGCTGGCTTGTCACAATACGCCAGTCACTACTCTTGATGAACTGTGGTATCGTGTTGAAGCTGCATGGGCAGCTGTACCTGTACACGCCATCCAAGCTCTGTTTGACACAATGCCCAGGCGTATCAAGGCCGTTATTACGGCCAGAGGTGGTTGTTCTGGGTATTGATTTCTTAGGATCTATGCACCCAAATTGCGTGAAAATGTAATCACATGTCAGTTCTAGTATAATATATTTGTCCAATGAATACCCGTTTATAATCTACATTTCTTCTTGGTGTAGCAATTTTAATGGCCAGTAGTGTAACACAGTAAGGGTCAACATTTAGTAGAATAACAGTACGACAGAGAGAATGTCACAAACTGTTCTTGTCACAAGGGCATAATCGTGCTACAGCGTTTTGAAGAGGACTTTTGGTACGTCATCGGGCACAAACTGCGGGCCCACAAACCACCGATCTGTCATTTACGGCGGTTGCGTGTTAAGAGCAGTTCGCAGGGACTACGGAGTATCCGTACGCGACTGGTGTAACAAGAAGCGTGATTCATCCGACCAGGCGACGAGTTTCCATTGATCCATGGTCCAGTGTCGATGATCCCGTGCGCACTGCAGTCATAACTGACGATGTCGCTGGGTACACATGGGAACACATAGGGTTCGTCTGCCGTGGAGCACCTTCTTCAGCAATGTGAGGTGAACAGTGGGCTTCGAGTCACTTTTTCTCTGAGCAGCATTGCACTCTGTCGGCAGGTCTACCATATCGCCGGCTATACTGCTTTACAGAGCGAACAAGCCTCCGACCCCCTCTTTCTGGAATGAGGTGTAAAAATCCAACAGCTTGCCGCCTCCTTATAATTTCACCTTTCTTCAACCACTTTCATAGACGCTCAGGACAGTTGCACGCGACGAACCGACCAGCTTCGCCTTTCCGAGATGCCCATTCCAAGACGCAGGGACATAACAATCGATGTTCGTCAAAGTCGCCCGTGTCAGTTGACTTCCCCGTCTTTAGCCCCTATCGCCACTAAAATGGTTTGCAAATCGTTTATGTTTCGCTTATATACTTTCCTTACTGTGTCACGTGCCCGCAACGCCACCAGGCGGTATTTAATCTCACGGTGGGCGGTGGTTTCATCAGTGTATATCAGTTGGTCTACCATTAGTATGACAGCATCTAGAGGGTTGGATCCCCTCCTTCGAAAGCGTCAGATTGCAAAGCCTGGGCTACTCTCAGGGTGGAATCTCCGTCTTCGAAGATTGTGTTTGTTTGTCTGTCTGTCTGTCTGTCTGCCCGCCGCTTGCTGCTATCGCTGTTCGTTCGTTCGTCCGTCCGCCTGCCTGCTCGCTGTCCATCGCCGTCGTCGTAACCACTGCCACCGCCGCCGCTGCTGCTGCCGCCGCCTGCTGTTCGTCCGTCTGTTCGCCGCCGACCATCGCCGCCGCCTCCGCCGCCGCCGCCGTCGTCGCCTGCTGCACGTCCGTCTGTCCGTCGCCGTTCGTCTGCAATGAGTACTCCCACCTCCACCGTCATCTACACCTCCCCCTCCCCCTCTCCCACAGTCACTTCCTGGAGTGCCGCCCCTGGCCTCCCTCCTTACACCTCCCATTCCCTTCCCCCACTGACCCATCCCCCAATCTCCTCCACTGCTGTATACCCACACCTCTATACCCTTCCTCCAGCCTCTACACCCTCAACAGCTCCCACTACTACCCCCGCCCTCACGTACGCCTCTGTTGCCGCCTCTGCTGCCGTCCCTCAGGTGGTTGGCTTCCCCTCTCTCACCGACCCCGTCGCTTCGTCTTCTGCATCTCCCGCACGCATCACGTCGCGCCGACCCACCATCGCCACCACTGAACCAGCTGCATCTCCCGGTGCCTCCACTACGCCACAGGGATCTGCCACCCGCCACCTCCCTCTCCTCCCCGTCCCTCTCCCCTCCTCCCAGCCTCCAGTCTCCAAAAACCCCAAAAGCGCGTCCATACCGACTCTGCTCCTGCCACTTCCCACAAAAAATTAACACCACCTCCCCCTCCCCCTGCTGTCACCATGGACACCACCCCTCCTCCTGCCACCCATACCTTGGCCCCCACCCTCCACACCTTTGTCTTGTCAACTCCCGATCATAAGTTCCTCGACGCTCGTACCCTCACCAAGGAAATACGAAAGTACTTACCTGGTGCTCCCCTCTCCCAGCTCATTCCCCGCAGGGACTCAGTCCTTATCAAGTCCCCGTCCCCATCCTTTCACACAGACCTCCTGCGAAAACTCCCATGAGTTATGTTTGGCCCCCACGCCTCTCTGACACCCTTCCTTTGCGCTTCCGCTCCTCGTCAGCCCCAGCCTCCCCGTCGCCACCCCACCTACACCGCTGCGATCACCAAGCTCAGCCCGGTGATCACAGAGGATGAAGTGTTGGTAGAACTGGACTCCCACCCGGACTTGGAAATCCGCTCTGCCCGCCGTATCCACAATGCCTCTGGTCCCACCTACCTCATGCGGGTATTCTCTGAGTCCACCCCATCCATAGACCACCTCCTCACCCAGAGTGCCCTGATATACCACCGTCGCCACCCTGTTGAATCCTCCAAATCCTCTCCCCAATCCTACCGTTGCCAGCGGTGCCTCATGTACAATGACCACCTGACTCCCAACTGCAAAACCCCCCCCCACCTGTCCCCATTGCAAGGCCTCCCACTTTCTTAAGAACTGCCCCAACCTCGCTGCTCCTCCTTCCTGTAATACCTGCAATGGCCCCCCTCCCACGTACTTGCACAAGTGTAAAGCTAAACCCCTTCCAGCCACCCCTGAACTTACAGTCCCAGTTCATCCCATCGATCCCTCTGTCCATCCCAACAATTCCCTGCGTCCACCCCCCACGGCCGAGGACATCATCCGGTTCATTACCGTTGTACTCCAAAACATTCACCCTTTTCAGCGCCCCCACACCTTCCAACAAATCTCCCTTGCTGCTCGCTCTGTTTTCCACCTGAACACCTTCGCCACTTACTCCCACAACCAAGCCCACTTCACCTTCACCCGCCTCGACACCCTAGTTTAAGTCTCTTCCCTTCCCTCTCTTCCCCCCCCTCCTTCCCGTCATGGCGCGGCACGAGTCTCGCATCCTCTTCCAGAACATTCGCTCCTTCCGCTCCAACAAATACCTCCTCATGCACACCCTCTCCCACCACCAGGTCGACAGCTTCCTCTTGAACGAAACCTTTCTCCCACCCCACCATTCTATCCGCACCTCCCCCTATATCCTCCACCGCACTGATGCTCCTGGTCCTCGTGCGCAGGGTGGAGTCGCGATTGGCCACCTTAAGCATATCCCTGTCCGGCCACAACCTCTCCTCAATGACCCCACTGAACACCTTATCCTTAGTGTCTTCTTCCCCTCCTTCACCATTACCTGTGCTACCATCTATGTCCGCTCCACTGCTCCTCTTCCTTATGACTTCATCTCACACATTGACCACACCTTCTCCACCTATGTGATTGCTGCCGACTTCAGCATCCATAGCCGCACTCCTGCTGCCCTTCGGTGGTGGCATCAGTTCCTCACCACAATCCAAGGTGACCTTGTTCCCCTTCCCCAGCACACCCGACCCGGAAGTGACACCACCCCCAATGTTGTCATTGCCTCCGCCAACCTCCTTGGGCGTATCGCTGTCGCCGTCCTTGACCCCACAGGTAGCGATCACCTCCCTGTCCTTCTCACCATAACGTCTGCTCACCGCCCCCCTCCGGCTCCATACCCTGCACCCCCTCCCAAGGTCGTCCATGACTATCGCCGTGCCAACTGGGATGCCTACCGGAATTCCATCTCCACCCAGGTCGAAAGCCACCCTCTTACCTATCGCCATCCTGACGACATCATCTACGCCTCGTCCATCCTTCAGAAGGTAATTACTGGCGCCGTGGAGGCCCATGTTCCTACTAAAATCATCCAATCACACCGTCCCACTCTCCCTCCGCGGGCTGTCCTCCTCCTCCGTGAATCCCGCCGCCTCTATCGCTCCTTCCTGCGCACTCGTGACAGGGATACACTCCAACGCCACCGGCAAATACAGCGACACGTACGGAACCTTATTACAGCAACGAAACACCGCGACTGGCGCCAGACCTGCACGCAACTCAATGCCACCCTCCCTATCAACTCTTCCAAGTACTGGTCCGCCTTCCATCGTCTTACTGGTTCCCTTTCCGCTCCCCACTACCCCCTTCTCCATAACGATCGCCCCCTTCCTGACAACCTCAGTAAGGCCAACCACTTCGCTTCCCACCTTTCCGAGGTCTTCTCCATCCCCGATGATCCCCACTTTGATTATTCTCTTTTCCCCACAGTCATGGAACGTGCCGATACCTCGGTCGCTCCACTTGCTCCTAGTCTCCAGTACTTGGGGCAGTTGCCCCCCTCCGACATAAACACTCCCATCACAGCACAAGACATTAAACTTATCCTCCAGTCTAAATGCAACACGGCCCCTGGTCACGACTGTGTCATCTACCGTCACCTTCGCGAAAGCCCCTATTCCTTCCTGACTGTCCTCGCCCATCTCTATAATGTCGTCCTCTCTACTTGCTTCTACCCTGACCTGTGGAAGACCTCCCGCGTCCTCTTATTCCTCAAACCCAACAAACCCCCTTCTGCCGCCTCTTCCTATCGTCCCATCTGCCTCACCTCCATCTTCAGTAAGGTCTTTGAATCCATCCTCTCCCACCGTATCCATCAGCACCTTGCTCAACACCACCTCCTCCCCCTTACCCAGTGTGGCTTCCGACCCTCCTTCTCTGCTGACGACCAACTCCTCAACCTTGTTCACCTTCTGTCCCTCCAGCTCAACTCCCGTCACTCCGCCATTTTTGTTTCCCTTGACCTCCAAAATGCCTATGACCGTGTATGGCATCCCGGTCTCCTCTTTAAACTCCAAACCTACGCCCTGCCTATCAATTTTGTCCGTCTGGTCGCTTCCTTCGTCTCGCACCGTCCTTCCTATGTCACCCTCCACAACACCAACTCCCGTATCTTTTATCCCACAGCTGGCGTCCCCCAGGGTTCTGTCCTCTCCCCTCTCCTTTATCTCTTGTATACAGCTGATATGTCCAAGCCACCCCCACCAGTCCACCTTCTCCAATATGCTGATGACACTGCCTTCCTGGCTCTCTATCCTACCCTTCAACAGTCTCAACGTACCCTCCAAACCCACCTTAACCAGTTCACCACTTGGTGTAACCAGTGGTTCCTCCGTCTCAACCCCTCCAATACCCAGGCAATCATCATAGGCCGCACCACTCGCTCCTTTCGCCTCCATGATTTCTACCTCACCCTTTATGGTCGTCCTATCCAACTCACCCCTACCCTGAAATAACTTGGCCTCACCCTTGACCGACACCTCACCTGCACCCCTCATCTCCTGACCATTCAGCAGAAAGCCCATTCCCGCCTCCGCCTGCTGAAACTCCTGTCTGGCCGGACATGGGGATTG
Source organism: Schistocerca piceifrons (assembly GCF_021461385.2). NCBI lineage: Eukaryota > Metazoa > Arthropoda > Insecta > Orthoptera > Acrididae > Schistocerca > Schistocerca piceifrons. Next base: position 692,614,263 of record NC_060149.1, read on the forward strand.
CATCCTTCTACCATCCTCCACACCTACAAATCCCTCATCCATCCTATCCTCTGTTATGCCAGCATCGCCAGGATCTCCGCCCCCACCCGCTTTTACAAGGCCCTCCAAATCCTTGAACGCCATGTGCTCCGCCTTGCCTTCCGTATCCGCCTTCCTTCCCCCACACGGCTCCTGTATGAACTGATCCCCTTCCCTCACCTCCTCCTGTTCCTCCAACATCTCTGCATCCTTTACATTGTTCGCAGGCTTGATGCCCCCCACCCACTGGTTTCCTCCTTCCTCTCCACCCCCCGCCCGTTGCCACGCCTCTATCGCTGTATCCCTCCCTCTCTCCACCTCCACACCCTCCATCTCCTTCATCAGGGCAATTTCCAACGCCTCCCCCTCCCGGATGACGAACTTCGCCATGACATCTACCCTTCCTTCCAACTATAACCTGGCCTTGTTCACCCCCCCCCCTCCCCAGGGCCCCCTTTTCCTCTTTCCTCCTTCCCCCAGAGCGGATTTTCCTCCGTCCCCCCCTCCCCTGAGACCCTGCACCCCATACTTGCCTCTCGCCTTCCCACATCCCTCCCTACCTGACCCTCTTCCGCGCGCCCCCCCCGCTCACCTCCCCCATCTCTTCCCCTCCCTCCCTTCTTCAGGTCTCCCTCATCTCCTAGCGCCTGGCAGATCCTCTGTATTGATCATCATCAGTGTGCCACATCAGTGTTGTGCTTAGTGCTGTTTCTCATGTGCGTCTAGAGGTGTGATTTTAATTGTGAACTGCCTTGAGGTTCGCCGTCAGTGTTACGTTATGTGCTATGCCATCCGTCGCTCCTGTCGTACTGTGCCTTGTGTTCTTTTAACCGTCGCAGTGTGTGGCTTTTTGTGTGTGCTACTTTTAAACAGTTTTTTATCTCCATTTTACAGTCACCCCGTTTTTTGTCTATTGCCTTCCATGATGTTCCCCCTTTTATATATCTATGTTCACCTTATTCTCTCCTTTGCTGTTTTTAAATGTCTTCTATTGTTTTGTTCTATGTCTTTCGGCTGAAGAGCAGCGCCTATGCTGCTGCCAGCCCACCCCGATGGGGAATTGAAATACAATAAAGAAAAAAAATAGTATGACAGACGATTCGAACATTTGTCCCTTTGAACATGACACAGATATGGACGGATAGGTAATGCAAAGGATTTAGCAAGTGACTAGCATTAGCTCATCGTTTATGGAGAACAAGCTCTAGCTCAAATTTGTCAAAGCATAAGGCATAGAGTTTCGTAAATTTTACACTTGAAAAGCTTTCTGGGAAATATTTTGTGCAAAAATTGAATGTTCCTGTCTTCGCAACAAAAATATCTTACGGTCTGTGGCACAAACGCGAAAGCTTGTTTATTTGGTTACTTTAGATCTGTTATGTCCTATGATACAACATCCTGCGGCGACTATGAGGGATCATAAGAGATAACCTTCTTGATCTCTTGTGTCAGTTCGCGACCTTTATGCAAGTCAAGCGACTCAGAATTGTAACTCTGCCGTCCAGTGTACACCGAGGTGACAAAAGCCGTGAGATAGCGATACGCACATATACAGATGGCGGTAGTATCGCGTACACAACATATAAAAGGGCAGTGCATTTGTGGAGCTATTATTTCTACTCAGATAATTCATGCGAAAATGTTTCCTGCGTGATTATGGCAACATGCCGGGAATTAACAGACTCTGAACGGGAAATGACATTGCAGCTGGGCGCATGGGACATTCCAATTCGAAAATTGTTAGGGAAATTAATATTTCGAGAGTCACAGTGTTAAGAATGTGCTGAGAATACTAAATTTCAGGTATTACCTCAGACCACTGACAACGAAGTGGCCGATGGCCTTCACACAACGACTGAGAGCAACGGCGTTTGTGTAATTGTAACAGACAAGCAACAGGCCGGTGGAGACGTTTGGGGGGGGGGGGGGGGTGCGTGAAATAATGACATCGCCCGCAGCGCCTCTCCTGGACACGTGACAACAACAGTTTGACCCTAGACTACTGGAGAACCGTAGCTTGGTCAGACGAGTTCCTATTCCAACTGGTAAGAGGGTTGGGTTGTTTGGGGAAGGAGACCAGACAGCGAGGTCATCGGTTTCATCGGATTAGGGAAGGAAGGCAGCCATGCCATTTCAAAGGAACTATCCCGTCTTTGCCTGGTGCGATTTAGGGAAATCACGGAAAACCTAAATCAGGATGGCCGGACGCGGTCTTAAACCGTAGTCGTCCCAAATGCGAGTCCAGTGTGCTAACCACTGCGCCAGCTCGCTCGGTCCAATTGGTAAGAGCTGATGGTAGTGTTCGAGAGTGGCGCAGACCCCACGAAGCCATGGTCCCAAACCGTCAACAAGGCACCGTGCAAGCTGGTGGTGGTTGTACAATGGTGTGGGTTGTGTTTGGATGGAATAGACCGGGCCCTCTGGTTCAACTGAGCCGATCATTGAGTGGAAATGGTTATGTTCAGCTACCTGAAGACCATTTGCAGCCGTTCATGGACTTCACGTTCCCAAAAAATGATAGAATTTTTGTGGATGGCAATGCGCCGTGTCACTGGGCCACAATCGTTCGAGATTGGTTTGAAGAATGTTCTGGACCACTCGAGCGAATTATTTTGTCACTCACATCGCCCGACATGAATTCAATCGAACATTTATGGGACATAATTGAGAGGTCAGTTTGTACACAAAATCCTGTACCGCCAATACTTTCGCAATTATGGACAGTTATGCTCAGCATGGCTCAATATTTCTGCAGGGAAGTTCCAACGACTTGCTGACTCCATGCCACGTAGAGTTGCTGCGCTATGCAGGGAAAAAGGGGGTTCAACACGATGTTAGGAGATAACTCATGACCTTTGTCACTTCAGTGTACGTACAGAGTGTCCACCCTAAGAGTCTTCAGGCACATTTTCTCGGGTGTTTCACCAAATATTTGCAATTTCGTTTTTGCATCGTGTAGATGGGTTCAACCCAAACAAATAGTGCTCATCACTTCTCTCATGCGACGTCCATTGTTGAAGGAAAGCGTCTGTTTGTTTCCCCTTACAAACAAAATCATTTTAAAGCGGAATTTTAAGTGCCCATTCGATAGAACTGTCCCAGACGGATCTGGTACGATGTATCTTTCATCGACATATATCAACATCAGCAACAAAACTTGAAGAAGCAGCAAACCAGCAACGATTAGTAGCGCTGTATGCTTGGCGATAGCAGTCAGCACTGGCCAGAACGGTGCTGGCTGTCACTGCAGAAGTGCTAGTTATTCTTCGAGATTAACTGTCACTGTTAATACATATCGATAAAACAGCACATAAAATTCCGCTTTAAAAATAATTTTGATTGTAATGGGAAACAAACCGACGTTTTCCATCGACACTGGGCGTCCCATGAAAGAAATGATGAGCACGATTTATTTTGGCTGACTCCAGACAGACAATGAATACACGAAATTGCAAATATCTGCTGAAACACCAGAGAAAGTGCACTTGAAGTCTCTTAGGAGAAACGCCGTAGGTACTCTCGAGGGATCTGAGATTAATAGCATAGGCTCACTGAAAAGGTACTGTGATATTCACTGAGTGAATTCTATACAAAATGGCTCTGAGAACTATGGGACTTAACTGCTGCGGTCATCAGTCCCCTAGAACTTAGAACTACTTAAACCTAACTAACCTAAGGACATCACACACATCCATGCCCGAGGCAGGATTCGACCCTGCGACCGTAGCGGTCGCGCAGTTCCAGACTGCAGCGCCTAGAACCGCTTGGTCACTCTGGCCGGCGAATTCTGTACACAGATGGTTCAGATGGCTCTGAGACCTATGGGACTTAACATCTGAGGTCAACAGTCCCCTAGAACTTAGAACTACTTAAACCTAACTAACCGAAGGACATTACACACATCCATGCCCGAGGCAGGATTCGAACCTGCGACCGTTACGGTCACGCAGTTCCAGACTGAAGTGCCTAGAACCGCTCGCCCACAGCGGCCAGCTTCTATACGTAAAGAAATTTGCATGTGGATAACTTTTGCTTAACCACCGTACAAAGAAAGGTGCATCGTTCTGTGGGCTGCATTTTCAACAATCTCCCTTCATAACGTGAAGCATTGGTGGTATTATTATTAATCCAGATGGAAAGGCTTCCTTGTTATTTATTCGCATCGTTTCCTTGTGGCACACTGCTTCTATGCTGTACAGAAATTCGTCGCAGTGGTAACGTAAAGTGTTGTTTATTTGTACAAACTATCACAAACATATTGTTTCCACTTTTCTCTTTTTAGTAGCCATCTACATATTGGGTATGTAGCAATTCATTCCATGATCTAGTAGTTTTGGCTCAGAGTACACGATGAAATTTTTATCTCAATTTTGATATTACTTGAGAGGAAGGAAAAAATATTTTAATGGGCTGTTGGTTGCTGACACAGGCCAAGGAGAAAACTAACCTTCAAAGGGCTCTGTTGGCTGCGTAAAACATGAGACAGAACATTTCATTAAACGGTCGATATTGCATCGGAATCAGGATCGAGGTGACTTCTGCTGATCAGAGATAACTAAAGATATTAAAGACAGATAGGTACCAATCTAAGTTAATCTTGACTTACGATACACACTTTAAGAGCAAGAAAGCAAACACGTTTTCGTTTGGTGAATACCGGACGGCATATGTCCTTCCTTTAATGGACAATCAACAACACGAGTAAAAGTTTCTGTCGTGAGCCGACAAGGCCTGTGAGCAGAGTTATGTAGCCATGTCTGACGACCAGAAGCAGAGCTTTTAATTTTTCATGTCTTTTCACCGTCGCTGCTAGAACGGGACCTATAAAACAGTTCGACGTTTTTACGCCTACGACAGTGTCTGTCGCCATAAATAAAACTTACTCCGACTGCGTCAAATTAATCGCCTAGACTCTGCGGTTATGTTCCGCAAAGACTACGTAGAAAGGCAGCGACAGCAGCTGTTGTATTTCAAGGCAAACTTGGCTTACAGGGCTACGGCTGTTTTTGTAGGTTGGTACAGTTCCGTGTCGAACATCGGTGTTGAGAAAGCTGCGGGACGACTCAGTGCTCGCTATCGCATTATGAAACTGATTCATATTTAAGGTGCGTACGGTCTATAGGGTGTTTTCTTTTTCTATACATTGACAACATTTAGCATGTTGTGCGAGACGGTGAACTGATCATTTTTCAAGAAGTAACCCATGTATGGAAATTAATGGTTGTTGTGCTGTGGGGCGTCTAATATATATATATTTTAATTTCTTGGTTTTCGGGCCGTGTCAATTCAGCCATCTTAACAGATTAATGTCAATTATGGCGATTAGAACGTAAGGACAACACACCACTCAGTCCCCGAACAGAGGAAATTGCTGACCCGGTCGGGAATCGTACCTGGGCCCCTGCGCTTAGCAATCCGTCGCGCTGACTGCGTGTCTACCGAGGCGGAGAGGACGTCTAATTTTGAGAAAAATTCGGATGTCATGATACGTTTGCGTCCACTTTACGTTAGGAAAACACTATAAGCTCATGCATCGTGCAGTAAATTACAACTGGGATCAAAATTTTGTCCTCTAACTTCATTGCAGAGTGTACATGTGTAGTATACAGACTGACATGAAATATTGAGCCTGCCCACTAAGTATTTCAGCCGCAGTATGGGTTCATGCGACATGACGCTCATCTGATGTTACAGGAGTAGCATTCACCGTGGTCTTCTTAGTAGCAACTTAAAGGTTGGTGATTTTGGTGGCCATGGAACAGGACCCCCCACGAATATATCGATTTGGGTATGCAGTGTCCAAGTGGTGCCGCACATTTTCATTAAGTGTGCTGGAACTCCTTCATTAAACTGATGAACCCGCAGGGGCATCTCATCCAACAGGTTAGGAACAATGTCGCCGATAAAAGTGAGGTACCTCGCCTGGTTCTCATTAGATCCAGCCCCTGATCACAAATTATCTTAGCCCCTACACTCGCACTGAACCTGTATTGGTTAGTTCCAACAACTGGGGTTTTCATCTAGCCAAATACGAGTGTTGTGTAATTTTGGTACTATGTCACGAGTGAATGTGCATTCATCGATAAATAGTACCAAAGTCGGGAATTGCAGTTAAAATATGTAGTGCTGTAAGTAAGTTGCCGTCTTCAGTGGGCTAAACAGACAGAAACTGGACAGTAGCTCCCTGGAGGCGTGTGGTGTGGTTCGACTAGTCGCCACGTAACCTCTTTCCAAGTGACGCAAGGCGTCGAGTGCACCGACGGCCGAATGAAAAGTATGTGGAGTGTGTATTTCAGCAGAAGGTGGTTCTGTAATGCTTTGGGGCGTTTTTTTACCACCAATTCAGTCTACCCACAAAATGAACCGGGATGTTTATGTGTGTGAGATCTTATGGGACTTAACTGCTAAGGTCATCAGTCGCTATGGTTACACACTACTTAACCTAAATTATCTTAACGACGAATACACACACCCATGCCCGAGGGAGGACTCGAACCTCCGCCAGGACCAGCCGCACAGTCCATGACTGCAGCGCCTGAGACCGCTAGGCTAATCCCGCGCGGCCCGGGATGTTTATCTCAGCATTCTCGTTGACCAACTGTTGCCCTTTCTTCTGCATGTTCATGACGCGTATGCTGTGGACTCTGCCGTCTTCCAAGATAACAACGGCCCCATTGACAGTGCTGAACACATACATTCCTGGTTTGACGAACACTCAAGAACATTATCGTTCTTAGACTGGCCCGGTAAGTAACTCGATCTGAAGCCGACAGAAAATACCTGGGATTATTTGGGAGAGCGGTCATGAGTAGTAATCAACATACCTTCAGTATTTTAGCTCTACAGGATCTTATAATCAATGAGTGGCTTTAGCCGGATATTCTGATGACACTATAGTTACTTCCGCAATTAAAATAACACAGTGACTGTTATGAATAAAAGTTGAAATAGATGAAACGAACAGTTAATGTACCACAGCTTTTCTTAACATTGAAGACAGGTAACTGTCGAGTATTATTAACGAGTGGAACTTCATTTCATCAAGGGACCACAGCATGGCACATGTGGCATACAGACTGCATTGCGTCTTTGTTGCTAGGAAAATGTTTAAATTTGGTGATGTAGGTTTTAAAAGTGTAATCGTAGTTCAATAGTAGATGTGACACGTGGCTGGATTAAAGTTTGTGATTTTGCTGGTGTGAAAGTACAGTTAATATGAAGTAAAAATTACGACTATAACCTGTGACACAGTAGTTTGGTTGAAAAGCATCAAACCATACCTGACCTGACACTTATCATTTTTAATAAGCAAATGCAATTAATCATCAATTAAAGTCGTGTTTAAATCGAACAACTTATTGTTTATTCGAGTTACGAGTTTAATAGCTGTGATTTTTAAATGGAAAACAATGTTTTAATCTTCTTCTCTCTATTCTAATTGATTTCCTGTGCATGTAAGGGTAGATTTTTCATGTGTGTCTTGGAAAAGCTGCAGTTAGGCAGAGCAGGGAGCACGAGCATTTCCTGAGGAGCTGGGGTGCCTTGAGAAGAACTTGCCACCCGGTGGGAGTAGGGGTTGACGTAGCGGGGTGCAACAGGTATGTTGCCAGCCATTTTGTTTCGACCCAGGTGTTGATCTTGTGCCCGGAACAAACTTTTTCCATGTGCTTTAGAAAATAGGAAACAGTAAAACAGTCCGTCCGAACGCTGAAATTAGTGATCCGTGTACTCTTTCCCCCCACCAAATAAATGGGGGTTATACTGGTAGGCTCTTCTCTCAAAGTGCTTTCTGCAGAGGGCAGTGTACCTTGCCAAGTGAGTTCTCAGAAAGGAGGTGCAAACGAACCCATTTGAACAGATCGCTATGTGCCTGCCTCTCCCAAAAGCCAGTTCTGACTCTGAGGTTTTTCACCGCTCGGTGAAAGCTCGTCACGACAAACAGATGCCAGGACCCGGTGGGATGGGAGATTTCTTTTTCCACCCACAGGCATGAAAGAAATGCTTTTGGGTGTTCTTAAAAACAACAAGGGTGGGAGGCCAGGAACCAGTTACGGAATTTTTGTACTCGTGAAGACCATGGATTGGTGGAATAAAGAAGCATGACAATGATGTAGGCTTGTGAGTCCGTAATTCTTCGAACAGCGCAGGCGAAAAGCCTGCCCGTTAGGGAATGACTTTTACACAACAATAAAATAAAGATTACGCCATTAGCTAGAGCTGGGCGAACTTTTTTCATTAGTGCGTGATGTTTAGACGCAAACTCTGACTAGGAAAGGCATTAAGGATGTGATACAAACTCAGACAGACACTCTTCTCCTTCTCGTGGTGGAGAGCACTTTTTGATTTGACTTCACGGTTGAGACTCGACAACGACATTTGTGGGCCGAGAGACAAAGATGCACTTAGAATTGTCGATGCTTGTGAGGCAGCTTGTATTGGGAGATGAGTTCCGGTGACATCCATCTGCAGTCTACTGATCAACAGCCACCAATTATTGTTACAATATTTGGCAGCAGCTGCTGTTAGTGGGTTTTCAGAGCTTCAGTTAATTCACGTAGGCTCACACATCACCATAAGGACAGGCATAGTTGTATATTTAATTTCACTTATATTTCCGGTATGATCGCAAAATCACAATGGTCCACCCACAGCTATGTCATGTTGAGTTAATATGTTAGGAAGTTGGTTGATGCCGATCCCATTTCTTATCAGATAACTCTTCCACACATATCAGTGTTTCCTGTAATTGACTGTCATGTTTGAATTAAATGTTCTTTGTTGTGTTATCAAGTAAATGCCGATAGTTGGTGAACTCCTTTTATGCTGTTTCTTAATATTGAATTACAAGCCTTTTCCCCACCGCTTCACTCATGTATGTGTTCCACACGTATACTGAACACATCTATTCCTCCCATCTCTCTGTGTCCACTTCTTCCTCCCTCTGTCTGTCCATCTCAGCCTCCCACCTCTATCTGTCTATATCTTTCTCCCCATACTGCCTCTTCATCTCCTCCTCCCCCTTTCTTTGTCCTTTCCCTAGACCCCTCCCACTGAATATATCTTCCTGCCCTCTGATCATATTCCCCCTCACCCTCTCTCTTTCCAGTTCTGAATTCCCCTCTCCCTTTGAAACCTGACCACCACCCCTTTACATCTTCCACCTGCCTCATGCATCTCTCCTTCTTCCTCTAAAATCTGAAATCTTATGGGACTTAACTGCTAAGGTCACCAGTCCTGAAGCTTACACACTACTTAACCTAAATTATCCTAAGCACAAACACACACACCCATACCCGAGGGAGGACTCGAACCTTCGCCGGGATCAGCTGCACAGTCCATGACTGCAGTGCCTTAGACTACTCGGCTAATACCGCGTGGCCCTTCCTCCTCTCTCTCTGCCCATTTCCTCCTCCCTCTTGCTCTGTCCATACACTCCTCTGTCCATCTAAACTTGTCTTTGGAATGTGTATCCCTGAAACAAAATTCAATAAAGCAGGTTGATACTACTCCAAAACAATGCCTGTCATGCAGGGCTGATTTGACATCAGGGGCTTGAAAATAATTTATTTGTCCCTGATGTACTGGCCGCCATGCAAAGCAGGTGATGAAGCTGGCTGATAGGTTAATACACCAACATAACACACCTGTCCTACAGGGCAATCTATATATCAGGGCCAAGAAAACCATTTATTGCTCCCGACATGTGGGCTGCCTGGCAAAGCAGGTTGATTTGGCAGGCTCATACTGTTCACACATATCATGTCTGTTATGCAGGGAAGCTCATACGCCAGGTGCTGGAATACAGGTTTTTGCCTATACCTCCACTCCTATAGGAGATAGCACCATACAAAACCTACAGTGCTGATACTTGTGAAGCCTGCCGTTTCTGTAGAAAATTTTGTTGAAATCAACCCCAGGGTCTGGAAAGAGATCCTGGACATACACACATACATTGTGCTTTGTATACAGGGTGTCCCACCCAACTCTGCTGTCTCATATGTATCCAGAATGAAACACAATGTAAAAAACGCAGTGGGGCAGGAATACACCTATGTCAGTGGCTCTTGCAATGGGCAAGAATTAACAGTCAATAAATGTACACAAACATCTCTTTTAACACAAAGTTACGTTTTTTTAAAGTCATATGTGCGTTTTTCTTTGGAAATGAAAACTAGAGGTGCAATTAGTGACTGCAGAGTTGTTTTCACTGTTCTAAACCTCATACCTCCGGGTTCCCGGGTTCGATTCCCGGCGGGGTCAGGGATTTTCTCTGCCTCGTGATGACTGGGTGTTGTGTGATGTCCTTAGGTTAGTTAGGTTTAAGTAGTTCTACGTTCTAGGGGACTGATGACCATAGCTGTTGAGTCCCATAGTGCTCAGAGCCATTTGAACCATTTTTGAACCTCATACCTCCTGAAATACATAGACTTTAAAAAATAGCAATGGCGTCACAGTTTCTACCATAATTCACAGAGCAGAGATTGTCTTTACTACATCAGGTTTCAGACCAGTGCAGGCAATCCACATTATGCCATTGCAGCATTACTGCAGAAACTGTGGCACCGTTTCCATTATTTTAAGTCTAAGTATCCGACACTGTATGTGGTTTAGAGCAGTTGAACCAAGTCTGCCATCACTAATTGTACCTCTAGTTCTCATTTAGGTAGAAAAAAACATACATGAACCATTTAAAAAATATAACCTTGTGTTGATAGTGATGTTTCTCTACTTGTAGAGATTGTGTATTCCTACTCATTGTGTGAGCATCTGACATAGGTGCATCCCTGGACAATTATATTTTTCACATTTTGTTCCAAATTGGAAATGTTTGAGGTGTCAAAGTTAGGTGGGACACCCCTTATATAACAGATGGAAGTGTGTATGCCAAAGATTCAATATTAGAGTCACCTTTTTTTTATTAACAACGTTAATTAAAATCCACTGCATAACATTTTTGTTGAGTATCTGAATTTTTCGGGGAGCGATATGCTTCTCAGCAGCCCAACTGAAGTAAATCATTTTACCATTCCAGAAGGAAGTTTCCGCTCGATTGGTATATCACTTAATGATCATAGACGAAAAAAAGAAGAAACTGAGGAGTAAATAACATCCCCCTTTGTAATAGCCATCTCTAAAAGGAATTTGGGCTTGCTTCCTCGCTGAATTGATCCACCGTTAATGCTAGAGGAAGTTTTACATGATATTAGCATGATGTCTGCTGAGGTTGATTAATTTTTTGTCTAGTATGCTCACAATTGCACAAACTGTACTCATCTTCGGCCATCATTCACTAACTATTGCCTGGGCTTTCTGCAAGTGTTTTAGATGTAACTGTCGTTCATGGACAGCGCTGTATACGTCAGCATGACAGAGCTCAACCCTTACGCCACTGGGCGATTGGTGGTGACTGGTTTCCCTTTGAAGTGTATCAAAACGTCGTCCTCAAAGGCAACTATTAGAAGAGAGTATAGATGCCTGGCATCTATTTTTCACACCTAACATGGAGAAAACCGTAGAATAATTGATACAGTGTTCAGACTATGTGCAACATGCACAGCAAATTTTTCAGTGACACGTCTTAGATTACAGTAAATTGCAACAAGGACAGAAAATGGATTATCATGTACATACACTCTACAATTTTAGCAACTCCGGGTGGAAAGTACTGTTCCCATTTACAGCTTCCCGGTCTCAGTCTTCTCTCAATTGCTCTGAACGTCTAATGACGTAGAGTATTTCAGCCGTGAAACTTTTCAGCATACAATCGTAGAACAGCTCTCCAGTGGATGTCAGCTTAACCATATGTAAGCAGCATATCAATCATTCCTCTATGCTTGTACTGGGAGATGATGTAACGCCGTCAACAGCGTTTCTGTGAGAGAACAAAGGACTGTGGAAACCGGCTTATGTGAAGGAAGGTTATTTGGCACATTTCGTTCAACCACTTTTCAATGGTGATTAATCGGTTGCATAATTTCTTAGGCTACCAAACGTAATCTGAAGAAAATTGAACGGCACAGTTCTGACTTCGACGTCTCACAGCGCCCAAAATTATGCACTTCCGGACAAGAGTTCTCTCTTGAAAAGTTACCAATCTGCCACCCTGAACAATATACTAAGCTGTGTCGTCTCTTTCTTTTTTCTTCTTTTTACGTGCCCTTCATAACTTTTTCTATGGAAGAGAATGCGAATAGCTAACCTAAGAGCGATATTTTGCTATCCGATGAAGATTAGGAAACTTCTGTCATTATTTAGGTATTGCTCTATACGAGTGTAGACTACATTTCGGAACATCAGACCAAGACAATGACTATGGAGGAGGTAGAGGCTGGATCACTGGAATGTCCTGGAAATTGTAAAATGCAATATCTGCCCATTGTACACGTAACGTCAGATTTCGGGGAAAAATTACCAGAATATTCCTAAAATTCGACATAAGATATAAATTAATCGAAAAGTAGTGTATTTATATTTCTGAGATTGTGATCAGACTGATGGCGGAGTGCCGTGTTATCATCTCAACATTAATGATATATGCACCTATTTGCTCTTAAAAATCAAACGTATAACGTAACTGAGGCACCAGAAAAGATAACAGATCACTGAATTGAAAGAAATAAATGAAAAGTGATAACTTGAAAAAGTAATTTCAGCAATATGAAATGTATCTTAAGCACATACGCTATCGGTAGTTTCGTCAAGTATCGTTACACCTGAAACTCGACATATGAAAAATGACAGTGGAAATTGGTTAATGCAAATAATGAAAGTTAGCTACACACTCGTCAATAAGTATTGAGGAATAGTGCATTGCTGTCCTGAGTCAGATGCTAATTTATGGAGGCAGGCTCTCCTTTTATAGAGTGCTTCCGAGAGAGTGCTTGTGAACTGCAGTATTGTGTTTTCCTTGTTACGTATGGAATGGACAGAGAGTGTCAAAGTACATGCCAGCATAATGTAACACTCCAGTATGGCTGTTAAGTTAGTTTATCCTGGGTTTTAAAAATAAGTATGTAACATGTGTGTATAAATTGCTTTTGAATCAAGTTTTGTCACTTATATTCAGTAGACGGTCCAAAAACGACCCACTGAAATCTCCCCAAATACCATATGTAGCTTTCCCAGCCGGCCGCGGTGGTCTCGCGGTTCTAGGCGCTCAGTCCGGAACCGCGCGACTGCTGCGGTCGCAGGTTCGAATCCTGCCTCGGGCATGGATGTGTGTGATGTCCTTAGGTTAGTTAGGTTTAAGTACTAATTTCTAGGGGACTGATGACCACAGATGTTAAGTCCCATAGTGCTCAGAGCCATTTGAACCATTTGTAGCTTTCCGATGTCAGATAGCCACATGCTAAGTGCGCAGCACAAGCAAGCCTTTTTGACCGAATGCGACATTGGACTCGGTCTCGGTGAAATGAATGTATCATTGGGAGCCGTTTCGAGTCGTACAAGGATGCATGCATAGGCCTGATAGATAAAAGAGGATCATAAGAAACTAACTGCGGCGCCACACACAGTAATTATAACACGGAATGAGGGCCATCTTGTCCGACGGACCGTACAGCTTCGTCTTCAGGTTATTATCGTTGTCGGATTCTTACGACGGGTGTTACAAAGTTGATTTGACTTTGTCTGCTGCTGGATGGTCTTATGACTTGCATTTCTTTCTGTCCGTTTCCATTCCCCAGACAACTAAAATCAATATTCACGTCACTAGCGTGCAGAGTGTAGGATTTTTGAACTATTCTCTCTCTCTCCCTGATTCGTACTACAGTGATGGCCGCTACCATGGTGAGCATAGTACGAATGTGCTGCGCTCTAGACAGAAGTCAAATTCTGATAAATTCTGTCCAAGATAATTTTTAATGTTAAAATCACTTCATCGTGTCAAATATTGCTTCTATTTGATGAGTCCCCTATCACTGCCATGCATACAATGTCCTATGCTTAATGATTGAGTAATCTCTATTCTTCTACTCAAATCGAAAATAGTGCGTTATATCCGCAGCATAAACCTCCAGCCACTTGACTGCCAGCCGCAACATTACGACTACTGGCACCTTCACCGCCCATGGTAGCTTCACCTCCTCTGGCAGCTTCACTACTTTTGCCAATTTCACTGCCCCAAGCAACTTCACTGTCTCCAGCGGCTTCACCGTCCCCCTCAGACTCATCACCCCCAGTAGCTTCTTTACCCCTGGTAGCTTCACCATCCACAACAGCTTCACCACCTGTAGTAACTTCACTGCCCCAGGTACCTTCTCCATCTCTGCAGCTTCACCTCCTCTGGCAGCTTCACTGCCTCCAGTAGCTTCACTGTCCACAGCGGCTTCACTGCCTCTGGCAGCTTCACGGCTACTCCCAACTTCACTGACACTGCCAGATTCACTGCCATCAGAAATTTCACTGCCACCAGCAGCTTCACCATCCCCAGCAGCCTCACCACCCCTGTAGCTTCACTACCCTTGGTAGTTTCACTGTCTCCAGCGGTTTCACCTTTCCTAGTAACTTCACTGGCCCAGGAAGCTTCACCATTCCTGCAGCTTCACCACACCTGGTAGCTTCACTGCCTCTGGCAGCTTCAAAATTGCCAGCACTCTACCGCCCACAGCTGCTTCAACACCCCTGGCAACTTCACTGCTCCTGGCAGCTTCACCTCCACCGAAAACTACACCAGCATTGGCAGATTCGCTAGCTCTGATACCTTCGTGATTCCTGACAGCTTCACCACTCCTTGTAACTTCACAAGCCCCTGCTACTTTATGGTCTCTGGCAACTTCACTGCCCCTGACAACTTCACCATCCCTGCAGGTACATCATCCTTGGCATCTTCCTTCCCCATCATCTTTACTGCCACCAGAAACTTCACCGCCCCAAGCAGTTTCAGTACTCCCGGCAGCTTCATAACACATTGGCATTTAATATATGGTATCCTGTTTCGAAAATACACCGTCTTGTCACTGAAAAGCGTCATATTATATACTTACAACGCACAGTCCATGCAGGGAATGAAAAAGCGGTAAGGAATTAGAAGGTATGGAAGTTCGTTCATTATGTTAATATCGATAATTACTGTAAACAGGCAACTTGTATACACCAAAGTGACAAAAGTCATAGGATACATCGTGATGGATCTTGTTTTGCCCGGCGTAGTGCAGCAACTCTACGTGGCATGGAGCCAAAACGTCGCTAGAAGTCCCCTGCGGAAATACTGACCCATGCTGCCTCTACAGCCGTCCACAATTGTGAAGGTATTACTGATACAGAATTTTGTGCACGAACTGAGCTGTCGATCATGTTCCACAAATGTTCGATGGGATTCATGTCAGGGGATCTGGGTGGCCAAATCATTTTCTCGAACTCCCAGAAAGTCCATGAATGGCTGATAATGGTCTTCAAGCAGCCGAACATCCAGAGGACCCAGTTCATTCCACGTACCACGTGTAGGAGTATGAAACAGGAAGTGCCTATAGATGGTGCTAGCCGTCAGTATAGGGCCCTTGAGATCGTGTATGCAGCGCCATATGCTTCCTGTAACGACTGACGACGAATGTCAACACACAGTAACCCAAATTCCATACATCGGTATATGTTTCACACCTGTAAAAGTGTCGAGTTTTGTGCTGACGAACTACGATCTGCGGACAGCATTGGCTTTCTGTTATTATTCGAAAAAATTGCTACAGAATCGAATCGAATGCTTGTCGAAGCTTTCTGCGAACATGCTCTTGGGAAAACACAGTGTTTCGCGTGGTTCAGAAAATTCAAAAGTAGTGATTTTGACGCGAGAAACGACGAGCGCGCGGGAAACCACCGTAGAAGTTCGAAGACAACGAATTGTAGGCCTTATTGGATGAAAAACTCAACAGGAACTCGCGGAACAATTTAATGTGACACAGACAGCCGTTTCTCTTCGGTTGAAAGCTATGGGAAAGGTACAGAAAGTGGTAAAATGGGTTCTGCATGAACTGAATGAAAGACAGCAAGCAAATCTAAAGACCACTCGTGATATGCTGTTAGCCAGATACAAAAGAAAGTCGTTTCTCCATGAAATAGTGACAGGTGATGAAAAATGGATATATTTTGAAAATCCTAAGTGTCGTAAATCATGGGTGAATCCAGGCAAACCGTCGACATCCACTGCAAAGCCAAATCGCTTTGGAAAGAAGACAATGTTCTGTGTTTGATGAGATCAGAAGGGTATCATCAATTGTGAGCTGCTAGAACCTGGTGGAACCTTTAACACCGATCGCTGTCAACAGCAACTGATCGATTTAAATCGAGTATTACGTCAAAAACGACCGAAATATGGAAAAAGGCAACACAAAGTCATATCGCTCCATGATAACGCCCCATCACACACAGAAAAAGGGGTCAGGAAAATACTAGTGCATGTGGCTTATTCTCCAGACTTGGTCTCTTCCGGTTATCATCTATTTGCATAATTGGGACACGCTCTCGCTGAATAACGCTTCAATTGGTATGAAAATGTACGAAAATCGAACGCTGGCTGGTTCTTTTCAAAAGATGAACAGATTTTGGCGTGGCATTCATAGCCTGCCGGAGAGGTGGGAGAAATGTATAAATAGCAATGGAGATTATTTTCAATAAAATATTGTAATTATTGCAACCCAATTTCGGTTTCATACTTCTGCACCTAGTAAACACAACCCACACCATTACGGAGTCACCACCAGCTTATACAGTGCCTTGTTGACAACTTACGTCCATGGCTTCATGGAGTCTGCGCCACTCCCGGACCCTACCATCTGCTCTTACCAGCTTTAATCGGGACTCATCTGACCAGGCCACGGTTTTCCACTCGTCTAGGGTCAAACCGTTGTGGTCAACAGCCCAGGAGGGGCGCTGCGGGCTATGTCGTGCTGTTACCAGTGTCTATTAGCAGGGACAATTCCACAGCAACGCCTTTGCTCTCGGTCTTTAAGTGAAAGCCGTCGGTCACTGTGTTGCCCGTGGTGAGAGGTAATATCTGAAATACGGCATTTTCGGCACACTTTTGACACTGTGAATCAGGGAATATTGAATTCCCTAACATTTCCGAAACTGAACGTCCCATGCTTCTATTTCTAACTAATATTTCGAGTTCAAAGATGTCTTTCTATCGTCCGCCGTAATCACGTCGGAAAGTTTTTCATATGAATCACCTGGGTACACTTGACAGCTGCCGGCCGGATGTGGCCGTGCGGTTCTGGGCGCTACAGTCTGGAACCGAGCGACCGCTACGATCGCAGGTTCGAATCCTCCCTCGGGCATGGATGTGTGTGACGTCCTTAGGTTAGTTAGGTTTAATTAGTTCTACGTTCTAGGCGACTGATGACCTCAGAAGTTGAGTCGCATAGTGCTCAGAGCCATTTGAACCAAATGACAGCTCCGCCAATGCAATGCCGGTTTATACCTTGCGTACGCGACACTACCGCAATCTATATATGTCCATATCGCTATCCCACGACTTATGTCACTCAATATACTGGGTGATCAAAAAGTCAGTATAAATTTGAAAACTGAATAAATCACGGAATAATGTAGATACAGAGGTACAAATTGACACACATGCTTGGAATGACATGGAGTTTTATTAGAACTAAAAAAATACAAACGTTCAAAAAATGTCCGACAGATGGCGCTTCATCTGATCAGAATAGCAATAACTAGCACAACAAAGTAAGACAAAGCAAAGATGATGTTCTTTACAGGAAAGGCTCGATATGTCCACCATCATTCCTCAAAAATAACTGTAGTCGAGGAATAATGTTGTGAACAGCACTGCAAAGCAAGTCCGGTGTTATGGTCAGGCATTGCCGTCGGATGTTGTCTTTCAGCATCCCTAGAGATGTCGGTCGATCACGATACAATTGCGACTTCATGTAACCCCAAAGCCAATAATCGCACGCACTGAGGTCTGGGGACCTGGGAGGCCAAGCATCACGAAAGTGGCGGCTGAGCACACGATCATCACCAAACGACGTGCGCAAGAGACCTTTCACGCGTCTAGCAATACGGGGTGGAGCGCCATTCTGCATAAACATCGTACGTTCCAGCGGGTGTTTCTCAGCCAATCTGGGGATGATGCGATTCTGTAACATATCGGCGTACCTCTCACCCGTCACAGTAGCAGTTACAAAACCAGAGTCACGCATTTCCTCGAAGGAAAAATGCCCGATAACGGTAGATGTGGTAAGTCCAACCCATACCGTGACTTTCTCGTCGTGCAATGGAGTTTCCACGACAGTTCTAGGATTTTCGGTAGCCCAAATTCGGCAGTTGTGGGCGTTGACAGCCCCTCGGACCGTGAAATGAGCTTCGTCGGTCCGCAACACGTTACTCAACCAATCGTCATCTTCCGCCATCTTTTGAAACGCCCACACCGCAAATGCCCTCCGCGTCACTAAACCGCCAGGTAACAGTTCATGATGCCGATGGATTTTGTACGGATAGCATCGGACGGTACGCCTCAGTGCCAACCAAACAGTAGTGTATGGAATGCCGGTGCGACGTGCGACTGCACGAGCGCTGACTTCCCCTCGCATAGACGAACCCGCTACAGTCTCCATTTCTTCCTGAACTGTCTCAGCAGCCTTGTGCTCGGTCGGCCATTACGGGGTCTATCGTCTAAACAACTCGTGGCTTCGAACTTCGAAATCATTCTCGCCACAGCTGCATTTGTCAACTGACCTTTACCCGTTCGAATCCCCTTCCTATGGCGATAGGATCGTAACGCTGAACTAGCACATTCCCCATTCTGATAATACAGCTTCACTAAAAGCACCTTTTCAGTTAACGTCAACATGCTGCGACTGCTGGCGCATCTGATTCTCTCTCTCATTACAGCTCCTTTTATACGCGATTGTCATGCACAGTCACTGACGTTTTGCTGTCCAGCGCCATCTGTCGGACATTTTGTGAACTTTGTTTTTTTTTCCTAATAAAACCCCATGTCATTCCAAGCATGTGTGTCAATTTTTACCTCTCTATCCACATTATTCCGTGGTTTATTAAGTTTTCAAATTTAAACTGCCTTTTTGATCACCCGGTATATAAATACCGATAAGTATTGAACATAATCAACTTACATAGTTATTCAGTTAATCTTTTTCCTCCCGTTCATGATTGCACGGAAATTTTCACTGTCGTCGGGTTGAGCCTCTTGAGTTACTGCAATATGTGACGCAACAGTGTTGCTCATTTACGAAGTAGTTTGTAAAAGGCACGGCATGTGTGACGGCTATTAAATAGCGAAGCTCAGCCAGGCGGGAGTGGAGGCGGCGCTGGCCCTGCATTGCAAAGCCGACGCCTCGAACGACGCAAAAAAAGGCCTCCCTGCAAGCGTTGTCACTTCCCCAGGATGTTCCAGTTCTCTGCGACAGAGTAGGTTAACGAGAATCGTATCGACAAAAACGCGCATCAAGGCACTTGATTACCAGTAGACCGTCAGTTTACTGCAACACTGCTCATCCTTACGTACACTGAATGAGGAAACATGGGCTGCTTTTAAGTAAAAAGCACTGGGTGTACGTAGAGAGAAGAGATACTGCTACCGTTGCATCTGCATCCGCAACATACTCACTGTTTAATGCGTCTCGGAAACTTACAGGGTCGGCTGTTTCCTCTTCCTTTCATTTCCTGCGGGATTTCTTTTCGTTAGTGCTTAATGTTCCGTCAGCGGTGAATCGGAGTTTCGCTCAGTTACAATAAAGCAGTGAGTGGATTTTTCTGGTACCCCTTAACTACGTGATGCGGCGTACATTGTTCGGAAGTTAAATACAATGAAGGAATGAGAATATTTTACTGAATAGGGTTTCGGAATAGTTACAGGATAATGTAAAGCTTACTCACAACACATCTGGCAAACAGCACTGTCCAAAGCACGTTAGTTTGAAAGTTCTGAAACAGCAGTTAAAGATTTAAAAAAATGAGAACAGGGGAAAACAGACAAAGGAAGAAATAACGTCAACAATATCAAGTAGGTAATACGGAATGTGGTTACACCAAGCTGCCACAAGCTCTTGGCAGCAACGTGGCCTGTTCTGTAAAAATTAGTTTTAGAGAGTTATTGCCAGTTGCTCTCAATTCTGAGAAAAACATTATGCCGAGGTCAGAAAGCGTCACTGGTGATTCTGCCTGATAGTATCAAACATGCTCTACAAGAATGATTTCCGAGGACGTCGTAGGCCAATCTATACGATGAGTATTTTTTTATCTGCGAGAAGTTGATCCACAAAAGAAGCAAGATTCGGGAAGGTGCTCATCCTTACGTGCACTGAATGAGGAAACATGGGCTGCTTTTAAGTAAAAAGCACTGGGTGTACGTAGAGAGAAGAGATACTGCTACCGTTGCATCTGCATCCGCAACATACTCACTGTTTAATGCGTCTCGGAAACTTACAGGGTCGGCTGTTTCCTCTTCCTTTCATTTCCTGCGGGATTTCTTTTCGTTAGTGCTTAATGTTCCATGGAGGAAAAGACGGGAAACATTCAGGAGAGGTGACCGCTTCAAGTATTTAGGGAATCTTTTCAGAAACGACGTAGAAAGGATACAAGAAGAGATGCACATGCACGAGTTCCCAACTGAATGCTTTATAGTTGTGTCAGATTCATACTAAAATGAATTCTCAGCTCCAGCTTCCAAATTCTCCTATATCAGTCTACTATTAGCCCTTTATTATGATACGGACATAAAGATTCAATATCCAGGAAAAAAACATAAAAAACTATTGACATTCGTAAGGAAAGTATTAAGAAAATATAATTTTATCCATATTTTGCAGCTTCAAATGTGATTATTCAGTACACTGGAGGTATGAATTAAAAAAATCCTTCAGTCACAACTTTTCGTGTTTTATTAAATACACGATGCAAGTTTTATTTCTTCTCTTGAATGAGGTGCAATGCATATTCCTATCACGTAATTTCGTAAGACGAACGCGGAAAACATGTGCAAAGTAGTGGAAAAGATGACCACTGTAAACTTACCACATCATCCAAGAAAAGCGTTTTTAACGTTTTAGCACCAGCAGACAATCTTTTCTCCGTCGTTTTCGTACATATCACTTCATATAAGAGGCACATTTGCACACACATGTTTGTAAACACTTCACAGATGTTTTTGTACATGATGTTGTCAAAGATGAAATTATTCTTAGTGCTAAAGATATAACTATTAAACAATTGACATCTGCAGGAAATAACTTTAGAATAGGTCTTTAAAATTACAGGCCGACCTCGTCTGTTGACTGATAGAGACCGTTGACATTTGAGGAAGGTCGTTATGTGTAATAGGCAGACATCTACCCAGACATTCACACAGGAATTCCAAACTGCATCAGGATCCACTGCAAGTACTGTGACAGTTAGGCGAGAGGCGAGAAAACTTGGATTTCATGGTCGAGCGGCTGCTCATAAGCCACACATCACTCCGGTAAATGCCAAACGACGCCTCTCTTGGTGTAAGGAGCGTAAACGTTGGACGATTGAGCAGTGGAAAAACGATGTATGGAGTGACGAATTACGGTACACAATGTGGCGATCCGATGGCAGGGTATGGGTATGGCGAATGCCCGGTGAACGTCATCTACCAACGTGTGTAGCGCCAACAGTAAAATTCGGAGGCGGTTCATGGTGTTGTTGTGTTTGGTGTTGTTGCTTTGCACTATCGCAGCACAGGTCTACAATGATGTTATAAGCACCTTCTTGCTTCCCACTTTTGAAAAGCAATACTGCGATGGCATCTTTCAACACGATCGATGCAGGATGATGAGGGATGTCCTTCCTCAGACCGGATCAGGTGTGGATGGTGGAGAGGGACAGGAATGGGGCTGACCCTCAGACACCGTTACAGCAATGATTTGTGAACACGAAGGATAGCATGCATATATGATCAGTATTTACTGGCAATTTTCTTGCAAAAGAATAGGATTAGCACATCCGGTTGTAAAACTTTTATCTGGTCTGAATGGTAGGATTTGAAAGCAGTGGTTACAGAGATAGATCGTTCTAAATTTAACTTCGGTTACTATTGAAAAGAACACCAAAGTTCTAGTCATTCATCACCGTGAACCGCAGAGAGCTATCTCTCATTGTCCTTGCAAACCTGACAGACACATCTCTTAGTCACTATTGGCGACAATATCTATAACTGAACAGGCCAAAAATTATGTAATGATATGCATTTAAGCAGGAATAACTCACGGTTAATGTGTCTACACATCTATATTAATTTTAACATTTAATGCACATTTCCCACAACCTTACATTGTTCATTATAAAGTCACACAATTTTTCATTTGCAGTTCGTTGTTGGTATTTATTATGTGTGGCGGCTTCATAGACTGAAGTTCCTTTAAGTCATTACACAATAATTGATGGTGAAACTACCGCTGAATCTCACTTCATTCAGTTCACGGACTATTTGTTTTGTTGTTCTGTTTTAGGGCGCAAAGGCCGGCCGTTGTGGCTGAGCGGTTCTAGGCGCTTCAGTCTGGAACCGCGCGACCGCTATCGCAGGTTCGAATCCTGCCTCGGGCATGGATGTGTGTGATGTCCTTAGGTTAGCTACGCTTAAGTAGTTCTAAGTTCTAGGGGACTGATGACCACAGATGTTAAGTCCCATAGTACCCAGAGCCATTTTTTTTAGGGCGCAAAAACAACTAAAGTCATATGCGCCCATGTCAGAGCCCCTAGAGCACGAAGGCGAAGAAGGAGTTAATAACGACTACACGTTAAACCCAATCGACGGAAGCAAAGACAGCTAAAAACAGGGAATTTCTCTTGGAGAAAGGGCCATAAACTACACCATAAAGAAAAAGGTGGTCCTGAAATGCACATTAAACGTCCTTCGCCATATTGCTACGACAGATAAAAAGTAAAACGCTGTCGACAGCCCGCGCGTCGTTCGCTAAAACGGCCGGTAACTCAGACGGCAAACATACATTAGAACGTAAGTGGTTAAAAAATTGGCATTCCGCCAGGAAATGACGAACCGTCAAAGTTTGGTGACAATGAGCACAAAGCGGTGGGGGATCACCACTTAGCAAATGGCGATGGCTAAAACGACAGTGTCAAGTATGCAACCTAGCTAAAACGATCTCCTTGCGGCGAGAGGGCCGAGAGGAGGTCGACCAAGCCTCTGGGAGAGGTTTGAGTCCCCGGAGCTTGTTCCCATGAAGGGAAGACCGGTGGTTATGCCAATTGACACCACCTGCTGACAGACAGCAACACAGAGATCATCAGAGGGAATGGAACACCTTGCAGGCCTAGGTACGAGGACTACAGCTTCGGCAGCGGCATGAGCAACCTCGTTTCCCATCAGACCGACGTGTCCATGGACCCACATAAACATCACAGTGGCTCCATTAAGAGTGAGCAAGTGAAAGGTTTTCTGGATCCATTGCACTAAGGCATGGATGGTGTACAGCACACAGAGGCTCAGAAGGGCACTGAGAGAGTCGCAGCAGATGACACAATTGCAAAGCCTGTGTCATTGGATGCACTGCGTGGCCTGATATTGGGGGAAGAGCTCCACTGTAAATACTGAGCAGTGTTCTGGAAGCCAATACCAAAAATCGTCAGTGCCAATGACGAAGGTACACCCAACACCACGGTAGTCCGAGAGCCATTAGTGTACACAAAGGTACTATGGCAAAGTTCCACACGAAGGTCGAGAAACTTATGACGATAGAGCGAGTCTGGAGTAGTGTCTTTCGGAAGCGAATGAAGTCCAAGGTAAGCATGGGCCGTCACACGGAGCCAAGGTGGTGAAGGGTTCACATTCATTGGGAAAGTGGCAGGTAGGGTGAACTTAAGCTGCCGGAGCAATAGCTGAAAGCAAACTCCAGGGTGGAACAGAGAAGAGGGACAAGCCCCATACTGACGGTCAAGCGAGTCATGAGAAGAGGGACGCGCCCCATAAGGGTATCATCGACGAAGGAGGTATAGGATGGGTGGCAAGGTATGGCAGACAAACGGCACATGTATCTGCTGAGAAGAACATCACATCGGTATGACAGCAGTCGTTTGGCAGCTTCTGCATAGAGACTCAACTGGACTAGTGTAAAATGTGCTGGTAGCCAAATGGATGCCACAATGGTGGAGTGTATTGAGACAGTGCAAGATGGTCAGACGCGCAGATGCATGAACGAAACACCAGTAGTCTAGTTTCGAGCAGACGAGGGGCAGTATGAGTGGACGAGGGTGGGCTGAGGACGTTAAGGGACCGTGTACAACGGGCAGCCAGGTAAGACACATGGGAGGACCAAGAAAATTTCCTATCAAGCGTGAGCCCCAGAATTTAAGTTTCAATGAATGGAAGAGCAACAGGCCCAAGATATAAATATGGTGGAAGAAATCCATTGTGCCACCAGAAATTAATACAAAGTGTTTTTTCTGTGGAAAGCAAAAGCCATTGTCAATGCTCCACGAGTAAAGATGATGGCTCTGAGCACTATGGGACTTAACAGCTATGGTCATCAGTCAACCTAGAACGTAGAACTACTTAAAGCTAACTAACCTAAGGACATCACACAACACCCAGTCATCACGAGGCAGAGAAAATCCTTGACCCCGCCGGGAATCGAACCCGGGAACCCGGGCGCGGGAAGCGAGAACGCTACCGCACGACCACGAGCTGCGGACAGTAAAGATGATCAAGACAAGGCTGAAGATGCCGCTCAAGGAGGCAAGTCCATGGCGAAGTGCAACAGGTGCCAAAATTGTCAACGAAAAGGGAGGCGGAGATGCTCGGCGGGAGGCAGGCCACAATAGAGGTAATTGTGATAGCAAAGAGGACGACACTCAAGATAAAGGTGTCCACCGAGGTAGAACCCACATATCTTTGAAAACTCTGTCATTTAAAAATTCCTGAAGGATACAGGGCAGGGAACCTCAGAAGCCCCACGTAGGGGCTAGTTGGTTCACCAACATCAATTACATCATGATCGATACTTACAAGCATGGTATAAACTCCAAGAAACAACATACACTTCCAGTGTAGAACACAGACTAATAATACTAGAACTCACTGCCAATACCGGCTGATTATACACTCCTGGAAATGGAAAAAAGAACACATTGACACCGGTGTGTCAGACCCACCATACTTGCTCCGGACACTGCGAGAGGGCTGTACAAGCAATGATCACACGCACGGCACAGCGGACACACCAGGAACCGCGGTGTTGGCCGTCGAATGGCGCTAGCTGCGCAGCATTTGTGCACCGCCGCCGTCAGTGTCAGCCAGTTTGCCGTGGCATACGGAGCACCATCGCAGTCTTTAACACTGGTAGCATGCCGCGTCAGCGTGGACGTGAACCGTATGTGCAGTTGACGGACTTTGAGCGAGGGCGTATAGTGGGCATGCGGGAGGTCGGGTGGACGTACCGCCGAATTGCTCAACACGTGGGGCGTGAGGTCTCCACAGTACATCGATGTTGTCGCCAGTGGTCGGCGGAAGGTGCACGTGCCCGTCGACCTGGGACCGGACCGCAGCGACGCACGGATGCACGCCAAGACCGTAGGATCCTACGCAGTGCCGTAGGGGACCGCACCGCCACTTCCCAGCAAATTAGGGACACTGTTGCTCCTGGGGTATCGGCGAGGACCATTCGCAACCGTCTCCATGAAGCTGGGCTGCGGTCCCGCACACCGTTAGGCCGTCTTCCGCTCACGCCCCAACATCGTGCAGCCCGCCTCCAGTGGTGTCGCGACAGGCGTGAATGGAGGGACGAATGGAGACGTGTCGTCTTCAGCGATGAGAGTCGCTTCTGCCTTGGTGCCAATGATGGTCGTATGCGTGTTTGGCGCCATGCAGGTGAGCGCCACAATCAGGACTGCATACGACCGAGGCACACAGGGCCAACACCCGGCATCATGGTGTGGGGAGCGATCTCCTACACTGGCCGTACACCACTGGTGATCGTCGAGGGGACACTGAATAGTGCACGGTACATCCAAACCGTCATCGAACCCATCGTTCTACCATTCCTAGACCGGCAAGGGAACTTGCTGTTCCAACAGGACAATGCACGTCCGCATGTATCCCGTGCCACCCAACGTGCTATAGAAGGTGGAAGTCAACTACCCTGGCCAGCAAGATCTCCGGATCTGTCCCCCATTGAGCATGTTTGGGACTGGATGAAGCGTCGTCTCACGCGGTCTGCACGCCCAGCACGAACGCAGGTCCAACTGAGGCGCCAGGTGGAAATGGCATGGCAAGCCGTTCCACAGGACTACATCCAGCAGCTCTACGATCGTCTCCATGGGAGAATAGCAGCCTGCATTGCTGCGAAAGGTGGATATACACTGTACTAGTGCCGACATTATGCATGCTCTGTTGCCTGTGTCTATGTGCCTGTGGTTCTGTCAGTGTGATGTATCTGACCCCAGGAATGTGTCAATAAAGTTTCCCCTTCCTGGGACAATGAATTCACGGTGTTCTTATTTCAATTTCCAGGAGTGTAGCTTCCAGTAGACATGTGAAAACAAATCTATTTCCCTGTAAAACTCTCCAATGGGGAGTATACTAAATGGTTTCATCAGCTGCATATTTAAATTCTCAGCTGATGTGGGATATTATGTGGATTAGTCTCAGCTGAGAAGCAACAATTTAATACAAATCAAGACCACTGTTGTATATAAAAAATCTAAATACTATGGATCTTCTAATCATTCATATTAGATACAAATTGTAAATTCATTATAAGTATGAAACATTTCTATATATATCTTACTAGAGATTAGGGTATCATTACTATTTCAACAGATCAGCACACAGTCATGAATCAATTGATTATACACTATATGTAAGAAAAAATTAATAGTGTATTATAAGAAAAGGTTACAAAAGACATCTTTAGAATGGACATCATGTTCATTAAGGCCACAGATAATCAATGCTGTGAAAGCTCAGGGGAAAGATTATCTTATATCTAGCATTCATATTATTTTTTCACCTTCAACTGTAATAATTTATAAACTTATGATAAAATCGCATATATGCACATTTACATTAGGATCAGAAATCTTATCTCTTGCAGTCAGATTTTTCCATTCCTCCTGCCAATCCTCCTGAAGATCAGCACTGTTCAAAATACATTCAGTGCAGAAAGAAACACAATTATCTGCTCAATACTTCCTGATATCTTGGTGAGGACACAGCCCTTTCACTCTATGTGCTCCAGGGTACCCTAGATGATACAGCCCCGGATGTGGTATTCATAGTATTTCAAAGGGACCGACGTACAGCAACGTTTATGTATTAATGAAGATTGTGCACAATACCATCTTCTCTCCAATTTGGAAATTCTCTATTCCTTTCCTAGCCTTGTCATATTTACTGTTCCTTCTTCTTGCCTTTTCCGCCGTATTTGCGAACGCTGTTCACACTTTATCCTCCTATTGTATTTTTTTCAGTTGGGATAATGGCTTGTCATTGCTTCCAGGGGATCAGATAGAAGCTATGGCAGTACGTACAATGAGAGAATACTTCTAAGTTGTAGGCAAATCCATGTACAATAACAGGTGTCTCCTCAAACATTCAAAAATAATTGTTAAGGAATTCAGACACTTGTCTCCTTTGTTCTGGTGTAAGATGTTCCAATTCCATTGACTTATGCTGCACTTACTTGGATAGTCCGAGTAATTTTACTTTGTCTACTTGGGACAAGTAGGCCTGCCACTTCTCCCTTATTAATAATTGTATTCCTGCCCCTCAGCAGTATTGATCGTGGTTACCTTCTTCCCTTATCAAGTCTACATGAGCTACGGCTCCATCAATGCATAAACTGACTTTGCCCAAAGCCAAGGCTATTAGCATGTGCTTCTCTCAGATCATTTCAACTCCTAGAATTCGTTCTACCATTAATTTATACACAATGAGGAATGCACATTTTATCACTGCAGTTCCTGTCTTCAACTCTAACATAGTCTGTATACGATATTATGAAAAGGGAAGTTGCTACCCACGACATAGCGGAGATGCTGAGTTGCAGATATGCACAACGAAAAGACTAACAAATATGGTGAGTAGCGACTTTCCTTTTTATAATATTGTTACATACCATCCTGGATTTTCCATTGTTTGATAGTCTGTATATGGATATTCTGGCAATTGCGCCTTCGATCTTGTCATTCTGAACAGGAAATATAGTCTTCTGTGATAAATAAATTCCTGGATTTAGCTTTAGCCAACACACACTTGTCGAGTACGAACTTTATTGGAATGTCGTCTACCATAGTGTAGATAGCTTAAATTGGTACTGAAGGCTAACTTTTTGTAGATGGATGCACATCTGCAGTGAGTTCTTCGATCATATCCTTTCCATAGTTATGCATAAGGAACTGAAATTCTCGCACATAGCCGCTATTCAATTCGTCGGCCGTCCTCCAGAGCACAATTAAGTTGTGTTCAGTTAACTGACACTGTCCACCTGAATGGGTGACATTATTTACTAGTTCTGAAATTGTCGGCATCTGTCCCCTCCAGTCATGATGAGTTGATAGCTGTGGATTGTCAAATTTTGATTTCATTGTGCTTGATTACAGTTCAAGTTATAATTAGGATTTTACCTACGCTCATATCTAATCTACCTTGCTTGTTTTTATTCTGGTTTAATCTGTTCCCGTTGCCTTTGGATGGAGTACTGTTCATTGTCATGATTTTTATTAATTGCCGGCCGCGGTGGTCTAGCGGTTCTAGGCGCTCAGTCCGGAACCACGTGACTACTACGGTCGCAGGTTCGAATCCTGCCTCGGGCATGGATGTGTGTGATGTCCTTAGGTTAGTTAGGTTTAAGTAGTTCTAAGTTCTAGGGGACTGATGACCACAGATGTTAAGTCCCATAGTGCTCAGAGCCATTTGAACCATTTTTATTATTAATTGTGTAACCATTGTACTGGTACGCAGCTTACACATAAAAATTGCGTGGTTTGTTCTCGATCACAAATCTTCTTGGAGTGGGTTGATAGAGTCAAGGATGCACATGAATACCTCTAAATTATCTTCCAAAGTGTGTATAAGTTTTACTCAGATGTTGACTGGTAACTTCTCTTACACATTTTGCCAGATATTCGTACCAGGCATGGGTTCACCCGAATATTTGTCTTTATTGAGGTATTTCTCAAAACATCTTCTCAACTTTGCTGACCTAAATGAGACGTATTCTGTATTGAAAACTTCCTCTTTAATACAGTTCTGAATACCTTTAGATCAATATTTGGTGAGGAAGTGCTTCTCGAAATGTTCATATGTTTGACATACATCCATCATATTAGTTTCCCAAAGGGCTCCGACCAATTGGATATATCCTGAGACATAGCTGATTTTCTGCTGCTCAGTCCATGACCTGGATAGTACCTGAGTAGTACACTCCTAAATCCTCTAATAAATATCATTGGGTTAACTTTCTTTTTGTCTGGTGATAAAGACTGGAACTGTTGATGCTTTAATAATGTTTCCTCCATCAACATGTTCGCTCCACATTCGATGGTGAAACATTTGTATGTGAAATATCAAAACCATAGCCATGATTGTTGTTACAGGCGTAAGAACTGTCACAGGCTGATTCGAGCCCGAAGGTCTGTTGCCTCTGTTCCTCTTGAATCTTAGTACAGCATTATTTAATAGTCCCCAAACCTCTTCTGGACCTTTAGAGCAAGGCTCCATATATTGCATAACCTCAGTTTTCCACTGCAAAAAGTCAGGGCCTATCTCTTTATGTACACCCTGCAAATCTTGTTTCAGTTGGTCCGTAACTGGTAAGCTGACAACTGAAAGATGTTCAACAGACTCCATGACACTCTTGTTGATGCAATGAATTACTTGCTGTTCCCTGTGTTCAGACCAGTTGTCTAGATGAATTGAGAATTTTTCCTGCCATTCATGAAACTTTTTTTCTATAGGCTTATTGCAACCCGCGGATAACTCATTTACTGTTTCTGCCAATTGACATACAGTTGTTTCAACTTCGTGAAGAAATTTTGACAATTCCTGGGGAAATTTTTCTTGTTCTCTCCAATGTTGAGGTATCTCTTTAGAAATTTCAAATTGTTGCTGTCTGGTATTATCCACTTCAGCCCGCACATTTTCAAAATCTTACTTTGTTGGAAGGTCCTCTACCTATAACAATATCTCTTATTGCTGAGTAAACAACTCCGATTGCTGAGTAGACAACGCCAGTTGCTGAGTAGCTACATTGCTAACTGTCGTTGACAAAAGTCGTAACTGATTCAACATTTCTACCATGCAATCTACAACAATTTTATTTGATTCTGCAGGCTGTTCTACTTCATGTACCTGAATAACAGACTGAACATTAGATTTCTGTTCATACTGCAGTTTGAAATATGATCTAATCTTGACTGTAATAAAAATCACCATCTCAAAGGAAGTGCTGTTACTGGGAACGTTGTTGTTGTTGTTGTTGTTGTTGTTGTGGTCTTCAGTCTGAAGCCTGGTCTGGTGGAGCTCTCCATGGTACTCTATCCTATGCAAACCTCTTCGCTCCAAATAAGGGTCGCAACTTACATCTTCAACTCTTGGTCTTCCTCTACAACTTTTACACCCCACACACTTCCCTCTAGTACTAAAATGGGTATCTCTTGATGTTTCAGAATGTCCTTTCAGCCGATTCCTTCTTCTAGTCAGGACAATTCTTTTTTCTCCACAATTCTGTTCAGTACTTCTTCATTAGTTGCATGATCTACCCATCTAATCTTCAGCATTCCTGGAAGCATCAAATTTCAAAAGCTTCCGTTCTCTTCTCACCTAAACTATTTATTGTCCAAGTTTTACATCCATATATGTCTACACTCCATACAAATCGTTTCAGAAAAGACTTTCTAACAATTAAATCTATATTCACTGTTAACAAATTTCTCTTCTTCAGAAACGCTTTCCTTGCCATTGCAAGTCTACATTTTATATCCCCTCTCTACTTCGACCATCATCAGTTATTTTGCTCCCCAAATAGCAAAACTGATTTACTACTTTAAGTGTCTCATTTCCTAATCTAATTCCCTCAGCATCACCCGAGTTAACTCGACTAAATCCATTATCCTCGTTTTGCTTTTGTTGATGTTCATCTTATATCCTCCTTTCAAGACACTGTCCATTCAGTTCAACTGCTCTTCCAAGTCCTTTGCTGTCTCTTACAGGATTAAAATGTCATCGGCAAAAATCAAAGTTTTAAAGAACTTCCAGCGCGCTGGAGTAATTTCAGTGCGGCAACCTGTGTTAATCAATACAGCCTAAAACAGCTATAGCTGCAGATTTCACTTTTATTTACTTGATCACTAGTTTCGGATAGGGATCTATTTAAAAGTAATCCCGAGAGTCAAAACTTTTTTTTTAAATTGTAAGAACTATGTCAAGATAACAAACATATACGTATAACAAACTGTATTTTACCCCTACTACCTTCAGGATTTGAAAGAGAGTATTCCAGTCTTACTGTCAAAAGCTTTCTGTAAGTCTACAAATGTTATAAACGTAAGTTTGCGTTTCCTTAACCTAGCTTCTAAAATAAGTCATAGGGTTAGTATTGCCTCACGTGTTCCTGAATTTCTCGGACTCCAAACTGATCTTCCCAGAGGTCGGCTTCTACCAGTTTTTCCATTCTTCTGTAACGAATTCGTGTTAGTATTTTGCGACACTGACTTATCAGACTGATGGTTCAGTAATATTGACACCTGTCAGCACCTGCTTTCTTTCGGACTGGTTTGATAAAGTCTGAAGGTATTTCTCCTGTCTCATATATCTTGCACACCTTATTCGAAAGTTTTATCATGGCTGGCTTTCCCAACGCTATCAGTAGTTCAGCCAAAATCTCGTCTGCTCCCGGGCCTTGTTTCAACTGAGGTCTTTCGGTGCTCTGTCAAATTCTTCTCGCAGTATCGTACCTCTGGTTTCATATAGGTCCTCTTCCTTTTTTACAATATTGGTATTAACTTCATCTCCCTTGTATAGATCCTCTATATACTTCTTCCATCTTCCAGCATTCCCTTCTTTGCTCAGGACCTGTTTTCCGCCTGAGCGCTTGATCTTCATACAGCTGCCTCTCTTTTCTCCAAAGACCTCTTTAATTTTTCTGTAGACGGTATCTACCTTTCCCCACATTTGTCCTCTAGTCATTCCTGCTTAGCCGCTTTGCACATCCTGTCAATCTCATTTTTTAGACGTTTGTATTCCCTTACACCTGGATCATTTGGTGCTTTTTGTGTTTTCTCCTTTTGGCAATTAAATTCATTATCTCCATTGCCTTTTTACTTATTTGATCTTCTGCTGTCTTCACTACTTCATCTTTCAAAGTTACCCATCCGTCTTCCACTGCATTCCTTTCTCATGTTCTAGTAAATCGTTGCCTAATGTTCTCTCTGAAACTATCAATAACCTCTGGTTTTTTCAACTTATACAGATGTCATCTCTTTAATTTCCTACCTTTTTGCAATTTATTTAGTTGTAATCTACATTTCATAACCAATAAATTGTGGTCAGAGTCCACGCCTGCCCCTGGAAGTATACACCTTAAAATCTTGGTCCGAAATCTCTGTCTTACCATTAAATAGTCAATATGAAACCTTTCGATGACCCCAGCTCTCTTGCACGTATACAACCTCCTCTCATGATTCTAAAACAAGTGTTAGCGGTGATGAAATTATGGTTTGCGCAAAATCCTACCAGGCTGCTTCCGCTTTCATTCTTTTTCATATTCACCTACAATTTTTCTTTTTCTTCCTTTTCCTACTATCGAATTCCAGTCCCTTATCACAATTAAATTTTCGTGTCCCTTAACCATTTGAATAATTCCTTTTATCTCATCTTATATTTCTTCAATCCCTTCATCATCTGCGTAGCTAGTTGTCGCATAAACTTGTACTACTGTGGTGACTTGTCTGTTTGATTGTGCAACTCACAGTAACTGTTTACGGCCCCATGTCTCTTGGCTACGATAGTGTGTTCACTATGCTGTTCACAGTGGCTCGCCTGCATTTCTATTTTCTTATACGGTATTAAACCTATGCCTACTTTATCCCTGTTTGATTTTGTATTTATAATCCGGTTCTGTTCCTGTTCCTCTGTTCCTCCTTGCACCTAACTTCACTAATTCCTACTATATTTTACTTCAGCGTATCCGTCTCCCTACTGGAAATTGAGTCGTGTATGGCTCGGGTTCATGCCGTTTGTTCTTTGGAATTTTGTCACATCGAGTAGCGTCTTGTTTCTTCCTTATTTACTGGCGTAACAAAGGAAGTCTCCACAGCATGTGGCCAGGCCCGGACCGCTGGCGGCGTGCATGCGCTGTTGGATTATGAGGCGCTAGCTGCGAGAGCGACTAAGTTCGTTGCCCACCGAACCTGGACGCTGAAGTTGAGTGATCAGTTAACTTGTTATGAAACCTCAACTATTCTGACATCTCTTTGTTCATTTGCGGGTTGTTGCTCCCTGGGCCGTTCGGGCAGCAGCAACATATAATGTGTTGGAGTTGGCAAAATCTTGCAGCCGTCTTCCTATATTGTGATTAATTATTAAATTGAGTGTTACTTGCCAGTGAAGTACACCAGCGATATTTTCTGCTCTGTGGCCGTTAACGTCCCAGTTACCTGCCCTGGTCGTTAGCGTAATATTCTGGCAGTGTGCCTTTCCTCGTCTTGTTGATGCTGCCTGGCACGGCGTGTAGTTCGACAGCCTTTTAAGTGGTTTGGTTCATATTTTGCTTAGAGTGGTTATTGTTCCCTTGGCTGTTTTTAGAAGCCAATTTCTGAAGACGTAGTGCTGTTCGTATCCTCGTCCTTGGCCGATATTATCCATCATTGTGCCATTGATCGGACAGAAGGGAACTGGTAAAATGGTTGGTCGGTCCTTGGGCTGTCCCTAGTTTGGGTTGCGATCCGATTATTTAACTTCAACTCTTGGCTGCCTGCCTCACCTCACCTTACATTTGAGCTACCTTCTCAGGTCGACCCTTGGAACACTTCTGAGCACCACTTGTTCTGTTTGTTTTAGATTGTGATTTTCATTTTAGATTGAAATATTGTGTGAGGCCTTAGGCCGTGGAGTAATTCAGTTCTTTTTAAATTTTACATAAAGGCCTTCAGCTGTGTTAAATTAAAATTTTGAAGATGATGTTATTTTTAAAAAAATTTGGTCTTAAAATTTGTTCTATCTGAAACAGTTTGTAATCCAGGCACTAAGCTGTTAGTTGTTCGATGTGTTATGTGTGGCCTTCAGCCAAGGATTTACGTGAACCCCTTTTAATAAGCCCTTCAGCTGTGTGTATTCTTTAAAGAAAAATTTGTTATAAGAAGGATTGGGTTTATTTTAAAATGTTAGTCTGACTTGTTGTTCAGGCCTTCAGCCGTTGTTTCAAATTTGTTTGTGGTCTTCATCCATGCAATAAGTTAATATTTTCTTAATTAGGCTTTCGATCGTTCTGTTTTTAGTTTAAAAAGAAATTTCTTGGTTAGGGAAATTGCTTATTAATGTGTTTTAATTATAGTTGTCCTTCAGACGTGTAGTGTAGGCCTTTAGCCACTAGTTGTTTTCAATTGCATGTTTTTTTTTAAATTACCTTCTATTTATAATTGCTTTTGATTTCTAAGCCAGGCCTTCAGCCGTTCTTGTTTTTGGTGTGGTTTTGGGCCTTCAGCCCAGAAAGCATCTCAAGTTTTCTTAAACTAGGCCTTCAGCCGTATTGTCTAATTGTGATCTTTTAAAGCAATGTGTAAATAAGTGGTTCTTAGAAAAATAAAGTTGTCTGTTTGATTCTGCAACTCACAGTAACTGTTTACGGCCACATCCACAATCGTAACCTTATCCTGTGCGCTCTCTGAGTACCTACCAACCAGGTCTCAGGAATGCACTCACATAATACTAACGCAATTATTAAAATCGTTATATTCACAATAAAAAACTTGAAAGAATTACTAGTTCACTTACAAATTACTTTGAAGTCTCTAGCTACAAGATAGGGAAACTCAAAGTCTAATTAGTTTCTACTTTTACTGAAGATTATTTACAAAAGGTAACGTGGTACAGGCTAGTGAGCCCTAATATCGTATCCTGTGCTTGACTGAATACAGTTATAACCAGGAACAACACAATAAATATACTACCGTTCAACGGTTTATTGACACAACACTGATACAAAATAATTTTGTTACCAAGCGCCAAGTTGTAGATGAACATTTTATGGAAAATTATACAAATCGATGGCGGCTATACCAATATACAGGAAGTGCGAGTGAAATGCAGAACTTCGGTGTAAATCACAAACCCGTTGACTTACTAAGTCTACTGAACGTTGAAGCCCAAGTTCCAGTATAGCATTCGGATTCTAAGCCCAGAGCTCAGCCAAATCAACATCGAACAGCAGGTCCACCACAGCGTAGCACTTCCTAGTTGTGGACTAGAACACAGCACGATGACAATTGGCTTCTAGACGTCAGTAGCGGCGTTAAATAAGGCTCCACAGTTAACGGAGCCGGAGGCTGGGGTCACTGTATATTTTGAGCGGCCAATAGCTGTGGTTTGAAGTGCGCGTGCGCGAAGGCGGCCTGCGATGCTAGCGGAGGGCCGTGCACGGAGACCTGTGGCCAACATTGCGTTTCTCGGCCGTGTGTATAGCGCGCCTCTGCTCGGTGCGGAGACTAATAGTGGTGGATACCACATCCCTTCTCCCTTGGTGAAGCGAGGAAGCATCTGCTACGAATGAACGCCACATCCATGAAGTCCTCCTCCGAGTTCTTAGCGGTGTTATTGACTCGGAGCACACGAACATAAAGACGAAAACGCCCCGGCCAGGGGCGAAGGTTGTCGGCGTTGACCTCGGCAGCGGAGCAAGTGGAGCAGTAGGGGCCAGCGTCATGTCTTCATCTTCGTCCAGAATTACTCGTAGTTGGTGACTGTTCGAGATCTCATTGTCCAGGAAGGGCAGCATCTGGGGTTGGACGTTGTCTGGGGTACGTTTCTCTTGTTGGGGTGTAGGCAAAAGGCCTGTAAAGTCTGGTGTTACACTGGCTGCGTGGCTTGGGGTAGTATGGGAGCTAGATGACTGGTAACGGTGGTGTGGAGAGGGGAGTAGAAAAAGCTGTTGGGAAACTAGGCGAGGACGAAGTTGAGTGGCATGTTGCAGCACCTCCCGGTCAGGAAGCTACACCCAGAAAACCCTCTGGCACCGGTTCTGGACGATTGTTCCCGGAATCCAAGTTGGTTTCTGGACAAATCCTTTCGCCCATACCAAGCTCCCATGGCGGAATTTGGGAGTAGGACATGGTGGTGTTGGCTGTGGCGTCGGCATGAGCAAGCTGATGAGGATCCAGGGCTGCCATCTGTGGAGAAGTTCCGCAGGATTTTTGTCTTCATTGGGTGTGGACCTGTAACAGCTAAAAAAAAAAAAAATTCTAGTGATGCATCGGTGGAGTGATCCTGGAGTATTTCTTCATCTGAGTTTTGAAAGTGCGGATCATCTTCTAGAGTTCTTCATTAGACTGTGGATGGAAGGGGGGCGTTGGAATATGGTGAATGTCATGCTGGGCACAAAAGCCACAAGAGTCCTCACTATGGAATTGTGAACCGTTCTCAGTTACGAGAACTTCCGGCAGACCTATCGCAAAAATTTTTTCTAAGGCTCTGATGGTGTTGGTGGTTGATGTGGCACTGCAGCGGACAGTGTACAGAAACGGGGACTAAGCATCAACCACTATCAAGAACATATCGTTAAACAGTGGCCCAGCAAAATCATTGTGTATCCGATCCCAAGGGTGGGCACATGGTGGCCAAGATGAAACTGAATGTCGTGGGGCTGCCTGCTGACTTTGGCAGGTAGATATGTTTGGATGAGTCGTTCAATCTGTTGGTTCATGCTAGGCCAGTAAGTGAACCTGCGAGTCAGCAGCTTAGTTTGGGATACCCCCAGTGACCTTGGTGCAATAGTTGCACGACGTGCTGACGTATAGAATGAGGAAAGACTACTCATGGGTGTCCATCGTCAGAAACGAGTAGAATAGCTCCATCCATCAACATTAGCTAATGGCGAGCATTAAAGATCTGACGGAATGCCACGGAAGCCTATGGAGGTTGTCGTTCAGGCCATTCATGAAGTTTGTGACTCCGGACTTCTTGGAGAACTTCGTCGTTACCGGTTGCGTCTGAGACCTGGGAGCTGGTAGTGGGAAAAGAATCTACAGCGGCTTCTACTTCTTCATCGATGTGAGAACACAGAATTTCTTCTTTGTCGAACCCTGTATCGGATCCCCATGGAAGGCGCGAGAGTGCATGAGTTGGAATGCCGGGTCGTGTTGTGGAAGTGAATCTATTACTGGTAACGCGCCAAAAATAAAGCCCAGGGCTGGAGGCGGTGAGCAGTCCTGTCTGGAATCTTTGCTGCTGGATTGAATAAGGAGATCAGCAAAAAAATGGTTCAAAGGGCTCTGAGCACTATGGGACTTAACATCTTAGGTCATCAGTCCCCTAGAACTTAGAACTACTTAAACCTAACTAACCTAAGGACATCACACACATCCATGCCCGAGGCAGGATTCGAACCTGCGACCGTAGCAGTCCCGCGGTTCCGGACTGCAGCGCCTGAACCGGACGGCCACCGCGGCCGGCAAGGAGATCAGCAGTTTATGGTCTGCGACGAGGTGAAACTTTGTCCCATAACGAAAACTTGGAATTTCTTTAATGCGAAGATGATGGCCAGCGCTTCTTTTTCTACACTCCTGGAAATGGAAAAAAGAACACATTGACACCGGTGTGTCAGACCCACCATACTTGCTCCGGACGCTGCGAGAGGGCTGTACAAGCAATGATCACACGCACGGCACAGCGGACACACCAGGAACCGCGGTGTTGGCCGTCGAATGGCGCTAGCTGCGCAGCATTTGTGCACCGCCGCCGTCAGTGTCAGCCAGTTTGCCGTGGCATACGGACCTCCATCGCAGTCTTTAACACTGGTAGCATGCCGCGACAGCGTGGACGTGAACCGTATGTGCAGTTGACGGACTTTGAGCGAGGGCGTATAGTGGGCATGCGGGAGGCCGGGTGGACGTACCGCCGAATTGCTCAACACGTGGGGCGTGAGGTCTCCACAGTACATCGATGTTGTCGCCAGTGGTCGGCGGAAGGTGCACGTGCCCGTCGACCTGGGACCGGACCGCAGCGACGCACGGATGCACGCCAAGACCGTAGGATCCTACGCAGTGCCGTAGGGGACCGCACCGCCACTTCCCAGCAAATTAGGGACACTGTTGCTCCTGGGGTATCGGCGAGGACCATTCGCAACCGTCTCCATGAAGCTGGGCTACGGTCCCGTACACCATTAGGCCGTCTTCCGCTCACGCCCCAACATCGTGCAGCCCGCCTCCAGTGGTGTCGCGACAGGCGTGAATGGAGGGACGAATGGAGACGTGTCGTCTTCAGCGATGAGAGTCGCTTCTGGCTTGGTGCCAATGATAGTCGTATGCGTGTTTGGCGCCGTGCAGGTGAGCGCCACAATCAGGACTGCATACGACCGAGGCACACAGGGCCAACACCCGGCATCATGGTGTGGGGAGCGATCTCCTACACTGGCCGTACACCACTGGTGATCGTCGAGGGGACACTGAATAGTGCACGGTACATCCAAACCGTCATCGAACCCATCGTTCTACCATTCCTAGACCGGCAAGGGAACCTGCTGTTCCAACAGGACAATGCACGTCCGCATGTATCCCGTGCCACCCAACGTGCTCTAGAAGGTGTAAGTCAACTACCCTGGCCAGCAAGATCTCCGGATCTGTCCCCCATTGAGCATGTTTGGGACTGGATGAAGCGTCGTCTCACGCGGTCTGCACGTCCAGCACGAACGCTGGTCCAACTGAGGCGCCAGGTGGAAATGGCATGGCAAGCCGTTCCATAGGACTACATCCAGCATCTCTACGATCGTCTCCATGGGAGAATAGCAGCCTGCATTGCTGCGAAAGGTGGATATACACTGTACTAGTGCCGACATTGTGCATGCTCTGTTGCCTGTGTCTATGTGCCTGTGGTTCTGTCAGTGTGATCATGTGATGTATCTGACCCCAGGAATGTGTCAACAAAGTTTCCCCTTCCTGGGACAATGAATTCACGGTGTTTTTATTTCAATTTCCAGGAGTGTATTTGGGAGTACCTGCGTTGGGTGTCAGTCAATGTTTTCGATGTATAGGTCACAGTGAAAGTGTTGTTAATAAAACTTCTCTATTTAAACTAGACTGAACTGCATCTGACTGCTTTAGTCTTTAATAAAACTTGCATCTGACTGCGTATTTAACTGAACTGAACTTTATCTGACTGCATGAAAATATTGTTGGAAAATTAATACTCAAAATACACATCTGACTGCATGAAAGTTTAGTGGTAAAAATAAATGAAAGTCACCAACCTGCATCTGACTGCGTCTGTGGACTTAGCTCGTGCACTCCTTCCCGTTTAGCCAATAATAAAACATATATTCAACTCAGCCGTAGTGCAATGGCATAAAATTGTCATTCTAGATAACTTTACTCATTTTAGCCCTCTTTGTTACTTAATAAAAATTCTGTTCTGATCTGAATAATTTGTCAACTGTGGAATGGCATATAGATTACTTTACTCTGATAAATGAAATTATTAGCTTTACTCATGGAAACTTTACTTTAATGTACCTTTTGGTTCAATGCAAGCACAGGATGCGGAGAACGACATTATGTGTGAGATGAAACTAATTTTATCTAAAAAATATTTATTGTTCAAACTTTTAAGGCACATGTGCAAAACTAAAGAAAAACTTCTATAGCATGGATTTACGAGAAAATTTCACAAAACGCTTATTGCATCAACAATGGGATTTCTATCTAGCTTTTAGACATTATTTAACCAAAGGAAACCTATTTTATTAATTATTCTTTCTAGTTTCCCCAGGTGCCGAGTTTCGCTCAATATATAGCTTAGTATGTGCGTAGCGCAAATTCTTACTCTGATGCTGTCACGACCCGGCTGCCTCCTGCAGGCATCTAGCTCCGACTCGAAACACGTCTGCTGTCTCTGCGCATCTCCTCACCACTACTCAAACTTTTACCGCGTGCACCTAGCTCTGTAAGCTGTCGAAGATCTTACTACTCGAAGATGTACTACTCGTCCAACCTTGCGGTTGGGAACTATCGACATTTTTCACTGGCTCTATACTAATCGAATCTCAGCACATACCTTTCAACAGGGTGGTCAGAGCCATCCGCCTCCCTGTGAGCCAGGACCGCTCAGACGCCTGTATGAGATGCGTCTGTTGCAATAACTATCAGCTGTGTTGGATCAAAACGAGCTAGGTACGGGGCCGTCAACAACTGGGATTTCAACCTGTGGAAGGCGCCCTCGCAAGCTGGTGTCCACAGGAAAGGCAGCCTAATTTTGCATAACTGGGACAAGGGGACGGTTTCTGTTGCTGCTACCAGTAAGAACTATCGGTAATACGGTATCTCCCTCAGTAAAGAATGAAGTTGCTTAAGCGTTGTTGGTGTGGGAAGTTTGATTATGGCTTCGACAAAATTATCTAGACGACTAATTTCCGAGCTGGAAATGATGTGGCCGAGGCCCTCAATCTCAGAATGGTAAAAACGACAGTTTTCTTTACTGCATTTTAAGCCAGCCTCCTTTAAGACGCTGAATAAAGATTTCAGATTGCAAAGGTATTCCTCCGTGGTTCAACATGTTACAATGATGTTTAAATAGTTGATGCATCCATCTTTCCGCTTAATAATATTAGGTCCCCTGAAAATTTAATTTTGTGTTTATCGTCAGACATAGAATCCTCAGAGTCTGTAAAGTGTAGTTACACTAGTCAGTTGATACACGGATGTCCTTGCTGGATACTTAGATTTTCACAAAGATAACAACGAGTTAATAATTCTCCCGATGAAATGACTGTGATGGCAGATTCGCCGATAAACATCCAGAAATCAGTGTCCGAAAGTCCAATGGCAAACCCAACAAGCACAAACTCACACGAGTAACTTTTGGGTAAATAACAAATTTATAAAGCTTGAAATTCAGATATTCTACTCTCCTGAATGTCATTCACTCAGAAGAAATAGGAATACTATTTATCGGACACCAGTTTTGCTGTGTAAATGAATTTAAATTAATACAAGCCGTCATGGTGGGTAACAATGGTACACATATTTAACAAAATTGCCGTTAATTACTATATATGCAATCGTTCTAGTTGAGTGTCCAAATCAGAGTAAAGTTACAATCGTTGCATAATCTTTTTACTATTATCTACATATCCTGCGGAAATATTTGTGGTTGCCTCCATTGCTATCAACTTTCTACTGTACTCAAACAGAAGAATACGTTGGAAATGTTCCGATTTCTCCACTTGGCACTCTATTTCCCAGCGTCCAAGCCTTCTCTCACTATCTCCAAATGAAAAAAATGACGACATGTAAACTCAAATAACAAAACTGAACTACAAATAAGAAAATGGCAATAGATAAATAAACCCATACCGACCGGAATACTAACACGCCAAACAAAAACTCTTCGAAGCTACGTACTAACCTAATACACTCCTGGAAATGAAAAAAAGAACACATTGACACCGGTGTGTCAGATCCACCATACTTGCTCCGGACACTGCGAGAGGGCTGTACAAGCAATGATCACACGCACGGCACAGCGGACACACCAGGAACCGCGGTGTTGGCCGTCGAATGGCGCTAGCTACGCAGCATTTGTGCACCGCCGCCGTCAGTGTCAGCCAGTTTGCCGTGGCATACGGACCTCCATCGCAGTCTTTAACACTGGTAGCATGCCGCGACAGCGTGGACGTGAACCGTATGTGCAGTTGACGGACTTTGAGCGAGGGCGTATAGTGGGCATGCGGGAGGCCGGGTGGACGTACCGCCGAATTGCTCAACACGTGGGGCGTGAGGTCTCCACAGTACATCGATGTTGTCGCCAGTGGTCGGCGGAAGGTGCACGTGCCCGTCGACCTGGGACCGGACCGCAGCGACGCACGGATGCACGCCAAGACCGTAGGATCCTACGCAGTGCCGTAGGGGACCGCACCGCCACTTCCCAGCAAATTAGGGACACTGTTGCTCCTGGGGTATCGGCGAGGACCATTCGCAACCGTCTCCATGAAGCTGGGCTACGGTCCCGCACACCGTTAGGCCGTCTTCCGCTCACGCCCCAACATCGTGCAGCCCGCCTCCAGTGGTGTCGCGACAGGCGTGAATGGAGGGACGAATGGAGACGTGTCGTCTTCAGCGATGAGAGTCGCTTCTGGCTTGGTGCCAATGATAGTCGTATGCGTGTTTGGCGCCGTGCAGGTGAGCGCCACAATCAGGACTGCATACGACCGAGGCACACAGGGCCAACACCCGGCATCATGGTGTGGGGAGCGATCTCCTACACTGGCCGTACACCACTGGTGATCGTCGAGGGGACACTGAATAGTGCACGGTACATCCAAACCGTCATCGAACCCATCGTTCTACCATTCCTAGACCGGCAAGGGAACTTGCTGTTCCAACAGGACAATGCACGTCCGCATGTATCCCGTGCCACCCAACGTGCTCTAGAAGGTGTAAGTCAACTACCCTGGCCAGCAAGATCTCCGGATCTGTCCCCCATTGAGCATGTTTGGGACTGGATGAAGCGTCGTCTCACGCGGTCTGCACGTCCAGCACGAACGCTGGTCCAACTGAGGCGCCAGGTGGAAATGGCATGGCAAGCCGTTCCATAGGACTACATCCAGCATCTCTACGATCGTCTCCATGGGAGAATAGCAGCCTGCATTCCTGCGAAAGGTGGATATACACTGTACTAGTGCCGACATTGTGCATGCTCTGTTGCCTGTGTCTATGTGCCTGTGGTTCTGTCAGTGTGATCATGTGATGTATCTGACCCCAGGAATGTGTCAATAAAGTTTCCCCTTCCTGGGACAATGAATTCACGGTGTTCTTATTTCAATTTCCAGGAGTGTAGATTCGCCCTCCAAGGAAAAGCGCTACAGTAACAGAGCGGCTTGCGCGCTCACGCAGTCGGTAAAAACTATTCACGATGGATTTGAAAAAAGTCCTTTAAACAGTTGGAATGGTCATTCACCTCGCGTTTAACATGCGGGAATTTTGAGTCACTTCTCTTAATAAATGATTTACACAAATACACACCTAGCTATACTACGCTAATGACCATTAAAATTGCTACACCACGAAGATGACGTGCTACAGACGCGAAATTTAACCGACAGGAAGAAGATGCTTTGACATGCAAATGATTAGCTTTTCAGAGCATTCACACAAGGTTGGCGCAGGTGGTGACACCTACAACGTGCTGACATGAGGAATGTTTCCATCCGATTTCTCATACACAAACAGCAGTTGACCGGCGTTGCCTGGTGAAACGTTGTTGTGATGCCTCGTGTAAGGAGGAGAAAAGCGTCCCCTCACGTTTCCGTCTTTGATAAATGTCGGATTGTAGCCTATCGCGATTGCGGTTTATCGTATCGCGACATTGCTGCTCGCGTTGGTCGACATCCAATGACTGTTAGCAGATTATGGAATCAATGGGTTCAGATGGGCAATACGGAACGCCGTGCTGGATCCCAACGGCCTCGTATCACTAGCAGTCGAGATGACAGGCATCTTATCCGCATGGCTGTAACGGATCGTGCAGCCACGTCTCGATCCCTGAGTCAACAGACGGGGACGTTTGCAAGACAACAACCATCTGCACTAACAGTTCGACGACGTTTGCAGCAGCATGGACTATCAGCTCGGAGACCATGGCTGCGGTTACCCTTGACGCTGCATCACAGACAGGAGCGCCTGCGATGGTGTACTCAACGACGAACCTGGGTGTACGAATGGCAAAACGTCATTTCTTCGGATGAATCCGGGTTCTGTTTACAGCATCATGCTGGTCGCGTCCGTGTTTGGCGACATCTCGGTGAACGCACACTGGAAGCGTGTATTCGTCTTCGCCATACTGGCGTATCACCCGGCGTGATGGTATGGGGTGCCATTGGTTACACGTCTCGGTC
Organism: Schistocerca piceifrons; assembly: GCF_021461385.2. NCBI lineage: Eukaryota > Metazoa > Arthropoda > Insecta > Orthoptera > Acrididae > Schistocerca > Schistocerca piceifrons. Next base: position 692,658,329 of record NC_060149.1, read on the forward strand.
ACCTCTTGTTCGCACTGACGGCACTTTGAACAGTGGACGTTACATTTCAGATGTGTTACGACCCGTGGCTGTACCCTTCATTCGATTCCTGCGAAACCCTACATTTCAGCAGGATAATGCACGACCGCATGTTGCAGGTCCTGTACGGGCCTTTATGGACACAGAGAATTTTCGATTGCTGCCCTGGCCAGCACATTCTCCAAATCTCTCACCAATTGAAAACGTCTGGTCAACGGTGGCGGAGCAACTTGCTCGTCACAATACGCCAGTCACTACTCTTGATGAACTGTGGTATGGTGTTGAAGCTGCTTGGGCAGCTGTACCTGTACACGCCATCCGAGCTCTGTTTGACTCAATGCCCAGGCGTATCAAGGCCGTTACTACGGCCAGAGGTGGTTGTTCTGGGTACTGATTTCTCAGGATGTATGCACCCAAATTGCGTGAAAATGTAATCACATGTCAGTTCTAGTATAATATATTTGTCCAATGAATACCCGTTTATAATCTACATTTCTTCTTGGTGTAGCAATTTTAATGGCCAGTAGTGTATAATACCTTTTACACTCGAATGCGATCTCTGTAATTAAGGTTGATATCTACACTCCTGGAAATTGAAATAAGAACACCGTGAATTCATTGTCCCAGGAAGGGAAAACTTTATTGACACATTCCTGGGGTCAGATACATCACATGATCACACTGACAGAACCACAGGCACATAGACACAGGCAACAGAGCATGCACAATGTCGGCACTAGTATATCCACCTTTCGCAGGAATGCAGGCTGCTATTCTCCCATGGAGACGATCGTAGAGATGCTGGATGTAGTCCTGTGGAACGGCTTGCCATGCCATTTCCACCTGGCGCCTCAGTTGGATCAGCGTTCGTGCTGGACGTGCAGACCGCGTGAGACGACGCTTCATCCAGTCCCAAACATGCTCAATGGGGGACAGATCCGGAGATCTTGCTGGCCAGGGTAGTTGACTTACACCTTCTAGAGCACGTTGGGTGGAACGGGATACATGCGGACGTGCATTGTCCTGTTGGAACAGCAAGTTCCCTTGCCGGTCTAGGAATGGTAGAACGATGGGTTCGATGACGGTTTGGATGTACCGTGCGCTATTCAGTGTCCCCTCGACGATCACCAGTGGTGTACGGCCAGTGTAGGAGATCGCTCCCCACACCATGATGCCGGGTGTTGGCCCTGTGTGCCTCGGTCGTATGCAGTCCTGATTGTGGCGCTCACCTGCACGGCGCCAAACACGCATACGACCATCATTGGCACCAAGGCAGAAGCGACTCTCATCGCTGAAGACGACACGTCTCCATTCGTCCCTCCATTCACGCCTGTCGCGACACCACTGGAGGCGGGCTGCACGATGTTGGGGCGTGAGCGGAAGACGGCCTAACGGTGTGCGGGACCGTAGCCCAGCTTCATGGAGACGGTTGCGAATGGTCCTCGCCGATACCCCAGGAGCAACAGTGTCCCTAATTTGCTGGGAAGTGGCGGTGCGGTCCCCTACGGCACTGCGTAGGATCCTACGGTCTTGGCGTGCATCCGTGCGTCGCTGCGGTCCGGTCCCAGGTCGACGGGCACGTGCACCTTCCGCCGACCACTGGCGACAACATCGATGTACTGTGGAGACCTCACGCCCCACGTGTTGAGCAATTCGGCGGTACGTCCACCCGGCCTCCCGCATGCCCACAATACGCCCTCGCTCAAAGTCCGTCAACTGCACATACGGTTCACGTCCACGCTGTCACGGCATGCTACCAGTGTTAAAGACTGCGATGGAGCTCCGTATGCCACGGCAAACTGGCTGACACTGACGGCGGCGGTGCACAAATGCTGCGCAGCTAGCGCCATTAGACGGCCAACACCGCGGTTCCTGGTGTGTCCGCTGTGCCGTGCGTGTGATCATTGCTTGTACAGCCCTCTCGCAGTGTCCGGAGCAAGTATGGTGGGTCTGACACATCGGTGTCAATGTGTTCTTTTTTCCATTTCCAGGAGTGTATATAACGATTATGGTATCCTACAATCGATGTACTGTACTCGATACGGGCCAAGTAGGATGTTTATGTGTTTACTCCTTTCGTTGAGTGACCATCTCTGGTCAGTCTGGTGCACACAGCATGCCCCTTTCCCTAGATTCACTGCTCGCTGTGCTTCTGCCAGGCGGTCGGCGAAGTGTTTGTGTGCTCATCATGCTCCAGAACGTGCCTTCGACGGTACGTGAGACAGTTGCACTTACTAGTACATAACATCGGCTCAATTCTTTGAGAATTTGTTATAAAAGCTGTTGGCTGTGTGAGATGCGTATCATTATGTGTAAGTAACTGTAGCTTGTAGCCTAATTTTTGTTTTGTTCAACTGCAGTTAACGTAATAACGGACACTGAACGAAACCGGTCGTGTCATAATAAATGTGCCTTAATAAAGCTGTGATCGTTCTTTTAACGTTAACATGTCTGGTAAATCATCGCACTGTTCGGAACAACCTTCGGATTGATGACAGCTTTTTTGAATAAATTGATATCGAAATTGAAGATGGTGGGTGTGCCGCTTGTGTTCGAACCATCGTTCTTTTATACTGGGTGTGGTCAATCCTATATAACATTCGCCACCTTAACTCGGAATTTTGTATATTTTTGTTGGTTTAGTAGCAATAGATCGTCCTCAACGCTTGCTAGAGTAGCTGCCATCTACGACTTAAAAAGATGATCAGATACTCATAGGGACGATTCTTTGTTGGGTGTTGAAAATCCTGCAAATTTGGATGTATGGAGTAGACAATAGGGGGAATACAAGTTACACCATGCATCTGATTTTCGTTTGGCGCAGTTGGGAGCCGAGCAGCGCGTAGCGGTAGTTGTTACCAGCAGCTGACGTCATCGTGTTTTCCTCTGTAGATGGATTTCCAGTAGGAAAAGGAATGTTGTGAAATCAGCTCGTCTATTGTCACCGTCTGCCTTTGTAGCCAAGCGGTTTGCCTGTTTCACACAAGGAGGAAAAGGGTTTTGACCCTCGGCTTCGGCAAAAGGTTTTCTTTTCTGGATTAACCGGAGGAAAGGAGTGAAGGTAATTGAAAAAGAAGCAGTGGCTCCGGTTTCTTAATCGTGCAATACAAACCAAGGGAGAGTGAGGCGGGGCGCCGTAAGTCGCTCCTGACTAGAGCCTGTGTATTGGGAGAATAACTCATGCGTGCACAGTGACAGATGGCCTGAAGCGGGTTCAGTCGAGTACGAAGTTCTAATTTTCATCTGCCAGAGGACAGAGACATTCAAGAAACACGTCAAGAGAATGTTTTTGTGATTTGTTCTGTTTATTTCTTGAAGGCTTTTTTGTTTATTTATGTTTGCACAGTTTTGTATATGCTTTTAGTTGTGTGAATGATGCGTGAATGTGGTCTAATGTAAATACGTAGATCATTGTTAAGTACGTTTATGGTTAAAGGAAAGCCAATCCGAGTGCAAATGGAAATTGTTAATATCGTCAAGTATAAACAAAATATCAGAATGTTAATTATTTATTTTGGGAAAAAGTACAGTTCGAAAGAGTGTTATTTGTTGATTGGTTAGCCATGAAAAGCGCGGACTAACGCGGGAGAATAATGTTTTTGTACTGGCCTTAAAGAAAACTGACCAATCAGACCAGAGTGTTCTTCGCGCGTCTTTCTCTTGAAGATGTAGAATGCTTAAAGCAGTCTAAAGGAGTCGGAGAGTCGGAGCCCAGCCTTTCAATGGTAGGGTCTTTTGTAATATGAGCTTCGAAGGAAGTTATAATTTGCCGATTTTAGTTGTGCTACATGTTTCAAAAGTGTTTTAAAGTGAAGGCATTATATTCCGGTGTGTTTTTTTTTAGAAAACACAGATTTTTTAAGTAATTTTATGTACGGTAAAAGACAGTAATTCAGCGTGGCATATTGAGCAGGTCGGTGACTAAAAACTTGAGTGCATTAGACGCCGATAAACTTAATAGTACGGTGAGCATTTTTATTTAAGAACAATTCGTGCTTAGTAGTTGTTCAGGTTTCGGGAAATACGCTACCATAAACTTTCCAACGTGAATGAAAGGGTTTGTGAATGACTGTGTTGAGATTAGCACGGGCTTAGCAGTGGAAGTGTATATTATCAAGGTTCAGAATATACCGAAGTTTTGTCAGTATTTCCACCTTTCATTCAAAATTAAGACCTTTTCCCGATTCTTGGAATAGTTACGTTGTATGCAGCCTGTTGCGAGTTGCAGAACGGTCGGTTTCTGCTCGGCTTTCCTGTCGGCGACCTGCTGCAATGAGTTCACAGTTAGGTGCAGGTGAAGGACAAAGAATCCTCGCCACTGCAAGAGGTAGGCTCATTACGTACATCCGCCAACTGAATAAAATGCACTGAAATGAAATTAATGAATCATTGGGGAGGAAATCGATGACGTTTTTACGACATGAAACTATACCAGCGCAGCGCAAAGAGGTATATCAGTAGTGGGATGAGAGGATATCTGGTGCACTTCTGATATCAAATTGATTCGCAAATTAATTAAATTGTGGTAGCTGATTGATTGATGACCTTACCTAATGTGCTGCTAAGTGGTTTACGATCCTCTGAGGGGGTAATCCGTCCTTCTGAGAAACTCCCCACCCCATCCTTCTACCCCTTCTCCTCCCCCACCCTTCTGTGAAATTCCCAACCACTCTCCTCTCTCCCTTACACACTTCTGATATTAAATTAATTGAGTAATTAATTAAATCGATAAATTAATTATTCTTTACCCTCTGGGAAATCCCCCCAGCCTCCCTTCCCCTCACCCACTCCCCATCTCCTCCCCCACCTGGAAAGTTGTGGGAAAAAGACTCAGTCTATGATGGAGAGGAAGGATTTCGCGACGGGAAATTCAAATCAATTGCAATTACACAGCAAAGGATATACTGTTTATTTACAAAATTTATTTCACAGGGGTTGCATCTCTCTTTTATTTCGCGGGGAAAAACTCATCACTGTCTGTTGTTTTGGAAGATCCAGATCTTGTAAAATACGTCGAAAAGAACTAATTAAATGGATCACTTTTTTCCAATCACGCAAGTTACACCGTCACGAAATCGACGCCAACATATCTCACGGCATGTAATTACACTGTTAAAAATCGGCCGGCCGTTGTGACCCAGCGGTTCTAGGCGCTTCAGTCTGGAACCGGGCCACCGCTATGGTCGCAGGTTCGAATCCTGCCTCGGGCGTGGATGTGTGATGTCCTTAGGTTAGTTAGGTTTAAGTAGTTCTAAGTCTAGGGGACTGATGACCTCAGATTGAGTCCCATAGTGCTCAGAGCCATTTGAACATTTGTTAAAAATCTTCCGATCGCGTCTTCGCACCGACCACAGAGCAGCCTCTCATATGCCCGCGCGCGCGTGTGGGTAAAGAAGCCCTACATAGTGCAGAAGACAACTTAGACCTATTCCATTACCCAGGGAGATGTGAACCAGAGGTGTTCACCTTGATGTATGGGCCTTGACGGAGCTTGTTCACAAAACAGCTGCAGAGGACACTTGAAATGCTTTTTTTTCCTCACCACTTCCCTCAGAAACTAATAGAAACGTAGCATTCACTTGAAAATTGGAGAAACATCCGATTACATGACTGCGATGCCAGAGGGTCTAAGACAGATCCTCTCACAGTCAGTGGAAGAACCATGAAGTGTCAACAGCAGCCGAGATCCTCATCAGCCTCTGTATTGTAGAAGAAGCTTAAAAGTAAGTACTCGTTACATATCGTTGCTACTATTACCGCATGTAGCAGTTCCTCCTATTCTTCATCAAGTTTCCTTTCTTTGTTCAACTACACGTCGTTGCATATGGATGCTTATTGTTTCTTCTTCTTTGTTCAGTGGTAGAGACATCCAGCGCGTGTGGACCAGCAGCAGCTACCATCAACTAGGCGGGTCTGTCAGGACCAGCAGCGGCAACAACACCGTCGGATCCTGTAGAGCATCTGACCAGCATACTGAAGCAGGAAAACGAGCTGCTGTTATCCATCCCGCTCACTGATATGTGTAATGAAGACACCGAGCAAGTCCCCGATCTCAGTAGAAATGCGCTGGAGATCTTACACGACACGGTAAAGGTCAATACAGGTCTCTGAGATACGCACCACCCCAGAACATTCCAGGGTTACTGCAAGGACAGAGTGTTGATGTGGTGGATGAGAAGCTGTCAGTTTCTCCCAGTGCTCTACTGCTTTTCACTTCAGCTTATAATTTAACAAATAGTGGCTCAAAGTGCATAAATATTGATGTAGAAGCATCAGTGGACAACGACTGGTGTATTGTGGTAGAGATTGAACATGCATCGAGAAGCATTAAAGTGCGATTTAAAGAGTTGGAATGGGATGGAATGTGTCGTGTAGAACCTTAAATCAATCAACAGGCGACCTCCGAGTATTCTCCATCTCTGGACATTGACTGTGCTGGCCTGACGCTAACTGTAACATCACTGTACGACAGCGTGACACTCATGGTGAGAACTGGAGGTCGATCCATTTATATGCAACACTCCACAATTACAAACTTTTTTGGCCTATGGATGGCGCTATCCCTCGTGTTGGAAAGACTGAACCATGGGCTGTCACGTGTCCAAACTGCGAATAAAAACATTGTGAATCATCTCTGTACGCATAGTGTGCATGCAGAAGATTTAAAACACTGCATCAATACGTTGTCAGAAGAAGAAGCTAGGGAAAAATCCATCAGTTTGAGAGAAATACACGCTGAATTCTGCGCATACAAGATACCTTTATTTGCAAAATACTGTACTGTTGTGAAGACTGAACCAGTGAATTCTTACTGATGTATACCATTGTTGATGTGTAAATAAAAACATTATTATCTTATTTTACAACCCCATCATTATATAATATAAGGTGTAGCCATTGTAGCTAAGTCAGTAAGATGATTGCGCTATAGTGGCTTTATATAGTGCTTTTATAAGCGTTAATTTTTCTATAAAAGCCCATTACACACCAAAACCTGATGTAATTGGTATCATGACGGAATGGATGAAGCATCAGCACTTTGTTGTAAGTGACTGGTCCTGTGACGTTGCGGAAGAGGAGCGGAATAAGAAGAAGAAGAAGAAGAAGAAGAGGAAGAAGGAGAAGAACGGGATACTCCTACTCGATAATATACGAGCGTTAATTGTAGGTGCATCCAGCTGCGGAAAGACAAGGGTTCTCATGTCACTACTAACACATTCACATCGAGTCCGCTTTGAGCATGTATCTGTATTTTCAAAAACGCTTTTTCAATCCAGGTGACAGCTACCCCAGAAGATACTGCAAGATGTAGATGGTGTAACATACACGGCATTTAGTCAAAGCAGTCAAATCCCCCACCAGAAAAAGTAAAGAAACACACAGTGTTCGGATTTGACGATGGTGCATTGGAAACCCAGTATCAAATTTTACGATATTTCTATTTTGGTAGTAGTATGGGTGTTGACGTATTTTACTTGAGTCAGACATATTCCAGAATCCCGAAACAGTTGGTGAGGGATAATGCAAATCTCATTATAGCTTTCAAAACAAAACAATTTGAATTTAAAACATTTTGAATGTGAAACATATTTAATAGGCGCATCTGGGTACCGACATGTCACTCACACAGAATCACACACAGTACAGGTTTCTCGTTAGCAATAAGTCAAGAAAACTGAATGACGATGTGTATAAACGGTACTTCCAGGAGCACTAGGTATATATCTATGAACAATATGATGAGTATGTCAATATACACTACACCATGGACAAGTTCACACACAGGCTCTCAGCCCTAGAGGATGGGTGTGCATAGACCCACATCATTTTGAGGAAGGAAGTAGACGACTTAGCTTTAAATATTGATGGAATTGAAAAGAAAGTTTATAACTTAACTATAAAGGTTGATCGAAATGTATATAAGGTGCAAACTGTGAAGCAGCTTGCTTAGCATGTAGTAAGATGTCGACCAAGCATAAGGTCATCGCTGCACGAAAGCCTGTTCGAGATAAATTATGGTTGCTAAGGTTAGGATATTTCGACCGAGAGGAGACACTGAGAGATACCTATAAATCAGTTACTGACTCTCACGAACTTCGAATTAAAAATAAAATACAAATAGGGGACAGGGAATTTCAAGGAACACCACCCTACTGAACTTCACTTTTCTAAAATCCTCAAAAACAGTAAAATTTTCACCCAAAAATCTGGAGATGCATGGTGAAATACTACAATTGACTGGTGTACACAGAAAAGCAGGAAACCAATACAGTGCTAAATACAGAGACGTTATAAAACCATTATTACTAGACGGTCGATATAGCAGTGGTATCATGTTGACATTCAGCACAAAAGAGTCAGCAATCACCCCTCTCAGTATGTATACTACGACGACCCCAATGAGATAGTAGATTGACTACGACTGCTCATGGCATCAGCTGCAGTAGGATACCGCTTATTCGAATGAGGTTGTCTCAATAATTTCAGAGCTTAGAGAGAGAGGCACAATCGAATAAGTATGGAGACGGTACTTCGAGAACTGCAAATCAGTACGCAAAACATACCCTTGTAGGCATGTTATGTTTAAAGGTTTGGATGACTTACAGCAGGTAGATCTTGTAGATATGAGGGAATATTCACATGAAAATAATGCAGTCAAATATATTTTAATGGTTGTTGGTACATACTCCAAATTTGCCTGTTGAAACAAACACTGGGAGAAATGTCACGGAGGTTTTTTAGCGTTTGTTGCAGACAGGGACCAATCGATGTCCAGACAACCGCCAAATCGATCACGGTGGAGAGTTTTACAATAGGTGTTCGGAAGATCGTAATGCAGTAGTACTGAATACATCACTACTCAACATCCATCCACCTGAAGGCGAGTATCATGGAACCTCTGAACAGAAAAAAAAACGTCAAATGTGTATGCGTTTTAATCTTTGCAGCTCATACAAATGGACTGATACCCTCTCAGAAATAACTGCACAGTATAACCGAACCAACCATAGCACAACAAAAATGAGAGCAATCGATGTTCGTGATAATGGACTCATGGATACGGTGTACTATCGTATTAAAATGTTCGATACACGTAAACAGAAATTTAATTTGGTTGATTTGGTACGTATCTCAATACACAAGACAGAATTTGAGAAGTCTCACCTCCTAAACTGGTCGAATGAGATATTCACTGTTTCCAAAGTGCAGATAACGGTCCGCAGCTCGTGGTCGTGCGGTAGCGTTCTCGCTTCCCGCGCCCGGGTTCCCGGGTTAGATTACCGGCGGGGTCAGGGATTTTCTCTGCCTCGTGATGACTGGGTATTGTGTGATGTCCTCAGGTTAGTTAGGTTTAAGTAGTTCTAAGTTCTAGGGGACTGATGACCATAGATGTTAAGTCCCATAGTGCTCAGAGCCATTTGAGCCATTTTTGAGCAGATAACGAATCCCAGAACTTTCATCTTGAAGGATGGCACTAGTACTGAAATTTCAAGATGCTTTTAAACCGAGGAAATGCAGAAGAGCTCATAATCACGTGTGTTTCTCATAGAGTGTGTCATAAGTCGTGAAGGGAACAGAGCACTAGTTAAATGGCTTTGTTTTTCTGCAATACAAAACAGTTGGATTGGCGCAGACGATTTGCTGTATAACGGGGTGCACATAACACAACCAGCACAGTAGGATAACATGCGTGATAGGAGACTCATTATAGGAGACGGTGGTGTTCTCGACAAACTTCCCGTCGAACTGCATGTTCAGGGGCATAATTACTGTGGACCTCGTACAAAGCTTTAAAAACGTTTGGCTCGTGGTAATAGGGGGATAAACCTACTTGACGAGGAGTGTTTGGAACATGACATTGCAAACGCAAAACATAAAGATTTCCAAGGACGTCACTTTAGCTCGAATTTTAGTTGGTAAAGCAAATGCAATACGCGCGAGGAAGGATATTGGTATAGGACAGCGCATTGCAGCATTTGTAGTTGACAAAACCATGTGTGATAAAATTAAGTTGGGTTTAGAGGTGAATTTGAAGCAAGTTATGAACGCTGCACGTCGTGCGTTGAGTAAGAAGATAACAATGAAGAAGAAGAAGGCAGTGCAGGGGTGTTTATAAAACTGAATTCTGTCAGCGATGTATGCAACTGAAAGTGCACTGAAGCATAAAGGACCCGTTAAAGCACCCAATGTTCTGCCGATATCCACGGCATCAGGTGGAATTCTCCCCTTCCCTGTTCCTGCCCTCGCAAGTCATTCAGCGCGGGTTTACTGGCTGGTGGTGCTGCGGGTATTGCAGGAACAGTGAAGAACGCACAGAACTCTCAGGAGCAGCTACAGCAGAAAGAAAACATAACCGCATCATGGAAACAGCAACCATCGGAAAAGGACTATACCTGAAACCATACAAGGCAGGACCAGGTCTCTTCATAAAAAAGCAAAAAAAAAAAACGGACCCATTAGCTATCCCACAGGATAGACTGCTTACAAGTACAGATCACCTCAAGATTGTCAGGAAAATAATCAGAATTTCAAGATTCCTTGATGCGTTTATGCGGGTTACATAACCTACGACTATGTGGAAAGCCAGAGAATGTGGAATTGTGAATTTAGATGTTGCTGGGGGACGAAGAACCCACTGGGTGGCATGTGTTAAGAAAAATACAAACACAATATTTCGACTCGTTAGGAGACTTGTAGCCGCCAGCAGAAGAGTTACAACGATACTTCACCGACAGAACAGGTTCGTTCTATAACTTTCATCGCTACCAAGCCTTTAATACCTACTTACGCGGGCATCTGTGCATCATGTTCCTCCTATCATTTCCGAAGAAGCATACATATATAGAAGGAGACACATTACACATCCACCCGTCAGTTGAACTGCAGATGTAATGTCATATACTCTGACTTTAAAAGGACGAGCAAATTACTTTCCATCGACTGACTTAAGCAAAGAGTTGAGTATTGCGCTGCCTGGACTGGGGACTGGAGACAACAGCATTCTGAATATCACAGAGGCTAACAATAAACGTCATTTGGAAATTAATGGTGGAAAAGAAATTGTGGGAACAGAACCTGGCGCATATGATACTGACGATTTAAACGAAGTTTTAAAACGGCATGGAAAGGAGATTTCGCCATGTGAAAATATCAACACACTTAAATCTGAAATAAAGACAAGTGCAACGATTGACTTTAACCAGAAAAGTTCAATGGGACGGCTACTGGCTTTCAAGAAAGGGCAGGTTCTCAAGAAGGATTCTAATAAATTCTGCAGATCCGACCAGTCAGTAGTCATACTTCCTGTCAGTACAATCCGTGTTGAGTGCAACATTGCAACAAACTCTTATCTCATAGCAGACTGATTCATACAATTTACAGATTCTTCCCGTCAGTGGAAACAGGGTATAAGATCGTTGAGACTCCTGCCGTCGCCATTTCCCTCCCAGTAACAGTTCAGGCTTTGGACTATCTGAAGTTGTGTATTGTGGACCAGGATAATCAACTTGTCGATTTTTGCGGCGAGGAAATCACTGTACGGCTACATCTGAAGTGCAACCAGCAGTAAAACTGAACGTGCAGAGACCCAGAAGAGGCAGCTTTCAACCAGCCGCACCTGTTCCAGGCAGAAGCAACAACCTTTAACGTGGTCGACCGGAAGCATCTTGGCGAGCTTCAGTCAGTCAGGAATCGAGGCGTATTGTCAACGAAGACAGGATGGGCGTAAGGTGTAAAATCAAAGAGCAGAACAAACAATGTCGCATTTCACAACTGAACAGGAAGGTAATAACACATGCAAACCACGAGTTTCTTAAATCAGAAGGTCTGAAGCCGCGCAGTGACGTCGTTTGATATATCTAGCACGGTGGAATATGACGAGTGCATTATACGCCAGGAATATTTCTTGCATAAACCTTACGCATCAACCACATTTAACAAGAACGATGAAATTAGGACTGTCATCCAAAACCAAGACGCTTTAATCCCCCCATGCAAGAGTTTCATATATCTTGTGGGATCATTTACGAAAAGGGATGGAACTACTACAGTGGCATCGGACCTTACTCGTGATGCTTTAGCAATCCTGTTTCATGAGATACGATATGAACTTAATGGGACCGAAATTGATCGTACTCACAGTTTAGGCATAACATCAAATCTTAAATGGTATGTCTCCGCTTCTCCCTCGGATTTGAACGATTTAGCAAATGCTGGACGGTTCATAGACAAGACAGCGAATAAAACAGTGGAAGAGTACAAGAGATTTACTGCCAGTATATCTTTAAAATTGCTTATGGGATACTTTGAGGACATGTGGCGAATTTTTCTGGATTTTAAATAGGAACTTATTCTGGTCTGGAGTAGAATGGATAACAACTCATATATTCAAAGAGCTCAATAGGAGAACGATCAGTAAAATAATATGAAAAATCCTACACATCACTGTATTGGATGAGCAGTGTTTGAAACTTTTAAAAGTTCTGAATGCCGGTGTATTTCGACCGTTATGTTTCCGTTCATGGGAGGTTTTCCAGTACCCATTGCTACCGACAGCAAGCAGACTAACGGGGTCCATTAAAACCTCCACTCAGATGCGACACAAGTCGGTCGATTCCATCCTTGAAGAAGCTACAGTGGGCTGCTGTCGGATCCCAGCCTGTACCCAGTCACACACTTCGTCATCCGTTGCGAATCGACGTCCGCGAATAGCTTGTTTTAGAGGTCCAAACATATGAATGTCACACGGTGGAAGGTCGGGATTGTATGGTGGATGTTCCAGCGTTTCCCACCGAAAATGCTGCAGTGTCGTCTTCAGCGCATTGGCCGCGTGTGGGCGGGCATTATCATGCAGGAGGATAACGCCATTGGACAACATGCCTCGGCGTTTCGACTTGATGGCTCGTCTAAGGTTCTGTAAAGTGGCTTGATAAGGCTGGGCATTGATGGTGGTTCCCCGTTCCAGGAACTCGACAAGCAGTGGGCCCTTGTCGTCAAAAAAGAAAGACATAACGACCTTACCAGAACTGGTGTGCACGGCCTTTGATTTCTTTGGGGGTGATGAAGCCGCATTTTTCCATTGCTTGCTCTGACGCTTGCTTTCCAGTTAAAATTGGCGACACCATGTTTCGTCACCTGTGACAATACGCGACATAGAGCCGTATTCCTCCTCGTGATATCGTTGTAGATGACTCAAAGACGGCGCCATTCGAGTATTGCGCTGTTCGGCGGTCAGTTGGTGGGGAACGCACTGCGCACAGATATTTCAAAAGTTCAAATGTTGATGCGTTGTGGTGTGGGTGGTGCCCACGCTAATACTCGGTAACCGATGGACCTCGTCCACAGTGATTCTGCGGTTGTCCAAGACTAAAGCTTTCACTTCCGCAACCATTTCCGGTGCGATGACACGATGAGCCTGTCCAGGACGGGCATCGTCTTCCAGTGACTCGTGCCCCTCAAGGAACTGTTTGCGCCATTCCACAACACTTGAACGACTCAGACGGTGCTCACCATACACAGCCTTTATCCGTCGATACATTTCACGGTCTCTAACTCCCTTTGCCGCCAAAAATCGAATCACTCTTCGTTGTTCCTGCTTACTCGCTTGCATGTCCAGCAGTGGACGATAACTTGTTAGACCACCTGCTTTTCGGCGTGAAACAACATTGATGCTATGCAACATCAAACGGTGCGCACGCGTTAGTCTCTCAACCAATAAATGGCGCCACCATACCCGCAGTTTCGTGGTGCCACCTTACGTGTAAGGCAAAGGCAGACACACAGACTAGGTTTCATCTGAATGAACCTCATATATATACTACTTACAATGCTGTTGCTGCTGCTGTTGCCAGCTTTCAGCAGCCAGCTCACCAGTTGTATGCTGGACATATATTGAAACAATAAGATAACTTGTATTCAATACTACGGAATTCTTTGTGAAAGAAAAAAAGTTGCAATTACAGATTTTGATATTCGATATCACGTACAACATCAAAGACTCACTGACTGACCACTAAATAACAGTAGCACATGACGTATATGGGGATGAATATATGTATATATTACTTAAGATGCTGCTCTGCCACTGCAACCTTTCCACCTCCTGCTCATCCACAATTTGGTTGGATATACGCTGAAACATTAAGACGCAATGTATTTAATAGTGCTACTACGAAATTCTTAGTGGAATAAAAAGATACAGTTGGCGATTTGAATATAAACTTACCAAGTAATTCCAATTCTTGTGACTGCCTTGAACGTTTACCGCCAATGCCACTGACGCTGCTGTTGCCTTATGCCGCTGCAGAAGGCTTCACGTTGGTAGAGAGAAGACGACGACGAAGCAAACAGATTAGTAGTGCACGAGGAAGGAATCAAATCGACATGATGCCACCGCAGACAACACAGAATGAGGACGGGGGTGGAGAGCGTAGTGTTTATATACCTTCCCGGATTCAGCAAAAATGTTCAAATGTGTGTGAAATCTTATGGGACTTAACTGCTAAGGTCATCAGTCCCTAAGCTTACACACTACTTAACCTAAATTATCCTAAGGACAAACACACACACCCATGTCCGAGGGAGGACTCGAACCTCCGCCGGGACCAGCCGCACAGTCCGTGACTGCAGCGCCCTAGACCGCTCGGCTAATCCCGCGCGGCCCGGGTTCAGCATTAGCCAATAGGAATCCAATATTCTGAGGAGGGATGAAAACCTCCATCTGCGTGACACATTGGTTCACACACAAACAGGAAGTAGCCTCTTGAGAGACAACGGAGGTCGTTTCCCATGTATCAAATGGATTCTGACTTCTGGTCTGGGGTTGCTGGACTGTTCAGGCACTCGAGGCGCCCGTTGAGTGGGTGAATAGTGAACTACTGCTCAGTATGTGTTTGACTGCCTTCGTGAACATGTGGGTTATGGGCAATGTGTGGGGGAAGGTGCTTGTTTTCTCAAACATGTCAGCATACAAAATTCCCCATATATGGCGAGTGTTCTTGAAATTTAATTACTTGATCTGCTTTCGTCTGTCTATACACATGGGGATGTACCACGTCACTCTTTGTGATCTGATCACCAGGCAGTAGTGGCCACAGATGTCTCTTGAGGGCGCTGGAATTGCTCACCAGTTGTCCGTGGGCCTGGGAGCAAGGCTTCCAGACAATGTGAGAAGCAGACGTGTTGTAGCGAGAGCCCCAGAGAAGTGCAGTAAAGGAGTTATTTTTCTAGCACCATACATTTACTCAGAGTTGTTAGCGGGTGCGTGTTCTATAGAGCATGTTTGCTGTGTATGCGTTATGCAGGTTTTTTTTGTGGAATGTTTAGATATTTATTGGTGATGGTTTCTTTTGTGATACGTTATTTCCACTACCAGTCTTTAGCACTATAATCAGAGCAGGACATCACATCTGATGTTTGTGGCAGTGGAAAGCTAGTGTTTCCTACCACCTCTTACGTGTAAGCACAATCGCGCAAAGGGTCATCAGACGCTTTGTTTGGGGATTAGCGCGGCTTCGGGTCTTTGCGCCATACAAGCCAGCACTGCGTACAGGCCTCTCTTCCGACCTGCATGCGCGGGAATACGCAAGGCAGCCAGCTCGTCTGACATCTGGTCGGTGTGGAGACGTTATCGGAAGATTTTTAACAGTGCAATTACGTGAGGCGGACTATGTTGACGCCGATTTCGTGACGGTATTCCTTGTGCGATCGGAAAAAGCGATCCATTTAATGACTACTTTCCTATGTATTTTACAAAATCTGTATCTTCCAAAACAGCAGAGAATGATGAGCTTTTCCCGCAAAAATAAAAAAAAAACAGAGAGAGAGAGAGAGAGAGAGAGAGAGAGAGATCCAACCCTGTGAACTGAATTTTGTAAATAAACTGCGTGATTGACACTGATCTGAATTTCCTGTCATGAGATGTTTGCTCTCCAGCACGGACTGAGTCTTTCCCCACCAATTTCCAGGTGGGGAGGAGCGGGGATGTGGGGGAGGGGATGTGGAGGAGGGGAGGAGGCCTGGTGGATTTCCAGAGGGGGAGGTGTTAATTAATTTATCGATTTACTTAATTGGTCAATTAATTTAATATCAAAAGTGTGCTTGTATTGGCGAGGGGGAGGGGAGAAGGGTTGGGGATTTGGCAGAGGAGTGGGAGAGGAGGAGGGGGGAGATGGATGGGGTGGGGGTTTCTCAGAAGGACAGATTGTCCCAAGGGGATCTTAAATCAACCCTCAGGGGATCATAAATCATTTAGGAGAACAATAGATTAAGGCCATAAATCAATCATCTGTCACAATTTATTTAATTTGCATATCAAATATATATGTGTATACTGAGTGGCAAAAGCTAAATTTTACCAGTATTATCGTTTTTTTCCTATTCCAGTCGCGTTATGTGCGACAGAAAAAAGACCTGTCATATGCTAACCTCTCTTATCTTATTATCTCTACGGAAGGCTCTGATCATGACCGCTACCGATTACGTGACTGAATGCCACCTGGTGACGTTGCGGGCGAGTGACGGCTTAAG
This sequence comes from Schistocerca piceifrons, assembly GCF_021461385.2. Lineage (NCBI taxonomy): Eukaryota > Metazoa > Arthropoda > Insecta > Orthoptera > Acrididae > Schistocerca > Schistocerca piceifrons. The sequence continues at coordinate 692,674,874 of NC_060149.1, forward strand.
AAAACTATTGTTAAGTGGAGCAGTGAAGGATCAGGAATCACTCTAACGATATTACAGGCCGCAAATGGGGAAAGACAGTTACATAAACTACTGTCACAAAGGACGGATGATTATGACCCGTCACCTGGGAATGAACATCTTGGAAACGGAGAAACTGGTAGGCTGTTTGCTGTCGTGAGCTTCTATGGAACGTGGTTGAAGGATTGTGAAACCACCTGTAGGTGAAAGATATAGGACGTCCACGCCTCATCACAGAGAATGGAAGTCGGAGGTCAGCCAGCTGTGCAAAGCACCATAGGCGGCGATCTGTGGCTGATCTGAGGATAGATTACGAGGATAGAGCAGGCACAAATGTTTCGGAGGACACTGCTCGTCGTATAATGGTAAAGAAAGGGTGACCTCTACATGTTCCCATGTTAACCCAACGCCATCGTCAGTTAAGACTGCAGTCCGAATGAGATAATCGAGACTGTACCATGGATCAATAGAAACAGGATATCTGCCCACGTCATAGGACCAGAGTCGTGGTGCAGCGGTTTAATGAGCATGATAATTTAACTGACGCTCATGTCTTGGTCACCGAATTCGCCTGATCTGAACCCGATGGAAGCATTTGGAACGGTGTCGCACGACAGCTCCGCCCCCGCTACCCACCGACCAGTAATTTACGGGAATTGCGTCACCTGTTCGTAGATACCTGGTGCCACATATCTCCAGTAGCCTTATGAGGACTTTTCCTGCTGTATTGCGTTCCAGAGTTGGATCAACATGCTGTTAAGCAGGTTATAGTGATCATGCATCGAAGCTGCTTACAAGAATAATATACAGAAGAATGGAAAAGATAATTGAGAAAGCTCTAGGTGACGATCAGTTTGGCTTTAGGAAAAGTAAAGGGACGAGAGAGGCAAATCTGACGTTACGGCTAATAATGGAAGCAAGGCTAAAGAAAAATCAAGACACTTTCATAGGATTTGTCGACCTGGAAAAAGCGCTCGACAATATAAAATGGTGCAAGCTGTTCGAGATTCTGAAAAAAGTAGGGGTAAGCTATAGGGAGAGACGGGTCATATACAATATGTACAACAACCAAGAGGGAATAATAAGAGTGGACGATCAAGAACGAAGTGCTCGTATTAAGAAGGGTGTAAGACAAGGCTGCAGCCTTTCGCCCCTACTCTTCAATCTGTACATCGAGGAAGCAATGATGGAAATAAAAGAAAGGTTCAGGGGTGGAATTAAAATACAAGGTGAAAGGATATCAATTATACGATTCGCTGATGACATTGCTATCCTGAGTGAAAGTGAAGAAGAATTAAATGATCTGCTGAACGGAATGAACAGTCTAATGAGTACACAGTATGGTTTGAGAGTAAATCGGAGAAAGACGAAGGTAATGAGAAGTAGTAGAAATGAGAAAAGCGAGAAATTTAACATCAGGATTGATGGTCACGAAGTCAATGAAGTTAAGGAATTCTGCTACCTAGGCAGTAAAATAACCAATGACGGACGGAGCAAGGAGGACAACAAAAGCAGACTCGCTATGGCAAAAAAGCCATTTCTGGCCAAGAGAAGTGTACTAATATCAAATACCGGCCTTAATTTGACGAAGAAATTTCTGAGGATGTTCGTCTGGAGTACAGCATTGTATTGTAGTGAAACATGGACTATGGGAAAACCGGAACAGAAGAGAATCGAAGCATTTGAGATGTGGTGCTATAGACGAATGTTGAAAATTAGGCGGACTGATAAGGTAAGGAATGAGGAGGTTCTACGCAGAATCGGAGAAGAAAGGAATATGTGGAAAACACTGATAAGGAGAAGGGACAGGATGATAGGTCATCTGCTAAGACATGAGGGAATGACTTCCATGCTACTAGAGGGAGCTGCAGAGGGCAAAAACTGTAGAGGAAGACAGAGATTGGAATACGTCAAGCAAATAATTGAGGACGTAGGTTGCAAGTGCTACTCTGAGATGAAGAGGTTAGCACAGGAAAGGAATTCGTGGCGGGCAGCATCAAACCAGTCAGTAGACTGATGACAAAAAAAAAGTGATTTTGTTCATCAGTGTATAAGCTCGAGTAGCTTAATTTAGTGCTTGGAACAGTGGTACCCTAAGTGCGACGTATCACTATTTTTAACTACTAAGGAACGAGTGAACGCTCCATCGGCCCACAAATTGGTAGTATTTCTGGTGTATGGACTGCCAAGTAAGTTTCTTATTAGAAGAAGATGCGTGCCTGCTGTGGAGTTTGTGTAGCAGGTGTGCAGGTTTTTCTAAGACGATCGCTCACCCTTTCCCGCGTATTCTAACATGGTGTCTAGGGTAATATAAATTGTGTTTAAAAATTGAGCTACAAATATTTTATGATTTATCTTGCAGTATTTAGTTACTGCCTTTTCCAGACAAATTTCATTTCTCTCATCTATGGTACAATAACTATCTTCGCTGGAATTCGAAGAAAGGAAAAAGTCTGCTCGGGTTACGTCGGGAGGATAGGATAGGTGAGTTGCGGCGTTTTACCAGAAAACTGCGTATCAGAAAAATGCGTTAGCCGGTGAGGTTTCGGCCACAATTACTTTCTCACTGCCCATACCTCTTCCCCCTTACAGCTTCTCGCAAATGCTTGATACCCTTTTGTAAATTCTTTGTACCCAGTACGGCTGTGGTTTACCAAAATGTGAAACGCAGTGTCTTTTCATATGAAAAAAGCAATTATTAGCACTTGATCTATTGCGGTAGTAGATAAAATATATCAATGTGCAATGACAACAACGGCACGTGATTATACGGCGTCACTATCTACATCTAAATGTGTGTTCATGTGCAGCACTGACGTACATAATTATAGGCCCACATCACTGAGAATGTTTTATTTTCTTGTATTACGATATTTTCGCAGAATCTCACTTTAATCGTCACTGAGCTAATGGTTCGTAGGGAAACCCAATCAGTTGAACTGTCTCTACATAACACACCAAACAGTGAGGTAAACAAATGGTAGACCTTACCTCATAACTCGTATCTTACCTCTTATCGCTAAACAGAATAAAAGGAAAGGAGCGACACGTGTTTGTCGTAATCGGTTGAAAAAAATATATTTCGTTCTCTCAAGACAACAGTGTAGCCACTATCAACACCAGCTCCAATGTTATGCGCTTCTTCTCTTCAACTGAGTGGCAGTAGGATTATCAGACCACGGCTTTTCTACTACAAACAACTTTTGAACGGCCTCTTCCGCCTCAGCGCTGCCTGCCCTCACAAACTCACAACAACATGCACTACATTATATGCCGACACAAGTTAAGACTGCCCACATCTGATCACAACAGACTGACTAACTGTACGACTGCCTCTCCTTCTTCCTTACGACCACGACCAGCATTCCAAAGACCACAAGTAAAACTTAAGTTCTTCCCATGAAGCAAAGATAAATACCGAAAAAAAATTGTTCAAATGGATCTGAGCACTATGGGACTTAACTTCTGAGGTCATTAGTCCCCTAGAACTTAGAACTACTTAAACCTAATTAACCTAAGGACATAACACACATCCATGCCCGAGGCAGGATTCGAACCTCCGACCATAGCAGTCGCGCGGTTCCAGACAGCAGCGCCTAGAACCGCTCGGCCAAAATATCGAAAACGATCAGCGTACGATCGGAAAATGAAGGCAAAGAGGTCTCGTGTAATCGACGCGAAAAATACGTGATCCAATTGGAGGGTGACTGAATAAACAGTCACGTTTCAAATGTAATAAACCCGCGAAAGAAGTGGCTTAGAAACACTTGTTCGCTCGATTCTTGAGTATTGTTCATCAGTCAGGGGCCCTTACCAGCTCGGATTAATGTAAGAGATACACAAGAGTCAATAAAGTGCGGGGTGTTTGTAACGGGATCGTTTAGTTGACACGAGAGCCTTGTGGAGATGCTCAACAAATTCCAGTAGCAGACGCTGCAAGATGGGGGGCATGGATCGCGCAGAAGTTTACTGTTAAAGTTCCGAGTGGGCACCTTCTGGGATGAATGAGACAACATATTATTTACTCTCACATACATCTCTCGAAACGACCATGAGGAGAAAATACGAGGAATTAGAGCTAATACAAAGTTCGAACGACAATCATTTTACACACACACCATCCGCAAACGAAACAGGGAAAGGGGACAGGGGGGACAGATAGTGATACCAGAAATACCCTCCGCCACACACCGTAAGAGGTCTTCTCGAGAATAGTTGAAGAAGTAGATGTGGATCATGCTACCGTATGGAGTGCGCTGGGGTGTATATAGGGTACTAGATTAATTTGTCCCTCTTCCCATTCCATTTGGGACTGTATGTGGAAAGGAAAATGTTTGGTAGCTACTTGCATAAGCTGAATTACACTAATTTTACAGTCATGGATATTAAAGCAATGTTATTTGGAGGAAGTAATGTTTTTCTGATTCGCTTTAGATTGATGCACAACGTTTTCGTCGAAGCGACTTCCAATGCAGTTTGTTGATCATTCTTGTCCTCAGGTTTTCCGTGACGTCACGTGAAGTCCCACTTTCATCCGCGGCCAGAATCCACGCATTCTTTGTGATGTGCAACGCCCAAGACAAACTACATGATGCACTTTCGACGATTTTCTCAGAACATTTTACTGGCATACGCAGATCAATTCTCAACACCGGTACAATATTAATTCTGTCAAGATAAGTGTTGCCAGCCTCGCTTTAAACCACAAGACGGGTTTAAAACTGACACTACTCCTATAGCCCTAATAAATGCCTTACAGCAATGCTACTAATTTCTAAAGACTGTCAGATCCAACCACTAGAATGGAAAACAAAAACTACAGTCAGTCACTGCACCGTCTACGACTGGTTTCTAGCAACTCCCAGTGATAACCTCCATAAAAAAGGAGGATGACAATTTAAATTCGAAAAGGAAGTGGGTACCCACACAAACTCCATACATCAAGTTTCCACAGTTGTAAAAGAAACTTATTGTTTTCTGTTAGACCTCACAAAGTCTGTACATCGAACAACCCCTCCGGCTAGCTAATGGCTCCTCATTCAGCTAAGCGGTCTTTTCCTACTTAGTTAGTGTGCACACCCTAAACTGCTACAATCGCCCAGAGAAACAGCAAATAACGAAGCTGAATTCCACTCCTGTACATGGTATTACATGGCAGTTTATTTCTAAACTGTTACGCAATCTGTTTTATGTTGTAGTATGCACATCCAGATAGTCAGTTTAGTTGATCCTTTAAAGCTGCGTGATAACTGCAGACAGCACTCCCTACTTCCAATAAGTGCACATCTAATTAGTTGTTCCCTTCCTTTCCTTTTATTACGGTGAGGGTAACCGGTTATTTTCTGCAGCCTTGGAAGCTCGTTCTCGCTGGCTCAGGACTTGGAAGTTAACTTAAAAGGATCAGAGAGTCATAAACTTGATCGGTACTGAAAGCGGCCCCCCGAGGCAGGTAGAGCAGAGAGAATTCTCTATATCCCATCTCCATACAGGAGACACCTCAAGGGCAGCCTGTGTTCCGCAAAACTGAATTGTGCAAGTCACTGGGAGTAATCTTGTTTGTAAAGAACATAAGATTGGCCATTTCCGTGCTGCCACACCATGAAGAAATGTTCGTTTAGATCCATGTAACAGGGACTCTGAAGAGCTAACAATACACTCCTGGAAATTGAAATAAGAACACCGTGAATTCATTGTCCCAGGAAGGGGAAACTTTATTGACACATTCCTGGGGTCAGATACATCACATGATCACACTGACAGAACCACAGGCACATAGACACAGCCAACAGAGCATGCACAATGTCGGCACTAGTACAGTGTATATCTACCTTTCGCAGCAATGCAGGCTGCTATTCTCCCATGGAGACGATCGTAGAGATGCTGGATGTAGTCCTGTGGAACGGCTTGCCATGCCATTTCCACCTGGCGCCTCAGTTGGACCAGCGTTCGTGCTGGACGTGCAGACCGCGTGAGACGACGCTTCATCCAGTCCCAAACATGCTCAATGGGGGACAGATCCGGAGATCTTGCTGGCCAGGGTAGTTGACTTACACCTTCTAGAGCACGTTGGGTGGCACGGGATACATGCGGACGTGCATTGTCCTGTTGGAACAGCAGTTCCCTTGCCGGTCTAGGAATGGTAGAACGATGGGTTCGATGACGATTTGGATGTACCGTGCACTATTCAGTGTCCCCTCGACGATCACCAGTGGTGTACGGCCAGTGTAGGAGATCGCTCCCCACACCATGATGCCGGGTGTTGGCCCTGTGTGCCTCGGTCGTATGCAGTCCTGACTGTGGCGCTCACCTGCACGACGCCAAACACGCATACGACCATCATTGGCACCAAGGCAGAAGCGACTCTCATCGCTGAAGACGACACGTCTCCATTCGTCCCTCCATTCACGCCTGTCGCGACACCACTGGAGGCGGGCTGCACGATGTTGGGGCGTGAGCGGAAGACGGCCTAACGGTGTGCGGGACCGTAGCCCAGCTTCATGGAGACGGTTGCGAATGGTCCTCGCCGATACCCCAGGAGCAACAGTGTCCCTAATTTGCTGGGAAGTGGCGGTGCGGTCCCCTACGGCACTGCGTAGGATCCTACGGTCTTGGCGTGCATCCGTGCGTCGCTGCGGTCCGGTCCCAGGTCGACGGGCACGTGCACCTTCCGCCGACCACTGGCGACAACATCGATGTACTGTGGAGACCTCACGCCCCACGTGTTGAGCAATTCGGCGGTACGTCCACCCGGCCTCCCGCATGCCCACTATATGCCCTCGCTCAAAGTCCGTCAACTGCACATACGGTTCACGTCCACGCTGTCGCGGCATGCTACCAGTGTTAAAGACTGCGATGGAGCTCCGTATGCCACGGCAAACTGGCTGACACTGACGGCGGCGGTGCACAAATGCTGCGCAGCTAGCGCCATTAGACGGCCAACACCGCGGTTCCTGGTGTGTCCGCTGTGCCGTGCGTGTGATCATTGCTTGTACAGCCCTCTCGCAGTGTCCGGAGCAAGTATGGTGGGTCTGACACATCGGTGTCAATGTGTTCTTTTTTCCATTTCCAGGAGTGTAGTTATTTCAGCAGATGGCACATCTTCGTGCACGTATCTATGAGCAAATCCTTTCATCGGCTGGGGTTAGAAACCTGTCATGGAGTGGGCGAGGTTTTCTGGTTTTCTCCCCGTACCAGACAGTCACTAACTGACCACGACAAAATCTTGCGAATAGGAATTTGTTAACCCTCCGTTACTCGCGCGATAATTCCTGACGTGGTTACTTACACAGAAGTCAGGTATCATCCACAACTTAAATGGTGTATTTGGACACTCTGAACGCTATATAAGAACAATTTTAATAGTGTTTTATTTAAATCTAAATATACCACACTTAATACACAAATACAGTACGAGGTATAAATTAGGTGATAAATATTTTTGGCAGGTGTTAGTAAATAGCTCCAGTATCCCTGAGATAGAAGCTAACTTGTCATTCCTTCTGCGGACATCTCTGCCAAGGATACTATCAAACCTCAGACCGAGCGAGGTGGCGCAGTGGTTAGACACTGGACTCGCATTCGGGAGGACTACAGTTCAGTCCCGCGTCCGGCCATCCCGATTTAGGTTTTCCGTGATTTCCCTAAATCGCTCCAGGCAAATGCCGGGATGGTACCTGTGAACGGGCACGGCCGACTTTCTTCCCCGTCCTTCCCTAATCCGATGAGACCGATGACTTCGCTGCATGGTCTCTTCCCCCAAAACAACCCAACCCAAAACTCAGAGATTTCAAGTGCAATCCGAATTCATTTTCATGATAAGCAGCGTGATTTAAGTACGTTGCACTCTGCATTATCCCACAAGTTTTATAAAACCTTTCTAGAATGTAAAAGAGATCCACACAGATATTACAAACCAATGGCAGCCCTGATCCTTATAACATTTGCTTTTTTAGCATTCCTTTCCCTAGATAAGTTACCACTAACTGCACTGATGGAAATATTAGCACGTATTGCAATAATGGGGGTCACATTTTCATCCAAAAATAACTTCGTAGTATCTATTTCTGCCTTCGTTATACGAACGTCATTTTTTTGGGTCTAGGTAAATGCATAATCATATTACCAGGTCTTGTTCTAAGATTGGTAGGATATTTACTTTCTCTCCGTTTAGCTATTCCATCTGTTCCTAAAAGAAATACGTCCTCTTGAATTGCTTCTTCCTGTGATTCATATTCATCATTTTCTGACACATCTTGCTCTGTTTCTGAATCGACTGTCAGGATCTTCATCACAAAGCTCAAGGACCCATTCCGACTATACATCAGGATTTCTGCTAGACTCTGTCCTAGGTGTGTTTAACTTTTACATTTATTCCACAAAATACAAGTACAGAGGATTTTTACTTTTCGTAGTTAAGTACTCTTGGTAAAAAGCAAATGAACTGTAATTAGTTTCAATATGCCTCAAATTACGCACATGGAAATTGGATTGAATCTAGCAAAGCAGAAAGAACACAGACTTACTTTGTTTCGGATTGCAGTAATAGTGCTCTCGCAGATGACCAGTATCCTCGAAGCTATAACAGTACTTCATAAACAATGCAACTGTGTGTAACTCAAAGACAATGATAGCTGAAGCTAACGGACGGAGAGTTAATGGGAAGGTACTGAAAATGGGGCGAACTCAATCCAGCCCGGTGAGACAAAATAGAGCGGGAAAATCATGTGGATGAAGAGCAGATACTTGTTGCCGAAGGTCGCTCAGAGGGATGTCTCCACCTTAAGATAGAGTACAGAGGGGAAGCTGTACTCAGAATTTCCAGCCCGTACTGCCACCGTCTTCCACATTCACACTGTATGAGAGTGGTAGGAATGAGCTGGCGATGCAATCACCAAATCAAGGAGGCACAAGGCTATTTACCTTACATCAAGGTTTAATTGTACAGTTTGAGCGTTCGCAGCCACCTAGTTGCTTCCATCACGGAACTGGGCGATTCTAGTGGTGTTCGTACTTATTTTACGGGTTATTTCTTTAAACCGCTAACCATTTTTGCAGTCATTGGTTGTATCTGCGATATAACTTCATGCTATGCTTTCATGTGTCCACCCACCTGTGCCAAGGCTGCATTTCGTAATTACAATAATATTGTTCACTTATTAAATGTTTATATGCTTAATTCAGAGGGTAATTAATTTGTTTGATGTTTTATGGTAGTAAATCAAACTGTTACAGTGACCGCTAGTTTCTTTTTTACTTAGATGATCCCATTCGTTTACATATCCATATCTGGTGTGGTACACGTACTTTCATGCTTAATCGGGCCACTCCTTGTAGTTTTCCTTCAGTAAGACGTTTCCGTAGCGTGACACTGTGTTTCTTACATTTGCATGATCTCCGAATTTCCCTTCCCTGTAGGTCACTGGGGGTTCAGATATGTAACGTCTCAGGGATATCCCAAACAGCTCAACCGACACCTCGCAATGGGAAAACACTAGCCAACTTTTCCAAAGCTTTCTACAACGGATGAACAACGTAGCTTGTCAGTGGAGATCAATCACTCCAGAATTCTGAAACATTCTGACCGCCCCACACAGCGTACGACTCGCTACTTACCCTTGTGAGGGCTGCCGGCCGGCCTCAGAATTACACTTTGAAACACCACCTCCGCTCCAGAGGGCACAAAACTTGCCTTTCACGAGTTTCGAAAGCGATTTACGATATTACTTTAATATCCATGCCTTTCTGCCAATCAACCTTTACCGAGCGAGGTGGCTCAGTGGTTAGCGCACTGGTCTCGCAATTGGGAAGACGATGGTTCAAACCCGCGTGCGGCCATCCTCATGTAGATTTTCGGTGTTTTCCCAAAATCGCTTCAGACAAATGGGCGAGATGGTTCCTTTCAAAGGGCACGGCCGATTTCCTTCCGTATCCTCCTCTAATCCGGCCTCGCCCGCATCTCGTGGTCGTGCGGTAGCGTTCTCGCTTCCCACGCCCGGGTTCCCGGGTTCGATTCCCGGCGGGGTCAGGGATTTTCTCTGCCTCGTGATGGCTGGGTGTTGTGTGCTGTCCTTAGGTTAGTTAGGTTTAAGTAGTTCTAAGTTCTAGGGGACTTATGACCACAGCAGTTGAGTCCCATAGTGCTCAGAGCCATTTTTCTAATCCGGCTTGTGCTCCGTCTCTAACGATCTCTTTACCAACGGGACGTTAAGCACTAATCTACTCCACCTTCTATAATCAACCTCTGGAGCAGAATGCAAGAAATTTCATTCGCTTGCTTACGTTAATGGCAACCTTAAGTGACAGTGCTGTTTCCTGACAGGGCTTTTCAAGTTTGTCTCCAAAAGTAGCCGGAAAACACCTACTACAGTGTGAGGCATCGTAGTAGTCTCCAATGACGACCCATTTAGAAGGATTACGGAAAGACTGGTTCTTCATATCCCGGCTGGACTAAAAGCCCCATTCTCCATATAGCACTGGTGCCCACAGTAGTGAACCTGCAAAGTCTGCGTGCAACCTTGAAAGAAATGCTACAGTTTCTGTGGAATTCTCACACTGCCTAATGAACCCATGGCTAGGCACACACCTCTACTTCGAATAGGATTATCTCCTCCGCTAATCCAAATTAGTATGGGTTCTGGACCCTAAAAATTTGCTCGAGAATAAGTTGAACAAGGCATTTGCAAGCGACTCCTTTGGTATGTACCGTATACTCCCCCAGGGTCATCCAGTAACTCTCAGTCTGACACCTGCTTTCCGCACGACCGGAATTATTTTCATGTTCTTTCTAAAATCGTTCCGCAGCTGATGCTCCTGGACAGTTAACGATTATGACTGATTCCAGCGAACGATCGTTGATCATTTGGTAACACGATAACGGGTCTAATCGTCTATTTACGAGAATTACTTCCGTTGGAACGCAGCTGACAATGTTTATACGAGGTGCTGCGCATCTACAATTCCCTCTGCGTTTTGTAAAAATTCCCTGTTTATGTTATTACAAATGCAGTACTGCGTCGCTTGCGAAGAGCCTCATAGAGTCGCAGACGCTACCTTCCAGATCATTTGTGTAAGACTAGCCTCACACGGGATGCACTATGTGTCCAGGGCCGGGCGACTTTCCTGGCGAAACAGTAATAAATTATGCACCGATACAGAAACCATCCTTGTGAATCAGTTTACCTATTAGTAAAAACCACATCAAAACCCTTACAGTTGTTCCTGAAGTAAGCCTTCACATGTTGTTGTTGTGGTCTTCAGTCCAAAGATTGGTTTGCTGGAGCACTCCATGCTACTCTATCCTGACCAAACATCTTCATCTCCAAGTAACTACTGCAACCTACATCGTTCTAAATCTGATTACTGTATTCATCTCTTGTTCTCCCACTACGATTTTTATCCTCCACGCTTCCCTACAGTATTAAATTGTTGAGCCCTTGATGGCTCAGAATGTGTCCTACCGTACAATCCCTTCTTCTAGTTAGGTTGCGCCACAAATTTCGCTTCTCCGCAGTTCTATGCAGTACCTCCTCATTATTTACGTGATCTACCCATCGAATCTTCAGCATTCTTCTGTAGCACCACATTTCAAAAGCTTCTGTTCTCTTCTTGTCTAAACTGTCAATCGTCCATGTTTCACTTCCATACATGGCTACACTCCATACAAATACTTTCAAAAGGACTTCTTGACACTTAAATCTATACTCTATGTTAACAAATTTCTCTTCTTCGGACACACTTTTCTTGCCATTACCAGTCTACATTTTATATCCTTCGACCAAGGATATCAGTAGTTCTAATGCAATGTTGACTACTCCGGGGCCTCGTTTCGACTTAAGTCTTTCAGTACTTTGTCTAATTCTCCACGCAGTATCATATTTCCGTTCTCGTCTTCACCTACACCCTCTTCCATTTCCATAATATTGCCCTCAAGTACATCTTCCTTGTACAGACCGTCTGTATACTCCCACCTTTCTGCTTTTCCTTCTTTGCTTAGAACTGGTTTTCCATCTGAGCTCTCGATATTCATACAGGTGGTTCTCTTTTCTCCAAAGGTCGCTTTAATTTTCATGTAGGCAGCATCTATCTTATAGTGATATATGCTTCTACATCCTTACATTTGCGTAGCCATTCCTGCTTAGCCATTTTGCACTTCCTGTCGATCTTAATTTTTAGATGTTTGTATTCACTTTCGCCTGCTTCATTTATTGCATTTTTATATTTTCTCCTTTCATCGATTAGATTCAATATCTCTTGTGTTACCCAAAGATTTCTACTAGGCCTCTTCTTTTTACCTACTTGATTTTCTGCTGCCTTCACTATTTTATCTCTTAAAGCTACTCATTCTTCTTCTACTGTATTCCTTTCCCCTGTTCTTGTCAAGCGTTCCGTAATGCTTCCTCTGAAACTCTCTACAACCTCTGGTTATTTCAGTTTATCCACTTTCCATCTCCTTAAAATCCTCCCTTTTCGCAGTTTCTTCAGTTTTAATCTATAGTTCATAACCAATAAATTGTGGTCAGAGACCACATCTGCCATGGAAAGTCTTCCAATTTGGAACCTCGTTCCGAAATCTGTGTCTTACTATTATATAATCAATCTGAAACCTACCCGTGTCTCCATGTCTATTCCACGTATACAACATTCTTTCATGATTCTTAAACCAAGTGTTAGTTATGGTTAAACTATGCTCTGTGCAAAATTCCACCAGGCGGCTTCCTCTTTCATTCCTTTCCCCCAGTCCATATTCACCTACTACTTTTTCTTCTCTTCCTTTTCCTACTATCAAATTTCAGTCCGCAATGACAATTAAATTTTCGTCTCCTTTAACTATGTGAATAATTTCTTTTATCTCGTCATACATTTCCTCAATCTGCACCTCATCTGCGGAGCTAGTTGGCATATAAAATTATACTACTGTGGTGGGTGTGGGCTTCGTGTCTATCTTGACTACAATAATGCGATCACTATGCTGTTCATAGTACGTTATCCGCGTTCCTATTTTTTTATTCGTTATCAAATCAACTCCTGCATTACCCCTATTTGATTTTGTATTGATAACCCTGTACTCATCTGACCAGAAGTCCTGTCCCTCCTGCCACCGAACTTCACTAATTCCCACTATATATAACTGTAACCTATCGATTTCCCTTTTTAAATTTTCTAACCTACCTGCCCATTAAGAGATCTGACATTCCACGCTCCGATCCGTAGAACGCCAGTTTTCTTTCTCCTGATAACGACACCCTTCTGAGTAGTACCAGCCCGGAGATACGAAAGGGGATTTATTTCACCTCCGGAATGTTTTACCCAAGCGGATGACAACATAATTTAACCATACGGTAGAGCTGCCTACCCTCGGGAAAAATTACGGCTGTAGTTTCCAGTCGCTTTCAGCCGTTCGCAGTACCAGCACAGCAAGGCCGCTTTGGTTAATGTTACAAGGCCAGATCAGTCAATCATCCAGACTGTTGCCCCTGTAACTATTGAAAAAGCAGTTGCCCCTCTTCAGGAACCACCCGTTTGTCTGGCCTCTCAACAGATACCCTTCCGTCGAGGTTGCACCTACGGTACGGCTATCTGTATCGCTGGGTCGCGCAAGCCTGGCCACCAAGCCACCACCAAAAAAACGGGGGGGGGGGGGGGAGAGGAGTGCTTTAATTTGTGGTATGTATAGATGCGGTAGGCAAGACAGAATAACACAAATATATGCAGAACAAATAAGAGGTGCGCTTTTCGCCCAGCTGTAGCAGACAATGTGTCGATTTCCTGACTAACGCAAACAATTTATAAATTTTATACTTCCCGAATTATCACACCGTATTAAAAAAATATGGAATTATATACTATTCAGCGACATAACACACATAGAAGATTACCAAACAGCAATACTATAGCGCCGCAAACCATTTTCTCACTTTCAGGAGTTGAAGTTTCAAAAACTTCTGCCTTCCTGAACCATATGTAAGCCATCAAATATATGAAGTACGGTTCATCTGTTTATTATTAATAATATCATACCAGAGGCTCAAAACGCTAATTCTGAACATTTTTACTTACTATAAAGAGTTTCCAGATGCGTTGAATTTCACGTGGTCTTATCACCGCGTAGGAAAATGGAATTGCAGGACATTTAATGTCCTCGAAAGTTGTAGGTGTACAACTCTTGTTTTAATTTTATCACACATTTGGGCTCTATTCTGTTCAAAAACATTGAAGTATTCCGCTCTCCTGGAAATATCGATCACAAGTTGTTTGAGCGACTGATCTGCGAATGTGTGCCTATAGTTCGGGGGCAGTCGACGAAAACAATAAGCGATTTGGCTAAAAGGTCTCCTACCAACCACCATCCTGTCGGTGAAATCTGGAAGAATGTAACGATATTCGAACTTTGTACACCCCGTTGGAACGCACCTGCTGTTTTAGGCCCACGAAAGCTAATACATAACAATAGAACTGATGCCGTGTTCCATGAGTTTCGGAGGGCATTCCGTAGAGTTCCGCACTATCGTTTAGTGAACAAAATAGGAGCGTACCGAGTATCGGACCAAATTGTTGACTTGCTTCAGTACTTCCCAGCAACTAGAAATAAAAACATTGACAAAATCGACGGATGTAAAAGTAATCTGGGAGTACTACAAGGGAGTGTTAAAAAAATCAAATGGCTCCAAGCACTATGGGACTTAACATCTGAGGTCATCAGTCCCCTAGACTTGGAAGTACTTAAACCTAACTAACCTAAAGACATTACACACATCCATGCCAGAGGCAGGATCCGAACCTGCGACCGTAGCAGCCGCGTGATTCCGGACTGAAGCGCCTAGAACCGCTCGACCACAGCGGCCGGCAAGGGAGTGTTAGAGGGCCGTTATTGCGGAACAATAACAGCTATTGGAAAACGACTTTCACCGGTATCAATGTAGGGCTGGGACCCATGAATGTACATATTTGGAAACATTGTAAAACGAAAGCATATGTGTTTTTTAACACAAACTTATGCTTTTTTTTAAATGGGTCTCCTATATTTTTTCTTCAGCAATCCATAGCATGACAAAGCACAATGGCGTTGATTGCATCGCAATATTCCCATTACATCCCGAGATATTAAGACGCCAAGTTGACGCTTGAAACACCCGACATGCGCTGCTAGCGCACGTCCTGAGGCTCAGGCGTGAACCCCATGCTGCCCGTAATCGCGGTGTGATTGACATGTTTAATCACACTTCCATACTTATCAAGAGGTCCGAAACGAATAATACGGTCTGCTGCCATCCTGCATTAACGTCGTACATTGCAGCAGGTATTTATCCCATAGGCTATGGGTGATGCGGTTCTGTAACTTATCTGTGTACCGCAACGTTAGTCACAAAGTTAACTTCGCTTATCGTTAATCCGTTACTAAAAAGGTAATGCCGTTCAACGTTAAAACTTTACTTTACTGTAGATCTAGCGCAAGTGACAGTTAATCATTCACTCGTAATAGTAAAATTCATGTTGATGGTTTTAGTGAAACGAGCAACTGGATTAAAAGTTTTACCGTTGTTTAGGTAAAAATGTTTTGATTTGGGAAGTTCAGGTAGGACATAGAAGATGAGTGTAAACATGTTTAACCAGTTAGTTTTATTATCACATAATTATCAATGTTATGTTTATTTAATGCGTTAAATGACAAATTGTTGCAAACAAATGTTTCTTAACATCACTGGGTAAAATGGCCCTTTGTAGAAACTTCCATTGTGATACCAGCACTACATACTAAAAATAGCGTTCACATCTCATGCTCAAAGTGATGCCCATTGGCTTGCATACATAGGGTCACTCTGCGGATGAAGGATGCCCTACTTCGTGCTACTGTTTCCTCTTTGATGGCTGTACAAGCATCAATAATGCGTTGCTTCATGTCCTCTGGTGTTGTTGGTTCATGTTGGTAAACAGCATCCTTCACTGCTCCCCAAAGAAAATAATCCAGCGGTGTAAGGTCCGGAGATCGGGCAGGCCACCTAACTGGGCCACCTCGTCCAATCCACCTACCAGGGAACTTATGGTTCAGAAGTCGTCGTGTTCGTAAGACGTTATGTGCAGGGCATCCGTCATGCTGATACCACATGACCATTCTCCGGTTCAGAGGTACGGTGTCCAAGAGAACAGGGAGATTGTGTCGTATAAATCTGGAGTATTGTCTGCCATTTTGGATGCCATTTATAAAGAAAGGTCCGATAATGGTATCTCCAATAATCCCACACCAAACATTAACTTTCCACGGACGTTGATGCTCTACCTGACGGAGCCATTTTGGATTGTCTGCGGACCAATAATGCATATTCCTCATATTGACAATTCCTTTGTTGGAGAATGATGCCTCGTCGGTAAAGAGAACATCTGCAAAAAAATTTGGATTAGTCAGAAGTTTTTGCTGAGCCCACCGACAAAATGTTACCCTATTGCGGAAGTCATTTCCATGAAGATCCTGGTGTAAATGAACATGGTAAGGATGAAAATTATGACGTTTAAGAATACGCTGTGCACTTCATTTCGACACACCAACTTCACGTTCAATTTGACGTGTGCTGATTTGAGGATTCACAGCTATGGTAGCGAGCACAGCAACTTCAGCACGTTCATCTGTGCGTGTTCTAGGACGATGTCGAGGTCTTGGATTTAAGCTTCCCGTTTCACGTAGACGAGATGTGAGACGACCAAACATCAAGCGCGAAGGCGATGGCTTGTCAGGGAATCGTCTTCTGTACAGTCGTTCTGCCTGAACAGCATTTCGTCCACCTACAACAGGGTACAGTACAGGTATGTAGAGTAGGGTAGAAAACAGACATATTAACTTAATAATCATAATGTTCGCTAACAGTACTATCAACAAACAAGCAATCTCATAACGTATTTCCCGTCAACGTACATTCTCCATAGATCAGCAGCATTTCTACAATATCTTCATGTGTGTACATTATACTGTACAGTATAAGTTCCACAACACAACATTTATTCACAATGTGTACTACCTCCGTGCCGTCACTAGATTACTCTGATGCACAACTACACTGGCAAGCGGTGTACTGCACGCCAAGGCAACAACAAATGGGATGCTCGGAGGGTGGTGGAGTACAGGAGTTTGTATGGGTCGCAAATCATAAACAAGGCGAAGTGGTAACTGTGGCAGTTGTGGGAACTACGTTGGACACTTGACTAGGTAGAGCCAGGCCCTGCGCGACAGGCACAATGGGTCATATAACGCATTAGATAAACCTTATTTTGGGTGTGCAGGATAACTAAGACAACCTGACGGGTGTACACCGATCGGTACTGGTTCAAATTGTGTACGTAGATACGTAAAACGTGCAAGAGGCAAACCATTATGTACTTATGAGAGTTGACGGCAGCAGACCGTATTATTCGTTTCGGACCTCTTGATAAGTATGGAGGTGTGATTACACATGTCAATCACATCGCGATTACGGGCAGCATGGGGTTCACGCCTGAGCCTCAGGACGTGCGCTAGCAGCGCATGTCGGGTGTTTCAAGCGTCAACTTCGCGTCTCGATATCTCGGGATGTAATGGGAATATTGCGATGCAATCAACGCCATTGTGCTTTGTCATGCTATGGATTGCTGAAGAAAAAATATAGGAGGTCCAATTAAAAAAACATAAGTTTGTGTTAAAAAACACATATGCTTTAGTTTTAGAATGTTTCCAAATATGTACATTCATGGGCCCCAGCCCTACATTGATACCGGTGAAAGTCGTTTTCCAATACCTGTTATTGTTCCAGAGATATTTTGGGTGGACAAGATAGCTGGGACACCCTATATATAGTGGATAGTGTCTGAATCTGCATGAGGCTGTTCGAGGACATGCCGTAGTGTACAGGGAGGCTGTAATGCATTAAGACTGTAGCGAAATGCAGGATGACCTGCAAAGGATTGATGATTCGTACAGGTACTGTAAGTTGATAAGAAACGTAAATAAATGTAAGGTATTGCACAAAAGAGAAGAGAGCCTTAACGTTTCAATTACAGTAATGGCGATAAATTACAACTAATAATAACAACCTGAGGATACCTTGGAGTACCCGCCCAGAACGACCGAAAGTGGAATAACTACATAAAACCAGTCGTAGGGAAAGCAGATGTCAAACTGGGATTCGTTGGGAGAAACTTACGGAAATGTAATTCATCTACCAAACCAGTGACTTACAAAACACTTGTTCAGCCGATTCTTGAGTATTGATCATCAGTCTGAGACCCTTAACAGATTGGATTAATAGATGAGATTCAACGAAGAGCGGCACGTTTCGTCACAGGATCGTTAAGAAACTGCGAGAACGTTATGGAGACGGTTTACGAACTCCAGAGGCAGACGTTAGAAGAAAGGCGTTATGTATCACGGAGAGGGCTACTGTTGAAATTCGGAGAACATGCGAAATGACGACGGCGAGGAACTCAGAAAAATTAGAGCTCATACTGAGGTTTTTCAACAGTGATTCTTCCGGCGTGCTATTCGCGAACTGAACGGGGATGGGGGTGCGAGGAACAAACACCATCAAAAGCTGTAAGGTTGCTTGCGCAGCGTAGAGGTAAATCTATAACGAACTATGTGGATCCGTGTGTTTGTACTGAAAGTAGAAGTACGGAACGATTTTGACGAAGTTGTAAGAAAGGTGAAGCGAGTATTGGTAGGGTGAGTGTGGGCGGCAGCCTGGGTTGGCGTTGACAAACCGCCTCGCGCCGCCGGAGGACCCCGCCAGCTCCTAAATCTATCGGCCGTGTCCGCCGTTTCCTGTTGCCAATTACTCTCGCAGATTGCGCGTGGGTTCGGAATCTTAGGCGCGTTCGAGTCCGCACTCACAGGCTCATTTTGCTGGGGAGCATATATTTAAACCGCCGCTTTCTCCTCCCATGTATGCTCAAATAACTTTTAAAATTCATAGCGATGCGAGTGTTTCCTGCTGTTGTGCCTCGAGCTACCGAGTCCTCCGCCTTCTCGCAGCCCCTCTGGTTCCAGTCTGTCACGGTTCTCCAAGACGAACGTTAACGCCTAGAAAGTAAGATTTCAATTGGCCATTGGAACAGGTGCGGTTTCATGTGGGAGTGGGTAATGAACCTCCTTCCCATCACCCCCCCCCCCCCGGCCCCCCCTCCCCAACCCCCAGCAACATTTTATGAAAAGCGGTTATGTTTTTCTGTAAGCCACAATTTGAAAAGAGAAAGAGAATTACCTACAAAGAGGGATTTACTCTCTATACAAAATAATCGAAGACTACACTATGACTACGTCCACAAAGAAAACTAAAATAGTGGCCTTATAGGACGAGACACCACACGAACAGGAATGGTTGTGTATAATACAGTTGTAGAAAATATCAGCCATTTTAATTATTTGGGATGTGATGTCACATACGACTATGAAAAAGATATAGGCAAGAAAGTAGCAAAATACGGAAATATAACTGGAACTATAAACAGGAACTTCGAAAACAGGAAAAAAAACCACGAAGAAAGTTCAGCAAAGTAAGGGCAGTCCCCACACTACCATGCGGATGGGAGTTATGGGTCATTTACAAACGCCACGAAAGTAAGCTCTAGGCAGCTGAAATGAGATTTCCTAGGGCTGTGTTGGCTGTACCTGGGTACTTCCTTTAATTTACTTTTTCGTGTCCGGAAACCAAATCATATCTTTGAGCTTAGTTTTGTGTCCTGTTCAGAGCTTCTTTCTTGTCTAATCACACATCGACGAGGGGACAGTTTGGACAGGCCAGGAGATGTTTCATGTCTTGCACAGCATTACAATCTCATTTGTCATCCACGTTACCTTAAACCCACCTGATCATGTTTGTTTTCACTAGGACCACCACTTTTCTTGTACGGTTCGGTATCCTCCATGTTTTCCAATTTGTTGTGAAGCCGCCAGGCACTACTTGTGCTATTGTATAGTCAGGTGGTGGTTCGTCGATGGCCATGTTTAAGAACCTTGTACGGGATATCAGTCATCCAGGCTCGCACTCAGTCCCAAAGAGAGAATGACGATCATCAATTGTTTGTTTGAGCCTCTCTGTGAATTTGTGAGATGTTTTTTGGGAGCTGGGACTCGCAAGACCAGCAGCTCTGTAAAGCTTTGATAGGGGCGTGGATTTCGTACACTTAGTTGTTATTCGACATCTTACATTAAGGTTTATGTTGACTTTCTCCGCGTGGATTGATTTGGTCCATAATGAGCAGGTGTATTCAGCGTTAGAGAAGCATAATGCTTGTGCGGTGAATTTTAGGGCGCCGGCCGCGGTGGCCGAGCGGTTCTAGGCACTACAGTCTGGAACTGCGCGACCGCTACGGTCACAGGCTCGAATCCTGCCTCGGGCATGGATGTGTGTGGTGTCCTTAGTTTAGTTAGGTTTATGTAGTTCTAAGTTCTAGGGGACTGATGACCTCAGAAGTTAAGTCCCATAGTGCTCAGAGCCATTTGAACCATTTTTTGAATCTTAGGCTAGTAGGTTTTGCTCCCCATTTGCTATTTACTGGGCTTCGCTAAATAATTTTTCTGGAGGCCACCTTCTGACAGATCTTTTCACAATGGTGTTTGTATGTCAGAGATTTATTCCTCATCACACCCAGATAGGTAGGTTTATCTCTGTGTTCTCTTGTGGTATTATTTCAGGAAATATTGAGCTTTCGCTTTGCTTGCCGAGATTGAAGGTGGAAAGCGCTTACTTGACTCTTCGAAGGACTCGGTTTAATGAAGTTATTTTGATAGTATTCTGACAGATCTATGAGCAGTCAGGTTAATAAACAGTGACATCTAGAAGGAATTAAACACTTAACGTAAGAACGAAAACTGAAGACATCAGAAGGAAGTGGAGTGAACATCTCGACGGAATGAGCAGTGGGAGACTACGTTACAAAGTCAAACGTCTGGGAGGACGAAGAAAAAGAAGAAGTAGAAATTTTGGAGAACAAAATAGCACGAAAACATTTATTCTCTAAAATGACAAGAGCTGCATAAAATTTACAAGCTATGTTGAACATAGGACACTTGCATACCTGAGGGCCTGCCCCTGTGGATGGGCTTGCAGCACGACCTGCTGCGTATAACACTCCAGTCAGATCAAGGTGCCTGCTCATAGGCTGACAGTACCTGCTGCCAATAACAAATCCGTCATCGTTATTGAGTTCAGAAATAGAGGGACCACAGATAGGTAGTAGGCATAAGCCCCCGCAGGAATGTTTCAGAACAGGGGAACCTACCGAGGATGCGATAAATCATGCAATGAATATTGTGAACACCTCAGACGACAAGTACGTTGTAGGCACAATGACTGATATAGCTGGGGTGTTTGATAATTGTGGTGGCCTGCGCTGTTCAAAAGACTGAGACAGATGGACTGTCCCAGGTGTCTCTATAACAGTCTAGGAGATTATGGTACAGACAGACAAGTGTAGTTAGAATATCCTGGAAAGATAATTGTGAAAGGCATCACAAAAGGCTGATCACAGTGCTCTGCATGTGGTCCAGAATTCTGGGACGTTGACATAGAGCCACTACTGAACCAGCTTCAGAGTATAACAAACACTAGAGGCTGCATAGCCGACGCAGACTATCTGGTAATTATATATCTGTTAGCACAAGGGCTAAATTAGAGAAAAATACTAAGGTAGTTCTTGAAAGACTAAGTAACTGGTGCGTAGAAAACAAACTAATGATGGCAGCGCACAATACAGTTTATGCTACTAAAAGGTTTTGATTCTGCTCAGTCGTGTGGTAGCAGATTGCTTTTTCGCGTCATGCTATTGCAAATCTGTAGGTGAGACCGCTAGATACTATTGGATTACACAATACGTTGCAGATTTTATGGGCTGCACACATGCAGGACAAGATTGCTTTCCGATGTCGAGCTTAAGAACAGCAAGTCTCTTGTCATTACGTGGCTTTCTGATCTGAAATAGAATTTAGTTTCGTTTTGTACGGGATGAGTCGCGTTTCCACGTGGACCAGAATATCCATACATGCTATTGCCACCCTTCAACATATTAGATTCTAAAAGTGCTCTCGTTCAGTAACAAGTCAGTGCGATTCTTTGATATCATTATTTGTATATAATGTAAAGTACTTAATCTCCTTTGAGTTCAATCTGAATTTCTATGTTAATTGAAAGGGCTAAGTGTATGTCTGCATGGCATGTTAAAGAGGTCGTTTTAAGATAATAGAGTTAGTTATTAACTAATCTGGTGTTAATTTGCCCATTCCTCTTCAAACCTTCCTATTTCGATGTGCAACCTCGTGGTTATAAAAGCTCACGATCTGCAGCAGGTCATACAATGATTACATCCCATTTTTAATTACACTGACCTTCATAAATATCTGGTACATTTCACTACACCACGAGTTTATTTTGTATTGTGTGATTTCTCAGCATGTCTAGGAAAGTGCATGTACAGCACACTGCGTCGCCAGCACGCGCTGTGGATCACTTTTACCTAATGCTCAGAGAAAAGCTCTCTTTTGTGTATTTAGAGATCAGATAAGGTTCATAATTATTTAAGACTATAGAAACTTTATCAACATGTTCATTGCACCGAAGATCGTGTATAAGGTGGACTCCATTACACTCAAAGTTTCATAATTTTTGCACCCACTTAGTTCCACTTATTTCCCTTGCAGTACTGAATAATAATTTCCTTCTGAGATAAATGAGTCTGTTTCTGTTGCACTTGTGGAAGTTCACTGTTATCAACACATAATTAGTAGTCAGATATGTTTTCCCTTGGACTTACTGGGTGAACGGATGAATCAGTTACATGTGGTTGAGATTTTTTTGGTTGAGTTGTTAACTGAAAAAAAGATAATAGTTAACTTTGTATTTAGAACAAGCAGCTGCCAGCACATATTCTCAAATTCCTAAATTTACATCTATATACACTGCCTGCCTCCACCCCTTCCCCCATAAACATGAAGCATCCCCTAGACGAGTAGGAAACGAAATGAAACACCATGGGTTGAGGGGGTATGTGATATTATTGCAGTGACTACAACATCTAGTTCGTTTACAAAGAACCTGACGTTACGAGCCCATTTATGTTTATGACGCTGTACCCACTTTCGCCTGGATGCATGGACTGATTAGGATGGAAAAGGTATCATAAAGGCCTTGTGCCATAAGAGCTCCCTCAATCACTACGAGCCTTCACCTGAAGTCATACTCGATGGCTCCCCACGCCATGACGCCAGTAGTAACACCACTGTGCCTCTCCAAAACTCGCCGATGGTCATCCGGGATAACACGAACAGTGATTCATCCTTGAGCATAATATGGCGCCATTCATCAGCTGTTCATGCTTTTCGGTCATGGCATCAGCCGAAACGCAGCCGTTTGTGTTGTGTTGTTAACGACAGAGTATGCATGGGACGATATTTCCCTCATCCGGTTGCTGCTTGTCTTCGACCAGTGGTGCGGGATAAGAGAGAATGTCGCAGGGAGTCCATTACTTGTTGCTGAATGGCAGGCGCAGATGTGTAGGCGATACGACGTACTTGGTGCACAAGACGCCCGTGTCCCTTGTGGTGATCGGACTTGGTCGACTGCACCCTTGATGATGAGTATGCCTGGTCACATGTTCCCATGCAGTCCTACATTTGGCCAGTGTTACATCCGGATACCTCACAAATCTGGATATAGCACGATTAGATCAGCCTTCCGACTGGAGACGCGCAATGAGATCCCTCTCAAACTCTGTCAGGTGCGATAACACTGTCTCACAGGATTATGTTACATATTCGTGTCTGTCACAGTCATTACCCTACATCTAACGCTGTTTACGCCACTTACATACTCTGCCAGGCCTGGTAACAACACGAGCAACAGTAATGCACTTTGGTCTCCGTTCTACCTGTCACAGAGCATTGCAACGCTAATAATTTACAATCCTGTAGATGACGTGTACGAGTACGAAGTTATATTGACATACGACCATGTCTTCCGGGTGCTTTACTGTTTGTCAGGCAATGTGCGAGGGGAGCTCAATAAGTAACGCAACACATTTTTTTTCTCGCCCAATTTCGGTTGAAGAAATGCGGAACTTGCTGTTGGATATCGCAAAATATTCCTGCATCAGCCCCTATAATTTCATGAGGTTACGATCGGTTGTGAGACTATACGCAGCCTTCAAAATGGCGAATGCAGAACTTCTACGGAGGCCTGACGTTGATCAAAAGCACAGTGTGTCGTTCGGCGAGGCGTCTGTCCTCATCGAACCGCGGCACGTAAACCAGATATCAGAAACGGAGCACGTACGAGTCTAATTTTCGGGTTGCATATTTCACAGGTCAAGGCGCCGCTGTTCCAAGACTGCTAACGGACTTTCTTCGTTTTCACTGTAGTTCCGAGAGTACGACGAGTCTGAGAATTGCGGAGCTGCGGTCACCAACTGTCGGGATCAGATGGCCTTAAACGAAGCTGTATTTTGCGAGACTGTGAATGGCGTAACACGAAAATTAATTGGTGGAAAGTACACAATTGCAAATGTGTTCGATAGGAGGAAGAGTGATATTTGGAATGAGTTTCGTACTATAGACCTTGCTTCAGACGAAAAATATACAAATTTCGCCTAGTGCAAACAAAATGGTTGTATTCTTGTTTATTACACCACCACAATGAGAAAACATGCGTGCTGCGCCAAACGAAAACTGGGAACAGAGAAACGTCACTGCTATATCCCTGCGACAAAAAAGCTCGCAAATTTCTGTATTCATTTGTTAATGGCAACTTGAGATTATGGAGCAACAGCGAGTTGTGTAGTTTATCATCCATTTCTGCAATTTATTTTACTAATTAATCACCATTTAGACATTGCGCTTCGTCCTCACGTCATGTTTCCTGGTACCGTCGTTACAGACTCGTTAATGTCTCGAAAGTGTGTGTATGTCAATGTAATTGTTAGACATTCTCTGAATATATATTAAATATTAAAATAAATTTACAGTAGTCTTTGGAAAAGTTTTATCTGTATAAATGTACGATTTCACTGCTAACCGATCAGTTGTTATATTGGCGTATAATTTGTTTCTGTCAATCAGCCAGGTCGGACATTTTGTGACATTTCAACTTGCACGAGAATAACTATAAAGGCAGAATCATGACTGCGCGAAATAAATGAATAGTAATTCACAGTTTAATGGCGCAAATTTTTTTCACAACTGTTGCATATGCAGCAGAAATGCCGCGAGTCCTCGATTATACTTGAGAACTCGTGTACACGCTCTCCTTTCTGAGCGAGTCGAGTGCATTTATACCCGACAACATTCAAAGGCGACGAATGGGCTGCGACGGAGACTCACGAGTCGAGTGTACGGACACACAGAGAGAGCGGGTTCCGAGGCCCACAGGCCGCGGCGCGTACATCACGAAGGCAGTCTTGAACTCGCTCGCTCGCTCAGTTCAGCAGACAAAATGCGTTTCTGAACCTGTTAACTCCCAGCTGGGCGTGTAAGTACTAACGAGAATTGCATCTTTCACTGGAATCTGCTGTTATGAAGTCTTACTGATTAACAGTACTACAGGAAAATTTAATTGAAGATCAATACTCGATGTAAATGGTATAACGGTACTCAACAGTACTCATTACATGCTAGAAGTGGTGCCTTATGCAACTGATAATCATTTTAGCATGATTTTATTTTATTGTACACCAGTATGGACGTAACAAATTATAAGTAGGCCCATGGACTTCCCATCATTATAGGAATAATAACAGTAAGATTCCATAATAGCGGATTCAGTTAGAAGATTCAGTTTTCGTTTGTACGGACACGCCTAGTTACGAGTTAACAGGTGTAGAAACGTAGTTTGTCTGCTGGTTTGAGCGAGCGAGCGAGCACAGGACTACCTTCGTGAAGTACGCGCCGCGGACTGTAGGTCTCGAGCGGGTTCGGAGTGACGTCACAAGACTCGCCGGCGAGCCTCAAGCGAGTACACGGAGCGCATTTCCGATCTCCACTGCAAACCTGTCCTATGTCCCGCGTGCAGACCGGCCGCACACCGCTGTGATTCCTGCAGTGATGGACGTGGGGACACATTCATTCGAGGTAATCTGTGAATCACAGTCAAACACCTCGCTACACAATTGGACCTTTCTGTTTACATTGCTGACACACTCGGACACCAGCTAGGGTACTCTATGGTGTGCGCCCTCTGGGTTACTCGCCTCCTAACAGAAGATCATAAAAAGCAACGAAGGACCATCTGCGCAGAATTTCTTGCGCGTTACGAAGCTGAAGGTGACTTTTTTTGTGGAACGTCTTCATAGGCGATGGAACATGGGTTCAACACTTCGAACCGGAAACAAAACGGCAATTCATGTAGTGGCGCCATATCAGCTCTCCTACGAAGAAAAAGTTCAAAGCTGTACTGTCGACCGGCAGAGTCATGGCGACGGTGTTCTGGGACTCAAGGGGTTATACTGTACGATGTCCTCCCTCGCAGTGCAACATTTAACTCCGAAGTGCATTGCGCTACTCTTAGGAAATTGAAGAAACGGCTTCATTGAGTTTGTCGGTACAAAAATTCAAACGAATTTCTCCCTCTCCACGACAAACCAAAGCCTCACACAAGTCTGCGCACCAGAGAGAAGCTCACAAAACTTCATTGAACTCTTCTTCCTCATCCACTCTACAGCCCGGATCTGGTACCTTTCAACTTCCGTTTGCTTGGACCAATGAAGGATGCACTCCGCTGGAAGCAGTACTTGGATGATGAAGATGTTGTGGATGCAGCAAGACGTTGGCTCCGACGTCGACCAGTAGAGTGGTACCATATGAGCATACAGGCCTTCCCAGTGAGGTGGCGTAAGGCTGTTGCATTGAATGGAGATTACGTTGAAAAATGGGGCCTCGTAGCCAGAAGTGTGGGGAATAACATGATGTATTGAAATCCTAAACAAAACCAACCTGCTTTCCGAAAAAACTGTGTTGCATTACGTACTGAACGCCCCTTGTATATACACAACAAGATAGATACTAATTTACAGTTTTGGCGGAGGACTCTTTGCGTACCGCCCTCATCCATTCCTCTTCCCTCCCCCTCTCCCTGTACCAGTCACAAAACCCGCAAAGTTTACGCAGGACAAAACGACTGCTGGTAGGTGTACATATGAGCACGAATCTAATTTTACCTTTTTTACCTTCATGGTCTTTTCGCGAGGTATATGGAGGTGGAATCGATATGTTGGTGGCATTTTCTATCAACGTGCGTTCTGATATGCCTACACCAGGTAGAGACAGCAGCAGCGACTTAGAGATGCTGCAAGTCATTTGCAGGAGATTTGCTGTAGCCAGCCGCAAGAAGTGGAACCATCGTGTCACTTGGGCGAATCGCTCATCCGGGTGCAAACTGGCCAGCGAACAGCCCCAGCACTTCTTCCATGCTATATAGAGTGTATAGTCAATCACCATATCACCACGCCTACAACGACCCTGCTTTTATTGATATTGGTATAAGTTACTTGCGGAGCTCAAATGGCTCTTGCTCTCTTTTCGGTTTACACTGTTATGGCCATCAGTACCATCGAGTCTCTAGTGCAGCATTTGCCCTCAGTGCCGGTACTATGGACTCGCAGTTTTTTTAATTTTAGGAACAACCTGCAGCAACAACAACAGCATCAGGAAGAACTAAACCTGCAACTGGAATAACAGCAGCAACAGTAAGAACATTATGCTATTATCATGTATCCTGTCTCACTCCCTTCCCAACTACTTCTTCCATTTCATATCTCTTGACTATTATAACTGCAGTATAGTTTCCGCATAAGTTGTAAATAATCCTTCGCTCCCAGTATTCAAAATCGCCACACTCTTTTTTTTTCTAAACCTACAAATGTCTTTCTTTAGCCTGTCATCTGAGGCAAGACGTAGGTTCAGTAGTATATCGCGTTTTCTGAATTTCTCTGGAACCCGAACCGATCTTTCCTGAGATCGGCTTGTACAGTTTTTCCAAATAATTCGTGTCAGTAATTCAAAACCATGACTCATTAAACTGATGGTGCTTTAATATTCACACTTTTTGTGGATTTGGAATTCTTACTTACTTCCTTAAGTCTGGGGGTATTTCCCCTGTCTAATTTAGCTTCCATACCAGATGGAATAGTTTGGCATGGTCTGTCCTTCTAAGAATATCAACAGTTCTCATGGGATGTCGTTTACTCGCGTGGCCTTGTTTTGACTTAAGCCTTTCAGTGCTCTATAAAATTCTTATAGCAGTATCATATCTCTCGTCTCATCTGCATCTGCTTCCTCTTCGCTTTCTATAGTATCGTCTTCTAGTTCTTTCCCTTGTACAGCCCTTTTATAAATTTCTTCCTTCTTTCATGCTTCCTTCTTTGCTTAGTTCTGGCTGAATCCCTCAGCTCTGACTTGGCATCTTTTAATATCCATGTGGTTGCTTATTTTTGCTCCTAAGGTCTCTTTAACTTTCCTGTAGACGGCATCAACCTTTCCAATAGTTTTGCACGCTTCTACAGCTTTGCATTTCAACTCTAGTCATATGTTTTTTGCCTTTTGGCACTTTTATTAATCTCATTTCTTAGACGTCCGTATTCCCTTTTTCCTGGTTTGTTTGTTGCAATTTTATATTTTTTCCTTTCGTCAGTTAAATTCTGTATCTGATGTGTTACCCAATGATTTGTATTGGTCCTTGTCTTTTCGTCTTTTGGATCCTCTGCTGCGTTCACTATTTCATCTCTGTTTTCTCTCTATCATACTCCTTTCCCCAGTTTCAGTAAAACGTTGCTTGACGTTCCATTTCAAACTCTCAACAACCATCGACTTTTTTATTTATCCAAGTCCCATCTCCTTAATGTCCTACCTTTCTGTAATTTCTGGAGTTTTAATCTGCAGTTCATGAGAAATAAAACTATGATCAGATTCTACATCTGTAACGGGAAATGTGTTGCAGTTTAAAATCTGGGTTCCAAATCACCGTCATATTATGATGTACTATATCTGAAAACTTCAGTGTTTCCATGTCTCCTCTACGTATACGACCTTCTTTAATGTATCTTAAATCAAGTGTCAGCAATGATTAAATTAACCGCTGTGCAAAATTCTGCCACGGAGCTTCCCTTTCATTCCTTTCCTTCAGTCCATCTTTTCCTAATATTTTCCCTTCTCTTCCTTTCCCTGCTGTCGAATTCTTATTCCCTGTTACAATTAAACTACTGTCTACCTTAATTATCTGAATAATTTGTTTTATCTCATCATACATTCTTTCAATCTCTTCTTCATCTGCAGAGCTAGCAGTCATATAGACAGGTACCACTCTTGTGGATGTAGGATTCGTGCCCATCTTGGCTTCAATAACGCATTCACTTGTCCATAGTAGATTACCCGCATTCCTATTTCCTTATTCGTTACTAGACCCACTTCTGCATTAACCCTATTTCATTTTGTGTTGATAACATAGTACTCACTTGAGCAGAAGTCCTCATCTTGCGGCCATCGAACTTCACTGACTCCCAATATGTCTAACTTCATCCTTTCCACCTCTCATCTTAAATTCTCCGAAGTATCTACGCAATTACGGTATCTAACATTCCACTCTGTGACCTGTAGAATTCCAGTTTTATTTCTCCTGATGACAAAATGCTCATTAGCAGTACCCGTCTGGGGATTCGAAAGAGAGACTATTTTACCATAGGAATATTTATCCAAGAGGTTGTCTTCATTATTATACCACACAATAGAGCTGCATGTCCTCAGGAAAAATAACTGCTGCACTCTGGTGTCCCTAGCTAAAAGTAATAACTGTTGCAGTTTCCCCTTGCTTTCAGCCATTCGCAGTGCCAATATAACAAGGTCCTGTTGTCTAATGTTACAATCCGAGATCAGTCTTACAGCTTTTATCATCCAGATTGTTTTCTCTTCAACAACTGAAAAGGATGTCGCCCCCCTTTAGGAAACGTGTGTTAGTGTGGCCTTTCCACAGATACCCCTTCAATGTGGCTGCATCTACGGTACAGCCATCTGTTTATCTGAAGCATGCAAGACAACCACAGCGACAAGGTCTTTGGTTTGTGGGAGGACTCAGCACTTTTCGTGGCCCAGTTATCTATTGAGGCGTGTGTTGCACGGATCTCTGACGGCGGTGGTGAACGATACGCTCTCCCTAATAAGAGCATCTGCTTGACAAACTCGAGCTCGTTGAGAAAGGAAGCTTTGTGCTGAGATCGAGTGAGCGTTGCAGTGAGTAAAACGCGTAAATAATCACCAGTCAAGGATGCTTCGCCCCCGCAGATGCGGCGCTACTGTGATTTCAAGCGGCGATGCGTCAGGCGGACGTGACTCACACGGAACGTTGGCGGGTTTGCTCAGGATAAGACACCTGTACAAATTAGGTGTCACTGCGAAGCTTCGCTGCTCGTGTTATTGTGCATTGCACGATAGAAAGGGTGGCCAAAAACAGGAAAACAGCAAAAACATAACACATTACCATGCCTAAAATGGTTTAGTGAAACCGTTGGCATTCATACCAATTTCCAGTCCTCTCCGAATGGAAAAATACATCCCTGTATGGTTTTTAAGGCAACCTTGTCCGCCCCCAGTAGCTGAGTGGTCACCGCGACAGAGTGTCAATCCTAAGGGCCCGGGTTTGATTCCCGGCTGTGTCGGAGATTTTCTCCGCTCAGGGACTGGGTGTTGTGTTATCCTAATCATCATCATTTCATCCCCATCGACACGCAAGTCGCCGAAGTGGCGTCAAATAGAAAGACTTGCACCCGGCGAACGGTGGACCCGACGGGAGGCCCTAGTCACACGACATTTTTTATTTATAAGGGAACCTTATACCGTTCCTCCTGCAAAACAGTGGCAAATTCAGGAACGATGATGGAGGTTAATATTGATCATGCGCTCTTCTTTCCAAAGTAGACCACAAAGGCTCAGTAATGCTGAGATCTTGTGACTGTGGTGGCGATTGGAGATGTGACAAGTCATTCTCCTCTCACAAAACCAGTCCAGAATTACGTGTGCTGTGTAAACTCGGGTCGTATCGTCTTGGAACACACCATCACGATTTGGGAACAAACATTGTACTATGGGATGGACCCGATAAGTAAAACTGGTCACATAATTCTTGGCAGTAATACAACACTGAAGAGTAAACATGGGGCCCATGGAATACCACGATATGGCTCCCCAAATCATCACCGAACATCCTCATTATTTCACTCCGGTCAGATGTTGGAAATAGTGTGAAACAGCACTCATCCGACCAAATGACATTCTTCCATTTCAGCATAGGCCAAGTTTTATGGCTTCGGCATCACGTTTCCATATTAAGGGCATTTGCATCACTAATTAGTGATTCTGGAATTTCATATCGCCCTGCAATCCCCTGCTTATGGAGCTCCCTTCCTGTTGTTTTGGCGTTGACAGGAATCGCGAGAGCGACATTCAGTTGTGCAGTGACTTTTGCAGCTGTCGTCAACTTGTTTTTCGTCACAATTCTCTTCAATTACCGTCCGTTACGATCACTCAACATACACTTTCGTCCGAGCTGTGACTTGGCGGATAAGGTGCCTCATGAAACATTAAACCCTTGGGATATCAAGTACTAACCAAGAGTAAGAGAAACTAAAATAGCAAGTTACTAAGAGAGAACCAGTCGAGAGTACTGAGCTAAGGGAGTAAATTACAACAGGTGTTAATTTTTCATTTGCTCTCTAAGTAAATTTATTTACTCTATAACTGGTGGAGTGCGTCGTCAAAGAGTAGGCTACTACGTTAGTAGCTTAAGGAGGAAATAAGGCCAAAATTTGCTCCTAAGCGGTAGTAGGAGTAAAGTTAGAGAGTGAGGTGCATTCTTTGGTTTCTGCTCGTTAAATATCGAATTCTATGGACTGCCTCAACTGTGAAGAATATATGGAAATGGAGAAAGACGTAGAGATTCCAAGAATGAGTGTTTTGATGGAGACAAAGTCACATTTGCTACATCCCAAGAATAAGGGTTTTAATGGAGAGAAGGGACACATTTGCGATGTATAGTGACAGTGATTTCAAAGAGTGGTCTGACAAGAACCGTGGTTTGTTTCCTAGGCTGTAACTTTTTTTGTGGACTGCGAATCTTTCGCACTAGTAATTATTAAATCACAGCAGGGAATTGCATTAACATCCATAGTGCTACTGCTGGAAGAGCTTTTTAACAATCTGATAAACAGTTTAATTGACTTTAAGCCGCTGTGAGTGTGTATGCCACAGAGCAAAGAAAATATATCAAGGAACAAGGGAATTCTATCGACTGGTGGATTCCCTAACGTCATAGGGACCATAGATTGGGTACGTATACTCATACTATGTCTTTCTGGAGCACAAGCAGAACTATACAGAAATAACAAAAATTTCTTATCTATCAATACACAAATGATCTGTGATGCCAATATGAAAGTTTTGAACGTGGTATGCCGTTGTCCGTGTTCCACGTGTGACGCACGCATTTCGGACGGTACAGGTGCTGCAGAATTTGCAAATGGACAATATGACGGACTGCTTGTTAGAGGTAGTGGATATGCTCTTTCCAAACACCTTAGGACTTCTGTGTTTCGAACCCATACAGGTGCCGAAGTGTGCTACCATAGAGCCCATATGGCTACAATGTATGTATTAGAGTGTACATTCTGTGTTTGGAAGAAATGTTTTCGAATTCTCACTAAAAATGCGATATAAACAACACAGTGCGAAAATGTTATTGGGACTTGCAGTTCTGCACAACTTGGGAATATAAGTTGGAGAAGTGTTCCAGTCTGATGCTGAGGGGTTGAATGACATGGATCAATGTGCATTTCAGCCAGAAGCAGATGCTGCAGTCCAAGCTGTCAGAAGCGCTGTTATTCTTAATTATTTTGATTAAAATTGTACATAATTTTAAAGCAAAATAACAAGTTAGTGTAAAGACTTTGCCTTCTTAAACGAAGAAATAAGGTTCTTCATCGTCATTACTGCAATGAAATGTGACCTACTTGATACTTGTTTCTCTACCTCTTTTTTCTTTTTTTTCAGTTAGGGGATTAAGATTTTCATTTTATTTCTTACTTCAGTGCACAGAGTTACACACTAAAGATATTTAGATTATTTCTACGATGCAAAAGACGTCTGCTTTTATAATTTTGGTAATACAAACAAATGTTAGAATGCGGTAATTACAAAAATTAAATCTGCTGATACTGAAGTAATGAACACAAATATTATGTCGTGCGGAAAAATAGAACATATTAACCATTCTAAAAAATATCAGGCAAATGAAATTGTACATATAAAACATAAAACATATTATATTCATTTAGAAAAACCTAAATTTTTCGAGCTTATTGGCTGGAGGACAGGAACCTGAAGTTTAATCCATTTTGTTCTTGAACTTATCCATAACTTCCGTTTTAAGATTATGCTTTTCTTCCATGATTTATCTTTGTCTTTCAATTAACAACATTTTTACATTATATTCCTCTCGTATTAAACGCAGTTTTAACGATTTGGTTTCGTCTGCTTTTTACAACAGCATCATGTTCTTCACTGCAACCACATGTTGTCTGTCCCTTTTCATAAGCGCATCTTCTGGTAAGCTCCATCTATAGAACGGAAGCAGAGGTACATGACTACAGGATAAAGTTTCACTTTCAGCAGTTTCACAGCCATCTTCAGAGTAGTTATCATCATCGATGTTGCTTGAAAGGACCACATTATCTCTAGTGATGTCACTGTCGTTAACTCCAGTTATCCCTTCGAAAACTTGTGGAATCATATAAGAAACTATTTGACTTACATCGTCTATCTTCGTCTCAGATACACCACCAGCACCAGCACCACCACCACCACAACCACCACTTTTGGAGATGTTCTCAACAACATTTAGCTTTCATTTTCTTTGCTTTCGCTTTCATGTCCTTCCAAATTACTTTAAACTGCTCATGAGACCTTTGTGTAACAACTTCTGCGTTGTATTCAATGTATATTTGTCCCAAGCATCTTTTTTTTTCCTTTTAGCATGTTCACATCGTGCTTTTTAGATTCAATAGTAGTTATGTACTTTTTCATTATTTCTGCAAACCGCTCTTTTTCGCTCTCTGATATACACTCCTGGAAATGGAAAAAAGAACACATTGACACCGGTGTGTCAGACCCACCATACTTGCTCCGGACACTGCGAGAGGGCTGTACAAGCAATGATCACACGCACGGCACAGCGGACACACCAGGAACCGCGGTGTTGGCCGTCGAATGGCGCTAGCTGCGCAGCATTTGTGCACCGCCGCCGTCAGTGTCAGCCAGTTTGCCGTGGCATACGGAGCTCCATCGCAGTCTTTAACACTGGTAGCATGCCGCGACAGCGTGGACGTGAACCGTATGTGCAGTTGACGGACTTTGAGCGAGGGCGTATAGTGGGCATGCGGGAGGCCGGGTGGACGTACCGCCGAATTGCTCAACACGTGGGGCGTGAGGTCTCCACAGTACATCGATGTTGTCGCCAGTGGTCGGCGGAAGGTGCACGTGCCCGTCGACCTGGGACCGGACCGCAGCGACGCACGGATGCACGCCAAGACCGTAGGATCCTACGCAGTGCCGTAGGGGACCGCACCGCCACTTCCCAGCGAATTAGGGACACTGTTGCTCCTGGGGTATCGGCGAGGACCATTCGCAACCGTCTCCATGAAGCTGGGCTACGGTCCCGCACACAGTTAGGCCGTCTTCCGCTCACGCCCCAACATCGTGCAGCCCGCCTCCAGTGGTGTCGCGACAGGCGTGAATGGAGGGACGAATGGAGACGTGTCGTCTTCAGCGATGAGAGTCGCTTCTGCCTTGGTGCCAATGATGGTCGTATGCGTGTTTGGCGCCGTGCAGGTGAGCGCCACAATCAGGACTGCATACGACCGAGGCACACAGGGCCAACACCCGGCATCATGGTGTGGGGAGCGATCTCCTACACTGGCCGTACACCACTGGTGATCGTCGAGGGGACACTGAATAGTGCACGGTACATCCAAACCGTCATCGAACCCATCGTTCTACCATTCCTAGACCGGCAAGGGAACTTGCTGTTCCAACAGGACAATGCACGTCCGCATGCATCCTGTGCCACCCAACGTGCTCTAGAAGGTGTAAGTCAACTACCCTGGCCAGCAAGATCTCCGGATCTGTCCCCCATTGAGCATGTTTGGGACTGGATGAAGCGTCGTCTCACGCGGTCTGCACGTCCAGCACGAACGCTGGTCCAACTGAGGCGCCAGGTGGAAATGGCATGGCAAGCCATTCCACAGGACTACATCCAGCATCTCTACGATCGTCTCCATGGGAGAATAGCAGTCTGCATTGCTGCGAAAGGTGGATATACACTGTACTAGTGCCGACATTGTACATGCTCTGTTGCCTGTGTCTATGTGCCTGTGGTTCTGTCAGTGTGATCATGTGATGTATCTGACCCCAGGAATGTGTCAATAAAGTTTCCCCTTCCTGGGACAATGAATTCACGGTGTTCTTATTTCAATTTCCAGGAGTGTATTTTCTGAACGTTTCTTAACACTTAAATTATCCTTGGCCACCTCCGTGTTGCTGTTAGCTCGTATCTCAAGCTGCTTAAGTAAACACGCGTCACTCACCAGTAATGGACGATGGTAATTGTAGATTGCGCCAACACGGTATTATTGTCAAAAAATGATG
Source organism: Schistocerca piceifrons (assembly GCF_021461385.2). Lineage (NCBI taxonomy): Eukaryota > Metazoa > Arthropoda > Insecta > Orthoptera > Acrididae > Schistocerca > Schistocerca piceifrons. The sequence goes on from NC_060149.1 coordinate 692,710,578, forward strand.
CAATAATGTCTGTCGACAATAAATATTTTCCGAGATGAAATGAAATGCATGGTGCAGCAGTATGCTGAAATTGCTTACTTCTTTAGTAAAAAGTCGTTACTACTTTAATTACAACTAAAAAAGTAAATAGAAATTAAGCACTTCAGTAGTTACTAAAAGAGTCTATTATTACGGAAGTAATTTAGTAAAGTAATCCAGACTAAAGGAAGAGGAGCTACTACAAGAGTAATTTATACTAGTTCGGTGCTCGCCGCCAACGGCTCTCTTGCTTACGGAAGCACTATACGAGCACCCACAATCTGCCCACGTTCTAATTCACTTAGCTCCGACATAATGCACTCACGATTACGCAAGACACTGTTCTAACCAACACTGACATTTGCAATGTGTTGAGGACATTGCAGACAGAGGTACCGTTAGTGCTCAAATACAACAGCGCAACCAGCAGGCTTTGCTTACGACAGTAGTTACGTTCAAGCATGCAGTTCACGCGGTGTTTCCATATTTTGTCCACTTGTTGTATGACCTGCGATGCTTTGTATTTCGGTTTCTCTGAACCAATGAGGTATGCTGCAAAGAGATACGGAGCGATACGGTCAATAATCCAACTTGGAGTACTGAATGACAGCCGTCTTTAAATGTGGATAAGAGCATGGCAAAATTCGCAAAACAAGAAAAATAATCCGGTAGTAACCTGTTGCAAGACTAGAGAAAAACTTCTAAAAGTCAGTGAGTATTCGTAAAAAAAAAGGAAAAAAAAAGGAATATCTGACTCGTTGGTGTACGTCTGGGAAAATACAATGCCTTTATTGAGGAAGTCTCATATGAGAGGTTTTCTGGAGTACTGGTCCGACGTATGTATTCTGTATCAAGTGAACACCAGAGCAGACTTCGAATGAATTCAAAGTCGCGAGCAGTGGTGACCGGGAAACATAAATAGGAATAAAAAGGGCTGTAAAACGATAATTGAACTTGAAAGCAATATTATAGAAAGTGAAAAAGAAGTAGATCAAGAGGAGATCGGAGGTATGATAGTGCGAGAAGAATTTGAAAGACCTAAGTAGAAACAAAGCACCTGGAATAGACGACATTTGCTCAGAATTATTAAGATCCTTGGGAGAACATAGCATAACAAAACTCAATTTATGGATGTCCATCCTATTTCATGGGTGAGGGACTTCGACTGATGATATATAAGAAACAGTACCACCACAGCTGTATCTTAAGAATGTCTTTATTGTCTTACACGACTAGTTTCGGCGGCACATTGCCGCCATCCTCAGGCCCCATCACTGCCAAAAGAGTATTAAATTTCCTTGGTGCATTTACTGTGGAGTCATTGTTACCAGTACACGTGGCCTAACTTTCCTCAGGAGTCTACTCGACACCGTGTTGTCCCCAATGCCAACAATAAAGACGTTCTCAGGATATAGCTGTGGTGCTACTTTTTCTCATACGTAACGAAACTATTCCACCTGTTTGTAGGCAGGCGAAATACGTCCGACTTGATGTAGAAAGTAATAATTCCAATTCCAAAGAAGGCAGACACTGACACAACGGCGGGTTAAAAGAGAGGGCTGATGGGCAGATCGCCCCCCCCCCCCTCCCCTTTCGAAAGTTGAAACTAACTTAAAATCAAAAGGCAATTTTTGTAATCTGCCCCAAAGCTAAGCACGCGAATTTAGAGTCTTGGTCAGTGGATTTAGTCATTTAATTCAGTATTCCCCAAGCCACCTTAACTTGTGTGCCTGTAGCAGTGACTTGTGCTCCTCCTGTTCGAATTGTGGGCGCCAAATATTAGCAGGACTTCCCGATCTGCCGCAGCATCTTGCGCTTCACGTTTCCCTTAGGGCACTGTCTACTCTGTGCCCATAGTTGTCATTGCTACTATTGTAAGACGACTTGAAAAATGGAGAATGGAAGACGCAAGCAAAACACTTCTGCCAAGCTATGCATTTGCTTGTTTGCAGTTTTACACTCCAGAAATTTTTCCTAGAATTAGATCTTTGGTGTTGACCTTTCCTCTCTTCCTGTATCAAATGCAACAGCAGAAAGATCTTTCTCGGCACTCAAATTCATTGAGAAACTGTTGTGGGCAAAACCGCTTAACAAGGCTTGCTTTGTTGTGTGTCCATAGGGAGATCATTATTAACAAAGAAAAAATTATAGATTAGTATATTGAGAAGGGCGGAAAGAGCACAAAAGATATGTTTTCTTAAGTACAGATCAGATCTTAACTACTAAGTGAATCAAAGAAACACAATATCACATTCAAAACCATGGTTTTATTTACCAGCAAGTAAGTTTTGAGCTACTGTAGCGATGTAATATAATTCTCACTGTTTACACTACACTTCTTTGGAGGTATTAGTCTCAAGTACATTGTTCTGATAACATAATTAATATGGATATTGCATTTTTATTGCCCCTATATTTGTTTAAAAATGAGTACCATTGTGAATTGTACTGAAAATAAAAAAGAGTATATATATGTTTATGAACTAAACTCGCAAAAATGTAACTGTCAACAAATTAAGAACTACAGTTTTAAAAGTATTTTATTCTAATTTCAGTTTATTTGCTTTTAATTTGCTTAGCAAGTCTGTTTTAACAAAAGGCTTATGAGCTTGTTGCTGTGTGTTAATAAATATATAAAAGAAGTTACTTAGAAAAAGGCTGTGAATGCTACACATTTCAAGAAATTTAAAACCTTGTTGTCTAAAATAAAACACATTTTTGCAATTGTTTCATATTTTGAAGTATCAAAGAAGCTTAAAACATTAGTTTTTGAAAGCTTTTTTCCTTAACTTTCAACGGGAAGACTCCTGGGTCTTCTTTCTCTTCTAGGCGACCGCCTCCACCCACAAAACTTCATTAATCCGCCCCTGCGCAGACAGGCGTGAATATTATTAAGTCGCAGTCACACACAGACACTTACACGCGCACGCACACACACACACACACACACACACACACACACACACACACACACACGCACAAAGACAGGAATTATTTTCAGAAGAATGGCAAACTGATAGAAACAGACCACAGGAAATATCAGCTTGGGTTCCGGAGAAATCTAGGCCAACGCAAAGCGCTGCTGAACCTACGAATTATCTTACAAGATAGATTCCAGAAGGTGAAACTTACACTTGTAAATTCAGAAATGGTTTTTGAAAATATTGGAATACACTCTATGAAATTCTGAAGGTAGTAGGGATAAAATGTAGGGAGCAAAATCATTTTACACCTTGCACAGAAACCACATATCACTCATAAGAGTCAAAGGATCTGGAAGGACAGCAGTAGTGGACGTACTGAGACGGGGCTGTAAGATAGTCCGATATCATTCAACCTGTACATTGCGCAGGCAATAAAGGAAGCGAGGGAGGTATTTGGAAAAGGAAGGGAGAAACAATAAAAGCTTTGAGAACTGACGATGATATTCTAATTGTGCCAGAGACAGAAAATGACTTGGAAGAACATTTGAACTGAGTGGATAACAGGTTGCAAGACGAACATCAACAGGCTAAAACAAAGGTAATGCAATGTAGTCAAATTTAATCAGCAAACACTAAAGGAATCAGGTTAGGAAATGAGACAATACAAATAGTATACAACTTTTGCTATTTGGGCAGCAAAATAACTGACGATAGCCAAAGTAAAGAGGATATAAAATGCAGATTGGCAGTAGCAAGTAAAGCTTATCAGAAAAAGAGAAATTTATTGGCACAGAATGTAGATACAGGTGTTAGGAAGTCCTTTCTGAAGGTGTTTGTGTGGAGTGTAGTCTCGTACGGAAGTTAAATACGTATGATAAGCAGTTCAGACAAGAAAATAATAGAAGCTTCTGAAATTTTGTACTACAGAAGACTACTGTAGAATACATGGCTCGATCGAATAACTAATGAAGAGGTACTAAATCGCACTGAGAGAAACAGAAATTTATGGCAAAATCTAAACTAAACAGGAATAGGACAAAGAGTGACTGATATTAGTACCAAGTACCTTACCCCATCTTCTTTAAAGTGACTGGTGGAATGTGAGTACAGATTTAAATACCTTACTGTAGGTTGAGACAGGTAATTACTACGTATATTTCGTACTCTTAGCATAGGATATACAGATGATAAAAAATAAAAAATAAACGCTGTTGACCATTAAACAACACGAGGAAAGATAGTAAATAGAGTTATTTTACCTATACAGTGTAGTAGTAAGACCACATGATTAAACTGTAGGTGATCTGGGCGCATATAGTGTGTGACAATTTAGTTCACAGGGCTGCCACGCCTGCTAAGAACAGTGCCTCTAACTCTGTTGGTCATTCAGTGGAACTGAGCTTGGACGACAGATGCGGTACATAGTTCCATGACGCTCCTATTCTGTGCCTTTATCATTCAGGGTGACTATCGAGTGGTAAGGTGCCAATCTATCGGCGAGCCAAGGCCAAATGTTTTCAGTGGGTTAGAGATCTGGAGACCGTGCTGCCCAGGGCAACAGTCAAACGGCCTCCGTATCGACGTAGGTCAGGACAGCGCGTGCAACAAGCGGTCTTGTGTCATCTAGTTGAATGATAACGTCACGGAGATCTCGAAGATAAGCGCAGTATGGTTTTCTACAAATCAGAAATATAGTATTGTTCAAGTTACCCGCAATGCGAACCTGTGCTTCAAGGCCGCACCCGACTCTATAGTATGCCTGTGGTACTCGATGTGAAGCTCTTTAGTTTTCTTAGAGAGAGCAGGCTGGAGCACCACGCGGGGAGAGATTGCTGGTGGCTGCCCTTGAAAGTGGTCGCTGGTAGTCTGTTTTCAGCTATTAGGCGCTCGGTACGGAAGGACTCTGGATCTCGCTGGGTGACTAAGGAGACATAACGTAAACACGCCATGGAGGACGTACCACGACCGGAAGAAGTGCAGCCTGTGGCAGCTTCTGTTTTCCAGATCTCGCTGTTGGTGCTGGTTTATCCGGAGGACGAAACTTTGCTGCTCCTGGACTTATTAAGATAGGGTGAGCACACTAATTATCCTCGTGCGTTGGTAGTTTTCCTCAGATCCGGGCAGCGGAGGAATTAGCACAGTTCTTGGAATATTATTCTGCAGGTTGCCCGTTTGCCCTGTTGTAGTGCACCACTTTGCTCTTTACTTCGACACGTGTCCGTATTGCCGTTTTAGTGCACCTTTGACGTGTTCAAGTCGATCTAGCAACGCTATGCTCAGCCTCCCTCTTGGATCTAATTTATTTTCCCTTTTGACTTCTATTGCCAAGAATTTCTGTTTTATTGTGTTCAGCTGTTGATTGGGTTTTATATGCTATCATGTGCGAGCTAGTGCACCCACTGTAAGTATTTTTGAAGAATGTTTGGATATTTGAGTCACCTTTTGGTATTTCATGTTTGAATTTGTTAAAAGCTGCAACCTCTCTCGAGGCACCCCTTTTTTTAATTACATTAGAAAGGGCGGTTGTAATATGCGTTCTTCACTTGTCGTAAAGAGTTTTGGTGTGTCATGGAAGTCAGTTATAATCTGGTCCTTCTCGTCAGCCTCTGTGTGTGCCTGCGCGTCCTTGGCAGACCTTGTGCTTGCCTGTGTTGGTTGACGTGTCAGCTGGGAGCCTTGACCGCTCTTAGGACATGGTGTTGGTGATAAAGCCTTGCAGGCACCTCTTTAGCCTGTATTCTGCCCCTTATATTTGGTATTTTTATCTTTTACCGTTTGTAAAGCTTACTAGTGTGGTTGCGCTTTCTTAACCAAAGAATCTTAAACCTGTTTATTAGGACATTCGGATAAAACTTAGATGAGTCTCGAAAGAGCACCCAAATTCTGTTACCTATCTTGTAAATTTTAATGGTTCTATTTCATGTTCTTTCTAATGAGATAGTGATTCCCTTGTTATAATCACTTTAATTCACACTAATTAACTGGTGCTCAATATGTACACTCCTGGAAATTGAAATAAGAACACCGTGAATTCATTGTCCCAGGAAGGGGAAACTTTATTGACACATTCCTGGGGTCAGATAAATCACATGATCACACTGACAGAACCACAGGCACATAGACACAGGCAACAGAGCATGCACAATGTCGGCACTAGTACAGTGTATATCCACCTTTCGCAGCAATGCAGGCTGCTATTCTCCCATGGAGACGATCGTAGAGATGCTGGATGTAGTCCTGTGGAACGGCTTGCCATGCCATTTCCACCTGGCGCCTCAGTTGGACCAGCGTTCGTGCTGGACGTGCAGACCGCGTGAGACGACGCTTCATCCAGTCCCAAACATGCTCAATGGGGGACAGATCCGGAGATCTTGGTGGCCAGGGTAGTTGACTTACACCTTCTAGAGCACGTTGGGTGGCACGGGATACATGCGGACGTGCACTGTCCTGTTGGAACAGCAAGTTCCCTTGCCGGTCTAGGAATGGTAGAACGATGGGTTCGATGACGGTTTGGATGAACCGTGCACTATTCAGTGTCCCCTCGACGATCACCAGTGGTGTACGGCCAGTGTAGGGGATCGCTTCCCACACCATGATGCCGGGTGTTGGCCCTGTGTGCCTCGGTCGTATGCAGTCCTGATTGTGGCGCTCACCTGCACGGCGCCAAACACGCATACGACCATCATTGGCACCAAGGCAGAAGCGACTCTCATCGCTGAAGACGACACGTCTCCATTCGTCCCTCCATTCACGCCTGTCGCGACACCACTGGAGGCGGGCTGCACGATGTTGGGGCGTGAGCGGAAGACGGCCTAACTGTGTGCGGGACCGTAGCCCAGCTTCATGGAGACGGTTGCGAATGGTCCTCGCCGATACTCCAGGAGCAACAGTGTCCCTAATTTGCTAGGAAGTGGCGGTGCGGTCCCCTACGGCACTGCGTAGGATCCTACGGTCTTGGCGTGCATCCGTGCGTCGCTGCGGTCCGGTCCCAGGTCGACGGGCACGTGCACCTTCCGCCGACCACTGGCGACAACATCGATGTACTGTGGAGACCTCACGCCCCACGTGTTGAGCAATTCGGCGGTACGTCCACCCGGCCTCCCGCATGCCCACTATACGCCCTCGCTCAAAGTCCGTCAACTGCACATACGGTTCACGTCCACGCTGTCGCGGCATGCTACCAGTGTTAAAGACTGCGATGGAGCTCCGTATGCCACGGCAAACTGGCTGACACTGGCGGCGGCGGTGCACAAATGCTGCGCAGCTAGCGCCATTCGACGGCCAACACCGCGGTTCCTGGTGTGTCCGCCGTGCCGTGCGTGTAATCACTGCTTGTACAGCCCTCTCGCAGTGTCCGGAGCAAGTATGGTGGGTCTGACACACCGGTGTCAATGTGTTCTTTTTTCCATTTCCAGGAGTGTATTTGCAATAATAATAATTTTGTGGTGAAATAAATTTAAAAATGTTTTAAGCGGGCAATGCTATGCTCAGTCCCCCCCCTCCCCCCCTTTTCCCCATGGTCCAGCCGTTGCTCATGTGTTAACCCGAGCACACCGCCACGCTACAAGGTGATCATGTTGTGTGCCGATGGCATCCCATACTGTCACATGCATATGGCGATGACAAATGTAATGTGGCAGCGATCTTTGTCCTCGGAGCCTCCGCATTTGGGAACGTCTATCGTGATGCCACATGCAGAACGGTAACTCACATGAGAAGACGACACAGTGCGACACTTTCGTCCAGTTTTGTCGTTCGGGTGCATCACTGTTGGCGCGCCTGTCTCTGCTGAGGCGTCAAGGGAAGCCGCAACAGTGGTCGCCGTGCTGACAATCCGTAGAGCTCCAGAGGTCGTTGCACTGTCCATGCAGATAATTGTATTGCTGTTCAGTGGCTCAAGGTACGTGGCATGACTGCACGATCCTGCATGGCTGAACGAACAATATGACTATCCCCCAGGGCGCTAATCGCATATGGCCGTTGAGATCACGCATGACGCTGAATAGGACCTCCCTGAACCCATGGATTCAGTATTCGTAACACAGACGTGCGATCCCAATCACGGCGAGAATCAATATTGCGGAACAATAAACCGCAGTCTCCATAGGCCACAGTGCTACTGTTGTCGAATTTCGACACATGTTGGTAGACGTTTTTTCTTCTTAGGCGAGGCATAACACCATCTTCTCATACACAAAAAACTCTGAAACGCGATTTCTTAAGAAAAAAAATCTACTATGTAGTCTTTCCTTAGGTGCAGGGAATATTATTACTTTGTACGGTTGTATATAAATAAGTAGGCTACTTAACATTTAAAATATAGACAGATGAATGTTAAGATGGACATTATTTAGTACATGAAGTAACAGGCAATTTTTATTTAACAGCAGCAGACATGGTAACTGTTTGTCTACATAAGAGCGTAAAAGTACAATTTACAGGATAAAAACGCCATTATAGATTTACAAAGAGGGCTGCCATGTTTAAAACTTTGCAGTATTAACACTTTCTTTTGGCTCTTCTTTTAGATTTTATGTGAGGCGTGAATTACTGAGGCCCGTCTTACGGATCCTCGATATGAAAGACCAGCCTAACTGCTGCTACAAAAAGAACTTTGGCTACTGTAATGACTGCCTACACCAAACTGGGGAACAACTTCGTCTGACAAGCAGAGCAGTAACGCTTACTGACAGAGAGAGAAGACATTGAAGCGGGTTGTAGCCAGAAAGCATCACACAACACCATCCAGGATAATCTCTGAAATGATTACCTATCTACTGAAGATGCTTCCCAAATAAAAGAAGCGAAACGAGTATGGCAATAAACGTACTGCCTTCAATTAGTTGCATAGACGGAACATATTCCACAAATTAAAAGCAACTAAGGGAAGATGGAAAACAGAAAAATGACGATATCTACAGGAAGTTGTACCAGCAAAAACTATCCGACGTGAACTGTATGTTCCAATAATTCACGGTACAGCAGCTATTTCGAATTCATTGATTACACAATGTATGCCTTGGAACAATGAAATTGGTATCTCGGGAGTTCATATTTGGCACAGCAATAGTGGGTGATTGTAAACCTGCCTAACCCGTCCTTCGCGTTACTACCGACCGTAGTTTGTGTTTATGGTTTAGTGACGCTGTGGGGGCGATGTCACAGCATGATAGTTTCCCTGTTACTGTCTTGGGTGGGTGAGTTACTGGTCGGAAATATCTGTTTATTTATTTAGCGACTTATTTATCATGGCAAGATTAAGGCCATTAGGTCTTCTCATACATCTAACCAGATATTCTATGTATTCTACATTATGCCCATTATGACGTATATGTTATAAGTGGGGCCTCACATTTAATATGTAATCCAACACTGAAAAATAGAAATAACGTGAATAGTGGGAATAATAGTAGCTATAACAGAGAAGAAACGCAATTTACATTCCATCATTAAATGCATAATAAAGACTAATTGCAGGTAGGGAGATTTGAACTTACGGCACCGTCAGGAATGGACGTAAGAGAAGGGGTGGAATAGGGGCACAAAGAGGAATGTGATAGAACACAGGTGATGGAGAAATGGGGGAAAAATGACGTGACTAATGTGTTCGTTGGTCAACACCATGAGCACGAAGACAATAATGCTTCCAGACACAGTTCTGGAGTTGTCCGAGACTGGTTTAATGAATAAAATGATGATGCAAAGCGCATCGTGTGCCGTCTTAAGACCCCTGATCTGTATGCTATAAAAGTTTGTGGGTTATTTTTAGGGAAAACTGAGCATTCGATTTGTCTCTTACAGGACACTTTCTGGATTAGCGAACTTTTTGCAGGAGGCTTAGCCTAAGTTACCTGTCTGTTGAGCATAGCAGTGGAGCTGTGCCAGTCCAAACTCTAAGGGACCTTCGTTCTACTTATGTAAACAAACCAGTCACATGCCCTAGTTCCCTGTACGTAAACAAACAGCTACTTGGGCACTTAGTTTGTTTATTTAGAACGTAATTTTTGAGCAATAACTGTAATTGTAATTACAATTAACGGTCTATAACTGACATTATAATTAACGTAATTTATAGGCAAGATGACGGCATAATGTATTTGCATTCATGTTTACCCAGGTGTCCGGCTGCATAATGATAACTGTCACCATAAAGATGCTAATTTATGACCTAAAATGGCGTCTCCCCTCCCCCACTGGTGCAGTGTGTCCCTATTGGTGCAGCCCACTTAGTGTCAACAGTATTCTGGGAGAGGATTTGGCATTCTGAGTATGTCCCTTGTGTCCCTTGCTTGAGCAACATCTTGAAATGTATGCAATTTTCAGCATGGTAATGCACCCCAATGCTATCTACAGTTTTTTAAAAAAAGAATGCACATGTAAATGTGAAACTTAATGCCACACTCCACGAAAAATACTCTCTTACTGCTTTGACCCTATGACACTCTGACACACTCTAATACAAAAAAAGATAACACGCACTGTGGTGGAATTATCAGAATGGGATGGAAATTGGTAGATGTGATATACATGAACAAATAAAGAAATGGTTACAATTTCGGAAAAACTGGATGATTTATTCAAGAGAAAGAGCTTCACAAATTGAGTTAGTCAATAACATGTAGGTCCACGTCTGGCCCTTATGCAAGCAGTTACTCAGCTTGGCACTGATTGACTGAGTTGTTAGACGTCCTCCTGAGGAATATTGTGCCATCTTCTGTCCTCTTGGTGTGTTAGGTCATCAAAATCCTGAGCCCTTCCCATAATGTCTCAAACATTCTCAATGAAGGAGAGATTCGGAGACCCTGCTGGCCAAGGTAGCTTTCGGTAGGCATGAAGACAAACAGCAGAAGCTCTCATTGCATGCAGATGGGCATTATCTTGCCCAGGATGGCTTTCCATGAAGAGCAACAAAACAATGTGTAAAATATCATCAATGTGCCGCTGTGCTTTAAGTGTGCAGCGGATGGCAACCAAAGGGGTCTCGCTATGAAAACAGATGGGAACCCAGCCCATCACTCCTGGTTGTTGGGCCATATGGCTGGCGACAGTCAGGTTGGTATCGCACTGCAGTTTGAGGTACCTCCAGACACCTCTTCGACCTGGAATCACATTGAGTGGAGCAGAATTATCTTCACTGATGAGTCCTACCTCGAACTGAGCCTCAGTGATCAGCAAAGATACTACTGGTGGCGCTGTAGATGGAAGTGGGATACCAACATGACTGTCACCCACCATGCAGTCTGACAACCAGTAGTGATGGTCTGGGGTGCCATTTCTTTTCATAGCAGGAACACTTTAGCTGTCATCTGCAGCACCCTTACAGCACAGCAGTCCGTCGACGACATTCCACGACACATTTTGTTACCCTTCATTGTAAATGAGCGTGGGCTTACATTTCAGCAGGAGAATGCCCATCTGCAAACGGCGAGATTTTCTACTGCTTGTATTTGTGATTGCCAGCCTCTGACTTGGACAGAAAGGTCCTGGATCTCTCCCCAATTAAAAAACGTTTGGAGCATTATGGGCAGGACCCTCCAACTATGTCGGGATTTTGACAATCTAACCTGCCAATTGGACAGAATTTGGCACAATGTCTCTCAGGAGGACATCCAAAGACTCTATCAACCAATGCCAATCCGAATAAATACTTGCATAATGGCCAGAGGTGGAACAACACGTTATTGACTTACTCAGTTTTGAAGCTGTTTCTCTTGAATAAATCATCCAATTTTTCTGAAATTGTAAGCACTTTTTTGTTTGTATATGTATATCAGATCTACCAATTTCCATCCCATTCTGATAATTCCTTCATGTTGCATCGTTTTCTTCTCTTAGATCGTATTATAGTAAATATCATTCATACACAAGAATAGAGGACCTAGCAACTAACATCACAGTGCATAACCTACAGTTACACATAAAAATTCTCTTGCTGTTCTGAGACGATATTATTACAGTAAATAACACTTGTACAAGATTAGCTAAGCATTTTACTATCTCTCTCTCTCTCTCTCTCTCTCACTCGCTCACACACACAAACACACACACACACACACACACACACACACACACACACACACACCCACCCACACACACACACACACACACACACACACACACACACACACACACAGGCATTGCACTTGGACAGAGAACAAGGGGGTGGCGGTGTGGCAGTGGGATGGGGTGAGGGGGTGGGGGTAGCTCCACTCCGCACAACCGGTAGCTACTGAAGTGAGCCTGGGCAGGGTGGACAACTAGCAGTCACCCCGTGTGCTCTCCTTCTCCTTTCCAGGCGCCTGAGCAAACACATATGTGCACATGTGCACATATACACACCCACCCACACACACACACACACCCACACACAGATATACACACACACCGACCAGCAAGCCAAGGCTCTGTCTGTGCAAGAAACGCATCTAATTCATACTGCTTAAAATTGTACTGCTGGTTTGCAACATCAGTATAGTACTTGGAGACAGAAAAAAGGAGTGAAACTGGTTGTGCCAAATCAGTCACACATATTATATGAAAAAGAAGATGTTTTAAAAACCACTTATTTTATTTGCTCCCTCTTTTCACCAATTTCATAATGTACAGGGTGATTCAAAAAGAATACCACAACTTTAGGAATTTAAAACTCTGCAACGACAAAAGGCAGAGCTAAGCACTATCTGTCGTCGAATTAAGGGAGCTATAAAGTTTCATTTAGTTGTACATTTGTTCGCTTGAGGCGCTGTTGACTAGGCGTCAGCGTCAGCTGATGCTAAGACAGAGCACTTCATCACTGGCCTCCAAGAAGCCCTGATCTTACCCCCTGCGATTTTTTCTTATGGGGGTATGTTAAGGATATATTGTTTCAGCCACCTCTCCCAGCCACCATTGATGATTTGAAACGAGAAATAACAGCAGCTATCCAAACTGTTACGCCTGATATGCTACAGAGAGTGTGGAACGAGTTGGAGTATCGGGTTGATATTGCTCGAGTGTCTGGAGGGGGCCATATTGAACATCTCTGAACTTGTTTTTGAGTGAAAAAAAACCTTTTTAAATACTCTTTGTAATTATGTATAACAGAAGGTTATACACTCCTGGAAATGGAAAAAAGAACACATTGACACCGGTGTGTCAGACCCACCATACTTGCTCCGGACACTGCGAGAGGGCTGTACAAGCAATGATCACACTCACGGCACAGCGGACACACCAGGAACCGCGGTGTTGGCCGTCGAATGGCGCTAGCTGCGCAGCATTTGTGCACCGCCGCCGTCAGTGTCAGCCAGTTTGCCGTGGCATACGGAGCTCCATCGCAGTCTTTAACACTGGTAGCATGCCGCGACAGCGTGGACGTGAACCGTATGTGCAGTTGACGGACTTTGAGCGAGGGCGTATAGTGGGCATGCGGGAGGCCGGGTGGACGTACCGCCGAATTGCTCAACACGTGGGGCGTGAGGTCTCCACAGTACATCGATGTTGTCGCCAGTGGTCGGCGGAAGGTGCACGTGCCCGTCGACCTGGGACCGGACCGCAGCGACGCACGGATGCACGCCAAGACCGTAGGATCCTACGCAGTGCCGTAGGGGACCGCACCGCCACTTCCCAGCGAATTAGGGACACTGTTGCTCCTGGGGTATCGGCGAGGACCATTCGCAACCGTCTCCATGAAGCTGGGCTACGGTCCCGCACACCGTTAGGCCGTCTTCCGCTCACGCCCCAACATCGTGCAGCCCGCCTCCAGTGGTGTCGCGACAGGCGTGAATGGAGGGACGAATGGAGACGTGTCGTCTTCAGCGATGAGAGTCGCTTCTGCCTTGGTGCCAATGATGGTCGTATGCGTGTTTGGCGCCGTGCAGGTGAGCGCCACAGTCAGGACTGCATACGACCGAGGCACACAGGGCCAACACCCGGCATCATGGTGTGGGGAGCGATCTCCTACACTGGCCATACACCACTGGTGATCGTCGAGGGGACACTGAATAGTGCACGGTACATCCGAACCGTCATCGAACCCATCGTTCTACCATTCCTAGACCGGCAAGGGAACTTGCTGTTCCAACAGGACAATGCACGTCCGCATGTATCCCGTGCCACCCAACGTGCTCTAGAAGGTGTAAGTCAACTACCCTGGCCAGCAAGATCTCTGGATCTGTCCCCCATTGAGCATGTTTGGGACTGGACGAAGCGTCGTCTCACGCGGTCTGCACGTCCAGCACGAACGCTGGTCCAACTGAGGCGCCAGGTGGAAATGGCATGGCAAGCCGTTCCACAGGACTACATCCAGCATCTCTACGATCGTCTCCATGGGAGAATAGCAGCCTGCATTGCTGCGAAAGGTGGATATACACTGTACTAGTGCCGACATTGTGCATGCTCTGTTGCCTGTGTCTATGTGCCTGTGGTTCTGTCAGTGTGATCATGTGATGTATCTGACCCCAGGAATGTGTCAATAAAGTTTCCCCTTCCTGGGACAATGAATTCACGGTGTTCTTATTTCAATTTCCAGGAGTGTATTATGTTTCTTTCATTAAATACACATTTTTAAAGTTGTGGTATTCTTTTTGAATCACCCTGTATTTTAATAGGAGGTGCGCCAGCAGCCTCACAATCTCCATCAAACTGCAAAAGCTTATTACGATAGTCATACTTGGAAATAAATTTATCACTCAGAAAGACTGGTGGTAGCTTACTCAAATTGTGTGTGATATTACACAAAGCAGGCATCAGTTTCGGAAGTTTGACCACAGTGACAGTGTCATGTATGTCAAAAGCAGTGAAAAAGCATGTTCGGTGACGAAAATATTCAAGTACGCTTCAATCCGTGATCTTGAGTTATATAATTACCCAGAAATCTGCTAACTCAAGAAGATGTACATAGAAGGAGAAGAAAAAGAGGAAGAAAGAATCAATGCTTTTACTTCCGCTTCAAATAATGTGAAATTACTATTAAGTTGGGTGACTAATAAATAGTTGTTTTAAATAAAGATACGCCTTTGACCTATTCTCTCACCCTCTGTCCACCAATAGATTTCAATGATGAGTATGCAACATCAGCCACAGATGCACCCTGTAGTTTGGTTCCGGGACTGGAAACAGAAATTCAGACAACTCTGTAATAAGTTTTTTTTAAGTGGTGCCAGTGAAATGCATGTATCTGCCACATTCTGACATAAGCTCTTTGGTAAACATGCAACGAAGCAATCATTTGATGATGTATACATTCGAACAAGTGGCTTGTCCACGTTCATTGCATCCAACCATGTGGCCAGTGCCTGGTCCAGCTCATGACCCCCCCCCCCCCCCCTTCTTTAGTGGTGGAGGGCCGTGTCAGGCGGCTTTGTTTGGGTGTTTAGGATGGTTCAAATGGCTCGGAGCACTATGGGACTTAACATCTGAGGTCATCAGTCCTCTAGAGCTTAGAACTACTTAAACCTAACTAACCTAAGGACATCATACACATCCATGCCCGAGGCAGGATTCGAACCTGCGACCGTAGCGGTCGCGCGGTTCCGGACTGAAGCGCCTAGAACCGCTCG
Source organism: Schistocerca piceifrons (assembly GCF_021461385.2). Classification (NCBI taxonomy): domain Eukaryota; kingdom Metazoa; phylum Arthropoda; class Insecta; order Orthoptera; family Acrididae; genus Schistocerca; species Schistocerca piceifrons. The sequence continues at coordinate 692,726,059 of NC_060149.1, forward strand.
ACCGTTTAGGATGGTTGGGTATTTATCAGAGCGGTATAGACTGCTGGGGTGGTGCAAGGAATTTGAAGCCCACTGAGTGCTCCTCTTTGTATAGCTTTCACTTTTCACAGCATCTGAATCTCATTAAGGAGAGATGCATCCTGCTGATATGATCGTATTGAATAATGACGACGTGTGCACTGAATTTGTTACCTCCAGCAGAGCCAAGTGTAAATATAACTAGCACATCCATTAAGATCACATGCACAGTGAAGCGTTAAGAGAGGAACAGTTGTGTGTAAATATATAACAGTGCTGCCTTAAATATTTACTGCACCCTACATTCCCAAGATCAGCATGTCTGTAAATACAGGGTGTTACAAAAAGGTACGGCCAAACTTTCAGGAAACATTCCTCACACACAAAGAAAGAAAATATGTTATGTGGACATGTTTCCGGAAACGCTTACTTTCCATGTTAGAGCTCATTTTATTACTTCTCTTCAAATCACATTAATCATGGAATGGAAACACATAGCAACAGAACGCACCAGCGTGACTTCAAACACTTTGTTACAGGAAATGTTCAAAATGTCCTCCGTTAGCGAGGGTACATGCATCCACCCTCCGTCGCATGGAATCCCTGATGCGCTCATGCAGCCCTGGAGAATGGCGTATTGTATCACAGTCGTCCACAACACGAGCACGAAGAGTCTCTACATTTGGTACTGGGGTTGCTTAGACAAGAGCTTTCAAATGCCCCCATAAATGAAAGTCAGGAGGGTTGAGGTCAGGAGAGCGTGGAGGCCATGGAATTGGTCCGCCTCTACCAATCCATCGGCCACCGAATCTGTTGTTGAGAAGCGTACCAACACTTCAACTGAAATGTGCAGGAGCTCCATCGTGCATGAACCACGTGTTGTGTCGTACTTGTAAAGGCACATGTTCTAGCAGCACAGGTAGAGTATCCCGTATGAAATCATGATAACGTGCTCCATTGATCGTAGGTGGAATAACATGGGGCCCAATCAAGACATCACCAACAATGCCTGCCCAAACGTTCACAGAAAATCTGTGTTGATGACGTGATTGCACAATTGCGTGCGGATTCTCGTCAGCCCACACGTGTTGATTGTGAAAATTTACAATTTGATCACGTTGGAATGAAGCCTCATCCGTAAAGAGAAAATTTGCACTGAAATGAGGATTGACACATTGTTGGATGAACCATTCGCAGAAGTGTACCCGTGGAGGCCAATCAGCTGCCGATAGTGCCTGCACACGCTGTACATGGTACGGAAACAACTGGTTCCCAGGAGCACTCTCCATACAGTGACGTGGTCAACGTTACCTTGTACAGCAGCAACTTCTCTGACGCTGACATTAGGGTTATCGTCAACTGCACGAAGAATTGCCTCGTCCATTGCAGGTGTCCTCGTAGTTCTAGGTCTTCACCAGTCACGAATCATAGGCTGGAATGTTCCGTGCTCCCTAAGACACCGATCAATTGCTTCGAGCGTCTTCCTGTCGGGACACCTTCGTTCTGGAAATCTGTCTCGATACAAACGTGCCGCGCCAAGGCTATTGCCCCGTGCTAATCCATACATCAAATGAGCATCTGCCAACTCCGCATTTGTAAACATTACACTGACTGCAAAACCACGTTCGTGATGAACACTAACCTGTTGATGCTACGTACTGATGTCCTTGATGCTAGTACTGTAGAGCAATGAGTCGCATGTCAAAACAAGCACCAATTGGGCCAACTGGCGGTGAATCGAGGAAGTACAGTACACACTGACGAAACTAAAACGAGCTCTAACATGGAAATTAAGCGTTTCCGGACACATGCCCACATAACATCTTTTCTCTATTTGTGTGTGAAGAATGTTTCACGAAAGTTTGGCCGTACATTTTTGTAACACCCTGTATAAGAAACCGAGCCGACTCCCTCTATAGAGCATCGTCTGCTCCAGCAGACAGTGTTTTGTGTGTGTGTGTGTGTGTGTGTGTGTGTGTGTGCGCGCGCGCGTGTTTGTGTGTGTGTGTGTGTGTGTGTGTGATACAAAAATTTATTGGAGAACACTTCTCTGTTCATATCAATGTGCTCTGGTGGACATTCTCTGCCACAAAATTTATTATGTATACAGCATGGGCCTCAGCTGGGAACAGCATCTGCTCCGGCAGACATTGTGTGGTAAAAATGTTTATCATATAGCACACAGTACTCAACTGTGGGTGTATGAGTGACAGCTGCGTCTGCTTAGCAGACAATATTTGTATGTTACAAAAATTTATTGTACACTGCACAGGACTTAACTGTGGGGCAACGTTTGCTCTGGTGGACACTGTCAGCTATAAAATTTATTCTATACCATAAATCGTACTCGCTGTATCAGCGCCATATGCGTCTGCACTCCCAAACAATGTTTGTCTGGTACACAAATTTACTATATAGCGCAGAATGAACTCTGTAAAAGGAAGCCCATGTCTGCAGACAGCTCACCATACAGTACCAGCTCGGTGATGCGATAATTTCTGTTTCGGCCTGCAACAGCATCAGCATTCTCTCTTCTCATTGATCGAGAAATATAACGTCAATGTTGTCTGTTCTCATTGATTTAATTTAAGCCTTTCAGACCCTCTGCCCTCAACTGTGTACATTGAATTTTACTGGGTCGTAGCTACAACAGACGTATTTTTTCCCACTGGAAACCTGATTTACACATTTTTGAATTTTCAACCTTTTCATTATGCGTAAGTGCTGCCAGCCGTCGGACATCACAATGAAAATATCGGAAAGGAGCTTAACGCTATACCCCAACAGAACAAATAGACTGTCCCGGGAAAAGCCACATATAGCACACTATTTTAGGAGGAACTGTGCATATAGTATACACGTCATAAACGTGTCTACTTTCCAGAACTGTCGTATAATATTACCCATTTTAGAGGATTTGACAGTGATGTAAAACTAATGGATATTTAAATCAGACTATTAGTTCCTTTTCCTATGAGTTTTCTAGGTGTTAGAAAAAACAGTGAAATTGGAATAATACTGAACCTAGGACCTTTCTGTACCAAGTTCATTAAGCGATTTGTCTAATGGATTTATGGTCGCCAGTCTATCTAGGCAAATAAATGGTTAAGTTTCGGAAAACCCGAAAAAGTAAATTTGGCCTACTTTCCAGCTGTTCCCTAACATAACTTCATAAATCATTACAGCCTTTCAGCATATGCTTCTAAGAAAGACACAGGAATCTTACAACTAGTACACCCACATACATATATAGTCTTGATCTATAAAGGCCACGAATTTTTAATCTTCATTAAGTGCTAAAAAAATTGGGCAGGTAGGACTTCTATGTTTGCACTCTTATAATCAACAAATTAAATACTTAAATATTTTAATGGCCTAATAAATGCATTTAAATTTATTGATGCAAAACCTCAGTATTTATGCATAACAAGTTCATCTTTTTAGCAAAACTTATTTACTCACTTTCACTTAACATATTACCAGAAAGAGAGTAAGAATATTAAAATCGTTAAACTTGTCTGGAAACATTTACTTCAGTACTTAAGCAAAATTTCACTTCAGCACTTCTACTACGTAAATCGTACAGTGCTTTTACCTGCACTTTAAAGGTTAGTCCACAACGATTATTTTTGAAAGATTTGTTCAAAAATGAAAGCTAATGCTTGTCGATACTGAACAAAGCACTTAAAATGTTTTTATATCAGGTTTACTCGGAATAATCAAACACCAGGAAAGGACCCTATATAAGTGAGTGATTAGGAATAAAACAACACGGCGAAACAGATTTTATATTTAACACAATAATTATTCAAAAAAGTTAATTTTGAATCAATGTTTCACGCTTGTACAGTTCTAACTATACAGTTCATAGCCTGTTGGCTGTAGTTGCTGGGTGTGGCGGATAGTAATGGATGCTACACTACCCATGTTACGGCGTACAAGTTTCGTGAAGTATGGGCTAATTTATTCTTCCTGTAGTCTTTAAACGTCCATAATATAGCCCAACAACTTGTACCAAAGCCGTAATAATTCAGGAGTTGTCATCCGAGGCTATTGTCAATTTCCAGGCAAGGCACTGCCTGCTACGTCCGAGTGTTGCCTCTTTCACTGCTGCCTATAGATTGTGTCCTCTCGTTCCCGCTCGCTCTACAGGTAGCGCGCCAAAAACCCAAGCCACCTCTTACGCTTCCCACAGTAACTTCCGTACAGTACAAAAGCAGTCAGTCTTTTACATAACACATATCCTACACATTGTCTCTAAGCGTGTACCATTTTATACGAATGACTACGTGCACAAATATATAAAATTACATACAGGAAAATTTTCGTTTCATTAATGAATGACAAAATATTATTAGTAAATTAAACGTTTCACATTTTTTTGCATAAGTTACAAACGTACATTAACAAAGCACACTAACATCACATATGTCACACTTTCCATATAGTCTTTGCATATTACATTTATATAACGACTAGCTTTAAAGGCAAAAAAATTTTATAAACTAGATGACTGATTGAATAACAGTGTTACAGTACTTCACAGCATCTCGTGACCATCAGGATAAATAGGTGTGGTTGATTCGCTATATTCCACTGTATAATCGAATATTGTTATTGTTATTTTCCATGGTAATTATTGAAAGGTCATTTTGCTATTTATTACAATAGAGGATGCTTCGTAATTAGTTATTTTAGCTCATAGAATGAAGCCAAGTATCTTTGTATAAATGTTGCATCTAAAATCATTAAGAAAATCGCCTAAGAGCATTATCACATAAAGAAAAAGTTTCCTTCCTCGAGAAAAAAAAATCAGATCTGAAAGGGATATGTTGGTGGGGCAGCTCTGTTAGTCACATCTGACTACACCAACCACAGCAGACGCTAGCTTTGCTCCCCCCCCCCCCCCCCCCCCACCCAGCCCCAGTGGAGTATTCATAGTTCACACTAGGGGACCACACCTCCATTCTGGTCATACAGGCATCAGAACCGCGTGGGGTAATGAAGCATCAGGGAGCTACTTGTTCTTCCTCTGATGGGGAGATAGGCAAGCAAGCTCACGTTGATGATGGTATGTATTATGAACTTAATGTGTTTCTATGTACTCGCTCATGCTGTATAGACGAAATCTAATCATGATGACTCTTTCCCTTTATTGTATATGGGAGTAGTATGCTGTCGCCATTAATGGGTGCTCGATTTTCCGTTCTCTGATTATCTAGACGGGGAACTAGCTGGATTGGGCCTTTAGCTCCAGAACCATTAATTGAGATTTTTTATGGTGATTGCAGATCCTTATACTCTGACAGGCAAAAATCACAGCACCAAGTATGAGTTGTGCGACATAAACAAAAGTTGGTAGGCGTGTTTCTACGTCTGAGAGATGATGTCTATTCAAATTATGCACCAGTCGCATAAGGTTGGCGCTACTAGTGCCACTATGTGTATGTAAATCAGGTTTGCTTTAAATACACGCTGTAACGGTCGTGAGCATTAGTTACCTCTGAGGTTGGACGTGGTGAATTGATGAATTGATGGGGCGGGGTGGAGGTCCGTTGTGTTTTTTGATGAAAGCTGGTTTTGCGTCAGTGCCTGTGATGGCCGTGTGCTGGTTAGAAGGAGGCCAGTTTAGGGCCTGCGGTAAAACTGTCTGCATGATAGAGATACTGGAACTACACCTGGACTTATAGTCTGGGATGCGATTTCGTATCATAGTAGGAGCGTTCTCGTGGTTATCCAACACACCCTGATTGCAAATTTGTACGCCGGTCTGCTAATTCAGTCATTCATGTAATTCATTCATGAACAGCATTCCAGTGGATGTTCTCCACCAGGATGACAATCGCCCACATACCGCTGATGTAACTCAACATACTCTAAAGAGTGTCGACATGTCACCTTGGCCTGCCTGATCACCAGATCTGTCTTCAGTCGAGCACGTACGGGACATAATCGGACGACAACTCTAGCGTTATCCACAAAAAGCTTTGACCGTCCCTGTACTGACCAACCAAGTGCAAAGGGTAGGGAACTCCATGCCACAAACTGACGTCTGGCAGCTGTAAAACACAATGCACGCAGATTCAACATTCTGGCGATTACACTGGTAATTAATCTACATACCGTTATGTGTGTGTGTGTGTGTGTGTGTGTGTGTGTGTGAATAATAGTAGCATTAGTTTGAGTATTTCTTTCGCTAATTTTTAGATTTTTCAGTGATGTTATGGGGGCGAATATGAAGCACGTTAAACTAAACCCTCCTCCGGCTGTTTACTCTCAGGGCATATTCGCCCTGCAAGTGGATGCCTTGTGTGTAGGCAGTCCACTGGCTCCACAACATAGTGAGTGCAAATACCATCTTTCCTCTTCTGCGTTTAATTTTTCTTCTATTTTATACTTATACAATAACACATGATTTCTTTTTCATTGAAATACCAGATGTGGATTATGCTCTCATGACGCCAGTTTTGGTTCTGAGTTAGCAAGGAAAACGCAGATTGTCAATGAGTACATACAATGAGTTCTTCTTCTTCTTGTTTCCAGATCCCATTGATACAAAAACTGGTCCTTCCCAGGCCATGACACCATTTTCGTCCATTGCCTTGCAGAGATGGACACCATAATAGATGAATACATTCATATATAATAGAATACATTATTATTCTATGATAATAATAATTCACACTTTTTTTTATTTACGTGCATTGCTTATAGGGAGTTTTTCTTGTTTATAGGTGTTATCGATAACGATGTGGCCATGAGTGAATGGATGAAGGGTGCAACAGTAGCGCTTGAGAGGAATGAGCTCTCTCAGCCTGTGATTCTATGAGCCCAAAGCAATGAATCCTCCCCATTGTAGACGAGAAGATGAATGAGCAATGCTTCTTCTGCTTCTGTAATAACTTTCCACACTTACATCCAATGCTTCTGATGTGTTTAATTGTTTGTAGGTGTACTTGATAACGGTAACATGGTGAGCAGTAATGATTATGATGTTTATGATGGTGATAATGATCTCGAGACATTGCTACAAAGTGGCCCACAAATAGATGATGATGATGTGAAAGCTGTTGTGGCACAGATGAATGCATGATTAAGTACCAGAAAGCATTATTATTGATATATGGTATTTTTTGTTTCTTAAATTTCTACAAATACAATATAGTTATCATTGTCATTCATCTTTCAGCATATTTGAGAGAACTGTCTGCGGGTGAACTTGAGGCAGCAACAAGACAACCCCCTAACACACCGCTGATGTGTCCGGCATCCTTACCACATTCAAGCCCCTCATGGATGCATTCCTCATGTGTGTGACTGTCTACAACACTGTCATCACAGCCGTGTCCCTCATGGATGCACTCCCCACTTGCATGTTCGTCAAAGCTGCAGTCCCTATGTGCAGGGCTCTCCTGGATGCGCTCCTCATCTTCAGCACTGTCACCTCACCCAGGGCCATCATGTCTATGGTCTCCATCTATGATGCAGTCTATAGGACCATCATGGCATCATTCATCTTCAGCGCCATCTCAGCGCCTGGGGTCGTCTAGTTACAGTTACCAGGTATCTAGCAGCTTCTCATTCACCCATCATATTGGACTGGGACTGTATGCCCAGACAGATAACTCTACTGTGTGCTGCACAGACCCTGGGCTTTTCCTTTGTGTTTGTATAGCCATTCTGGAAATGGAGCTCCCTAAAATCTTAAAAGGTCTACAATATCTCGCCATTAAGTGTGGCACAGTACTATGCTGTGAACTAATGTACCACCTCCCACAAGCAAGGAGGTTATGTGGAAAAGAAAGCTACCATCAATAGCTGTGGGGAAATTTATGTGATGTTGTAGGGGCGACTCAGTTACTGAGGGGCTCTGTGATTTCATCTTGAGTGCCGTCCTAGGCCAGTTTTCTGAAATGCAGAAAAGAGGGTTTGCTAAGGCACTCAGCCATATAAGCTACTTAAATGGCCATAACTGTACTTCTGACCCATTAAATGGGGGTTTAGATGCAAAAACTTTCAAATGGTATACCATATATAAAGTCATATATTAATATCCAACATCTTAAAGACTTTTTCTGCTTTGCCTGGCCAATACTGGCTTGCAAAAGAAATTATATGAAACATGATGAGCATCTGACTGCGTACAGAATGTTTTATATTTGTTGACTTTTTATCTTCGATGCCATTTTATTCGATGTGACCTTTCAGGAGATACCCAGATTTGTGAGAGAGAACCTGCATTATTCAGTTCAGGCGGAAGAAGGAAGGCCAGCCACACTGTGCAGGAAAAGAAAGCAGCAAAGCATACTAAAGTTGTCATTCCCCTCTAAAGTATGGTGGTCAAAAAGTAAAGGCCCAGGTATACAATGAACACCAAGTTTATTTGCAATAAGAGAAAATGAACTTACTTCTAGGATACAAGTCTTGAAACGGTAATGTAATAAAAAAATTCATGATTTTCACACAAATAAGTAACTTAGGTGAAGGCCTAGAAATGAACAAACAAAGAGTTCTGAATTAAAGGGTTTGGCACATTTAGTGTAAAAAAGAAGTCCTGAATGGACTGTTTGGAGTCAAAGTTCACAATGGAAATTCGAGTTAAAGAGAAACACTGAAATGTTACAATTCTCCTGATTGGTTACTAAACTGGAGGTCATGTCTTCTTCTGGAAGACCACGTTGCAGGTTCCAGGATGCAAACGTTCGCTCAGATGGTGGTGACGACGTTGTGCTGGCTGCACAGTGAGCTCCTCATTGAATAAATGCATAAGCATTTGGCGCCTGGCCCTGGAAGCCCACTCACAGCGGACTGCACCTCAGGGCCCATGCACCAGCCTAAGTACAGCCCTTGGAACCAGGATACAGTCCGTCTTGCTTTCAGTGATGTGGTCGGCATAGGAAAGAGGTCTGTGGGATCAGTGACCTCTCCTGGCACTTCGGTCAGCTTGTGGTGGCCATGTGTAGCATGGCAGCTCTAAGGCATAACTTTGCTGTATTGTGGATTGCCAGCAAAGTAGGGGTAGCTGCCTGATACAGCACCTTTTACCTTAATAAAGTAGCAGGTCAGTATGCAACACATGTAGATTTGTTGCTGTTCTACAAGGTGAGAAACAACGCTAGGATGGATCAACAACTTGTGTGGCATGTTTACCGCATTTATGACACCATCATTTCCATGACCAACTCACGGGAGAATGATGCCTTACACAAGAAAACTGTCAACTGTCATATTTATGTGCTGCCCTGGAGTCATGCTGGTTGAACGAGTTGACTGATGTTAATACCAAACACAGGGCTCTCGCAGTGTGGGACTTAGAGAGAGATTTTTTAATTAATTAATAATGCTATTATTGGGGAAACCACAAAGAACTTAAAAAAACCACTCCGAAATTCATGTAATTTATCACTGGGAGGGGCATTACAAGTCTCAAGATTATATCTTCAGCGCTAAATTTGAAATGAACCACAGTATTCTGCTAAGAATTGGTTGCTGTGTTGATATCTGAGGTTCCGATAGTGTTCACAAAACCTGTTTATATATATATATATATATATATATATATATATATATATATATATATATATGGGTCCTTTCCAAATTCCTTATGCACCGGTTTCAATATGAGCTGCGACGTCAAATTTCGATGATCCGAAATTACTTTACGTATATATAGACATTTTCATCTACTGGGCATGGAAATGCCTTGTGGCTAGGGCCTCCCGTCGAGTACACCGTTCGCCTGGTGCAAGTCTTTCGAGTTGACGCCACTTCGACGACTTGCGTATCGACGGGGATGAAATGATGATGATAAGGACAACACAACAGCCAGTCCCTGAGTGGAGAAAATCTCCGACCCAGCCGGGAATCGAACCCGAGCCGTTAGGCATGACATTCCGTCGCGCTGACCTCTCAGCTACCAGGGGCGGACATCTACGGGGTGAAAGGCTACAATACGTTTGAAGTAATTAGATACAAGCCCAAAGAATTCCACACATGTGGATATGCAGCCTTTAATCCGTACAGTGTTACAGCTCAAAACAAGAAGCTTATTGGCCTGATGGAAGATCAGACGAATGATTTAACAGATTGTAGAGTTTGTGGGTTTCAGATCCAAAATGTGTGCATACCTTGCAGAAACAGATGCCACCCAAAGTCAGACTAAGGATGTACATTTTGTTGCATCATGGCTCTCGCGGTTGATGCTTACTTGGAGTGCCGGCTACCTGGGAGGATTCTTCTTCTACTCCGCATATGACGTGTCAATTGAGTATTCAGTCGCGAGAGTGTTATGTGTATACTGTTTCACAACGCAAAATCGGTCTGTTGAGTCATAGCGACAAGTGATTCATCTGTGCAGATGGTATCAAGACTCTCTCATACACACACTATTCACTTGAGTGACAGCATGTGTGAATGGGTATTTATTTGTCTGAGAGTGTGCTGTAAAGTAATGCTTTAGATTTTTTTATGTGAAAATTCTGAAAGATTTTCAAATAAAACAAACGTTATTAACATTCTACATCTTTATTCTTCATATATATGTATTAAATTCTCAACATAGTCAACGTGATGACGAACGAATTCTCCTAACAAGAGACAAGTTTGTTGATACTTTCATTGTAGAATGTTTGACTCTGTTGACGGAGCCACAGTCTCACCTCAGCTTCCACCGCCTCTTCACTATCAAAGTGAAATCCTCAATGGTGTTTCTTATGTTTTGGAAACAGATGAAAATCGAATGGGGCCAAGTCGAGACTGTATGGGAGATAATAGACGATAGCGGATCACATCTGTCTGATTGTTGTAGATGTCACAGGATTGTTATGATGTAGAACGGGGGTCCTCCATGTGTGGAGGAACTCTTAGAATTCGAAATCGAGTACAACATGGTGTTTCTTGCACACCGAAATGGTTACTTTACACACTGTCGTATTACGCACTACAATTCGGAACCTTACAGTGACAGAGGGCTGCAAATACGTTAACATGAATTAAGATACTGAATTTTAGTAAGGTTTATTTTATGTAAGAAAGGTTCAAGAGGTTTCAAATAAAAATTTCGGCGGCATTGCTTTGCAACACTCTGTCATAAACACTTGCGTGCGAGTGTATGTGGAATACTCGTTTTGTACATAAAAACCGCCTTTTTCCTGCTGCATTGGATTCTATTTATTCAACACACGTTTCGCCTTTTTACTTTTCAGTGGTATCTAGAATGATACAATTTTGTTTTGATGTGCGATCATTGTAGATTACAAAGTAGTTCACTCCTTGTTTTTTGTGTAAATAAGTCATTACTTACAATTAATCGAGTTTTTGGCTGGAATGTGCGTTTCCTCTCATCTGGTCACATGCTGGAGGTCGCACTATAACTTCTCTTACGAAACATAAACAAATTTTCACGTTACGAAGTTCTTTCATCACGGTTTTCAAGTTCTTTCGGCTAATTGCTGTGGAGCACTATTATTCTTATGTCACTACTCGTATATATTTTATCAAAACTGATTTAAAGTCGTAACTGCTCTGTGTCCACTTTATGTCTTCCTGTCTGATATGTTTACATACATGTTGCCAACCTAACGGGACATATACAGAAAACTAATATTTGTTCATTTTTGTTCTCTTTGCGTATATGTATGGTCTTTTTTGTCTTTTTGTGTTTTGTGTGTGTGTGTGTGTGTGTGTGTGTGTGTGTGTGTTGGAGGGTGGTTAATCAGGACAAGTAGCAGAAAGCTGAATGAGAATTTAATAGCTGTAAGAGGGCGGTGGTAATTTTGGTGTTCAGATGATATGAGTTTTGGTTCAAATACTTTGTGGAGTGGTTCATGGAAGAGTGAGCAGACAGAGGTTAGGTGATATTATTGTGATAATAATCCTCTGTTGGAGTGCTACTATTAATGTAAACAGTGAGTGTTTGTCATGTACAACTGATCATTCAACATGATTTTCAATTCTGGTTTTGTTTTTTGTATGTGGTAATTTCCTTGAGCGGTTAGGTGATTTTTATTGCTGATTGTAATTATCTCAATTTCTTCTTCTCTACAGGTAGGCTTGTGATTATGTACTTTTAGGTGTTCTTGACATGTGCAGTGGTTTGTCCCATACTTCCAAGCTCTCATGTGTTCATTGTATCTGACATCAAATGTTCTGCCTTTTTGTCCTAAATATCTGCCATCACAAGTGTTTCACTGGTACTGATGTCTGCTTTCTGGTATATTTCTCTGTCTTTTGTCAGTTTTGGAATGTATTTTTGGGTAGAGCTGTATGTTGCGTACGCTATGTTTATGACCTACCTTTTGAAAATGTTGGTGATTTTATGTGAGAATCCGTGTTTGTCAGTCATTGTGTACTATTTTGTGTCTTCTTTTGTATTTTCGTGATTATTCTGTGAAGTTGTTAGAGTACTAAGTGTTGGCGATTGTGTTTGATTATGTTGCGTTACTGTCTGTGGTTTTGTGTTTTCTGATTTTATTTTCTTCTAATTTTGTTGTTTAACTTTATGATTATATGACTATTGTAACCTTAGTTTTTAGCTGTGCACTGGTGAGTGCGGGTGGTTCACAAGAGCAAGCAGCACTTCAGCACATGCTCCATAGACTCGATATAGTGCCACTCAACAAAGACAAGTACCAAAAAGTACTTGACATATTAATGCAGATAGCCAAAATCAATGGTTACAATAGTAGCACAGTCAAAAAGGTATTGACAAAGTTAAAATAAAATAAAATCAGAAAACACAATACCACAGCCAACAACACAACAGAACCAAAGACAGTAACATACACTCAGTAACATAATAACAACACCGAATAATCACAAAAAGATACGAGAAGACGCAGGATAGTACACAACGACACTCATAATGAACTCACACATAAAATCACCCAAATTTTCAAAAAATATTGCAAAAGATAGCATACACAACAGACAATACTTTCCAAAAATACACTCCAAACTGACAAAAGACATAGACAGTGTAACACTTGTGATGGCAGATACGTAGGACAAACAGGCAAAATGTTTGATGGCAGATACCAAGAACGCAAGAGAGCTGGGATGTATAAGACAAACCACTCTACATTTGCAGATCACCTAAGATAACAGTCACAAGCCAACATCTTGAGAAGAAGACATGAAAATAATTAGAATCAACAATAAAAAATACCTCCTAACTCCGACAGAAAATTACCACATACAAAAAACCAAAGCAGAGAAGAAAAACCTGTTGAACGATCCAGTACACAAGCTCAACATTAATAAATAAAATAATAGATGAACACTCAGAGGATTATTATCATAATAATGCCACCCAACTCCTTCCTGCTCACTCTTCCATGAAACCCTCCACAAAACATTTAAACCAAAACTCAAATCAGCTGATCTTTCAACCGCTCTCTACCAGTTATTACACCCACATTCAACTTTCTACTACTCGCCCTGACTAGCCATCTGCTCAACCACCCTCCCTCCCACCTAGCCACCCACTCACACTCAGATATAAAGAGAACAAAACTGAACTGTTAGTTTATCATATACTCCGTTAGGGTGGCAAAATGTAAGTAAATAAATCAAATAAGAAGAGATATAAAATAAACATACAGTAGTTACGAAATCATTTCACAGTTTTAGGTAAAATTACTGCATCTAGCGACAGGAGTTTAATAGTGCTCCAAAGCAGTTAGCAAGAAGAACATGAAAAGTATGAGATAAAAAATTCCTAACTTGACAGTGTACTTATGTTTCGTAAGTGAAGTTATAGTGCGATCTCCAGCAAGTGACTAGATGAGAGGAAACGCAGATGCCAGCCAAAAACTCGAATAACTGTAAGAAATCACTTATTTTTATAAAAAACGAGATGTGAACTTTTTTACAATCTACAAAGGTCGCATATAAAAAAAAACTGTATCATTCTAGATGCCATAGTGAGGTAACGGGCGATTTGTGGCATCCTGAAAATATTCTAAGTTTGGAGTTGGCGTGGTCACACTGGCCGCTCGCCAAGCCGGGGCCCGTCAGCAACCGCGTGGTGCCGAACATTAGCCAGAGCAAGAGGGGTAACCCCAACGCGTGGTCCAGGCCGACCGCGTGGATGGGAATTCCATGTTGACACTGTGTCGAGGAAGGTGCTTTGTGTCGATGAAGGAGATTTGTATGCTTGGAGTGCCAAAGATGGCGGACTTTGTGAAACTATAATGACAGATATTTCACAGTTCATGTAGAAATTAATAGTAGCCAGAGGAATCATGATACCTCAAAAAGAAACAAGTACATCACCATTATTTGCACGACGATTCTGATGGTGTAATCAGATCTTCAATATCTTTATTAGTTTAAAGTTTACTACCTGACTGTAAATCATACAAGTAACACCCAGCAACGAATTTCCAAAATCTAAACGGTTCATCCGATTTTGTCGATCGACATGTCTCTAGAAAGCTATTAGTGTAAACCTAAATTGGTATGAATTACAGGCATGTAACTTGAATAGTACATTAATTATTGGAGGTCGAAGTGGCCGATTACTATCGATCGTGTCAGGCCATAAGTGCTCCACAGTTACGCGAAAAACAGGTAGCAGCATGCTTATAAATATATATTTATTCGTCTATGTCTTTGTTTATATTCGATGTATACTATTCATGAAGAAATTGGTCAAATATTTACTGTGTTTTAGAAAGCACAGAGACATCAGTCTACTGCCCTATTTTTGCTTCTATTCCTTTGATATATGTTTATTTAATTTGTTTATGTATTTAATAATGCGTGTTAGAGCGTGTTTATCGTCCAGCCGTAGGAATATTTATTTAATTTCAAGTTATTTAAATGTAAATCCAGTATTTTGTATGTGTTTCAATATGTTTGTGAGTGTGCATTGGCTTGGAGACATGGCGAGAACGCTCTAACCAATCACAGCGCTCGTTACTACCGAAGTCAATAGAGAGACTGTATGGAAGTGAGGGAGGAGCATCGGGTCGCATAGGAGATGGGAGAGTGCTGGACAGGAAGGTGCGATGGACGGTCGCAGGAAATACTTGGAGAGTGTTGAGCAGTTTGCGCGTGGTCACGGGAGATAGAAGTAGTTTGTAGTGCCGACTGATGCATTTGTGAGATTTCCGGGCTTCTGCAGTGAAGACGTAGTATGCGTTTAGAAGTGAATATCTCGCGAGTTATGTTGTTGCTCATAACTAATTACGTGAAGTAGGAATCTATTGTTTCCTTGTTATTCAACTTATATTTTATTTAATTTCTAGACCATTGACACCAATAAGTGTTTTGCAGCAATAAACGGCATTCTTAAAGGTACTTATGCTATCGTACTCATCATTTAGAGTCGTTTAAATAGTACCTGCAGATTTTATTTAATTGCAAACTTTCATTTATAAATTTCTATGTTACATTAAAAATTCGCTATTGCCAGGTGATGGGAACCTTGGACGATTCGTTTCATGTGTATATTCATATTGTATACTGTAGACTCAGCAGTATTTGGCTTGCAATGCGACAACTACGTATCCCAGCCCCTAGACAACGAAACCAGCCAAAACTTTTAATATTTTAACTCTGAGTCTGGGGTTACGTAGTTGAGGGCCACCATTAATTTTTATTTGCAAGCCTGTACCCTGAAGATGCCTTAAAGTAAAAAGTGGAAACGTGACTGGAATGAATAAAGTGCTATTGCAGCAAGAAAAAAGGTGACTTGTTTTAGGTTGACACGTAAGTTCGTAGCGTTTTTGTTTTGCATGTTGGTATTCGAGTTGCTATGGGTTTACTTAGCAATTGTAATTTTTTGTTTGTGGCTTACTGTTGGTATTTGTGTTTACATATCCTCGCTTTGTTCTTTGAAGATAGTGAGTGAAGCTGTGGACTCTACAAAATGGAGTGGCAAGTGGAGAAAGCGCAACGTTTCCGACATATTATTCTGCCTGAGATCAGCAGAAGGGTGACAGTGTCAGAGGCAGTGAAAACATTTCTGCTATGTGTGAGGATAATGCCACTGGATACAGTACGTCAAGAAAGTGGTTTTCTTGCTTTAAGGACGATCGTTTTGACATTAGTGACTCTACGTTCAGGAATACCTTCAGGTTTTGATGAACATCTACATCTACATGGATACTCTGCAAATCACATTTAAGTGCCTGGCAGAGGGTTCATCGAACCACCTTCACAATTCTGTATTATTCCAACCTCGTGGCACGCGGAAAGAATGAACACCTATATCTTTCCGTACGACCTCTGATTTCCCTTATTTTATCGTGGTGATCGTTCCTCCCTATGTAGGTCGATGTCAACAAAATATTTTCGCATTTGGAGGAGAAAGATGGTGATTGGAATTTCGTGAGAAGATTCCGTCGCAACGAAAAACGCCTTTCTTTTAATGATATCCAGCCCAAATCCTGTATCATTTCTCTAACACTCTTTCCCATATTTCGCGATAATACAATACGTGCTGCCTTTTTTTTAACTTTTTCGATGTACTCCGTCAGTCCTATCTGGTAAGGATCCCACACGGCGCAGCAGTATTCTAAAGGAGGAAGGACAAGCGTAATGTAGGCAGTCTCCTTAGTAGGTCTGTTACATTTTATAAGTGTCCTGCCAATAAAACGCAGTCTTTGGTTAGCCTTCTCCACAACATTTTCTATGTGTTCCTTCCAATTTAAGTTGTTCGTAACTGTAATTCGTAGGTATTTAGTTGAATTTACGGCTTTTAGATTAGACTGATATATCGTGTAACCGAAGTTTGAGCTCCTTTTAGCACTCATGTGGATGATCTCACACTTTTCGTTATTTAGGTTCAACTGCCACTTTTCGCACCACTGAGATATCTTTTCTAAATCGTTTTGCAGTATTTTTTGATCTTCTGATGACTTTATTAGTCGATAAACGACAGCGTCATCTGCAAACAACCGAAGAAGGCTGATCAGATTGTCTCTCAAATCGTTTATATAGATAAGGAACAGGAAAGGGTCTATAACACTACCTTGGAGAACGTCAGAAATCACTTCTGTCTTACGCGATGACTTTCCGTCAATTACAACTAACTGTGACCTCTCTGACAGGAAATCACAAATCCAGTCACATAATTGAGACGGTATTACATAAGCACTCAATTTCACTACGAGCCGCTTGTGTGGTAGTGTCAAAAGCCTTCCGGAAATCCAGAAATACGGAATCGATCTGACATCCCTTGTCAGTAGCATTCAACACTTCATGTGAATAAAGAGCTAGTTGTGTTTCACAGGAACGATGTTTTCTAAACCTATGTTGACTGTGTGTCAATAGACCGTTTTCTTAGAGGTAATTCATAACGTTCGAATACAATATATGTTCCAAAATCCTGCTGCATATCGACGTTAAAGATACGGGCCTGTAATTTAGTGAATTACTCCTACTACCTTTCTTGAATGTCGGTGTGACCTGTGCAACTTTCCAGTCTTTGGATACGGATCTTTCGTCGAGCTAACGGTTGTATATAATTGTTAAGTGTGGAGCTAATACATCAGCATACTCCGAAAGTACATACAAAAATCTGTTGTATTTATTTTGTGACCAATTAAGATAAACATTAACTGACATATATAATATAATTGAACATTATAACTGTAATTAATTGTATGAGATTTCCTGAAAATTTACCCTACTTAAGTGAAATACAGGTACAAAGACAATTCACTTGATACAATTAAGCATTTCAATTATGATTAATGAGATTTATATAGCTGTAACTTCCCACTTCCAATTGTTTGCAGTTGCGGATCAAGTTCACTAGTGGAAATTATTAGCATTGTCTTCAAATGCTGATCAGTTAGTTGAGATATGTAAATACTTTTTTAACATTTCATTTTGGAGAACGGATAAGTAATGCTGAAAGAGAAGAAAAAACCAAGAGAAAATTTATTCAGCTGATTGGATTGTGGGAATGGAAGACTTAGAAAATTCCAACAATGACGAATTAAAATATGTATCTTTATAAACATCGCTGCATTACAAAGCCACCATTTCCATTTGGAGTTCTGGGGCAAAAGTTTGTATATCGTTGTTAAAAGAATTTTGAAAAATCTTGATATCTTTTGCAATTACATCAATACGTGAAAAACGACACTCAAACTTAATTTTTAAGGTACTCAGAGTTTCAGTTGCGAAATCTACCGGAAATTTAGTCTTTGGTTGCTGACTGAATGTTTGGCATCTCTTAAAACGCCTGAAACATTTTTTTTAATGGAGACTGAAACAAAACAATTTTTTTCGAAATAATTTAACAGGAGTGTACAAACCAGATAGTAGCTGGTTTTCTCCTTGAAATTTTGAATTAGGTTCCTTTATATATTTAGTTAAATCTGTATAAAATTATAACTTCTATAACCGTTGATCGTCTTGTAACTCAGCCAGAGGACGATTCCGTTCATTCAATAAAATGTCGATTGTTGTTCAGAGTTCAAATAGCTAATAGGAGCATTTCCGTAGCTAAGCCAGCGTTCTGCTGTGTAATATGGTGGTCATTTTCTCCAATCTCTTCAATAAACACGTTGAAATCACGATTTTTAAGAGCACGTAATTTTATATAATTAACAGCTGACATGACTGGCTTCAGAACTTCTGAGATATCAAGCTATTTTCCGCACAAAGACTGGTATTGCGTGATGCAATGTACGATTAATGGTTTTCATCGACCGTCATTCTCTACCGCCTTTTACACAAGAGCAATGACGTGTTTATTTTTTCCACACATGTTTTTACCACATCAGTTGAGACACACCTTAAAGTTTTCCGTTGAAGACTTTCTGAACAGCATTTTCTACTCCCTCAAACATTTCTTCTTCCTTGGCCGTACCATGAGTGTTAAATATGTGAACTGCTAACTGTTTTAAGTTGAGATGTGGGCTTAATTTCAATTTATATACATTGCTACAAATAACAACCATTCTTGAAGGGCGTTGTGACACGCTTTCAAGAAAGCTTGTTACTTCTGTGTGTCATTAATATCACAGCAAGTAACAACCGATCAGAACGTAGTGCGGGCTACGTAGTTTGGAGTCAACAAACTTATGCACCAATCTAATATTTCTAAAACGAATATTTCTGTGTTTTCTGCGTATGATGGCCATGCAAAAACAAACTTGGTATGTGGAGTACTTGAGTGAATCATTTGTGACGATGTATAGTCTTTTTCCTTCAACTACTGATACTAATCCCAGTGTTATGAATGTATATTTCTTTGTTCATCTTCCATTTTAAAATACCAAGGTTTCTTTGAAACATAAAGAAAGTATTATATCAGCTATATGAAGAAAGGTCCTCTCTGTAATACTGAATTAAAAAAATACATGGCAGTTATTTTAGACTGCCATGAGAGACATAGCAGTGCAAAATAAAAGTTTATTGTCATTAAAGCATATGAAGTATACTGTATATATCTAATATTTATTTTCGAGTCATTAACCTACCTATCAAAGAAACACATATCCCTGTATTACTAGTCGATGCTGTGTATCTATGCACAAAAGAATTATTGTACATCTAGTGAATAAACAAGAAACCATCATATATATATATATAATATTTATTTTCGAGTCATTAACCTACCTATAAAAGAAACACATATTCCTTTATTACTAGTCGATGCTGTGTATCTATGCACATAAGAATTATTGTACATCTAGTGAATAAACAAGAATCCATCATATATATATATATATATATATATATATATATATATATATATATATATATATAATATTTATTTTAGAGTCATTAACCTACCTATAAAAGAAACACATATCCCTTATTACTAGTCGATGCTGTGTATCTATGCACAAAAGAATTATTGTACATCTAGTGAATAAACAAGAAACCATCATATATATATATATATATATATATATATATATATATATATATATATGTGTGTGTGTGTGTGTGTGTGTGTGTGTGTGTGAGTAACTCTGTTGATCTTTTTATTTATAAAATATCTGTCTCACAGTTCCGGATAGTTTCACTGCATCTAAAAACGCATAGCTACATAGCTAAGAGCGAGTTGATAGTAGAACCACTGACTTTTTTTCTCTTATTGCAATACGCTACTGACTGAACTACAACCTCATTGCATCTTTACTTGAAATAAAGTCCAAAAATTTCTTTTACAAGTTATTTATTTTCTTTTTTCATTTCGATAACATTGTGGTTAAGACGAATATGTATAAGAATGCGCGTATTTCTTTGCAGCGGCAGCAGTGATGCACCATACATGCTGCATACATAATTTCAAATCTTTTTGTGAATACAACGTCAAAAGTGTTTTCATTAGTCAGCTTTGAAGAAGTGTACCAAACATTGTCATAAAGTCTGTACACGTAATCCCAACTGGACATGGTCATTCACTGCACAATGGATGGCAGAAGTGGCACACCAAGTTTCTTAATATTATTTCCTGTCAGTAGGTGTACTCTAACCGATCCTCATCATTGATAATTCTAATTATTTTTGGATGTCACTTACAGACTTTGTGTGACAGCCCATTAACACAGCTGTTGCAGTTTGATCATTGAACAGAGAAGCTACCTTTGAGAAATTCTCGTGTAACTGCCACCATTCATAGAATGAACGTATAAAATTTTTGTCCCTAAATATCAGATTTTCATACACTATTAGAGTACTGAATTCATGGCCAGAGGACAAGTAGACAACTACAAGCTTACTACCAATCTCATTTAAACTGCACGTAACAGTGAACAGGAACATTTTAATATATGAAGTATGCCATTGTAACAGCAGCAGTTTTGGTGCTGACATAGCTGATAGCAGTAACTCACTGTCATAGAAGAACAGTTCTTTTATATTGTTCTGCGATATGTCATTGGTGGACCACTGGTGCTGTGCTGGAGGCTCAAAGTTGGGTGAAACAAGCAGTGAAATCCTGAAGTCCAACAAATCTGATAAATTTGGAGGAAAAACGAATGGCTCCCATAAATCAGACTGGTCATCTGCATTATCATTAGGAGTCCACTACACTATAGGGGAAAGAAAATATTACTAAATGAAAAATAATAATAATAACGAGATATAGAGATGGGGAATTAATATTTATATCCAAATGAAACATTTTTCTTCTTTTTATTCTCCTCATAGGTAGTGGATGATCTCAATGCTTCATGATGCCGGTTTTGCTCGAGTGAGGTACAGACTAAGAATGCCAAGTCCCCTCTCAGGATGCTGGGAACACTAAGGGGGAAGTGGTGGCAACTGAACCAGTAGGAGCACACTGCACTCGTTGGGGAGAAAACGTCATTTGTGGGTCATACATGTCCATGTTTACGATGAAAGTTATCACTAAACATTCAAACACCTTGGTAAGCGTAAATGCAAGTGCAGTTTTTGGCTCCCAATTAGCCTATAAATTACAGAGATACAGTGACAGTTATAGATCATTAATTATACTTATAATGACAGCTATTGTCCATTAGTTATGTCCTGAACAAACAAAACATGGGCCCAATAGAGGGGATTCTTTACATAAGGGGATTAGTGGGGCAAAGCCGGTTTTGCACCACATTTTTGTGTGGATTGCATACATTCAGGGCCAAAGTTGATTGATTTATGACCCTCTGGGGATTAATTCGTTTATACCATCATGGGTGTTGATTATTAATTCCCATTGGATAATTTGTTCTTCTCAGAAACCCCTCATACCTTCTCTTCCCCTCCAGCTCCCCCACCCCTCTGAGAACTCCCCAACTCTCCCTCCTCCCCCTTCTTCTGATATCACATTAATTACGCAATTAATTAAATTGATCAATTAATTAACCATCCCCATCTGGAAAACCTACAGCCTTTCCCTCCCCTCCTTCACTTCCCTCCTCCCCACCGAAAAAAAAAAAAATTGGCAGGAAAATCGCTCAGTCAGTGCAGAGCTGTTGGTGTGGGTGGTGGAAGTATTACCCTGTCTAGCATCTACATGTCCTAATTACGTAATTACAGTGCTCAGATTGGATGTGTTGTCTTGATTGGAAATTTTCGCACGCAGGCTCAGCTTCAAGTGCAGGGATGGACTGGGCTAGTGCACAATACCACCACCAGAACACATCCCAGCTATTGTACCCTCCCTCCCCACCCCTCCCAGAAATAAAATTGGCTGGAAAAATCGCTGAGCGGGTGGACTGGAAGGATCCAACGACAGGTAATTCAACTACATTGTTGAGGGTATAATAATATATTGTTTATTTATAAAATTCATTTTGCAGGGGCGGGACCTCTTTTTTATTTAGCAGGAAAAGCTCATCATTCTCTGCTGATTTGGAAGATACAGGTCTTGCAAAATGTATGAAAAAAAGTAATTAAATATGTAAATAGATCGTTTTCTTCGATCGCGCAAGGAATACCGTCACGAAACTGACGTCAGTATAACTCACCACACGTAATTACACTGTTAAAAATCTTCCAATGATGCCTTTGCACCAAACACAGTGCAGACATGCTGACTGCTTCGTGTATTCCTACACTTTCAGGTCAAGAGGGAGCCCCACAGTGCAAGAGACTACTTCATCCTATTCCAATACCCCAGCTGGAATGAATCAAAAGTGTGCATCGTGATATATGAGCTTCAACTGAGCTAGTTCACAAAACTGCTGCAGAGGGCACTTGAAACTGGTTTATTCTCCACCACCACTTCCCTTAGGAACCAACAGTAACACAGCATTCACTCCCTCCCACATCTGAAAACTAGGAGCCACGTGATCGTGTCATTGGGGGATATACTATATCAGTCACAGTCAGTTAGTGCAATATATGCTATCGCAAATCCAATGTGTTATTTCTTACTTCATAACTCTCTCATTATAATGTAGCAATGGTAACTTAGTCGGTAAGATAATTGGTATAATGTGGCTACCCGTGTTATTATTATTGTTATTACTATTAACGGTAATTCCACATTAAGAAGAGCGCTAAAACACAACCAATTTTCATGGCATTTCTTTCTGCCTCTTTCTTCCCAAAAACCGCTCATATAGTCGTTGTGTTTCTTCTTCATCTTTTTAGACCACTTCTTTCCTGTTTTCTTCTCTTTGGGAACTAGCTGAAATTTCTGTTTTCGGATTTTCTCGATGTAATTTTCCCTGTCTGTCATGTCTTCTGCGGAGATGTTTAGTTTCTTGAGGTCTTCCATGGTTTTTATCTAGTTGGTTTTCACTGTATTAGTTGTCACTATATTAAAAATGTTCTTGGTCAATCTATTTTCGTTCACCCTATATACAGGGCCATTACAAATGATTGAAGCGATTTCATAAATTCACTGTAGCTCCATTCATTGACATATGATCACGACACACTACAGATACGTAGAAAAACTCATAAAGTTTTGTTCGGCTGAAGCCGCACTTCAGGTTTCAGCAGCCAGAGCACTCGAGAGCGCAGTGAGACAAAATGGCGACAGGAGCCGAGAAAGCGTATGTCGTGCTTGAAATGCACTCACATCAGTCAGTCATAACAGTGCAACGACACTTCAGGACGAAGTTCAACAAAGATCCACCAACTGCTAACTCCATTCGGCGATGGTATGCGCAGTTTAAAGCTTCTGGATGCCTCTGTAAGGGGGAATCAACGGGTCGGCCTGCAGTGAGCGAAGAAACGGTTGAACGCGTGCGGGCAAGTTTCACTCGTAGCCCGCGGAAGTCGACGAATAAAGCAAGCAGGGAGCTAAACGTACCACAGCCGACGCTTTGGAAAATCTTACGGAAAAGGTTTAAGCAGAAGCCTTACCGTTTACAATTGCTACAAGCCCTGACACTCGATGACAAAGTCAAACGCTTTGAATTTTCGGCGCGGTTGCAACAGCTCATGGAAGAGGATGCGTTCAGTGCGAAACTTGCTTTCAGTGATGAAGCAACATTTTTTCTTAATAGTGAAGTGAACAGACACAATGTGCGAATCTGGGCGGTAGAGAATCCTGAAGCATTCGTGCAGCAAATTCGCAATTCACCAAAAGTTAACGTGTTTTGTGCAACCTCACGGTTTAAAGTTTACGGCCCCTTTTTCTTCTGCGAAAAACACGTGACAGGACACGTGTATCTGGACATGCTGGAAAATTGTCTCATGCCACAACTGGAGACCGACAGCGCCGACTTCATCTTTCAACAGGATGGTGCTCCACCGCACTTCCATCACGATGTTCGGCATTTCTTAAACAGGAGATTGGAAAACCGATGAATCGGTCGTGGTGGAGATCATGATCAGTAATTCATGTCATGGCGTCCACGCTCTCCCGACTTAACCCCATGCGATTTCTTTCTGTGGGGTTATGTGAAAGATTCAGTGTTTAAACCTCCTCTACCAAGAAACGTGCCAGAACTGCGAGCTCGCATCAGCGATGCTTTCGAACTCATTGATGGGGACATGCTGCGCCGAGTGTGGGAGGAACTTGATTATCGGCTTGATGTCTGCCGAATCACTAAAGGGGCACATATCGAACATTTGTGAATGCCTGAAAAAACTTTTTGAGTTTTTGTATGTGTGTGCAAAGCATTGTGAAAATATCTCAAATAATAAAGTTATTGTAGAGCTGTGAAATCGCTTCAATCGTTTGTAATAACCCTGTATGTATCCGTAGAACTTTGCCCATCTTTTCCTGATGTTGTTTGTAATCTCCTCTGTTTGTTCGTATCGTTCTTTTATCGGTCTCTTTACCCAGTTCCCCTCTTTCTGAACTGGCCCATAGTTTTTTCTCAGTATTTTCCTCTCTTTCCATCTCCTTAATTTTCGTTCTTCCTTTAATTTTTGTTGTTTCTGGGGCATACAGGGCCTCTGGTAAGGCTACTGTACTGTAATGTCTTAATTTGCCATTGATGGAAATACTTATTTTGTTGTAATTGTTCCATTAAAGTTTGTATGCTTTTTGTAGTTTTGTAATCCTTTCTTCATTAGATGCTGCGTTCAGTCGTGGTTTGTGTACAATCTGTCCCAGGTATTTGGACCTATCTACTTGTGTTATCTTTCCACACTTTGTTGTAGTTGGTGTCTGTGGATTTTGTATGCATGTATTCCGTTTTTTCATGCGAGATTTGTGGTCATGTTTTGGCTGAGATTTCGTGTTGTGTCTCTTGTTTTCTGTTATTTGTTATGATGGCTATATCATTGGCAAAGGGAAGACATTTTATGTTGACAGTTACGTCCTTGTGTCTCCCCATCTTTACTCAACTGACTCTTTTGTCCTACGTCATGATTATTTTCTCCAAAACCAAGTTAGATACACTCCTGGAAATGGAAAAAAGAACACATTGACACCGGTGTGTCAGACCCACCATACTTGCTCCGGACACTGCGAGAGGGCTGTACAAGCAATGATCACACGCACGGCACAGCGGACACACCAGGAACCGCGGTGTTGGCCGTAGAATGGCGCTAGCTGCGCAGCATTTGTGCACCGCCGCCGTCAGTGTCAGCCAGTTTGCCGTGGCATACGGAGCTCCATCGCAGTCTTTAACACTGGTAGCATGCCGCGACAGCGTGGACGTGAACCGTATGTGCAGTTGACGGACTTTGAGCGAGGGCGTGTAGTGGGCATGCGGGAGGCCGGGTGGACGTACCGCCGAATTGCTCAACACGTGGGACGTGAGGTCTCCACAGTACATCGATGTTGTCGCCAGTGGTCGGCGGAAGGTGCACGTGCCCGTCGACCTGGGACCGGACCGCAGCGACGCACGGATGCATGCCAAGACCGTAGGATCCTACGCAGTGCCGTAGGGGACCGCACCGCCACTTCCCAGCAAATTAGGGACACTGTTGCTCCTGGGGTATCGGCGAGGACCATTCGCAACCGTCTCCATGAAGCTGGGCTACGGTCCCGCACACCGTTAGGCCGTCTTCCGCTCACGCCCCAACATCGTGCAGCCCGCCTCCAGTGGTGTCGCGACAGGCGTGAATGGAGGGACGAATGGAGACGTGTCGTCTTCAGCGATGAGAGTCGCTTCTGCCTTGGTGCCAATGATGGTCGTATGCGTGTTTGGCGCCGTGCAGGTGAGCGCCACAATCAGGACTGCATACGACCGAGGCAACAGGGCCAACACCCGGCATCATGGTGTGGGGAGCGATCTCCTACACTGGCCGTACACCACTGGTGATCGTCGAGGGGACACTGAATGGTGCACGGTACATCCAAACCGTCATCGAACCCATCGTTCTACCATTCCTAGACCGGCAAGGGAACTTGCTGTTCCAACAGGACAATGCACGTCCGCATGTATCCCGTGCCACCCAACGTGCTCTAGAAGGTGTAAGTCAACTACCCTGGCCAGCAAGATCTCCGGATCTGTCCCCCATTGAGCATGTTTGGGACTGGATGAAGCGTCGTCTCACGCGGTCTGCACGTCCAGCACGAACGCTGGTCCAACTGAGGCGCCAGGTGGAAGTGGCATGGCAAGCCGTTCCACAGGACTACATCCAGCATCTCTACGATCGTCTCCATGGGAGAATAGCAGCCTGCATTGCTGCGAAAGGTGGATATACACTGTACTAGTGCCGACATTGTGCATGCTCTGTTGCCTGTGTCTATGTGCCTGTGGTTCTGTCAGTGTGATCATGTGATGTATCTGACCCCAGGAATGTGTCAATAAAGTTTCCCCTTCCTGGGACAATGAATTCACGGTGTTCTTATTTCAATTTCCAGGAGTGTAGAATGGGTGACAGGCCATCTCCCGACATCACTTCTGTCTTAACTTCGAATGGTTCCGAGATCTCTCCCATAAATTTCACTTTGGATGTTGTATTTGAAAATGTTTCCTTGCTTAGCTCCTTAGTTTTGTTTTCCATCTTCATTTCTTTCAGTGTGCTGAAGAGTGTTTACCTATGGAATCGTAGGCCTTCTTGAAGTCGACGAATGTTATTGTGATGTTCCTGGACTTTCTTGTTATCAGTATTGTTCTCAGGCATTATCTGTTCACTGCATGATCTTCCCTTTCTGAACCCTCTTTGGTATTCTCATATCTGTGGATCTATTTGAGGCTATAGTCGATTTAACAGCGTGTTTGATAGAATTTTGTGTGCCACAGGCAGTAGTGAAATTCCTCTGTAGCTATTAGGGTCTGTTTTGCTCCTTTCTTGTGGAGGGGGTGTATTAATTCTCACTTCCATTCTTCTGGTACCGTTCCTATTTCCCAGATGTTTCTGATGATTCTGTGTATTTTGGGTGTGATGTGTTCATAATCTAACTTCCACAGTCAGTCCATATTCTCCATGTGCTCTGTTATTTTCCAGTGGTTTTTGTATTTTCACGATCACCTCGTGTTTTGGCGGTTTGCAATCAAGGTGGGTTCTGGCTTCTCGAACTGTAGGATCTGCATCAGTTTATCGCATTTTAATAGTGTGGCAAAGTATTGCGCTGGTATTTCACAGTTATTTTTCGGGTTTATCTCCAGTGTTCCGTCTTGACTTTTGAAGCGAGAGCTCGGGGATTGGTATATTCTCATATTTTCTCTGAACGTTCTCCTTCGTGTGTTGTCTTTGTTGAAGTCCTCTTCTGCCACTGTCAATCTTTTTTTTCATAATCTCTTTTTTTCTCTACGGATTATTTTCGAAGTGCTCTTCTGTATCCTGTTGAATTCTTCCCATTTTCTGTGACTGTTAATTTTTTCCAGGCTTGTATTCTGTCTTCTATGGCTCTTTCACATGTCATGTTCCAACATCTGCGTTTCCTTTTTCTCGGTAGTAATCCCAATTTTATCAGTTCCTTAAGTTTTTCTGACAGTTCTGTCCGCCCATTACTGTAGATTTTTCTTATTTTTTCTATTATTTCATCCTTGTTTGATTGTAGGTACTCTGGGTCTGTTCGGAAATTTCTGTTGATTCTCTTGATTTGTCTGTTGGGTATAAATTTTGCTTTAATTTGAAGTAGGTGGTGGTCGGATTCGGAACATCCTATCCTTGTTCTTACATTCATAATTTCTCTAGTGTTTATCATGCATATCGCAATGTGGTCTCTCTGAAATTCTCCTAGAGAGTTGCTGGAGGATTTACAAGCTTGTAGCTTCTTGTGTGATTTCTGGAATTGGTTAGACATGATTCTGAGGTCGAAATTCTTGCAAAAGTTCGTCAGGTTCCCTGCATTCTTTTTTGTCCGCTTGTGGGCCGTGTGTTTTCCTGTTGTTTCTTTGAATTTTCTTTCACTTGCTAATGGGGCATTAAAATCACGTAGTAAACCTTTCACGTGCTTCGTGGGGATTTTGTTTGTAGTTTCTTCCAGATCTTCCCAGAAATGTTTTATCAGCTGTGGGTTTTCTTGTTGTAGTTGTTTGTGGGGTCATTTGCATGATTAGTGTGTATGCTTTGAATCCAGATCGTATTGTGAGTGACGATATTTTTTCTGATTGTGTAGTGACATCTATTACAGAGTTCAGTATCGGTTAATGTACTAAAAATTTCGTTGCGAAGAGTTTGAGATTTCTTCCTGGAATAGCTATGTCTGGTTTCTCCTTGCATATTCGATAGTTTTCCGAAAAAAAATGATTTTCATCTGATAACCTTGTTTCCTGTATTTCCAGAGTTTTGGTATTGAATTTATCCTTAGTGTTCGTCATTTGTTTCAGTTTATCTGGTTTCAGTAGTGTATTCGTATTCAGTGTTCCTATATAAAATATTCTCTTAGGTTTGCTATTATTATTACAGGTGTTCATTTTTCTATAAAATCCCGCTGCACACCGAAACCAGATTTAGTCGGTATCATGGCAGGGAGTGAATCATCGAGAGTTCGTTGTAAGTGAGTAGTCTTTTGCTAGTGCAGAAGAAAACTAGAAGAAAAATGGGATACACCTACCTGATAATATACGAACGATAATATTATAGGTCCATCCAAATAAGGCAACACAAACGTTCTCATGTCACTACTAACACACCCAGATGGAGCCCACTGTGAACATGTGTATTTTGAAAAATGCTGTTTGGGCCCCAGTACCAGCTACTAAAAAATACATTGCAGGGTGTAGATAGAGTAATGTACACGATATTCAGTCAAAACAGTCATATCCCTCCACCAGAAAAAGTAAAGCCAAACACAGTGTTCGAATTTAACGATGTTGCTGTGTAAAACCAAAATAAAATTCTACGATATTTCGAAGATATTTCTGTTTTGGTCGTCATATGGGTATTGACGTATTTTACTTGAGTCAGACGTATTCCAGAATCACGAAACAGTTGCTGAGGGATAATGCAAATCTCATTATATCTTTCAGACAAATGGGTTTGAATCTAAAACATATTTATCAGGCGTATGTAGGTAGCGACATGCCATTGAATGATTTTGTAAAGATATTCTCAGGTTGCTGGAATCACGCACAGTATGGGTTTCTTGTTTTGGAAAAATAAAGAAAACTGAATGACGGTAGGTATAGATGGAACTTCCAGGAGTTTCTATGAAAAAAGTGATGATTATGTTAATATACATCACACCATGGACAAGTTCGCACTTATTCAGGCACTCAGCCCGAGAGGATAGGTGTGTATAGACAGAGAATGCGTCTGTACATAGATGGAAAATTTTGGTCCCTAAAACGTAAAGTTAAGGAGCTAGAGATGTATTCCCAGGGCCTCCTACGACCGATAAATTAATCAGATGCCAGGGTTAAGGAACTAGAGATGTACACCCGCATCATTCTGAGAAAGAAAGTAGATGGCTTAGCTGTAAAGGCAGATGGAATTGAAAAGAAAGTGTATGACTTAACTGTATAGGTTGAGCGCAAAGTATATAAGGTGCTGACTGTGAAGCAGCCAATTTAGTATACAGCAAGATGTCGACTAAGCATGAGGTCATCGTTGTATGGAAGGTTGTTCGAGAGAAGTTATGATTGCTAAGGTTAGAACATTTGGATCGAGAACAGACACGGAGAGAAACGTTTAAACCGTTACTGAATCTCTCGATGAACTCTCAGTGAAATTACACAGCGACGACAATGATGCCATTGCCGGTCCATTAACTGTCACAGTGACGCTAGGGTAGACAAAACATTCGGTGTCTGTGTTAACCCATTACAATCATCGCCAACGTAATTAAGTGTTCAGTTGGTATTATTTGTCTTTTTATGATAATCTTCTCTACTACTATCATAAACTGCAATTATTAATAAATTTTGTTAAAATATTTCTTAATTTTTTTTCTAAATTTCGTTAGGAAACAACATCATGATCAGTAATTGAATGACTCACCACTGCTAATCCTCTGTTTTTGAAAATAACATAATTCTTACTAAATTGAATAATTTTTTCATAATTATGAAATTGTTGAATAAATTCCCTATTTTATATGTATTAAATTAATTGTCTATTCTTATTCATGTATATTAATTTATGTATTAATTTTTGAATCAAATTGTAATCATGTTGATTAATTTTTGTTCTATGTCTAATTCACTTTTAAGAAAATTTTCTATTTTGGGATCTATTTCATTTTTCTAATTCATGTTTATTACATTTGGCATTGATTTTGATGCTATTTCTAATTCATCTTTATTAATTTTTGAGTATATTCCTAATATACATTTAATTAAAATTTCTATTTTTTGATCTATTCCATTTTTTTCTAATTTGTGTCTGTTACTTTTTGATTCTAATTCTTTTATTATATTTTGAGTCTATTTCCTGTAATTCACGTTTATTAACTTTGTGTTAATGTTTGACCCTAAGATTCTTCTAATTTTTCAGATATTACTTTTATTTTATTTCCAAAAATGTCCATTTTCTAAATTTAAGATGTCTTGTAATTTATAATCAGATTATAACAGTTTTAAGACAAATAAACATAAATGACTACAAAATAATTCACGACAATTTTGTGTTCTCTCAGCATTGAAATATAAACAATTTTCTTCAAATAACTAATTAATTCTTTTGGTATATCTCTACCAAGTAAAACAAGAACTATTTTTATATATTTTGTTCACACTATAAAATTCAATGAGTATCAACATTATCAGAAATAAGTAGATTAACTATACCATATTAAATTTCTTTAAAATATTAGCTAATTCATCAGGCATAAAAACAGATCTAAAATGTTTAATTTTTAAATCTTCAGCAAAATTATCTGTAACAAAATCAGATAAAGGTTTATTATTCTTTATTATTATTCAAATTTCCTACTCCAATACTCTTCTTTTACATATCTAACTTATGTTTTTTTCATTGTATGAGTTATCTTTTTGTTTTTTATTTATTATAGTGTTTCCTAATGTACTGGCTTCTGTAATAGCAGCACCTACTTATGATAATGCAGCCAATAATAATGATCGCCTTTTTCTTTTCATATATGATGTTCAATAATTTTTTTTGCTGTTGAAGCAACTAATGCTATAAGTAAATTTATACCTTAGTTTCACCACATGGCATCAAAATACAATCGCTTGTAAAGTTATTCATGTATTTTGATATAAAACTCTATAAATATTTTATTAAAATTTTTTTAAAAACATTTTACTTATATGAACATTTTTTAAAATTTTGATTAAAACATTTATAAAAACATTTTGTTAAATGTAATTAAAATTTACCTAATTTTTTTAAGACATTTGCAAAAAATATCTTATTTGGATTGAAATTTTGTATAACATTTTGATTAAAAATTATAAAAGCTGATTATTGAATAAACTACATTTCTCAAATTTTGTTTAATAATTTAATAAATTTTTTATTGAATCAAATAAAAAATTAATAATTCCCAACCACTATAATTGAGGCCCATTCCTACTTCTCGTTTCCCATACCATATTCCTCTAACTGCTCTTGTCGCTAACTCTGTCACCATTAGGCATCTTCAGTGTCATTTTTGTTATAGTTAATTGAAGTTCTTTATCTACTTCATGTTTTTCTCTAAATCATTATTATCTCTATTTGAATAATCATGTTTTTCACAAGCTTCGTCTAATGGGTGCTCTTTTATCACCTCTACTTAATCTTTTTTCCAATCTTGCTCCTGGACCACAGTAACTGTAACAGGTAAGTGGTATTTCAAATGGTAATTATTTAACTAAAGTAGTAACTAAATGTTTTCCATATTTTTCTAATTTCCAAAATGTGTGATGTAAATTAATTAAAACTATACTTAATTAAGGAATAACTTTTGGACTAATAATAATAACTTTATTAAATTTATTTGCTAACATTTTCGTTATTGCAACTATTCCATTCTAATAATTTTTATTTACAATAATTCTTCTCCATGAATTAATCCTACTCTGTTGATTAATTGATGGATATCATTCACCCAAGTACATGCAGATGGTTTTTCTACAAATTTTTTAATAAAACCTTGATCAATTTTTCATCTAAATTTGAATTTGAATCTAAATGTACTGTTAATTTTGTTCCTTCATAACCGAGTGAGGTGGCGCAGTGGTTAGCACACTGGACTCGCATTCAGGAGGATGACGGTTCAATCCTGTCTCCAGCCATCCTGATTTAGGTTTTCTGTGATTTCCCTAAATCGTTTCAGGCAAATGACGGGATGGTTCCTCTGAAAGGGCATGGCCGATTTCCTACCCAATCCTTCCCTAACCCGAGCTTGCACTCTGCCTCTAATGACCTCGTTGTCGACGGGACGTTAATCACTAACCATCACCACCACCACCGTTCCTTCATATGTAACAACTCCTGGGTCATTTTTAAACATTTAATAAGAATAAAAAACAAGCGGCAATGCCTGAAATTCGTTTCAAGGTGCAACAAGATGATGGCAACGAAACACAGCCATGCATGAACACCCACCCACTTACCCAGGAGTCGGAACTCCCGCACCCTTTAGAAGATGTATTCCTTCTATACAAAGAGAACAGCTTGTCTGTTGTTACAACGCATGTACCATAACTCTTATTTGGAAGTACACCAACAGAAAATGTATGGAATGCTGTAATATCCCTCTCATTATAGCTCTCAAGTCCTCCTAAAGGTGTCTCACCTCCTCGTAGTATGGTTATAGTCAACCACGAATTACCACTCACAACCTCTGTGGTAGTACAAGAGAAATTAACTTTACATCCCACAACAGTAATAGGTCCTCCTAGTAGTTGCTGTTGTCCTGTTGGCTTTGGTGTTATATCAAAGGTATCTACATTCTTGTAGGCAGGCAGCCTACTCCTTCTTGTATATCTTCTGCTGCTGCTGCGGTAAGGCATGGCTGTGTGTTACGTGCAGCTGCCTCGGATAGAATGAGCATGCTGTTGCCTCACGAGCGAGACGGGGCCCCCAGCGGAAGTTGCGGTTGATAAGAGCGCCCGGCAGCCAATCATCGCACGCCGGAAGGGCGTCGCCGCACTGGAAGTTATTTTTCACAGCGGATCGCGCTCTGTTAAAACTAGAGCGCGATCCTGCGTGGCCAAGCGGCAACGACTGAAACTTGTTTCAAGGTCACCCGCCTTGCGCAACAAGATGGCGGCAACGAAACACGGCCATGCAGGGACTGAAATTCTTGATACAAGTATCAAGGATTTCAGTCCCTTAGAGATGTAAAAAAATTTAAGCTTCTAAGTCAGTGCAGTCAAAAGATAGTCCCATTTATGTCACATATTTTATACTCGCAATCTTACTCATAGGTGAACGCTCAGTATGCATACTGAAATTTCTACGGAACTCTCAGAGCGTGAGTTCTACTTGCACTTGTCCCGTTTTCCTGTATTTATTAGAGGCGCTGTGGCGAAAGAATCAAATAGCGCAACCGATTCAGCCAAACGAAGGAGGTTTTGATTTCTCCAAAATCGCGTATCCTTCATTTTACGAATCTGAAAACTTCTCTAGAGCAGCTGAGAAAAGTCGCTCTATAACCTTTGATGATATATCATAGAAGATGTAGCATTCTTGAATATATTTTTAGTATATTACAAGGACTGAATCAATGTGTTGTTTCTTAAGGTCTCTTAGAGCAGCATTTTTTAAATGAGTCAGAAGATTCCTCAAAAATATATTAACCTTAGTCAAACTGGTGATTCACAGTCACTGTTCTGTTCTGTAATTTCGTTCATGATTTGTAAATTGTCCACAATGCTGTATATACTACTGAGACCAGTTTTGTGCTACGCTTGATTAAACTCGAATGTTATTTTCCTATGTGACTGGTGATAAGATTAGTCGAAATGTGACATTGGGGAGAGGAAGCCGATAGGTGTTTAATATTCTATGTCTCATCTGTCTCCTTTCTTGTGTAGTAACAGAGTACATACTTTCCACAGAAATAAAACCTTAGCTAAATGTACAGAAATACAAAGGCCAAATAAAAAAAAATAGTTATGCTTACAAGGCTGAAACTGTCAATCTGAAGTGTCATGGAAGTTCATGCTACCACTCCATGAGACACTGTGGACAAGTTTAAAATGTGACACCAGATACTCTACTCAACTACCAAATGTAAGAGATTAATACTACGTAACAACACAAAAGTTATAGTCTGTGGATCTTAGTTGACGGGGCTCTGGAGCTTAAAATGCATCAAAAAACTAGATTCTGTGTAAGAGCAGTTCAGTATAATGTCTCAAAGATATTAAGTATTGCAGAGGAAGCCTCTCATCTTGCAAGATGATAGCATTCATAGTGTGTGGATAATTGCTAGTTGGCTGTTACAGTGTCAGGCACATAACAG
Source organism: Schistocerca piceifrons (assembly GCF_021461385.2). Classification (NCBI taxonomy): domain Eukaryota; kingdom Metazoa; phylum Arthropoda; class Insecta; order Orthoptera; family Acrididae; genus Schistocerca; species Schistocerca piceifrons. The sequence continues at coordinate 692,760,674 of NC_060149.1, forward strand.
AGCCCCTTACAGACGCTGGTGACCCAGATGTGGAATCGGTACCATGAAGAGCACAGCCTGCAGCCACCTGTAGCTGGTGCATCATGTTGGTACTGATCATGTGTGTCGGTTTGGATCAGAAGAGATTCTCTCTTGTTTTGGGCCACTGTTCAAAATGGTAAAGACTGCCAGTCTTGCTTGGAAGATGAAGACATGGCTCACCACCTGTAACATCTTCGATGGGTTCGAGTTTGGATCTTTGGTACAGAGCCGAGTGGAGGGTCTGATTCAGAGGCTCCGACAGTTTTTCTACCATGTAGGCTGTAGATTCCTTCATTTGTGTCATAGTGTGGTGGGGTATTGAGCTCCGCTTAATGGGTCAGGGGTCCATTACAGAAAGGAGGCGGCTACATGGGTAGCGGTGACTGTGTGAAGTAGACTGGGTGGTTTTTTGGGTAAAATAATATCAGGAAAGAACGGTTAGTACTTCATTCTCAAAGGACACAGCTCAATAACAGGTCAATGGTAGATGTATGAAGCATAGGTATTATACTAATAAATTGTTGTAGCTGTGTTGGGAAGAACCAGAGATCCAGGCACTAAAAGAAAGCACTGAAGATCAGTTACAGGTACTGAAGAAATGGTTAAAGGTGGAGATAAATTCAGTGGAAATTTTTACAAGTGACCTAACCATATTCAGAAAGGATAGATTAAATACAACTGCGGCGGTGTGTTTGTTGCTGTTAGAAACAGTTTATCGTGTAGAGAAATGGAAGAAGATAGTTCCTGTGAGCTGGTATGGATAGAGTTTAAATTTGACAACCAGAACAAACTAATAGTTGTTTTCTTTTACTAACCCTCTGATTCAGATAATACAGTTATTGAAAGGTTCAAAGAAAACATGAGTATCGTCTCATATGGTTATAGTTGGTGATGACTTCAATCTACCCTCGATTTATTGGTGAAAATACATGTTCAAAGCCTGTGGTAGGTATGAAACATCGCCAGAAATTTTACTAATTGATTTCTCAAAAAATTATTTTGAACAATTAGTTCAGGAGCAAACTCTAACTATAAATGGTTGCAAGAATATACCTGATGTCCTAGTAACAAATAATCCCAAGCAAAAAAGGACCATTATGAACTATAAAGGGATTGGTTACCACAGGGTTTTTGTTGCAAGACTGAATACTGCAACTTGTAAACCTACCAAAAATAAGTGCAAAATATATCTATTCAAAAAATTAGTTTAAAATTCGCTTGTGGCATCCTAAGAGACAGTCTCCATTCCCGCCAAATTAAATAGGTAACCAGAGGCCAGATTTGGCTTAAATTGAAAGCTACAATATTAGATTACTATGCCATGTAAATTTTTTAAAAATCAAGGGTAAACTTTTCGAATCAACATATAGATGCCTGATTTTTTCCTAGTTTAACCATCCTGGAGCTAAAATATCATTCTCAATCATTAATGTCGATTTTACACATCTGTTTGGACCAATTATCAAGCACTGAATTGTATTAAGTAAATATTTACCAGTTTAATTTTTTGATTTCTTTTCTCAAATTTTTAGTTTTGGATCAGAATCTGTTTTATGACTCATTTAATTAGTAACAATTTAGTAGTAATAAACTAGTCACTTATTTCAATTAAGTGGTAATTCATCAGGGATCAAAAACAGATTAACTGTAGCTATAAGATGTAGTTGTAAAAAAGTCACACTAGTTTTTGTTATATTTTTTACTCCAAAAATTACATAAAATATGTTAAACAGTATTGTGATTGAGAAACAATGGATTTTACCATTGGTAAATATAGCTTTTAGAAAATTTTTGGTACAAAAAACCTAATATATAGATTCTAGCTATTGAAATTTTAAATAGCATTATTATTGAGAGCAATGTAAAATTATGTATCAACAGAAAAGGTAGTATAAAAAGTGTGCTGGGATTTAATAACCAAACAATCACACCTAATGAAAAAGTTGTTATTAATAATATCCTGAAAATTATGCCATTTGAATTAATAATGGTAATTGCAATTTATCTGATGGAATGTTCATAAAAAATTATTATTTTTGTTGTAAGGCTGATGTTATTGCTTCACTGAATTTAGTGCATCAATAATTTGTGAACCAAATTATCCTTTGATTATTCGAATTCATGATAAAAGTCAGGTTATAGCAGATAATATTACTGATGATAATGGTAATTTGACTGTCTTCAGTGGTACTACTGGAACTGTTCTTTTAGAACTGAATTAGTAAATTTTGGTCTTTATGAATGAACAAATTGAGAGGTATGGGTTGTACCTTTCTTGATGTACGAGGAAAGCAAAAATAACGTAAATAATCCTAATAAAGAGGTAGAAATTAACATTAATATTCGCAATGGCTGGCTACCTCCAAATTGTGCTCATTGTACATGAACTTTAAAACTGCTGCAGCTGATGGAACTTATTGTCTGATATGTAAAGGAAACTGTAATAAAAAAATTAACTGGTAACTACGTATTACTGCTAATTGATTTTATAACCATAAACAAAGAAAATAGTATTATATCTTGAATTGAACATCAATTTACTTTATCATCTTTATTATGTTCAACTTTTTCTGTGGGTGATAAAATTCATACAATAGGATATATAACTAATATGATGAAATAAGGAGCAATAAAAATGAAGTATTACATTAACTGGAAATTTTTGTAAAGATTGTAAAGAAATAAAGTGGGAAGGAGATTTAGCAGCAATTTTTATTTGTAGCTTAGGTTCAAATGATTTTATTTTTCGTTGGGCCACTTTTAATTATACTGGAGTTGAAATGAGATTCTTTACCAAAAGAAGGAAGACCTACAGTTTAGAATATTGAAATTGGAGTTGCAGTTGTTAGATATGAACCAGCTTATGAGGTTGAAGAACGAGAAATAATATTAAAAAATCCTAAGACACTGCTTTCTTTCTATGACTTACAGACTACAAAAATTGGAGGATGCAGTGGCAATAAGAGTTCTGAGGTGAATTTCACAAATTATTATAATGGAGTTGAGTTTGGTATGCCTTATTTTATTCATGATGTGTTTCTAACTAATCATAAAAACAGTCAGTTGATTGTTTTGTCATTGTATGATAATTTTAAAATTCAAATATTAAATTTGAAAAATGGAAGAACGAAATATTTCTACAATAAACGTGGAATATAGAGCCACCACATGGTTTTCAGAAAGATTATGATTCATTTCATCATTTTGAACTACTTACAATATTAAAATGAAATACTGAAATAAATCGAAATATTTTTATTAGAAATTATTTTACTTAGACCATAAGCTTGGCACATAAAAAAACAATGTAGTGACATAAGAAATGACAGTGAAATTATATGCTAGTTTTATTCCTAATATACCAGCTGATATATGTATATACACAACAAAGCATGAAAGAAAGAATTTAATATATGATTCCCAACATAGGATATTATCTCAGAATTTTTAAGATAATATATGTAATGAACAATAATTTTTATCTTTCAGATTTTTTGGTTATTGAGTGAGAAACTTTTAAAAATAATGTGTAATCACAAATAAAATGTTCTACTATTTTTGGTAAGTTTTTTACTGTAAATTGTAATGATGATATAATATTTTTTATAATCATAAGAAACAGAAAATTTGAGTTTTCAGTTCCATCAAAAACATCTATAAAATTATCACTATAACTAAAAAATTCCATTTCAGATACATCATCTTCATAAGTAGATTTAATATAAGTTTTACTAATATGTCTTATACTTCTCAAAAGTTCTATAATTATTGAAGATAATTTAATATAATATTTGCAAATATTACACTGAACAATTTTCTGTTATAGTTTATTGTTTCTCTCAACAAAAATATTTTTGTCAGTTTTAAATTCATCTTGTACATTAGTCATGGTCCATGTGTTAGAAACTTGTCACTTTTCATCCGAATTTAATAGAAAAAAGATTCAATAAGGAAAAATCTTCCTTTTTATTTTTTCATAATGAATAAATTTTAATTTTTTATTACTTATTTTAGTATATTTGTATAATGAATAAATTTAAAATCTTAAAAAATATTATTTCTATAATTAATATTATATAAACACAAAATATGGAGAAAAAATTTGTAAGGAACTCAGTACTGGATTTAAAACTATTTTGTCACATAAATATCTGAAATTAGTATGTGGATGGGATATTCAATTTTTTGAAGACAAGAACATTGAACTACATTATAAGGAAAGAAAAAAAAACAAGACAATTATAATCAATATCATGATACAGAAATGTTAAACTAAAAATGAGGAACTGATTTAAAAATTTTATATCTACACTTTATGCTTGAAATTTCAAGATTTTTCTTCAAAACAAGTGGAGAATCTTTTTGACAAATGATGCGAGGTTGGAAGTTATTGGTAAAAATGGTCAAGAAATAATTAAAATTTCAAGAAAAAGTACAAAATACGTTAAAATGCTTTAAAAATCAACAACTGCTTGTTGTGTGTGTGGATTTGACTTTTTTGGTTATTAAAGTATGACGTTTTGGCAAAATTGTATTCTTTGCTTGAAATTTCACGATTTTTTACATTTTTTCTTGATTTTTTAAAAAAAGTACATTTTGCACTCAGCTGCTCTAAAAATGGCATATTCTATTCATTCATAGCACTGACAGCAGTTGACAGATTTATCAATACTGACATTATAAATGGGAAAGTAACTCTGCTATGGTTTCATGACTGAACTGTTAAGCAGATTTCAATTATATTTGGCATGGAGGTAATTTGAACACTGAGAAAGAACATAGACTAGTTTAGAAAGTATTTGTTAAAAGTCATTTACTGATGTGAAAGTATTTACACTGAGGAAAAACTATTTACTCTTTGACTTTCAAACTCTGTCACATTTGTGAAAAGGCTTTTATTGGTTGATATGTTTTACATATAAGAGGCGAAAAAAAAATTTCCATCTGAGGTCATTTCTACAGTGTGTGTGCAACCCAGCACAGCTCTTATGCTGGTATGTAAGCACCAACATGTAGACAAGGGTTTGGTTCAAATGGTTCAAATGGCTCTGAGCACTATGCGACTTAACTTCTGAGCTCATCAGTCGCCTAGAACTTAGAACTAATTAAACTTAACTAAGGACATCACACACACCGATGCCCGAGGCAGGATTCCAACCTGTGACTGTAGTGGTCGCTCGGCTCCAGACTGCAGCGCCTAGAACCGCATGGCCACTCCAGCCGGCAGACAAGGGTTTAGTGTGGCCTTTTCATCGACCCTTACAATAAAACTCAACACAACGAATATAATGCTTACATTATTCTCAATTTGCTCAATCCATAGTTCCGCACTAATAATTTTAAATGTGAAAGTAGCTGTATCAAGTTCTCACCACTTAACTGTTAATCTTGTTTTCGATGAATTTTGTTATGGAGATGGCTTGAACCCTGAGGAACTACACAGACTACTTTAGAAAGTGTTTAGCGCAAGTTAAAAGAATATTTCGCGAACTGTGGTGAATATCGACTCTTTCATTTCAGTAGTACAGTGCATAGATGCGCACTTCTGCCGAGGCCCTCTGGATGCAGTGCTCAGCAACAACGCTGCGTGTGTCGCATATTCATGCGTTGGTGCTGTTTGGGGGCAGAGGTATTCCATACTGCGCGTATGTAGCTTATTTATCTTCACTTATCATAACAAAACTAGTGATATGCGAGCACAGCTGCGGGGAACAACTGGTACTAAATACACTACTGTTTGGAAAAAATGAAACACGAAGACCAAGAGATGTGATCATAATGAAATTTACTGCATCGATTAGGGCTATGATACTACACACATGTTTAGCATTACAGACCTATATTTGCACTGTGACTTTGGAAATTCATTTAGGAATAGAGCGAACATGTGCTGCAATTATAGCCCCTGGACATTGCGGTTTGGAATCAAAGAGAACCTGAATATGCTGCCGGAGAGTACTCTGCCGTGCAGTTTGTAGTTACATCCACAATGCATCAGCTGTGACTGCAGGAGGACCTGAACGAAAAAGTTGTTGACTGACCATATCCCAGACATAATCGATGGGTGAAATGTGAAGCGACAGGGCAGGACAAGGAAGCAGTGGTACCCATCGTTTTTCGAAGAAGTCTTGCACATTTCTCGCCATATGTGGTGGGGTGTTGTCCTGCTGAAGTATGGCATACGAAATGTCTTGCAGGAGGGATATTGCCTCGCGATGTAAGACCTTCCTGATGTAGTGGTAGTTGTGTAGATTGCCCTCAAGAAGTAGGAGGCTAGATCACGTCTGTCGCTTCTAGGAATGTACGCTCTCAGAACTTTAACAGTAAACCACACTGTGTCGCAGAACGCCTCTCTGGCAGCATCTGCTACTGGATTTATCTGAGCGTCTCTGTGACGCTTTCGCGCTTGCGAATTGGATCTTTAATGAAACGTGCAGCTCTTCTCTGGACCTTCTCTACTTCCTCTATCGACCTGGTACGGATCCCAGCCTGGAGAGAAATATTCGAGTACAGGTCGAACAAAGGTTTTGTAAGCTACTTCCTTTGCAGGTCGACTACGCTTGCTGAGGATTCTTCCAAAGAATTTGGATCTGGCATCTGCCTTACCTACGATTAGTTGTATGGGGTCGTTCCACTTTAAATCACTCCATATGCATACTCCCTGATATTTTATAGATGCGATTGCTTCCAGTGATTTTCCTGCAATCATGTAACCATACAATAATTGGTCTTTCTGTCTATTTATACGCAATATCTTATATTTATTTATGTTGAGAGCCAAAACCAAGTCCCTGCACCAACTGTATATCTTCTGCAGGTCTCCTTATATTTCACTACAATTTTCTAGCATTGTGATTTCTGTGTATAAAACAGCTTCATCCGCGAAAGACCTCATGGAACATCCGACGATAATCACTTGTTCATTTACATACAGAAATTGTGAAAAGAAATGATCCCGTAACGCTCCCTTGGGGTACGCCCGAAGTCAGTTTTACGTCTGATGATTTTTCTCTGCTAAGAATGACAGGCTGTGTTCTGTTTGTTAGAAATTCTTCATTCCTGCCCCAGAGCTTATGTGATGTAACAACACGTTCGTGTTTTGTTGTCTGTAGGAATCTGTACCAAACGCTATCGGGAAGTCAAGAAACACTGAAGCAACCTGGCCACCGGTACCTGCTGCTTTCTAGGTCTCGTGGACGAAGAGAGCGAGCTGGGTTTCACACGATCATTGTTTATGGGACCCATGTTGTTTCGTATATTGGAGCATTTCGATTTTCATAAATGTCGTGTTTTGTTGTGTGTAGGAATCTGTACCAAACGCTATCGGGAAGTCAAGAAACACTGAAGCAACCTGGCCACCGGTAACTGCTGCTTTCTGGGTCTCGTGGACAAAGAGAGCTAATATAACACATTTTCCACGATTCTGCTTCTACGTCTACATCATATTTATTTATTTTTCACTAATTTTTGCAGCGCGTCTGAGTGCCATGCAGTGGGACCGGGTTCGGTTCCCGGCCTCGTCGGAGATTTTCTCCTCTCGGGGACCGGGTGTTATGTTGTTCCGATCATTATTTCATAACCGTCGACGGGCAAGTCACTCAATGTGGTATCAACAGAAAAGACCTGAAAATCGGCGGCAGAACTTCCCCAGTTGGGGACTCCAAGCCAGCAAGCCACACGATCATTTCATTTCATTTTACTGTTTAACCTGATCTGATGGGGCCACCAGGCTCTTTCTTACATCAGACCAGCGTTTCATACGTACAGTATTTTTTTCCACGTCATACTTTTCTAAGAAAGTACAATTTTAATATGACAGATGGTATTAATATGATTTGAGTTTCTATAGAGACAATGTCAGTAAATAATACTGACTCTGAACTAATAAAGTTAATGCTGGCAATAGTTCTACTACTGCTGCTGTTGCAGCTAACAGTGATAATAATAATAATAATAATAATAATAATAATAATAATAATAATAATAATAATAATAACCATATAATAGAAGTAATGGCAGTTGTAGATTTAAAAGCAATTTATTGGTGTACAGAACAGACGTTTTATGACATAGCGACTTCTCGGGAAAGGAAATTTAAGGAGACTGTATGAGCTAAGAATACAGGAAATGAGGAAGACTTAGATAGAAAGTAGAATGTACAGACGTAACAAGTGTGCACAGGGTCAATGGAAGTCGTCGTCGTCATCGTCGTTGTTGATATTGTTGCTGTTGCTTCAGCAGATATGTCATTAACTGTCTTCTGAATCTGGAGACATCATTCAGTTCCTTAATATAATGCGAGAGGTTATTCCAGAGTCAGGTTGTGCTACTGAGAAGGACTTCGAGGTAGTGGCTAATGCTGGAGTGGGACAGAAAAGATTTTGCTCTGATGGGACAGGCTGTTTTTGCTTGTTGTACATATTGTTCAGACAAGAGCGTCAAGGTCGAGGAGAGATATGAGGGACAACATATGTTGATAAGACAGTAGGCAAGACAGAGGGTATGGACATCTCCGCGCTTGTCTGCACGCAATCACGGTAGCTGTGCATATGACGGTGAAATATGATCAAAGAGTTAAACATCAGAGATATAACGAACACAAGCAGTTTCAGGCGCCTTGAGATTGCCTGTGAGAGGCCCGGCAGGATAACACTGCTATAATCAATAACTGGAAGTATAAGTTTTGTACAAGTTTCTTTCTCAGGCCGACACGGAAGAGCTATTTATATTTTTGTAGGGCGTGGAGAAATGCCGATACCTTCTTGCACATTGCAGCTACGTGCTCAGTCCAATTTAGATTTTCATCTATTATTATTCCTAGACGCTTTGATGAAGGAAAGAAGTTGTTATTTATACCATTTAGGGATTCCAGATACTTTGGGCTAATGAGCCTAGAATGACCAACCAGTACCGCTTGGGTTTTGGGTAGTTTGAGCTTTAATCTTATAGTATGCACGCGTGAAGGGGGCGTGGGAAGAATGATTGTCGGTAAGCCTCTGTATTTGCTTTAATATCTCGAATTTTTTCGTCGCGGTCATTTCGTGAGATGTATGTGGGATGAAGTAGTATGTTGTCCAACTCTTTACGGAAAGTTTTCTCCCGAAATTGCAAAGTGCACCCGTCCGTGATGAACACCTCCTCTCTTGTAACCACTGTTACTGGAGTTAGATGAAAATCTCTGTACCGCTTTCGCGCCGACTGAACGCTGCTGGCAAATGTGGCCGAGTGGTTCTAGGCGCTTCATTCTGGAACCGCGCGATCGCTACGGTCGCAGGTTCGAATCCTGCCTCTGGCATTGATGTGTGTGATGTCCTTAGGTTAGTTAGGTTTAAGTAGTTCTAAGTCTAGGGGACTGATGACCTCAGATGTTAAGTCCCATAGTGCTTAGAGCCATTTGAACCATTTTTGCCTAAACGCACCTGTAACGAAGAGCGCCGATCTTCGTTCAATGTTGTGTATCTCTTCCACCAGACCTAGCTGGTAAAGATTCCAGATTTCTCAACAATACTCAATAATCAGTCGTGCAAGTGCCTTGTAAGACACTTCCTCCGTGGATGAGCTACATTTCCTGAAGATTATTCCTATGAATCTCAATATGACATCTGCTTTTCCTTCTGTTTCTTTTATGTGGTCATTCTACCTAAAGTCACCCTGGATAATTATTTCTAGGTATTTCACCGCTGATACTGTTTCCAGAACTTTATCATCAATCGTGTAGTTGTACAGTTGTGGATTTCTGTTCCTATGGAGGAGGAGGAGATTAGTGTTTAACGTCCCGTCGACAACGAGGCCATTAGAGACGGAGCGCAAGCTCGGGTAAGGGAAGGATGGGGAAGGAAATCGGCCGTGCCCTTTCAAAGGAACCATCCCGGCATTTGCGTGAAGCGATTTAAGGAAATCACGGAAAACCTAAATCAGGATGGCCGGAGACGGGATTGAACCGTCGTCCTCCCGAATGCGAGTCCAGTGTGCTAACCACTGCGCCACCTCGCTCGGTTCTGTTCCTATGTTTTCGCAATATATTATATTTATTTACGTTCATGGTCAGCTGCCAGGGCTTGCATCAGTCATCAATCCTCTGTACACCATTCTGCAATTGATAGTGTTTTCTGGCTTTGCTACTTTATTATAGACAAACGCTTTATCTGTGATCAGTCTTAAAAAGCTTTCGACGCTTTCTACTGGTTCATTTAAATGCAGTGGAAACAGTAACGGTCCTATCACAGTCTCTTGTGGTACTCCCGAATTTATCTTTACATCTGTCGATTTTGTCTCGTTAACAGCGACATGTTGAATTCTGTCTGCAAAGAAGTCTCGAACTCAGCCGCAGATCTCGTCAGATACTCAGTAAACTCGTATTTTTTTCCACTAAACGGCAGTGCGGGAAGGTGTCAAATGCCTTCCTGAAGTCAAGGAAAACGGCATCAATCTGAGCGCCATTGTCTACATCACTATGGATCTCATGGAGGAATTTAGCGAACTGAGTTTCGCAAGATCTGTGTTTGCGGAATCCATGTCGGTTTTTATGGAGGAGATTTTCGTTCTGAAAAAAGTCATAATTTTATTCTTGCACGTAAAACATCTTCCATAATTCTACAACAGATTGACGTCAACAATATAATTATGTGCATATGTCCCAAGATCGTTCTTGAAAACGGGAATGACTTGCATTTTTTTGGAGACGGTGGTACCCTTCGTTGCTCCAGTGATCTACGATAAACTGCTGCTAGAAGGGAAGAAAGTTCTTTCACATAATGTTTGTAGAGTCTTTCACGTATCTTATTTGGTCCTGATGCCTTTCCACTAATAAGCGATTGTAGTTGTTTTTCTATTCAGCGATCGTTTATCTCTACTACACACCGACGTCATAGATGTATGCCTATATTTTTGTGCGTCCATTCGACGATCCTTCTTGGAACGGGAATGTTCTTTTTTTTCAATCTCCAGAAACGTTTCCCTCCTAAAGTGACCTACGGTACACTGTTGTTTGAAGATGAGCAAATTCTTTTGCATAGTGTATGTAGAAACGTATCAGTATCCTGTCAGGCCCAGCTGCGTTCCTCAGTTGAGTCATTCCACTTACATTTCTGTCTCTTAGTCACTTATTTCGATATCTGTCATTTTGACGTTCGTGCGACGATTTAATGGAGGAACCACATAACAATCTATCTCAGTGCAACAGTTTTGGAACAAGACGTTTAATATTGCTGCCTTCTCTTGTCGTCTTCCGTTTCGAAGTCGTTATGGCCACAGTGCCTGGACAGATGGCTTCGATCCGTTTACTGATTTAACGTAAGACCACAACTCTCTGGGATTTTCTGCGAAGTCGGTGGATAGATCTATACCTTCGAATTCGTTGAATGTTTACACATGTCTCTACTTAGCCAATTTTTGTTTCGTTCACTTTTTGTTGGTCTATAGGGCTTTGACGACGTTTAAATTTGCACTGATGCTCCCTTTGCTTTTTTAGGAACTTTCTAACGCGTCTGCTGAACCACGGCGGGTCTTTTCCATACCTCACAACTTCGTTCGTCACATACTGTCTAACGCACATTGTAGGATAGTCTTCAACTCTGTCCTTTGATGCTCAACAATTATCAAAAATTTCGGTTCTAGAAACGAATTTTTCATGTTGATCACACTGGTAATCTGAAACATACAACGACGAAAAAAAAAAAGAGACGCAACATCAAGTAGAAGTTGTGCGACATAAACGAAAATTGGTGGGGGTGTTTCTACATTTGAAAGATCATGTCTGCTCAAATTTCACGCCACTATGAGAATGAAAATCAGGTTTGACTTACATAGACGCTATAAGGGTCGTCAGTTTTAGTTATCCTTTGAGATTGGACGTTGTGAGCTGATGTTAGTCAAGAAGTAACATAGATGGCATTATCAACAACTCAGTGAGTTTGAACGAGGTCGTGTAATAGGGCTACGAGAAGCTGGATTTTCCTTCTGCGATATTGCAGAAAGACTTAGCAGGAGTGTAGCCACTACTGTACATGACTGCTGGCAACGGTGGTCACGAGAATGTACGGTCGCAGGAAAACTGGGCTCTGGCCGGACACATGGCACTGCCGACAGGCAAGACCACTGTATTCGGCGTATGGCTCTGGCGTATAGTACTGCATCTGCAGGAGTAATATGAACAGTAGTTGGTACCACAGTGACACAACGAACTGTTGCAAATCGTTTGCTTCAAGGACAGCTTCGAGCCAGACGCTCTGCAGCGTGCATTCCAAGAACCCCAAACCACCGTCATTTCCGACTTCAGTAGTACCAAGCGAGAGCTCACTGGAGAGCAGGGTGGAGGTCTGTTGTGTTTTCTGATGAAGGCTGGGACTGCCTCGGTTTCACTGATGGCCGTGTTTTGATTAGAAGGAGGCCATTTGATGGCCTGTGTCAACCTGTCTGCATGGTAGATACACTGGACCTACACCTGAAGTCATGGTCTGGGATGCGATTCCATATGACAGCGGGAGCACTCTCGTGGCTATCACACGCACCCTGACTGAAAATTTGTAGGTCAATCTGGTGATTCGATCTGTTGTACTCCTATTCATGAACATCATTCGAGGGTCTTTTCTCGAACAGGATAACGCTCGCCCGCATACCTCTGTTGTAACCCATCATGCTCTACAGAGTGTCGACATGTTGTCTTGGTCTGCTTGGTCACCAAATCTGTCTCGAACTAAGCGCATGTGAGATATCATTGGAGGAAAACTCTAGTGTTATTCATAATCAGCATTAACCGTCCCTGCGTCGACCGACCAAGTGCAACAGGCATGGAACGCCATCCCACAAACTGACATCCAGCACCTGGACAACACAATCTATGACCGTCTGCATGCTTGCATTCAGCATTCTGGCGGTTTCGCGGTTGTTAATGTACCAGTATTGCACGTTTGCAATGGCTTATCTCGCGCTTACATTAACCTATGATCTTGAAATCACTTGAATGTGTTACCTATCATTTAAATATGTTACCTAGACAAATATATTCACCGAATTTCATCACTCTACGTTAATTATTTTTTGGTGTCGTGATCTTTTTTCCGTCAGTGTATTTCTTGTCACTCTTCCTAAACAGAAGTATCTTCCTACATTTTTTTTACCGTCATACATACAGCTATATTCAGTGATGCTGTAAGGGCCCTATGATCACTGAGTCCCTAATGTACGGTAACTGAGTAGAAAAGTTTGAGACTCTTGGTGAACACGAGATCGAACCCGTTGCTTTCACCAGTCGGTTTTCTGATTATTTGCTCAAGATAATTTTCGGATAAGGCATTTAGAACAGTTTCACATGATTGTCTGTCCATACTAGCCGCCTCAGTCACTCGCGTCTCACATTTTGTAGTTGTTAAGTTGAAATCGCCACCAAATACCATAATTTTACCAGGAAATTAACACGAATTTTTTCCAAATTTACGCTTTAATGTTAAGCAAACTACTGTTCCAGATGCAGAGGGTGTATAAAAGCGTGGGTGTATAAAAGCGTCTGATTACTATGTTTGATCCAACTTTAACACTTATCTTCACCCAAATTGTTTTGTATTTGGTATGTGTGCTAACCTCACTAGATATTATCATCGTAGTAGGTAGTTCACTTGAAGAAAATTGGACATATCTAGAAACGTCAGTCACAGAAGTTGGACAGATAAACGTAGGTACAAGGAAAGTAATTGTGAATAAACCATTGGTAAGAGATAAAAGTGATTCAGTTAAACTACGAAAGAAGCAAGTATAAAAATATTCCACGAAAGATAAGAGTACAGCAGTATGAGTCACTTAGGAATGAAATAAATAGGATGTGCAGAAAAGCCAAGCCGGAAGGTTGCAGGAAAGATTTGAAGAAACCGAAAAATAAATTGTTATTGGGAGCACTGATATAGTATATATAAAAATCGAAACAAGCTACGGTGAAATTAAAAGCCCGAGCGGCAACATTAAGGATGCAATAGGTATTCCACTGATAAATGCAGGTGAGAGGACGGATATATGGAAAGAGTACATCAATGACCTCTACGAGGAGGAGGGCCTGTCTGATGGCGTGATAGAAGAAGAAATGGAAATCGATATGGGAGACATGGGGAATCCAGCATTACAGCCAGAGTTTAACAGAGCTTTGGAGTTTCTAGAATCGTTGGGGGAAATGGCAACCAAACAGCTGCTCAATTTGGTACGTAGACTGTGTAACATTGGAGACGTAACATCAGACTATCGCACAGAAATCATCCACAGAATTCCAAACACTGGAAGAACAGATAAGTGCTACAACTACCGCACAATCATCTTAACAGCTCATATATTCAAGAATGATATACAGAAGAATGGAAATTTTAAAGCCGCCAGAGATGCAGAACGTAAAGTAGAGCAAAATGTTCGAAATTCTGGGATATATATATATATATATATATATATATATATATATATATATATATATATATATATATATATATAAGGGCCAAAAGTGAACAATAAGACGGGAAGACCGAGAACGAAGTGCTTGGATTGAAAATGGTGTGAAACGGGGGTGCAGCCTAGAGTTCAATCGAGACATGGAAGAAGTAATGACGATAATAAAAGGAAGGTTCAGGAGAGGGATTAAAATTCAGAGTGAAAGGATGGCAATGAAAAGATTCGTTGATGACATTGCCATACTCATTGCATGTGAAGAAGTATTACAGGACCTGCTGAATGGAATGAATAGTTTAAATGAGTACAGAATATTGACCGAGAGTAAACCCAAGAAAGACGAAAGTAGTGAGGAGCATGTGGAGACGAGGCGAGATCGACGCTTTCCGTACGTGCTTCCCCACAACTTGAAGAAATGAGATTAACGATAAACCTTACATCAAAATTGGGGTTCATGAAGCAGATGAAATTAAGTAAATCTGCTACCTTGGAAGCGAGATAACACATGACGGACGAAGGAAGGAAGAAATAAAAACAGGCTAGCACATGTAAGAAGTGCATTCCTGATTAGAAGTCTATTATTATCAAACATCTAACTTAATTTGATGAATAAATTTCTAAGAATCTACATTTGGAACACAGCATTGTATGGTAGTGAATTATGGACTGTGGGTTCAAAATGGCTCTGAGCACTATGGGACTTAACTTCTGCGGTCATCAGTCCTATGGACTGGGAACACCGGAAAAAGATAACAAAGTGTTTGAGATGTGGTGTTACAGAAGGATCTTGAAAATTAGGTGAAGTGACAAGATAAGAAATGAAGAAGTTCTCCGCAGAATCGGCGAAGAAAGCAACATATCGAAAACACTGACAAGAAGAAGGGATGTGATGATGAGACCTGTGTTGGGACATCCATGATACTAGAAGGAGATGTAGAGTATAAAAAGTGTAGGGGGAGACCAGTGCCGGCTGGTGTTCATTTTCGTTGGTAGGGACCAGATAAAAAGTCGATAAACTTTGTAACGGGATGGTTCCGAGTTGTTGCTGTGCAGTCTTCATTTCTGTCATTTATGTCAAAGGAAGGAATCTTTCAACAGGTTCTTCCCCTTAATACACGGTAGTACAATGAAAAACTAACTTTTGCACGTAATGTTCGTTGTTTCGTCTGTCTGTACAGAAAAAAAGTGGCAACGTTAACGTTTTTAGTCAGTTCTTCAATGTTAACTTAATGCATACAGTCCAAAAATTACCTCTGTATAACGCGTGACGTATATTCATAGACGGAAGTACGATAGTTGTTCAAGTGGTCATGTAACACCCTATTAAGGTTTCCTAGGAGAGATAACAACTGTAAGAAATTTCCATGGTTAGTTGACTCCGGTTTTCATTAGGAGCCTTTAATGCTAATTTATAAATTCTACAAAATGCTATGCACTCTACTAGTCTGTTTAATATGTGTCTGTTCTTCGTAACTAATTCATTATGTTTTTTAACTGAGAATTTATACGTTGAATCAAAGCGTTATCGAAGCAAATGGAGTACCTCAATGTTGTCCGACTGCTGCTGGCCCGTACGAAGCGATTTTTCTTGTGGCTACATATCGTAGAAAATCGAGAAGGAAATATTTTTGGATATGAGTCCTTACTTTTCTTTACTATTATGTTAGTCATTTCTTTGCTTCCTTCGAGTATTAACAGATATTTTTTACGATAGCATGCCATTTTGACGGATGCATTATATAACATAGGTTGTGGTGAGCATTTACAAAAATCATTACTACGTGAAAAGTAAAGTCGATACAGAAATTTTGAAATTATGTTTAGATTAAGTGAGAAATTTGTTCCATAACCTATGTAAATTGTTCGCATAACTAAAATAAAAGTTTTTTACCAGTGTAATCGCACTCACTGCAGAAATCTGCTTATAGAGCTGGACATTCTAACTGCACCATCTAAACACATATACCGGTTCATTGTACACATTAAGAGAGTCATTTGTAATAATTACAGTAACAGCTCTCTTCATGATAAAGAAATAAGAATCAAACTTCAATGTACATAGAAATTTTAAACCAAAAACTCTAAATAGTATTTTCTGCCAGTAAATAACACTGTACAACAAGTTGCCTAAGGAAATGAAAGAGATAACAAGAACAAAATGGTTTAAAAAGGAAGTTTAAGAGTTCACTAAATATACATGCCATATAGTAAATGGTTAGTTAAATAACACGAAGTAGGGATCGGTTAAAATGTTAGGGCTGACAAAAAGGAGGGAAGTCTGTGTCAAAATCTGTGACGGTAAACTTCTTTCACATTCCGTAGCTCAGACGGCTCTGAGCACTATGAGACTTAACATCGGAGATCATCAGTCCCCTAGAACTTAGAACTACTTAAACCTAACTATCCTAAGGACATCACACACATCCATGCCCGAGGCAGGATTCGAACCTGCGACCGTAGCGATCGCGCGGTTCCAGACTGAAGCGCCTAGAACCGCTTGGCCACAACGGCCAGCTCCGTAGCTCAATATCTCCTATACAATGAGGGATGCTGATTCAGTTTTCCATGGAGGCAACTGGGTACACACAAAGAATGTAATGGAGAGGCAGTGGTATCATCATAGTCCTTATGTCAGCCGTAATCATATGTGTGTATTGAATGTATTTTCTTGTGATGAATAGCGAACAAATTACATGGCATCACTTTTGGAATTAATTAGACCTACAGATAATTATAATCCTGTAAGTCTCCAAACTTTTAATTTTGTTTTATTGTTATATTTAACTGGCATATATATTATCATTGTAAGATGAATAAACAACTGATCAACATAGTATTGTGTATAAATTCCACACTTTTCATCTTTGTATTACTACTTCCCGTTCTCTTCTGTAGTTAATTTGTGTTAGATACTATTGCTTTCTTTGAGGACCTTCAGAGCATTTTCAGTATTAATTGACTACTAATTTTCTTCAAAGGGGTTTTTGATAAATTAGAGAGGTACTGTTTCAGTTCACAAACACGGAATAAAACGGCAACTGAAGTTTATAACCTCAGCAAGATAATTTGCTAGAAAATGTCTGGAAGAAATTTGCGACGTATTTCCTCACTCTGTTTTGTTACGAACCATTGTACAATTTTGGTCTCGGTGCTCTACAGGCTGCGACAATAAACCGTAATGAGCACGAAGACAGTGTCGGCTATTATTGTGTGTGGATCGCTTTGGACGTTGGGTTCGTCGGGCACCAGGGAAGCCCCTAGATGGGTGTATGTGCCGCACTCAAGGACAGTCACTTCTTCCTCGCCGCAATAAACACGCATCCGTGCGGTCATTACTCATTCTGTGAAACATATTCTGAACGGTATCGTTATGCGCGCGGAGCTTTTATTCCTCATTGTCTCTTCTTGTCACGAGCGCCTCATTAAACGGATGGCAAATAAAACCACGACGCGAGTCACGCCGCAAATGGGCACATATAATAAGCGTTACTTTTGTATTTGTGTCACACCGAGGGGCAATCATTGTCTCGCGCCTGCTAGCCCACAGTTTTCTCCGCTATGATGCCTCATTTCCTGTCCCTCTTCTGCCTGAGCCCCACTCCCCGCTTTGTGCATTGTCAGACTGTCCCTGCCTTATTAATTGTTCAGCCAGCAGTTCTACACCGATACAGCTGCTGATTGCCTCTTCCTACACAGCTGTAATGTCCTAGTAAAATGTAAGTTTGAAGACTTGACATACTGCCAAGTGGCGAAATACTGCGACAACAGCATTATCGAATTGTATTTTAGTGTAGCCCAATCACTTTCATTTTTTACAGTGCTAAGCGATACTTCTCAGTTACAGAACTCTTTCAATTGTTTTAAAAATAAATAAAAGGCACAGTGGTTGCTTTGAAGCCCTGCAGATCGTGTGGAACAAGTACCAATCGCACACATGTCCCTCCACTGCTGACGTTAAGTCTTGGCAGTGAAGTAGTGCGTATGTGCCAGTTGGCAGCATGGAATCGGCACAGTAAAGTCGTGTGGCTGGAGTAACTGGGAAACCCCGGAGGGCAGGTTCATCCACCTAATTGGAAAAGTTTTTTCTATCCTCCACACCCACACGCACCTTTCTTTCTTGCAATATAAGAGCTGTGTGTGTAAGTGTACACTGAGGTAACAAAAGTCATAGGATATCTCCTAATATCATGTCGGACCTCCTGCCTGGAATAGTGCAGCAGTTCGACATAGCATGGAATCAACAATCCGTTGGAAGTCCCCTGCAGAAATACTGAGCCACGCGGCCCCTATAGCCGTCCATAATTGCGAAAATGCTGCGAGTGCAGGCTTCTGTGCACAAACTGACCTCTCGATTATGTCCCATGGGATTCTTGTCGGGCGATCTTGGTGACGAAACCATCCCATCGAACTGTCCAGAATGTTCTTCAAACCAATTGCGAATACTTGTGGCCCGGTGAGGGAAAATACCACGATAGTTTGGGAACGTGAAGTCCGTGAATCGCTGCAGATGGTCTCTAGGTAGCCGGACATAAATATTTCCAGCCAACGATCGGTTCAGTTGGACCAGAGAACGCAGTACATTCCATGTAAACACATCCCATACCATTATGGAGCCACCACTAGCTTGCACAGTACCTTGTTGGCAGCTTGGGTCCATAGCCTCGGGGAGTTGCGCCACACTCGAACCCTACCATCAGCTCTTACCAACTGAAATCGGGACTCATCTGACCAGACCACGGCTTTCCTGTTGTATAGTTTAATGAAATTTGCCAATTTAAATGGAATTTCATTAAAGAATAAAAGTAAATAATCAGTTACCTTTTTTAAATTTTTTGCTTTTAGTTAATTTGCCTTTCTTTCTTTCTGTACGAACGAACCTTGTTGTAGAACCTACCTCTTATTTACGTGTGGTAATAAAAAAATGCATTTTCAAAAGAATTGAATACATTTAAAATTACGTGAACTCATATTAACTGATTAAGAATATTTTTCTGAGAAGTAAATCCTTTACATAATTCGGCCTTGGCACACATTTTCTAAATGCAGTGGGTTTTTTAATATTATTTACTGAATTTTTTCCCGGCATTAGCTATGGAACACAAGACTGTCTCTATTAGCAGAAAATGGTTAAATATTGCCAAGCCGACGTTTAATTATCACTGATAAAACACACATCGCTATACATTTAAGTTATTTGAACGAACCAAAATTGTTAAATTTCAACATTAACTATCCGCCTATGAATGCACAAATGTGAGCTAATTTAAAATCCGTAAGTCTCTGGATCGCTGTAAAAGATGAACATTTTCTTAATTCACTGCTAACTTTTATCTGTTCCCGATTTACGGGTTTGGTTAATTTTTCTTAGCGGAACAATTTTTTAAATGTGCCGCCGCTGCAAATCGTTCGGTCGCGGCACAGCCCAGCAACACCGCTAAAAATGCTGAAAATTCTTTAAAGAAATATTATAGATGACATGGGCAAGCTAATTTACATTAATAATACACACTTTTGATAAATTATAATATATTTAAACTACAACAAATATTCAACTCACATTAGTTTGTAATTTCTCCTCTAATGGCGGCTAAATCTAGCTACAGACAAAAGAAGTCTACCCATTCATAAAACGCTTCGTCACAGCTTCCTATCGCTTTCAGCTCTAAAGGAGGATGACCAAAGAATACATAGTACATTGTGCTTTTATACTACTGCTGACTATTAACATTTCTTTGTAATCTCACAACATTATTTTCCTCTGGCTGAATTTCACATCTCTGTTATCGCAGATATTGACACATTTCGCAATTACATTATGAATATAGAAATATTACCATCCTAAATACAGAGAGAATATTACTACATAAAATATTACAATAATAATGAATGTCCTTTACACAAAATTCAAAAATATTTTTTGTTAAATAATTACAGTATTTACAAATTGCTTTATAGCGGCGTATATGGTACAATTAAATTTTAGTTTATTAATAGTGTGAGTTTGCCAGGGAACGTTACAATAGGGTCCAACCGATATGGTCACGAGACCAGGAGAGGCACTGCAGTCAATGTCTTGCTGTTAGCAAAGGCACTCGCGACGGTCGTCTGCTGCCACAGGCCATTAACGTCAAATTCCGCCGCACTGTCCTAGCAAATTCGTTCCTCATAAGTCCCACACTGATTTCTGCGATTGTTTCAAGCATCGTTGCTTGTACGTTAGCACTGATATTACTAGGTAAACGCCGCTGCTCTTAGTCGTTAAATGTCTATGGTAAGGGGTACTGCCTGAAAATTGGTATTCTCGGGACACTCTTGCCACTGTGGATCTGAGAATACTGAATTCCCTAACGATTTCCGAAATGGAATGTCCCATGCGTCTCGTTCCAACTACCATTCCCTTTGCGAAGTCTGTTAATTTTCGTCGTGCGGCCATAACCATGTCGGAAAACATTTCACTTGAGTCACCTGAGAACAAATGACATCTCCGCCAACGTACTACCCCTTTGTGCCGTGTTTACTCGATACTGCCGCCATCTGTATATGTGCACATCGCTATAGCATGACTTTCGCCATCTTTGAGTATCTGTTAAGTGTATTGATTGCAGTGATGCGTGTAGTGTAGTGTTAGTGTTGGAGATGACGGGAAAAGGGAGAGTGTGAAACCCGGTACCGGCACGTAGCCTACTACCTTCGAAGAACGTCAAGCGGCCGGCAGAGCTTAGCGTCGCTGTCCGACCGATGGATCACTATCAAGTGTCACATGCCCACACTTTATAAGACAATGAGGAGAGGTTAGGAATTTAACCAAGGATATTGACGCAAAGATTGGTGATCAAAGAGATTACGCAACCACCCCTCCCCTCTCCTTTGTCGTAGATATCAAGAGAAAATTATCAACAGCAAGCGGCGTACCTGGACGCGTACACTGGCCACGTCTGACGATGCTTGACGGTAACTTTGGCAACCTGAAGGAACCGGTGTATCCGCCTCTGCACGCCGTTGACATCAGCACAGTACGAGGGGCGTTTGAAAAGTCCGTGCAAAAATAAAAACTAGTTACTTGTTTGGGGTAAACCTTTTTTATTTTTCGACATAGTCTCCTTTTAGACGTATACACTTCGTCCAGCGCTGTTCTAATTTTTTGATCCCTTCCGAATAATAGGAATTGTCCAAGTCTGCAAAATAGCTATTAGTTGCGGCTATCACCTTCTCGTTTGAATAAAATCTTTGTCCCGCCAGCCATTTCTTCAAATTGGGGAACAAACAATAGTCTGAGGGAGCCAAGTCTGGAGAATTGGGGGGATGTGAAACGAGTTGGAATCCTGTTTCCATTAATTTTGCGCCCACAACTGCTGAGTGCTGGTGCATTCTCGTGATGGAAAAGCACATTTTTGCGGTCCAATCGCCGGCGTTTTTCTTGCAGCTCGGTTTTCAAACGGTCCAATAACGATGAATAATATGCACCTGTAATAGTTTTACCCTTTTCCAGATAGTCGATGAGGATATACCTTGCGAATCCCAAAAGGCGGTTGCCATAACATTTCCAGCCGAAGGAATGGTCATCGCTTTTTTTGGTGCAGATTCTCCCTTGGTAACCCATTGTTTAGATTGTTGTTTGGTCTCAGGAGTATAGTAATGTATCCATGTTTCACGTACAGTGACGAAGCGACGCTTAAAGTCCTGCAGATTATTCCTGAACAGCTGCAAACCATCCTTGCAACACTTCACATGGTTCCGTTTTTGCTCAAGCGTGAGCAATCGCGGAACCCATCTTGCAGATAGCTTTCTCATGTCCAAATGTTTATGCAAAATACTATGTACCCATTCATTCGAGATGCCCACAGCACTAGTAATCTTGCGCACCTTAATGGCTCTGAGCACTATGAGACTTAACTTCTGAGGTCATTAGTCCCCTAGAACTTAGAACTACTTAAACCTAACTAACCTAAGGACATCACACACATCCATGCCCGAGGCAAGATTCGAACCTGCGACCGCAGCGGTCGCGCGATTCCAGACTGTAGCGCCTAGAACCGCTCGGCCACCTCGGCCGGCCGCGCACCTTAACTGCTCTGTCATCCATCACTGTATTATGGATTTAATCAATGATTTCTAGAGTCGTAACCTCCACAGGGCGTCCAGAACGTTCAGCATCACTTGTGCCTCTATGGCCACTCCAAAAGTTTTTAAACCACTTATAAACTGTTCTAATCGAAGGTGCAGAGTCACCGTAATGCTTATCAAGCTTCTCTTTAGTCTCCTGAGGCGTTTTGACTTTCATAAAGTAATGCTTAATCGCCACACGAAATTCTTTTTCGTCCATTTTTTGATAATCATTCGACTTTCTTGATTCACACGAATGCCGAACACGAAGAAATAGACCAATATGGCAGAAACTTGGTGTGCGTTCTTTCCAAAGCTGCTACAAACGAAACATGACTTCGATACGCACCGGTAGTGCCATCTCTAGGACTTTGCACGGACTTTTCAAACGCCCCTCGTAAGATCGATCGACGTGGAGACCTGTTACAATGGTATATAGTAGTTGTCGTTTTTGGACATGCCATGACCACACGTGAATGAATCTGCCTGATTTCGTGGTGTATCAGCGCGACTGTTTAACACTGAAAACGTATGGTAGCTGACTCTAAACGTGTAGTGTGATCCAACAGATAACTACTGTATTTTGCTTCTTGTAAAAGATGCAAAGCGTAGAGTCCATCGATAGCCGAATTTATCATGCAGTACGTTGGGGATATAGCTCAGACCGGAGGTGGTTCTGTGAGGGTTCTTGAGTGTTTTTCATATCAAGATTTTGGTCAACTATTTCAAGTTACCGTGAACATGAACTAGGGTGTTTCTTAATCCCATAGAAAATTTCTGAGACTAATCCTGACAGTGGTTCAAATGTAGCTATCAACATCCCCACAATTTTGTAGCTCTTCATGGTCTAATCATTAATGAGTTGTTTGAGCAAGATGTGGTGTACATGAAGAAAGTTGTGGACTTTCTTCCTCATCTAACTGAGTCCATCCTCAAGGCTGGAGATGGTTTCACCTAGTACTAGCGTGATGTCTCCTGGGATAGTGTGGTTCGTCGGAAAGTTATGGCTCAGAATTTTCCTAATTGAAATCTAGCATTTCCACCACTAATTAGACGCCTTCAGCAATCCCCTTGACCAGGGATTCGGGAGGAGTTGAGTTAACTGACGCGTCGAGTAGATACAGCCGTAAGACTATGGAAGTGGGCAGATAACTACGTCTGAGAAAATGCTCGTTCTCCGAGAAGTTGACATGAGTACCTCTAATCAGCACACAAACATGTTACTCGGTCAACAATTCTGAGGCCAGGTACTTACTGCTGGAAATGTCGCATTTGCGGGATTTGCGGAGGAGCCTGAGTAGAGTGCGACAAGCAAGCCTTCAGAAAGTGGTGAGATGAAACCTTAGAGTCAGAAGACCATCGCTTGTAACTGGAAGTTGTCCATATTCGATGAGAGAAGATAAATTTTTATTAAACGAAGACACTTCAGATCTTGTGGCATTCTAACGAAATACAGACTCTACAATAGTCGTTGCTGTTTATTTTGCAGATAAGAATAATTATTTCCCGTCTTTATCAAGTGAATTTATATCTTTGTTTTATCAGACGTGTTTCACCTAATTGTTTCAGGAATCTTCAGTTATTCTTATCTACAAGGAAAAAAACACTGAGCTAACAAGCATTGAAGAATGGCCGCAAATATTAACAATATATCAGAAAGACATACTTTGATAATGCAGTCTGCTCATCTCTTCCTGATTTTTTCCTTTTGAATTTTTCTTTCCTAAAGTTTTTAGTTTTAACTTTTAACTTTTCACCAGGAAATTAAATTCAACATGCCCTTTTGTGGAATTTAACTTCCATGTCCCATGTCATCCTTTTATATTCGTGTGAACCAGTTACATTTACATAACTATAAACACATTAGCCTATCTCGTCAGTTTACTGGATGGATCTTTCAAACCTAATAACCACTTAAAACCAGCATGATCAGTGACTACTTTAAACTTTCTCCCATACAGGTAATATTGAAAGAATGTTACTGCATACACCAAACTAAGCATATCCTCCTCTGTAGTACAATAATTTCTCTAGGTTCTGTTAAGTTGCCTCGATGGAAAAGCAACAGGGTGTTCATTTCCACTGACTATCTGACTAAAAATGTATCTGAGAGCATGGTTCAATGCACTGCATAATCGTATAAATTCCTTCTGAAAATCCTGAACACCAACGGTGGGCTGGATGTCAACATTTGCTTTAGCTCATCAGATGCTTTGTGACACTCTACAGACCACTCAAAATTGATATCCTTTCTCAGACATTACGTAAACATTCGACCTATATCAGCGAACATTCTCACAAATTTCTTGTAATGATTCACAAAGCCCAGGAAGGACTGCAGTTCTTTGCTCGTCCCTGGTGCAGGAAAACCTTGCACAAAGTGTATCAATCTCGGATCGGCTCTTACACCATCGTTACTTATGACATGTCCCAAGTAATTCACATGTTCCAATGCAAAGTGACACTTCTCGATACTCAGTGTTAAATGAACAGCCCATAATCTTCTGAAAACTTCTCTCAGTCGCTGCCTATGTGGTTGCATAGGTCTCGAAAAAATGCAATCCAGATACATTAAACAATGACAAGGCTTTAATCTCTCCAACAATCCCTCTAACAAATGCTGAAATGTTGATGGTGCATTCTTCAAACCAAATAGCACACTTCTGTACTGATACTGTCCCCAAAGGCAACGAAAACACAGACTTTGGTCTGCCTTCTGGAATCACCTCCAACTGATGGTACTCACTAATCAAATCCATCATCGAGAAATCACTGCACTGGCCAAGATTACTCACTGTTTCCGTGAAATTCGGAAAGGGGTACATATCTGTGATCGCCGTAGTGTTCAAATGACGATAGTCACAGCAAAATCGAGCCTTCCTTCAGCTATCTGTAAATTTTTTGGGTACAGCTACAATTCCTGCCCACCATGCGCTACTACTTTCTTCTATTATCCTGACTGCTGGGTGCTGATTCATAAGTTCTTCTAAACCTGGCTGCAGGTACCGTGGTACTCTGTATGGCTTCCAGTACATTAGCACTTCGCTCAGTGTAGGAAGCATGTGTTGTGTCATGGGTATTGCATGTAATGGACCCCATGGAAAAACAAATCCTGAAACTCCAACAACAGTTCTTCCATATGCGCTTTCTCTGTTCGTCAAATACTTAAACTTCTCTTGTAATGCAGTCTTAGTGGCGTTCTGTGTATGTTCATAACTCACAACTTCTGTACAGCACTCTTAATCTTCTGGAATTTCTAACGTTGCCACTAGCGTTCCCTTGGAAAACTGAACCTCCTTGGCACCAAAATTATCCATATTGACAGGTATTACCTTGCTCCCGTCTTCCTCCTGTACATGTACAACACTTTATCTCAATAAACAACACGCTACATCTAATAAATCCGTCCCTCCAGGGTTCTCCTATATACAATATACTAATTGCTAAGTCAGGTTCCACACTCACCCATAGTGACTTCCCAGTGCCACTCGACAAACAGTCACGTGAATTAAATCATTGATCATGGTTTAACTGGACTACCTACTACGATGGGCTCTCCTCGCAACAGATCAACAATGACGTCAGCTTCCCGTAGAAATGTCTTCTCACTAAGTGCCACCAGACATCTTCCAAGGTCAGTCATGGAATGACGCTGATGCAGAATGTTTAATTCTAGGATTAAGTTGTAGTCCTCTGCTACATGAGACATTACTTCCACACACTGCCTAAACTTGGTTGTCTGCAATTGAAAATTCACCAGTACTGACCGCGATTGTTGTATATTATTATCCTACACTCCACGTAAAATGTTGCGTGGTGGATTGCATTGCTTCATACCTACTGAATCTCTCGAGACCACTGACGCAAACGCCTCTTCGACCAACAGAAATTTTTACCTTCTTCCACCTACTACATCCACTATGGCACATCCAGCCTTTGCATTCGTATTTCCTGCATTCGTTTTTACTTGGAACGCCTTTCGGCGGTTCTGGGTCCCCTTTTGATTTTAACATGTGCTGATTACGACCCTAAAACCCTTATTGTTATTCCTGTAATAATGTTGATGGTTAATTAATTCGTGGCTGGCGGCAATTCCTCTGAACATGCCCAATACACACACAATTAAAACAGTTTGCTTGAACATAAGCCGTAAACACACTTCGTCTATATCTCACCCCTGTCGCAACAGCAATTTCTTCAAATTCCATTGCCAGCCTCAGTGCTGCATGGAGATCCTTAGGTGTACAAGTACCCACTCTGCTAGGTATTACCTGTGCCAAACCACTCAACAATGCAATGAGTCCCCTATGTTCGGCTTCCTGTAACAACACATTGTTCGCCTCATTACTCTGCGTTAATTCGTATGTATGCACATTAGTTTTCCTAATTCTGTCTGAAAGGTCCTCTACTCCTTCATTAGACCTCTTAGCAATAACACTTAGCTGCTCACGAAAAAGCTGCGCACTATTCTGCTTCTGTACCTATGCGCTAAACCTGTTTTAACTGCTCAAAAGTAGCTGCCTTGTTTAGTGTTTCTGTGCATCATATAAAGGACTTCGTTTCTCTTGAAAGGCGCAGTCTCGCTAATTGCAACAACTGCTTGTTCGATCCATTTCTGACCTTGTGTCTGTCACAAAACACAAACAACAGTTTCACTCACCACAAAACAAAGATCCTGCAGGCTGCGGCTCGCATGTCATGTTGTGGGGGGTGGCCCACCCTCAGCTGTCCACTGGCAGTGACATTAGTTATCATGATATAACTCTGTAGAGGTCTGCTGGCTGTTGATGGGTTTGAATGGTGGGCTAGTGGGTCCCAGCGACAGACTGGTGATTGGGAAGACACTTTTATTGCTTTCAGTTTTCTAAACTGAGAGGCAGACGCTCCTCTCGTCAGCGTGTCTAGCTGACGACAGTCAGACACTGGCTGGTCCCTGCCCCAGACAGATGGTACTAGCCCTGATGTGGTGGCACTGTACTATCCACTCTGGCTATTAATACTGCCTGGTATAGGTTTTGGAGAGCACAGCTAGCATTGGCACCCCACAAAGCTGATATCAGACCTGGGAAGTTAGTGGCAACACCCATGCCCAGACCACTCAGGCATGGCTCGCATCTTCCGCAGTGTTGAAGGACGAATGCCGTGCACTGGGTATGACACACTACCTTCTGGCAGGAATCTGACAGTGGCTGGCATAGACGGTAGGTCCTGTGTGCTGTGGCACCAAGTCGCCAGGGTGGACTTAGTAGGAGAAGTTGCTGCCCCATCCCAGTCTTGAATGTATGGCTTCAGCTGACAGTGCCCATTCGTCTCGTTGTTTAGTGTCACCCAGGCTTCTTGGTAGTACTACTGGGCTCTGAACGCTTTTGTCTCAAAATTCAGCTATTTATACTGCTTTGTGGCACATTTCTTGCAATATTTCCCGGCACCTGGTCATGCAGCTCACAAAATAGTTCTAGCCCTGATGTGGTGGCACTGTACTGTCCACTCTGGCTATTAATACTGCCAGGTGTAGGTTTTGCAGAGCACAGCTAACATGTCTCGAAATCCTTTTGCGTACATCCTGCTATAACCTACATGTCACCACACTATGCTTACCGGACAACAGAAGCTAACGCAACGCTCCCTTTCAACTTCTTAGAAACTTCACCTAAGTTGAGGTAGCGGCGCTGCACGTACCACTCCATCTTCATTTTGGACTCCACTGCATTTTACTCGTCTATTTACAAAAAAATGTTTATTTTATTTATAGGCAAATTGCAGTTTCCCTGACTTGATCATTTAATTCGCCTCATTTCATTAGACTTCTTCTTCGTTACCTCTCCCACTAAGTCAAAGACGCCCCACCAGGGTCCGTCGCCTGTGGCAGAAAGTTAGGACCAGAGATAACTACCCTCCTTTATATAACATGGACTCTAAACATCTTCCCATTCACATCATTACGACCAAGAGATTAACAAAAGTCAAAGACCTTAAGATTTTTTAGGGTCATATGAAACGGTGAGTCAATTTACTAGAAAGCTTTGGTCTGGCCTTGGTTCCAACATTGAACCTACAGACAGAGACTAAGCCCTGACCTTCGACTTGAAGTCACTCCTTCTATAACTGCACCTACGTGCCTGCCATCTGTGCATGAGCTCAGTATTGCCTTTGGCCTTTCCCCAGTTCTCTTGGATGGTTTGACGTATGACTTGCTGAGGGAATAAGTTATCAATGATCCAAAGGTTACTCAAGGGAGTATTAACTAGATGGACTAGGGACAATGAGGCCAGTATGGCCTTAGTGGCTTCATGTTGAGCAGTGTTAAAGGTCAGATTTAATCATTGGATAGAAAGATTCCAATGTTTTTTGGACTTTCCATGAAATATTATCAAGGCGGCCTTCAGATTCCTATTTACACACTAAGCGAAAGACGGTTGTGGGTCATAAGGAGTGATGGTAATACGTCTGATATCATGGGCGAAACATAATCTCTGGAATTACCTGCAGGTAAATACCAGAGCATTATCACCAACTAGGATACTTGGTGGCCCAGAGACTGCAAAGTTGGGGTGGCCGAGCGGTTCTAGACGCTACAGTCTGGAACCGCGCGACAGCTACGGTCGCAGGTTCGAATCCTGCCTCGGGCATGGATGTGTATGATGTCCTTAGGTTAGTTAGGTTTAAGTAGTTCTAAGTTCTAGGGGACTGATGACCTTAGAAGTTAAGTCCCATAGTGCTCAGAGCCATTTGAACCATTAGACTGCAAAGATTTTGATAAGACATTGTACAGATTGGCCGTTTGTGACCCCCATGGCTGGGAATTAACCAACTAAAATGGGAAAACCCATTCACCACCACCAAGAAATAACAATTTATCTGCCCCCCCATCCTGGGTCGTGGGAGGGGTCCTACATGGTCCACAAAGAGGCGATCCATGGGCCAGTTCTCACGAGCAGACTCCAGGAGACCTCTGTGTGAGTTAGAATTAGGTTTCACGTGTTTGCACAGCTGACACTCCCCCACTAAACGACATGTAACTTTACACATAGCTGGCAAAACCTCATTATGTCTAATTGTTGCCAAGGTTTCATGAAAACCTAGATGATCTCCCACCAAAGAACTATGGAAATACCTAAAACAATGGGAACCAACACCTACAGCAAAGAAGACCTTGAAAGTATGGCCTCATCTGCCCTTTTGACACACAATACCTTTATTAAAAACATTCACTGGTATGTGCTCGTCGTTTAAAAGCCTTTTCTTTATTTTACTAATTTAGGAATCCTCCTCCTGATTGCTCTTGAGATCACAAGAGGGTTCGAGAACCTCAGTCAAGACATTATAGCCAGAGGTTAGTTGTTCATCGGCCTCAGCACATGGGGTATAGGCGCAGTCTCAACACATGCGACACAAAGTGTTGGCCACGCCATTGGCTGGACACCTGATATGATGAATCTTGAAGCAGAATCGGAGACACGTACCGCCCAATGAGCAATCCTACCAGTTTTACTGGGCTGGGCCAAGACCCAGCACAACGCTAAGAGGATGGTCAAAGATTCCCACACATATACTAAGTATTTCAGTTCAGCTGGAGATAAGCAACGCAACGCCCCCCCCCCCCCCCCCCACTCTTACCTGGTGTTCTTGGAGGAGCTCCACAGCTGCTCCAGGACTAGATGCGTCAGTCTGAAGGGTTTGCCATAATTGGGGATGGACAACACGGGAGGGCTGTTACGGCATCCTTGATTGCCTCAAGGGAGGCTAGATGACTCTCGTCCGAAAGGAATGGCTTCCCTTTGTTGTGGAAGTTATCCACAAATGCGGCCAATTGGACGAAGATAGGAACAAATTTTGGAAAGATATTTACCATTCCAATAAATCTAGTCACTCCCTGCTTGCTTTTGGGAGGGGGGAAACCACGCAAGGAAGGTGTTCGCTCCTGATCAGTTCTGACCCCTTGAGCCGAGACTAGATGACCTAAAAAAGATATACGTGGAAGAGCCACAGTGATCTTAGAAGGCTTTGCTGTAAGCTCGGTCTCCCTAAAACGTAGGAAAATTTCTTTGAGGTGATACACGTGCTCCGAAAACAAGGCACTGCAAACAACCACATCATCAAGGTAATTGTAAACGGATTTGAATTTGAGTTCTCCGAAAACATAGCCCAAGAGACGAGGCAAGACGGCTGCGTCAGTGGACAACCCTAAAGGAACCCTATTAAATTCATATAGGTTCCAAGATGTATGAAAGGCAGTTACAGGTTCGGAATCATCAGTCAAGGATATCTGATGGTAAGCTTGTTTGAGGCCCAGTACTGACAATCAACGTGTGGCATCGAACCAGTTGAAACATTTATGAAGGTTAGGCAACGGAACTGATCCCAGGACTACCTTCTGGTTTAGTGCCCTATATAACCAACAACTGGTCTATAATCACATCTCTGTCCCTCAGAAACAATAAAAATGGGCGAAGTATAGAGAAAAGCTGAAGGTTTAATATCCTCATCCCAGAGCATGTTATTAATCAGTTCTCGCAAAATTTTCATTTTAATTGGAGATAATCTATAAGGTGCCTGACAAAGAGGAATATCGTCAACCCAGCGGATCTTACATTATATTTTATTGGTGATGCCTAATTTATTAGTGAGGACGTCGGGAAACTGGAACAACACAATCTGTAATTATGTAGCCCCACCGACTCCAAACGATCAGTGTCAAACTCAGAGAACCTCAAGTGCACATTACTAATGGACCGAGAACGCCGATACGGATACAAAGCTATCCTCTCAGTGGGAAGAAATTTAAAATTAAGGGCGCGTGCCTGGTAATAATGAACCAAGCCGGTGTGCTCGATGAAATCACAGCCAAGTGTCAAGGTAATTGATTAATTCTTGGCACAACAAAGTTGAACGGCGAAGTAAAATTCGATATGCCTAACTTGCCCCGAAACTCCCCTACCAGAGGTAACTCTTGTCCATTAAGCACGCAACATCTCTGAAATGGGGGGCACAGGGGAGACAAGCTACATAAATTCATGAACTAAATGTACCAACTATAACACTACACAACAATGAATTTGCTGCTGAATGAAAATATCTTGAGTGTTATGTAATAGACTGCGCTGATTCCGATTTTTCAATCAGAAATGTTGTAGGACGTCTGCATTTTAAGTTATAGCTGTAAGTTATGTGATACTAAAAAACTGTACATGGATCAACATGTAGCTGTATCAACAAGCCATGTTTGATGTACGATTGTATGAGTGTGTGTGTATGTGTGTGTATTCTCAAGGTTACTCTGCTTTTTGCGTCTGTGGAAACATAAGTGTGCAGGTAGACTTGGACAAGTTCTAACTGGTCCGCGACGAGTTATAACTTGCCCGTGAGCTGCAACATGCAGGCAGGTTTCAAGATGCTTTATAAAATTTGTTCCCCTGCAATTTCTCCTGTTCGTCCATCAGTCTGATTCGGTGGTGACTTAAGAATAGTTCGTGCTAGTGTGGTTCTGTGATTTATTAATCAACAGTTGCAGTAACATGCATGTAAGTGATTTCGTATGAGACGATCCGGTAATTCGGTATATGGTGATTCAGTAAACGAAAGATGAATAGGTACAGATGTGTTAATCATCCGAAATGCTTTTGCTATATTTGTGGCAAGTATACAATGTTCGACCAGTGCAAGAACATGACCAGAAAACTACGTATAGCTTACAGACATTACTTCGGATGTGAAATCGGAGATCAAACAAAATCCTGGGTTTCTCGTTTCTGTTGCACTGTCTGTTACTCTGACCTAGCCCATTGGTTAAACGGTAAGCGAAATCGAATGCATTTTACTGCTTCCATGATTTGGCGGAAGCAGAAAAATCACCGCTCGTATTGCTAATTCCGCTTGGCCAAGATATCCAGGTACAGCAAGAAGAACAAGTCAAAAATCGTGTATCCGTATTGTCAGTCTACTCTAAAGCCTTTGGTGCATGGTACAGATTACTCAGTACAATTCTTCCATCGTCCGATGCAATTAACAACGAAGAAAGTGATACTGAAGGTAAAAACAATAACACTGGAGCTATGGAATGATTTCAACAATGACATTAAAGAGCCACATTTGATCAGCCAAGCCGAACTGAACGACCTTGTTCGCGATTTGTCCCTGGCGACAGAAAAGCCTGAACTGCTGGGTTTCAGACTGAAGGAGTGGAACTTACTCGAGAGAGGTGCTATACTTACGCATTTTCGAGATCGCCACATGAAATTCGCAGCACACTATGCTGCTGAACACGATTTTGACTCCGTCATGACATGACAGAAATCATAAAGGAACTGGATAACAAATACGTAAAAGAAGAATGGCGACATTTTATTGACTCTAGCTTAAGCAGTCTCAAAGCTGCACAGCTGCACAATGGCAACCAGAATCCACTAATTCCTATTGCTCTTGCCATAGGAATGAAGGAAACCTACGAAACAATTAATACTTTGTTGATGCTGATTAAGTGCTCTGAGCGTAATTGGAATATTTGCCGTGTTTGAAGGTTGTAGCCCTCGTGTTAGGAATGCAGACTGAATATACAAAGACATGTGCTTTCTTTGCCTGTGGAAAGTCGCGATGACAAAATCGCTACACAATGAAAAATTTGCCACCCAGAAATTTACCTGTAGTCGGACAGCACAAACCTTAACATGTACCTCTTATGGACCGTAATAAGATTAAACGTACCTACATTCCATATGAAAATGGGTCTCATGAAACAGTTTCTTCCAGTGATGGATAAAACAAATAGCGATTTTCAGTACCTATAAAAAAGTTAGGAAAGCTGAAAAGTGACGCAAAATTGAAAGCAGGAGTCCTCGTTGGACCAGAAGTGCGAAAGTTGATTCCAGATCCACAATTCATATTGGAGCTCACGAAACGAGAACTAGCAGCTTGGGATGCATTTGTACTTGTCGTGCTCAACTTTCTTGGGAACCACAGGGCAGAAAACTATGCAGAAATTGTGGACAACTCGCTAACAGCTTTCCAGCAAATCGGTTGTCGAATGTCACTAAAGCGTATTGTATTCGCATCTAACCTTCTTTCCGCCAAATATGGGAGCCGTGACTGACGAGCACGGTGAAAGATTCCACCAGGAGATGTCCAACAAGGAAGCAAGATATCAAGGCCGCTTAGATCCGAACGGATGAGGTGTTATTGTTGGTTTTTGCAGAGAATAACAGA
Organism: Schistocerca piceifrons; assembly: GCF_021461385.2. Classification (NCBI taxonomy): domain Eukaryota; kingdom Metazoa; phylum Arthropoda; class Insecta; order Orthoptera; family Acrididae; genus Schistocerca; species Schistocerca piceifrons. The sequence goes on from NC_060149.1 coordinate 692,794,418, forward strand.
AGATGTTCACAGTCGGAAAGCAAGAAGCCAACCAAGCATTGTCAATCTTAGTGTAACTAAAGGTCCCCGACTCATTTCAAAGATAAATAAACATTTATAATTAACTTCTTAATTGTAATATTTACTGTTTTCATCCCAAAGGACGCACATTAATTTCTCTAAAATTTCTCACATTCGCAATTCCGTGTAGTTAACAGCCTTAACCTTGATAACCTTTACATGTACATAATTTTGTTTCCTGGCGTGCCACCAGCCGTTGTGGCCGAGCAGTTCTAGGCGCTTCAGTCTGGAACCGCGCGACCGCTACGGTCGCAGGTTCGAATCCTGTCTCGGGCATGGATGTGTGTTATGTCCTTAGGTTAGTTAGGTTTAAGTAGTTCTAAGTTCTAGGGGACTGATGATCTCAGATGTTAAGTCCCACAGTGCTCAGAGCCATTTGAAGCATTTGAAACTGACGTGCCACAGCAAATCCGACTGCAGTTCAACGCAAGACCTGCTACTCTTGAAACGTCCCCTTAGAACAATTATACATGACTGTGTTTAAACTGACACACAATATTTTTAGCGCAACGCAATCTGACTTTCAAAAATCACTACAAAAGAATGGCCCTGACTAACATTAACCTATACCTTTCACAAATCACTTACCTCACCAAAAATCTTCGTTACTCGAAGTACTGCAATACAGCGAGCGCCACTACTGCCAGCTAAATAAAAGATTCAAACTACTGAAGGCACTAACTACTAATAGGCATAGTTAGCAAATGAAAGATTTTGATAGAGAACAAACAATGTATTTACCTCAATAGCGTTCAAAAGTCATAATGTATATAGCAGTTCATGACATCCAGTCTTACAAATTTCAAAACTCCGCCATCTCTCTCCCCACATCCACCACCGTTGGCGGCTCACCTCCAACTGCGCAACGCTACGCGCTGTTAACATCCAGCTGCCCAACACTATAATGGCCAACAACAATGCAAACCAGCCACAGACTGCACACAGAACAGCCAGTGATTTTCAGAGCGCTACGTTGCGTTACCAATATAAGAACCTAAACAGCCTGCTTACACTCTTTTCTGTTTCCCCTCGAAATGGAATAGCTGGCTGATCCTCTACATCCAGTTGTTTATCAGCAAATCTTAATTTCTCTATCTCGGCAACCAATGCAGGTAATTCGGCAAAGGTGGTAGGTTTCCTAGAAAAGGCCATAGGTAACTGGCCCTCAGTCTTCATACTTTATAATACCGTTTTAACCACGTTACCTTCTCCTACTTTCAAGCCCAATGCTATCACAGTGTTGTGGATCTCATCCGTATACTTAGGCAAGGTCTCGTGCTGGTATTGCACACGCCAAAAATTCTAGCGCTTCAACTCGTCTCTGATGTGTGGTGACAACTTGAGTTGAATAATACGCTGTAGTAAATCACAAAGTAACCCTTCATTCAGTATAACGTTGATTAAAATCTCATGGGTCAACGGATAAAGAAACTGAAGGCAATAGCATACGAAAAGCGTAACGCATCGGCATGAAATTCAAACCAAATGGTTAATGACAACACAAATTCAACTTGTTCAAGCTGCTCTATAGAGAGCTCATTAATCCCTTGTAGTAAATGCATGATAGGATTTGGCAATCTGGCAAAGGCATTCTAGGAGGTTACATCAACTGGTCCCTCAGTTTCCTGCACTCTCTTCTGGCGCCGTGGATTATCACCTACGCGGTCCTTCTCGTTTACAATAGTTGGTTATCCAATGTGAGAAGGCTTAATGGTTCATATGGCTCTGGGCACTATCGGACTTAACATCTGAGGTCATCAGTCCCCTAGAACGTAGAACTACTTAAACCTAACTAACCTAAGGACATCACACACATCCATGCCCGAGGCAGGATTCAAACCTGCGACCGTAGCGGTTGCATGGTTCCAGACTGAAGCGCCTAGTACCGCGAAGGCTTAAATCCACCTGTAGGTCTCTGAGTGGACTAATCAAGCTATCGACGGCGGCACTTTCGTCGGACTGAAGGGATGTCTGCTTTTAATCCCCCAAGGTGATTCACCCAACGTATGGCCTGTGGTTGGATCCTATGCAACTGATTATGCGTCGGCTGACTGTCCCTTAAGAAGCCTATGTTTTCCCGCAGCCCTGCCAACCCCGCTGAACTATCACTGAGCATAGCACCTACTTCAAGAGTGGCACCTGATTCCCGACAGCGCGGCGTAAACGAGCAGCCAACTCAGGCACTGCGCCATCGCCAGATTGTTGCCTGATTCATAATTCGTATGGAAGTAGATCCTTCTTAAGATACCCTATACCTGGGCAGGGCGTGGCTTCCATGCTGGCAATGGTTACCTGTGAAACAGTAAAACAGAACGTAATTAATCAAATGAACCAAATACAGCGTAAGCTGACACAGGTAAAGAAGTACTGAGAAGGCTGTTAAATATTTCCGGAGGACAAATCAACCACGCTCTGGGCTATCATTTGATAGCTGAAACTAGCGTGAGAAGCTTACCAAATGGAAGGACTGGAGTCCCCATATGGTTGCTACAGCGTTCAACAGGTTTAGAGCAAAAAACAATTTTTTAAAGAGCAATACCAAACAAATATTGTTTAAAAAGTTACCACGATTTTAATTCATTACCATCAAACAGATATCAGGATACAAAACTTCAACAAACAAGTAACGCTGACTGAATAGTTACCTGCAGGGGTAAGTTCAGAGCGAAGTTAGCTGAATGTCTCAACACAGCTGTTATTAATTACCAAAACACCTGTCATCACATTTAAACAAAGAACAGTCTTTTTTTCTTGGAAGCAGCAAACGATAAAGGGAGTCAGCTAAGACAACAGCCTCCAATAAACAGTTTTATCGAATTAAAATCGCTTAATGAACAGTTACAGTCAGTCAGTTAAATGCAATGAAGTTTACGAGATTTTCTCATACAGCTACGACTAATTATAAAAAAACCTGCCATTGCAATGAAATCAAAAGTACAGATTTTTATAAATGGTAAACAACAATATTCGAAAGGAGACAGGGAAGACAGCATCTTTCAATAAACAGATTTACCAAACCACCTTATTAAACAACATTTTAGGCAACAAGGTTCAGGTTTTTTTATTTGGAAGAAGTAACTAATTAATACACTGAACAAGCTTAGAAAAAATTTCTCATATACGGCTGCCATTAATTATAAAATATCTTTTCATGCACTGAAACCAAGTACAGATATTCGTAAGCAACAAACATCTATTTCTAAAAGGGAAGAGGGGCAGGCAAGACAGCAGCCTTCAGTAAACTGTTTTAACAAATAACCTTATTTGGCAGCAATACCTAGGATTTCTAGACAAGATCAGTGACCACTAAATGGACAATAAGAGATAGTTAACTTAACTAAATAAATTTAGGATATCTCATACGCAGCTGCCATTAATTATAAAATCCCTTTCCATATATTGAAACTAAGTACAGGTTGTAAAGAGCAACAAACAACTATCTTTGAAAGGGGGGCAGGCAACACTGCAGTCTTCAATAAACAGTTTTAACAAATAACGTTACTAAACACCAATATCTAGGATTTCTACACAAGGTCTGTGACCACTAAATGGACAATAGCAAACAGTTAATTTCACTAGATAAATTTTGAAAAATATCTCATACACAGCTGTCATGAATTACAAAACACCTTTCATACACTCAAACTAAGTACAGGTTTTTCATAAGCAACAAACAACTATTTTTAAAAGTGTTAGGGCGGCAAGACAGTAGATTTCAATAAAGAGTATAACAAATAATCATATTTCAGTGGCAATGTTCATGCCTGAAGATAGCACAAAACTCACCAGAAAGTGAAAGAGGAGGAGGAGAGGCGAGAAGCAAAGGCAATTCACTTAACTTGGGCAGGATGTGGCCTTTCTCCTGCTCCTCAAGACAAGAGACTGGGCTGCCTCCGCTAGCGTCGGACCGGACAAAAACAACTCCAAGTAGCTGTTGGCTCCAAATAATGCTAGGATGGCCTCTAGCAGAAACCACTTGGCGGAACAGGCAGTGACCACTTGTGAACCAGACTCTCCACCGTCATCAGGGTTGACCGTAGGGTCTCGCACCATCGAGCCGCTCGCACTTCCAAAAAACCTCCAGGACTCACCGACCTCACTGATCATGAAGCCTTTACGCATTGCGCTTTTATCGCTAGCGAGGGCGCCACTCGCGGGGTCTAAAGTTAAGGGACAAAGACGATCCTAGAGGGAGGAAGTCGACTGAGTAGAGAGCCCACATGGCTTACAATTAGTTTCGGCTTTCTAAGCGATTATAGAGTGTTTAGTTCTATAGAAACCAAACTAAATTTCTAGACAATGAGTTAAAAAGTCGAAAATTGTTGCGTAAGGACGAAGGAGTCTACATAAATGTAGCCTAAGAGGAGAAACGTAACCTTCATTTAATAAATTCGTGACTGTGGTGCCCACTATGAAGAAGATATTGATGTTCCAGCTGAGGACATGTATAGCAATTTGGAACGTATATCTGGGGCTTCACATGTATTACATGAAAAGAGTAAAATATTTGTTTAAGGTACGTGCCAACTTCTTTTTAATGTCGTAAACATTATACAACTTGAACTTCTGTAGCATCTTGCGATGTCCTCCTCCGGAAGGGAATGGTTGTGCCAGACGCTCGCCCATCGACACTGGCGGTCCCTTTGGAAGATTCCTTCGAAAAAGAAAAAAATCGCACACAAAACAACGATCCAATATAAAAAGCTAATAAATACAAGTCAGAAAATGAGAAACCCAGCGGATGTAGTTATGCGGAATTCCAAGTGTTTCTAAGAAACAGGTTTCGCAAGAAGAAACTGCCTTTGCCTCCGCTGTCGGTGAATAACAGATTTACACCGTTAAATAATGTGGTCGTGTATGTGGGTACCTTTTTCGAAGAACTGTTTGGCGATACATCGTGCTCGAACTGTTTATGCAGCAACGCAGGTAGGTGGTGACCTCCATCGACAACTGCTAATTTCCTCGCAGTTAGCCACAGTTACAAGCCTGCTGCTATGAATTCATCTGCAGGAGCGCAACATAAAGCATAGTTTAACGAGTTGGTGGCAGTGTGGTGAAGTAGCCAGCAATTGGACACTGGACTCTTACTTTAAGAGACCTTGGAACATGGACTCGTGTTCAGGGACACCTAGTTTCTCGCACGCCTGGCGATACTAATTACTCACGAGAAGTTACACACATAACACGGTGTAAAAAAAGTTGATTGTTATTTAGAATTTTTTTAGACATCGCAAGTGAGATTTAGACCTCAGAAGATGGAATTGCATTGTCAGAAACCTCCAAACATTCAAAGACGTATACAACTTCCATTAGTTTCCAAAATTCGAGGTTTCAGCTTTTTTCTGCAATTCACTGCACAGCATCAAGAGGCGAATAACACTCAAATATTTCGCACTTTTTAACAGTTGTCTTTGCATGTGGAATATTCCTCACCCTATGTCTCGTGTAAATGTATTATAACTACTTTCGTTTCATTGAGAGTCTCCTATAGGTGTTATCGAACCACAATGGAAGTATGTCATCATTCATTATTTTCCTTGGCTTAAGAAATACCACTACATATCAAACTTTGCCTCTAAACTTATTACTCCAAGGCCTCAACCTATCCTTCCTCCATGCATTAAGTTTTTTTGTTGAATGAACAAACAGTTCGCTATTGTCCGCCTGTCAGATTTACCGTCAACAATAATTCCGCCTATATTTCTTCGAATATCGTGTTACATTAAACCTTTTGATGTTCTCAGATGGTGGACAATTTCACAGCCGCAAAACATTGATGTTTGTATTGAGTGGTAGGTAACCTGTTGTTTAACTCTTAGATTGTGTGTCTCCAATACAGATTCGCGTGCAGTAATTCCTTATGGTTTCTACTAAACATTTCAATTAGCCTTCATAGATGCTGAACATAATTTAAATTGCAACCCAAAGGCTAACTTTATTGAGAAGATCTTGAAATAGGATACAGAACTGAAAGTGAAATAAGATCTTCAAGTAAGTCAGGGTTGCCACAAATTCGCAATGTCATCTAGTAGAGCACAGTAACTTACACACCATAAAATTTCGTATTGGTTAGCTTCTGAAAATTTCTTACGCATTCTTCACAGTACAGTCTCATTAGCTGTAACTGCAGAAATACGCTTGAAGCGTAAATAAATTTGCTCACTAGTATAAGTTTACATTTAGACATTTTGTCAACATACGGACATATTCGGCCGTCTGCGACATCGCACTTCTCAAGAGGCAGTGCTGCCAACAGCAATTCCTACTTCCAACACAACATATAAGGCTGGTGCGTAAGTTTGCTGCGTTTTTGTTTTGCATGTTGGTAATTCTATCAACTGTCATCTTTTATTTGTAGTTCAATGTTGCTATTTAAGTTTACATAATGTCGTTTTGTCATTTGTTGTTTGTTTGTTGCGTTTTTGTTTTGCATGTTGGTAATTCTATCAACTGTCATCTTTTATTTGTAGTTCAATGTTGCTATTTAAGTTTACATAAAGTCGTTTTGTCATTTGGAAATAGTGAGTGGAGTTGTGGACGCTCGAAAATGGAATGTCAAGTGAAATAATCGGAACATTTCCAATATGTTCTTCTGTTTGAGTTCAATAGAGGGGTGACAGCAGTGGAGGCAGCCAGAAACATTTGCACAGTGTATGGGGATAATGTCATTGGACCGAGCACGGCAAGAAAATGGTTTTCTTGTTTTAAGGAGGATCGTTTTTATATTAGTGACTCTCCACGTTTAGGAGGACTTTTGATCTTTGATAAAGATCGTTTGAAAGAATTAATCGATAACCACCCACGTCAGTATACTCAACAACTGGCAAACGGAATGAACTGCGACCATTCCACCATCGTGCGACAAAAGTCGGGTGTTCAGATACGATGGCATGCTGTAAGCCAAAATCACAAAAATCAGCAGGTGGCTATATGTGCTTCTCCGCTTGCTCGTCGCCAGTTGGCTCGTGAATAACACCGACCATTCATATCCTGCATCGTTACCGGTGACGGGAAAGGGTGTCTTTATTCTAGTATAAAGAAACATAAGCAGTAAATAACAGAAAAAGACATGCGTGCATCCAAAATCGATAATGTTATGCATCTTATGGAACAGCGACGATGTGGTGTACTAGGAACTGCTTCCCCGAGGTGTAACCACCAATGCTGACAACGATTGAAACGTCTTGCACATACAGTTCATGAACAACGATCAGGAAGACTGCGTGAAGTGATTCTACTCCACGATAAAGTCAGTCCACATTCTGCTAGACTGCCAAAAAACACTGTACAGGAGTTGGGAAGTCATTCCGCAACCACCTTATTCATCTGCTCTTGCGTCCCCTGATTTTCACGTTTTCTTCCCTTTATCAAATGGCTCTGAGCATTATGGGACCTAACATCTGAGGTCATCAGTCCCCTAGAACTTAGAACTACTTAAAGCTAACTAACCTAAGGACATCACACACATCCATGCCCGAGGCAGGATTCGAACCTACGCCGTAGCAGTCGCACGGTTCCGGACTGAAGCGCCTAGAACCGCACGACCCCGCGGCCGGCCTCCCTTTATCGAACAATCTTCAAGGAACTTCTTTTCTGGATGAAAGTGCGCTCCGGACATGGCTCGACGAGTTCTCTGCCTCAAAACTACGTGATTTCTACAGTCCCAGAATCGAAAAATTACCTAGTGTTGGCAGACTATTGTAAATAGTGAAGGAGAATATATTATAGAGTATATTATTGATGGCTGAAGTCTCTGTTACGTGTATATGTTGTATTTATTAAACTTATCGAAAAACGTTACGAACTTATGCACCTACCCAATATGTTGCCACTTCACCAGATGTCATACACGCTTTGCTTCAGGAAGAGGAGCTCGACCATACAGTGTCCAAACCCATTAATTACTGAATCTGAAAATGTATCAAATGATATCGAAAACCAAGCAAAAAATTGCTTACCGTTATGAATTACTTTTAAGTACACTCCATGAATCCAGTTACGTTGAAATGCATTATTTTAGTTATCCAGTTTGAGAACCTTTTTTACGCTAACCATATCTATTATTTACAAACAATACTCCTAAATTCCACATTTACAATCAAGAAAAAAGGAACAGCCTCAGTTGAAGAAATGTAATTACAATATATTGTAAAAAACATAGTCAACGTTTACAAAATTTCCTAATAATTTACTTTAAAGTGTTTGAGCCAAAACAAATAACATTTTTACGTTATGCACTAATATCAATAAGAACCTCATGGTAATATTCCTAGCTATTCGGTATTACGTTGTGACAAATAGAACATTGTAAAGTCGACTTTTACTCGTATGCGGTGGTGCATCTCATTGGCAGGTGGTACTTAACCAGCGTGATGATGTCGATGTACTCGTTGTTTTTATGCTGCAGAAGTGAGATGGTAATCGGCAGTTATGTGGGTGACCGCAACCCAGCAAAACTGCACCAGCAGCAATGACTCTGGTTTATCGTCAAGTATTACGTTCAAAGTATTGAATGACTTCCAGGGAATGATGAAGGGCTTCGCATTAAGCGTCTCGCACACTCTGAATGTATCTGCAACTCTCCTCTCTCAAAACATGTTTTGCAAAAATCGTTCTGTGTGTGTACATATGTTCCACTGACCATCTTGAATTTTTCGTCGCGCCAGTCAAATTATTTGTTTGCGCCTATCGTTTCTCTCGAGCAATATCTTCTTGTCCCATTTAAAAAACCAACCATTTGTCAAAAACGGTCTCTCTGAAGGCATATCAGAGTGATTCTGGTATACCTACGACAACCTTAAAAGTCTGTGTTCCGTTGTCTTTTCTGACTCAACAGTTCCTGAGACTCATCAGTGGTCCACAGTCCGGGAACTTGCAGCCTAAACACGCAAAGAGTTCCTGAAATGGAAAGTGTTACACCACGAAGTACCAGTCCGTTATTTGTCAGACTTAGTGGAGATGTTCATCATAATTAAACGGTTAAACTTTCATTCCATCCGGAACCGATGTTCTTCGTCAGTACCAGTATGAAGTGTAACATCATCCACGGACAAGAATACACTTTTTTATCCGTTGTGGCACGGAAACAAGCAGCCTCCGAATGTCATTCTGAGGACTTTAGTGACATGTCTGAAAACCATGGCGCTACAGTCTGGAACCGCGCGACCGCTGCTGTCGCAGGTTCGAATCCTGCCACGGGCATGGCTGTGTGTGATGTTCTTAGGTTAGTTAGGTTTAAGTAGTTCTAAGTTCTAGGGGACTGATGACCTCAGATGTTAAGTCCCATAGTGCTCAGAGCCGTTTGAACCATTTTTTTGAAAACCATGACTTGTCAGTTCACGACGACTGCGGCTGGAGGTTGGTTCGGAAGTATATATCTTCCATCGTATCTCATTGCCGTATCAGTGACAAATCTTGAAACTAAACAGAGGCCAGTCAGCGATCAGTACAATCATCTACGGGTTTGCTGAATGGCCTGCCAGTGTGAAGCCTTGTATTCTCATGCTAGAATATATCATTTGGTAACTTGTTTATGCTGCTAAAATATGTCATTTGGTATCCTGTTGGTGAAGAGTATGGCAGTAGGGTGTACCATACTGGCCATGTTCTGGCGAGCATTCGGCTTAAAACCAGAAATTACGAAATCAGTCGTACTGTCATATCTGATAACTCCACACACCATGATTCGAGGAATTGTAGAGATCACAGTCTCAAGTGTTGCTATTTCCTGCACCGTAGCATCAGACCGTCTACGAACGCGTTGGCGTCGATGTTACCACCACAGTAAGAAGCGAGACTGAACATCACAAAATGCCACCCAGTGTCCCATTTAACTCTAGGTGCACACCCTCTCGAGATGCGTTGTGTGTGATACGGTGTCAGCAGTAAACGACGCATGGCAAATCGAGATTTCAGTCCACCTTGCAGTAATTCGTTCCAGAAGGTCCAAAGTGACACTGCGTGCAATATCAGCTTGGATTGCAGCTGTTGCTATCTGTCTATGTGCAATATCAGCTTGGATTGCAGCTGTTGCTATCTGTCTATCCATAATAGCCAGTCAAACAATTCTAAGATCCTCTAGCCGAGTAGCTTTTTTAAAGACTCATGCCTACTCTTCTTGCAACTCTATTGCCCTGAGCACATCCCGTCACCATTCGTTTTGCAGTAGTTGCACTACAACCAACATTCCCTGTGATCTGTCGACGTGATAGTCTGATCTACTTACTCTGTACGCAACATGCCGTACATGCACGCCATTCTTACGCCAGGGGGACGGCAGAATGTTGTGACCATTCATCTGGATTTAGCCTTTATCATTACATTCGACAACTAGACCATTTATATCATAACTTTAGCACAACTCGGCAAGCTCAAGGTGTTCTCTAAGAATCCAACCGGTTGTAGCACAATATATGTCTAGTAAGAACCTGCTGTGGTTTTCATTAATCATTAAACAAAGGTTCCCTGTAGCTCATGTCGATGATTCTACCTAAGGTGGCGATATGAGGCATGTCCACGTCCTCTGGGAATGCTGAAAAATTCCAATAACATGAGACTCACCCAACAGCCATCATGTATACACAACACCCATCATCTGTAGAAATAGCTTTCTTGTACGCTGGAAATGATGAAAATAAGGAAGAAATTTTAATCGGCGTATCTCACAATACTGGACAGTCAGTGTGGTAGTGTTCAGTCCGTCAGTGTTCATTTCCGTCAGTGTAGTTGGTCAGAGGCTACAGCACCTGTAAGAGCATTCAACATGGGACAATGTTACAACACCTCGACGGTCAATCTACATTACATTCTGTTACCAAAACAGTGCAGCAGTGCGAACATTTAACGGATCTTGATACCATTGTAACGTCCCCCTTAGAAAAATTAATGAATTGCTGTGCTGATAAACCTCTTACATTATTTGACTTTCAAACAGCTGAGCAGAACTGAACGTACTCAGACATTTCGCTCTTTGCCTATTCTGATCAACACTAAACTGACACACAATATTTTTAGCGCAACGCAATCTGACTTTCAAAAATCCCTACAAAAGAATGGCCCTGACTAACATTAATCTATACCTTTCATGAATCACTTATCTCACAAAAATCTTTGTTACTCGAACTACTGCAATACAGCGAGCGCCTATACTGCCAGCTAAATAAAAGATTCAAACTACTGAACGCACTAACTACTGATAGGCATAGTTAGCAAATGAAAGATTTTGATAGAGAACAAACAATGTATTTACCTTAATAGTGTTCAAAGGTCATAATATAGATAGCAGTTCATGACATCCAATCTTACAAATTTACTGTCTCTGTCCAGATCATCCGCTCTCAAAACTCCGCCATCTCACTCCCCACATCCACCACTGCTGGCGGCTCACCTCCAACTGCGCAACGCTACTCGCTGTTAACAGCCAACTGCCCAACACTACAATAGCGACTGTTACAACAATGACAACCAGCCACAGACTGCACACAGCACAGCCAGTGATTTTCATACAGAGCGCTACGTGACGTTACCAATATAAAAACCTAAACACCCTGCTTACATAGCCCCCATGCTCCCCACAAAAAATTTTACAAATTGTTTTGGGCAGTGGCCAATAATGATTCGAAAAAATTTTTCATAATTACAATAACAAAGAAATCAAATGCACACACTTATTGATACAATGTTGGTCAAAAGCTAAAATTTTCTCCCAGTCCATAAAGACAGTCCTGATCGTTCATCACAGTAAAATTGCAGTGTTTTTCTCAAAGTCTGAGCAGTAAAAGAAAATGCACACGGAAGTAGTGGATTTCCATGCAGTCTTGAAGAAGTAGTGTCGTCCTTCCAACGGAAAGACAATGCTGACTCTTGACATGCAGACAGGTAATGGGCCACAACAGAGCAAACCCACAGCAGAGTCAGTCGAAGTTGAAGACTATTGGTAGGTAGGTCATCACAGAGCAGACCCACTGTATTCCTGGTAGAGATTATGGTATTGGAGGGCCACCAGAGGTGCAGACCCAGTGCAGTCGTTGTAGAAATAATGGTATTGGTGGGCCATCAAAGATGCAGACCCACTGTAGTTCTTGTAAAGACGGCCAGCAGCCATCTGTTGCAACTGTGCAGGTGCACAATCACCATTGAAGAGTCTTGCGGACAATATAGCAAGTCCATAAACCACCACTTGTGCACTCACAAGGTTTTTGGAATTGTTCTTAGAACCAGCAATGCTGTTAATCAGTCCCTTGCTGAATTATTAACACATGTCCAAACACTAACAGTCCTCTTTTTTTTCACATATTGTGCACATACTATAACCAACAGAAACCTGTGCAGTGAAATGTAACTTACAAGTTACTTAATTTGAAGAAATGGTGTCAGTTACAATTTTATAACATGAGAATAGAATAACAAAGGTACAAAATACATCATTAAAGAACATAACAATACAGATAACATTTGTAGTAATACGGGCTTTACAGAAGAATCGAAATAAACATATACATCAATGTTACAGGAATTATGACATAAGTAAGTATATAAAATATCAGAATAACTTTTGAAACATCCACTTCACACATGAGCATTAAAACAAAACAGAATAAATAATGTCTAAACATCTTTACAAAGTAAATAACATATTATCAGAAAAATTCTACAGCGTAAATCGTATTAGCTAAAGACATAAAGACAGGAAAAACACAAATACACAAGGGTACACAAACACATAGCAGAATTACACAAGAGGAAAGGGCAGGGTTTGTTTTCAGTGTAACATTTGGTACTGCAGTCCAACCCAAAACTTCATTCCATAGATCTTTCGTCTTATTTCAACATTTGTTTCCACCAAAAAAATCCAATCCAAGCATGCTTTCTGTATTTATATGTTCACATATTTCTTACCTCATTATTTATTTTCCATTATCTTACCTCATCATTTATTTCCAAGAAAATCCTACCTAAACCTGTTGTCCGTAAACCCTACTTTTTTGTTCATATTCTCTTTCAAAATATTTTTTTGGCAAACCATTTTCATATAGCTTCTTAATGCATTTCTTCCAATTCATCACAACTCGTTCTCTCATATAGCCTACCCCATCTTAAGCTAACTTAAATCTACTGAGCTCAGATGCTAAACTAAGGGACGAGGCAATGCAGCAACACAAAACAACTATCACAAACAGCAATGACAAAAATTCAAATTGGCAAAGCAAGCAGAAATATATATAAGTTAGCAAAGTAAATGCAACATTATCACTAATATGAGCCAATGTGCAGCAAAAAGAAAAATAAATCAGTAGTAAGAATGGCTTAACAGAGTAATACAAAGAGAAATTTAATAGCACTATGCCTGGCAAGCAGCAAATGTAATAACTTATATCTACTCACGACAAAGCTCAAGCAGAAAAAATATTACAGTAAAGATGGCCATGTCTAATACCTATATCACATCTTAACATTAGAGTGATGCTCTGGTGTCACAGCCAGACACCACACTTGCTAGGTGGTAGCCTTTAAATTGGCCGCGGTCCGTTAGTATACATCGGATCCACGTGTCGTCACTATCAGTGATTGCAGACCGAGCGCCGCCACACGGCAGGTCTAGAGAGACTTCCTAGCACTCGCCCCAGTGGTACAACCGACTTTGCTAGCGATGGTTCACTGACAAAATACGCTCTCATTTGCCGAGACGATAGTCAGCACAGCCTTCAGCTACGTCATTTGCTATGACCTAGCAAGGTGGCATTACCAGATACTATTGATATTATGAGTCATGTACAGTCAAGAGCGACACTCATCATTAATGGATTAAAGTTAAGTATTCCACCAGCTACGTCCGTTTTTCTAAAGTCTAATTTCCTTGTCCTGTTCCAGACCTCACGCCAGCCTGCATGAGCTAAAACGTGTGCCTTTTGGCTTCCCCTAATAATACGGTGTTGGCTCTCCTGCCAACCCACAACATTGGCGGCGAGGCAACACCGCGTTCGTAACTATACTGCCCTGATTTACTTGTGTAATGGCTTCGCCACCATCTCCAGATGTACTGTCCGAATTTTATCGCTTACAGAATCGGCAGACGCAGGCCTTACTGGATGCCCTTGGACAGCTCGGCCATGGTCAACGTGCAATGCAAAACGATGCGGCAGCCGCCGCTCCACCGCTAATGCAGCCACAACACGCAGTTGCACCAACTTTTCGTCCTTTTGATGCTGCACTGGAAAGCTGGATGGAGTGGTCACGCCAATTTGGATTCCATCTCGCCGCCTACAGAATTCAAGGTAACGAGCGGCAGCCTTTTTTATTGTCCTCCGTCGGGGTGCACACGTACCGTGTGATAGTCAAATTATTTCCCTGACGCAACGTACCAACTCTGTTCTGCGTAGAAATTTTGTCTGCATTAGATGCATATTTCAAAGAATCAGTCAATGTAGTTGCCAAATGGTATACCTTCTTTCCGTACAAAATGTACGGCAGGTCAGACTAATCGGGAGTGGGTTGCAACCTTGCAAAGCCTTACTAGGGATTGTGCTTTTGAGTGTCAATGTGGACTCCCTTATTCAGATACTATGGTACGTGATGCAATTGCACAGAACATTTCTGATGTTCGTATAAGGAAACAGATTTTGAAACTAGTCAATCCCTCCCTTCAACAAGTGATGGACATATTGGATCGGCAGGACACACTTGACTTTGCTCAGGAATCATTTGAAACTTCGCCACCTGTGTGTCAGGTTAACCGGCCCGCCGGGCGAGCTGCACGGAACAGTAAACAGTCCTCGTGCCCAGCCGCGCCGCTGCCACCAGGCTCTCAGCCACGTGTACCGCGCCGGCAAGCAAATGCAGTGCTAAAATCATGCCTGCGGTGTGCTACTAGACATTCGCGTGAGAATTGCCCGTCACGCCAAGCTATTTGCTTTTACTGTAATAAAAAAGGACATATTCAAAGTGTTTGCCAGAAAAAGCTCAGATCGGAAGCTCAAAACCATTCCAGGCCCTTTGCTTCGCGCCGGAATCGGAATCGAACCAAGGATACTCAGGCTCGTGAAACTTTGCCCATGGAAATTCATTTAGTTCATGCCACTCCGCCCAGTGCCACTCTCTCTCACAGTGACTGTGTTCATATCACACATATTGTGCGTTGACATCGCAGGAACTCCCGTCAAGTCACAAGTGATTTTGTACCAGTGTCAGTTCACGTTGCACGAGACAGTCGCTCATGTCGTCAGCAGGACAACAAACTTTTTGTAGACTTGGTCATTAACGGCATTGTGATACCATTCCAGCTTGATACCGGGGCTGCAGTTTCACTGATCAATCAAGACACTTAAAAACTGCTGGACACACCTCCGTTGTGTGCCGCAACTGTTCAGTTAACTACCTATTCAGGTCACAAGATCCCTGTGTTAGGACAGTGTAGCCTTCTTGCAACATACAGGGGACAAACAAAACTTGTGTCATTTTACGTCCTTCGTTCTTCGTCTGCAGGGAACTTGTTTGGTTTCGATTTATTTCAGTTGTTTAACTTGTCTATAGTAAATCAGGTCCTATCAGTGAACCAGACTGTGCCTTCAGATGGTGTTTCTCATCTATGTGAAGAATTTGCAGACAGTGTTGCACTGGGCCTCAGTTGCGCTAAGAACTATAAAGCACATTTGGAACTGAAAGTAAACGCGCAACCGAAATTTTTCAGAGCGCGCAATGTTCCCCACACATTGCGTGATGAGGTCGCAAGAACATTACACGATTTGGAATCACAAGGTGTACTTGAACGTGTGCAGGCTTCTCTCTGGGCATCACCCTTAGTAATTTTGCCAAAACCTTCCGGAAAATTGAGACTTTGTGTGGACTTCAAGGCAACATTGAATCCACAACTAGTGACTGCAACTTTTCCTTTACCCTGCCCGGAAGATCTTTTTGACAAACTGTGCCCGGGTAAATATTTTTCGAAGTTGGACCTAGCAGATGCGTACTTGCAAATACCGGTGGACGAAGAATCCCAGCGTGTTTTGGTGATTAACACGCATCTTGGTTTGTATCGATTCAAACGACTGCCATTCGGGTGTGCATCCGCCCCTGCATTGTTTCAGCAATATCTACAAACTGTTTGTGCATCGATCCCTACTGCAGCAAACTATCTGGACGATATTGTGATCTCCGGACAGACGGAAGAAGAACATTTAGCCAATCTCAGAA
This sequence comes from Schistocerca piceifrons, assembly GCF_021461385.2. Taxonomy (NCBI): domain Eukaryota; kingdom Metazoa; phylum Arthropoda; class Insecta; order Orthoptera; family Acrididae; genus Schistocerca; species Schistocerca piceifrons. Next base: position 692,810,666 of record NC_060149.1, read on the forward strand.
CATTATTTCAGGTCTTGCGACAAAATGGTCTTCGCTTGTGGAAGGAGAAATGTGTGTTTTTTGCTCGTGACTTACCCCATCTGGGACATGTACTCAATGCCCAAGGCATACGTCCCAGTCCAGAGCACCTCCGTGCCATACAAGACTTGCCTTCGCCGCAGAATTTGAAGCAGCTACAGAGTGTGCTGGGAAAAATAAAGTACTATAACAAATATGTTCCACAGGCCTCTTCCATTTCAGCTCCGCTTCATCGCTTACGCCGTAAAGGTGTTCCGTTCGTCTGGACGACGGAATGCGAACGTGCCTTTCGCCAGTTAAAATCAGCGTTGTTTTCCAATACTTGCCTTACGCCATTCGATCCCCAGAAGCCCCTTTTGTTGATGTTGGATGCATCGGATTTCGGGATCGGTGCTGTGCTTGCGCACAAAGATGGTTCGCATGATCGTCCTATTGCCTTTGCGTCCAAATTGCTCTCGTCTGCGCAACGAAATTATTCACAGATCGAGAAAGAAGCATTGGCTCTCGTATTTGCTGTTACAAAGTTTCATGATTTCTTGTATGGTCGTCACTTTACCATCATCACCGACCACAAACCTTTGACATCGCTTTTTCATCCGACCAAGCCTGTACCTCCACGTACAGCGCAGAAATTCATTCGCTGGTCTATTTTCCTCTCGCAGTACCGCTACGATATCTTGTATATGAGCAAAAAGAAAAATAAATCTGTAGTAAAACTGGCTTAACAGAGTAATACAAAGAGCTTGCGTGAGCTAAAACGCGTGCCTTTCGGCTTCCTCTAATAATACGGTGTTGGCTCTCCTGCCAACCCACAACAGATGCATCACCTTGACTTACTTTAGCAGACAAGTTACCAAATCGTAAAAAAATTATTTATGCAATTCCTGTGAAGGGAAATGTCTATTTATGTTCCCTCGTTTTCTTGGAAGTAGATCATGAAATTATTATTTACTGGATCTGTAGGCATAAAATAACTATATTAGTACATCTATTAAATTTTATTTTAACCAATGCTGCAGTGGAGCTATAAGCTAGATATTAAACAAAATGAGTAATCTCCCAACTAGAAAGACAATAGATGTAAAATGTTTCTCATCATTTCATTAGGCATTTTAGTAACTATCATAAATTAAGAGCTCCACAGTGTAATCATATGTTTACAAGTTTGAGCGTGTAGTATTTGCGATGCTTTCTACAAAGGAATGTCAATAGCGAGGTTAATTGCTTCTTTTTTTTCCCACCTAATGACATTCTTTTTTCAGACGACTATCCCTCAGCTGGGTGCCCAAAACGCATTACTTCGAGGTCACTTACCTTTCTTAACGAAATATTTATGATAGCAGTTTCCGCTACAGTGACAGTCTCATACAAAAATTTCACAGGCCGAGAATTTGTGTTACAAATGTGTAGAAACAAAATCCTGTAAATATAACAGAGTCCAAAAAATTTTCGCTGGCATTGTGATACATTCACGCATTTACACACATTTCATAACTCTTGAAGTACGATTCTTGGTTTCCAACATCCTTTTTCACAAACCAGAGTCCCTAACTTCTATTCATTATTCATATACATATAAACACGTAACCACATTCCTCATACATGGTAGCATCATCTTATTGATCATAAACATACCTCAACAGCATAATACACATTGTCATCGCAATAATGTCATAAAAACTCAGCCAAATCTCAAAAACGTCGTAGCTTTCTGCAATAATTTGAAAACCTAAAAAAATTCTCTGCTCATTTCAATAGTGTCATCTACCTCAAATGTACTTTAAAAATTATGAACCCATACAAAATACATAATTCAAAGCTCTGATAGTATCACAAAGGTTCCAAAAAAATATGAACAGTTCACAAAGTACAGACAAAATACAATTTCATAAGTGTGAAGTTATCCAACTGTGTAATTACGTAAACATCGGTCACTGATGTAGTAAAATAAATGTTTGTCTCTCTCAGTTAAATGATCAGATAGCTGTGTAATTTATGTGTTAGAGAAATATGGTACTGATGTGTAAAGTTGAATAAGCAAATACCATATTAGCTAGGGCTCCTTGTGCTTGCCAGACACATGGTACATAAAGTAGTCATGTACCCCCTGAGGATTAATGTAATTATACCATCAAGTGTTACAAACTACAGCAATGGAATGAAATGTATCACGGAAAACCTTTGTATCTTTGTAATTAAAAAATCTTTAAAAATAAATGTTTTAAGTACAAAATTAATCACTCAAATACGTGTACTGTAGCGCCAAACTGTGCGTCTTGTTGTAAGATAATCTATGTCATTACTTAAGGGTAAAAAATATGCCAAGTGTCGTAATTATCGTCGTCCGTAAGCAAAGTTCTGTGGAAGTCAATGTACTTACCTCGTAATAAACAAAAGTGAAATGCTATGCGTATAGATATCGTAGTTATTACATACAGTACCATATCAAGAAAGTACTGTACTGTAACGTATTGTCTCATTGTAGCTATACCACAAAAGCTACTATTAAAATATGTTTTAATTTCCAGAAGAATTCAGAAAAACTGTGCAGATATAAAACAGATACACTGCAAAAGCAACAATGTAAATTGTGTCACACGTTAGTAGCATCGTGAGATAATCGTGTAGCTGTCAAAGAAACCAAATGCTAAGTCATCTTTAATCTCACAGAAAGTACTTTAAATCCAGAATGTATTCTCAAGTAAACCAAAATGTTGCATTAAAATCTCGTTAGCAGTACTGGTATATACTCTAAGTATGTGAGCCTTATAGTCATTACGTAATCATATAACTGACAAGCAAGAATGTACACACACAATAACACTCTGTCGTGTGTTCACTATAACAATACATTCGTAATTACTGTCTAAATAAGTTCTATTGGTTCTTGACTGGACATTTAACTTCAAACATTGTTGCATGTTAACAGTTTCTAAGTCTGACAAAGCATACTAGTAACGTGAAGTGAAAAATTTTATATCAAAGAGTAAGTTAAAAAGCAGATTATCTTTCAATAAACGGTTTTACATGTGAAATGTGGTGCAATCCTTTACTCTTCCTAGTACGCAGAGTTTCAACTTCAAAGCAACTATCATGTTGCATACGTCAGTAAGGAATTCTAAAATTTTTCTCAAGGTTAACGCTATGTTAGTTTTCTCTGAGCCAGCCGGCACACGTGGCTGCCTGCGATGCGAGTCATTGTCTGTCTCTTTGTTGGTGTGTGTCGTTATTGGGATTAGGAGACCTAACTTCTACAAATTCACCTTGTCGAGAGGGCCCTGCCCTGTTTGAATCCCGCCAGTTCTGATGGAATTCAGGTCTGTCATTTTGTCGGTTGTTTACATAGTTTCTTGTTTGTCGGTCATGTGGTGGAGAATTTCTCCCGGAATCATAACTGCACAGTGGACCGTTGCGTCTGAAGTTATTCTGTCACCCGTGATAATAATTATTTTGGTTCCCATATTGTCTGTTTCTCTGATTGTCTCTGTGATAGTCATTACTGCGGAGAGGTGATCTTTTCCTATAATTATTACTATTCTGCCAACAGTTGTCATATGGATGGTGTCTGTTTTGGTCACGATTTACGTTGTAAGAATGGCCTTGTCATGTCCATTTATTATTTCTGTCGTCGCGGAATTGTGACAGATGTGACCTGTAATTGTTGTGTTCCTGTTTTCGTGTCCCGCGATTGTCAGTGTCAATTTCCAATTCTTGTAAGAGTCCCTGAAAAGATTCAATGTCGTCCTTACAACGTCCTGCCAAAATAATGTGTCGTAAATGTTCAGGCAATTTGATTAAGCAAATGCGGATGAGTTCTGAGGGACTGTATGGGTTTGAAAGATACTGATTCTTATGTAACATGTCTTCGAAATATTTGACAAGACTAGAAAATTCCGATTGTTCGAAATGTTTCATCATTATGATGCTATGTTTTACTCGGTCCTGTGTAGCTTGAGACCAATATGCTGAGAGGAAGGCATGATAAAATTCTCCTTCACTGTGACAATCGTGAGTAACCGATCGCATTCTTACAGCTGGTTCATTCTCTAAGTAGCCACACACAAATTCTAACCTGTGCTCCAATGACCAGTTGGGAGGGAAACAATGAAAGAATTGATGAAGCCATATTTGTGGAAGAATGTCGTTGCCACAATTCTTAAATGTTTTGAATTTATGTGTAGTAATGAACAACTTATAGTCAAAATCATCATGTCGGCGAGTCGCATATCGCTCATTGTTACTCCGTTTCGGCGGTCCAATCTCAAAATTCAGTGCGCCTTGCCAACTTCTTTCATAATTTTCGAAATGCCCTGTGTTGTTATTTTGTGACTTTTCCGTATTTCTAAGTCCCTCTTCCCGTGTTGGAGCGCGAGTGTCCTCTGAAATATGTAATTCTTGTATTACCTGTGTCAACTGATCTTGTACTTCCCGGATTTCTCTTTTGTACTGTGTATTGATTTAATTTTGATGTTGTTTGAATTTTCTAATTTGTTCATACTTTTCTGTGTCAGTGAAGGGTACGGGTCTTGTGTCATTCAGATCATCATCTACCTGTGTAGATAAGTTAGTGAACTGACCCGAAAGTTCGGCTACTTTCTCCGATAGTGAACTGATTGCCTCAGTGTGTTTTTCTGAACCAAGTTTCAGAGTGTCCATTTGTGTTGAAATCGTATCTACGGTGTCCTTTAAGTTTTCCTGAGTTTTTGCAAGTTGCGTAACCGAATCGGCAGATGCAACTGAGTCAGTTTTAGCTTGCAAGGTGTCGTGATTTTCATGAATAATAGTTTGCAGTTCTTTTATGACTGCTTCGTGATTCTGTAATGCATTTTCATGACGCGAAAAAATAGGTTGGAAATGCTCACAAATTTGTGTTTTTACGTCATTATAGACTTTTGGACATTTCGATTCGATGTTATGTAACTCAGCAGTTAAACCTTCGCGTGTTTGTTCAAGCGTGGTGTCTAACTTTTGAAGCTGTTGCTGTGTTTGTCTCTGATTTTGTTTCATTTGTTGCATTAATTGCAGTAATAGTGTAGTAGTGTCCGGAATCTGTTCCTCTTTGCTTTTCGGCAGTACATTTGCACCCGCAACATTCACATATTGACGAGTAGATAATGTGTCTTGACTTATTTGAGAAAACGGTGAGGACGCAAAACCTGAATCTACAGTGTTTGCAAGATTGTGTCCTGTCATTTCGGATTCCTGAGGCGAACTGTTGCCGACCGATATTCAACATGGGACAATGTTACAACATCTCCACGGTCAATCTACATTACATTCTGTTACCAAAACAGTGCAGCAGTGCGAGCATTTAACGGATCTTGATACCATTGTAACATCCCCCTTAGAAAAATTAATGAATTACTGTGCTGATAAACCTCTTACATTATTTGATTTTCAAACAGCTGAGCAGAACTGAACGTACTCAGACATTTCGCTCTTTGCCTATTCTGATCAACACTAAACTGACACACAATATCTTTAGCGCAACGCAATCTGACTTTCAAAAATCCCTACAAAAGAATGGCCCTGACTAACATTAACCTATACCTTTCATGAATCACTTATCTCACAAAAATCTTCGTTACTCGAACTACTGCAATACAGCGAGCGCCTATACTGCCAGCTAAATAAAAGATTCAAACTACTGAAGGCACTAACTACTGATAGGCATAGTTAGCAAATGAAAGATTTTGATAGAGAACAAACAATGTATATACCTTAACAGTGTTCAAAGGTCATAATATTGATAGCAGTTCATGACATCCAGTCTTACAAATTTACTGTCTCTGTCCAGATTATCCGCTCTCAAAACTCCGCCATCTCACTCCCCACATCCACCACTGCTGGCGGCTCACCTCCAACTGCGCAACGCTACTCGCTGTTAACAGCCAACTGCCCAACACTACAATAGCGACTATTACAACAATGACAACCAGCCACAGACTGCACACAGCACAGCCAGTGATTTTCATACAGAGCGCTACGTGACGTTACCAGTATAAAAACCTAAACAGCCTGCTTACACCATAATGATACAAAAAATCGCTACCACTGAACTATTGGGCATCCAGGGGTACTAGGCCATTTGAGGTAGTGATAAGGAAGCTGAAAGTGCCGTCCTGCGTAGAGGGGTTTCACAATTAACACCGAACCCTCTGGTGGGCTGCTGGCGACCTATCACTTTTACATGCCTTGGCATTCAGTTTATTAACATTTACATGCACTGTGGACGAGCCGCTGAAGAAGAGGGCGAGATTTCTTTATAATGGGAATGGCAGGACCAGACTCCACCCTGTGGAGTCACCGCCGACGACTGTAATTCTGTATTTAAGAAAATAGACAAGAAACCCAATTTTAATTACCATGGACTGCAACTATTAATGCAATAACTACGTTTGATGGACTCTTACAGACTTAGATACCCCAACAATGTAGCTTACTGATCTGCAACAAATACACTAGTGAGTCGCATCGATGGAATTTGTGCCTTCCAATCTCTACATGGTTCTGTACTCACAGCAGAGTTCTGGCCGACTGCCTTCACCGACCACACAAAATATCATGTTCAGCACAGAGTTTTTTTTGGAGAAAAGGAGTGTGACAGTTTAATTGCAGTATGTTGGAGGGTCCCGTGCTGACGTATTTGATAGTGTAGCCCTCATACAGGCTGCAAGTTATACGCATGCTAAACACCTCAGTTTTACAATGGTGGTCAGCCGACTTTTTTACCGTGTATAAGAGCATACGAGAGCAAAAGCAACGTGTCAACGGCATGCGCTAGAATTTTATTTTTTAGCATATACCATGCACCTTGCCGTCGGTGGGGTGGCTTGCGTGCCTTAGCGATAGAGATAGGCGGACGGGTATCTGTTGAGAGGCCAGACAAACGTGTGGTTCCTGAAGAGAGGCAGTAGCCTTTTCCTTAGTTGCAAGGGAAACAGTCTAGGTGATTGACTGATATGGCCTTGTAATATTTACCAAAACTGCCTTAATGTGCAGGTACTGCGAATGGCTGGAAGCAAAGGGAAACTACAGGCGTAATTTCTCCCGAGGACCTGCATCTCTACTGTATGGTTAAATAATGATGGCTCCTCTTTGGTAAAATATTCTGGAGGTAAAATAGTTCCCCATTCGAATTTCCACGTGGGTACTACTCAGGAGGATGACGTCATCAGGAGCAGCAAAACTGAATCTCTACGGATCTCAGCGTGGAATGTTAGATCCCTTGACAGGGCAGGTAGATTAGAACATCTAAAAAGGTAAATGGATAGGTTGAAGCTAGATATAGCAGGAATTAGTGAAGTTCGATGGCAGGGCGAACAGGACGTCTGGTCAGGTGAATACAGGTTTATAAATACAAAGTCCCCCTCATGAGCCATGGACCTTGCCGTTGGTGGGGAGGCTTGCGTGCCTCAGCGATACAGATGGCCGTACCGTAGGTGCAACCACAACGGAGGGGTATCTGTTGAGAGGCCAGACAAACGTGTGGTTCCTGAAGAGGGGCAGCAGCCTTTTCAGTAGTTGCAGGGGCAACAGTCTGGATGATTGACTGATCTGGCCTTGTAACATTAACCAAAACGGCTTTGCTGTGCTGGTACTGCGAACGGCTGAAAGCAAGGGGAAACTACAGCCGTAATTTTTCCCGAGGACATGCAGCTTTACTGTATGATTAAATGATGATGGCGTCCTCTTGGGTAAAATATTCCGGAGGTAAAATAGTCCCCCATTCGGATCTCCGGGCGGGGACTACTCAAGAGGACGTCGTTATCAGGAGAAAGAAAACTGGCGTTCTACGGATCGGAGCGTGGAATGTCAGATCCCTTAATCGGGCAGGTAGGTTAGAAAATTTAAAAAGGGAAATGGATAGGTTAAAGTTAGATATAGTGGCAATTAGTGAAGTTCGGTGGCAGGAGGAACAAGACTTCTGGTCAGGTGATTACAGGGTTATAAATACAAAATCAAATAGGGGTAATGCAGGAGTAGGTTTAATAATGAATAAAAAAATAGGAGTGCGGGTAAGCTACTACAAACAGCATAGTGAACGCATTATTGCGGCCAAGATAGACACAAAGCCCATGCCTACTACAGTAGTGCAAGTTTATATGCCAACTAACTCTGCAGATGATGAAGAAATTGATGAAATGTATGACGAGATAAAAGAAATTATTCAAGTAATGAAGGGAGACGAAAATTTAATAGTCATGGGTGACTGGAATTCGTCAGTAGGAAAAGGGAGAGAAGGAAACATAGTAGGTGAATATGGATTGGGTGGAAGAAATGAAAGAGGAAGCCGCCTTGTAGAATTTTGCACAGAGCATAACTTAATCATAGCTAACACTTGGTTCAAGAATCATAAAAGAAGGTTGTATACCTGGAAGAATCCTGGAGATACTAAAAGGTATCAGATAGATTATATAATGGTAAGACAGATATTTAGGAACTAGGTTTTAAATTGTAAGACATTTCCAGGGGCAGATGTGGATTCTGACCACAATCTATTGGTTATGAACTGCAGATTGAAACTGAAGAAACTGCAAAAAGGTGGGAATTTAAGGAGATGGGACCTGGATAAACTGAAAGAACCAGAGGATGTAGAGAGTTTGAGGGAGAGCGTAAGGGAACAATTGACAGGAATGGGGGAAAGAAATACGGTAGAAGAAGAATGGGTAGCTCTGAGGGATGAAGTAGTGAAGGCAGCAGACGATCAAGTAGATAAAAAGACGAGGGCTAGTAGAAATCCTTGGGTAACAGAAGAAATATTGAATTTAATTGATAAAAGGAGAAAATATAAAAATGCAGTAAATGAAGCTGGCAAAAAGGAATACAAACGTCTCAAAAACGAGATCAACAGGAAGTGCAAAATGGCTAAGCAGGGATGGCTAGAGGACAAATGCAAGGATGTAGAGGCTTGTCTCACTGGGGGTAAGATAGATACTGCCTACAGGAAAGTTAAAGAGACCTTTGGAGAGAAGAGAACCACTTGTATGAATATCAAGAGCTCAGATGGCAACCCAGTTCTAAGCAAAGAAGGGAAGGCAGTTAGGTGGAAGGAGTATATAGAGGGTTTATACAAGGGCGATGTACTTGAGGACAATATTACGGAAATGGAAGAGGATGTAGATGAAGACGAAATGGGAGATAAGATACTGCGTGAAGAGTTTGACAGAGCACTGAAAGACCTGAGTCGAAACAAGGCCCCGGGAGTTGACAACATTCCATTAGAACTACTGATGGCCTTGGGAGAGCCAGTCATGACAAAACTCTACCATCTGGTGAGCAAGATGTATGAGACAGGTGAAATACCCTCAGACTTCAAGAAGAATATAATAATTCCAATCCCAAAGAAAGCATGTGTTGACAGATGTGAAAATTACCGAACTATCAGTTTAATAAGTCACAGCTGCAAAATACTAACGCGAATTCTTTACAGACGAATGGAAAAACTGGTAGAAGTGGACCTCGGGGAAGATCAGTTTGGATTCCGTAGAAATGTTGGAACACGTGAGGCAATACTAACATTACGACTTATCTTAGAAGAAAGATTAAGAAAAGGCAAACCTACGTTTCTAGCATTTGTAGACTTAAAGAAAGCTTTTGACAATGTTAACTGGAATACTCTCTTTCAAATTCTGAAGGTGGCAGGGGTAAAATACAGGGAGCGAAAGGCTATTTACAATTTGTACAGAAACCAGATGGCAGTTATAAGAGTCGAGGGGCACGAAAGGGAAGCAGTGGTTGGGAAAGGAGTGAGACAAGGTTGTAGCCTGTCCCCGATGTTATTCAATCTGTATATTGAGCAAGCAGTAAAGGAAACAAAAGAAAAATTCGAAGTAGGTATTAAAATCTATGGAGAAGAAATAAAAACTTTGAGGTTCGCCGATGACATTGTAATTCTGTCAGAGACAGCAAAGGACTTGGAAGAGCAATTGAATGGAATGGACAGTGTCTTGAAAGGAGGATATAAGATGAACATCAACAAAAGCAAAACGAGGATAATGGAATGTAGTCAAATTAAATCGGGTGATGCTGAGGGAATTAGATTAGGAAATGAGACACTTAAAGTAGTAAAGGAATTTTGCTATTTAGGGAGTAAAGTAACTGATGATGGTCGAAGTAGAGGATATAAAATGTAGACTGGCAATGGCAAGGAAATCGTTTCTGAAGAAGAGAAATTTGTTAACATCGAGTATAGATTTAAGTGTCAGGAAGTCGTTTCTGAAAATATTTGTATGGAGTGTAGCCATGTATGGAAGTGAAACATGGACGATAACTAGTTTGGACAAGAAGAGAATAGAAGCTTTCGAAATGTGGTGCTACAGAAGAATGCTGAAGATAAGGTGGGTAGATCACGTAACTAATGAGGAGGTATTGAATAGGATTGGGGAGAAGAGAAGTTTGTGGCACAACTTGACAAGAAGAAGGGACCGGTTGGTAGGACATGTTTTGAGGCATCAAGGGATCACAAATTTAGCATTGGAGGGCAGCGTGGAGGGTAAAAATCGTAGAGGGAGACCAAGAGATGAATACACTAAGCAGATTCAGAAGGATGTAGGTTGCAGTAGGTACTGGGAGATGAAGAAGCTTGCACAGGTTAGAGTAGCATGGAGAGCTGCATCAAACCAGTCTCAGGACTGAAGACCACAACAACAACAAATACAAAGTCAGATAGGGGTAATGCAGGAGTGGGTTTAATACTGAACAAGAAAATGGGAAAGCGGATAAGGTATTATGATCAGTATAGTGAACGCATTATAGTAGCCAAGACAGACTCGAAGCCCACGCCTACCACAGTAGTACAAGTTTACGTGCCAACTAGCTCCGCATAGAAATTATTCACATAGCTACAGAATAAGAAAATTTAATTGTGAGGGGGAACTGAAATTTGATAGTAGGAAAAGAAAGAGAAGGAAAAATACTAGGTGAATATGGACTGGGGAAAAAGGATGAAAGAGGAAGCCGCCTGGTAGAATTTTGCACAGAATATAATTTAATTATCGTCAAGACGGTATAAGAAAAGGCCGTATACGTAGAAGAAATCTGGAGACACCGGAAGGTTTCAGATTGATTATATAATGCTTAGACAGAGATTTAGCAATCAGATCTTAAATTGTAAGATATTTCCGGGGGCAGGTGTGGACTCCGATCACAATTCACTGGTTATAAACTGTAGATTAAAACTGAAGACATTGGAAAAATGTTGAAAATTAAGGAGATAGGACCTGGATAAGTTGAAAGAAGAAGAGGTTACTGAGAGTTTCAGAGGGAGCATCAGGCAACGATTGACTAGCGCAGAGGAAAGGAATACAGTAGAAGACGACTGGGTAGCTTTAAGAGATGAAATAATGAAGGCAGCAGGGGTTCAAGTAGGTAAAAAGCCAAGGCCCAGTAGCAGTCCTTGGATACCACAAGAAATACTGTATATAAGTGATGAAAGGAGAAAATTTAAAAATGCAGCAAATGAAGCAGTCGAAAGGGAATACAAATGTTTAAAAAATGAGAGTGACAGGAAGTACAAAAATGCTAAGCAGGAATGGCTAGAGGACAAATTTAAGGATTTAGAATATTTCTCTAGGGGAAAGATAGATAACGCCGTCACGAAAATTAAAGAGACCTTTGGGTAAAAGAGAACCACCTGTTTGAATATCAAGAGCTCAGATGGTAAAACAATCCTAAGCAAAGAAGGGAAAGCTGAAAGGTGGAAGGAGTATATAGAGTTTCTATACAAGGGATATTAACTTGGAAGCAATATCATAGAAAGGGAAACCGACGCAGATGAAGATGAAATGGGAGATACGATGCTGCGAGAAGAATTTGACAAATCTGTGAAAGATCTAAGTCGAAACAATATCCAGGGAGTAGACGATATTTCGTCAGAACTACTGGTAGCCTTCGGAGAGCTATGAGTATACTCTTCTATATGGTGTGCAAGATTAATGAGACATGGGAAATACCCACATAATTCAAGAAGAATGTAGTAATTTCAATTCCAAAGAAAGCAGGTTCTGACAGGTGCGGATATTACGGAACTGACAGTTTAATATATCATGGTTGTACAATACTAACATGAAATCTTTACACAAGACTGTGAAAACTCTTAGAACCAGAGCTTGGGGACGACCATTTTGGATTCCGGAGAAATGTAAGAGCACGTGAGGCAATACAGACCCTAAGACTTGTCTTAGAAGATAGGTTAAGGAAAGTCAAGCCCACATTTATAGCATTTGTAAACATAGAGGAAGCTTTTGACAAAGTTGACTGGATTACTCTCTTTCAAATTCTAAAGGTAACAGGGGTAAAATACAGGGAGTGGAAGGCTAATTACAACTTGTATGGAAACCAGACGGCAGTTATAAGTGTCGAGGGCCATGAAAGGGAGGCAGTGGCTGGCAAAGGAGCGAGACGAGATTGTAGCCTATCAGCGATGTCACTGAATATATACATGGAACAAACAGTAAAGGCAATTAAAGAAAAATTTGGCATAGGAATTAAAGTTCAGGGAGAAAGAATAAAAGCTTTGAAGTTTACTGATGACATTTTAATTCTGTCAGAGACAGCAAAGGATTTGGAAGAACAGATGAACGGAATGGATAGTGTCTTGAAAGGAGGATATAAGATGAACATCATCAAGAACGAAAGAAGGATAATGGAATGTAGTCTAATTAAATCAGGTGAAGCTAAGGGAATCAGATTAGGAAACAAGACACTTAAAGTAGTAAATGAGTTTTGCTAATTGGGCAGCAAAATAACTGATGACGAATGAAGTAGGGAGGATACAAAAAGTAGACTGGTAATGGCAATAAAAGCATTTCTGAAGAAGAGAAATTTATTAACATTAAGTATAGTTTTAAGTGTTAGGAATTCTTTTCTGAAGGTATTTGTCTGGACTGTAGCCATGTGTGGAAGTGAAATATGGACGATAAACGGTATAGATAAAAAGAGAACAGAAGCTTTCGAAATGTGGTGCTCCAGAAGAATAATGAAGATTAGATGGATCGATTACGTAACTAATGAGGAATTACTACATAGAATTGGAGAGGTAAGAAATTCGTGGCACAACTTGACCAAAGGAAGGGATCGGTTGACAGGACACGTTCTGAGGCATCAAGGGATCATGAATTTAGTATTGGAGGAAAGTGTGGGAAGTAAAAATCATAGCGGGAGACCAAGAGATGAATACACTAAGTAGACAAGATGTAGGGTGCAGTAATTGTTTGAAGATGAACAGCCTGACACAAGATAAAGTAGGATGGAGAGCTACATCAAAAGAGTCTTCGGACTGAAGGTCACAACAGCAACAGCATTACGTCAGTCCTACAGCGAACCTACCGATTTACAGGACAATATGGCTCACGTGAGGCGAATTAAATCAAAATGATTGGTTAAACCAGATAAAAAATAAAGCCGGGGTCAGAATTAGAATGAGGGACACCACAAGAATATGACAACAGGTCATCAGTACACACTGCTACGTGCAGGAGCCGAGAACAGAACGTAGGAACCTAGGGGAATGTTACTCAAAGAACGACACTCAGCATGTCATCATCCAAGCCAGCTTCAAGCAAGACATAAAGGTAAGCAACCTGAATTGGGGCTAAATAATTTATGATTTCATTTTCTAAAAATGAACTGCATATTGTAATGAAATCGACCACCTCCCACGAATCATGGACCTTGTCAAAGTGAAATAACTTGGGTGGCTCATCAATAGAGACCGGAGACGCGTCGACAAATGCGGAGAGGGCAGAGTAACATACCGTTCCTGTTGATGGACAACAGCCTTTTCCGTAGCTGCAACGGCAACAGTCTGGACTATTGACTGATCTGGGCTTATCGCATCAACCAATCTGGCCTTGCTAGGCCAGTACTGCGAACGGCTGAAAGCAGAGGGAAAATACAGCTGTCATTTTTCCTGAGGCCATGCAACTCTACTGCACGGTTTAACGATAACTGTATACTCTTCGGTAAAATATTCCGGATGTGAAATAGTAGACCATTTCCCTCCTGGTGAAGACTACTGAGACGGTCGTAGTCGTTAGGAAAAACAAAACTGGCTTCAACAAGTAGGAATGTGAAATGATAGATTCACTAATAAGGTAGATAGAGTAGAAATTTGAAAAGGAAGCTGTATAGGCTGACGTTAGATATAGTGGCAAACAGTGAAGTGGAGTGGCAGAAAGAAGAGGAGTTTTGCTCATATGCGTACAGGATTACAAATACAAAACTAAATGGCACCATTGCAGGATTAGGCTTAACAATGAATAAGAAAATCTTCTCTGAACAACATAGCGAACACATTATGGTAGCCAAGACAGGAATGAAGCCAACACCCACGACAGTGGTACGAGTTTATACACCTGACAGCTCTGCAGATGATGAAGAGATTAAAGGATTGTATAATGAGATAAAACAAATTTTACAGATAGTTAAGGGAGAAACAAATTTAATTTTGCTGGGGGACCGGAGTTCGACAGTGGGAAAAGGAAGAGAAGGAAAAATAGTAGAAGGACGTGGACTGGAGAGAGGAATGGCAGGGTGACACACTTGGTAGAATTTTGCACAGAATATAATTTCAAAATTGCAGATAGCTGGTTTACGAATCATGAAGGAAAGTTGTATGGTTGGTTGGTTTGGGGGATTCAAGGGACCAGACTGCAACGGTCATCGGTCCCGAAAGTTGTATGCTTGGAAGAGACCAGGGGAGTTTCAGCAAGATCATTTAACAGTTAGGCAGAGATTTAAAAACAATATTTCAAACTAAAACACAATACGCAGCGGCAGAAGTGGATTCTGTCCATAATTTGTTGGTTATGGACTGGAGATTAAAAAAGAAGAAACTGCAGAAAGGTAGGAGATTAAGAAGACAGGATTTGAACAAACTGAAAGAACCAGAGGCGTTTCAGAGTTCGAAAAGCAGCTTTAAGCAATGATGATCAGAAGCGGTGGAATGGAATACGACAAAAGACCAATGGATAACTTTGAGAGAGGAAATAGCGTAGACAGCTGACGACTAAATAGACAAATACACAATGCCTAGCAGAAATTCTTGGATAACGAAGTTGATATTAAATTTAATTGACAAAAGGAAAAAATAGAGTATGTGTGCAAATGAAGCAGACGAAAGGGAATAAAACCGTCTAGAAACTGAGAGTGACAGGAAGTACAAAATGTATAACAGGAATAGTTAGGCATGGCCAGTGAAAAGACAGATGCCAGCTGTAGGAGGATTAAAGTGGCCTTTGGGGGAAATGGAAGCATCTGTGTCAGTATTAACTCAGATGAGAAGTTAGTACTAAGCAAAGAAGGGAAAGGTGAAAGGTAGAAGGAATGTACAAAAACCTACACACGGGAATTTAACTTGAAGACAGTATTATAGAATGGGAAGAGGAAAGAGATGAATCAGGACTGGGAGATATTTTTGTTATAATAAGAATATGACAGACCACTTAAAGACCTAAACGGAAAGGAGGACCCTGGAGTAAACAACATTCCTTCAGAATTATTCAGATCGTTGGGAGAGCCAACAATGGCAAGACTATTCCTCCTGATATGCAGGATAAGTGTATACCCTCAGACTTAAAGAATAATGTAATAATTCCTATTCCCAAGGAGGAAGGTGCTGACAGTTGTAAGTATAACGAATCATCAGTTTAATAAATCATGGTTGCGAAATACTGACACGAATTATTTACATTAGAATGGAGAAACGTTGGACTAGATCAGTTTGGGTTGCAGAGAAATGCAGGAGCACGCATGGCAGTGCTGGTCATACGATTTATCTTAGAAGAAAGCTTAAAGAAATGCAAAACTACGTTAACAGCATTTGTAGTTTTAAGGAAAGCTATTGAAAATGGTGGCTGGAACACTCTCTTTGAAATTCTGAAGACAGCAGCTGTAAAAAACAGAAAGTGAAAGATAATTACATGGCAGTTATAAGATTCGAATAACATTATAGGGAACCAATATTCGAAAAGTGGGTGAGGCAGGATTGTAGCCTACCTCGATGTTGTTCAATCTGCACATTGAACAAGCTGTGAGGCAACCAAGGATCAACTGGAAAAGAGAATTAAAGTTGAGGGGCAGAAAATACAAATTTTGGTGTCTGACAGATACAGCAAAGGACTTGAAGAGACAAGTTGAATGGAATGGTATTGTCGTGAAAAGATGTTCTAAGACGAACATCAACAAAAGTAAAATAAGAATAATGGAATGTATTCGATTTAAATCAGACGAAGCTGACTGAATTACATTAGGGCTTGAGACACTAAAACCAATAGACAGGCTTTGGTATTTGAGCAGCTAAATACATGATGATGACCAAATGATATAAAATGCTGATTGTGAGGAGCAAGAAAAGCATTTGTCAAGCGAAGAATTTAACATAAAATGTAAATCTAAATATCATGGAGTGTTTTCTGAAGGTGTTTGGCTCTGTACGGAAGTGAAAAATGGATGATAAATTTTTTGGAAAAGAAGAGAATACAAGGTTTTGAAATGGAGAAGAGTGCTAAAGATAGGTACGTAGAGCGAAAAATTAATGAGGAGAGTCTGAATGGAACTGGGGAATAAATAAATGTATGGGGCAACCTGAAAAATGAAGCGATCGATGACTAAGACACATGCTAAGGCAACAAGCAATCGCAAGTTTGGTAATGGAGTTAAGTGTGTGTTGTAAAAATTGTAGAGGAAGAATAAAGTAAGCAGATTAAGATGGATGTTGTTGCAGCAGTTATGCAGAGATGAAAAGATTTGTGCGGACTAGACTAGTGAGGAGAGCTGCATCAAACCAGACTGAAAACCACAACAACTAAAAACATCTCGGGGGAATAAGACAGCAGGAACCATCTGCCTGCCTGTAGAGTTTTTTGCTGGCTGTGACAATGGCGCCCATTTGTAATGAAATTTTTCAAGGGACAGCGCCACCCCACGAATTCAGTCATAATTATCCACCTTGAAATTTCACCCAGCGGTAGAGTGTGCGCTGATCTGAAACTTCCTGGTAGATTGAAACTATGAGCCAGACTGGGACTCAAATCTAGAACCTCTGCCTTTCGCAGGCAAGTGCTCTACCAACTGAGAAATCCAAGCACGATTAACAATCCGCTCATAGTGCTTCAATTCCACCAGTACCTCATCTCTCATCTTCCAAACTTCTCAGAAGCTCTCCTACAATCCTTACCGGACCAGCACTCCTGGAAGAAATTATATTTCGGGGACATGGCGTAGCCACAGCTTGGAGGATTCTGTTGTGGTTGGCAGGAGAGCCAACACCGTGTTACTAGAGGAAGCCGAAAGGCACGCGTTTTAGCTCACGCAGGCTGGCGTGAGGTTTGGAACAGGACAAGGAAATTAGAATTTAGAAAAAACGAATGTAGCTGGTGGAATACTTAACTTAAATCCATTAATGGTGAACGTCGCTCTTAACGGTACATGATTCAGTATCAATAGTAACTGGTAATGGCGCCTTGCTAGGTCGTAGCAAATGACGTAGCTGAAGGCTATGCTAACTATCGTCTTGGCAAATGAGAGCGTATTTTGTCAGTGAACCATCGCTAGCAAAGTCGGTTGTACAACTGGGGCGAGTGCTAGGAAGTCTCTCTAGACCTGCCGTGTGGCGGCGCTCGGTCTGCAATCACTGATAATGGCGACACGCGGGTCCGACGTATACTAACGGACCGCGGCCAATTTAAAGGCTATCACCTAGCAAGTGTGGTGTCTGGCGGTGACACCACAGATTCTTTCCAGACTGAATATTCACTTTGCAGCGGATTGTGATCAGATTTGAAACTTTCAGGTGGATGAAAACTCTGTGTCGGATCGTGACTCGAACTCGGGACTTTCGTTCTGTGAAATCTGGAAGGGGGAAAATCAGGTACTGGCGGAAGTAGAGCTGTTAGGATGGGTCGCAAGTCGTACGTGAATATCTCAGTCAATAGAGCACTGGCCCACTAAAAGCAAAAGTCGTATGTCCGAGACCCATTCTCACATACAATTTTAATCTGCCAGGAAGTTTCGAAACACAGTTTTATTTCCAGAAAGGGCTAAAATGAGATTCCATTCAAATTAGAAGCCCATTTCTTGGCTCAAAGCTGTTTAGAAATTATTTACAAGAACGATGCATGTCCGATTAAAGCTGGAGTTGCAGACATGCATGTGACTGCGGAAAGTGAATCACCCATGAAAGCAAAAAGCGGACATTTTAGTGGAAGAAATCATCTCCACCTCATATGGGAAGCCCACACATCAGGTGGTTGCTGCTTTAGACTTCTAAAAAATGCACAGATGAGTTGAATACAACTGACTCTAGTGAAACTACGAGAGCCAAGCCGTGAACTGTACACTGCTTAAATGTTACAGATGTAATGTGAAGTCACGTAAAACGTTTGAGCCTATTTTATGTAATTTGAAGGTTGTATCATTGTTATTATGGATGCTATAAAAATACATGGAAAACGCAGGTTCTGTAGTGACTACTTTCTTTGACTACACGTTTAGATTCATACATCATGTTCAGGTTAATTATACATAGGTATGGAGTCATCTATCTTTTGCACTGTCTTATTTATAAGTTATATGACTCCATACATTTGTATGATGAGTTCACCCTAAGCTTGTTTAATCTGATGATGACATATAAATCGAAATTTGTAACTGAAGAAAGTAGTCACTAAAAGACCTGTGACTTACCCATATTTTTTATAGCATCCATAATAGCAGTGATACAGTTTTCAAATCTAAGTTCGTAGCTTTCCGGTACAGAGTCATTTTGAATAAAATGACTTTGTTTATTAGGCTGTGTCATTATAAAACAGTAATGCATGTAAATTGTTGACATCTGGACAGACTTGCTGCAGTCCTCTTCTGGGCCTTTATTAAAAATTAACAGGGCTTGCCGCATTTTGCTACCAGACCAATGTTATATCCTGTATTCTCTGAAATACTGCTTTTCAATTGGATTAATTTTGCAGTTGCTTTTTAACATGTGCCTTCACTTTGTGTTCTTACTACATTACTCCTAGCTGAAGTTATTATTTTCTTTTAGTTACTGCTGATGTCTCTGAGGATTTTTATTTTGTCCTAAAATGTCCTTGGGTCTAAAAAAGGCATATATCGTCGTATGAGTGTGATCATAATCACTAATCAATATAATTGTCTGCCTTGATCGGTATTTATACATTTATTTTTAAAAATGTACACCTAAATGAACTTCAGCCAAAATGATCATCAGAAGCTGTGATATAAACAGAACATAGGAGAGGTTATTTCTGAAAAATTGCAGAAATACATTTATAGAAAAAATGCTGAAATACCACATTAAAATTTTGGTACACTGTATCACGTCAGTCTACGTACACACTTGTAATGTGACTATTGCTGTTCGGTGAGGCAGCCTATCTTGAATAACAATTTGTCTCCATCAGGTGGCAAAATATACATATTGCTGCTTCTGGGCTAGCAGCAATACCCATCTACTATTGCTATTTCCCTTTCACTAACCCCACCCCAGATTTTTAAACAAAAGAAGATCAGTAATTATAAATTTCAGCAAAATATAAAAATAAATGAGAATCAGTTCGTTCTAAATTTATAACTAAATAAAATGGTCTCACACTGAGAATAAAGAGGTAAAATTTTTTTAAAGATAAATTCTCCTTTTTAAATTCAAAATATATATCCATCAAAAATCTAATAACTTTTTGCTTATAAATGGAAAATTAGAAAAATTTTAATCATAATAAATAATGTTTTATTAATTTTAATCATCTTATAAATGAAAATAGATATAAAAGTTCAGGATTTGAAGACTTACATAATTTATATTTAGTGAATGAAACATACTGAATTTATATAGTTGATTATATTAAAAGGAGAAAGTCATTTGAAAATGAATATGAATGGGATGAAATTTATTTTTTCTCTAAATTATCAGAGGGCTTTATTAGAGATCTTAAAGATAAAGTAAATTGATCTTTGGTTTCTTATCACTGAAAATTATCAGAAAGTATTACTAGAGAACTCTTGAATTTAAAGACAAAGTAGAGTTGAGCATAGATGATTTGAATATAACTAATTCTAATGAAACTACGAGAGCCAAACCATAAACTTTACACTGCTTAAATGTTACAGATGTGATATGAAGACAGGTAAAACGTTTGCGCCCATTTTACGTAATTTGAATGTTGTTTCATTGTTAATATGGACACTATAAAAATACACGGAAGTAGAGTTGTGAAGGTATCATATTTCTAAAAAAAAAAAGAAAATTTTATTAGTAAATTTAAACATAAAGTGAGTTGGTATGAAATATCTAAAAATGAAATTTTTATCTAGTGATCATGATTATAATCGAAAAATACGAAACTTAACAAAAATATTTTCTTAATAATTTTCACTTAATAATCTGTGTTGAGTGTTAAATGTTAAATTTTTCTTGCCATACATTATCATATAAATAACAGAGTGAGTAGGAATTTTTTCATTGAATATGGCACTTAATTTCATAGATGTTTTTTGTATAACTAACATGTATATGACAAAAATAGGATAATTTTCAGTAAAACTGAAAGGGCTTACATTGGCATCACCATTTAAATGTGTGACCCACTTAAGATCTCAGAAAGAATCATAAGCCTTGAGAAAGTTTGTCGGTGGCTCTAGATTCCACATTTCTTGAGGAAAAATTTCAATTTAACCATTCCTTGTATAGATATTCTGTAACTTCACATTACTGAATAAAGAATAAGCCATCAGCTGACTGTTTTTTCGATTAGCTTGAAAAACGACAAAAATAAAATAAGACATATCAATTTCTGCAGAATTATAGTAATTGGTGATATATAGTAAAACTTCTTTTTCCATTCAATCTGTCACTCTCAGTGGTTTGTGATTCGAAGAAAGATATGGGAATTTTTGGATTTTTTAGTCTTTCTTGCTCTAGCTCGAGTGTATACTCTAGCTAATATGCAGGAACACAGATTTTCACTGCTTCCAAAACAATTTCACCATCCTTAGGAAGCATTGCTTTTATTTCATCTGCAGCTTGATTACTATCAGACCATCAAACAATGGCACATTTTTCACTAAGACTCCAGATATAAATTATTAACTTCTTCATTTTTCTTACTATTCATCTTCTTATCATTGAAGACATGACCTTCCATGGATAACTCATTGGGTGGAGACAAAGTCAATTGCATATGTGACAGATGAAGGAAAAAAGTGTTCACAATCATAGACAAAGTTTTGTTCCCTGTTTTTGTGCTGATAACATTGAACAGCTTCGGCACATAGATGTCCATAAATTTTTTATTCGATTTTCCATCATATGTTGGTACCATGAGCTCCAATAACACTGAAGCTCATATTCACTTGTGGATAATTAGGATGAACTCAACCATGGCTGATATGAATATTACTCTCTGTCTCCTTATTGGTAATATTTGGTATGCAATCAAAATGCAAAACAAAGAATCAAAGGTTTAGGTGATGATGTTCTCAAAGCTACAGGAGAAGAACAAGAAGTCATTCCATATAAATATTTTGAAGAATTTAATGACATACCAACAATTAAGCACTATGAAAGTGACAAAAGAAGATATAGACTGAGAGAATCAGAAATACTTGATTTATTGAAGAACTGTACAGAAAAACCAACTGAATATGTTTGGAGGAATGGCGTTAGAGATTTAATCGACATACTAGCAATTATTCATGGACAAGAACTGGCCAGAAATAAAACTTATCATAATGAAAATTCTGCAAAAACACATATCTTAATGCATAAATTTAGTGATTTCAATGTTAACAATCCAACCGGAATACCATATCCGACTAGATTTTCGAATAATTTGTCACACACGTTTTGAAAGAACGAAAAATATCGAAAAGGATTAGTTAATACCTCAGTTAATTTATTATTATTCAAAATACATCTCCCAGGTTATAATTATTTTGGCCCAGGAACAAAATTAGAAGAAAGATTAGCTAGAGGAGATCAAGGAATATGTCCAGCATATGTAGTTTGCAAAAAAATATGATATTGCATATAGAGATGATAAAGATTTAGAATATAGACATGAAGCAGATAAAGAACTTTAACTAGTTGCAAAAGAAAGAATGCATGCACCTGCTGTATCAATTGGAGAAAAATTATTTGCTACAGCAGTTAGAGGAATGATGTATGCAAAGAGAAAAATAGGTATGGGTTTAGACATCGATAATAATGTTTGAGGACTACAAAAATATTAATCTTTACAAACATTTTTACTATATAAATGAATACCTTCAGCACTGATTATACTTTACTACCTAATAGGCGAAATTAAACCATAATCAATGAAATTTAAATGCAATAATAATCAGTTACATAGTATTGACAATTTTTTAACTCATGCACAAAAAAGAAAGAGGGAAAAGAACTTTGGTGGTAATTTATTCATAATGGTAGGTATACCTTTTGTGAAATAAATTATGGGATATGTAACAAAAAAGAAGAAAGTTTTTGGATTAATAAAACATGAAGGAGGATTTATTCCATTACTTTCAGTGGCATTGCTATAATCAGTTACTCTTGTTTCATTAACAGGTGAAGTGGCTGCTATTACAAATGCAGTAATGTATAAGGAAAAGGCGATTAAGAATTAGAAGAACAAAAAGGGCATAATTTAGCGGTCTAGAAGAAGGCTTTGGTTGATGCTGGAGTGAAGAGAAAAAAACTTTCCAAAAAATAATCAAAAAATGTAATGAACCTTTTCAAAATTTTGATATAGTAAATCTTACTAAACAACGAAATAAGGAACACGTTCGTGGTGTCTTTGTGACTAAAAAATAACCTAATAAAGCAAAAAAATTTTAATCTGGAACAGTAAACTTAGATATTTCTGGCAATGTAGTAACTCATCTTATTATAAGAATTATGATAAAAATTATGTGTTTGATTCATTTGGAGGAAATATTCCCAAGGAACTGATTAAATATCTTGGCTCAAGTGAGCTGTTTTATAATGGGCAGTGAATATAAAATTATTGTGAAACCATATGTGGTAATTTGTGTATATTTGTGCTATAGCTGTTGTGACATAATTATATGTTTAATGATATTTTGAACATAATAAATGGACATTTTTGGAAATGAAGTGAGGCCTAAATGCTGCGAAATAAAATCGCAAGAATTAGGAACAATAAAATAGTCTTTACGGTTATTCGATTAAAATAGAATCATTTGACAAAAAAGGAAATTTGGTTAAGCAATTTCAGAAAGTAGTAATTAAAATTTTTCAAACATCCAAGGGTTATATTAGTTTTAAAGGAAGAAGAATACTCACTATAAACTCCATTAACTGGTTATGATTCTGTAACTAAGCAACATTTAGATAAACAATTAAAAAGTCACATCAGAGAAATTGAATCCATAAGTATTCTCACACAATTTAATAATTATGTTACCAAACAAGAATTACCATAAGTTATAACAGACTTTGCATCATGTATCTCTGACTTCACATAACATTTAGTCTTGAACTAAAACAGTTGAATTTAAATTTATTATAGACACCAAGCAAAAAAATGGCTCTGAGCACTATGGGACTTAACTTCTGAGGTCATCAGTCCCCTATAACTTAGAACTACTTAAACCAACTAACCTAAGGACATCACACACACCCATGCCCAAGGCAGGATTTGAAACTGTGACCATAGCAGTCACACGGTTCCGGACTGAAGCGCCTAGAACAGCTTCGCCACCATGGCTGGCAAGGGGACTGATGACCTCAGATGTTAGAGAGTTTTTGGTCAAAAGATAAATATAGATTTAGCTTTAAACAATTTGATATTATATAAAGTATTTTTGATAAACTTTAGCAAGTGACTACTGACATTGTATCAATAAAAATCGAACATAAACCAAGTTTTCTTACCATAAAATTAAAAAATTATGTCAAAAATCTACCAGTAGATGGCAAAACAATTTTATTTGGCGAATTATTTTTAGAATCAAATGACATGATAAAGTTAATTAACAAATATTTTATCTGTATCAATGGACAGACATACATGATTATTGAAAATCAGAAAATTTACTGAGACTCATCATACACAAACAGTTAGGATTGAAAATCCAAGATAGAGGACTGAAGGTCACTACTGAGTATAAAAGATTAAAAATGTGTTTAAAAATTTTGTGTGTAATCGTTTGAATATTATTAATTAATTACATAAACCAATGCAAAAAAAATTTAAAGCAAGAATTGTTGTTTATTTTGGAAAAGACGATTTATGGTAAACAGATGTTGCCAAAATGAATTCTGGAAAATAAAAGAAATTCAAAAAAATTTAATATTTATTAATTGTAAACGATAACTTCTTAAAATTTGCTTGAGCTCTTCCAGTTACACATAAAACAGGTAGAAATGGACCTCATGCTACTGAAAAAAAAATTAGAGAGAGAACTCCAAGTAATCTGCAAACATATAGTGGAAAGAGTTTTATAATAAAGGAATCAAACTAGTGAAAAAATATAACATTAATAATTGCTCTAATCATACAGAACTAAAAGCATCTGTCGTGAAAGGAATTAATAGAATATTTAGTGAAAAAAAGTGGAAAATTTTGGTCTTCAAGCAAATTATAAATGGTTAGAAATAATCTCAAAATGTTACAGTAAATATATTATTACAAAGCATTCAACAATAAAAATAAAACCAATAGAATTCAATGAAAAAACTTTGTAAAAATTTACTCTGTGCATGATAATGATGCAAATATAAAATAGTGGATAAAGTAACAACAAGTGAATTAAGGAAAATTTTGGAAATGAATTCACAGCTAATTGGTCAACAGAAATTTTTGAAATCGAAGATATTATATTTTCGAATCCAAGTACATATAAAGTAAAATATATAAATGGAAATTTATATGAAGAAGTACTACAAAAAACAAAATTAGCAGATATATATGTCACAGGTAGAATTATAAAATAGTAACATGATAAAGTGTTTGTGTAGTGGCTTATTTGGTAATTCTGATAATACCAGGATATCAAAAAATAACGTTCTAAAATAAAGATATTCCTAAAATTAATATTTATAATCTCTATTTTTTATTTTTTTATGAATTTTTTGTGGATAATCTCAGATTTGTAAAAAATCGAATAGTAATTTTACTTCACATGAATTTACAATCGATGGTTATGGAGCTATGTGCATAACTTGTTTAAATGCATATCATAAAAATATGGAGTAAAAATCAAGTTTTTGTGTTTGTGGAGAAATATTTCTAAATATTAGTATGAAGATGATGAAAAGTCTAATTTGGCAAACACTAATTCAATAGAGTTTGCAGATTGTCAGTAAGTTAAACATTAAAACTTGTTGTAAGGATTCTATTTCTACGATAAATATTCAAATAAATGTAAAATCATATTCTAAAAAATAACATGCAGTCTCGTATGTAATTTATTTTTTAATGGAAGAGAGAAATATGTGAAATGCGAGTTTTAAATCTAATCATTTACCTTTTAATGTCCATAAGGTAATATATCTGTTTTATTTTCAAAGCTATATCTCTTACTGTTGTGTGAATTCCATGCTTTCTTATTATCTTTATTCATGTGGATTGTTCTATATATTTCATTATTGTCGATTAGACAGTCCTCGTAATCTTGGAGGCATATTTTCTTCTTTATGATAGATTCCTTGACGACTTTTGATGTTCTCTCTTCCTTATTATCAACTTTTTAAGCACACGTTTTTGCTCTGAAACCATAACATTCTTCTATTATTTTTTCCTTTACATAGATCTTTCATTTTCCCTAATTCTTTCATATTTGCTGGAGGTATATTGTAAATATTGTTTTCTGGATAATCACTATCATCATAATGATCAATCATTGATTTTATATATTAATAAAAAATCTTCAATTCTGATTTTATAGATATAACTGTTGGTATCTTGATGATAAAGTTTTAATATTTTCTCCATATTTTGTTTTATAACGGTGTAATGAAAATCATACACTACATCTTTCGCTAAATCGAATGCAGCCATACCAATGTAAATAGTATTTTTATAGAAAATACTGTTTTATTCATATGAACAGCCACAAAATTTTCATAAAATATTGTTCTATTTTAAAATCTGTTTTAGCTATTAAGTTATACCATTTATATGAATCTGAGAGTAATTTTATATCGATTCTGATTATATTTTTCAATTGGTTTTCCAAGTACTAAATTAATCATCAATTTATGGAATTCTTTTTCAAAATAATTTATTGCTATTGTCCCCAATTCTGTGTTTAAATCTATACACCTTTTTTCAAATCCGTTTGTTTATATTATAACTTTGTGTTGTTTTAGTCTTTTCATCCTTAAAGATAAATATAAATCAAGATTTCTATTATGAGTAACATAATTATATTTATTATCTAAGCAAGATAATAATTTCTTTCTTTACTTTCTGGAACAATTTTGCTTTTTGGAACGAATGGTAAATCCTTATGTAAGTCGTGTAAAATGCTCGGGTATTTAAAAAATATAACCAATTCTAGAATTGGCTGAAATTCATTTATTTATTTATAATCGAAATTTTTTGTTCACCCTTCAAATCCTCCATATTGGCAATATTTAGTAATACCATTACCATATAAATTATGTTCATCTAAAACTGCAAAATAATATGAGATTTTACTGTTATCAAATCTTTTGATATATTTTTTATTTGCTTTAACATATCTTTTACAGCATTGGGTTATACCACCTCCCATTCTTTCTCAATAATTGAAACCATTTCACAACAGTGTATTAATTCAGTTGGTTGATCAGTCGTTTTTAACATCATATCAAAACAGAAACCAGATGCTACATAACACCAATATGTATCTAAATTATATACTTTTATACAAGTTTTTCTAAAATTTTCAAAAATGTGAACTACTACTAAAATATTAGGTTTAAAATGAAAATAATGATTTTCTCCTACATTTTACCAAATTAGTTTAGCATGCTTATAATATTCTTGACTGATAGGATATTCATTCAATATATTATGAAGTTGTCCTTTTAGTGGATGTTTTGTCTCTTCAGAAATTCTAACTATCTACATAAACACAATGATAAATTCCTATTTTAGTTACTGCATATTAGATCATCTGGAAATATTTGTTAATATTTCCCATTTGATTTTTGCTTAAATTTGAAGAAAGGTTAACAAGGCTTGAAGCTACAAATTTAAAGGTACCAATAAATTTGATTCGCAACCTTCTGTTTTTTTTAACAACAGTAATGTATTTACCTCCATTATTTGATGTTAAATCTATATTCTTTTTCATGATATCAATATTCTTTCACAAAAAGATGAGAAACAGAGCCATATAAATCATTTTTAAATAAATTTTGCAAAATTTGGGGTTGTAAATGGAAATTACAATTATTACATAATAGTTTATATATATTTTCCAGTGAAATGATTGTGATGATGAAATTTTTTATTGTTTTTTGTTTAATGTTTTCTACATAAAGAACACAGTTTGGATTTATGCTGTACTGATTGTTGTTCAGATGTTACTTTCAGTTCGTAATTTTCAGTAAAAATTTCCCTAATTTCTTCAACTTCCTTTCTAATAACTTCTGCAAATTTTTATGGCAATTTGGTCCTCTATAAACAAATTGATTTTTATAATGTCCATTTATATTTTTCATATAAAATCAAAAATACCTGCTTAATGGCTTAGACAATTTATAGTAAACAAAATTCTGGATCACTGTAACAGTTATCCATTTTTAATAATAAAGTCTCAAAATCTTCATAAATATTAAAAGGAACTATTTGTTGAAACTTATAACTTTTAAAATCTATGTATTTATCTTTTTTGGCCATTCTCTATTTACTTTTTTGTATAATAATCTAATATTTATTTATTAATAAAGTTCAACCAACACAAATTACAAATAAATTTTTAATGGTTGTATTTATTAATTTGACTAGAAACAAGTCAAGAGAAATCTTTTACCCAACAGTAATGTCAAATAATACCTTTTTCGAAAATATAAGAAATTGAAGTTTTTCTCTTTTAGGCTTTTCATTTTTAGTGGATGTTCATAATAATATTTTTCACTGGAGCAATTGTTTTCCTCTAAAGGAATAAATATTAATAAATACCTTAATCTTAGTTGGGATTTTTGATTTAATTTAAACTGGGAAATGAAATATCCACAATTTTTTCTGCAAGCTCTTTAACGAAATTTTTATAATTATGTGTTCTTTTGGGGTTCTTAAATTTCTCTCTGTCTCCTGGTTTTAACTCAGAACCTACTGTCTATAGGAAGCATTTTCATCATAATTTTGTACATTAACACAAGTTTTGTTTCCTTTTAGTGTTGCTGGTAATTTGATGTAAGATTAACCTTTTAATGGATCATATTTATTAATTGTTAACTGCAATCCAATAATTCTATTTAATTCCATTCTGATTGTCACATTTGAAAATTAGAGGTTCTGGTTAGAGTGTCATATTTCCCATTCCCAAATTTTTTAATCAAATTGTTTTCTGTAAAAATACTGTAACTTTGAGTTTGATGTCTGTATTCCATAATTTCATTATTTCACTGCAGTGTGCAATCACAAAATAATTTCTAATTTATTCTCAAATCGTTAAGTAATTTAAGATTTGCTTTAACGATTTTTATAATTTTTGGTTTTGTTGCATTTAAGAAAGGTTTTGGATGAGGCAAACCTGTTTATTTTCAAAATTGTTATCTTTTTAAAAACCATATCAACGAAATATTGACTAATTGTTTTTCTGTTTCCTTCTTTCCCAGACATATTTATGAACTGTATTATTTTCAATAGTTCCTAGCTTTCCAAACACTTTGGCAAAGAATGGGAGTGTTTTTTTAATGGTTTATGCTCTTGTTCCGCAAATACATGGGTAGAAAATGGAATAATTGTTTTAATGGTTTATTATCATTATTTCTAAAAACACCATCATTATTTTCTGTTTTTTAAAGATAATCGTTTCCAATTCTTCTGCACCTTTGTTTTGTTTCTTATTAAATAAATAATTTTTATTACAATCAAATTAACTTCATGATGTCCATTTAAATAATTTAAATATGGTCAACTGTGGAGTAGTTTCTTTTCAAATGTTCTCGAAGCTCATACAAGCTTTTTACTTGTATTCTCATTTATAAGGAGTAAACCATTAGATTTTTTAACGAAAAATTATTTTTGGATTTTAAAAACTAGATTTGGGAGAATACATCTCCTATTACTTGATTCTCAAATCAAATTTTCTTTTGTGCATGAGATTTTTCATTTTTATTTAGTTAAAATTTATAATAAAATGATTTTGTTTTGTTTAATAATCTGAGGTGGTTTGGGTGATCAGAAATCGGCAGGGTGGCCTGTGGCAGAAATTGTAATATCTATCTACAAGTAGTGTTAATGCGGTTGGTCTTGTCACATTAAAATTCAGATGAATGTCTACAAATTGAGCATACAGTCATTTCATAAAAGAGTGTATAAAACATAAAATGGAAATGTCACTCTAAAATCCAAATTGGCATCTACAAATTTAGTATACATTTATTTCATGAATAATAATCTATAAACATAATGAGTTGGAATTGTCATGCTAATAATTCATACTAGTGTGTATGTTACAAACAGTTATTTTGTAAAAAGTACCCAGTTAAAATAATAGAATGAAGAACTGTGGCAACAAAAAATTTTAACATGTAGCTCTATAATTATCCAAGGTAAGGCTTAATGTCAATTTGCCATAACTGTTATGAGTGTAAAGCTGCACTGCATCATCTTTGTCTTTTTGTAAAATGAGGATATAAAACAGAATGATTTTATTATTAAAATACATAGCATATGTATTAATACATTAATAGAAGAAAAACTGTAGAGACATTATTGTAATTTTTATAGAATTTACTTCTAATTTGTTCTGTTTATCTGACAGATTCTGATGACTGTTGCAATCTAAATGCGTTGAGATGTAAATTTCTAAAAATAAAAATATAAATAGCGATAATGACGGAAATTTTACCAACGAAAATTTTCTAACTGTTTCTGACACTAACAGTGTGATTAGTGATCATTTTCTGTATTATGTTACTCACACATCTTCTTGATTACCTCTGTTCATAATTCCTGATTACAAAAATTACAAACAGGGTGACTACAGTAGTTCCTAATCCAATTGTGACTTCCCGCACTAATATTGCAGTTATTAAGTTTACTTTTCTCTGCTTGCAGCACTGGCACTGAAAATCATCACTCTCTTTCGTTCTGCCCCGAACTGTAAACTCACTAATTAAATTTCATCAATCGTGGTCGTATCACCTAACAACGAATATTCAACGACCACAGGTAGGCGAAATCCTGGCGGCCCCTCAACTGTTCCGATTCATAGATATTTGTGCCGGTGTCCTCACCGCAAGTAGGTATGAACTCGTCAGTCAACGTCCTGCAGGTCTTACATGAGCACACCAAAGAACTATTCAGTTCTTCTCCATTACGAAGAACTGAGCATTTTTTTTTCACCAAATGAACTTTCAGATGAATTTCCTGTCTGAAACGTGACTGAAATCCCATATATCTTCGTCAGTGATTCATCTCCTAGGATATACGTTTCTCAGGACTAACAGAGCAAACAAACATGATGGGGCTGTCGGTATATATATGATTTAAACTCAAACCTAATTTCTTAAGCACATTGAACACTAACAAAAGAAGACAACCCGAATTTGTACTTGTTGAAATCAGTCTACAGAACCAGAAGTGCTTAAGTGCTGTTGTTTATAAGGCATCAAAAATCAGCGC
The DNA here is from genome assembly GCF_021461385.2 of Schistocerca piceifrons. Classification (NCBI taxonomy): domain Eukaryota; kingdom Metazoa; phylum Arthropoda; class Insecta; order Orthoptera; family Acrididae; genus Schistocerca; species Schistocerca piceifrons. The sequence goes on from NC_060149.1 coordinate 692,841,511, forward strand.
AATGCCAGTCGAAATTATATTCACTTAATCGCAATGGGAAGTATGAACACAGACTTGATGAGAGAACACCCCCCCCCCCCCCCCAACAACAAGAGTATTCTTCCGTTATAACTAATACGGCTCCGAGTCAGTCTTATAGGTGTAAACGCAACGAAAAAGATTGACAAAGTAATAGATGTAGGTCACACGTCGGTTTCCAACCTGTCAGTACATGATGTAGTATTTCTGGTCCGTTTTTCAGAGCTCCCAAATCTCAAATCGTATGACAGAGCCTGTAGGAACACTATCAAATAATCAGATCGCCCACAAGTGATAGCAAGATTCACGATACTATGAAAATCAGGCGGCTCTTTAGGACAATCACACTCAATGCGTATAGTCTATGAAAGAATACCTGCTGTTTTCTGGCTGGCTGTTGACGTACGTGGTATGATGAACAACAGGGATACTACTCAAAGACGTTTCAAGGCCATTCAGAAACCAAAATATTACTCAGGGTACAGAATGCTGCGAAACAGGTAAATCATTTAGTTTGCAGTATCAAATTCATGTACACTTGTTCCCGTGTATGCAGTGATTGAACACCCACGATTCTGTTGAAGAATATCCGTCTCCTATGTGTAAGTAATATAAAATCAGAAACTGTTTTTCTGTTCTTAGCTGACGAGTTAAGTGAATTTTTCTCAGCACCATTCAGCTGCTCTCAGTAAAGAACTGTCACCCTCAAGAATCCTTCGACTACGCAACTAATCCCGACACTTTCTGATAAAACTCATTAACATAAACACAAAATTAAAAGCAGTAATGATAATCTCTTCTTAAGGGCCCATTCTCCTCAGCAAACCTGTGATATAAGCTACTTGTACGAGTTTTTTGGAAAACTAATGAAACAATCAACGTACATCTGTTTGAGCGTTATTTATTGATTGTTGGACGTCATTTTATGATTAATTTAAAAGAAATTCAGTCATCATTAATCATCTTATCCGAGGAGTGGAGTTACTATGTCCGAGATGAGGTGCCGATGATGGAAGTCCTGTAGTCCACACATATTATCTAAAATAAAATAACAAACAATTTTCGTAATCTATAGGAAATTAAGCAGGGAGTACTAGCAAAGTTCTCTGGAATTTCAGAAAATAATAAAACAGTGGAACAAAGAACTAGTTTTACCATGTGTTTTAGTCACGTTTTTTGAAATGACTAACTAGCAAACAAAAAAAAAATAGCGTATAACTCTTTGCAGATATGCCTTAGGAGTAATTCAGCCACATTTTAGAAAGATATTTTTATTAGTGTGCTCACAATCCATTGCGTGAGCTTCAGATAGTGTATTTCGAAATAGTTTATATGAAGATCACAAGCGATGTTTTGACCCATGTTGATTAAAAGCCCTGTAACTACAAGGCGCAATACAGTTAGTCACTTTTTTTGAAACCACATCATTTTCCTCCATTGCGCTGCACAAGTTTTAAATTTGGTTTATAGGTGCCCAAAAGATTCCTCCGAAATGATGCAAAAGTGTGGCACCCTGCGACGTCACCCTATGGATCGTTGTCATTTCAGATAACAAAATGTGATAGATATGAAAAAAAGTCCAGAGCTCAGAAGTTTATGTGAGGTACATGTCAGTCAATGATGTCACATTGGCACCAAATTTCACCACAGTTCTGCACAACGCCACCGCCACCGTGCATGTGTCACATGATGGGGAAGTCGTAACCGCCTGCCCCCTTAAGAAAACTTGACTCCTTCTGTTTATGCCTCTACAATGGAGGTCGGAACTCCGGCGACCAGTGTTGAAACCACTTCGTTTTCTATGGGTGGCCGAGGTAGGCATTTCAGTCACACTGCCACTCAAAATCGACACAAAAAGACCTCAGGGCATGGCATAAAGGGCATCAATGAAACCACCCCATCCCTTGCAGCGTTCATTTACACACGTTTAACGGTCGAAGCGATAGATTGAAGTGCTATGTGGAACTGAAAGATATTCTTGACAACATTTGCCACAGGTGTCACCCTCTGGACGATTCAACCCTTCTATGAGGACATCGTGGGTCTGCAACCACACTGAATGTTATCTGAATCGTTTGGAGTGTAGCACAACTGCAGTTTTTAAACTCGTATATGGAGTGGAACGACCGGGGACTGTTCAAAACCATTTGGCTAAATCTCAGCAAGTGGCTTTTATACTTTTTCAGTCCTCCTGTTCTGTGTCCTCTTGTGGCTTAATCATGGAGGGTGGTAGGGGGGGAGGGGTGGATGAGTGCGGTGAGTTCAGCACATGAGTGACTATAACGGAAAAGGGACCCTTTAAGAATCTCCAGTTTGACAACACCCTTAAGTGCCACCCACACACCTCTGTTGAGCACTTTAAAGATGTACCTGTACAGAGACAACCCTGCGAGTAGGCAAGCCCGTAATACACCACTACTCTAGCACCTGCTTGTGGCATGTGGAATCTGAGTGGTGTCATAGGGGTTGCCTGCCCACAGGCGCCTAGGTATCCATCACGTTTTCTCTCTCTACAGCTACACACTTAAAATGCTCACCAGAAGTGTGGATGTGGCGCTAAGGGTGTTGCTGATTTGGGGTTTCTTAGAAGGACCTTTTCCCATTTTATTCACTCAGGTTTCAATGTGCTGTCACCTCCCATGATGATACCACAAGAGGGCGTGAAACAAGATGTCTTAAAAAGCATAAATACCATTTGCTGTATCATGTTCAAATTTCGTTGAATGGTTTGAACCGTCCCTTGTGCTCCCACCCTGTACACCACAGCAAGAAATGTTGTCACACTCTACTCCAAAGCGGAGAGATCACATTTAGTGTCGTTGCAGTCCCACAGTGTCCTCAGAGAAGGATTGGATGATCTGGAGGGTGTCATCAGTGGCAAATGTTGTCAGGAACGTCTTTCTGTTGCACATCACACTACAAACTATCATTTTCGACCACGAAATGCGTGTGAATGAATGGCCCAAGAGACCGGGTGGTTTCATTGACACAGTTAGTAAACAACCTCCAGAGGCCTTTATGCATCAATTCTGAAACGCTTTCCTCGCTCACCCATAAGGAAATCACATGATTTCAATGGTGGGCGTCACAGTTCTGATCGCCATCGCAGAGGCACGAAGAAATGGATGGAGGGTCAGGGGCGACAACCTCCCTTCGCATGACACGTCCCCGGTGGTGCTGGGCAAATTTTTGTCGAAATTTGGTGACAGTGTAACATCATTTACACACCTTACATTTCACTTGACCTTCTGAGTTCTTTTTTTTTTTTTTTTTCGAATGTGTCGACACCACGCTGTTTCAGGTATTGACGATTTCGAGGGTGACGTCGCAGATCGCCACGCTTTGGCACAACTATGGAAGTAGATTATAGGCACTTTTGAGCCAAATTTAAAACTTCTGTGTCGCAGCGAGGGAAAATGAAGGGTATTAAAAAAGTGACCTTTTAATTGTTTTGCACATTGTACTTTCAGAAAAGGCTCCGAAATCCGACAAGTGGACTTGGGAATGTTCACCGCTAACAGTTCAATACACTGCCTCCACCTGGCTACTAGCAACTCGGTTCAGTATTCATCACAACAACAAAACATGACTTCAGTTAAAATTTATTACAGGAAAGTCGCACAGAAACACCACCCTCAAATTTTATGCAATCATATATAATTTACTGACACCCATTAAACCACGCCAAGTACGTTTGATTCACAAAACCCCCACTGGCGAACTAGCTAATGGGTCCTAACTAATTTGAGTTCCCTCCTTCTTGAGCGTCTGGCATTCTCTAAACGACAACACTCACCTAGAGAACCGAAATGGCTTAAACCGAAATTAACGTCCCCTCAAGTGAAAGCGTTTTTAGATTCCCTCTGGTTTTCCTACTACAAGAAACAACTAGGCTGGCCACAAAAGATCATCTTCTTGGGATATCAGAAATACACTATTGAAACACTATTTCCATACCAGAGTGACCACGAGGGCTCCCCACTGACTCAATCCTAGATTTCACGAGTTCCCAAAGCGCTGCACGAAAATATTAAATCTTTATACATTTGAAGCAATCAGAATAAGGAGCAGAATGTGGGTGTTTTCATTCTCTGTTTTCTGCTTTCGCTGATAGAGCTTGTGTAAAGTGCCGCTTTCTGGCAAGAAATTAGAAATTTCTCCACAACAACAGTGGGAAAATAACAGAAATCATGGGAAATCATAAACAATAAGCCAAAACCCATTTTTGAGGACTAGGGGAAGACCACCCTATCTTCTCCAGGCTGGATAATATCTCCTTCCCCTGGATAATGGCTCTCGCAGACACAGTAGCCACCTGCTGAGGTAGTAATCGAAGACGCGCTGACAGCTCCGAACCACCTGCAACCCTTCATGCTTGATATATTCCCCGACGGTGATGTCTTTCAGCAGTAAAACTGTCCGTGTCTCGGAGTCTGACCCGTGCTACTGTGATTTGGGGAGCATTATATCTACTGTAAATCATGTGGAACCCATCTGGGTCGCTATCAGGCGCCATCATCGAATACGCAAATCAGCCTTCCGTTATTTGTGCGAATTACGTGACCTGTGCGTACTCATCTAATGCCACATACCTCCACAAATCAACCAACGGACTGTCAGATCCATGATACACAGAATGAGTGATGTATTTTGTTCCAAAGACGGAAGGACAAGCTATTAAGCAGGTGGTCATAATATTTTGGCTCATCAGTGTACGTCCAGGATCTTCAGTGGATATATAACTCTCTGACAGTCTTAGCTGGACAGCATTCTGTGTTGTCGGCAAAGGAGAAGATACACTCAAGGACAAAAAAAAGGACGCACAACGAAGGATTTATCCAAATAGGGTGGAGATTGGTACATGATGCGATGTACATGTGCAGACAAACAGCAACGTACTGCTGTGCCTTAAGGATGCCTCAGATGACAACCAAAGGTGTCCTAGTATGAAATGAAATAGCACCCCAGACCATCACTCCTCGTCGAACTGTCAGGTTGGTATTCCACCACTCTCTGAGGCGCCTCCAGACACGTCTTCTGTATTCATCAGGGGTCAGTTCGAAGTGGAACTCATTACTGAAGACAATTCTACTCCAATAAATGTTCCAGGCCGAAGATGTGTCTGGAGATGTGATACAAGCCAGACTCCGCCTGCCATTCGGCCTGACAGCCAGATGGCCTGGTAACCCAATTCATTTTAGAGCAGGACCCCTTTGGTTGTCATCCACAACACCCTTACAGCAAAGCGATACGTTCGGTACGTTGGCGATATTCTACGCCCTGAATTGTTGTCCTTCATGACAAAGCATCCTGGGCTTACATTTCCGCAAGATAATCCATAATCCCCGCCTATCTCCCCCCCAACCCCTCCCCACGCACGGCAAGAGATTGTACTGCTTGTCACCAAACCCTACCTTGGTCAGCAAGATTGCCGAATCTCTCCCCAGTGGAGAACTTTGGAAGTATTTTGGGCAGGGCCCTCCAACGATGTTGAGATTTTTATGCTCTAAGGCTCCAAATGGACAGAATTTGGAACGATATCCCCCAGAACGACACCCAAAAACTCTGTCAATCAATGGCAAGTCGAATAACTGCTTGCATTAGAGTCATAGGTGGACCAACGCTTTATTGACTTGCTCAGTTTGTGGAGTTGTTTCCCTTGAACAAATGACCAGTTTTTCTCAATAATTGTACACATTTGCTCGTCTGTACTTGTACATAATATCTACCGATTTTTCTCCCATCCTGAAATTTCGTCCATGTTAGATCTTTTTTGTCTTAGAGTGTATAAATGAGTGTCATAATTATTAGTTGGTCATGGAATTAGATCTTGTACGGCTCAGTAAGCATAAAGCTGTATTTAAGAAAGCTAGCTGATACTGCAATGGTGTCCACTTCTAGCACAGTCCATGTGTTGTAGTCTACACGAGGGTTATCTTTGACAGGTAGTATTGTGTGGTTACAGAAGTTTCTGGGGATGGACATTTGGAAGAAGAGGAAGAAGTATAATTTGTAGATACTCTGACGGTGTTGGGTTCCTGTATCACAGTTGGATCTCAAAGAAAGCAACCCACATCTGGTGGGGTATCCAATAACAACGCAAATATTCTTGTAGAAAATCTTTATTAATTTACGTGTACACTTACACACAGAATATGGAAAACATCTTGATACGAATGAGGAATACAAGATATCTGCGTTCACTGTATATGCTAATGTAAATTGGCCGTACATTGGTGTTCTTACAGAATACTGACATATTCAAGGATTTTTACTACATTATGGAATATACAAAGTACTGTTTATAAACGCCTCTTACCATTTGGATATACTTAAAACAGAGTGGTTATAGTGTAGCAACGTGTGGTGGACTGGCATCGTGCATACTGCTACTCCACAGATATTACGAAAAAAAACCAGTGTATCTAACAGACTACGGCCGATTCCTATTAAAGAAATTAAGCTCTTATGTGCATTTAAAGTGTAAAACTTTTCCAACGAGGCTTACTTCAAAGGGAATATATGGAAAAATATGGATACAAATGAGGATACAAGATACCTGCATCTACTGTAAATGTTAGTGGAGTATGATCACATATCAGTGGTCTTGTGAAAAATGATGGTGTTTACTACTACATTAGGCGATACACGAAAGATCTGTTTATAAGCCTTCAGTTCCATTTGGATCAGCTTAAGAAAATGGTCATATTGTGTCAGAATGTAATGGACTGGATAATGCGCTTCCTGTTATGCCACGGGACTTAACAAGAAACACCATAAACTGCTCCTGTTGCCCACAATATCTGTTATTCCATGTGAAATTAGAAGACTTTCTTGGTTATTCCGAATACTTTATACTGCTTTAGAGTTACACAGTCACACATCCTACATCAGAGTTAGCAAGAAGTACTCTATAATTATATATGCCCAAAGTATATAGCGGGTTTTGATAAAATAATATACAGCACTTGAGCATTCTGTATCGAGACAAATAATACCTAGATAGGTCACCTCTCAATATGACAACTATAATTACATCCTGATCTTAACGTTTTCTTCAGAAACACTGACGAGCATTAAGTAATCATCATTTTAGAGCCAAAATTAGAAATGACAGACTGTGCCACTGTTTGTTGACAAAGGCAGTCTGCTATAGGGTTAAAATAATTTTATTCCCTGCACAGTATTATTGCTAAGAACTGTACTACACAGTTCCATATTATCTGGCAATAAGTGCTCTGCGATGTGGAAACAGCACGTCAGAGGCAGGCTGTACTACTCCAGTAGTGACCGGTGGTTGCAGCAGGGAGTTTGTCATGGACAATAGCCCATTCAGTTACATTACAATAAGTTATAATTCGTTTCCTACATCAAAATATGGGTCTACACCACACATGTCTGTACAATCTGCTAACAAGTGCTTTGAAATGTGAGAATAGAACTCCAGAGGCAACGTGTGCATTCCACTAGGCTGGTAAGGACTTGATACTCTATATTTCGTGGAAAAACATCTGATTCCGTCACTACACAAACCATTCATAATGTATCAGTTATTTTTGGTTTCCTACCCCCTTATGTCATATTACTTTAGTAATATTACATCGATTTTGAAGATGCACTTAGAAAAGGCATTGCACAGTGGACGAAATCTCGATGTGTGGCAAAAGCTGTGAGCACTAAATATATTAGAGACAGATAACATCACACATCTATGCTTTAATAGATGAAGGACGATACATTCCAGAGGCATGATATCAAGACGAAACTATCAGTTCTCTCACATGGCAGCAATTTTGTGGCAGCAAGAGGCATGTTGAAAAAAACTGACAGAGGGAGCATTGGGAACCATTTCGAGGAAATATACTTTTAAGCTGCTGTTTGTAACTATGGAATGGACTGTTTCTGTTTGACCCTGTATATGTTTTAAATGGTAGTGACAGAGGAGTCCTAACATATTTTTTTATCCAGAAAATTTTTCGCTACAATTACGTTTTGAATTTGGATTTTCTCCTACAAGTAATGTTTTCTGTAGGTCTTAAGAAAAAGAACCAATATGTCAAACAGACTTAAACCATTCGCTATTAAAGGTCTCAAGTATAAAACATATGTACGTAGAGTTAGTGTTGTAAGTTAATTGTTTTATAGCATTAGTAAAATACATGTGACTAACATATTGATAATACTGGAGTACTGGGAGTCTACTTGCATACAGTGTTACCACGTCTAATTTGTCTGTATTATTTTTGAAAAAAGAACTCGTCTCATTTGTGTTAAAACCTATATAAATGGAATCCATACATTATAGTGACCACCATGCTACGGTAACTTCCGATATGAATAGCTGACTGGAATTACCTTGTGTTTCACTTCAGTTGTTGTATACAAATGCTGGGTGAAGCGTGGCGTTCACTTGAGAGGGATGTCGCGAATTAAAAAGACACCAAAGTTGATACTCTATGCATTAAATTTCATTCCTAAATATGTGTTTTGGGTTGTAGAGTAACACTATGCATACAAAAGGCATATGAATGTTGTGGCTCTTATCGGTCTTACTAAAGACCCTGATGATCCTCTTCCTAACTAAAGATTATGGATTTAAGCTGTTATTTATAACTCAGTGGTGGCTCTAGACATTGTTTATACTAATAAATAGTATTTTTTTACAGTTTACCCCATCCCATATAAAAATCTATACTTAAATGATCTCTTAAGTGAAGAGAAGAAAAAGTTTTAGGTGAAACACCTTGAAACACTCTCTTAGTTAACCACTGTTATTGACTGGGGGATTATATCCTAACAGTTTAGAATAGTTTGACCGTGTGCAACTTATAACGGGTGAGCAGTTACTATTTTCATGGGAGTTGTTTCATATCAAATCTAACAAAGCTAAATAGGATGTCAGGTAGCAATAATCGGTAGATATTTGTTGTTAGTGTTTTATATCTATTGTCTAGACAGCATGAATGAGGCAGTTACTTCCTTTGTCTGACAATGTAATAATGGTTAGCTCATCACTGGTCGCCTATTAATATTATCATACTCCAATATTCTTCATGTGGCACTAAAAGCACTATCCTCACTGTAATCCAAACCATGGGTGCCCTGCGCGGTCGTCGAGTAATCATGATGCACAAATGAACACTTAAACACATAACAAATCACTCAATTAATGCCATTTACGTATTTGCTGGAGGTCAGGCCCACCACATTGGGTGACACACACAGCCGTAAAACACTTGTAAATGCGGTTGGCCGTCTTGCCGAAATCCGCCCTGTTCGTTTAGCATTCAACATCTTACTTTCGCTGAGTCTCAACACTGACTACTTTCTGGGGCACTCAGCGCTCGACTATCGATAGTACCTACTGCGACCTGTGTGAGGCAAAGATATATCGTACTAATATGTAAGGAGCGGTTGACCCCTTACATCCCCCCCCCCCCCCCAAAAGAACTTCTTTGAAAACGGAGGTGGAAAAGAATGTAGACAGAGTTCACAGTGATAGAAAGAGAATAAACGTATAAATACAAGTAAAATGACATCTTCAAACTGAATGGTAAATCCTCTGACTCTGGTCGTACACTGCCTCTACAAAACAGATTACATCTAAATTGCAAACTATCCTTAACCCAAAATTGTAATTTGTTGAAACAATACTATCGCATATAGATTATAACAAAATTCCTCTCTACCGCAATTGATGAACTATACAACTCTGGATATCTATTGAATCATATTTAAGGAACTAGTTTCATTTTGTTCACCTCAGCGAAGTTTGCCATCCAGAACACAAACAAAATCCTACAATATTAGCACCACACATCACAGAACATAACTGTCTCTAATTAGACTAATACCTACTTAGCCTAATACATCAGTGACCAGAAGTATAGTACATAACAAATAAAAATAAATACAAATGCAGATAATGAGAGTAATTTACTCTCTACACAATAATGCATATATAAATCTACTGTCAGTATGGTCAATACAAGATCAATCTCTACAGAAATGTCTTTCTCATTGGTTATAAATTGTGTTTCCTGCTTTTTAGTGTCTATTATTAACACAATTCACAGAATGGTCCATATGTAGGTCATATATATACAGACACTACAATATTCTAAATGCTAATACTTCTCACACTATAAAGGATAACTGTATGCCAGTTCTTATATGTAATTCATCCCTTAATATGTTTAAGTTTTTTTTCATCATGTAAACCCATAATCCTGAGCAGATACAAATATAGTAACTAAAAGACAACAGTTGACACTTGAACACCAGTTCTCATGATCTTTACTCTCCAAATACACATAATAACCAAAAAACATCCATACACATTTATGTTTATGCCTGGCTAGGCCCTACTTCATCGTCTCGATTACTTCTCTCCTCTGAGTTGCCCAATCTTCACGCGGATAGTATCTCTTTATATTTTCAACATGTTCCTTGTCATGCACACGATTGGTTTGTGCATGTTATAGCTCCACAGTATTGCATTGTTCGATATTGTTAATTCTATATGGTCCTCTGTATACATGGTTAAATTCATGTATTTGAGAATCTATCTTCTTTGACTTAGCATGCACTTTCACCAACACTAGTCTCCTACTCTGTAGGTTATAGGTTTCAGTCTTTCCTGTCTCCTTTTCGCCTTCTCCCTGATGCTCATTTCTACTAGTTCAAGTTTCCTCCCCCAAGTCAGGTTATCTCCTCGCGGATATTCTACCAACTCACAAAAGACACTGTTAGATTCCTGATTAATTAGGATTTCGCATGGTGCAAATTCTGTTGAATCATGTGGTAGGTGGTTCCAAATATGGTCGAATTCTTCTAGGTATCCCTTCTAAGTACCAAGTTTCCTGTGACAACAGGTTCGACACAAACGATTTAATTCCATCATTATCCGTTGGGCCGGGTTCCAGGCCAGTCTGTATCTACAGATGACGATATGTTCTATTTGACGCCTATTCAACTTTTCTTGGGTCGGAATTGGGATCCATCGTCACTTAGGATTCGTTTCGGTTCACATAAATTGCTGAAGTAATCTTTTTCAAACCTATTAAAGATGGATTTGCTGGTCGCTTCCTTTAATGGATAAAACTTCACAAATTTAGATACTAGTTCCTCTTCAACTAGAATTTGGGAGTAAATTCCTTTTGCTGCAGGCAAGGGGCTGAACAGGTTCACTGGCACGAAGTCTCTAATTGATTCGGGCATGACCAGATGCAGGTAACCTTTATACTGAACAGTGGTAGTTTTAGTTTTCTGACAGGTATCACAAGTGCTCAGCGACTTAGGTATATGCCTTCCCATGCTGTTGAAGATGCAGTCCAATTTAAATTTCGCAAGGCATTTCTTAGGTCCATAATGAGTATTGCTATAATATCTATACCAGATTAACTTGTCTATTATATGTTCTGGTAAACATAATCTCCAGTTCTCTTCATCCTCTCTTCTTCTATTGTACAGTATTGCCTGGTGGATATAATAGTACATTCTAATCTTTTCTCTGCCTACACATCTATACTTACTCTTGGTTAATTTCAGTTTTTCGTCCTGGTTCTGCTCTCTACGTATGTTCCTCAAGAACCTCATCACAAAATCTTCCTGCTGTACTCCCTTCTCCTCCGTCTGGTCCACTCACAGTTGTTCCTCAAGAATTGAGTGGCAGCCTTGATAATGCATCACGTATGGTATGTGATTTACCAGGCTTGTATATCACTTAATAGTAATAATCTTGCAACGCCAATGCCCATCTTATCAAGCGGCTGTGTCTCAGTTTACTTGTAATTAAGAATGTTAGAGATTTGTGATCCATGACCACCTTTATATTTTATCTGGGATTTACCAAATTCTGACTTATCCAAGTTTCTGTCACACCAGCTTCCTCAAACGCCTGCAAGACTCCCTCACGTGTCTTTAAATGTTCTTCTCATGTCTCACTTGTAGTTGATATATCATCCACATAATCAGTATCCTCCTTAAGTAATTATTCAGCCAAAATCTCGTCTAATGAATTCCGAGACTGACACGTTAAGCCCAAATGGCAACACTCTAAAATGATAACTTCTGCCAACATACGTGAAGGCAGTATACGTATGTGACTCAGGGACCATAGGTATCTGCCAGCACCTGTCAGTCAGTCAATGCTACTAAGTGTCTTTGCACCCCAAAACCTTTGAATTAATTCCTCTGTCGTTTCTGGCTTCTCTCGCTCTGGTTCAGTGATTTTATTTACCGTACATACATTCAAAACTATTCTCACCTTCCCATCTTTCTTGTCTACCACAAATAATGGACTATTATACTTGCTCTTAATTCTCTCAACAACCCCAAGGTCAACAATTCTTTGTATTTCCTCTTCTATGGCTTGCCTTTTAGCCTGATGGATGGAGTATTGTTTAAAATTGAAAGGCTTGTGTTCCTTAATTTTCAATTTACATTCTACCCCTTTCATGATTCCTGGCTGCTGACATAAGACTTTGCTGTGCTTAGGTAAGATCTCTGCTAGCCTCTTCCGAATCTCTTCACCCAAATGTGTCATATCTTCTAGTTTCTTGCCTATAGCATCTTTACTAGGTTGATCCGCCTGTGCTAATCTCTCATAGAATATCAGTACTTCCTCATCATCCGGTTGTTCTTCTGTAGCCCCCTCCTAATAACACAAATTCACCTGTTGGAACTCTTCTTCGTCTTCTGACTTCTTACTTTCTACCAAGGTCAGTTCTCTCCTTTCTTCCTCATGTCCTTTTACACTCACTGTGCCTTCATCGAAATTCATGATTGCTTCTACTTCGTTCAACCAGTCAATTTCCAAAATAAATGCCATGTTAAGACTTGGCACCACCGAAAATGTTGCTTCATATACTTTTCCCTCTACTTCAAATCCAGTCATTGTTTGTTCCTTAATGGGTTTAATTTTGGCACCTACAGCACTTGCAACTCAGACATCATTCACAGGAAAACTAGGTAAGCTGGCGTTAGTATTCAGTATCTATTCGTATAGCTTTTGAGATATAGCATACGCTTCACTCCCAGTGTCAACTAGGGCATCAACATCAAAACAACACATGGTTTTCCTGACTATAGGTAATCTCGGTTCTTTGGAACTCCGTTCCTTTCCTTCATGAGGGTCTTCTCTCAGATTACCATCATCATGCCTAATCAGATTTATATGGGTCGTCCTTTGTCCCACTCCCAACTGGACCTTGTTAGGAGCATCGTTTAGTTTACTGAATTCCTTTCCTCCTGATCCTGGGCCTCACAATTTCCTTGCCAGCCACCTTGTCTCTCATATTGCCTTGTTCGAGGTGCTATCCAAAATTTTCGGAACTGGTGCTGCCATCTGTTGAAAATCTTAACTTTGGACTAATGGTTACCATCACCCTCAAAGTAACTCCCATCCGCACATACAGACCGGTCCCAGCGCTTCTGCCACTGCTCAAACGTTTTCTGGAAGTCCTGTTCTGTGAGGATGTTTATCACTGCCAGCAGTGCTTCTTGAATCCTCTCTAGAGTATCGAACCGACGATCTTTCAACTTGAATTTCAGTTTTGGGAATAGCTTGAAGTCGCATGGTGCCAAATATGGCGAGTACGATGGGTGGGGTACAACCACCACATTGTTTTTTGCCAAAAAGGTTCTGGTGAGCAAGGTTGTGTGACAGGGTGCGCTGTCGTGATGCAGCAGCCAGTTCCATTGACGCCAAAGTTCGGGCCGTCATCGCTGCATGTTTTCACAGAGCTGTCGCAAAATGTCACAGTAGTGCATGGAATTCACTGTTTGGTACGGTGGGACGAATTCTTTGTGCACAATTCCCTTGGTATCAAAGAAAATGATGATAATGCTCTTCACTTTGCACGTCACCTGTCTCGCTTTTTTGGGTCTTTGAGAGCCTGGGCTCTTGCACTGGGATTGTTGCTTTGTCTCTGGGTCATAACCATAAATCCAGCTTTCGTCGCCGGTGATAACCCATGACAAGAAGGTTGGACCATCAGAAACAGTCTGATGAAGGTCCGTGCACACTTCAACACGCCTTGTCTTCTGATCGGCAGTCAAAATCCTTGGCACAAACTTTGTGGCGACATGGTGCATGCCCAATTCATCAGTTAACATTCGTTGACATATCCCATAACCAATACCCACTTCACCCACAAGGTCTTGAATGGTTCGTCGTCGATCCGCGCAAACCAATGTTGATGTTTGGCAACAATGTCTGGCATAGTGCGGCTAACGGGTCTTCCAGTGTGAGCATCGTCTTCGACGTCTGTACGGCTGGCCCTGAACCGAGCATGCCACTCAAACACACGTGTACGGCTCATGCACTGTCCCCCAAACACTTGTTGAATCATTGCAAGGGTCTCCGTAGCACTTTTCCCGAGATTCGTACAGAATTTGATACACATGTTCTGTTCTGTTTGCGGATCCATTGTAAAATCACAACACACCAAACACAGCGTATTACAGAAATCACTGTGGACATGCAACACGTCCTTCCATCTGAACGCCATTCCACACACTGACTCATCAGTAATGCAGCTCTTGCCACCTATCGGTGCAAAGATTTACTACTCCTACTTTCCAGATGGCACCACCAGTCCCAAAAATTTTGGATTCCACCTCATATTTTCATCTCTTCTAGAATCGTCTGGGAGACGACGTCCATTTCCACAGCCCCTGCCCCCATGATAGTCTCCTCTTCCTCGGTTGAACGATTGATTATTAAAGTGATTCCGTTGGTAATTGTCTTCCCTTTGGCCCTGCTCACCTGCTTGACTATTCTCTTGCCCACGTGTGAACTCCAGTTGCTCCAGTATCTCCACTTGGGCTTCTCAATCTTTAATCAGACTTCCGGACACGGTTTCTTCCATCCTATGACTTAATCTTTTCTTGATTGCAGAAATCATTATCTCATCATTTAGGGTGGCTCTTAAGTTTCATTCAGTTCCCATAAATGCTCAGCAAATTCTCTCAAGGTACCTCTCTAGTTGTTAAGAAACTTGCGATGGAGCAAGTTTTCCAATGTTGCACATTGATGGCTCTTTGACCAGTACTTTAGAAATTCTCCTTCAAACTGCTCATAAATATTAACTTCGTCTTTCTTCTTCACTCCCGATGCAAAAGCATCATCTTCCATTCTATCTATCGCAAACTGAACTTTGTCTTTGTCTCGAAAATGTGTCGGAAAAATGCCTCTCAGCCATTTCATAAAAATCGTCAGGTGCAGTGCTCCCTTTGGCTTATATTTTTGTTCCACATGACCTTGTGGATGCCTACTATCACCACTCATTAATGCTATTACTTTACCTCCCCCTATAGCTAGTGTTACGTTATCAATCTTCCTGTCAATCTCCTCAGTTTTCGTTTCAAATTGTTTAATTTCGCCTTGTAAATGTTGCATATCCTGTGCAGGCTTCCTATTATCTTCTTCCTTCTGCACTGCTATTGCGTTTTGTATATTTCCAGCTAATTCAGTCTGTTTGTTGCTTAGTACTTTAATAGCTACTTAACATTGTTGTTGCATCTGCATTATCTCTCTGATCCTTCCCACTAATTCTTTCTTAACTTCTTGAACCTCCTCATGGGCTTTCTCAGTTAGCTCCCCTCCCCTCTTCTTCGTATCTTCTCGGAGCAGGTTTATGCTCTGCTGGAATCTGCCTTCTCTCTCCTCACAGTCTTTCCTCACCTTTTCCTTATAATTGTATAATTCTCTCTTCAAATTTTCTTGTTCTCGTAATGTCATCTGAAACTTCTCATTGACGGAGTTAAGCTTTTCTTGGGTTATTCTATTGGTTTTCTCGATTTTCTGATTGGTGGCATCAATTTCGGCTTCAATATTTTCTTGGGTTGTTTTATTGTCTTCCTTGATTTCCTGCTTAGTGGCTCTGATTTCCTTATTGATGGCTTCAAGTTTTTTCTAATATCACCAATAACATGTCTTGCTGTCCTCCCTCTACAATGTTTCATCTACTACTCCCAGGTTTAATTGGTGTCCCGAGGTAATTGGTGGAATGTGCTAATGGGCTTTCTATTGACAGTCCACAGTCACTGATTCCTGAATCACCACCTTCCCTCTGTCCTATCTCCTTCTTCTCAACCGGCTCTATCTCCTGCTGTGGCACCTGAGGCAACAACAACCCTGGCTGCTAACTGATTACTTAAATGGGCATTATCAGCTGTTAATTGAGCTAACGTTTCCAATAAAATCCGCACTGTCTCAGCTTACGACACTCCTTGCGTCTCTAACTATACCATTGTGCTGCTTCCACCCTTCCGCATCCCAAATCAGAAACCGCACAACTACAAAAATAAAAACTCTAACGTCTCGTCATGCCACTACTCCTGACACTTATCGCAGTAAACCATCCAAATACAAGGCAGAATAAAGCAGCCTTAATTCCTCCGTCTTAGCACTTCGACTCAAAACACTGATTCGCATTCGACCGAAACAACGACAAATATAAAAAGTGCCGCGTCACAGTACAAGCCGCAGGACGGCTCACAAATTACGCTGGCTACATATTACAGACACCAAAGAATCATGATTCCTACACCCATGAGACTGTGAAACAACAACGGGTTTCTTATACTTGAAATATCACTAAGGTTCACAAGAAAACAATACTCAAATGCTTCTCGGCATCCTTCCTTGGAAATTTGTGGTAAGTCCTATGGGACCCAACTGCTGAGGTAATCGGTCCCTATGCTTAAACACTACTTAATCTAACTTAAACTAACTTAAGCTAAGGACAACAAACACATCCATGGCCGAGGGAGGACTCGAACCTCTGACGGGGGGAGCCGCGCGAACCGTGGCAAAGCGCCCTAGACCGCGCTGCTACCCCGCGCGGTAACACCCTCCTTAACAAACAACACACCACTTAGAAAAAAAATCATGTATGTAACTCTTCATTTCCCATGCTTCCTACTCATACACTTTCCAAAACAAGACTGTTCACTCACCACACCTTTCGACTGCTGTATCCGATGGGCTTTTGAAGATTATGTAGGCTGAGGATCCCAACGCCGTACTGCAGATGAGACCCGCTACTGTGACACCAGATGAAATAGCCAGAGGCATAGGGATGCTGGAGTGGAGACTGTGGGGTGGAGCACAGGGCACCTCACAGCTGCAGAGAGACGCTGTAGCAATCTGCAAATACTTTATTTTCCTTTGCCTCAGGCGGTACAAGTCTCTGTCGCCCCGCTTGCGTCGAATTACGCTCACTCGGTGGTTTGGTTCATCTGCGTAGCTGACGACGCAGCCCCCTTTCCAGTGGTGCAGTTGTGACAGCCACGGCGAGGCACCCTACCTCAGCAGCGAACTCTTCGATGACAGGTGCGCGCCGGCCTCCGGTCACAAGTGGCACTCGCGCCAGGCTGACCCGCTCCTCTCGACGGCGGAAGGCTGATGCTGATGGGTGGATGTTGCCTGCACCAGCCGGGATGCGATTTCCCTGCCTCTGGGTAGGAGTCGACTGTGCTGCTGGAAGGCCTGGTCTGGCCCTTTGCTGGCTGGCTCCGAGACCCTTGCGAGCTCAGAGGGTCGAAGCGTGGTCGCGCCACAGACTGGAATTGTGGTCCTCCGTCGCAAGCTTCAGGTGGCCACGTTTGAAGCACAGCACCGTCGTGCGAGATAACTGTGAGACTAAAGATACTTGACTGTCCCCTATTTATACTCGGCAGTGCGCATATGTTTTGCGAATGCATCTTTTCGAGTCACGTACTGATACTCATTAGATTAGCGGCAGTGCGCTGGTTTCGCTGGCGGTTTGCAGCAATTCGCAATCCCACTGAGGACGCGCCGTTTTGGCAGCTCCTGCACTCATGTCGGCCCGACGTACTTTGCTGCTTCATGGTGTAAAAAGTTACTATCAAGAAGCCCGAGCCTGACATCTCGGTACGGCAGAATTATTTAGCCTATCAGCATACCATAGCTCGCTCATGTTCTATTAATTATTCTTAAATGAAGTACTGTAAGCGCTGGGGCCAGTCAGTCTGGATTTTCTATATCATCGCTGATAACAACAGTGTACTTGCTTGTACACCGTTGTTTCCTGCGCCGCCCCGCGCCTCCACACCTACGGAGTGGCCCTCTACTCAGCCGTGGTTGCCATTCCTCCCATGTGTCTGCCCGGCGGCCGACAGTGTAAGTACAGTGTTTATTCTTGGTTTCTGTTTCGTTCGTCCCACCTGCCCGGACTTTACATTTTTAGGTCAGTTTGATTATTAGACCCTCTACTTTTTCTACTTCCACCAACATGCAGTGATTTGGAGCAGTGATTTGGAACTCTTGCACTGACTGGCTCGACCAGTTGTTATGTGTTACCAAATAAAATAGGTAAGTCGCCTTGTTTTGGTTGTCTGCTCCTTTGGTATTTATAACATATGTTGCATTACATTTCTCCCCTCCTCTCCTTTGTATGTTGTAGTTTTATACGCCTGAATATGAGATTTTAAAATCCCCAAACTGGTTGAGTAGCGCATACTGATAGATCTTACATGTTGTGCAGTTTGAAATAAGTAATTAATGTATAGTATTCAAAACAGCATACGTAGTGATAAATTTTTACCTTACGTGTACGGTTATTCATATAAATAACGCTCTCTTTATGTACTGCACATCATATGTAAAACGCTGCATAATGAATGGCAGTTAAATATTGCAAAGACTGGAGTTAAGTCATTTACAGTTGATTGCAAAATACCAAACAAGGTGAATTTCAAATGATACCTCCTGTATTTACCATCAGATTCAATAAACTGACGTAACGAAAGTCAGCTTCAGTTAGTGTGCTGTAAATGCGATTAAAATGACAACAAAGTTAATTGTTGTGGTAATTATATTAAATCCCTAAATATTTCTAAAACTAATCGTACCGTCTCAAATGAAATAAGAGTCTCCACTTAGGTTCTATATTTTACGATAAGTTTCATAATCATGTCACTGCAACACTTCGTTGTTCTGAATTTCACTGACCTGAACCCATAGGTGTTGCACTCTGCTTCAGGTGCAATTATGTGGGCTTCACTGTACAAATTAATGATTGACGGTCGTATGGCGTTAAGGTCCTGTCACACAGATGTCAAAACTAATGTTTGCCAGTTACTTGTATTGTCTCAAAGGGCACATAAATTGAGACAATGGATTACAGTTACGTCTGACTTTTATTTTGAGACAACTTAAATCCGTTTTGTCTCGAAAAGCAAAAAAAGAACGAGTGGGGTCTGACAGACAACAATACTACATTTCTATCCGCTTCTGCTAAAATGAGGAAATTACACTTCCAGCCATAAGATGACAACGGATGTGCCCCCCCCCCCGCCCCCCCCCCCCCCCCAATTATTACTTGGTAGCAACATGTCTACAGTAATTGGCACGTTAGTGTTTATTTTTCACTGTTTTTTCTCTGTTAGTTCACACTCTATGGACTTTTACAATAGTATATGCTATTTTTCAGATTCATTTCTGTTTGTGGCACACTTCGGAAGCACTAGATCTACACTGTATATCCGTTATTGGAACGAAATACATCACTGATTCTGCGTATCACGGATTTGACAGTTTGTTGGTAGATTTGCAGATGTATGTGGCATTAGATGTCTGCACACAGATCATGTAATTCATATAAATAACGGGCAACTGATTTGCATTCGCAGTGATGGCGTCCGATGGTGACCCAGACGGTTTCCATAGAATTTACATCATGTGGTTCAAAAATGGTTCAAATGGCTCTGAGCACTATGGGACTTGACATATGATGTTATCAGTCCCCTATAACTTAGAACTACTTAAACCTAACTAACCTAAGGACATCACACACATCCATACTCGAGGCAGGATTCGAACCTACTACCGTAGCGGTCGCGCGGTTCCAGACTGAAGCGCCTAGAACCGCTCGGCCACACCAGCCGGTTTACATCATGTGAATTTGGTCCGAGCGACATTAACGTGAGTTCACTATAATGCTCCTCAAACCACTGTAGCACGGTTTTGGCTCCGAGACAAGGACAGTTATACAGCTGAAAGACGTCATCGGCGTCGGGGAAGACGTCAAGAATGAAGGGATGTAGCTGGTTCACAGCTGTCAGCGTGTCTTCGGTTACTATCACAGGGCCCATGCAAGAGCAGGAGAATGTCTCCCATGGCATAATACTGCTTCTACCAACCTGTGTCCATGGTGCGCTGCACATTTCAAGCCGCCATTCACCTCGATGGAGGCGTTTTTGGAAACGACCATCGACCTAGTATTGGAAAAATGTAATTTACCGAAGAGACGACAGATCATCATTAATCGATGGTCGAACCCCGATGCTCCAGTGCCCACTGCAATCGTAACTGACGATGCCGTTGGGTCAAAATGTGAACGTGTTGGGGTGGTCAGCTGTGGAGCTCCATGTTCAACAATTACGATGAATGGTGTGCTCCGAAACACTTGTGCGTACACCACCACTGTAGCTGCCTGAGGTGGCTGAGCGGTTCTAGGCTCTACAGTCTGGAACCGCGCGACCGCTACGGTCACAGGTTCGAATCCTGCCTCGGGCATGGATGTGTGTGATGTCCTTAGGTTAGTTAGGTTTCAGTAGTTCTAAGTTCTAGGGGACTGATGACCTTAGAAGTTAAGTCCCATAGTGCTCAGAGCCATTTGAACCATTTGAACCACCACTGTGCTACTCGACAAATATGCCACAGATCATCATCTATCCTCCTTTACACAGCAGACGAGCCACCGAGCTCCATGTTCTGTGAAGAGTCGTGGTCGTCCAACCATTTAGCGCCTAGTAGTTTGACTGTCCTCCGTCCTTCAATCTCTTTCTGTAGATGCTCACGACAGTACCATGTGAACATTCGACCAGCTCACCGTTTTCGAAATACTCGTTGACAGACTCTGCGTAACAAAGGGACTGATGACCTTGCTGTTTGGTCCCTTCAACCCCAACCAACCAACCAATCTGCGTAACAATAATCTGCCCCTTGTCAAAGTCGCTTATCTCAATGGATTTTCCCATATACAGCCCATATCTTCGCTAGGGTGATCCCCGTCCGCGTCTGCTGCACTTACATACTTTCGTTACCGCGTCACGCGCCCGCAACGCTACCAGGCGGCATCCATCGTCGCGTCGCCGTAATGTTGGCATCTGGTGGTCCAATGGTCCTGCAAGGTTTGGGTAGCTGAACTAGACTGAGAGTTTGGGAGCTGTACAAAAATGTGTTCCTGCTGTGGAAAGGCTGTGACTGAGACTTGGAAACATCGCGGAAAGTGTTTGGCAGTTCTGTGATGGACGACTCACCTTCGGGACTGCGGCTGAATTACTATTCAAAATTCGCTGAATATTTCCTTCTAATTTAGATGAAATATTCTGAACAGTTCTTACATAACAAGTGACAATGACCACGACATGATACTAGATAATTACAATAATATCTTTCATCTTTCACATTATGAGAACCTGCCATTTTTTCTGCCATAGTTACTACTACGGCATTGACGCCTCACAAGCTCTGTGATATAGGGCTCATTTCCTGATGCGAATTTAACGGTTGCCAAAGGGCCGAATACAAATGAAAAGCAATATCTGTTAAGTCAGTAGTTTTTACCCCTTCTCTAATGCAACCGAAAAGGACCAGAATAAAGATCAGTAACGGATTGTTTAGAAAATTTATACGCTTGTACAGCAATTTTTGTGTATCCTGAACAGTCAACTTGCAATAATAATCAGCTGACTCATGAAATGGGTAAAACATAATTAATTATTACTATAGTCAGTCATTACTATTGTCATTTATGCGTTCTTAGAAGCCGTTATGTTGCTTGCTTTTAGTATTTTTAGATGGTGTAGTTAGAAAGATGGAACTACTGGATGTTCACCACACGCAATACCTTCCTCTACCTCTGCTGTTTATCTAATTTCAGACTAAAAACCGAAAAACCTGTCTGATAAGTTGCTAACAGGAAGCTGGTAATGTTGGCATAAATCTACAATCATTCCTAAAGAGTTATCTCAGTATCGACAAAGAAATTCAGTCAGAGAATGTTATCCAAGTATTGAAAGATTAATATGCACTACAACTAACAGAAAGCCTCGAATGTGTGGTTTTGAGTAGCCAAGAATGGTCTTCTGTTGTTTCAACTGTTGGCTCTGCTGAATTAACTGAAAATAACAGAAAATCTTTCATGACACTATGATTCTGATATATTTTTGACGAGGTATTAAAAGGTTGACATATTGAGTATTTTCTACTTTTGCGTCAGAATCTCAGAGTTATCGGTTGATAATGACTCGTGTGGCGTATAACACCGAAAAGAAATTCGTGAGTCCCGTTGCAAACATAATTCGAAAAACTTTCTGAGTAGTCGTAGTTCACTGCTTCAGGAGCACCAAGCTATTGCGTAAAATTTCGTCTATTACCATATAGGAACGAATTGGTAGAGGAGGAATTTTTCTCGTTCAATTTGTTATTCGTAGGTGAAAAGTGATTTGTGTTAGCATCGGGACGAGCTGCAAAAGCATTAGCGAATTTAACGAGCCAGGAGTTGAGAAGATTTAAGCTGGATGTTTCCAATGTGAGGGTTTTCCATGACATCAAGAGAACTATTCCAATATTTAGAGCGAGGAAGTTACTTAAGTTCTGTAGTTTAGTACTTTTATGAGCAAAGGCCGTGGGTGATACATGAAGCCAAATAAAACTGTACCTACAGCGTCGACTGGCGAGAAAATGCAAAGATCATAAATAAATTAAGGAGCTGTTTTGAACACGTTGAATCAAAGAGTCGATGGGTATTCGTCGTCGCAGGTAGAAGGTAGTTTCTAGCGGTCAGAAGGACGCAGGACATGGTAATTATTTTCAGTAGTACGCCAGTTTCATAATAAAGATATTTAGGGTTCACAGGGAACGGCGAAGGTAATTTCGAGTACGGCTTTGTGTAGCATCTTAATTTATGACAAATCCACAATAGAGGTGGGGGATGGGTGGGAGAGGGGAGGGGGTGGGAGTATAAGGTGAATGATGGTGTGATTGTCTGTTACTCTTGTTAATCGCTTCTATGCTAGTCCATCACAGCATTACGTCCTATGCCTACACCTTTCTCTAGACTATTTAATTTCTTCTCAGCAGACAGTCATTATCCAGAAATTAATTTTGGGTTATAATCTGGCTGACAATGCCCACAGTTAAGGAGTAATGTTAGACTGACATAATAAATCAACGTCATATAGATAGTCTCCACTCATTTCAGCACACCTGACCATCTATAGCGCCGCATTCATATCCCCAGATGTTGTTGGGGGTCGCTGTATGTAAACGCCACTCCACATTACTTTCTTAATTTCTTTTTGTTTAAGGACATTCTGTCACTGAGCCCTTCATTAGAATGAACGCAAAGTTATTTTTATACTTACTCTTAACGTAGCAGACTATTCTAACCATCATTCCTCAATAATTCTCATATGAATATTATGATAACGTAGAGATAAAAACGCAAATAAAATAATGGCAGCTATGACGAGGAGGGCTATACAGTTAATTTCTCCTACTCATGTTGTTGTTATTGTGGTCTTCAGTCCTGAGACTGGTTTGATGCAGCTCTCCACGGTACTCTATCCTGTGCAAGCTTCTTCATCTCCCAGTACCTTCTGCAACCTACATCCTTCTGAATCTGCTTGGTGCATTCATCTCTTGGTCTCCCTCTACGATTTTTGCCCTCCACGCTGCCCTCAAATACTAAATTGGTGATCCCTTGATGCCTCAGAACATGTCCTACCAACCGATCCCTTCTTCTAGTCAAGTTGTGCCACAAACTTCTCTTCTCCCCAATCCTATTCAATACCTACTCATTAGTTATGTGATCTACCCATCTAATCTTCAGCATTCTTCTGTAGCACCACATTTCTAAAGCTTCTATTCTCTTCTTGTCTAAACTGTTTATCGTCCATGTTTCACTTCCATACATGGCTACACTCCATACAAATACTTTCAGAAACGACTCCCTGACACTTAAATCTATACTCGATGTTAACAAATTTCTCCTCTTCAGAAAGGCCTTCCTTGCCATTGCCAGTCTAGATTTTATATCCTCTCTACTTCGACCATCATCAGTTATTTGCTCCCCAAATAGCAAAACTCCTTTACTACTTTAAGTGGCTCATTTCCTAATCTAATTCCCTCAGCATCACCCGACTTAATTCGATTACATTCCATTATCCCCGTTTTGCTTTTGTTGATGTTCATCTTATATCCTCCCTTCAAGACACTATCCATTCCGTTCAAGAGCTCTTCCAAGTCCTTTGCTGTCTCTGACAGAATTACAATGTCATCGGCGAACCTCAAAGTTTTTATTTCTTCTCCATAGATTTTAATTCCTACTCCGAATTTTTCTTTTGTTTCCTTCACTGGTTGCTCAATATACAGATTGAATAACATCAGGGAGAGGCTACAACCCTGTCTCACTCCCTTCCCAACCACTGTTTCCCTTTCATGTCCCTCGACTCTTATAACTGGCATATTTCGGTTGAGTTATACACATTTGCTTACATTTCTCGTATTTTAGGCATTTATCAATTTGGCGGCTGTTTCTGCTACGCCTTTGAATTGTAAGATTTATTTCTGAATCGTTAGATCACTCGAGAAACACTTTGACTGTGGAAAAGTACATTACCAACTGCGCGTATGATTGGGACTTATCAACATTTCAGAATACCGTCTCGCAATCCAGTGGCAATCGAGCTACTTCCTGGAGTCATACAAAATTACGCTCCTAAATTATGTTGATATTTTCTAGGCATTTCAACTAAATATTCTGAATGATTTTCACCTATGGTGTCACCTACATATAAGATGTATGCTTTTTTACAGCAGGAATATCGTTCCATGTAGAAATACAACTAATTTCGTCTTTTACATTCCAAATTGCCAGGCCCTTAAGTGTGATTTGTAGGGTATACATGCAGATGTAAATGAAATCCTCTCACTTAGTTACCACTAGGGTAATGAAGGAGCTCTGAACCTCCCAGTTGATCACTAGCTCTGTGGACATGTTATTGTACTCTAAAGCAAAGTTTGCGTCAATCTCGTTCCTATGTTGGGGGAGCCCATAGCGGAACTACAATCAGTCATATTGAAAATCAGTACGGAAATCTTAAGCAAATTTTTCGATCATAAAACTATCTACATCCGGTAAGATCTAAAGGTAAGAATTGCGTGATTTTGCAGAATTCTCATTCAGTTTGGCGTACCACCATTACGAGAAATAAATGATCTAGTGACATGTAGAGTTCAGTGAGATGGTGGATTGACGCTAGGTTAGTACGCTTAGTGGCTTGGAGTCGATCACCACTGGAAATGACCGTTTTTAATAGACATAAAAAGATCTTATTCACTACTGATGACATCAAGTACGGAATGTAGGACTGAATCATGGTTCCGGATTATTATTAAACAATCTGTCCCTTTGCTACCGACTAGAGACTAAATTGAGCCATGACAGATGCGTAAGTTCCGGCAGATAGAAACTCTGTCATCAGTGAGCTTTATTACACCAGTAGTTTTATTTCCGTTAATTAACCAATCGCCATTTAAGATCACTGGGCACTTATTCCATATTTTACTTTAACTTGAAATGTTGAAAATATTGGTAAAGGGTTGAGATTCGAACTTAGATTTTCCTTCTCGCGGGATTTGACACCTTTATGGTGTTGCAGTTCGATCAATAATTTTTTGCTCAAGATTCCAAAATTCTGTAAGGTCGCCAGGTGAAGGGCGTGTCTGGGTCCCACATTTTGAATCTCTAGCGTATGCACACCTTTCTGCTGATTTAAAAATACTTTTGACATTTAACGTCCCTTCGTGTGTTGTCGAAAATAACAATAAGTAACGTTTTCAACTTCCAGTCAGACACGGAACTTTCAGTCACACCATTTCAAGTTCAAAATATGGCACTCCTAGCTACTGGTGAAAAAGAATTTGGCTGTTAACGTCTTATCGTATGTAGTCAACGACGATATGTGCAGGGTTTGATTCACAGTCAGCAGCGAGCTCTCACTACTGGCGGATGAAACATGTTTTTAACATCCATTCGTGGATAGTAGCTGCTGGGGTCGAGCCCTGGGAAGGCAAGAATTATTCTTTCGTCTCTCCATTTCGCTAGGATTGACATCCGAGCTTTGATTGTGCTTAGTCGCCAATCCAGTTACGCTCTGGGTTCCAATCTCTGTCCATCATGAAACTTGACGTGCCGTTATTTCAAGTTAGTTACTAGTCATACATAATTAACGTCTTTTGTGGTTAGTTAATTGGGACATTAGCTGTTGGACAGAAGTCCCAGTGTGGCACAAAATTTTTCGTCATGTAATTTCAAGTTCAAATTTGCTACTAGTACTGGCTGAAATTAGAACTTTCGTGTTTCTTTGTGCCAGGTCAGCAATGATGATCAGAGTCTTGTCGAGCCTCTGTTGGCCACGGAAGCCTTGCTTACTTAGTATTTGCTATAGGTGCTGGGTTTAAATACATATTCAGAACAAAAGAGTTTGTCACGTAATTAAGGTTAAGACACATGCACAACTATCTGCTCATTAATAACTTAGATCTTTAATGCCACATTGTGTTAGATAGAGGTGATAGATGACTTTCGAACTGCACACAGATCTATGTGCCATCATGAGTACAGAAAGTTACAAATGAAATGCTGTTGGTGGTGATGCTTCCTTAGAATCCTTGTCGCTGCTAATCGCGGTTGTTCTTACTGGTTATTTCATTTAACAGTTTTTGTAAAATCACCCATCAAATGAACGGCGGTTAACAGGTGATTGGCAAACCTTTTAAAGAGCAAGAATACTTCGAATTACCATAGAACTTCGGAAGCCCGGATATTCTTGCAAAATATCTTATTCACAAAAAGAAAAGAAATCGTTTTGAGTTAGGATTACGGAAAGACTTATGTGGTAGAATTACGAGCATCGGCTACCACAGATAACAACGTGAGCGGTAACGTTTTAGAAATATCTCTTCTTGTAAAAAAATTGATTTTACTTGCTTTAAGGATTGTCTCATCTCTAATAACATTTTTCCTGATATTTGCAGTGTCGTGGCATTAATTTGCATTTGGACTTATTCCCATACAGAACGGTGTTCTCTAGTGGTCACTTGTAGCAACTATTTCGTGCAGTCAAATGACGGTGTCGAAAAGAGCTAATAGGCCCCGGAAGAAAGTCACGTTATGTGGCTGCACGTAAATTAGGCAGAACACAGTTCAGGTCGCTGGGATACTTTTGAACATGATAGTAGATTTGTATATGCACACAGTGCGTAATGGTGTAAATTTACGAGAATGTGAGACGCATTTGGAATTTGCAAACAGCCGAAATCAGCTGATCATAGTATAAATGACAGTATTTTATAACAACCAGTATAGCTATGGAGGGAAGGCGTGAAGACTGGAGCAAAAGGAATCAGCACAAAGATGAGCCCAAACATCATGCTTTCATGGCGCAAAGAAAAATAATAGCGAGCATCATCCGCAAAACCAAGAGGAACTACAACAGATCTCTAATACTACAGGTAGAAGGAGACTTCAAGAAAATAATTAAAGAGATCTCTACAAGTGACTCAAGAAACAGACTACTTCATACATGGCTCCAACCCTACATCTCAGAGGTCCAGATGGGAAACTCCAAATGAATAACAGGGACTGCATAAAAACCTTTACAGGATATTTCGAGAAACTCCTCAACGCAGAGCAACCGAAACAGAGACTGGCTTTCGCCGTGCCAGCTGTCAGGAACCAGGACTCTATACCACCCAACAGGGAAGAAATAGAGAAGATTGTCAAACACCATAAGAACAACAAGGCCCCAGGCGAAGATGGCATAGCTGCAGAAATGTGGAAGCACGCAGATGACCAGTTCCTGCACAGTATCAGCCAGATCATTCAGGACATTTGAAGGTCAGAGTTCTTGCCAGAGGGATGGACCTCAGCCGTGATCCATCCACTACACAAGAAAGGAAGTAAGACTGACCTCAACAACTACAGAGGCATCGCCTTGTTGCTTATACCCTACAAGATCTTCTCTAAAGCCCTGCAGAACAGTCACCAAACAGCTAGACTCCCAACTAGGTGAATACCAGGCTGGTTTCCGTGCAAGTAGGTCCTGCACAGAACAGATTCAAAACCTCAAGACCATCCTCACATATAGGAGATGAAGGGGACACCCCTAGGTAGTCATTATTGTAGACTTCCAAAAGGTATATGACTCAGTTGATCGAGAGACTCTCTTCTCTACCCCGTGGGAACTAGGCCTAGATGGGAAGACTACCGGACTGGTCCAAGTTACCCTGAAGAAGTTCAGGTGTGAACTCTCGGCCAACTTTCCCATCCAGACAGGAGTCAGGCAGGGGGATGGCCTCTCTTGCATCCTCTTCAACTGTGTTCTGGAGACAATCGTCAGAGAATGGACTTCCACATTGTCACCAGATGCAGGACTGAAGCTTGTGTACAAGAAAGACAAGGTCGATGTACCCTGCCTAGCCTTTGCTGATGATCTCACCCTACTGACCAACAACATGGAGGAGGCTACTCACGAACCACAGATCCTCTACGGTACTGTGGCAAAAACCGGCTTGAGGGTCAACATACAGAGGACTGAGTTCATCACCAATATCAAGCAGGCTTCTTCTACAGTCCCACTAGGAAACAATACTATCTGTAAAGTTCCTGTAGTCAAGTACTTGGGAGAATGGATGTCAGCAAGTGAGAGCGAAACCTTGACCATAGACGCCTGGTGCACCAAGTTAGAGAGGGCCTATCATTCCTATAAGAACATCTATATCTCCAAGTACCTATCCTAGAACATAAAGCTGAAGCACTACAACTCGGTAGTAAAACCCTCTGCACTCTATGCCTCTGAGTGCCTCTTGATGAATCTAAAGGGCCCACTCTGGAAACTAGAACTTAAAGAGAGGAAGATCCTGAGGAGAATACTAGGACCCATAATAGAGGAAAACGGTAGCTACAGAGTCAGGCACAATAACGAGTTCCACGAACATCAGGAAGATGTAGCCACATGTATGAGGAAAATACGACTGACATTCTATGGGCACATGATCCGCCTGAATCACTCCAGGCTCACCAACAGGATCCTCCCAGTGACAAGTAGGAGAAAGGCGTCCAAAGCCAAGTGGATCAACCCTGTTAAGTCAGACTTACAGGAGCCACAAATCCCATTAAAGGCAACCGAGAACTGAACTCAATACCAACAGCCATCCTACAGGGAGTGTTCCCACTGTCTCTCACAAGCAAGAAGTGTACAGACACCACCAGACCTAAGTGGACGGATGAGAGGAAGCAGGCTCACAGCCAGACGATGAAGGCATACTGGGCTAAGAAAAAGCAGAAGACCATAGCTGGGAGTTAAGACGAGCCCGATGGTCCCTAGTAGGGCGAAACGAAAAAGAAAAAAAAAACAGTAGGAAAGTGGAATTCTTCTTATATGACGTCTTCCGAAAGAGAATTAGACATCTGTTGTGTGGAGCCATAGTGCAACCGTATCATCATTTCAGTACGGATATTGCAACGCACCAGTAGTTCAAATGCGTAATTTATATAGTTTAAAAGCACAAAATGGTCTGAAAAATCATGATCTCATTAACGAGTTTTATAAGGAAAACACAAATCATTACTTCGCATTATTTCACATACTGACATCCATGTAATTGAAATCTGCCTGTATTGTCCATGTAATATTATGTGCGATATTTTAAAATTATTATGCCACTAGCCACAGTCAAAAATGGAAAAGCAGCAAATATGCAGTGTCAAAAATATAACAGTCTCCGTTTCAAATATGTAACGTTCGTAATTAATCGTGGTGCTTACCACTCTTACAGAGCTCTGTTCACTGACTAATGAAAGACAGCTGCCAATCACCTATAAAAAATTGTCGTATCTTGTTACGTATACACCAGGGCCACCAACGATGCAGCAATAGTTTCAAAGACATTTGATATCTACATGTCTCTGTCAGATCAAAACCTAAAACCAATCTAAAACCTCAGAACAAATTATTACGAAAGAGATTAGGTTTGTCACTGCGTTTCACAAGAACATCGCTAACGTGGGTCTACAAGTGCCCATTGGACACCTCTGTCTTTTCGTTTAACAGTTAATATGTTCGGCCGGCCGCGGTGGTCTTGCGGTTCTAGGCGCTGCAGTCCGGCACCGCGGGAATGCTACGGTTGCAGGTTCGAATCCTGCCTGGGGCATGGATGTGTGTGATGTCCTTAGGTTAGTTAGGTTTAAGTAGTTCTAGGTTCTAGGGGACTGATGACCTCAGATGTTAAGTCCCATAGTGCTCAGAGCCATTTTTAGTTAATATGTTCATCGCTTAATGCAAAGCCCCCCATGAACCATGGACTTTGCCGTTGGTGGGGAGGCTTGCGTGCCTCAGCGATACAGATAGCCGTGCCGTAGGTCCAACCACAACGGAGGTGTATCTGTTGAGAGGCCAGACAAACGTATGGTTCCTGAAGAGGGGCAGCAGCCTTTTCAGTAGTTGCGGGGGCAGCAGACTGGATGATTGACTGATCTGGCCTTGTAACACTAACTAAAACGGCCTTGCTGTGCTGGTACTGCGAACGGCTAAAAGCAAGGGGAAGCTACAGCCGTAATTTTTCCTGAGGGCATGCAGCTTTACTGTATGGTTACCTCTTGGGTAAAATATTCCGAGGGTACAATAGTCACCCATTCGGATCTCCGGGCGGGGACTATTCAAGAGGACGTTATCAGGAGAAAGAAAACTGGCGTTCTACGGACCGGAGCGTGGAATGTCAGATCATTTAATCGGGCAGGTAGGTTAAAAAACTTAAAAAGGGAAATGGATAGGTTAAAGTTAGATATAGTGAGAATTAGTGAAGTTCGGCGGCAGGAGGAATAAGACTTTTGGCCAGGCGAATACAGGGTTATAAATACAAAATCAAATAGGGGTAATTCAGGAGTAGGTTTAATAATGAATAAAAAAATAGGAGTGCGGGTAAGCTACTACAAACAGCATAGTGAACGCATTATTGTGGCCAAGATAGACACAAAGCCCACGCCTACTACAGTAGTACAAGTTTATATGACAACCAGCTCTGCAGATGACGAAGAAATTGAAGAAATGTATGCTGAAATAAAACAATTTATTCAGATAGTGAAGGGAGACGAAAATTTAAATCACTGGTGACTGGAACTCAATAGTAGGAAAAGGGAGAGAAGGAAACGTAGTAGGTGAATATGGATTGGGGGTAAGAAATGAAAGAGGAAGCCGCCTGGTATAATTTTGCACAGAACACAACTTAATCATAGCTAACACTTGGTTCAAGAATCATAAAAGAAGGTTGTCTACATGGAAGAATCCTGGAGATACTTCAAATTCAAATGGCTCTGAGCACTATGCGACTTAACTTCTGAGGTCATCAGTCGCCTAGAACTTAGAACTAATTAAACCTAAGGACATCACACACATCCATGCCCGAGGCAGGACTCGAACCTGCGACCGTAGCGGTCACGCGGTTCCAGACTGAAGCGCCTTTAACCGCACGGCCACACCGGCCGGCTGGAGATACTGACAGGTTTCATATAGATTATATAATGGTAAGACAGAGATTTAGAAACCAGGTTTTGTAAGACATTTCCAGGGGCAGATGTGGATTCTGACCACAATCTATTGGTTATGAACTGTAGATTAAAACTGCACAAACTGCAAAAAGGTGGGAATTTAAGAAGATGGGACCTGGATAAACTGAAAGAACCAGAGGCTGTACGGAGCTCAGGGAGAGCATAAGGGAACAATTGGTAGGAATGGGGGAAAGAAATACAGTAGAAGAAGAATGGGTAGCTTTGAGGGATGAAGTAGTGAAGGCAGCAGAGGATCAAGTAGGTAAAAAGACGAGGGCTAGTATAAATCCTTGAGTAACAGAAGAAATATTGAATTTAATTGATGGAAGGAGAAAATATAAAAATGCAGTAAATGAAGCAGACAAAAAGGAATACAAACGTCTCAAAAATGAGATCGACAGGAAGTGCAAAATGGCTAAGCAGGGATGGCTAGAGGACAAATGTAAGGATGTAGAGGCTTATCTCACTAGGGGTAAGATAGATACTGCCTACAGGAAAATTAAAGAGACCTTTGGAGAGAAGAGAACCACTTGTATGAATATCAAGAGCTCAGATGGAAACCCAGTTCTAAGCAAAGAAGGGAAAGCAGAAAGGTGGAAGGAGTATATAGAGGGTCTATACAAGGGCGATGTACTTGAGGACAATATTATGGAAATGGAAGAGGATGTAGATGAAGATAAAATAGGAGATATGATACTGCGTGAAGAGTTTGACAGAGCTCTGAAAGATCTAAGTCGAAATAAGGCCCCAGGAGTAGACAACATTCCATTAGAACTACTAACAGCCTCGGGAGAGCCAGTCATGACAAAACTCTACCATCTGGTGAGCAAGATGTATGAGACAGGCGAAATACCCTCAGACTTCAAGAAGAATATAATAATTCCAATCCCAAAGAAAGCAGGTGTTGACAGATGTGAAAAACCGAACTATCAGTTTAATAAGTCACATCTGCAGAATACTAACGCGAATTCTTTACAGACGAATGGAAAAACTGGTAGAAGCCAACGTCGGGGAAGATCGTTTTGGATTCCGTAGAAATATTGGAACACGTGAGGCAATACTGACCCTACGACTTATCTTAGAAACTAGATTAAGGAAAGGCAAACCTACATTTCTAGCATTTGTAGACTTAGTGAAAGCTCTTTCAAATTCTGAAGATGGCAGGGGTAAAATACAGGGAGCGAAAGGCTATTAGTATTTGTACAAACACCAGATGGCAGTTATAAGAGGCGAGGGCATGAAAGGGAAACAGTGGTTGGGAGGGGAGTGAGACAGGGTTATTCAATCTGTATATTGAGCAAGCAGTGAAGGAAACGAAAGAAAAATTCGGAGTAGGTATTAAAATCTATGGAGAAGAAATAAATCTTTGAGGTTCGCCGATGACATTGTATTTCTGTCAGAGACAACAAAGGACTTGGAAGAGCAGTTGAACGGAATGGATAGTGTCTTGAAAGTAGGATATAAGATGAACATCAATAAAAGCAAAACGAGGATAATGGAATGTAGTCGAATTAAGTCGGGTGATGCTGAGGGAATTATATTAGGTAATGAGACACTTAAAGTAGTAAATAACTGATGATGGTCGAAGTAGAGATGATATAAAATGTAGACTGACAATGGCAAGGAAAGCGTTTCTAAAGAAGAGAAATTTGTTAACATCAAGTATAGATTTAAGTGTCAGGAAATTGTTTCTGAAAGTATTTGTATGGAGCGTAGCCATGTATGGAAGTGAAACATGGACGATAAATAGTTTGGACAAGAAGAGAATAGAAGCTTTCGAAATGTGGTGCTACAGAAGAATGCTGAAGATTAGATGGGTAGATCACATAACTAATGAGGAGGTATTGAACAGATTTGGGGAGAAGAGGAGTTTGTGGCACAACTTGACTAGAAGAAGGGTTCGGTTGGTAGGACATGTTCTGAGGTATCAAGGGATCACCAATTTAGTACTGGAGGGCAGCGTGGAGGGTAAAAATCGTAGAGAGAGATGAAGAGATGAATACACCAAGCAGATTCAGACGGATGTAGGCTTCAGTAGGTACTGGGAGATGAAGAAGCTTGCACAGGTTAGAGTAGCATGGAGAGCCGCATCAAACCAGTCTCAGGACTGAAGATCACAACAACAACAACTTAATGCGAAAAATAACATTTTCCCTCTGAATGCTAAATAAAGGATTAAAACTGTCCGTGACGCTTCTTAAAGAGTTCTGCTCATTGTTAAGGTACTTTGCTACCGCTGGTGCACCATTTTCTTTGTTATTATGTTCATTGAACCTTAAAATTCCTTCTCGTACGACCCACATTCTTCAGCTTACAATTTTGATATTTTATTTCGTATACCCCTGCTTTCCATATCCAATTTTCACGTGTGCTAAACTTTTGTTTCATTCCTTTCTCAAATTTGTTATCCGTCTGAAACGCAATTTTAAATTTTTTGTTGTTGAATAACCTCGCCAGTTTATACTCATATGTGATGATTTCCCAAAATCTGATGAACCTGTTCTTAATCTCGTTTTGTTGGTTTCCGTGTCCTACCGTTGCGCTAATCCTGTATAATGATTTGTTTTTCCTCTATTTATAGAACCTGATAACGGGATCAAGTCTTCTGGAAACACGTTGTATTTTTTAACTGAAATAACTCACACTTTGGGCAATTGCTACGTTATAAATTCAGTAGTAGAAGGTGGGGTAAAGTAGCCACCCTAAGTAAAATTAATTTTCACCAAACCATAGTAATCGACAGCATTTTTGCTACTCTCACACTCAGAATCTTCATGTTGTAAAGTATCCCACCAAATAATTTGTCTGAAAAAGAAAATAATATATAAGAACAATATGCATTTTTCTGGCCACATAGTCACCACTTTTCCCTATCTAGGTGGTAATGTGGCAAGAATCATTGCAACAGCATCTTAGGTTTTTCTGTTCTGGTTTCCGGACATATTTTCTGGGCATCTTGATGTTTAAGTATTTGTAACAATACCATATGGCCTGAGCAGACCGTTTTCAAGCAGATTCTGGCCACACATAGCAGAACAGACACGGTTTATAAGGAACTTAATTAATTTATTAAAAACCATCGCAAAGGGATAGAATGGCGGATGGTAGCTTTTCATATAAAAGAATTTCGAAGTCAGTGTGATTTGTAGAATTATACGTGATATATGGAAGTAACTAAATGTTACTGTGGTAAATAGTTTGGCTTCTTTTTCCGACGAGGAGTGTGACCACTTTTCCCAATCGGACGCAATGTCGATATTAGTGCTTCATAGACTGAACTATCAGACCAAAAGAAATTAAAAGCACTGCATTTGTAGGCCAAAATACATCTTTAAACAGTGATATGGTGAAAAAGTATTACTCTGCGTGTAAGTGAGGTATCAAAAATAATGTAAATGACGTTCCTCACATCGGACGACTGAAAATCGGAAAAGATTTTACTAAAAATAACGGAACAAGCTTCCTCCTTCAAACTCACCGACAACAATGATGGTGTATGTTGCAACCAGTCTGGCCACTTCTCGGCAGGCGGCACCACTGTTTAGTGCAAAAATTACGAAATTGGTCCACTTTTCCCGTCCTGGCCACTTTAAACCACCTTCCTCTACTGGTAATCAGATACACTCCTGGAAATGGAAAAAAGAACACATTGACACCGGTGTGTCAGACCCACCATACTTGCTCCGGACACTGCGAGAGGGCTGTACAAGCAATGATCACACGCACGGCACAGCGGACACACCAGGAACCGCGGTGTTGGCCGTCGAATGGCGCTAGCTGCGCAGCATTTGTGCACCGCCGCCGTCAGTGTCAGCCAGTTTGCCGTGGCATACGGAGCTCCATCGCAGTCTTTAACACTGGGAGCATGCCGCGACAGCGTGGACGTGAACCGTATGTGCAGTTGACGGACTTTGAGCGAGGGCGTATAGTGGGCATGCGGGAGGCCGGGTGGACGTACCGCCGAATTGCTCAACACGTGGGGCGTGAGGTCTCCACAGTACATCGATGTTGTCGCCAGTGGTCGGCGGAAGGTGCACGTGCCCGTCGACCTGGGACCGGACCGCAGCGACGCACGGATGCACGCCAAGACCGTAGGATCCTACGCAGTGCCGTAGGGGACCGCACCGCCACTTCCCACCAAATTAGGGACACTGTTGCTCCTGGGGTATCGGCGAGGACCATTCGCAACCGTCTCCATGAAGCTGGGCTACGGTCCCGCACACCGTTAAGCCGTCTTCCGCTCACGCCCCAACATCGTGCAGCCCGCCTCCAGTGGTGTCGCGACAGGCGTGAATGGAGGGACGAATGGAGACGTGTCGTCTTCAGCGATGAGAGTCGCTTCTGCCTTGGTGCCAATGATGGTCGTATGCGTGTTTGGCGCCGTGCAGGTGAACGCCACAATCAGGACTGCATACGACCGAGGCACACAGGGCCAACACCCGGCATCATGGTGTGGGGAGCGATCTCCTACACTGGCCGTACACCACTGGTGATCGTCGAGGGGACACTGAATAGTGCACGGTACATCCAAACCGTCATCGAACCCATCGTTCTACCATTCCTAGACCGGCAAGGGAACTTGCTGTTCCAACAGGACAATGCACGTCCGCATGTATCCCGTGCCACCCAACGTGCTCTAGAAGGTGTAAGTCAACTACCCTGGCCAGCAAGATCTCCGGATCTGTCCCCCATTGAGCATGTTTGGGACTGGATGAAGCGTCGTCTCACGCGGTCTGCACGTCCAGCACGAACGCTGGTCCAACTGAGGCGCCAGGTGGAAATGGCATGGCAAGCCGTTCCACAGGACTACATCCAGCATCTCTACGATCGTCTCCATGGGAGAATAGCAGCCTGCATTGCTGCGAAAGGTGGATATACACTGTACTAGTGCCGACATTGTGCATGCTCTGTTGCCTGTGTCTATGTGCCTGTGGTTCTGTCAGTGTGATCATGTGATGTATCTGACCCCAGGAATGTGTCAATAAAGTTTCCCCTTCCTGGGACAATGAATTCACGGTGTTCTTATTTCAATTTCCAGGAGTGTAGTTTAATCTAAGTACCTCAGCATGGTTGCATCCTCGTCCATAGCAATATGACCTTTTAACCCGCAGTGATCCACTGACGAGTGTATCCATGATCTAAGCTTAGTCGGGGGATAGGGTAAGGGACTAAAGTTTGTTTCGCGGTAAATGAGGAAATAGTTTTGACATTTCACACAAATGGGTTTATCTGCGTCTAGCCAACATCCGCTACAATTTACCTGAAAATGCTGTGCGACGCTTCAACAAATTTCAGACGTCTTGACCACAATTTTTGTTATTTCCAAAATCTCCTTACGTGTTTTGGCATTCCGTCATTTTCTAAGGCTATGAATTAAAATATCAAACTGGTATCAAATGATGCGAAATATGTTAAATTTCTACCACTGAAGAGAGACATAGTATATATTGAGTAGAATATGATTCTTTTAGCTTACCAAATGCTGTGTCATAATGTGAATCACAGAAAATTATTAAATGGATAAATTGTGTCTCGCCAATATTCTTAACCAAGAGGCAAGTGAAAACTGCTATCAAGGAACAAGATTGAAATCAAGTGGACTAAAGCAGTAAGCTGCGCTACCTAAATTGTACACAGTGCATTTGTTTATTGACAACTAAGTTTTTCATCATTGTACCGTACAAACAGTTCCCGTCGGTAAAGAAATCATGAAAATTATCTTTACAAGTACGAAAAACTTAGTTGTGAATAAACAAACACATTGTGTACCACGTATCCAGCGCCGCCTACTGGTTTAGTCCACTTGGTTTCAATCTTGTTCCTTGATAGCAGTTTGCACATGCCTCTTGGTTAAAGAATGTTGACGAGACAGAATGAATTCATTCGACGATTTTCTATTACTTACATTATTATATAGCATTCGGTATGCTAAAAAATAATATTCTATTCACGAGACTAATTCTCTAATCAATGATGAAAGTATAACATATTTCGTATATTTTAATACCAGTTTTATATTATATTTCATAGCCTTCGAAAACGACGGAATGTCGAAACTCGTAAGGTGATTTTGGATAAAACAAAAAGTGCTTTCTTCAAATTGATGCTGAACTGACACGCATGTCCGTGTAACAGAACAATATGCGAGAAACTGCACTTCTTCCGTCCTTGGCTCCATATAATACGAGTGTGTTCGCTCTTTCTCCGCTGATCACGAAATAAGTGTGAGCAGTCGGTGCGTTGGGTTTCCAAGCGTTGAGTGCGAGAGGAGCAAGGCCTGAGGTACCGGCTGTGGCGGCGAATGTGGTGAGGAGCGCCTCATATACTGCCCAAGGTCGCGCGAGGACAACGAGTGGGCAGTATGGAATGCTGCGAGTGATTAACGGACTCCTGCGTTAATGACCGCCGCTCAATATCGTGACCCTATCCGAAAATTTATAACCGCCGTAGTCAATAGCGAGAAAACAAAATGCCCGATGTTATTCAGTTATGCAAATCGAGCAGCACTTTGAATTCCTCGGCTCAGTGTGGCTTCATTGATTACGGTATAAAATGCCTGTGACGTCCCGCATTAGGTAAGGCTTGTGCAGTTACAGATGAATAATTCAATTATCTATTCTTGTCTTGGAATGGTAATGGACAAGGCAACGAAAATCCATTTTATGATGGATTATAATTGTAATACTCTGTTAGACGGTATTATCATTTAAGAAACTGTTACAGTAGTTCCCTCGAAAATAATAACAACAAGAAGATACTGAGTTTCGCTGTAGCATAATATGCACCTGCTGAAACATTTATACGGCTATTGTATTATTCATCGGGAAGCAGTTTTGCTTAAATAGGTGTCTCGCCCTCCAGTGAAAGTTCATGACCGACCTGTGTCCAGTACCACTGTCTAATCGCAATTATGTTTTGTTGGTTCCTTATGCACAAATAAGCCGTTGACGACGACAGTAAATTCTGAGTTATGAGGTACTTTTTTCGTCTATATATGTGTAGTG
This sequence comes from Schistocerca piceifrons, assembly GCF_021461385.2. Taxonomy (NCBI): domain Eukaryota; kingdom Metazoa; phylum Arthropoda; class Insecta; order Orthoptera; family Acrididae; genus Schistocerca; species Schistocerca piceifrons. The sequence goes on from NC_060149.1 coordinate 692,880,182, forward strand.
CCTGCCCTGTCTGACAAGTGAAAAGTGAAAATTTGTGCCTGACCTGGACTCAAACCTGGATTTCCCGCTTTTAGTGAGTGGTCGCCTTAACCGCATCGGCCACCCAGACTTTCTATTCGACCCAAATTCTGAACTTGTCGAAGGCTAGTAGCGCCCAGTGTCCATTAACCCCTTTGCTCACAGCTTTTTCTGTTATGTTAGACATGTCAGATTGACTACTATAAAAATTTTAACTTTTTATTTTGCCAGCCTCGATTGTGTAGGTGTTCGACTGTTATTGCTTCCGGTTGAAGCAGAGCTCGTGAGTTCCAGTCCGAGCTCGGGTGGGACTTTGCCATTACTGGGGTTAGTGTCTATAAGTCTACGCACATCTCGTAAGTTACGGGCTGGTGGTTTGTGGTTATGGGGCTGGCACTCAATAGCATCCGACATGTGTTCCTTAGAATTCAGATCAGGCGAACATGTTTTTCAATACATCAGCGTGAGTTCACCATCATGCTGCTCAAACCACTGTCACACGGGTAGTTATCCTACGGGAATATTTCATCGCCACTGTGGAAGATATCAAGCATGAAAACTGCTCACGTTTCTTCGATTACTACCACAGGTCCAGATCAATGTCCCAAGTAACATAACACTGCTCCAAGCAGCCTGTGTCCGTGGTATAGTGCATGTTTTGTGCAGCCGTTCGTCTGGATGACAGAACTGCACCGAAAAACTTTCAGAGGTTGTTCACTGCTACCTTCTGAGTATTTTGGCATAAAGGACCCATGGTCTACGGTGGCTCGACACAGAGTTATTGCATTTCGTTTGATTTCTTGCCCCAATTACCTTCGTATTCATATTGCACTGAAAACAGTGCATAATAATGCAAATATCGACATTTTGCGCTGCTTGTCTAGTTTAGAAACAAACTTTTTCCATTCATACATGGTACTTGCTGTTCTCAACAGTAATATGCTCAAACGACTCTTCACCCTCAGGCTTGCATTCAACAGTGCTCAGTATTTTTTTTTCCTTTTCTTTTTTTTTGCTGTGTTCGTTGTATGTCAACCATGATTCAGAGCAGTATCGATAGATTTATTAAGTGTTGGCCTATACGCACCTCGCGCGAGGGTTCACCGAATGCAGCGGGAGAGCAGCACAGTAACGCTACTCTGAACTATTCCCGAAGCGACGACAGCCACATCACAGTACTTTTGCATCTTTGTGAGGTTTACTGCATTACTCTGTGTTGCCTTTTGTACGCAGGGCCGATTTAAGGTCCAACCGACACAAACCGCCGCTTGGCACGCCAACCTGAGATTGGGGGCCAAAATGCAAAATTCATGTAAACATGCGTATCGCATTTAGTCTCAAAAACTGACACACGTGAAACAATACGAGGGAAAAGTGGGGAGGGGAGCGGTCGCCAAAAGATAGGTCGCTTGTGTGCAAAGATGTTCTCGAGCTGGTCCTGGTTCTACGTTTTGATTATCGCATATTACTGTGCAGACTACAGGCTTCTTCAGCCACTGTTGTGTAGGTATTTCCACAGATAGAATAGTGATTGCGGCAGTAAACTGAATAAAGCATTATTCCGTTAACTATTTTATCCTTCTTCAGCAACTGTAGTTATACAGCAGTGGAAATCAGCATAAAGGCATGGATATTCACAGGAAAATTAACATTATCGGTTGGAACAGTTGTGCACAACGTATATGCAATAGCATGAAATCCAGTATATCGACAAATGCAGTCAAATGATATCGCATTTGATGTCAGTAGCTCAGTATATAACATGTCATCAACGCTTCAGGTGATATGGGGTGGAGCTTGGTATGAAGGCAGTCGGCTCGATGTGGGGTTCGTGAGTGCGTACGTGCGTTTACTGTTGATAAGACACAGTTCAGTGAACGTTGCGTACATAAACCACGACTGTGATAATGACACGTGGAAGACAAAAATCATTTGATGAAAAAGCAAAAATCAGAACCAACAAGGAAATGGAACTGTCTAATCGTTAAATTGTCAGGAAGATGAACTGTTCAGGTACAGAGACTGATAATTTCGTTGGACTCGGCACACAGTGTTGACAGAACGGAAAGTATGGACAAAGTAGAAAATTATCTGAGTCATAGAAAGGGTTATTTTTGCGCAAAGCTTGAGCCAAAAACTATTATTCTTCTCATCTTGTTGCTGATTTACAGTCGCTAATAACTGCCAGATGTGCACGAAAAATTTTGTCACAAACATGTTGCATTCTACAAATGACTGCAGAAATCCGCAATAACACCCAAACAGAAACAGGCTAGATTGGCATATCGTGGATTTCAGAATGGGATAAAGTGATCTTTAGTGATGAGAAGATGTTTAATTTAGATGTGCAGGATGGATTTCGGTATTAGTGGCCTATTGTGAGAACAGAGCAGCAGGTAAGAATGAAGAGAAGTTTTGGTGCAGGAAGTGTTATGATTTGGACAGCCCTCTGTGCTAAAGATAAATCACGCATTTCTTGGTTGAACACTAGAATGAATTCTAGGTACATTCAGATGCTAGAAACAGAATTGATTAGAATGTATGAGGACCTCGAGGACCAAAATCTAATGTTTCAACAAGATAATGCATCTATGTATGGTTCTGCTAGAACAAAAATGCGGTTTGAAGACAAAGATATCGTGTATTGCCCTGGCCTTCACGTAGCCCGGATATGACTCCGTGGAAAACCTTTGTGGAATACTTCCAAGATGTGTTCATCGCAACGGAAGGCGATTTGTGGCCGTATGTGAGTTGAATAGAGTGATACGAGAAGAGTGGGCAACATTTTCACTCCAAGAACTACAAACCCTAACAAAATCAATGACGCAGAGAATTTCTGAGATAGTTAAAAATGCAGTAACACAACAGGGCAGTGAGTGCCGTTATACCAGTCTCCATCCAGCAAATAAAAACTGCTTATTTGTTACTATTGTTATGTAAGAAACTTTGTAATTCCGTCATGACTGTTTATGTCTTATATGGATCTACTACATTCATAGCAAATTCGATACATGTATGATTCAGATATAGTACTAACACTTTCGTGGGACCCTGTCTTTGTACTTAATTCGACTACAGTATATATCGAAATAATCAGCAACTAGCAGTACAAAAGAAACGTCGTAAAACATATATGTTGCTTCTTGGGGTGTCTTTGTAGCTATTCTGAATCAATTGAAGATTATTTTCTACCTAAACGAGTGGTATAGTCTAATGTAGATGAAGACATCTGACTAATATAGGTGTTCGGGACGACGACTTTCCCTCCTTTGACCTAGTGTGTTAAAAATGGCATATGATCCATTTATGAAACTTCGCAAGTTTGCAGTCAGAGTCGATATATTATCACAGCACTTTATCAAAGTACGATGCTACTTTCAAACGATAGAAAATGTTACTCGCGTTGTGTAAGATATACGCTACTAGAGACACATCAATATGGCAACCCGCTATGCCAGACAGGAACGACACAGAATGTCCTCGGTGAGATATTCCCACTGCATTTTGTGCGACGAACCATATGTACAACCATACCAGGTAAGTGCCTTCGATAACTTCTTGCGCAGTTGAAGGCAGCGGTTGTGTTGAGTTTGAAATGAAAGGAATGTAGTAAATAAAGCCCAGTGACGGTAAATAATTCGCTATCCACGAAAAGAATGAAGAGACACCCAACTACAAGTCACCATCTAATAAACAAATTCCCCTCTTATACTTTTGCGCTACAGAATATTGTACAAAAATCTGAGCTTTCATCCAGGATATTCATATACAGTGTGATTATCAGGAACGGTATGTCGACAAGTGACCTCGCCGTGACTGCTTAAGTTCATTCACCAGCAGTACTGAGACTGGCCACGTCTAAATCTACGTTGCGCAAACTACATCATGGTTTGTGGCCCAAGGTACTTTTGGCTATCGCTCTCACTTCCGCCCTTTCCTGTCACAGTCACGGATAGCGTACAGGAGAATAAAAATGGTGTAAGCCTCCATGTGAACTCGGATCTCCGTAATTTTACCTTTCTCTCATGGTCGTGAGCTATAAATAGCAGGAAGCAATGTATTTATTGACTTGTCTAGGAATGTACATTGTGTGAACTTCAATAGTAAACGATACCGCGATTCACAACGCCTCTCAGGTAGCGTCTGCCACTGAGTTTCGTGAACATCTCAGTAACGGTTACACGGTCACAAAATGAACCTGTGACGAAAAGTGCTGCTCTTCTTTGGATCCTCTCTATTTCCTAAACCAATTCTAACTATCTCAGATAGATAAGCAATATTAAAGTACCCAGCGTACGAGGGATTTGTTAAGTACTGGTTTGGACTCAGGCGTGTCACTAAAATTTAATTCCGTGGCTAGCACAGGATCCGGTATACGACTGTGATCTGTGACTCTCTTCTAAATCTACATCTACATCTACATGGATGCTCTGTAAATCACATTCAGGTGCCTGGCAGAGGGTTCACCGAACCACCTTCACCATTCTCTATTTTCCAATCTCGTATAGCGCGCGGAAAGAATGAACACCTATATCTTTCCGTACGAGCTCTGGTTTCCCTTATTTTATCGTGGTGATCGTTCCTCCCTATGTGGGTCGGTGTCAACAAAATATTTTCGCATTCGGAGGAGAAAGTTGGTGATTGGAAGTTCGTGAGAAGATTCCGTCGCAACGAAAAACGCCTTTCTTTCAATGATTTCCAGCCCAAATCCTGTATCATTTCTGACACTCTCTCCCATATTTCGCGACAATACATACTAGGTACATACTTAAAAAACATTCAAAAGCATTCAAAACAGGTTTATCGTTTGGACAAACCCTAATGTTAAGTAGCCGACCGGAGTGACCGAGCGGTTCTAGGCACTATAGTGTGGAACCGCGCGACCGTTACGGTCGCAAGTTCGAATCCTGCCTCGGGCATGGATGTGTGTGATGTCCTTATGTTAGTTAGGTTTAAGTAGTTCTAAGTTCTAGGGGACTGATGACCTCAGAAGTTAAGTCCCATAGTGCTCAGAACCATTTGAACATAATGTTAAGTAAAATCATGAAAAGTACTCTAAGATATAGCATCCAGTTGACGACGAGGTTATTACAGATGGGTATTAGCTTGATTTGGAGACGTATAGGGGAGGAAATCGTTCATGGTCTTGTAATAGGATCCGTCCTCACAGTCTCCCCATCACATTTAAAGAAAACTTGGATCTGGATGGCCACACGTGGATTTGATCCCAGCTCTTCCCCATTACTCCGTCTTACTCTGTCTGGACACGTACAGGCGTTGTTCTCGCAGTAACGTAAATACTGTAGTTTTTACGCAACAACACTGTTATCTGGACACAAGAATGCTGATTCTTTTGAACATCGCCGTTGAAGAAGAATGTTAATTACTGGAAGCGTGCCAAAAATTTTAAGTTAATGGAAATATTGATGTCACTAGAGAGTCAAATCACAAATTAGCGACTATCATACTGTATTATGGGCAGAAACGGTGGTATGAATTAGAGGAGAGATAAAATTCGTACTATTTTAACGGTCGGAAATGGAAATCTCCCCCCAGCCTAGTTACGCCTTTTATGTGTTTATAATTTATAATTCCATGTAGCTGAATACTAGGCTATAACTGTCTCTACAGATCAGTGACAACTGATTGTCGCCTGGACAATATGAAACCGAATTCCAAGACCCACGATCTTGCGCGACTAGAAGGGACAATCAAATGAAAATGATACAGGGGAAGAAAAAGGAAGTAAACTGTTTATTATTTGAAAAGTAGTCACTACAACTGTTTATACATGTATCCCACTGTGATACAAGACGGTCAATACCTTTATGGAAACATGTTTGCGGTTGCCTACGGAAAGATTGTTGTATACAGGCGTGCACCTCTTCTTCCCAAGTAATTCGACGGCTACAAATGTCTTTCTTTAGGGCTCGAGAAATATGGAACTCGCATGGAGGGAGATCGGGACTCTACGGAGAATGTGTAGGGACGTTCTAGCGAAGCTTCTGCAGCATAGTCGAAACATCCTTGCAAACATGTGGACGGGCAGTATGCTGCAAACGAATGGTGTCGTTCGCCAGCAATCCAGGGAGCTTGGACTCGATGGCGCGCTTCAGTTTTTGCAAAGTGTCCAAGTACCGCTATGCGCTAATTAGGGCTCGGTGTTACAGAAAGTCAATGAAAAGCGGGCTCTTGCAGTCATACGAAAAGGTCAAAACGAATTTTCCAGAGCTGGCGTCCCTGTTGTTTCGACTACGCTGCAGAATTTGTAATATTAGAAGCTTGATGTGAAATACTTTATTTCTTGACCAGTTTCGACAAAAACTAGTTGTCATTTCAGAAATGAGATCATAACCATAAGAACAATTGAATAAAATACTATTATAGTTGAGTTATTGGTTAAAATTACTTAATGTCTTTATAAGAGATTTACAACGCTGCAGGCCCACGACAAATAAAAATATTTTACTATAGAGGAATAGAACTTACAGAGGAAGTACGAATAACTCTGATGTGTTTAATTTTGAGATGGAGTGATTTTAGTTTTTATTTTAAGTTCGAAGTAGTGAAGACAAGAGTGTAATCACTGCCTTGAAGGGGAAGAATAGAGTAAAGGATGCGTTTTGTCTCAGAGCACGGAACAAGCTGAGGCTCAGTTCCTAGGGGCGGCTATAAGCGTCCGAAGAAGCTCTCCAGAGCGACCTTGTCCGTTCCGTAATGTGACAGCGAAGAACGCGGTGTTCCTCTGGCTTTTGATAGCTTTGATGTGTGTCTGAGCGCATGAAAAGCGTCCATTCATCTGCGCAGACGCAGCTTGTATACACAATGCAGGGACCACCCAGGGCCGAGCGTGGCCGCAAATGCTATCAGCGATAGATAAACATCAGCTGTCAGGAGCGTGATGCACCACTCTCATGCTCCACAAAACTTTCCTTCCGACGGTGAGTCCACTGCTGCTGCTTTAGTAACAGAAACCTCATACTACGACAGAGCATCACGTCCATTAAAGCGACCTTACGAGATTTCAACAAAGTGGAGTTAAATTAATAGCAATTTCCCGATATTTGCCGGAATGAGATAGCTCTACCCAAATAAAGAGCCAGATAGACTGGGGGGTCCTATGGTAACGCAAGAAGTAAGCCTGAGAAATGTGGTAATCCTACATCTGCATCTACATGGAGGTTTACCTCATTTGTATAAGAAAGTACACCCATTTACATCTACATATTCCGCAAGCGAACTCACCGTGAGTGGTGGAGAGTAGATTTGGCATCCGTAACACTCTGCCCTTTCCTGGCCCATTTGCAAATAATGCAAAGGAAGAAACTAGCCCTCTTATGAGCCCCATTCTCCGATTTATTCGTCGTGGTTATTTTGCGAGATGTTTCTGGGAGAAAACATGGTGTTTTATAGAACGTATAATATGTTCCTACAGGAGGAAAAAATGGTTCAAATGGTCCTAAGCACTATGGAGCTTAAAATCTGAGGTCATGAGTCCCCTAGGCTTAGAACTAATTAAACCTAACTAACCTAAAGATATCACACACATCCATGCCCGAGGCAGGATTCGAATCTGCGACCGTAGCAGCAGCGCGGTTCCGGACTGAAGCGCCTAGAACCGCTCGGTCACAGCGGCCGGCTACAGGAGGAAATTTGGAAATTTGTGGTAAGGACTATGGGACCAAATTGCTGAGGTCATCGGTACTTAGACTTACGCACTACTTAATCTACCTTAAACTAACTTCCGCTAAGGACAACACACACACCCGTACCCGAGTGAGGTCTCGAACCTCCGACGGGGGAAGCCACGCGAACCGCGACAAGGCGCCTAACACCGCACGGCTACCCCGCGCCCAACAGGAGGTAATATTGGTAGCAACTAGAAGAAAAGTCACGATAATTATACGTTCGGAAACCGACACATGTTGATAAATGAGTTGTTTCAGGTGTGACGAATAGTACTACGTAGTATTCAGTGGTATAGGCCATCGTACTGTTGCAGTTCACTACGCATGTCTTTATAACTGTAATTTGCTGTACACCCATGGTGACCCTGATACCAGTTATAGCAACAATCTGCCACATCAGTCAGTTGAGGCTGTGCAGCCAGAGCAGTACGTTATCGCAACAAGATATGTAATTCCGTTATGGGTAGGTCGAGGAGGTCCGGTAACATTGTCTTCTCCATTCACCGGACCTACATCATTGGACATGGGGACGTTTATAGGCACTGGTGTAATCACAGCCCATCGTCAATGTGCAGACGTTACGTGTGAAGCAATCCGAATGAAGCCAGATGTATTTGAAAGAGTGCGTGATTCACTTCGAAGAGGGACTTAAGGACGTGCTCGGATGTGTGGTAACCATATGCAGCTCTGCCTATAGTGTTTACTTCTACCTAAGAGAAAGAGGGGGCAGAGAGAATAGATTGATCCTTATCTGAGCCGGTATTGGTTTCCAGATATATCATTGTAGGAAATTTTATTATAGCTGTAGGAATATGTGACACTTTTTAAACGCCCTGTGTAGGAGATATTTCACTTACGGCGCAAACGTTATCTCTGGCGTTGCGCGGCAACCAATACCTAGCAGGCAGGCATCGATTGCAACATACGATCGAGCTCATTCCTCTGACTCTGGAGAGTGACGTATTGTCTTTACCCGCACTGAAAGCGTTAAGAACGGCCTTCGAAAGATCTCAGATTAAGCCGTTCCTCCATTTATCAGTTTAGACTGGTGTGTCACTAGCAACGATTCACACCACTTTGATGAAACTTAAACTGAAACTTTACAAAGTAGCGGTGGTGCACCGACTGATCGATGGGATACTGGTGCAAGACGTCAGTACTCCAACTGGACATTGGAAGTAAATAATAGAGAGACTGATCCTGAAATGCTACTTTTTTCTGATGAATCATTTATCGGGTACATGAAATCTAGTAACAATCGACGACTTAGTTCTGCACTATTGTATTATCAAAAAACCTAGTAATATTATCATAGGCACATTGGAGGTATGTGTGCTTAAGATTTACTGCATGAAATGACCGTAGGTCTTTTAAAATAGCAGCCAGTTAGAGACACGTGTGGGTTTTCTTTTCAGACAGGTGATGTACCGAAGTAATAAGATTACTAATGAGAATACACTTCTAGTCCCCATCCTGACAACCGATTTTAAGCTCGTGTAGATTCCTCCACATAAGACCTCTGGATATCAAGATACTTTTACGGCCACTCACTTTTAGATTTCCATTCCATCAACTTATTTTTCCTGGCCTGTATCCCGTATACTTGCGCGGTCGGCTTGTTAATTACTGGATTTGCCAAAATTTTAGTGGTAGAGGGTGGCCGGATGCCCTTTTTTTTTTTTTTTTTTTTTTCGGAAACGGTTCCCCACTTCTGCGGGACGGAATCTGTAGACTCCAACCGTCTGCGACTAGTGTTATCCCACGTGAGAGTGTGCTAACGTTGTCTAATGCACCGGCCGGATTCGATCCGTGGCTATCACATCTCCTCGTATCCCGGAAGCGGAGCATTAACGTGCGCTCCTATCCGGCCGGGTATTTCCTTTTCAACAACAATCCAACTCAGTTGTTTTCTGGGAATGCTCATGCTTAGGCCAGTACAATCACATAGAAAAATATATGTCACTAACTTTTAAAACAATAAGGATAGGTAACATTTCTGAAATAACAATAATTCCATCGCATTTTCAGTGTACCGTTCATAACAAACACCTATAAAATTCAGAAAAAGGCATGCAACTTGAAACGTAGAAAGGTAAACAAGATAAAGGCTAGAGAAATACACTGCATGTCACTGCGCAGGGAACCTAGCCAGTCTAGGGTGTAGTACGATTTTTTACTGTTATTTCAATTTTTTGCACTTAACTTTTCACCTTCAGTGTTTGAGTAAGTGCCGAATAGGATCGTAGTTTCAGGGAACCTAGCCAGTCTAGGGTGTAGTACGATTTTTTACTGTTATTTCAATTTTTTGCACTTAACTTTTCAACTTCAGTGTTTGAGTAAGTGCCGAATAGGAACGTAGTTTCAGCAGAGATTGTTCCCATGAAACGTGCTGAGCGCTTCGAACAACCAGTAGGGAGCGTGCCACAGAAATTATGAGTTGGCTACTGGTCGTTGATGGAAAATGGACGCTCTCCCTGGCACCATTTTCAGCCTAGTATGATGTGAACAATCTTGTCTCTCTCCTTATTTTTCGAAATTTGTGGCGTCCCTCATAGCTAATATCCTTGTGACCACCTCGACTGGCTGACGGCCTCACAGGCGGCTCGGGCGGGCCGAATGTATTTCGTCTAAAAAAATTTAGTGGATTGGTTTCTAATCAACTATTTTAATCAAATAACTCCCTTCAGGTACCCACATATCTATGTAACCTGGCCAGGAGCCACTCTGACGACCAACATAACGTTTCAGGCTAAGTAAGAATAAGTTCGGTAGTAATTACATTCGTCGAATGGTTGCCTTAAGCACCCATCCCTCTGCAACTTCTTGGAAAAGCTGTACAGAGTGGAAACTGGACCAGGAAAATCCCATCGTGGCCGGCCGGTGTGGCCGAGCGGTTCTAGGCGCTTCAGTCTGGAACCGCGCGACCGCTACGGTCGCAGGTTTGAATCCTGCCTCGGGCATGGATGTGTGTGATGTCCTTAGGTTAGTTACGTTTAAGTAGTTCTATGTTCTAGGGGACTGATGACCTCAATGGTTAAGACCCATAGTGCTCAGAGCCATTTGAACCAATCCCATCGTGCTGAATCTCGTTACTGAATGTTGACCATGTTCAGCAGGTATCTGCTTTATTATGGATAGGAGACTAGCACAGGTGAATAAGGACACTAGAAGAATTTTGCTATGGCCTGTTTGGGTGATCACCCATAATTCACTTGAAACGAAATCGCAGTAAGTTGACTCCTCTTCCAGAAATCTATCTTAGATCGCTGGAACAACAGGGTTTTCCATGTTATTGGAAAAAGGTGCAGGTCGTTCCAGTCTTCAAAATGGGTCGAACAGAGATGCGCAGAACTACAGACCTAACATGGTGTTAGTTTATTGCAGATTTAACAAAAGTATTTTGCACTCGCGTTGGATGACTTATTTGGAGACAGAATAACTCCTTTGTAGGAATAAACCCACTCTCCGGAAACAGTGTTCGTTCAACATATAGCTTTCTCTGTTCGTCCACCACATTCAGTAGTCTCAAGGCAGTGGAGCCAAGGTTGTCGTCGCGTTTCTTGACTGTCGGGAATCCGTCAATACAGTTCCGCTCCGTCACCTAGAAAATAAAGTACAGGCTTACGGAGTATTGAAGCGAATATGCAACTGGATTAAGGTTTTCCTAGTGAGCAGAACCCATGCGTCATACTTAAAGGGAAGACTTCGACAGAAGAGGATGTGGTGTACTGTGTACTTCGAGAAAGTGAGATAGTACCGTTACTGCGAAGTTTTAGTACGTCGTGTTCTTCTTCTTCTTTTTCTCAGCGATCACAGGCCCTGTAGACCACGCGCTGCCTCAACGATCTGCATTCATGGCCTTCAATCTCTCGCAGTCTCTCTCCACTCTGCGGAAATTCCTAATGCTGCGATGTCCTTCTCTATATCATCTTTCCGCCTTGTACGAGGTCGGCTCAATGGTCTTGTTACCTGGAGAGTTCCTTCACATGCTTTCTTGGTGATTTTGTTGTTTTCCATTCTAGCCGCATGTCCAACCCATTGCAGTAATCCTACTTTTTAATTTCTGGATGATAGTGGGTTGCTTCATTAACTGATAAATTTCATTGTTCTTTCGAATTCTCCATACGCCATTCTCCAGTACGGGTCCAAAGATTTTTCTCATTACTTTTCTTTCGAAAACATTCTATACCTACTGGCTCACATCAACGTCGAGTTCAGCACCTATAATATGTTTTTGGAAAGACATATTACCACAGTTGCTCTTTATTGTCTATACACTAAAGCGTCAAGCAGAGTGGTATAGGCACGCGTGTTCAAATACAGAGATATGTAAACAGGCAGAATACGGCGCTGCGATCGACAACGCCTATTTAAGACAACACGTGTCTGGCGCAGTTGTCAGATTGGTTATTGCTGCTACAATGGAAGGTTATCAAGATTTACGTGAGTTTGAACGTGATGTTATAGTCGGCGCACAAGCGACGGGACACAGCACCTCCGACGTAACAATGAAGTGGGTATTTTCCCGTACGACCATTTCACGAGTGTACCGTGAATATCAGGATTCCGGCAAAACATCAAATCTGCAACATTGCTGCGGACGGAAAAAGATCCTGCAACAACGGGACCAACGACGACTACCCTTCCGCAAATTGCTGCAGATTTCAATGCAGCGCAATCAAGTGTCAGCGTGCGAACCATTCCACGAGGAATCATCGATATGGGCTTTCGGAGCCGAAGGCCCGCTCGTGTACTCTTGATGACTGTTCGACACATTGCTTTACTCCTCGCCTGGGCCCGTCGACACCGACGTTGGCTGTTGGTGACTAGAAACACGTTGCCTGGTCGGACGAGTCTCGTTTTAAATTGTATCGAGCGGATGTACGTGTACGGGTATAGAGAAAACCTCATGAATCCATTGACCTTTCATATCAGCAGGGGATCTTCAAGCTGGCGGAGGCTCTGTAATGGTGTGGGGCGTGTGCAGTTGGTGCGGTATGAGACCCCTGATGCGTCTAGATATGAATCTGACAGCTGACATGTACGTAAGCATCCTATCTCAACACATGCATCCATTCATGTCCATTGTGTATTCCGACGGACTTGGGCAATTTCAGCAGGACAATGCGACTTCCCAAACGTTCAGAACTGCTACAGAGTGGCTCCAGGAACACTTTTGTGAGTTTAAACACTTCGCTGACCACCAATCTCCGGAGACATGAACATTACTGAGCATATCTGGGACGCCTTGCAACGTGCTGTTCAGAAGAGATTTCCAACACCCTGTGCTCTTACGGATATATGGACAGCCCTGCAGGATTCATGGTGTCAGTTCCCTCCAGCACTACTTTAGACAGTAGTCGAGTCCATGTCACGTCGTGTTGCGGCATGTCTGCGTGCTCGCGGGGGATCTATACGATATTAGGCAGGTGTACTAGTTTCTTTGGGTCCTCAGTGTATATACGGTCACGTTTCGAGCTTGGTCCATATCATACGGCAACCCGAAAAAAAAGACTTCATATACGAATGACAAAATATAAACAGGAAAAGCAAAGCATTATATAAGACCGTGGCTGTTTATGCTATACGTCAGTGACTTAGTGAATTGAACTAGATGCAATATTAAACTTTTCGAAGATTATGCAGTCAATTATGAGGTAATTTGTCCGCTAAAAAACGTAATAATACTCACTTAGATGCCGCCAAAATATCATCTAGCTGTAATGACTAGCAGCTACCTAAAGATGTAAAGAAATCCAAAGAAAAGGAATTCGTGCAAGTTAAAAGCGTCGTAGATTTGAGTTATGGATCAGTAAGCTACAACTACACTGGTGTCTAAAATTAAACCAACAAACCGTTTTTTTCCCGTCCTGTGTCAAATTCACGATATAATCACACAAACTGTCACCAGATGTCGTTACGATCGTGTTCTGCGCGGAAGATGGCATTCCAGGCAAAGGATAAACATGCCGGCAATGACGTCAGGGCATCTATCAAACGGGGTAGTGTTTTCAGGGTCGTCCCACGTCCACAATCGCTGTGTAAACACTCACAGATGTTGCAGTATGCCACAGTGAAGACTCCTACAGATTCTGCCGTGGAGGGCCATAGCAAGAATGGAAGCAGAAGAGTCTCAAACTGATGTGGCCCGCTGGCTTAGTGTGAATCGTTGTGTTGTTTCTCGGATGAAACGACAGTTTATAGAGATGGAAACTGTATCCCAGAGACTAGGGCAGGGCCGCCCACGTGTGACATCAGAAAGAGTGGACCGCTATTTGGCTGTAAGGGCACGACGGTAGCGCCTTACTACTGTACTACAACTGGCTTCTGATCTCGCAGCATCCCCTGGACGTGTCGTATCGAGGCAAACGATGCACGGAAGGCTTCAGCAGAGTAGCATTTACTGTTGGAGACCTGCTGTCTGTTTACCTCTGGCGTGTCTTCTGAGAAGAGAACGTTTAGAGTGGAGCTGCCAACATGCCACCAGCACGGTCGAACGGAGGGCCAATTTTCCTTTCACAAATAAGTCCCGATTTGGTCTGGAGAGTGATTTTCAACGTGTTCGCGTCTGGAGGGTACGTGGAACAGGATTTCGGGACCCAAACATTGTGTAAAGAGACCGATATCGAGAAGGATCCCTAATGGTGCGGGCAGGAATTATGTTGACCACTCGAATACCTTTTCATGAAATTGTGTGGGTGAATCAGCAAGGTTTAACTGCTGTCCGGTACCGTGAGCAGATCTTGGGATCTCATGCGCGATTGTTGCGAGATACTGTGGGCCCAGACTTCGTATTGATGGACGATAATGCTCGACCTTATAGAGCACGAGTGGTTGATTTTTTTTTAACGGAAGATACTGCACGCATGGCGTGGCCTGCTCGCTTTCCCGATTAGAAACCCATTGAGCTTGTCTGAGCTGCACTAGGGAGACGGGTTGCATCGCGTCAGCACCAGCCAGCCACTCTCCAAGGCTTGTGAGCAGCTCTGCAGGAGCAATGGGCGTTATTGCTTCAACATGAGATTGACAATATTATTTACAGCATGCCCTTTCGTTTTTGTCTACCGTTATGCATGTTGCAGTTGATGGCGTTCTGCATTCTTTACAGTCTTTCTACTTTACAGTCACTTGTTTATACCGTTGTGTGACAAATTAAACGCAACTTTGCAAAATTTCACTTTGTTGGTTTAATTTTGGACACCAGTGTAGATTCTATCGTGTTGTGCAGGTGTTTTGGAGTAACAATGTGAGCAAAGCAAACGGCAGTCTCTTGTTCGTTGGCAGTATACAGGGAAACTCGAGTTTTCTACAAAAGAGAAGTAATAAAAAGCATTTGTGCGAGCTGTACTTGAATACAGCTTCAACTATACTAGTTTCTATTGAGAGAGGCCATGGAGCGTATATTTACTTATTCATTCACTTATTATTTGTTTATTACAGCCTATTATCTGAAAATCTGAAATAGGGTATACAAACTACATTTGCTTGGATAGTAATAAATTATGTACTAACTATTTATTCCTGGTAATTAATTTATCAAATACTACAACTACTTCCACTATTACAAAGCTACAATAAAAGCCTTTGCGAGTTACCCAATTGCTAATACTGCTATAAGCAATACAGAATCTGTTCTGTTTGTTCCTTTATTTTGGTGCCTTTAACTTGTAGATGGTTGTTTCCGCCACTGGATCCGGCCATCAAGCATATATAAAGAAGGACGTGCGAGTGGTTATACGTATGTTCGATTGTGAGACGGTTAACAGAAACGTTGAAAAATCTAACCTGGCAGACACCAGACGACAAACAATGTAGATCTCATGCCGACTTCAAGAACCGTCTTTCAGGGAACAAGATACGAATACCGCGCGTACAGGGGCGTACAAGTAGCCATTCTTTGCACTCTCCATCTGTGAATAAAACGGGAAGGAAGTTTGATATGCGCTACAATAAAAATTGTCCTGGGTCATGCAATTCACAGATATTTGCTGAGTATAGATGTTCATATAAACATCGCGAATGATCAAAGCCACTTATACATAAAAGCTAGGTTTATACGTATCTATTTTGAATTACCGGAAATGTAAGTTTTCCCATCGCAGAGACACAGGAGTCTGATAATATCAAATATATCAAATGAACCTCCACGTCACTTAGGTACAGTGTGTAGTTATGTCTACCGCAGTATACGAATGTTGATTAAGGACATGAAATTTTATGTATACGAAACCTTAATACTGGATAGGACCACTCATGGAAAGCATGTGTAGAGCTGTACTGAATAAGTTTATGGTTATTACCAATTGACAGTTTTGCTACAAGGCAAGTGATTTATGATACTGTTTAAAATGGGACATTAGTACCTACATCTGCAAGGTGAACCCGACCTCCAGCGAGAGTAGTTCGATACAATGAAGCAGCGGCCAATTCGCTTGATTTTACCGTATTTATCTTTGTATGCGTATTTGCACTTAAAATATCTTCATAACATTCAAAAGCCAGCGGTGTACGCCTTGCGTCTTGTTTGGAAAGAAACTTGTTGGATTTACTCACGGTACTTGCTGTTGAAAATAGTAATGCACACTTTTGTCTTCACCCTGAAGCTTGCCTCGAGTACTTCTCGTGTTTATTTTTCCGGCAGTATCAGTTGTACGTTACTAGTGATACACAGCAGTATGAATACATGTAGTAATGAAGAGTTGTTCCAAATGTACCTCGTGTATGGGATCACTGAATGCAATGGAAGTGCAGCGCAACGACGCTATGCTGTGCTGTTTCTGCAGCGAAGGCAAGTTCTGCAGTATCTGAGGATTATTCCATTACTTTGTGTTTTGTGTTGTGTGTTTTGGTGATTGCACAACGCAGGATATTTCACTGTTGCGGAGGAATTTTCACAGAGACATAGGTAACTGGGGTGACTAACCGGATAAAGCATAATTTAGTTATAAGGGGCAATCAGAAAGTCTCTGCAGCGTAATTGCAAACCAGCGCGACTTCGATGCGGGTATATAGCACCAGTTTGTAGGCATGGGGTTAGTGTGGCCTTCATCCGGAAAGTGTTTCATCACCCTTATACTATATGAGTCACCAGAGACCATGGGTCACTCATATTGAAATACTAAAATCATATCCCTGAATAACATCCGAAATTTTGTAGGCAGGGATTGGATTCACCCTATATACTCTGAAAACCACAGTGAACTGCATGGCAGAGGTCCTTCCCATTGTAAACATTAGCATTTCTTCCTGTTCCATCCGCGTATGGAGTGCGGGTACCATCATTGCTTAAAAGTCTCTCTGCACTTTGTAATCCGTCTAATATTGTTTTCACGGTCCTTATAGGAGCAATACGTAGGGACTGTAGTGTATTTCTGGTCACCTCGCTTACTACTGGTTCATAAAGCTTCCTAAGTAGGCTTTTACGGAAATACGGCGTCCGTATTCAAGTGTGCACCAGTTGAGGTTCTTCGGTATTTCTGTGGCCCTTTCCCATACATCGAACAAACCTGTGAGCTGTAATGAGATACTTGTCGGGTCTGCAGCTGGACCAGACAATAATGTTGACACAATATTTCAGCAGCCCATCTGTCCGCCATCTTCAGGTGAGGTCGCTGTCCACTAAATCTCGCCGGAACTGGTCGACCCCTTTACGAGGGACGTTCCGATAGTGAGATTCGTCATTGTTTTTCACATAGGAACTTTATTGCCAAAAACAAATACACCATGACATCATGAACTATACATCTTGCATTATTTTTCGACACAGTCGCCACCGACATTGAGACATTTGTCGTAGCGTGCAATCAGTTTGAAGAAACCACTCTGGTAAAACTCGGTGTGCTGCGATGCAAGGAATTGTCACACAGCTTGCTCCACCTCAACATTGGTTTGGAAGTGACGTCCCGAGAGTGGCTTTCAATGCAGGGAACAAGTAAAGATGGGGCAATATTGGGGCCGTAGGCCAGATGGTCCAGTCTCTTCCTTCCGAAGCGGCGCATCTGATTCTTTGTGAGGCTTGCTGCGTGCGATTTTTTGCGTTGTTGTCCGAGAGCACAACACCTTCATTCAAGAGCCCTGGTCTCTTTCGTCGAATGGTGGGCTTGTGTTTGGCGAGGGTGGCGCAGTAGCGTGCCACACTGATTGCACCTTGCTGGAGGAATTCAAGGAGAATCACATCTTTTGCGTCGAACACTGTGACCATAATCTTTTCTGCGGAGGATGACACTTTGAATTTGTTCCTCCATGGTGAACTAGGATACTTCCTCGTCACGGAGGCGGACTTGGATTCTGGGGCAAAGTGGTGCAGCCATATCTCATCGCCTGTGATGGTTCCCTCTCACGCTTACCCCATCACGTGATCGAGGCTGATTCCCTTGATCCGGGGTCAGGTTTCTCGGCACCCATTTTGCAGACGCTCTTCGATAATCCGACACATTATGGGTCATGTGATACGTCTGAGCACAGCTAGTACGCGGTCTGGACGCCACGTCTGACGCCGTTATGCTCTTGTCCGCTAACGCCATGTCCTGTAATCTAGCAGTATTTCTTTCATTTATGGGTGTGGAGGGATACCTACTTCGACATTCACCCTCCACACTTTGTATTCCTTCGCTGGACATGCAACACCAGCGACCAACCATTTGACGAGACATGACCTCTTCGCCATACACGGTCTGTAGGCGTTAACTGATGACGGACACACTAGTCCCACATGCCTATTCATACCGATAACAGCTCGCACTTCCATTGTCAGTAAAGTTTCGTCTGCCATCGTGATGTGTATTCGAATAACCTCGGGTATGCCGGTCTCTTCCTACTCTCACTTCTTTGGCGTTCTGCGAATGCGTCATTTCTCCTCTGCTGACCCCCCCTTCCGTCGTTGAACCTGTAACGGATGTGGTTTCATAAGGCGTTTGTTTGTGTCACCTAGTATACCATCTTTTCTTTCAAAAAGGATGACGAAACTTACTTTTGGAGCGTCCCGGGTATATGCCACGGAGAATTGAAACTGCCTTACCGAGAAATCGTCGCTGCTACCCCATAACACGAAGTGAAGGCACGCCGCCTCAATGGTGAAAGCTGATTATAGTGTCAATAGAACTGTAAGATCCGACTGCAAATCTGACACTAATATTGTCACTTAATACGCCGTGGAAGTTTACGCATCGCTCTTTTACAGCAGCACGAATCTATACTAACTTTTGCCTGTCCTCATTCTCCCGATCTTTCTTGTACCGCGAGTGCAACTGCCTTTGCTTCGTGAGCATTCTCCGAATTGCGCTGTTAAACCACGGTGGGTCTTTTCCGCCCGTAACCCACTTTTTCGGCACATACTTGTCCAATGCGTGATTTACAATGTGTTTTAAATTTGCCCACAATTCTTCCACGTCTTTCGTACCGGAAGTAAATGAAGTCGATTCATTTACTAAGTAGGATGCTAACAACTGCTTAACTGCTCTTTCTAGTAAGAATACTCTCCTAGCCTTCTTGACCGACTTTTTAACTTTCGTAACCATAGTCGTAATGACAACATCATGATCACTAATCCCTGTCTCAACACTGACACCGTCGATGAGGTCTGGTCTGTTCGAGGGTACCAGATCTAAAATATTTCCATTACGCGTTGGCTGTCGATTTAGCTGCTCAAGACAGTTTTCGGATAATGTGTTCAAAAGTAATTCACACGACGGCTTGTCTGTACCACCTGTAATTAATCCATAGACATCCCAGTCTATACTAGGTAGGTTGAAGTCGGCTCCGACTAATATAGCATGATCCGGGTACTTCTGCAATACAGAATGTAGACTCCCTTTGAATGATTCTAGAACTGTCACGGTGGAACCTGCTGGCCGGTAATAACAACCCACAAGTAAATTTATTTCCTCTAGCCCTGTTAAACGTGTCCAGATAACTTCACAATCACACTCTACTTCGACCTCAGTAGACACAATATTTTTGTCAACTGCAATGAAGACACCACCTCCTACGGTGTCTATTCTGTTTTTCCGATACACGTTCCACCCCTCACTAAATATTTCAGAAGTTCCTATCTCAGGGTTCAGCCAGGTCTCAGTCCCGAGAATAATTTGCGCGCCACACGCTTCCTGGAGGGCAGTAAATTCAGGAACTTTATTCCGAACACTCTGAAAATTTACTGCTAATATCTTGATAGCTGAAGTGTCTTTATACTGAGCGCGTCCTGATTTCCCTGCCTGCACGTCGACTGGTGAGTGTTCATCAGGACACCTCGCACTACTGCCTAGCCTAAAAATAGCCATGTGCACGCCACAAGTGCTCTGCTACCCGAGTTGTCGCTTCCTTTGTGTAGTGCACCCCTGACCTATCTAGGGGCGTCCTACAATTCCCCACCCAGTAGCGCAAGTCTAGAAATCTGCAGCCAAGACCGTCACAGAGTCGACGAAGCCTCTGGTTGAAACCCTCCACTCGGAGACCAAAGGACCCCGATCCACTCTGGGAACGATGCTGCAAATAGAGAGCTCTGCTTGCACCCCGAGTGCGAGGCCAGCGGTCTTCACCAAATCCGCCAGCCGCCTGTACGCTATTTGCAGTACGTTTCACTTCCAGCCACTTTTGTTTCGGACTTTTTTTTTCTATAAGTGATTGTAACACTATTAACTGGTACCCTTTTATCGTGGCTTACATTGTATCATCGAGAATTTAGGCCATGATAAAAATTTAGTGTGTTCCACAGCGATCTTTTCACTGACGGTCGTTATTTTCGATAAGCTTAAGTACAGAAGACTTATTGTAATAGCGCGAGATTAGCCGAGCGGTCTCAGGCGCTGCAGTCATGGACTGTGCGGCTGGTCCTGGCGGAGGTTCGAGTCCTCCCTCGGGCATGGGTGTGTGTGTTTGTCCTTAGGATAATTTAGGTTAAGTAGTGTGTAAGCTTAGGGACTGATGACCTTAGCAGCTAAGTCCCATAAGATTTCACACACATTTTTGAACTTATTGTAATAACACGAAATAGTCCTTTGGGGCCGGCCGGAGTGGCCGAGCGATTCTAGGTGCTACAGTCTGGAACCGCGCGACCGCTACGGTCGCAGGTTCGGAGGAGGAGATTAGTGTTTAACGTCCCGTCGACAACGAGGTCATTAGAGACGGAGCGCAAGCTCGGGTGAGGGAAGGATGGGGAAGGAAATCGGCCGTGCCCTTTCAAAGGAACCATCCCGGTATTTGCCTGAAGCGATTTAGCGCAGGTTCGAATCCTGCCTCGGGCATGGATGTCTGTGATGTCCTTAGGTTAGTTAGGTTTAAGTAGTTCTAAGTTCTAGGGGACTGATGACCTCAGAAGTTAAGTTCCATAGTGCTCAGAGCCATTTGAACAATTAATCCTTTGGGACATCACTATTCGATACCAATAAACATATGAATTAGTGGCTTCAGTGGACGTTGTACATTGCTTTCCACTAAATTTACAGCACTTACAAGAATAGAAAAATAACTAAATATTACTTAACGTTTGTATACAGAGCAGTAGAACGAATATAACTAAATATGTAGGTGATTTAGAGGTATAGAGCGTGCGACATCTTGTACACAGAGCTACCACATCTGTCAAGAACAGTGTCTCTAACTAGGCTGGTCACTGAGTAGAAAAAGCTTGTGTAAAAAATACGGGTACGTCATTCCGTATTGCTTCAACTGTGTGACAGAGTCAATCAATTGTAGTTTCTGGTGAGTGGCTTCTTGCCAGTCTCTCGGAAACCCTTGATCAGATGCGTTCAATAGGTGAGAGATCTGGAAAAACTAGATGGTCATGGAAACAATCGAACACCCCTGCGTATCGACGTAGATCGGGACAGAACGGGAAAAATGCGATCTTGCGTTATCTCGCAAAATAACGCCACGGAGACGTCAGAAATACAACGGCTGCTCACCAAATAAGCGACTACGCGAACCAGACGTGTTCGAGCCGTCTACCAAATGGCGTATCATACTACGTTGCTTAGTCACATTGATGTGACCACCTGTCAAAAGCCTTTTGCAGAGTGGGCCGTTGCGAGACTTGCAGGAAGAGATTCACTGAGATGCTGGAAGATACCGACGGGAATGTGAAACTATGCCCACTCTAGTACCGTGGCCAGTTGAGGTAGGTTTCTCAGTTGAAGATTCACGGCACAAACAGTCCGATCGAGAAGGTCCCACGGATTTTCGATTGGGGTTAAATCTGGGGAGTTTGGTGACCAGGGGAGTACGGTTAACGCCTCCTGGTGCTATTGGAATCACGCACGTGGACGGCGAGCTGTGTGACACGTTGCATTGTTCTGCTGGTAAATGCTATCATGCCAAAGAATAGCAGACTGCATGTAGGGATGCACAGGATCTCCAAGGGTAGATGCATACTTGTCTTGACCTATTGACCTTTCCAGAATGACGAGATCACCCAAGGAATGTTCGCTGAACAGTCATTGAGGAGACGCTGTTGGTAGGCCCTTGATTGATCTGGACGGTCAACTGCTCAACAGCTGCACGTCTATTCGCCAGCACTCATATCCACAGCCGTCGTTCATACCTGTCATCTGTGGCCCATCATGCATCACAGTTGCCTCGGCGACGGTTTTGGATAGCGCCATTTGGTCATGCACAGTATGCTTTATCCACGGCGGCACGCGAACAGTTTGTAAATTTAGCCGTTTCGAAAATGTTTCCACCCTTGGCCCGAAAGCCAATGATCATGCCTTTTTGGACGTCAGATAATCACTCCTTTTCCGCATGACGATAACTACTGCTCTGTTTTCTACGTTCCCTCGGCACGCTTTATACACCCTCCACTGCTATAGCTGCCACCTGCCATCTGTGCGTGGTTAATGCAAGTTGACGTCGAACATGGAGGATGATCACATTCATGTGACTGGACCATGTGTTGCGCCAGGTTCGGGGCTCGTATGGCGATGATGACTGGAATCTGGCAACGTTAATTAGCCTATCCTTGGAACCTCCGCACACAGATACGTCGATCGTGGTGCTGTACGCAGAAGCGGGGCTTGTTTGAGGAGACGACGAGGTGCTGTCCAGAGTTGTCATTGGACGAACCGCTGTCGGTGCGTCTTAGTCTTCTGCTGCTGCACCAATGGTCACATCGCTGACAGTCAGTGGTGCTCCAGACGTCGTCGCACTGTCCTTGTGGAAACTTCTCTTGCTGCCTCGAGGTACATGACGAGGCAGTGCGATTCTGAGGGCCGAGCGAACAATGTGTGTGTCCAAAACTGGTTCAAATGGCTCTGAGCACTATGGGACTTAGTATCTGAGGTCATTAGTCCCCTAGACTTAGAACTACTTAAACCTAACTAACCTAAGGACAGCACACACATCAATGCCCGAGGCAGGATTCGAACCTGCGACCGTAGCGGCGGCGCGTTTCCGGACTGAATGGCCTAGAACTGCTTGTCTGTGTGTGTACACTCGAGCGTAAGTCGCTTGGGGCCATAGAGTCTCTGCACGGGATTCAGTATGGTCCTCCTGAACCAATCGATTCCATATTCGCACGGGAGTCGTAAAATCCCGACCAACGTCGACAGCACTACCGTGGGACGGAATGCACTGTCACGATAGGCCACTGCCGAATTCCGACAGGTGCTGGTGGACGTTACGGCTTCTCACACGGGGCAGAACATGATCTTCTTACAATTAACCAAAATTCAAATTCGATGTCTGAATGAGAAATCTGCTGTGTAATCTTTCTTAGACATCAAATGTACACGGCATTATTCCCACCTATTTGTGAAGTTGCGTTGAAATGCTGATCATCTGAATTTCGAAGCCTGCAATGCACTTTATGCCACTTACACCTTTGTTGCCCACCGCCCTCTTGGTGTTACAACTTTAATGGCCAGCAGAGTAGTTTCTCTTAGATGAGTGACTATACTCAGAGTGGCCACGGAAATCGTGTATCTCGCGTCAGCCATTTGGTCGTAGTTTAAATGGCACCTCGGAAATTTCCATAAACGATGCTGTCTGTGCGAGGAGGAGGCTGAGCAGCGAGGCAGCGTCCGGACACCCACGCGGCTGCAGCGCTCAAGGTCAGCGGAGCGCGAGGAATATGGAATCGACCGCTCCGCGAGCAGCCCCACACTCCACACTTAATCACGGTCTCCAGGAAGAGGCGTTAATAGCTCTCGCTCTTGCGGAACGTCTCGTGTCGCTGCGAGTTTATGCCTCACCTTTAGCAATAAATCAGGCCAACACCTCAACATTACCCGTTTTCAGGCACTCCCGTAATTTGTTACTAACACTCGTTTCCTGTTTTCTAAGCACAGTTCAAATACATTGAGAAGCAGTGCACATGCAGATGCGTTACAAAGATCGACGAGCACTAGTGCTACATTACACAAAACCCTTTTACGCAGTTTCTGCAGTCATAAAAACTATTTTGGAGCTCGTACGCTTTTCATCGATACGGTGTGTATAATATTAATATATTAATAGATGACACTAACACGTGTGAAACTGTAATAGACACAAAAATATTGGCTCTGAGCACCATGGGACCTAACTTCTGAGGTCATCAGTCCCCTAGAACTTCAAACTAGTTAAACCTAACTAACCTAAGGACATCACATACATCCATGCCCGAGGCGGGATTCGAACCTGCGACCGTAGCAGTCGCGCGGTTCCAGACTGTAACGCCTAGAACCGCTCGGCCAACTCGGCCGGCGCAAAAATATTCCAATAAACATGGGTCTGCAAGAAAAGTGTTCGCGAGATAGTTGAGAATGTGCTGTTACAGTTTTGCCATAATGTGATTACGCGCTGGCCGCTGTGGCCGAGCGGTTCTAGGCGCTTTAGTCCGGAACCGCGCGCCTACTACGGTCCCAGGTTCGAATCCTGTCTCGGGCATGGATATGTGTGATGTCCTTATGTTAGTTAGGTTGAAATAGTTTCTAAGTCTAGGGGACTGATGACCTCAGATGTTAAGTCGCATAGTGCTTAGAGCCATTTTTTGTGATTTCGCTGTAAACAATGAAATTAACAAAACACGTGTAATTTAAATTAAAAATTATATAGTCTCCTATTATATATGTATTAAGAGCCCCTGATACCATCCTTCCATGAGTATGACATCTTAATGAAAGCGCTCATCTTGTTCTTCAATGACATCAAACACATTTTCAGGCAAAACACCAAGGTGAGTGATGAAACAGTGTATCATGAGGCCTTACAAACAACCTATCTTCTTGAACATCTTCAACAGAAATATACGAGGCGTGCTCAAAAAGCAACGAAAATTTTCTAATTTGGCCCATTGTACGCCATTTGATCAAAAGTATCCGAATACCCCTATACAATGGAGAAATTGAGCACTAGATGTCAGCAGTATGAAAGGAGCCGAGGCAGGTATCATTGTGTTGTAAGTAGAGAGTCAGCGGCAGCAAAACATGTCGGTCAGGAGAGCTCAGTTCAAATCAAATGGCTCTGAGCACTATGGGACTTAACTTCCGAAGTCATCAGTCCCCTAGAACTTAGAACTACCTAAACCTAACTAACCTAAGGACATCACACACATCCATGCCCGAGGCAGGATTCGAACCTGCGAGCGTAGCGGTCGCGCGGTTCCAGACTGTAGCGCCTAGAACCGCTCGGCCACTTCGGCCGGCGGAGAGCTCAGTGATTTCGAACGTGGGCTAGTCATTGGATGTCATCTGAGCAACAAATCTGTGTTGTCACCGCCAGACACCACACTTGCTAGGTGGTAGCCTTTAAATCGGCCGCGGTCCGTTAGTATACGTCGGACCCGCGTGTCGCCACTGTCAGTGATTGCAGACCGAGCGCCGCCACACGGCAGGTCTCGAGAGACTTCCTAGCACTCGCCCCAGTTGTTCAGACGACTTTGCTAGCGATGCTATGCTGACAAACTACGCTCTCATTTGCCGAGACGATAGTTAGCACAGCCTTCAGCTACGTCATTTGCTACGACCTAGCAAGGCGCCATTACCAGTTAATATTGAGATTGTAAAACATGTACCGTCAAGAGTGATGTACACCAATTATGGATTAAAGTTAAGTATTCCAGAAGCTATGTACTATTTTTGGCTACTATAATTCCTTGTCATTTTCCAGACCTCATGCCAGCCTGCGTGAGCTTAAACGCGTGCATTTCGGCTTCCTCCAAACTCCATGAATTGGCTCCTGCCAATTCAGAACATTGGCGACGAGCTAAATCGCGTTTGTACCAATTGATACCCTAATTTACTTGTGTCATGGCTTCGCCGCAATCTCCAGATGTACTGTCCGAATTTTATTACTTACAGAATCAGCAGACGCAGGCCTTATTGGATGCCCTTGGACGGCTCGTCCAGGGTCAACGTGCAATGCAAATGATGTGGCCGCCGCCGCTCCACCGCTACCGCAGCCACAACATGAAGTTGCACCACCTTTTCGTCCTTTTGATGCGGCGCTGGAAAGCTGGACGGAGTGGTCACGCCAATTTGGATTCCATCTCGCCGCCTACAGAATTCAAGGTATTAAGCGGCAGCCTTTTTTGCTTTCTTGTGTAGGAGTGTCCACCTACCGTGTGATAGTGAAATTGTTTCCCCGACGCGACGTAGCAACTCTGTCCTACGACGAAATTTTGTCGGCATTAGATGCCTATTTCAAAGACTCAGTCAATGTAGTTGCAAAAAGGTATACCTTCTTTCATACAAAACGTATGGCTGGTCAGACTAATCGGGAGTGGGTTGCAACCTTGCATGGCCTTACTAGGGATTGTGCTTTTGAGTGTGAATGTGGACTCCCTTATTCAGATACTATGGTACGTGATGCAATTGCACAGAACGTTTCTGATGTTCGTATGAGGGAACAGATTTTGAAACTAGTCAGTCCCTCCCTTCACCAAGTGATAGACATATTGGATCGACAGGACACACTTGACTTTGCTCAGGAATCCTTTGAATCTTCGCCAGCTGTGTGTCACGTTAACCGGCCCGCCGGGCGAGCTGCGCGGTACAGTAAACAGCCCTCGCGCCCGTCCGCGCAGCTGCCGCCAAGATCTCCGCTACGTGTGCCACGCAAGCAAGCAAATGCAGTGCTAAAATCATGCCCGCGGTGTGCTACTAGACATTGCGTGAGAATTGCCCGTCCCGTCAAGCTATTTGCTTTTTCTGTAATAAGAAAGGACATGTTCAAAGTGTTTGCCGGAAAAAGCTCAGAACGGACTCTCACAACCATTCCAGGCCCTTTGCTTCGCGCCGGAATCGGAATCGAACCAAGAATACTCAGGCTCGTGAACCTTCGCCCATGGACATTCATGTAGTTTATTCCACTCCGCCCAGTGCCACTCTCTCTAACAGTGACTATGTTCGTCCCACAAATAGTGTGCGTCGACATCGACGGAAATCCCGTCAAGTCGCAAGTGCTTCTGTACCAGTGTCAGTTCATGTTGCACGAGACAGTCGCTCTTGTCGTCAGCAGGACAATAAACTTTTTGTAGATTTGGACATTCATGGCACCATGATACCATTCCAGCTCGATACGGGAGCTGCAGTTTCATTGATTAATAAGGACACGTACAAACAACTGGGCACAACTCCGTTGCATGCCGCAAATGTTACGTTAAATAGTTATTCAGGACAAGCTATCCCTGTGTTAGGCCAGTGCAGCCTTCTTGCAACATACAAGGGACAAACAAAACTTGTGTTTGTTTACGTCCTTCGTTCTTCTTCTGCAGTGAACTTGTTTGGTTTAGATTTATTTCAGTTGTTTAACTTGTCTATAGTCAATCAGGTCCCATCAGTGAACCAGACTGTGCCTTCAGCCAGTTTTTCTCGTCTATGTGAATAATTTGCGGACATTTTTGCACCGGGCCTTGGTTGCGCTAAGAACTATAAAGCACATTTGGTACTGAAAGTAAACGCGCAACCGAAAGTTTTCAGAGCGCGCAATGTTCCCCACGCATTGCGTGATGAGGTCGCAAGAACATTACACGATTTGGAATCACAAGGTGTAATTGAACGTGTGCAGGCTTCTCTCTGGGCCTTACCCTTAGTAATTTTGCCAAAACCTTCCGTAAAATTGAGACTTTGTGTGGACTTCAAAGCTACAGTGAATCCACAACTAGTGATTGCAACTTTTCCTTTACCCTGCCCAGAAGATCTTTTTGACAAACTGTGCCCGGGTAAATATTTTTCGAAGTTGGACCTAGCAGATGCGTACTTGCAAATACCGGTGGACGAAGAATCCCAGCGCGTTTTGGTGGTTAACATGCATCTTGGTTTGTATCGATTCAAAAGACTGCCATTCGGGTGTGCATCCGCCCCTGCATTGTTTCAGCAATATCTGCAAACTGTTTGTGCCTCGGTCCCTACTGCAGCAAACTATTTGGACGATATTGTGATCTCCGGAAAGACGGTTGAAGAACGTTTAGCTAATCTCAGAACATTATTTCAGGTCTTGCGACAAAATGGTCTTCGTTTGGGGAAGGACAAATGTGTGTTTTTTGCTCGGGACTTACCGTACCTGGGCCATGTACTCAATGCCCAAGACATACATCCGAGTCCAGAGCACCTCCGTGCCATACAGGACTTGCCTTCGCTGCAGAATTTGAAGCAGCTACAGAGTGTGCTGGGAAAAATCAATTACTATAACAGATATGTGCGCCACGACTCTTCCATTTCAGCTCCGCTTCATCGCTTACGCCGTAAAGGTGTTCCGTTCGTCTGGACGACGGAATGCGAACGCGCCTTTCGCCAGTTGAAATCGGCGTTGCTTTCCAATACTTGCCTTACGCCATTCGATCCCCAGAAACCCCTTTTGTTGATGGTAGATGCATCGGATTTCGGGATCGGTGCTGTGCTTGCGCACAAAGATGGATCGCATGATCGCCCTATTGCCTTTGCGTCCAAATTGCTCTCGTCTGCGCATAGAAATTATTCACAGATCGAGCAAGAAGCTTTGGCTCTCGTCTTTGGTGTTACTAAGTTTCATGATTTCTTGTATGGTCGTCACTTTACCATCATCACCGACCACAAACCTTTGACGTCGCTTTTTCATCCGAACAAGCCTGTACCTCCACGTACAGCGCAGAAATTTATTCGCTGGTCTATTTTCCTCTCGCAGTACCGCTACGATATCTTGTATCGGTCCACTGCTAAGCACGGAAACGCCGATGCGTTGTCCCGTTTGCCTGTTGCTGAGGATAGAGCATTCAATTCTTCCGAACTTGCTTGCATGTTCATTGATGCGTAAACCGATGACGTGGTCGAATCGTTTCCGATTGATTTTCGTCGTGTAGCTACAGCCACAGCTGCTGACCCTGTCCTTGCTACCGTTTTGCGTTTTGTTACTACGCAATGGCCCTTGTCAAAGTCACGGATCGAGGATCCGTTGGTTCGCCGATTTTCTGCTCACAAGGAGAGACTTTTTGTACGACGTGGTGTTTTGCTGTTGCGTTCTGATAATGATCAGTCCAGGGTCGTGGTCCCACGTTCGTTACAGTCCTCTGTCTTACGGCTTCTCCACCAAGGACATTGGGGTATAGTGCGCACGAAACAACTTGCTCGTCAGCACTGTACATGGTTCGGAATCGATGCTGCGATTACGAATATGTGCTCTTCTTGCATGGCGTGTGCCGAACAACAATCCGCACCGCCGCGGAAATTCTTTGCATGGCCAAACGCCACTTCCCCTTGGCAACGCTTACACATAGATTTTGCTGGTCCATTCTGGAATGCTCGGTGGTTGGTTGTGGTAAATTCATTCAGTAATTTTCCTTTTGTTGTCCGGATGTCTTCCACGACGTCATCTGCCACCATCCAAGCGTTATCCGCTATCTTTTGTATTGAAGGTCTTCCACAGATTATTGTTTCCGACAATGGCCCACAATTCACGTCCGCAGAATTTCAGTCATTCTGCAAGGCCAATGGTATTCAACATCTGACGTCCGCGCCGTTTTCGCCTCAGTCAAACGGTGCCGCTGAACGATTGGTCCGCACTTTCAAGTCACAGATGTTGAAGCTGAAAGAGTCGCATTCTCGGGAGGACGCGTTATTGCTCTTCTTGTCCTCGTATCGCTCTCAGCCCATAGATGGTCACTCGCCGGCTGAGTTGCTCCACGGTCGTCCTCCTCGAACCTTGATGTCTTTGTTACATCCGCCGCATCAGGTTCCTGTGCAGCGGCAGACGCCTGCTTTTGCTCCAGGCGACGTTGTATACTATCGCAACTATCGAGGTTCACGGCGTTGGCTCGCAGGGCGCATTCTTCGCTGCCTCGGCCGCGCTATCTATCTGGTTTTGGGGGCCTCTGGTGAGGTGCGTCGGCATCTCAATCAGCTGCGCCTCTGTCGTCGCACGGGTTCTGCCGCTCCCCGTCTGCTTTCAGCGACGGTGCCGTCCGGTCAGTGCCCTGGGGACCCATCTACTGGCTCGCCTCATCCCCAGGTGTTACCGACGCTGCCTTCCATTTTGCCCCATGGCGACGCGCTGCCGCCGCCGCCGCCTGTTCTCCCGCCGGTGACGCCCGGAGTAGACGCTTCGCTGCAGCCGCCAAGCGCCTCCCTGGGTCACGCGCCGCCGATCGCTTCCCGTGACCAGCTGTCCTCCGACATGGACCTCTTGCCCGCTCCGGACCAGATGTCGTCTTCGCCCGTCGGGTGCCCCGTTCTGATGGAGGTCGACCCTTCGGCCCCTCCTGTCTCTCTGCGGGCGCATACACCGCATGTTGGCGTGCACCCTGGACTAGGTTTTCAGGCGTTTCCTAGCTCCCCTCGGACCGAATGGCAGGGTGCGGGTGGCACAGCCTCGCCTGTTGTTAGGCTCCCCACCTCGTCGCATACGTCAACATGGGGTCCTCCCCACGGCGGGCGGAAGCCTTATAATTCAACCGTACGCCGATTTGCGGGAGAGGAATGTGGTGTCACCGCCAGACACCACACTTGCTAGGTGGTAGCCTTTAAATCGGCCGCGGTCCGTTAGTATACGTCGGACCCGCGTGTCGCCACTGTCAGTGATTGCAGACCGAGCGCCGCCACACGGCAGGTCTAGAGAGACTTCCTAGCACTCGCCCCAGTTGTACAGACGACTTTGCTAGCGATGCTATACTGACAAACTATGCTCTCATTTGCCGAGACGATAGTTAGCATAGCCTTCAGCTACGTCATTTGCTACGACCTAGCAAGGCGCCATTACCAGTAAATATTGAGATTGTAAAACATGTACCGTCAAGAGCGATGTACACCAATTATGGATTAAAGTTAAGTATTCCAGAAGCTATGTACTACTTTTGGCTTCTATAATTCCTTGTCATTTTCCAGACCTCACGCCAGCCTGCGTGAGCTTAAACGCGTGCATTTCGGCTTCCTCCAAACTCCGTGAATTGACTCCTGCCAATTCACAACAAAATCCATCAGGGGCATTTCAGCTCTCCTAAAGGTGTCCAAGTCGAGTGTTGATGATATGACTGTAATGCGGAATCGTGAAGGAATAACCATAGCTGAACCGTGTCCGGCAGACCTCACGAACTGACGGACATGGACCGTAAAGCGTTGCGGAAGGTGGATGTTAAAAAAATGCTCGAAATCAGCAGAAGGAATCTCTCGTGAGTTCTAAAGTGCTACCAGAAGTCCAGCTACCACAATGACCGTGCGTAGGAAGTTAAAAGTACTCGTAATAGAGTACAACAGTCGAGCACCTCCTTATAAGCCACACGTTCTCGTAGTGAATGCTAAGCGAAGCTTAAGGTTGTGTAAAGAGCTACACCACTGGACGTTGGATGACTGGAAGCGAATGATTTGGGGTGGCGAATAACGTTATATCCTGTGAAGATACGGTGAAAGGGTTTGGGCTTGCCGAATACGTGGAGAATGTTACCTGCCATCATGTATAGTACCAACAGTGAAGTGCAGAGTAGGTGTTCTTAGGGTATGGAGATGTTTTTCGTGGTTAGGTTGTGGTTTTGTTATTACCCGCCAGGTTAGCCGAGAGCGCTAATGCGCTACTTCCTGGACTCGGGTAGGCGCGCCGGCCCCGGTTCGAATCCGCCCGGCGGCTTAACGATGGAGGCTGGTGTGCCGGCCAGCCTGGATGTGGTTTTTAGGCGGTTTTCCACATACCACTAGGTGAATACCGGGCTGGTCCCCGCGTCTCTCTCGCTTCCCGCGCCCGGGTTCCCGGGTTCGACTCCTGGCGGGGTCAGGGATTTACTCTGCCTCGTGATGACTGGGTGTTGTGTGATGTCCTTAGGTTAGTTAGGTTTAAGTAGTTCTAAGTTCTAGGGGACTGATGACCATAGATGTTAAGTCCCATAGTGCTCAGAGCCATTTAAACCATTTCAACCCCACATCTCGCCTCAGTTACACGGCTCGCAGACATCATCTGAACACATTTGCACTATTCCATGGATTACACTAGACACAGACAGTTGGGGTACAGTAATGCCGTCCCGGGGCGGGGGGGGGGGGGGGGGGGGGGGTACGGGGTGGCGGCAGGAAGGGCATCCGGCTACCCCTTAAGTTAACCTTGCCAAATCCGATTAACCATGCCAACCCTGAGTCATAGCGGGAAGAAGGCACAAGTAAAAGAAAAGAAAGCTGTGGTTTCCTTATTCCGCTTAAGATAACGCTAAGCGCGGGAAGATATGAACCATTTTACAGCATAGTGTACTGCGTACAGTAGAGGAACAGTTCAGAGACGCCATAAAACAGCGTACATGAGGCAACGATTTGTGGAAAATAACATTCCTGAAATGGAATGGCCTGCCTGGCGTCCCGTCCTGAACTCAATGGTACGATCTCTGGGCTGAGTTAGAAGGTCAACTTCGCTCCGGACCCCAGTATCCAAAGGCATTGGCATCTCTGGTTTCGGATGTTGGGGGAGAACGGTCTGCCTTTCTTCAACATACTGTGCACATAGGGTCTGCCTGTAACATCATAAAACTTATGGGCAGAAAATATGACTCTGAGATCGTCTATTAATTTTTTCCACAATGTATGAGTGCGTTCTTACTAGTGATCTTCTTAGCAATTAGACCACACAATAATGTAATGTCTTTCATTGAGCCCCAGCCCCTCTCCCCGACCCTAGTGGCGTAGTTTGAGGGGAAGGTGGGGGGGAGAAGGGAGGGAGGAGCGCTCGTGATGCGCCTGAGGAGTGACAAAACTTGCCACTTTCTGTGGCACGAGCTGTAAAAATAACTTTTATTCGTCGGTTCACTTCTGGTATTTATCGGCTAGGGTGAGCAATTAGAGAGCTTATGGACTGTGCCTTACCCTTTCGCATCCTTACGCACATTTTGCCGCTAAAACATGGAGAGAACAAAAATTATTCTCGCACAGTGCTTGAGACAGTGAGATCAATGATCTTAGATTGACGGAGGCATTGTTTAAGCTAGCTTGTCAGTCAATAAACTGTTTTTGCAATTTGGTTATGCTATTAAGGTTTTGGTGTTATTATAATTTTAAGTAGAGGTTTGGAGTTTTAAAATAAAGAAAATCGATCCTTTATTAGGGAAGACACTGAGATCGTAAAAAAATTAAGTATCGTAAAAAAATTAAGCTTATGCATGGCTTAGGGTCTCCTTAATTTAAAAATGTGTTTCTCCGCAAAATGTCTAGCTGAATATATGCACCAATGTAGGTGTATTAAATTATAGTTTTCTTAAACATGACGTTCCATAGCTGGCCCTATGTGTTTACAACAAAGACACAGCTGTTATGTTTGTTAAGCCATGTAACTGCGGTAGCACATTCTTGGATGCGGCACTGTTTACGGACCCGTTTTCAATTATGTAATGCAGATAAATACTCGTGTCGGATCAAAATGACCTGGGAGAATTTCCTTTTCCTTGTCATGAAAGTATCTACTGCAATATATATATATATATATATATATATATATATATATATATATGTCTGGAATAGTGTAATGGCAGTAATTATTGCTGTTATTGTTTAGTGTTAAACTATCATTATTGTCACTCTGCCCCTAAACTAGTGTTGGCATTTTTCTACTATCGCACGTGATCAGACGCAAGTGAGTGTTTTATGCCGCAGGATATACTGTCGTTTACAGAATATCGATTAAATATTTATTCATTTGTATGTAAGTAAATGGAATTATTTACGAATATTTTTGTATATAAATTTTTCTTCCCTTACAAGGAAAGTATTTCCGTTCGAACGAACATGCCCATATGAAATTTTGGTTACAGGACCATTGCATACCTCTTAGTGTGCTCGTAAGTGTCGTTTTTCTGCAAGACTCTGAGAACATGTTTTAGATGTCACTGCAGATATCACTGTAGAAGCAAAACGCAAAGCAAATATCTGAACTATAAATGAAAGTACGGACTTTCAATAAAATGCTGAAAGAAGTATCAATGAGTACAAAACACACAGTGAAGAAAAACAGGTTGATCAAGTGCCTTAGCTGCACATTCTCTATCTGTGATGAACACCACGTCAGTGACACTTTTGAAGTTGTCCCCAGGTTTCTCAGTAACGTAGCCAGCGTTCTTCCACTCGTAAAGAAGCGTTTGTCTATAGTTAGGCACTTCGTCAGATAATTGACTGTAAATGACAGAATGCGTTTTCATGATAAACAATCTGTCATTCCGTTTTGGCTGCATGTTCCTGGGATACAGTTTAAGAAACTCTGTTATTCCATTGGCATATACTTCATACTGTCTGAAAAATACGCTTCGAGAGGGTGTGAATATTTTGTAGTTTAAGGTGGAGTGACTTTTAAAACTACATCTTTTAGTGACGTTGTCGGCAAATGTGAACTGAAAATTGACAGAAAAAAAATCTTCAGATGTTCTGTTGTCTTCTTCCCGCTCACACTTGCACATACGAAAACATTTGGAGGGCACCGTCTTTCTTATTTCCTTTGGAACACGGGGTACAAATTTCACATTTGTTGTTTTAAAGTACGTGTAGAGTTTGCCTGTGTACCTCCTGTCCGTTGATACAGCAACATCAATCGTGTAGCTGTGTGTTGCACTGTTAACTGATTGCAACGTCGAGACAGTGTCTCTCCTCTTTCATGGAGAGCGTTCTTTCGGAAGAAAGTTCATAGTTGAACTGACTCTGATCATGGTCCATACAGAACCTATTAAGATGTTTTCTGTTGTGATATATGCTTTGACTTCAGCAACAAATATTTGAATCCTTTGAATCGTCTCTTCTCCATCGTCCGTATCTTTTCGTGCTTGGAACATAGGTATACGACGTGACGTTACTCTAAATTTCTTTTTCAAATACGTAATAAATCCCAGTGACGCTGCAAAGTTTGTACATCCGAGATTACTGGCTACGTCCGGTTCACATTATTGAAAATGATAATAATGAACGGAAGAACCGTATTCTCACGTTTCATCGAACTTAGCCATTACACACTGCTTCATATTCAACTGCAGCATACAATTTCCTTTGAAAACTGTATCGCCGTCTGTTTTCTTAGCCACATAGTCTAGTACGTTTTTAATATTGCTTTTAGCCTTCAGTTTAGAATGTCTTTTCAGGAGCTTGTCATTTGCGTTGAAACCTCTGACACGATGATCATCGTATATGTCATCTCTAGCATGTTGTCATCGAACACCGTGATGGCATTTTTGACTTTACACTTCTTATCAGGAGAAGGTTGGAATTCAGTTTCACTGCTTCCATTGCCTCTTCTCGAACTTGCCTTGTCACTACCGCTTGCAGTGAAGTGTTCGTCACTATCATCATTTGCATCATACCGAGCGAGCTGGCGCAGTGATTAGTACAATGGACTCTCATTCGGGAGGACGGCGGTTCAAATCCGCGTCCGGTCATCCTGGTTTAAGTTTTCCCCGATTTCCCTAAATCACTCCAGGCAAATGCCGGGACAGTTTCTTTGAAAGCGCACGGTCGATTTCCTTCCCCATCCTTCTCTAATCCGATGTTACCGATGACCTCGCTGTTTAGGCTCCTCCTACAAACCGACAAATCACTACCATCATAATTATATGTTAGTATTACAACAGTATCCGTTTCTAACCGGTGAAAATATTTTTGTACTGCAATGTATACCAGGAACAATGTGAAAGATTCGTCTTCTACACCAGTGCTATTTTCACGAAGAAGAGTTCGTCGCATCTTCATCTCAGTCAATCGCAGTAGATTAGCAGGTTTTATTACCAATCGTCGACCCATCTGACGCCTCAGTACACAAATAACTTCACAGAATGCAACTTAACAGACACACTACACCGTCTCTACTGCTCTCGACTGGCATAACTGCAGACAAAGGTCGAATTCAGCATGGTATACTCAGCGGCCTAGAAAGGACAATTGCAGAGGTTTACCGATAAAGGAATATCTCCAGTGAAATAGGGGAAATGATCCCTCACGGGACTGTGGTGTAAATGTTTGTTCGAGCCCAAATACTTTCCTTGTTAGTCGTAAGGAAGGTGAGAAGGGGTATCTTTTCATGATGCAGAATCCGTGAAAATCTCAGCGGAATTACTTTGCGCCGAAGATGATGATGAATTGGTGAGATATTTCTCTGAGCTCTAATACTATAAGTGTTGTGACTTGGCAAGACAGCCAAGTCACAATGAGAGGAAGCCGGAATGCACGCGTTTAATTACACGCTGACTGGCGCGAGGTCTGGAACAGTTACGGGAATTAATAGTAGCAAATAAAGTACGTAGTTGATATAATACTTAACTTTAATCCACAATTGTAGAACACCTCTCTTGACGGTACATGTTATAACCACAATATAAAATAATATCAAATGCTATGGCGCCTTGCTAGGTCGTAGCAATTGACGTAGCTGAAGGCTATGCTAACTATCGTCTCGGCAAATGAGAGCGTAGTGTCAGTGATCCATCTCTGGCTAAGTCGGCTGTACAACTGGGGCGAGTGCTAGTAAGTCTCTCTTATATCTGCCGTGTGGTGGCGCTCGGTCTGCCATCACTGACAGTGGCGACACGCGGGTCCGACTTGTACTAGCGGACCGCGGCCGATTTAAAGGCTACCACCTAGCAAGTGTGGTGTCTGGCGGTGACACCACAATAAGTTTCAAAAAAGTGAATTCGATACTTAGTCACATATAACTATCATTTGTGATTTTGAAATGATCACTGTAAATAATGGCTACTTTTTCTGATCTGAACCAACGGAAACTAGCAGCTATTTAGCCAAAAGAGCTCTGCTATAAAACACAATATTGCTATCGCTGTCCGCAGCTCGTGGTCGTGTGGTAGCGTTCTCGCTTCCCACGCCCGGGTTCCCGGGTTCGATTCCCGGTGGGGTCAGGGATTTTCTCTGCCTCGTGATGACTGGGTGTTGTGTGATGTCCTTAGGTTAGTTAGGTTTAAGTAGTTCTAAGTTCTAGGGGACTGATGACCATAGATGTTAAGTCCCATAGTGCTCAGAGCCATTTTTTTTTGCTATCACTGTTTACCTCGGGGTATGGTGACAAAATGCTTATATGTGAACAGCAAGACGCAACCGTTAAACTAGTATAACATAAAACCAGAGATATTTTTCGCCGTAGCTGCCATTGTGGTACGTTGCATTTTATAGTGTAGCAACAAGACATTGAAAATTACAAGAAAATACGATTTGGGTAGGTTAGTAAGTGCAACTGTGCGGCCAAAGAGTGGTTTCACTCGGTATTTACGTATTACGAATGTGTTAATGAGATGAAGAAATCGTCCATTGTTTGCTATTCTTGAGTTCTTGACACATGCAAGAGAAAAAATACGCGAAAGCATCTCTCCTTATATATAAAATTCTCGTGTCACAATGTTAGTCGCCATACTCCTCCGAAACGGCTCGATCGATTCTGATGAAATTTTACATGTATATTCGGTTGGTCTGAGAATCGGTCGTAATCTATTTTTCATACCCCTAAGTGATAAGAGTGGTACACCCCAAAACTTTTTTCATATTTTTTTGGACAGAACTTTTTGTTTTTATTTTTTTATGATGTGGGATTACAAAATACACGCAACCTAAATTTTCACCCTTCTACCACCAACCCGTATTTTTTAATACCGATTTTAGTAATTTAATAATTTTCAACCCCGGTCGATAACTGATCAATTATCCCCTCCAGGTGTCTAGCGGTGATAGTCTTTCACTATTCGACAGATAGGTAATTGAAGAAAACGCACCAAAAGCAGCGACTCGAATATCCCTCTTTGACTCGACGTAACTAGACCGAGAAGTTTAACTAGGTAGCACGCGTCATTCGCCAAACCAACATTTAGGCCTAGCGCACACGCATCGATTTTTACCGTAAGGATATATGTCGTACGATCAAATTCTTTTAGTGGAACAAAGAAGTTCCTGTGCTCTCCTTTTTTCCTCTAAAAGAATTTAATAGTACAATATTTTTACATACGATAAAAATCGATGCGTGTGCGTTTCGCCTTATTCATAATGCTGGAGAACACGTTTCGACACGAAATTGCCGCTATGTTTGTATGCTCATGGACGAGCCGTGTATCGGCTGCAATTGTTAAATCCGCGCGATCTACCGTAGAAACGCTAGAAGTAATAGTGGCTGATACTGCCGGACTTCCCCCTAAGCCTTTTATCACTCCCTACACAGTTTTTGGCCATTAGTATTGTTTATGTCACGAGCTCCCGCCAACAACGGCTATTGTGTTACACGTATAAATGGTTCAAATGGCTCTGAACACTATGGGACTTAAATTCTGAGGTTATCAGTCCCCTAGAACTACTTAAACCTAACTAACCTAAGGACATCACACACATCCATGACCGAGTCAGGATTCGAACCTGCGACCGTAGCGGTTGCGCGGTTCCGGACTGAAGCGCCTAGAACCGCTCGGCCACTACGGCCGGCTTACACGTATACATTGTGTTACACGTATACATTATTCTTATAGGCTAGAGATAATTTATATGGAAAAACAACGTTTCCCGGGTCAGCTATAACATATAAAGATTTTCAGAGGCAAAACGAAGTTCGCCGGGTGTAACTAGTCTCTATAGAGTATCTGACGATTAATGGTGTGCAAAACTTAAGGACGACTGTAACTTTGGCAAGATGTCACTGTCAAATAAAATAGCTTAGTGAAACTGGAACTACACATAGAAAGTTCTGCTAAAATACAGCACAGAAGGTAACTGAAAAAATGCGCTACGAGATGAAGAGAAATGACACTTTTATTCAAAAACACAAATTACTCTGGAGTGACAGTGATTCACGATCGTCCCCTGGACATTACTAACGGTGGGACATGGTTCTTAAGAAGGTTTGTCATCCCCACGGAAGGCAATACGTGCTCTGTAACTACTCGCATGCTGACCCCAAGGGTTGTTAAGGATTTCTTGTGGTAGGGCGTTCCATTCCTGCATCAGCAAGGTTGACAACTGCTGAGTGGTCGTTGGTGCATGTGAATGTGATGCAGTACGGCTTCCCAACGCATCCCAAATGTGCTCGGTGGTATTTAGGTGAGTGGAACGGGAAGGCCAGTCCATTCGCCGAAAATCAACTCGTTCCAAGAGCTCCTCCACCTGCATTGTTCGATGCTGGCCCGGACTGTCATCCATAAAAATGAAGTCAGGTCCGAATGCACTCCTGAAAAGATTTGACATGGGGAAGGAGTACAGTGTCACATTAACGTTCACCAGGGGCGT
This sequence comes from Schistocerca piceifrons, assembly GCF_021461385.2. Taxonomy (NCBI): domain Eukaryota; kingdom Metazoa; phylum Arthropoda; class Insecta; order Orthoptera; family Acrididae; genus Schistocerca; species Schistocerca piceifrons. The sequence goes on from NC_060149.1 coordinate 692,919,483, forward strand.
ACCGTGTTCAAAAATATGGAGGTCAGTACGCCCATACAACATTATACATTCTCACACCACAACACCTTGATCACCAAAACGATCATATTCGGCAAAGTTCGTGGATGCGTTGCGTGTTGCCACCTACCGTCATATGAGTGTACGTTCAAAATCACAACTCAGACTGAATATGTTTTCATCTGAGAAGAAAACGAGGCCCCACTAATCGTCGGTTCAGTCCCTACACTGTTGTTACCATCGCAAACGGTGCCGCCGATGTGTGGGCGTCAACGGAAGACAACGTACTAGTCGTCAGGCAAAGAGACCACCCCCAAACAATCAACGTGCCACTGTGGAATGTGAGATTGCGTGCCTTTCAGTCCTGTTAAATGTGGTTGCAATTGCAACCGCTGTTGGACATGGGCCCCATCTTGCCTGTTGCACTATGTAGCGGTCATCTGCTGCTGCTGTAGTTGATCGTGATCGACCACTTCGTCTCCTTCGGGCAGTGATGCCTGTGGTTCACAACGCCATTCGTGCACATAAAACATTGCTGTGAGCAACATCAAACTCCAGGGCTACACTCGTCACACTTCGTCCTTCTTCCAGTTTTCCGATGATTCTTCTCCATGTAAAGTCATCCAAATATTGTCTCCAGCCATGTTGTAACGAAGAAACCACCACAGTGCACCGTAACTGCTCTATGACTGACACCCTAGCTTTTCCCATTCCTTCAACTGCCTCGTGTTACCGGGTCACCATCGTTTGACTCTATAGTCACGCTGTCCTCACGCTATGTGACGTCCAGCTTCCTATGCACAACTGGAAGACCTCTGGCAACAAGCTCTCGTACTTTCACTCATTTCCACAGACCTGTTAATATATTATCTTACTTTATCTATCTTGCCCTTATGTTTTACAGATCAGTGTAATTATATTTTTGGGGCCTTGCTCAATGAAGCAGTATTTGCCTAGAAATTTGAAATAAAAAGTGATTGCTGCAGCAGAATATACGAGGGCTATTCGGAAAGTAAGGAACGATAGGTCGCGAAATGGAAACCACAGTGAAAATCAAAACTGTTTTATTTGCAACAGTTAGCTACGCCTTCCAGCTACTTCTTTACACAACGCCGCTCAGACTTAGACATCTGTCATAGCGTTGTACCAACTTCTCAATTCCCTCGTTATAGAAGACAGCCGCCAGTGCTTTTCGACAATTTTGTACTTCGGACTGCAGCTCGTTGTATGTGTCAAAATATTGTCTTCATAGCCAGCGGTTCATTTGAGCAGAGACGAGCCTCAGGGGTAGCCAATTACTGGCTGTACTGTGGGTGATCAAACACTTCCCATCGAAAACGCTGCAGGACCATCTTCAGTGCCCCTGCAGAGTGCGACCGAGAATTGTCGTGTAGAACGAACTGCATGACAGTTATGTTATGTGGATTGCATAGCTTCAGGCGAAATCTTTCGCCAGGCCCTCATACTTGGCGGGAGACGCTAGTTTCTAGCCGTCTTTACGTTCTTACTGTGAGCTCAGAACTGAAAAGAGCGACATGATGCGATCGATGGGCGTACTAGACACAGTGCCCAACGCATCTGTTCAAAGCTTCATCAGATTTTCACTGTATTTTCAATTTCGTGACCGAACGATCCTTACTCTCCGAATAACCCTCGTAGAAATTTCTTTTGTCACACGTTTGATGCGTATGCAGGAATGCAGTCTAACCGTTCGTTCAGGCAGTCTAATCGTATATATATTACATAAAAACAAATGTGAAATTGTTGCTGAACACCTGCCAAATAAACACAGAGGCGTTGAGTTCAAGTTTGCTTTGTATGATGTTTTATGTTTCTGAGGAAGCCTCACTGTTTAGTTCTAATATATACAATGCAAAGTGATGCTAACATCAATGAAGGTAGAGGTGGCTGTAAAAAAAGAAAAAAGTAGCTTTCTACAACTGCACTAAGGGATGACTGGACACATACGAACATCTGTGCAACAAGTATAGTGTTGGTCGCAAAACAAGCACAAGGCTCCTTGCTGTATTCTAATTTTTAAACGTCTACGCGTTAAACTCTGTCATTTACAAAATGAGCACCAATGAAAAGACAAAAAGAAAAGTGTTTCTGAAGAAACTTAAAACTGACATATCTTGGTAAGCATTGTCAAAAAATTGGGAACAACCATACATCCCATATTACCAGAGGGCATGAAGCTGTTTCTAATGCATAGATGAATAGAAGTACAAACTCATCAACAGTGGAAGGAACAACAAAAATAAGAGAAGACACTAGCTGGGCCAACATTGCAGAAAATGAAGAGACATCACATCTGCCTAACCACAATAGTGCAAAATGTTTTCCAAAGCTGCATTGTCGAAATGTTTGGCGAATCGAAGTATGACAACGCTACAAAAAGTGTTTTTAAAAGATTATCGCTGCCTGTGAGGAAACTACCTAATTCTGCGGAACTTAAAGAAAACAAAGAAACTACACAATCTATGTCACCTGCATTTCTCGGTTTTGTGATATTTGTGATTACGGTGTATTCCCTTACAAAAAGGCAGCCACGGCCAAAAGAATTTACTAGTTCTTGTAATCAGCTTCAAAATACGTAATAAAAGATGAGAAGTCTAAAGATCTGTTTAAGAGACGAGAGAAGTTATCTTGTTAACGAAGTATTACCATTTGCGAAGGGCAAATGTGACACGATGGGCGTTCCTGCGGAAAAAGTAGAAGTATCTGATAAAAGAAAATGATACCTGCGGAGAAGACTGCAGACGAGACACTTATTTTGGACTAGGAACTGAGAAAGTCTATGTTGTAGTGTATCGACATTCTTCTACAAGAAATCGATACACGTTGCAAAACCATGAAAGGTATATCAACTCATTGTGCTGTTTTAAAACACATCAGTATGATTAAACTCTCAGAAACCTCCCACGTCTATAAAATGTTTAGCTGACAATTATGGCCGGCCACTGTGTCCGAGCGGTTCTAGGCGCTTCAGTCCGGAACCGCGCTGCTGCTACGGTCACAGGTTCGAATCCTGCCTCTGGCATGGATATGTGTGATGTCTTTAAGTTAGTTAGGTTTAAGTAGTTCTAAGTCTAGGGGACTGATGACCTCAGATGTTAAGTCCCATAGTGCTTAGAGCCATTTGAACCATTTTTGACAATTATGATGTGGTTTCTGAAGAAGGTCTCCTTTCATAAATCCCAAGTCTAAGAAGATCTCTGCAAGCTGCCAGCGTTTCAGAGGAAGAGTTTCTTGATTGGACAACTTTAAGATCCTTACAGTTTTTGGCTGAATATGAATTTTCCGAACCTCTTCTCAACCTCATTTTAAGATTTTACTAAACTTTGTGTGTTTCGGTTCCGCCATATGAGTGGAATTTCTCGAAACACGTACTGGTTGAAATGGCTCTGAGCACTATGGGACTTAACATCTGAGGTCATCAGTCCCCTAGAACTTAGAACTACCTAAACCTAACTAACCTAAGGACGTCACACACATCCATGCCCAAGGCAGGATTCGAACCTGCGACCGTAGCAGTCGCGCGGTTCCAGACTGAAGCGCCTAGAACCGCTCTGCCACACCGGCCGGCGAAACACGTACTCCTTAACAAATACCTTAGCTCCATTACATCTACATTTACATGCATCTACAACTGTATGGCTACCCTGCAAATTACGAGTGCGTTTAAGAGCCTGGCAGAGGACTGATCGAACTATCCTCGCAATAATTCTCTCTTATTCCTCTCTTGAAGAGTGCGCGGAAAAAAACTAACACCTGTATCTTTACGCACGAGCTCTTATTTCCATTATTTTATTATGATAATTGTTCCTCCCTATGTAGGTCTGTGTCAATAAAATGTTTTCGCGTTCTGTGGCCATGACTCTCTAGTTTGTCAGATTTGTCAATCGAAAATAGGGTATCTAAAGGTATTGATTTTAATTACATAACTTCGAAATTTGTAGCAGAAAAGGTTAGAAGAAATGAGATCTAATCTATGTCTTAAAAATAATCAGTTCTGTGTTATTTGTGTTTCTCTTCATAAAAACTGTTTACAAAATAGTTAACATTGTACTTTGCTTACTTAACCCTTTGTATCAAAAAATTATTTCCCAAAATAGTATTATGCGATTTTTTTTTGCGAGGTTGGTGGGAGATGGATGGGGGGGGAGGGAGAAGGAGAAAAATGTTAAAACACCATATCGAGTGGCAAACTTTTATTTACGGCACTGCCACCCCCCGCCCCCACCCACTCCCCTCCCCCCCCTTCCCCATCCGCACGCAAAGAACCACTGGCGTTGCCGCAGTGGGGTGGCTTGCGTGCCTCTATGGTACAGACAGCCATACATTAGACACAACCACATCTGAGTGGTATTTGTGGAGAGGCCAGACAAATACATGATTCGCAAAACAGGAGAAGTAGCTTCTTCAGTAGTTGCTGGGGCACCTGTCAGGATGATTGACTACTCTGACCTTAACCCTGAATTCGGTGTGGGTCGGCGGTGGGGTGAATGGACTGCTGTAGCCTGTTGTGGGATGGTGAACCACTGAGGGCTACGGCGGGGACGAAGCATCTATGTCGTTTCTAGGTCCCCAGTTCAATACAATACAATACTCTGACCTTGCTATGTTGGAAGTGCAAAAGGCTGAAAGTGAGAGAAAACTACAGTCCTTATAATTCCCGAAGAAAGGAATCTCTTCTGTATGGCTTAATGGTGACAGCATCGTCCTGGGTAAAATATTTCGGAGATAAAATATGCCACCATTTGGATGTCTGCGCGAGGACTGTTCAAGAGGATGCTGTCTTCAGCAGCAGAAGTAAATGGTTTATAAGATGAATATCAACAAAAGTAAAACAAAAGGAATGGAATGTAATCTAATTAAATCAGATGATGCCGAAAGAATCAGATTACTAAATGAGCCACTAGGAGTAGTCGATGTGTTACGCTATTTAGGCAGAAAAATAACTCTCATCGGCTAAAGCAGAGAGGACAGAAACTGCAGACCAGCAATAACAGCAAAATCATTTCTGAAATAGAGAAATTTATTAACATTGAAAATAAATTTAAGTGCTAGGAAGTCTTTCCTAAAGGTATTTGTATTTACACTGAGATAACAAAATTCATGGGATACCTCCTAACATCGTATTGGACCTCCTTTTGCCCCGTGTAGTGCAGCAGCTCGAAGTGGTATGGACTCAACAAGTCGTTGGCGGTCGCCTGCAGAAATATTGAGCCATGCTGCCTCTATAGCCGTCCACAATTGTAGAAGTGTTGTCAGTGCAGGATTTTGTGCACGAACTGAGCTATCGATGATGTCCCATAAATATTCGACGGAATTCATGTCGGGTGATCTAGGTGGCCAAATCATTTGCTTGAATTGCCTACAATATTCTTCAAACCGATCAAGAGAAACTATGGCTCGGTGACATGGTGCATTGTCATCCACAAAAATTCCATCGTTGAATGGCTACAAATGGTCTCCAGGTAGCCGAACATAAACATTTACAGTCAGTCATCGGTTCATCTGGACCAAACGACGCAGTACACTCCACGTAAACAAAGACAACACCATTGTGGAACCACCACCAGCTTGCATAGTGCCTTGTTGACAACTTACGTCCGTTGCTTCGTGGGGTCTGCACCACACTCGAACCCTACCATCAGCTCATCTGACCAAGCTACTGTTTTCCACTTTTCTACTGCCACCCGATACAATCACGAGCCCAGGAGAGGCGCTGTAGGCGATTTTGTGCTGTTAGCAAAGGCACTCGCGTCGGTCATCTGTTGCCGTAGCACATAACGCCAAATTTCGCCACACAGTCATAATCGATACTTTAGACGTATGTCCGCGATTGATTTCTACGGTTATTCACGTAGTGTCGCTTGTATGTTATCACTGACAATAGCAAACGCCACTGCTCTCGGTCCTGAAGTGAAGGCCGTCGCTGTTGCGTTGTCCGTGGTGAGAGGTAATGCCTGAAATTTGGTATTTTTTGCGCACTCTTGAGACTGTGGGTTTCAGAATATTGAATTCCCTAACGATTTCTGAAATCGAATGTCCCATGCGTCTAGCTCTCACTACCGTGCGGTCATAATCAAGGCGGAAACCATTTGACATAAATCCCCCTAGTACAAATGACAGAGCAGCCAATGCACTGCTCTTTTATACTTTGTGTACGCGATACTAGCGCCATCTGTGTATGTGCATATTGCCGTCCCATGATTTTTGTCACCTGAGTGTAGTATAGTCTTGTCGGGAAGTCAAGCCGAGAAGACAAGAATTTTGAATGTGGTGCTACAGAAGAATACTGAATATCAGACGAGTAGATCGAATAACTAATGAGTTGGTACCGAACCAAATCGAGGACTGTAGAAATTTATGGCACAATTTGACTAAAAGAAAGAATCAGTAGCTAGGACACATCCTGAGGCACCAACGAATCGTCAGTTATGTAATGGAAAGATTTGTGGAGGACGAAAATAGTTAAGGGAGACAAACACATGAATGTAGTAAGTAAATTCAGATGCATGTAGGTTGAAGTACTTAAGAAGAAATGCAGAAGCTTGCACAGGATACACTAACGTGGAGAGCTACATCAAACCATTCTTCACACTGAAGATCGCAACAACAAATTGTTTGATTTGCACTGTTTCTAAATTAAAAGTCTACTTAGATTAAAAGAAATTCTATAAGCGTTGTTGCTGTCACATACTCTCTTGCAATAATTAAAAAAAATATCTGTGTGGATACTGTGAGTGGCTGGAGATAAAAAGACGTGAATAACCTGACACTATAATGAATCATGCGCGCTCACATTTTCATTGAAGTCTCTGCCAACTTGTCACGGGATATTTAATCGAAACAATAATAAATGAGGATTCTGGATTTTACAGATGAACGCGGAATATAAAACGCAGCAGAGGTGACTGGCTGGTTCGTCGAGGGAAGTTGAAACTTGCCTGCTCGATGATTACTTTCATTTCTTCCCATTATATTTTGTTTATGGTAGATCGCGATATTTATCTCTGCAATACTTTACGCGAGCCCGTTATAATCAGTTTCGATTAGTCGATTCAAGTCCTGTAGCAATCTCTTTACTTGCTTGCTGAAGCTATTTTATGCCCTTGTGCAGTACGTTCATTTTTGACCAGTAGGAGTAAAAAAAAAATGGTTCAAATGGCTCTGAGCACTATGGGATTTAACATCTGAGGTCATCAGTCCCATAGAACTTAGAACTACCTAAACTTAACTAACCTAAGCACATCACACATATCCATGCCCAAGGCAGGATAAGAACCTGCAACCGTAGCGGTCGAGCGGTTCCAGACTGAAGCGCCTAGAACCGCTCGGCCACAGCGGCCGGATCAGTGGGAATCGTTCGCGGGTTGAAGGCCATGAGGTCCTTTTCCTTTGAAAGCGAATTCGTCAGTAAGTGATGCTTCAAATCTAGTTCACGTGTTGTTCCATGTTCGGTTGGATGATTGTTGGTGGAGCTGTGTTTGGAGAGAAGACTGCCTTTGCCTCGTGAAGTTCCCTGCCGTTATGGAGATTTACTGATGATTGAAGAATTTGGTGAGACAATTTTAATCTGTTACTATGGTGGATCTTAGTTATTGAGACGCGATTAATTGGTATTGCTTAATTTCGAACACTCCGTGGGTAGGCATCGGGCCGTGTAATTGCACATAGTAAAATGGAAGCTCCTAAAGTTGCATATACTTAGAGGAATGTAAGATGGTTACATCGCCTAAGCAACCTGGCCGCCGCAGAGACTTAGTCCGAGCCACTCACTTCAGGCACCAATAAAACCGGTTGCCTCTCTGAATTCTAAGTCCGGCCATTTGGACGATCTCGCGATAATGTAAGCTGCAGACGTTTCTGAAGGAAAATGTTGTCTGCCACTCGAACTGTACGTGCTCGTGGATTAGTGGTAAACGTTGCTAAATGGAGACACAAAGTGGCGAGTTCGAATCCAGTCAGCGCTTTCCTTTTTTTTTAAGCCGCCTTTCGGCTGTTTGCTAATAGACAGATGGAATCTCAAAGAGAACTTGCTGCACTTTCTCACCTACTAGTAATAATAAAAACTTCCAGAACATTTCCAAGAAATAAATCGTGACTGCATCAAGATTTTTTCCGTTTATGTTTGGGAATTTCCCCGCCCTTCAACAGCCATCGGCCACCTGACGCAAGCGTTGTCCGACCATGTCATTGCGTCACGTCACCCTTCTCGCACTTTTCTGCTCTCACATTAGTAAGCACAAAATTGTTTATTACTATAGTCCGATTTCCCTCATGAAATACCTTCGATAAACCGAATAAATACCGAGCAGTAACAACACGTGTAGGTTTTTGTGAGAGTATTTATCAATCTTCATTTTCTTATTTGAAGGTCTAGCCGCGCGGGATTAGCCGAGCGGTCTCGGGCACTGTAGTCATGGACTGTGCGGCTGGTCCCGGCGGAGGTTCGAGTCCTCCCTCGGGCATGGGTGTGTGTGTGTTTGTCCTTAGAATAATTTAAGTTAAGTAGTGTGTAAGCTTAGGGACTGATGACCTTAGCAGTTAAGTCCCATAAGATTTCACACACATTCGAACATTTGAAGGTATAGTATCTGTCTTGCAGTTGCGTATTGAATTTGAAACCTATGAATGTTGTTTACGCATTATAAATATTTCATGAAAATAACTGCTTCCAGTGAATGTTTTGAAATCGTGTAATCATGGAATAATGGATCTTTCTATGTATGCGAAATAGGTTATACACTGAAGCGCCAAAGATACTGGTATAGCTACGGTCGCAGGTTCGAATCCTGCCTCGGGCATGGATGTGTGTGATGTCCTTAGGTTAGTTCGGTTTAAGTAGTTCTAAGTTCTAGGAGACAGATGACCTTAGAAGTTAAGTCCCATAGTGCTCAGAGCCATTTGAACCATTTGATACTGGTATAGGCATGCGTATTCAAATACAGAGATATGTAAACAGGCAGAATACGGCGCTACGGTCGGCAACGCCTATATAAGACAAGTGTCTGGCGCAGTTGTTAGTTCGGTTACTGCTGCAACAATGGCAGGTTATGAAGAATTAAGTCAGTTTGAACGTGGTGTTACAATCGGCGCAGTAGTGATGGGACACACCATCTCCGAGGTAGCGATGAAGTAGGGATTTTTCCGTACGACCATGTCACGAGTGTATCGTGGGTATCAGTAATCCGGTGAAACAACATATCTTCTCCATCGCTGCGGCCGGAAAAAGATTCTGCAAGAACGGGACCAGCGACGACTGAAGAGAATCATTCAACGTGGCAGAAGTGCAACCCTTCTACAAATTGCTGCAGGTTTCAGTACTGGGCCATCAAAAAGTGTCAGCGTGCGAATCATTCAATGAAACATCATTGAATGGGCTTTCGGAGCCAAAGGCCCACTCGTCTACCCTTGAAGAGTGCATGACACAAAGCTTTACGCCTCGCCTGGGTCCGTCAACACCGACATTGGTCTGTTGCCGACTAGTAACATGTCGCCTGGTCGGACGAGTATCATTTCAAATTGTATCGAGCGGATGGACGTGTACGGGTATGAATCAATGGGCCCTGGATGTTAGCAGGGGACTTTTCAAGCTGGTGTAGGTGCTGTAATGGTGTGGGGCGTGTGCAGTTGGAGTGATATGGGATCCCTGATACTTCTAGATGCGACTTTGACAGGTGACACGTACGTAAGTACCCTGTCTGACCACCTGCATCCATTCATGTCCATTGTGCATTCCAACGGACTTGGGAAATTACAGTAGGATAATGCAACACCCCATACGTCCAGAATTGCTACAGAGTGGCTCCAGGAACACTCTTCCAACACTTCCGATGGCAACCAAACTCTCCAGATATGAACATCATTGAACGTATCTGGGATGCCTTGCAAAGTGCTACTAGAAGAGATCTCCACCCCTTCGTACTCTTACGAATTTATGGACAGCCCTGCAGGATTCATGGTGTCAATTCCGTCCAGTACTACTTCAGACAATAGTCGAGTCCATACTACGTCGTGTTGCCACACTTCTGAGTGCTCGCGGTGGCCCTACACGATATTACGCAGGTGTACCAGTTTCTTTGGCTATTCAGTGTATTTGTTTACTCGTTTATTGAGGGTCAATTTTCATACCCTGAATCGAGTGTCTTTCTTCCTGCATTTCGCTACAATTTCCTAGCGTTGCGGCTTATGTGTGCCAACAGCATCATGCGCTGAAAACCTCACGGAATCTCCGACGTTATCTAATAGGATATATATTGTGAAAAGTAATGGTCCTGTAACACTCACCTGGGGCCCGTTCGAAGTTACTTTTTCGTCTGAAGACTTCTCTTCGTTCAGAATTACGTACATTGCTCTGTTTCCTAGAAATTCTTCTATCCAATGACACAGTTGCTCCGATATTCCTTACTTTCGTATTTTGTTGATTAGGTGGCAGTAGGGAACAGTGTCGAATACCCTCCGGAAGTCAAGGACCATGGCATCTACGTGGGCGCCTGTACTCGCCTCTACTGCTCTCTAGTTCCCGTGGCCGAACACAGCGAGCTTGATTTCACAGGATAGTTGTTTTCGGAGTCTATGTCGGCTCCTACAGAGGAAGTTTTTGGTCTTCAGAAATGTTATAATACGCGAGCATGAAAAATGCCCCAAATTCTTCAACAGACAGACGTCAGAGCTATGGGTCTGAGTTTTGTGTGCCTATAAGACGACCCTTTTTCAAAAAGCTAATGACACATGCTTTTCTCCAATCATTGGGCACGCTTGGCTTCTGCAGAGACCAACGGTACATTGCTGCTATAAGTGGGGCAACTCCTTTAGCGTAATCTATGTATAATCTAATTCATATAAACGAATTGTTAACCCCTGAGGTCCAGTGGCCTTTTCTCTAAGGAGCGATTTTAGTTGCTTTTCTCTCCCTTGGTCTCCTATTACGGTGTCTGTCATTTTGTCGATCGTGCAGTGACTTATAGGGGGAAATTACATTGTGATCGTCCTCTGTGAAACAGTTTTGGAAAAAGACATTTGGTATTTCGGTCTTTTCTGTCCCATCCCCCGTTTCAATACCTCTGTGGTTACAGTGTCTGGACAGTTAGCTTGGCTCTGTTTACTAATCCTGTCTAAACTACTATATAAAGACAAATGGTTATTTTACGTTGTTACCAAGAATCTCTAAAAGTTCTTAACCGATTTACTTCAAATTTTTACACGTAACTGACATTCAGATGCAGTTGCTCAGGAGGAATGTCAAATAATTTTTAAGGTGCTTCTGCATGTGAAAATAAACCGAAAGAGTCCTTCTGAGTATGTGTCCAATTTTCGATCGTTAAAGAACTGTAGCAGGTTGAAGACTACACACAAACATGAATGACTATAAAGACGATAGCGAATATTACTTACCAAAATGCTGTTAGGTGCTGTGATGGACGGAATAATGGTGGGACAGCTGACTGATCCATATTACAAGAAGTGTGGTGGATCTCCAACAGATGGCAGCACTACGACGTCGTACTGAGGCAACAGCTGCAAGTGTACCCAAGCGTGCAGTCGTGAGTTGGATCAGTGAGCAGTCGTGAGGCCATGAGCGTGTCGTGCCTGAATGTTGTTTAATTGAGCAAGTCCATCGTGTTTGTGAATATCAGTATGCTGAATAAGTTCACCTGTGCAGAATACACGAACATGTTGTTTGTGTACAGGTACTATAATGGCAGCGCCTTTGTGGCTGTGACAGAATACCAGAGAGGTTTCGCTGATCGACGAACCCCTTGTTCCAGGTTGGCTCCTAGGGCGTTTCAAACATTACGTGAATCTACAACACTACCCAGTGTACATGTAACATCAGACTGGGAGGCCGTCCAGTCAACTAAGGAAAGTGAAGACATTATTGCAATATTACAACGGTGACTCCAAACCATTACAGGGCGCATTAGGTTTCAGCTCAATATTCCACAAATGCGAGTGTGGCATACGTTACACTCCATAGACTTGTTCTCATTCCATGTGCAGCGTCTACAACATCTACATCCAGGTGACTCAGTAATAAGACAATAATTTTGTGAATGGTACACACAGACGTCATGCAATACACTTTATTTACAGATGAGGCTATATTTACAAACAATGATATCATGAACTCCAGTAATTGTCATACAAGAGCGATGGAGAACCCATATGACACTAAGGAAACAAGTTAGGCTCTCAGTGAACTTCTGGCGCGGTATGAATGATAAACTGGTCATAGGGCATGCGTGAATGTCAAATTGCATGACAGCCATAGTATCCGCACATTTCGTGAAAGAAGTCCTACCTACACTTCTGGAAGACATGATATTAGGTCAAATATGGCAAATGTTCCCGCAACATTATGGATCACTGATTAGCTGTACCGAAAAAGTATCTCAGTATCTGAATAACACATATCCTGAACGATGGACTGGCCATGACGGCCCCATTAACTGGCCTGTCGGATCACCAGACCTCTAACCCCATTAGACTTCTGCTTATGAGGCTGGTTAAAGGCTGGACACAGGTGACAAACTTGTCGCTCGCATCACCGACGTTATTGCCGCATTATAGCCTGCTGAGATGATGTTCGATGTGCGACGTGACACAACACATCCCCCAACGCATTGACAAGTGAACTGAGATGGGTGGGGAACTTTTTTATACCTCTTGTAGGATGGATCAGTCATCTGTCACCCCATTATTCTGTCCACCACAGCGCTTACGCGGCATTTCGGTAAGTAATATTCACTCTTGTCTTCGTAATTGTTCACGGGTATGTATATTCGTCAACCCGCTCCAGTTCCGTAACGATCGAGAACTTGACACATGTTCTTAGGAATTTGTCGTTTTATTTTCACATGTACAATAATCTCACAAATTATGTGACATTCCTCTTGAATCTCTCTGTATAAACGGGAAATGCTGTTACCAAGAATCTTAAAATCTTCTTGATCGATTTACTTGAATTAACTGCTACACGTTACTTTAATAAAACTTCGAACAGACATAGCTATATATTTTTATTGTGAATGATATAAGAAAACTTTGTCTGCAAAAATCTCAAAAACTTCTTGACCAATTTACTTCAAATTTACACGAAGATTTAATAAACGCTCAGACGAACGTAAGCCATATGTTTTTAAAACAACAATGTACATGTTTTCTTTTAAAACCAAATCCGAGAAAGAAAATGTTGTGCTGTGCTCTACTGTGAAAATTTGCGATTTTGTTTTCTTTCTAATAGTCAGTATCAATACAATAGCAAGACATTTAAACCATTAGAGAAACTGTTCCTTCCATATATACTCCTTACCATTACATACGTTTTTAAACTAAAATTGAATACACAGCTATGAGCAGTTTTGTTTTATTCTCCACAGTCGGTTTTCGTAGAAAACTGGCAAGTTATATTTATGGCTTATCACATTATGATTAGAATACTATCACAGAATCTCAATTTGCAATAACAATAAACAAGGTTCAAGGTGAGAGAGAGTGGAGGAAGAGAAGATGGCCAGAGATGAGGGGCAGGGAAAGAAATGGACATACAGGCGGGGAAAGAGGAGATGAACAGAGAACGGAGGAAGGAAATTTTTGGAAATTTGTGGTAAATTCTTATTGGACCAAATTGCTGAGGTCATCGGTCCCTAGGCTTACACCCTATCTAATCTAACTTAAACTAATTTATGCTAAGGACAGCACACACACCCATGTCCGAGGGAGGACTCGGACCTCCGACGGGGGGGAGCCGCATGGACCGTGACGACCGCGCGGCTACCCCGCGTGGCCGGAGGGAGGAGGTGATGGACCGAGAGAAGGGAGAGGAGGAGGTGGTGGACAAAGACAGGGAGAGGAGGTGATGGACAGAGAGAGATGGGAGAAGGAGATTAGGACTTACATCCAATTTCCATACATTTTAGCAATTGCGAAGAACTGATACGTTGGCTGATATAAGACAAACTTCTTAGAATTTTCTGTCTTGTTGGTAAATAAAATTGTAGTTTCTAATTAGTTGAACATTTAACGCATGGCACTCCTGATGTTAATTTTGTCTTAGTTTGGTTATCGTTTGTCTGTGAGTCGTTGGCTATGTTTAAATTTGCTGTGAAACTCTCTAACTTACATAGCGGTTCTCCAGCACTGTTGTCTAACCAAGGCGGGTCTTTTCCATCCCTCAGAACTCTTCTCGGCACATACCAGTCTCAAGCGGATTGTACAGTGCTCTTGCACTTTCTCCATTGATACTCAATGTTGTTACTGCTGGAGAGGAAATGTTCATGCTGACAGGTCAGGTAATCTGAAATCTGTTTCTTGTGGCTCTTGCTAAGCAGGAAGAACTTCCTAACGTCCCTTGTATTGCTAGTTACAGCCCTGTTCAGTGATGCTATAACGGCATTATGATCACTGATTCTCTTTTCTACGCTACGTTGAAACGTTCGGGGCTGTTTGTCACCAGCAGATCTATTATGTTACCTTCATGGGTCGATTCTCTGATTAACTGCTCAAGGTAATTTTCGAATAAGGCATTTAAAAAAATGTCTCGTAATACCCGGCTGTACTACCCGCCCTAATCACTCGAGCCCCCAGTCTACAGGTTGTAATTTGAAATATTCACCTAAAGCTATAATATGACCAGGAAATTATCGTGTATTATTGTACAGTTTCCTCTCAAATGTTCTGCCATCACTCCTGCTGAGGTAGGAGGTCCATAAAAGCATCCGATGACAATGTTTGATGCACCCTTAACACTTATCTTTAACCAACTTATTTAGAATTCTGGACCTGTATTAATCTCATTAGATACTATCGCATGTTTTTTGTCTATAAACACGACTCGAGCACCAGCTTTCAGTCTATCTGTGCACTATATATTCCAGTGGGAGTTCAGAATTTCGTTTTCATTGTCATTTGTTTACAGCCTGCTTTCTGTCTTCAGTACTAAAAAATGGTTCAAATGGCTCTTAGCACTATTGGACTTAACATCTGACGTCATCAGTCCCCTATAACTTAGAACTACTTAAACCTAACTAACCTAAGGACATAACACACATCCATGCCCGAGGTAGGATTCGAACCTGCGGCCGTAGCGGTCGGGCGGTTCCGGACTGAAGCGCCTAGAACCGTTCGCCCACAACGGCCGGCTCTTCAGCACTATACGGACATTGTTACCATATATAAGCGAGACTAGCTCTAGGACCTTTCCAAAGATGCTCCTGCAATTAAGTAACCCGATCTACTGTGACACGCGCTAGCCTGTCTGGAAACAGAAGACATATTATCGGGAACGTGGAGGGATTTCTGTATCCTAAAAAACCAACATGTAGACGGCACATGTTCTCCATTTCCATAGTAGCCACTTTCTGAGTGTAGCTCACATATTACTTAACGAAAAGGTCCTGTATTTCTCCACCTGCTAGCCTAGGTCTCCAAATCCGCATCCAAAATTGTCACAAATCGTCTGAGCCTTTGAGTTAAGCCTTCCACTCGGCTCCAAACCAGAGTACTGAAAGAGGTTCTGGGAAGATGTAACAAAACGTGTGTGTGTGTGTTTATGGTAGCTCTGCTTCCATCTCACTGGTCGAGTCTGCCTGTCTGAATCAAATTAGCCAGCCATTTGCAGGAACCAAGCATAGCCTCTGAACACAGGCAGTAGACGTCATTCGTGCTGACGTGAACCGCAGTTTGCAGCCGAATGCACCATGGGTGCTGAATTACTACCGGCAGAGCTTCCTCTACACCTATGAAGAGAGCCCCGGGAGGCTTGGACACTGGCCTTCTTGCCCGACCTGCTCGCTATCTCCCTGAGGGGTTCCATCACCCATCTAACTTTGGAGCTCCGAACAACAAGCATCCTCATGCTTTTCCCGACCCCTCAGGCAGATTGGCCACTGTCTCAGCAGCTGTGGCAACCCATGATGACGCAGGCTTTCGGCAGTGGGCAATACTTCGGC
This sequence comes from Schistocerca piceifrons, assembly GCF_021461385.2. Classification (NCBI taxonomy): domain Eukaryota; kingdom Metazoa; phylum Arthropoda; class Insecta; order Orthoptera; family Acrididae; genus Schistocerca; species Schistocerca piceifrons. Next base: position 692,935,445 of record NC_060149.1, read on the forward strand.
AGTGGGCAATACCTCAAACCCAATTTTAAATAGTAAGAGGACAGTAGTTCTGCTGATAAGCACTTTTACCTTCCACCCACAGGTTCGCCATCATGCCATTTTTTGCCAATTACCGTCAGGTAAGTGTCCACTGACTGGGTCGTGCGAATCGGAAGGCGCATCAGAATCACGGATTCCGAACGACGCTATTGGCACCAGTGGTACCAGAGCACTTGTATCAGTTGTTCCAACGATACTGTAGCACAGGGCACCACTCTGAAGCCTTTCAACCGTGGTCAAAAGAGCTTCCAGCAGTTTACGGACAGTAGCCAGTTCCTCCTGCACCCATACACAGCCTGCATAGTCCCTAACAACCTTTGATGAATTTTTGTCTGTGCCACAAGTAATGTAACATCAACCCAAGAAGTCGCTGGGTGTAATCTAAGTTCTGTTGCTACGCTACTTCTAGTTTATACTACACTCCAAGTCTGCTTTCATAAAGATAATGCACTAAAAATTCACACAAAAAGTGAGTAAATTAGTAACAATAAAACACAAAGCAACAACAAAACACACAGGTACAATTCATTTCTTCCCAACAGTATGTGAAAACAGACTAAACTAAATTACTGTGCTTGGAACAGAAACTGCTACAGCTTCAGGCGCATAGGATCGGCTCCGCGACAGCAATGCGATTGTCCTGACGTGAACGATTTTTCATGTTCAGGAAGTCTCGATAATTACTGACGTATGTGATGAACTGCGGTCATTTAACCTTAATGCGACATTACGCTCAATGGGCAAGGTTCAGAAATCGGGTGTAAGACTACTACATGCTCTAGTTCAAAGTAACAAAAATCGAGGAGATGACTATTACTGCATTTTTGCTTGAACGTCTGAGTTTGCTCATTGACTATTCCTCTCCAGTATTGTTACTCGTGACGAGGTATAGCGACTTTATTGGAACTTCTTAAGAAGAAATTAATGGCTGAGCCCTAACACATGAAATGTACTACAGCAAAGTGCACTATGAACATAATATTTTACATATGGGGGCAAAAAATGGTTTTGTGCGCTACTATCTCCTTCCCAGGGCTTTCCCCAACGCAGGTGGTATGTGTTGCCAACAACTGAGACAACTTACGGTCACAGGTAAGAAAAATAACCAACAAATAGCATCTTGTGTTCTCATCCGAATGCGTAAATATTTTGTTGGCACCCACCTACGTAGGGAGAAATGATCATCATAATAAAATAAGAGGTATTAGAGCTCGAACTGAAACATTTAGGTGTTCCTTTTTCCCACGCGCAATTCGAGAGTGGAATGGTAGAGAAGCAGTATGAAAATGGTTCGATGAACCCTCTGCCAGGCACTTAAGTGTGAATTGCAGAGTAACCATGTAGATGTAGATGTCCTACATAATAACACACTCTGCTGATTTCACAAACAGAACTATTCAGGAGTCTGTTTGGGAAGTCAACCTTCACGCACTTATTATTATGATCACGCACTCTCAGTTGTGTACCTTTCCCTCTCCTAAACTACTTTAAAGAAAATTCCTTCCTGGGCGAAAATGCACATCAGACCTGATTGGTCGACATCCTTTACTCAGAACCAGTAAGTTTGTATAACTGTGGAATCGGAGGACTGACTGAGTAGTGTGAGACTATTTACACAATGTGAAGAGAAGACGTAGTTGATGATTAATTTTATTAACATAATGTGAAGAGAATATGTAGTTGATGGTTAAGTTCTCTTATGTTTATTGTTGTGTTCAATGAACTAATGGAAAAATGCTATGAAAATATGCACTATGCTAATACAAATGAATTACAACCCACAACAATAACCTTGCAACAAAAGTTCATTTTAATAAAACAAATACACGAATATGTCTTGAATCAGCACAATTTAGTAAGATATTACGCACTTGGACTTCGGAACAGTCTGCGTTTATTTGCTGTCCTGTGTCATGTTCAAGTAGTACGGCAATGTGGCATTTCATAAATAAAATTGTATATTCAGATAAATCAAAATTATGTTGGCAGCAGTAGAAGAAAAGTCGGTACTAACTGTGCAATGTCATAAGTTTTTCACCCTTACTCTATGGGGTGTTGGAAGTCGGGAGAAGACTTATGATAGAGAAGTTGTCACAAGAATTTCTGATTAATTTTCGATCCGGTTGCTGGTAGCTATGTCACAGAACAAGTAAAAATATGGCGTCCAGCGAGTCTGGAACTGAGAAGCTTCATGCCCGTCTGTGTGTACGGTGCGACCAGAGGTGATGGCAATCGCGGGGGGGGGGGGGGGAGGGGGAGGCAAAGGGGAGAGGGGAGGAGGGCAATCAGAGCTATAGCTGCCACCCCCCCCCCCCCCCAATGGAGTATCATATTACACTGGATAAAATGGCTTCAGAAATAAGCGAATATATTACTTCAACAGATTCAGAAGGAGAGCTCAAATTGCGGAAGAAAAAGTGGTTGATGAAAGTAAAAGATCTGAAACAGCAACTGAAGATTTAAAGAACTGTGACAAACAGTTTTTCCCAAATGTATATGTTCTACTTCAAATAATTGGGACTATTCCTGTCACCGAAAGCACTCCTGAACGAAGCTTCTCAACTATGAGACGAATATAGACTTATTTGCGTAACAAAATGGGGAAGGCGAGACTAAATGGATTGTCTCTTGAAAATCTCCATAAAGAAAGAGGTAAGGACATTGAAAATATCATTGACATATTCAGTAAAAAGAAACAGAGACGAATGAACATGACAAATTGGGGAGAAGACGGAAATAACCAATGAATTTTGTTACAGATTTTTTTTTATGTTCAAGTCAAGTTCAAGTTTTTATATTCATGTCATCTTCTGTATCCAGAAAGTTAATGAAAACGTATTTGTTGTAAGTTGATCCTTTTTATGGTTTATGTAGTTTATAAAATCTCCCACGTTAAAATAAGTTTTTTTTTAACCTGAACTCCAAAACAGTTACCAAAAACTACTGTAAGCAACACCAAATTTTACCAATTTGTCTGTGAAGGACTCTCCTTTTGTTAAGCGATATTTCATTCCCCGAAACCCCCTCCTCCCATTAGCCCCCCCCCCCTCTTGACCGACTTGTAGAATCGCCTCTGGGTACGAGCCCTTTACCTCAGAGCTAGCAAAGAACTGCGACATTAATCTCATCCCTATTACTCCAGTGATCGCTAGGACAGATAAATCGCAACATGAAAGACTAGATTAATTGACATTTCCTTGTGGAATGACCTCCCTGGACCTAAAACTACAAACTAATAACCTCATGTCACACCTTAAGTGATCGTCTCTGAAATTGTTATATGGAAATGACGAGAAAATATCAAGTAAATTTAGCAGGTTAATTCCGTGCCATACTGGAAGAAATTTGGCGATCACAGAGTTGCCATACATATTCTGAATTTTTGCCAGTTTTCAGTTATACGAGTACTACCTGCAGGAAGAATGTTTCTACAGCCAATATGTTTCACGAGCGGGTTCGGAAATGAGTAACAGATCGCATCAAAACGACATGACTGCTAAGGGAAAGAATAGCAAAGTATAATCCAATGAGTTTTATTCTTATTTCTGCAACTATTTTTAGGGACTAGACCGTAGTTCCTAACTGTGGTCAGATATACCAGCTGTAAACTAAACTACATCAGTCAATAACTGACACTGTTATTTTTGTTTCTCTCTCTTAAGCGCACTGGAAATTTAAAACCTCATTCACCAGATGTGATTAACATTTTTGGAGCAACTGCAATGGTTGTACTGTAAATATTATGAGTAGGCAACACGTATGTTGATAATTAGAGACAATTATAGACTTAAAAAAAGTTTTTCTGAAGATCGCTGCCATTGGCAGTATCCATAAAACAGTGGACCACAAATCAAAACTGAGCACAGCACTGAATGCTAAATGTGGACATTCACAGAGTAACTTTGTAAGCTACACATCACATGAATTTCCAAACCAAGAAACCGTACTGTGCAAGGGAAACCATAGAACGTGGAACAAAGCACACAAAATGTAGACAGTAATGTCTAGAATTAGTCATCCCCAAGCAAAACTATCACTCAGTCTATAAATACTGAAAGAGTGACAAGTATCAACTACTCAAAATTACTACAATACAATCATTCCTGGTGATTTGTCAGTAAAGAGGAAATGATTTCAACGAGCTGGTTATTTAACCAACTGTAATATAAAGACCGTATGTAGTGACTGTCATGCCAGTTGCGTAGTAGACTGTAATATTTTTCAAGGAAGGTCGTTCCACAAGGAAGCTGCAAATAATTTATTGTTTTTATGAGGGTGAGAGGAATACCACAGCTCTTTGTTAGCTCTGAGGTTAAGGGGCCGTACTGTACAGTGAAGTCTGTGAAGGTTCTCGGTTCCAGACTCGCTGGATGCTACATTTTTACTTGTCATGTGACATAACTACAAGGAACCAGATCAAAAATTAATAAGGAATTCTTAAGAGAACTTCTTCATCACAAGTCTTCTCACTACTTTCAGAACCCCACAGTGTAAGGGCGAAAAGATTATGACAATGTTCACTGTACACTGTGGCTTTTTATGCCACTGCTGGCATAATTTTTGATTTTTATGAATACACAAGCCAGGTTTGACTGAATTTTCGTCCAGAACGCACACACACACACACACATAAACGAAGAGAGAGTAAGAGAGAGAGAGAGAGAGAGAGAGAGAGAATTTATTCTACATGAAGTAACTTTTTATTTGATCTTTAAAATCAGTATCATCATTTTAGCAAAAGCATATTTTATAATGCCCATGAAGTGTACGCAGTGTCTGTAACCGAATTTCTTTGCTACTCTAACTTTTTTGGAAATAATGTTTTTCTTTTCGCTACGGATGTGAAACTGAGTAACGTCTTGTGAATGTTGATCATAGCGTGTATTGTCATAAAATTTAAAATGTTGCTTGCAGACCGAATATTAGTATACTTTGCAGTACTAACAGAGTGCACACGCACAACAGTATCATTTAGAAAGGTAAAATAGAAATATTCGGCGAATGCATCAGTCAGGAACATACATCACGAATTTTCACCACGTTATATATTAACCAAGTTTAAGAGCATTTCACACACTATACTTCAAACTAAAAATGTTTTACATATTTCTACTGAATTTTAAACAAGAAAGTTTTTGTTTTTTTCTGAGAGCAACAAACAACTGACTCGCACAATGCGAGGCTTCAGTGTCAATTCTTTTAAGAGTCATCTGATGTTGGCTTTAAAAAAATTTGAAATGCGAATAAATTTTTTATACCATACATGTTGCTGGTTGTAGTGTTCAGCTTATAAGCTTTATAAATGTCATTCCTGTCGTCTTTTCTGATCGTGACCCAAGAACTGAGGAATTTCTGGGTCCCGTACTGTCACATTGCCCTTCTAGGAGAACCACTGAAGGAGCGTGTAATCAGTACTGCAAAATGTTTGAAAATGAGGAACTGTCACATATTGAACAATCATGCTCATTTCATTGGTATAATGCAAGCGAAACGCATATGTTATGAAAGGCCAATACTGTGTAAACATGTTGCAAATTTTGTACTACTTATTCGTTTTACCTTTGATTGGAGAAAGTAAACTGTACATTAGCTTTTGTTTTTCAAAGCTATAAATGCAATTACGTGAGAATATGAGGTGAAGTAGCTCGGTTATTATCTGTCGTTTTGGCTTCCACACGCGAGGAACTAACAAGGTCCGTTCACAGGTGTCACCTTTCACACTTACATCAAAATTGGTAGACGAACGTTTCCAGAGCCTAAGGACAGTACATCATCCGCAATAAGGCCTTCAAACCGACCGATAAGTATCGATACCAAATACACTTTTAAGCGGCTGATGATTTGTAGACACAGAAGCTGCGACAGGAGAACAAAATGGTTTCCCTTCTGAATGCACACCTCAGGCCAGCCCACTGCTTCAGCCAACGGCGGTCGAGGCGGATACTTCAATTATCGCACTCCAAACAAAAGCTGGGAGCTGTTACGTCTGCTTGATCTTCAAACAGATTTCAAGATGTTAAGTGTGAGAGATCAGCACGCAGATGAAATTTATTCACATCAGAGCTTATATGGAAATGACGCTTCACCTTTCTGATGTGAAAATAACTGTGATTACTGGCTTGCCGCTGTCCGGACTACAGAGATTAATCATGCTGTCACACAATATCCCTGGGTCTCGGAATTCTTCTACGGTACGAGGGCTGTGCGCTACTTGGTGCCGCTCTGTTATGCCTGTGAACACGAAATCTTGATTTACTTAAAAACAGAAATATACATGCGACAGACTGTTGCGAAGTGACGTCAGAACTCTCGCCACATTTCCATGAAAATAAATGGAGAAACACCATCTGGATCATAGTACCTTCAATTAATGACTACCGGTTTCTATCTGCCCTTCAGATCATATTCAGGTCTTGGTAGGAAAAGGAAAAAGACGTGATTACAGAACTGTAGTATTACAAACAATACCATCAAAGGTACAACAAATAACATCAAAACAACATGAAACCACACATACCTGGCGCAGAAAGTTCCAGTTTGTCAACAGTGGTATGAATGACTTAAAACTAAAGTAAAAAGACAAAAGATGCATCGAGAAAAAATTATACAGTCAGCCACGTGACATATGCACAAGTACACTGACATAGCGTAAAATAACGTCTTCCGCCATTAAATAAAAATAATTAATAAGATTGACAATTAAAAAAACACGTTAAACGATACAGTTAAGCATATATGATGTGTTATAAAGTAAAAGATAAAATACAAATGTAGGAAACAACCACACAATAAATTGTAGAGCGTAAATTTTGTTCATGTTTGCACATTTTGGTAAGAGGGTGGATTTGAGTCTTTAATTTTTTAAAACCATTTTAAGAATTTTCATTCATTTAATAAATACAAATAAAAATACTAAGGACTCTTATCTTTAAGAAACGGGAAAAGTGATGTGGTTACGAAAATAACTATAGCTTTTAACAAACAAATTACTTCATAATAAAATCCGCGTTGTGTGATACACGTGTGGTGAAATGAAGTGGGCGCCAAAGAGCACCACCTACCATAGCAGTCGAGTGACGAGCGATACATTAGTGTGTCTATGCATATCACAGGTCGCAGTCTGCGCCAGTCACCTTCCATCTATGGCCAACTAACGTAATAGACACATTCATGTTAACTAAACGAGGGAGAACATTAGGCATTGTAATCTCCTGGAGAGCGTCATTATAAACATTAAAATTATACACGAAAGGAAACAATTAGAATGGGACGTGCATCTTGAATGTACTTTGAAAATAATTTTAAGCTGGAACAGTGCCAGTTAGGAATATTTATCTGTCACATGTCCTTTCATTGGTTCTCTATTTTTCTCTGTCCTGTGCCTGTACCTTAAGGTGATGATAGCTTCATCCAATAATGGAGTCATCCAGGGTTCCAAGCCTTTCTTTCCCTCTCCCTACTGTAGCTCTTCGTTCCCAAATCGAGTGCGAGATACTGCAGCTGCCGTCTTCTCTTTACTTAGACATATCGTAGACAGGTAGGTTGTACGGTACTGCTAATTGGCAGAATGAATGGGTGGCATATAAAAAACCCATTCATGGTATATAATATTCTAAAAATGACTTATCATTATAGTACCAATCTTTAATTGCCCTATTAATTTTAAACTGCCAAAACAACTAAACTGTCCACCACTTCTATTTTTGTCCCCGTAAGTATGACAAAGATGGCACAGTTCTTTCCGTTAAGCGCATTGTTGCAAATAAGGGCTCGAAAGCAGCTTCGGAAGTCTTGATGCGGTGGAAAGGTCTCCACTAGTCACCCTTAGGCGGAGGGATACTAAGATTCCTAACAGCCTGGCACTAAAACTGCTTTCGGCACTATGTGGCCTCGTCCTAACACCTCTGTGAATGACTTGCCCTTGGACTGGGCAAGATAACAGTCGGTTACTTCAGGCCATGATTCACTGTATTTGTCGCATGTTGGGGTATAAAGTAGCACCAAAAATTTAAATACTTCTATCAGCCTCTTGATGCAAACTGGGTGACCTTCAGGAGATTTGTGGTGACAAATACCGTTAAGCAGTTAAAAATAAACTATGGATCTTCAAATGTAGGCAAAGAGGAACATTGTGAATATAAATACTGAGGAAACTACAGAGCCCTGCCCCCCACGCATGAATCACACACGTCACAGTGGATCGACTTATTTATTTATTTGCCATTTTCAAATGGTTCAAATGGATCTGAGCACTATGGGACTTAACATCTGACGTCATCAGTCCACTAGAACTTAGAACTACTTAAACCTAACTAACCTAAGGACATCACACACATCCATGCCCGAGGCAGGATTCGAACCTGCGACCGTAGCGGTCGCGCTGTTCCAGACTGAAGCGCCTAGAACCGGTCGGTCACCACGGCCGGTGCTATTTTCTTTTACTCTGTTATGACGATACAAGAACAGACCAAACGCTGCACTTAAATTGGCATGAATATACCGCATAATATTTTAACATAATTTCAAATGTGTTATGACTAAGCATTGTGATGGTTAAGGAAAAACTTTTGCATAATAAACTACATCGAAACAGAAAAAATTAAAAAAAAAGTCTAATACTCTATTTGGCCATCTTGCGCGCAGATAAATGTTCAGTCTTGACGCATAAGGCACATGCTACTGATCTAATACACTATGCTGCATTGCTGGATCACAAATTTTGTAATTTGTAATTCTGGACGACACTACTATAGAACACTACAATACACAGTACTGCAGTATACTACTGTACTTAGTATGAGAACCAAGCTATGTTCCTCATTTGTCTGGATTGTTAGACGTCGGCGTGCTGGGGTACCACTCAGGATTCACAGACGCTGTGCTCCTGTGCCACTCAAGATGTAGAGATTTGGAGATGGGTGACAGGGCATCAGGAAATCCCTTCTTGTCCTCGCCAAGGCTCACCTCCTCACTGCTTCGGAAGGTTGATGTAGGTGATGTTCTGCCGTCGTGAGCCTCGATGTCACGATGTATGGCTTCTTCTCGGTTGTGGGTTGGCTTGCGTGCCGCAACAATGGAGCTAGATATCCCGCATTGCAGTGTTATCTGCAGAGAAAGTAGACTAATATATGGTTCCTGAAGAGAAATAGCAGCGTTTTTCAGGGCAACAGTGTGGATAATTGACTGATCTGGCCTTTTAACACTAACCAACATGGCTTGATATGTTGGTCGTGTGACTAGGGCCTCCCGTCGGGTAGACCGTTCGCCGGGTGCAAGACTTTCGACTTGATGCCAGTTCGGTGACTTGCGCGTCGATGGGGATGAAATGATGATGATTAGGGCATCACAACACCCAGTCCCTGGGCGGAGAAAATCCCCGACCCAGCCGGGAATCGAACCCGGGCCCTTAGGATTGACATTCTGTCGCATTGACCACTAAGCTACCGGGGGCGGACGATATGTTAGTAACGCAGTACAACTGAAAGCAAGTGGAAACAAGATCCACTCTTACATCTAGACTCTACGAAATGCTGCGAAGTACACGTCAGAAGGTAATTCCTATTGAGTTTTCTTCCAGATCGATTTGATTATGTAATGCGGGAAGAATTACTGCTTACATGCCTCTGTGCGCTCTGTAATGAGTCATATTTTGTCTTCACGGTCGCTAGTGGAGCGCTACGTAGGAGGGTGTAATTTATTCTTGGATTCCTTACTTAATACTGCTTCTTAAAACCTTATATGCAGTTTTTTGCGGGCTTCTATCTGCAAGGTTTTATTTAGGATTGCGATACACCAAATTATTCCCCACTCTTTTGCCACAAAACCCTATTTTTCAACATAATCTCCTTTCAATACGACAGCCTTGCACCACTTAACTGGCAGGCCCTATATGCCAGCGTGTTACCACTCTGCTGGTCGACGTCGGAGCCAAAGTCTTGGTGCATCAATAACCTCCCTATCATCCACGTACTGCGTCCCTTGGAGTACATACTGACCAAACAGATGAAGTCGGAAGGTGTGAGATCCGGGCTGTAGGGGGAATGAGATAGAACAGTCCAATGTTGTTTCGATGATGACAGACACGTCGCCCGAGTCACCATGATTTTGTTCACCGCCAGGTCTCTGTAGACATTTTGTAAGTGCCTATGAATATCTACGCTGCTCTGGTTTTCCGCCAAAAGAATTTCAGTGACAGTCCTCTGCTTGAAATGGATCTCCGTTATAGATGCAATTTTGTTGGCTGCTTACAGCGCCGCCACCTATGGGTAAGTCATGAAACCAAGGGGGCAGAAGAGGGAATGTCCCACGATGTCCCTCAACCGAAGTTGACTGAGGAAAAAGTGTTGCATTACTTATTGAACATCCCTCGTGTTTTCCGAGGGCATGCACCGGTACTGTATAGTTTAATGGTGACGCCATTCCCCTGGGCTTTCATTCCGATGGTAAAATATTCGCCTAATCGGGTCTCTAAACGAAGACTATTCAAGAGGATATAGTTATAAAAAAATATTTGCATTATATGAGCCGGAGTGTGGATTGTTATATACTTTAATCGTACGGATACGTCAGAGAATTTGAAAAAATAAATAGGTAGTCTGAAGCTAAAAATACTGGTAATTAGGGTTGTGCCAGGCAGGAAGGACAGGATTTCTGGTCAAGTGAGTACTGGCGTGGATGAATGCGCTTGATAGACGAGCGTCATGTGTAAAGGCTGTTAGTGGTACTAAAGTTATTACGCACACACTCATGGATGAGATCGAAACTGAAATTGAAGGTAGCAAAGCAAAGGAACTCCAGTTTCAAATGTTCCTTTACAAAAGGGAAATCCAGGAAGATAACCCTCGCATGACTGCAAAGATAAATAATATGGATATTAGTAAAAGTGGTATCGAGGAACAACTGAAATCATTAAAATTGAACAAAGATTCAGAACCTGATGGAATCGCACCACCATCACCACTACCACCTAAAGAGCAGGCCGCAGCGCACTCATGTTTGACGTCATGCAGAACGGGCCAAGTTTGGCTGTGTGCTGCTCTCTCCTGAAATTGAAGGTAGCAAAGCAAAGGAAGAAATGCTGAACTCCATTTTCAAATGTTCCTTTACAAAGGGAAATCCAGGAAGTTAACCCTCGCATGACTGCAGAGATAAATATTATGGATATTAGTAAAAGTGGTATCGAGGAACAACTGAAATCATTAAAATCGAACAAAGATTCAGAACCTGATGGAATCGCACCGCCATCAACACTACCACCTAAAGAGCAGGCCGCAGCGCACTCTTGTTTGACGTCATGCAGAACGGGCCAAGTTTGGCTGTGTGCTGCTCTCTCAGAATCGTGGTGCACGTCCTGCAATCTTTCCCAAACGATTTTGCAAAATCTATGCCGCAAAAATAAAATTCATTTCATCTACATCTACATCATACTCTTGAAGCCACTTAATGTTGTGTGGCGGAGGGTGCTTTTTGTACGGCTAACTGAGCCCTCCAACCCTGTTCCACTCGCAAATAGTGTGTTGGAAGAATGATTGTCGGAAGCCTCGGTATTGGCTCTAATTTATCGAATTTTCTCCTCGTGGTTATTATGGGAGACGTATGTGGCGGGAAGTAATATGTTGTCCGACTTTTCCCGGATCGTGATCTCTCAAAATTTCAGTAGTAAACCTCTCCGTAATGCGCAACGCCTCTCTTGCAACGTCTGCCAATGGAATTTTTTGAGCATCTTCGTAACTTTTTTTGCGCCAGCTAAACCATGCCATGACGCACCACACGTCGTTGGATCTTCTCTATCTCTTCTATCAGTCCTTCCTGGACAGATGAGCAGTACTCAAGAATCGGTCGAACAAGCGCCTTATAAGCCACTTCCTTCGTGAATGAGTTACATTTCCTTACGATTATTCCTACAAATCTGAGTCTGGCATCTGCTTTTCCCGGTATTTGTTTTATATGGTCATTCCACTTAAGGTCGTTCTGGATAGTTACTCCTAGATATTTTACGGTAGATACTGTGTCCAGCTCTACGGTAGTGGATTTCTTTTCCTGTGTATCCTCAATATGTTATATTTATTTACGTTCAGTGTCAGCTGCCAGAGCCTCCAACATTCATCAATTCTTTGGAGGTCATTCTGAAGAATCGTTACTATCTTCTGTCGTTGCTACTTTGTTATAGACAACCGTATCAGGTCCGAACATCCTTAAAGAACATCCGACACTTTCTGCTAAAGAGCAACGGTCCTATCACTCATCCTTGGAATTTGAAGCCATTTGGACTATTTTTCGACCGTGACTGTCTCAAGAAATATTTAAAGGTGTTTTTAAATTACCGCTACCAGACACAGACTTTGTTAACTATTGTATTATTTATTTATTTGGCTACATGTTTCGAGGGAACACCTCATCTTCATGCTAAATGGGATAACAAAAACAATTTCACGATAAGATTATACTGATGTTGCATAGTCTTTTCATAAATGATGTGGTTATACTGTGGAAGAAGATGAAACTTAGTAAGAGGCGATGTCACTTTGGAAGCTGGACTGATGTTTGCATGAAAATGTTTTGTAATAGTCAGTCACTTTGTTCTTCTGGTGTGGCAGTCTCATTGTGATGAGCTGAGGTGTTTCCATTTCCGTGGCTCTCTTGGGGAACTCCGGAAAATTCAAGGAAGCCTCGAATCCAGTCGCAAATCTGCTCCGATGATCGATATGCTCGTATTTATTATTCACTAAACGGCATTGTGGGACGGTGTCAAACGCCTTCCTGAAACCAGGGAACACTGCATCGGCCTGAACGCTGTTGTTTGCGGCGCTGTGTATTTCGTGTAAAAACAGAGCGAGCTGAGTTTCGCTGGATCTATGTTTGCGGAATCGGTGTTGATTTTTGTAGAGGAGATTTTCATTCTCCAAAAATGTCATAATTTATGAACATTAAACATGTTCCATAATGCTACAACAGATTGACGTCAACGCTATAGGTCTATAATTGTGTGCATCTGTCCCTCAGCCCTTCTTAAAAACGGGAATGACCTGCGCTTTCTTCCAGTCGCTAGGTACCCTTCGTTGCTCAAGCGATCTACAATAAATTACTGTTGGAAGGGGAGCGAGTTGTTTAGCATAATCTTTGTACAATCGTATAGGTATCTCATCTGGTGCTGACACATTTCCACTACTAAGCGATTGTAGTTGTTTTTCTATTCCGGGAACGGTTAGCTCAATGTCTGCCATTCCGATTTTCGTACAACGATTTAAAGGAGAGACCGTGTTACGATCTTCCGCTGTAAGACAGTTTCGGAAGACTGAATTCAGTATATCGGTCTTCTCTCTGTTGCCGGCCGGGGTGGCCGAGCGGTTCTAGGCGCTACAGTCTGGAACCGCGCGACCGCTACGGTCTCAGGTTCGAATCCTGCCTCGGGCATGGGTGTGTGTGATGTCCTTAGGTTAGTTAGGTTTAAGTAGTTCTAAGTTCTAGGGGACTGATGACCACAGTAGTTAAGTCCCATAGTGCTCAGGGCCATTTTTTTTGTTAACGATATTCTGCAAGTTCTGTTTGAAGCATTTGCGACCGACCTTCGATACTTAACTTCATCCAGATTAATTCACCATCGGAATCCTTGATAACCTCGCTAGATTTTATCGAATTCTTTACTGCAATAACCCTACGGCCACCATTGGTGACTAACCTATTCTTACGATTAATATTCCAATCGGAACTTAGCATTTCGTTGTCATTAACGTCTGGTTTCAACCAGCTTTCTGTTCATAATACGATCTGTGCATTATAACTTTCAGTAAGTGATACTAATTCTGGGACCTTTCCCTGGATGCTCCTGTAGTTTACTAAAATCATATTAACCTTTTCTATCTCTGATCTGCGACAACGAACATTTTCTGCGGACGTTGTGGCTAATTTACCAGGCAAAATGTTCTTTGATCCCAAGCGAGGGTTTCTCTAACTTAAAAAAAAAAAAACCATGAGCGCGCCACATGTACTTCGCTACCCTTGAGGCCGCTTCCTGCTTGTAGTACACACTTGACCTATTGAGGGGAACCCTATAGCAGGGGTGGAGAAATTCGCATCCCATACAGTCGCAGAGTCGTCTGAGCCTCTGGTTTAGACCTTCCACTCTGCTCCAAACTAGAGGACGGCGATAAAAACTGGGTACGAGCTAGGAATAGTCAGCTTAGCCTGCACCCCGCATGTGATGCTAGTTGCCTTCAATAAATCAGCCATCAGCCAAAAGGGGCAGAGGATGCCCTCAGAACCCAAGGGGCAGGCGTTATGCGCGTCGACATGTGCCATTATATGCACCCGGTTGCACACATTGCCCTCGATAGCGGCCTGAAGGGCCTCCTCCACATCACGGACGAGACCCTCTGGCAAACATACCGTGTTCACACTGGAATTATTTCCCGCCTTGCCTGTTGTTTACCTGATGGGTTCCATGACCCGCCTAACGTTGGATCTCCGAATGAGAAGCACTTATCCAGAGTGGGCAGGAAAATCGGCCGCTGGCTCAACAGGAGAGACTTAGAGTCATCATCATCGCTGGGTAGCACCTTGTACCTGTTGCTAAGGCTTAAGGAGCCGGCCGCGCGACCTGCTCCATCTTCCGCCCAGTGACCCGCGAACCCACCATTGTCTGTCACCCACTCTCGAGTGAGGACGCACCGTTCAGATGTTGCGTATCAGAAGATACTGCGACACCCGAACTATCAGGAGATTCCAACGGCCCAAAGATGTCGCAGGTGTCGCCACCAGCGCCCCGATGTCGCCGCATCTTTGTGCATATTAGCCAGAAGCCTGTCGACGGTAACCAACGCAGCTTCCAGCTGTTTACAGACAGCAACCAGTTCTCTTTGTGTCCGCTCACAACAAGCACAGCCCATAGCAAGATTGTAGTGCGTAAAAATAGTTACAAGATTTCAAGTGGCGTTACTGAGTTTGGAATGTACGCAAAAAATGAGGAGAATAATAAAATACTAAAATCTGATCCGAAGATTTCTCACTGTATCCTGAGAAGCCAAGCTCTTAAACAGAAATAAATTTCTCTGCTGAAGTGGATGTGTCTATAGTTATCTGTTACTAGAAACTCTGCTTATCCAAAAGCTACTGCACAACATAAGTGTGAAAACTAGAATGCACTGATCTAAACTGTATGCTGTGTACTTGCACGAGATTTAAACTTATTGGAGTGGCGTGGAGCTTCTGGGGACGGGAAAATTACACTAGGAACCCACCTTACACAAGGATATACACCAAGATTTACACAAAAACAAAAACTTAATAGCCGGCCGCGGTGGCCGAGCGGTTCTAGTCGCTTCAGTCCGGAACCGCGTGACTGTTACGGTCGCAGGTTCGAATCCTGCCTCGGGCATGGTCGTGTGTGATGTCCTTAGGTTAGTTAGGTTTATGTAGTTCTAAGCTCTAGGGGACTAGTGACCTCAGGTATTAAGTTTCATAGTGCTCAGAGCCATTTGAACCAAAAACTTAATAATTTGCTAACCACTAGTTTATACAGTAAAATACATAGGTATAGTTCATTTCTTTGCTAAAGCACATGAAAAAAAAGAAAAATAAACAGAAATTGAACGAAGTTACTGTGTATCAGACAGCTGCCGCTGCTGCTATCGCTGCTGTCACGTTCGACCGGCTTGGCGTCTGCCGATACAAGTTACTTGTAGCTTTATGTGTCAGCTTCATGCTGAAGTGTCCATCATTTCGTTAACGGTGATAGCTTCCGTGAATTTCACCCATAAGTAACAAATTCGAAAACGTTGCAATGAAAAGTAGGGGTTGCTATGAATTTGAGTTTGGTGGGTATTAGACCATATGCTGCTGTGCATGAAATGTAGCTAACATTTTGAATTTTCTTTACTCTTGGGACAGTCACAAGAAAGTGGATTTTATGCGGCACGTTGACTTCCAGTCACACACGTGCGGGAATGAAGTATGCATAACATCATACTTATCTAATAAACCATTTGAGATAGCGAAACGAGGACCTGGCAAGTGATAGCGCATAAAGAGGAGAGTATTTGAGCATACGGTTAACATACAGAACTGACTTAGACCCTCTTTTAACACTAAAATACCGAAGATCTCACAAACCTGTACCAATTAGTTGGAAGAAAGCACTGACCACACCTACCTCCAAGAACGGTAGCAGAAGTTATCCGCAAAACTATCGTCGAATATCCTTGACATCCATTTGTTATAGACTCTAAGAACAAGTTCTGAGCACAAATGTAATAACTAATAAGGTGTCTCCAAAGCTATTACCATGGATTCTGAAAACATCGAACATGTGAAACCCAATAAGTTCAGGTATGTTTGTTGCCAGAACGTCTAAGACGTTACCCCCACGAGTTGGTTTTTTAACTATCTGCTCAAAGTAATTTTCGGACAAGACATCCAGAACAATGTCACACGAATCCCTGTCTCTGGCGCCAGTTTTGATAGCATGACAGTCCCAATCTATACGTGGCAAGTTGAAGTCACCCACTTTTACAACGGCATGATTAGGCAAACTGTTAACGATAGGCGCTACAGTCTGGAACCGCGTGACCGCTACGGTCGCAGGTTCGAATCCTGCCTCGGGCATGGATGTGTGTGATGTCCTTAGGTTAGTTAGGTTTAAGTAGTTCTAAGTTCTAGGGGACTGATGACCACGGTAGTTAAGTCCCTTAATGCTCAGGGCCATTTCTTTTGTTAACGATATTCTGCAAGTTCTGTTTGAAGCATTTGCGACCGACCTTCGATACTTAACTTCATCCAGATTAATTCACCATCGGAATCCTTGATAACCTCGCTAAATTTTATCGAATTCTTTACTGCAATAACCCTACGGCCACCATTGGTGACTAACCTATTCTTACGATTAATATTCCAATCGGAACATAGCATTTCGTTGTTATTAACGTCTGGTTTCAACCAGCTTTCTGTTCATAATACGATCTGTTCATTATAACTTTTCTCACATGACATCCTAAAGCCATGGGTCAAGGCAGTAAGGTGGATGCAGCATTTCTCGATCTGCGAAAATCATTTGGCTCTGTGTTGCATCTACGCTACTACGATCGTATGTGGTATCAAGTGAAATTTGTGACTAGACTGGGCATTTCTTGGTGGAGAGGGCGCAACATGTTTTTTGTATAGACGGATGTTGAAGTAACGTCAGGTGTGCCAAGGGAAGTGTATTGGAATCTTTGTAATTAATGTAGTCTAGTAATGACCTTGCAGACAATATTAATAAGAAATTTCATTTTTTTCGCAGATGATAAAGTTATTTATAATGAAGTACTGTGTCACAAAAGTTACACAAATATTTAGTCAGCTCTTGATAAGATTTCAAATTTTTACAGAGATTGGCAACTCTCTTTAAATGTTCAGAAACGTAAAACTGTGCACTTTTTGAAACTAGGAATCTTAGTGACCTATGATTACAAAATCAGCGAGTCACAGTTGGAACTGGTGAAGTTAAAAAAAAAAAACTGAACTGAAGACAGATGCCAACTATCCCGAGAAAGCCAACTTACAAAGTTTCAAGAAACTGCTTTGAATGAGAAATCTAGGAATACACTACAATCCCCTACGAATCAGCCCCATGGGGATTCGAGGACAAGGTTGTACTAATTACAGCTTGCAAAAAGCCATTTAAACAACTATTATTCCCGACATATGTGTGAAGCGGGAAGAAGGCGTAATAATTGATACAATGTGAAGTTCCCTGTGCCATACATGTCACAGTGGTTTGCAGAGTACGAATGTAGATGTAGATGGATAGCTCTACGTTCATTCGAGAAGCTTTTAAAATAATGTTTTACTATATCGATATTTTTGAAAATATTTTTATGGGTTCGTGATGTGTGTGTGAAGGAATCCTCATGAATGATGTCCCCGTAAACACGGATTATTCTTCATTTTTTCACAGACACCGTCATTAAATACCCTATACCAGAGTATAGCGCTACATGAAATTTATAGCATAATATTGACGGAACACAAAACTTTTCTTATGATAACCAAAATGACCGCTTTTATTGTCAATGAGCGTCATGGAACAAGTTATGTGCAGTCTTTGTTGTAGCCGACTCCACCTACATATCAAAAGAAACTAAACTCCGTTCGAATAGACTTCATAACGTTCAACAGTACTGATCGACCGCCGTGTCATCCTCAGCACAAAGGCGTCACTGGATACGGATGTGAAGGGTCATGTGGTCAGCACACTACTATCCCGATCGTTGTCAGCTTTCATGAGCGGAGCCTATCTTCCCCATGAAGTAGCTTTTTAGTTGTCTGACATGAGCTGAGTGCATCCCTAGTGCCATCATCGCTCGGCAGAGCCGGACGATCAACCATTCACGTGCCAGCCAAGCCCTGTAGTTCTCAACTTCGGTTATCTGACTGGAACCGGTGTTACCACTGCGATAAAGCCGTTAGCCAAATTTTTGTATATTTTGAGAAGCTATAGAGAAAAGAGCTCTGATGTCTTTTAGGAGACACACGATGAACATTTAGCTTTCGCCAGTGGACAGCTGTTATTTGCATTTAGTTTCCTTAAGGTGTCAGCTACCATGGATACTAAGATAATTTCTGCTGAGCAACGTTTTATGAAGTTTATGAGAAAATACATTCCTGCCAAAAAAGTAAAGCACCCAGAAGACAAAGTCGAATGTGAATATAACTTCGTACACATACACACCATCGGAGGGTATGTAAACAGAGTTGCACTTCTCTGTGACCGGTAGAATGGCCTCCAAAATACACTAGTGCTGTTCGTGTAAAGTGATGATACCAAGCCTCGCAGGATATTTCACAAGCGTGAACAGTGTCAGATTTTGAGGGAGCACTCTGAAGGACACGGAGATGCCGTATGCGATTCTGAGGCAGCGTTATCATCAGCTACAAAGTTTGACGGGTGCCTCATTGTGGGTCTCCATTTGTCCGGCAGGCCGAATCATGCAGTATCCGGATTTGTGGGGCATTCAGATGTGACCAAAGCCTTGATACACAGCGGCCATATAGGAACGTAGCGTTACTAACTCTTGGCGGTTTGTAATACGAAGCTTCAGTTCGCAGTATGTTGTGCTGAAAGTGTTTGCACTTGAAGGTGCACAGTATACAACTGCACGTCTTTTTCAAAGTATGGGATACAAATGCTGCGTTCCCTATTGCTGGGGAGATTAAAAATCCCAAAAACGAATGAAAGTGCAGTTGTTTCGATTTTTCAAATGCGAGAAGCTGAGAAATATCTGAATCGCTGCAATTTCCAGGAGGGTTTTGTACCTACAAATCATTCAAAGGTAAGTAAATGATGATAAATTCGTAACGTCTTCTTTGTTCCCAGTGTACTGCATTACCAATTGTTTTCAGAAGCAGTAACGTATAATGTACCAAGATCATTTTTTTCTTAATTAAACACACTTTCTGACAAGGTTGTTACAATACTAACTATGCAATGATTGTCATTAACATAGCTATATTCATAAAGGGTAGCTGTACTGATTTGTGTTGTGCTGTTACAGATCTGTCGTGAACATTTCCAGTTTGGAAGTATGGTTTGGACAGCAAGCAACTTTGACGAGAAAACAGAATCTATTTTAACTGCAAATCTTGAACGACAGATAATAAAAGAAGGATGTGTTCAATCAATATTTCCTGGTTTTCCATCCTATTTTTCATCGCAACTGGCGTCCTGGAATCGTCTGATGACAAAAGAGTGCATCTGGAAGCGGCACATCTTCATAGAACCGTAAAAGAAAGTGTGAATTTAAACGATCAATATGAATGAAAAATAAAATTTTAAGCATGTCTCAGTTAATAGGAGGTCATTAAAAACAACTTTTATTTCTTCTGGGCCATCATCAGAAAGACGGATAGTGTAATTTTTGTTAACAAATTCAAATGGTTCAAATGGCTCTGAGCACTATGGGACTTAACATCTGAGGTCATCAGTCCCCTAGAACTTAGGAGTATTTAAACCTAATTAACCTAAGAACATCACACACATCCATGGCCGAGGCAGGGTTCGAACCTGCGACCGTAGCAGTCGCGCGGTTCCAGACTGAAGCGCCTAGAACCGCTCGGCCACCGCGGCCGGCTTTTGTTAACATTGACACACCAGCATCTGTAACTTAGTTGTGTTATTCTGTAATAGTAAAGTGGAAATCAATAACGGTCTAAGTGACAATTTTTTTCCCTCTATAACCGATAAACCAAGCTAAGTGCCGTTGCCAACAACCTGAAACGCAGACTAATCGCTACGATCATGTCTAGTAGCGCACATAAGCCCCGAAAGATAACATAAGCAGTATGTGCTGGTCCACTGGTGAAGCGAGATAAGTGACACAAAGCTTTGTAATTGTTTGCAGCGTGTGATAGAGATTTTGCTCAGAATGAAAAACGTAAGATGTTGAAGGAATGTCAGTATATTCTAAAACTTATGGAGAATGCGACATCTAACAATCCATTTGTGGTTACTATGCTCCAGCCTGAAGGTATTTTATTATAAAATAGCAGTCGCTGTACGTATTAACACACTGAAAATAAATATTTCCGAATGTAGTCGGAATCAAGTGAAAAAATTACACCTTGTGTCGCCAAGATAGGAACAATGTTCAACAGACTTGAAAACCGGAACATCTACAACATTTTCAAGAAAGAAATTACCACTGACACAGTAAAGAACTTTGTTTTACCGTTACGACAATCTAAATACAACTTGTCAGCCGAAAATAAGAAAGATATGAACAGATGCTGCCATATTTGAAGGTAGCTAATTGAAAATTTTTCGAACAGTTAATCTACTGAAATTTCTTTGTGTTCTATAAAATTAAAACAAGGACTAAAAATAATTTAATCACAAGATAGTCGACCTGTAAAATGTTTATTATTAAAAAACTAATGAATGATTGAGATTTTTTTTCATTGGCACTCAGCTCGTTTCTGCCGATATTTTTTGGCATTTAGCGCGTTCTGTGTTTTTCAGAAGAAAATATTTATTTGCATTGATAAAAGGAAGGGACCTTAAAAAATTTTCTCACAGTTGTCTGACTTATAGTAGAAAATAAATAAAAAGTGTTGTTCATTTTATTTCATACAAATTTTTGTAAAAAAAGGCTGAGTAACTCGGAATTAATTTTTTGACCCTTATCCCGTTATTGATTTCCAGTCTACAGTTATTAATGAACAGCTGAGTGTCTTAGTCCTCTACAAAGGAATATTAGTAAATAACTTGCAGAACAGATACAAATTTCCAATGAAATATTTTCATTACGCTGAAAATATACTGAAGTGTTTTGAAAACTGTGCATCTTCAGATTTTGAAGACAAACAACATTTATTAGAGATAATGCAAGGTATTTTGAATATACTTCTTGAAGGCTATGATGCTGAAGAGCTTGTTTCAGTTTGTAAGGTCTCAAAACAGATCTTGTGACTATAAGACACAGAGTAAGACGCAAATCATAGGACTTATTTTTCTTTTCTCTTCCGGAAATTACGCTACTGAACAATAAAAATATTAAATAAATATTTTCAGCTGATTCTTACGCAATTTACAGATCAAAAAATTAAGTCATAAATGTTCATTCACCCACCAGTTATTTGTAATACTGAACAATAATTTTTATCGTGTTTATTAAGTTAGGGTGTTAAATGCATTGATTAAAATACTGTAATTTTATTTAATTGGGCCAACAGTTGACGTATTTACTTTAGGCGATTGTCATCTGTGACTTCAGGAATGAAAACAATGTTCAGCAATGAACTTTTCCTCGCAGTAATTGCTACTCGCTCAGACCAAGTTCCGCTCCAAGAAAAGTTGGAAAGTGTCCTTATTAGTTGCCAGAGGAGTAGAACCTTTATTTAATGACTGAAACTAATTCTGTGTGTTCTTCGGCTGTGAGCTGACAAATGTGGAGTCAGTTAATAGTGTTTTTTCTTAGGCACTGTGAATCAGAAGGATGAATATGTCTCACAATTGTGTAAAAGATTAATTCAATTTTTGATGTGTTGGTGATGAATTCACCTTAAAAGAGCAGAAGTGAAATTTTACTTCTCGAATTAAAAGCACTCGCGAGTGTTATTTTGACAATCAAATAGATCATAATAAGTTTAGGGCTCCAGAAATCAGTTGTGCCAAATCTATAATATTAACTGGCTGGTTCAGACAATCCCGTCATATCCCTCTCGCGGTTCCTATGATATGGCGAAACCTAAGGAACATGTAAGAGACTGCCACTTCTGCTTGACAAATATATCTGGAATTAGAAAGTCCAAACATACTGTTAAATAACCATCTTTAGAATCAGCAATTCTACCAGTGCCTCATTGATCACGCCTTCCCATACCAACTCCATCAGATGACACAAACGTGACGGAAGATTCTGAAAGTGTTGATGACATTAGTGCATAACAGTGACAAAGTGATCCAAATTTTGTGGAAGAAGTTATTATAAATTAACCTCACTTTACAACACAGAAGTATCTACATAACGTCGTTAGCGATCTAGAATTATCTGAAAGTAAAGGAGAGTTACTCGGTTCAATACTGAAAGGTTGACACTTCCTGGAGGATGGCATTGAAGTTAGTTTTTGCCGTCAACGCCAAAAGGAATTTCAGCATTTATGTTCTAAACTAGACTACCTAGTTTACTAACAGAGTGTTTATTTTTTGATGGAGTTACTGCGTGTTGACCATAAACCTGAAGACTGGCGGTTCTTCATTGACTCCTTGATAACCAGCTTGAAAGGCGTCTTACTATAAAGTGGAAACAAGTTTCTATCCATTCTTATAACTAACTGATGGTAAGAAAGAAAGTTAAATGAACATACATTCCTTTGTTTAGTCAAGTACTGCCACAAATATCTTTTTTCCACAATTCTACTCAGTACCTCCGTATTATTTACTCGACCCACTCATCTAATCTTCAGCATTCTTTTGTAGGACCGTATTTCAAAAGCTTTTAATCTATTCTTGTTTGAACTACTTATGATCCACGTTTCTCTTCTGTACGAGGCTAATCTCCAGACAAATACCGTCAGAAAAGACTACATAATACTTAATATTATATTCGATGTTAACAAATTTCTTTTCTTCAGAAAGGCTTTTGTTGTTATTGTTATTCTATTTTTTTATCTTTGCTGCTTCGACCATCATAAATTATTTTACTTCCCAAATAACAAAGCTTATCTATTAATTTCAGTAACTCCTTTCCTAATCCAGTTACCTCAGCATCATCTGATACAATCAGACTACATTCCATTAGCCTTGTTTTGCTGTTGTTTATGTACATTTTAAATTCTATTTTTAAGATACTTTCCACTCCGTTCAACTGCAGTTCTAAGTCCTTTAGTGTCTCTAACAGAATTACAATATCATAGACATCCCGCATAAATTTTTGTTTCTTCTTATTGAAGTTTAATTGCCTTTCCTAATTTCTACTTGCTTGTTTTCACGGCTTGCTTGATGTACAGATTAAATAACATTGTGGATAGGCTAATCCATGTTTCATTCGCTTCTCAACTACTGCTTCTCTTTCATGCCCCTCGACTCTCGTAACTGCCTTCTGGTTCCTGTAGAAAGTATAAATGGCTTTTCGCCCGCTGTATTTTACCACTCCTGCCTTTAAAGAGTGGATTCCAGTCAACATTGTCAAAAGTTTTCTCTACATCTACAAAATAAGCTATAAACATAGATTTGCGTTTCCTTAACCTACCTTCTAAGATAAGTCATAGGGTCAGAATTGCCTGGAGCGTTCCAGCATTTCTCTGGAACCCAGAATGATCTTTCCAGTGTCAGATTTTATCATTCTTGTCATTCTTCGGTAACCAATTCGTTTCAGTATTTTGCAACCATTACGTATTAAACTAACAGTTCGATAATATTCACACCTGTCGACAACTGCTTCCTCTAGAGTCGGAGTTATCACATTCTGATTGAAATATGAGGGTATTTCCCCTGTTACATCCATCATGCACCCCGGATGGAATAATTTTGGCATGGCTGGCTCTTCCTAGGATATCAGCAGTTCTGAGTGAATGTTGTCGTCTACTTCAGGGGCCTTGTTTCTATTTAGATCTTCCAGTACTCTCTCAAGTCCTCTAGCAGTATCGTATCTCCTATCTCATCCTTATCTAAGTCCTCTTATCGTTTCATAAGAATGATTTGAAGTACATTTCCCTTGTATAGCCCCTCTATATATTCATTTCACCTTTCAGCTTTCCCTTCTTCGTTTAGTAGTCGTTTTCGGATTGAGCTCTTGATATTCATACAGCTGGTACGTTTTTCTCCAGAGACCTTTTTCATTTTCCTGTAGGCGGTATATGTATTTCCCCTAACTGTACAAGCCTCTATGGTTTTTCCTTTGTCTCCGAGCCACTCCTGCTTAGCCGTTTCACACTTCCTGTTTATATCATTTTTAGACGGCTGTATTCCCTTTCGTCTGCTTCATTTGACACGGTTTTATATAATTTAATGTTATATATTTTAATCCTATTATCTCCATTGCATATCAAATTAGGTTTGATTACTGTTAAATCGATGGATCGTTTTGGGAGTGCATTTCTCTTCCTAAAAAGCAAGTTCCGAAATATCAGTGAAGGGAAACTGAAAGAGATATGATTTGTTGGCCATCGAATTAGGGAACTTACGAAAGATTCACAGTCTGAAAACCCACTATACATGCAAAAATCGTTTGCACGGTTCTCTTTCAAGAACGTTGTCATAAACTTTCCAGGAAACTACACGTATGTGTATTACAGGGAACTAATCATTTGAGTTGATAGAGTACTACAAAATCATTGGATTGAGCTTATCCAACTAGAACCAGTCACTTTTTTGAATAGTTATTTATTATTCCATGAACCGGTTTTCGAATCTTTTCAGGTTCATCGTCAGATATAATTTCCAGAAACCATCTAATAGAGTACGATCTGAAGATGGTTTCTGGAAACTACATCTAAAGATGAACCTGAAAAGGTTCGAAAACCAGTTCATGAAATAATAAATAACTATTCAAAAATGTGACTGGTTGCAGTGTTATGTAATTACGTGAAAGTTTATGGGATTATAACACTACCAGCCACTACTAAATTAACAATACACCGATAATGTTACTCCTGCAAAATGATACTTATTAGACCCTGATCGTGCATTTGGAAAGACATCGGACTCTTTATGGTTCTCTAATGAGCTGTATTGAAGGGAAACACTTACAGAAAAAACGGGGACCGAATCAAGGTTCTATTAGTAATGAAGTAAACTGCAATTAACCGAAAGGAAATGGTCACCAGCCTAATTAGGCAAATTTGTATCAAGTACTGGCACGGTACATAAAGAAGGTTGACTATCGTCATTGACTTCACTTGATACTGCACGTATGTCTTGCAAGTAAGATGCCAATTAGTAGCGCAATTTATGAATCAATATAACAATAGTTTGGCATGAACAGCACAGAAGGAATGTTAATCTCTTTTTTCAACGACTGTGTCTCAATACACTTTTATCTGTATATTAAAGCAGAAAGCTTATCAGTATAATTATTGGAAATTATTACCACTGAAATAATTTTCAAATGATTGTATCATTTGTGCTGATAATTGTTTTCTCAAGGAGCATTCACGTCCTTAAACTATTTAATTCAAGTGGGTCATGTGGCACCTAGATCTAGAGTAGTGTGAGTAGTTTTAGCTGTTTGTTTGCTACTGTACACACAAGTTATAAGAATGTAAACTGTGCTTCTTGAGTATTGTTACTGTAATACGATATTTAATTCTGGCTCGACTATTAGCATGGGGACCCATAATCTATTAATTGACTTAGATCAAGACTGAACATTTTAATCACAACACAATATGGGACAGACTATTAACTATATACACATGAAATTATAAAAACTGTTACTTTCAAACCAACACAGTAATTAATTCTTTTACGAAAAATACGTGGAGTACTTCAAAATTTATGATCGTTGAATAATTACGAAATTTACAACTACACAAAATTTATTAACTGTAGTGAAAGTTTGCTTAAATGACTTTTCAGCTCAATAAAATAGGATACTCGGAAATGTCATAGCACTTGGGATAGGACCCGGTCTAGGTAAATGAGCAAGGATAAATACGGTTACTCAATAGAAAGTTTAAGGAACACAAACTCATTTTTGAAGAAGATACTACATTACTGCTCCATGCAATTATACAGTACTTAACTGATTCTTTGAGATGAAGGTGGTGGCAGTGTCTATCCCTTGTGGCTATTCAAAAAACGCGGCAAAAGTATCCATGGCTGTTCTTTAGTAGCAAGCTACGAAAATTCTCTTCTTAGCATCGGATTTTCATAGTACAGAGTATTCGATGAATAATAAACCAAATTACTTCCACATCCAAGACTATATTATATAATATAGCAGTTATTCTCGCCTCGTTCATCTAACAAGATGCATACACTTTGCCTGCTAGCCACCGACTGACTCTTGCCACAAAGGAGCCATGCAGTTCGACTGCCAGACCCAACTTTTCTTTATTCATTTTTTATTTATTTACACGTCAAGTTCCGTAGGACCAAATTGAGGAGGAAATCTACAAGGTGATGGAACGTGTCAGTACATGAAATTACAACATAAATCTAATAACAGATATTTAAAAAATGTTTATGAACCCTAAAAAAGTCAATCCATGAGTTTACGTAAACGGAATCAACAATACAACAAGAATCTGCTTAATTTTTCAAGGAACTCCTCCACAGAATAGAAGGAGTAACCCATGAGGAAACTCTTCAGTTTCAATTTGAAAGCGCGTGGATTACTGCTAAGATGCTAAGATATAATACCATAGACATAAGCGAATGAAAATAAGCAAAGTAGACTAATTTTCGTGTCGAACGATCACTCACTCCAGAAACAATTCAAATAATAAAAATGGCAGCATTAAGCCTTTGAACACGATCCTGAATCTGGGTTTCCCACGACAGTTTACTATCTATCTGAACACCTACAGATCAGTACTGTTCAATTTCACTAACCATGTGCCAATTCTGTGTAATTAAAACGTCAGGTTTTGCTGAACTGTGTGTTAGAAACTGTAAAAACCGAGTGTTACTGTGATTTAGCGTTAGTTTGTTTTCTACAAGCCATGAAGTTATGTCACGAACTGCACTATTTGAAATCGAGCCAATGTTGCACACAACATCCTTTACTAACAAGCTGGTGTCACCAGCAAACACAAATATTTTAGAGTTACCCATAATACTACAGGGCATATCATTTATGTAAATAAGGAACAGGAGTGCCCCAACACTGATCCCTGGGGCACCTCGAACTTGACCATATCCCACTCAGACCCCACGTCACAGTCATTCTCAACATTGAATATAATGACCTTTTGCTGTCTGTTGCTAAAGTAAGAGGTGAACCAGTTGTGAGCTACTCCCCGTATACTGTAATAGTCCAACTTCTGGAGCAATATTTCGTAATCAACACAATCAAACGCCTTAGTTAGATAAAAAACTATGCCTAGCGTTCGAAACCTTTTGTTTAACCCATCCAGTACCTCACAGAGAAAATAGAATATAGCATTTTCAGTTGTTAAACGATTTCTAAAGCCGAAATGTACATTTGATAGCAAATCGTGTGACATAAAATGATCAATTATCCTTGCATATAAAGCCTTTTCAATAACTTTAGCAAACACTGATAGCATAGAAATAGTTCTAAAAGTGTCCAAATTATCTCTTTTTCCCTTTTTATAAAGCGGCTTTCCTACTGAGTACTGTAATCGTACAGGAAACTGACCATTTCTAAAGGAAAAATTACAAATATGGCTAAATACAGAGCTAACATGTGCAGCACAGTAGTTTAATAGCCTGGTAGGCTCTCCATCATATCCATGAGAGTCCTTAGTCTACAGTGATTTCATTATTGACGCAATCTCCCCCTTGTTTTTATCACAGAGGAGTATTTCAGACATCAAACTCGGAAAGGCATTTGCCAAGAAAGTTATATGATTCACTGTAACTAAATTTTTATGTAATTCACCAGCAATGCTAAGAAAATGATTGTTAAATACTGCACATGTATCTAATTTATCAGTAACAGAAATATTTTTACTACTAACCGACTTTATGTCGTCGACCTTGTGCTGCTGACCAGACACTTCCTTCACAACTGACCATATGGTTTTAATTTTATCCTGTGAATTAGCTATTCTATTTGCATACCATATACTCTTTGCCTTCCTAATAACATTTTTAAGCACCTTACAATACTGTTTGTAATGGGCTACTGTAACTTGATTGTGACTACTTCTAACATTTTGATATAATTCCCGCTTTGTTCTACATGATATCCTTATTCCACTAGTCAGCCATCTAGGCTGCCTATTACTTCTAGTACCCCATTTAGAACGTTCTAATGGAAAGCGACTCTCAAAGAGCATGATAAATGTGTTAAGGAAAGCATTATATTTATCATCTATGTTATTGGCACTACAAACATCCTGCCACTCATGTTCCTTGACAAGGTTTAAAAACCTCTCTATTGCTGTTGGATTAACTTTCCTACATAGTTAGTAGTTATATGTGAGATTTGTTTGAGTACAAAAGCCTTTCAGTGTTAAATTTTGTGCATCATGGTCTGAAAGGCCATTCAACCTTTTCCTAACAGAATACCCATATAGTAATGAAGAATGAATAAAAATATTGTCTACGGCTGTGCTACTGTTCCCCTGCACCCTAGCTGGAAAAAACACAGTCTGCATCAGATCATATGAATTTAGGAGATCTACCAACATCCTTTTTCTTGCACCATCATTGAAGTCACCACATATAACTAATTTCTGGTACTTCCTACAAAGTGAATCAAGAACCCTCTCTAGCTTGAGCAGAAGTGCTCTGAAGTCAGAGTTAGGGGACCTACAAACAACAAGAACTAGAAATTTAGTTTCACTAAATTCAACTGCCCCTGCAAAACATTCAAATATCTGTTCAGTGCAGTGCCGTTATACGTCTATGGACTCAAATGGAATACTGTTTATTACATACATAGCCACTCTTCCACTCCGCCAGGAACTCCTTGAAAAACAGCCAGCCAATCTGTATCATGGTAAAGGAAGCCTACGACTTGTCAAATTATTTAAGTGGTGCTCTGACATATCAGTAATTTCAGGGTCAACATCTATATGCAGTTCACTAACTTTATCTCTAATACCTCTTATATTTTGATAAAATATGCTAATTCCTTCTCTACTCGGAAACATGACGTCCTCTGAAGGTGAGCTCATAATTAGAGGAACATCCTTTAAGCAGGTATACCTATCAGCTAACTTTAATCTATAAAAGGTGCAGCTCTAACACCAACTACGACAGGAATTTTTCCATGAGTGATTCCACCACCACCCACTACACTGTCACCTATAAGCTTTGCCAGCCTCCCATTCTCATACCTATTGAGGTGTAGGCCATGCCTAGTGAAACCCAATGTACTGATAGACCCAACTGGCATCACTGAAATGTGACCCATGTCCTCTGCCATCAGTGCCTTCTCCTTACTGCGCGTAACAGCCGCGTTAAGGTAGGCCGATCATGACGCTGAAACAGCTGCACGAAATGCACATTAGTGCCACCAGTTTGAGTAGCTATCTTTGCCAGGTAACCACCCACATCATATTCCCGGTCCCTATCAAGACTGTTCGCTGCTCCACCCCCTATCACTACCTGATCCTCCTTCGCAAAATTCCTACGTGACTCCCCTATGCTGTCAGTTGCCTGAGCCAACCCTGCTCTAGGCTTCACAATGCTGGTGACCTGGTAGTCACTCCCCAACACTTCCTGCAACTGCTGGCCCACACATCCACCATGTGGACTACCTAGCAACAGAACATTCTTCTTTCTGTTAGACTCTGCAACTGACCTAGGCCTAACTGCAGAAGATTGCTTCATGTTCCCTACATCTACAGCTACAAGAGGCTCCTCTCCACTCAACTCTGACAGCTAATCAAATATACGCAAAGTATGACTGTCAGAATACCTCCTCCTCCTAGCTGCCTTCTTGCCAACTGCCAGTTCCCATTCCCCATCACCCTTCACCCTTCTCAACCTTTCTAGTTCCTCCTCTGCTCGTTCCTTTTCTATTTCCGCCTTACCAGTTTCGTTGTGGAGGGACTTCCCTCCAAGTTTTACATCACAAAATGTAATTTCCCTATGCATGAACCAGTATTACCATTAAATTTTTAGCTTTTACATTCTTTTGCAGCCCATTAGTTTTGAAATTACATTCATACGTTAATAACAATTATATAAATTATCATAAATAAAGAATAAAACATTTACATTGATATCACATCAAAGTGCATGTTTATACAGAAGTCACATTAAGTAAAAACAGATAAAGCAGTTAGATAAGACCATTATACGTTATATCGATAACTGAGTTACAAGCTGCAATATTGACACATTCGCGAATAAAAGGAAAAAGTGTTCCTCTAAGACCCCCCACTTTTTGTAAGCCACTGCTTTCGTGGATTAATTTTATTTCTCGAGGATTATTCCAATGAAAGATGTATGATTATAATTTGTATAAATAATGAATAAAACATTTACATAGATGTTAAATCAAAGAGCAAGGTTATACAGAAGTCACGTTAAATAAAAACAGACACAGAAGTTACATAAGGCAATTAGAGGTAACAACGATAACAGTGTTACAGGATGTAGTAATTCGTTGAAAATACACGTTCTGGGCTCCCATCTCTGTTTCTTTCGTAAGTACCTCGTCGCTGTCAGCGAGGAATCTGGCGAGCATTTCCACCAGGCTATCTCTTAAACGGAAAAACCCTAGCAGGGAAAATGGACTGTAACTATATCGGCAGACGTGTTGGACACTCGAGAGAGCTGTTCCTCAAGCAAAGTATAGTTGAAAATCTACCTTGCATACATCTTAGGTGGGTAAAATGTATTCTAGCAAAGGTTTTATATTTAATAAAACGTATAATTACGAGAATGTTATTTGTGTGATTATTTACAAAGTGCGAGTGAAGGAAAAGTTCTGCAAAAAGGTTTTAAACGAGGCCAAAAACTCAGTAAGACTCGCCCATTATGTTTCTTTTAAAACTTCTTTGAAACAAGTTTTGTCCGAAATATTTGAAACTGACTTTCTTTAGGAGCAGTTTGGAAAGTACAGGTAGTCGGAAGCGACACAGTACCATATTCAAATCAGATCACTTTTTGAAGTGGAGAAAAAAATGCGGTTTTCTACATTTTTAAGGTTTTAGTTAAAATATGAATTAAATGGACCCATGAAGGTGAATTATTTGTCTGTTTTAGAAATATATAAGGAATTAATGCGAAACATACATCTTTTTCAAACACCTTTGCTCCTCTCTCCACAGCAGATTCTGACATTACTGGTGTTAGCGGTTACTTTTCAGTAATAACATACCTTGGTAAATATATACAGTAACAAGACAACTGAATTGTGGTGTATGCAAGGATAGTTTGTTTTATATGAATCCATGCACCATGAGGAGTCCTTCAAGCTTATAAGAAACTTAGACTGAGGAGGCTTACGCTAACCACCTCCATTTGTTGTTATGCTGTCATATAGTGCTGTATCACTGTTTCTAAGCTTGTTAGACCTGAATATGGAAATCATATCCTGCAGGAACAAAACCATAGACAATTTGTTACAAATTTGATACCATATAATTTGTTGACAAATTTCGATAAGCTCGATTTATGTAGCAGTCATATGACTGACAACATTCTGAAAACGATTTTCTGGTTTGCCACAAATTCATTAGTAAAAAAACTACTATAATAAAAAATAAACACACTAGGTATCCAGTCAAAAGGTAGCAGGAAGAGAATGCTGAAAACATCGTTTAAAAATACAGAAAGTTCTTTTTAATCTACCTCTTCCAGTAGTTTTGCTATAGAAATGGCCCCTTTCAATAATGTTTCTACACACTTTGCTGTGATGAGAACACAGTGGTGTGGAAGAGTTGGTTTTACAGACTGTTTTTTTTGTAATGCTGTGTTTTTAGTAATTTCCCTTGTGTTTTATTTTACTGTTGTCTTTATTTACTGATACATCATGTGTCATAATTGTCATTCTGCTAAATAAGTCAAGATATACATTATCAGCCGGAAGGAGGCACTGCAGGCTCTTCCTGTTACATATGGCATTAACAAATCATTACAAGAGTAAAGCAGTTGCTCTGAAGAAAATCCACTGCATTTCCTTTTATAATATCCTAATTCTGTTTTTATCTACTACTTCATGCTGAGCATTTATGTGACTTTACTCATTTCAGAGAATGTTATCATCTGTTTGTACTCGGGAATAGTTCAAAACTGATTAACATGAGCATTAGCGTTAATCAGAAGTTGCATACCTGAGTCTAAATATTCTGATGAATTATGCTATACTTTGTTTGTTTTGAATACCTTTGGATTTCCGAGAATTTGTTAACTTTTTCTGTGTTTGCGCTGCACCTATCTCTGGACTGGTTTAAAGGCGAACTGTATTCATAGCATTGTAAGAATATCTTTCCAGAGAAAAGCTTAATTCTCATGTCCTTTGTGCCCTTAGTAAACTTCCTCCCAGTGTTCCTGTGTCGTGTGGGGATTTGCCAGTTACCTCCATCAGGCGCCTCCCCATTAGAATTTGGGAAAGCAAAGTTCTCTTGCTCTGCCGCCAGCAGAGTCGGGGGGTAATGAGGAAATAAAATACTCACCGTGAAAAACTAACTGGACTGGTGCTCCAGGTTGGGGGTTGGCCACTGGGCTAACAACCTGTCCCATTGGAAGTGGAACATTTGGATTTGGCAGCACCTGGAACTCTCAATATTCCGTCAGAAGAACTCGATAGTTATGACATGGATCTTGTCGCACTGCAAGAAATTAGATATCCAAGAACAGGAAAACTGGAAACGGACAGGCACATTGTATACTACAGTGGATCGGAAGATAGAAAGTTGCAGAAGGGAGTAGGTTTTATGGTCAGCAAACGTTTAGCAGCGGGAGTAATTGACTTCCAACCGACTGATGATAGAATAGCTATCATGAGACTAAAAGGCAGATTCACAAATATAACAATAGTTCCGCTATACGCTCAGACCGAGGAAGCGGAAGACGAACAGAAAGACCGTTTTCATGAAATTCTCGAAGAGGTAATCAGTAAGACACCAGAATATAATATGAAGCTCATTGTGGGAGATGCAAATGCTAAAGTTGGGAGGGAGATCATTTAGAAAGGAATAGCTGGAACTGAAAGCCTGCATGTTGAACGTAATGATAATGGAGTGAGGCTACTAAGCTGTGCAAGTGCAGCCAATCTAAGGTTTATGAGCACACACTTTCCTCGGAAGGACATTCACAAGGTAAATTGGGTATCACCAGATGGAAGAACGAGAAACCAAAAGACCATGTCCTGGTGGATGAAAGACATAAAAGCAGTATAATGAATGTGAAAACCGTAAGGGGAGCCGAGGCAGGCACATAGCATTATCTACTCGTAGCAGAGGTACGTCAAAGAAAATCTAAGGGGAGAGGAGGGAGGGGGAAGAGCGAAAAAGACCATAACATTGACATAGACAAATTGAAGGATAACGGCAAAGCACAGGAGTTTGTTATTAAGCTGCAAAACCAATTTGATGTTCTAACTATGGAAGACAACCTTAACATTGAAGACCATGGGAAATGATAGAAACAAATGTGGAAGAAGCGGCACTAGTAGTATACGAAAAAAGAAAAAGAAGGATGAAAAATCCATGGTTTTCAGAAGAATGAGAGCAAAAAGCGAAAGAAAGAAGATCAGCGAAGGAAAACTGTTTACAAGAGGATACCAACGAAAGGAAAGACGCATATGAAAATATTAACAGAGAAACAAAAAGTCTTCTCAGAAGGAAAAAGAGAAAATATGCGGACAGCTTTTCAAAGAAGTGGAGGAGGATAAAAGTGCAGGGAATGCCAGACGTTTTTGCAGATCAGTCAGATTTTTCAGAAGACGATATATACCACAGATATGTGGCATTATAGATGAAAGAGCCAATACCGTTCTGAAAAGATCCAAAGGTATGGAAATTTGGAGGGAATATTCTGAGGAGCTTCTAAATGTTGAACATAGAGTGTAGATCCTTTCGTGGAACCGTCGACAATGAAAGAGACAACAGACTCAACCAAAATACTAGAAAACAACAAAGCTCCAGGGATAGATGGCATAATAGCTCAACTGTTTAAGAAGGGGGGAATAAAAATTGCAAAACAAATACACAAACTTGTTACGAACATCTTGAATGGAGAAAGGATCCGAGAGGATTGGACGGAAGCGATTATAATACAAACACATAAAAAGGCGACAAACAACAGTGCAGGAACTACAGATGCATCTCACTAATTAGCACAGCCTATGAAGTGTTCTCCAAGATCCTCCAAAAAAAAATTGGAACCATATTTAAGAGATATAACAAATGAGAAACATACGGGATTTACGAAGTATCGTTCAACTACTGACCAGATATTCATACTGAAAGAAGACATATCCAAACACTGGAAGTATAACAAAACAATGGAAATACTATTGGTTGATTTTAAGAAAGCCTATGACAGTATATCCAGAGACAAGTTTTGGGAGAAAATGCAGAGATTCGGAATACCGAAGAAGATTATAAATCTTGTGAGAGTGACACTGAAAGGCTTGAAGGGGTAGTGAAAATGGATGGAGAATATTTCAAGGCGTTTGACGTAAAAACAGGAGTCAGGCAAGGAGACGGAATATTCACCCCTCTTGTTCAACATTGTAATACAGGAA
The DNA here is from genome assembly GCF_021461385.2 of Schistocerca piceifrons. Taxonomy (NCBI): domain Eukaryota; kingdom Metazoa; phylum Arthropoda; class Insecta; order Orthoptera; family Acrididae; genus Schistocerca; species Schistocerca piceifrons. The sequence goes on from NC_060149.1 coordinate 692,970,292, forward strand.
GCGCTGGACGCAGCAAGTGAAGCAAAAGAGGGAAATAAAATAGGAACATAAATAAATGTACTAGACTTTGAAGATGACGTAGCACTAATCGCTGAAAATCCGGATAGCCTTAAAATACTGACAAAAAGACTCTTACAAAAATCAAAGGAAGCTGGATCAGAAGTAAATGAAGAGAAAACAAAATTCATGAGGATAGCAAGAAATTACAGAACAAAAAGACGAGAAACTCTACTGATCGATAAATACAAGTTCGAAGAAGTAGATGTGTTTTAATATCTGGAAGTAGTAGTAAACAATAAAGTCGATGAGAAGCAAGAAATAGAGGTAAGGATCAAAGCTGCATCCAGAGCATCATACACGCTCAACAAACTACAGTCATCTAAAATTTTTTCAAGAGAAAACAAAGCAAGAATATATATATACAACCGAAATCACACCAGTATTACTATATGAGGCAGAGATATGGAGACCAGATAACTACACGGAGAGAAAGATGAAAGTTTTTGAAAGTAAAATCCTGAGAAAGATATTTATACTAATCTATGAGGGAGGAGAATGGGAAGAAGAAAGAACAGGGAGCTCAGGGAGCTATTCAATGAACCAGATGTAGTTGCGGAAGCCAAGACAAGAAGACTAAGATGGACCGGCCACGTCTATAGAAGAGAGCTGGTATCTTTACTGAGAGAAATCTCAGAGGAAAAACCAGTAGGACGAAGACTTCTAGGCAGGATGAAAAATGAGATGGAGAGACCAGGTTGCCAAGCATCTCCAGGTATTGGGAGCAAGGAGAGAAGATGACGAAGACAGAATACTGAGGTAGAGGCTACTTGACGAGGCAAAAACCGACTGCGGTTTTTGTAGTTCCAGGAGAGTAAGTAAGTAAGCAGTGTTCGAGTAGTAGATTCACTCTGAATGGTGTGACTGAGCCAGCATTTTTGATTCTGAGAAACTGCACTTTCTCTTTTCTTCAGTTAAAGGTAGCTGGTGAAGATGCCTGCATATGACCATCACAGCAGGACAAACCATTTCATATCTCTTTCATTAAAGACAGCTTGATTTAGAAATAAGTCACCTATCACTGTTTGACTACGTTCTCCTTTCTTTAGCTGGGACTGTTACATTGGGAACAATACTAAATTTGGACATTAGTGCCCTGAATGCGAAGTGGGTTACTTTCAATGCAGTCAGCATTAGCCAAAACGTACAATGACTTCCTAGTTATTTCTGCTAGGTATTATTAGTACTCTAATTGCCTGGTGAAGTTCAACAAAATTCGGTTTCGTGTCTTTAAACTGTCAGAATTAAAATAAATATTAATAGCAGTACTCATTTATGACGGTGGCCTGGGACTTTTTCCCACTTTTTATGTATTTGGCCACTCATGCTCCCTTTATATTATGCCTGCTGCTATAAGTATAATCCAGTTCCTATGATTTCCAAATGATGCTTTGTTACACGTTATGTATCTGTGGATATATATTTTGGTTTTTCAATTTCCTATAGTTTAATGAAAAACCCATATTTCTTGTGCATCATGCTCATTATGTTTTGATGGAAAAATCCAAAGGTATACTGATAAGATGATCCACAAAGTTAGACCGAGTATAGTTTTATTTCAGTCAAATTTGTGTGCATAGCTGCCTTCAGCTAGCAACAGTCCTAATAATACAATGTATATGAAACTTTCTGAATAACTTACCTGTGTATATATACAACGTGGCTCATAGCTGAGTATGACAACAGTGCTTTTTATGTGATATACCTACGTTCTGTTCTAGTATCAGTGTATCTTTTAGGAGAGTTAAAAAATTTATGTAGTTATTACTTTTCTTAATTGATTGGGTATTGGTGATAAATTAAACTTTTTGCATCTTTTTGGACGTAAGATGAGCAATTTTTAACCGCATATGTATTTATTTCATTTATGAAATAAAATATTTAGTTTTTAGTTTAAATATGTTCTGATGAAAGGAAAAAGTTTTTTTTTTTTTTTTTTTTTTTTTACATTTAGACAGCTCCTGAGTATCTAGTAACATATTACGGTGTGTGTTATGTATCTATTGGATTTTTTGTAATGGTTTACTGATTCATATTGTTATACAACTTCAAAGAATAATTTTTCATTCACTCTGTAGCTCGAAAATGTTTAATATTTCTTATTATTCCTACCAGATTTATAATGTCCAGGATCTTTATTACGAAGAGCTAAAGAACAATTTGGGCAATTATACAAATATCTACAGAATGTTTTTGCTCAGTTATACAAATTAAACTGTTTAAGAAATAACTTTGACTTTAAATAAATTATCTGAGAAACTTGCTTTAGTGAATTCTGTATTTTACAGGTTAAGCAATGTTGAAAGAAGAATGATTTAAAGCTAAATGCTTTATGATGAAACCTACAGCATGCTCTGAAAATATTTTAATCAACAATATAAAAGATACATAAATTTTTAGTTTTTAGTATTCCTACTTGCCTGCAAAATCAGGGAAGTAAAAGATCTTTGTGGTGTTTTTATATTTGTTAAACAGTGTTTCAGGAGGTCCTTCATTATGTCGAATAATATGGGTTATGTATAAAGTTTACTGTGCAACCAGCAGATTTTGAAGGATAAGTGCAGAAGAAAGTTTATTAAACAGTCAGGGAAAATCAGCTCATATATTCCATGGGAACATTGTTTTTTGATTTCAAACAGGAAATGTGTGTTACTGGTTGCATATAACTAATTAGAGCCCCAAGGCGAGAAAGAGAGAACACATTTATGATTACACTTCGTTTCCAGGCCAACAGACATATGTTTACAGTCAAAGCCATTTTACATGCCCAGAGATGGTAGGCAGTTTTGTTCAGTTATTTTAGTTTAATTGCAAGGCTATGCAGGAGAAGAAATCCAGCAAATTCCGAGACAGTTCCAGCTCTAAAATTCTTATATGGTAGTCTGTAAAGTGTAGCTGCTGCGTGCACACAACACAGTTGCAATACAGATTAGGCCATTAGCATGTGATGTCACCAAGGTGTGTACAGGCCTGTAGTCAAGGTGGTGGTCATGTGACAGTGGCCTGATGCTGGAAACGTTAGATCAGGCATATTCGACGTAAACTCTGACAGTCGCAGCAGAGGATCACCGTATTGTGCATGAAATACATTGTAAACATTTCACATCTGTGCCTGCCATTCGATAGCAAATAATGGACTCCCTGCAGCACTCTGCCTCATCCAGCACCACTGATCAGAAACTGGCAGCAGCTAGTCTAAGCAGTACTGTCCCATGTGTAAGCAGCCATTAGAATCTGCTGTGTAACATGGTAAGAGGTAAACAGCAATATCACGAGAGGCTGCCACCACACAGGTACATGACTCGTCATGTGTGTTCTCAGCCGCCTCCGGATGGTGCACGCTAAATGGGACTATTTTCTGCTTCCGCTGCCATATCCACCAACACGTTACATTCATCTACCGATAGTGTTGAAATGAGCCAGAGAATGTGTTGCCAACAACGACTATTTCGGTTCCACCTAATACTGACGACGATAAAGATCCTCCTGCCGACAGGGACAAAAGACGATGTGCCACCGATATTCACTCATTTCCCGCACTTCACCTAGTTCCTACAGTGCAGCAGTTCCGGCAGTTACGTTACTGAACATAGTTGCTAAAGTTTCGTTCAGGAGACTATAGTTCCATCTTAGCACTCGCTGTTTACAGAGAAATAGGAATAGTCAACTATGAGACTCCTCATAGTACTTTCCATCTTAGTGACTGAATCATAGACTGCCTTGAGGCAGCAAAGTTATTTAGACTTTCAGTGTGTTAGGTATAGGGCCTTGAGTGCTAAACATCAGACTGCTATCAAAGTTAAGGACAACTGTATATCCTGACAACATATAAATGTTATTGGTTGTTGATTATTTTGTTGCCATATTTCTGTTCTAGTGTCGACCTGTCAAACAACTATAAAATTTAATATTATTAGTGTGCATAATACAGGAAATAACTTTTCCACTACTGCGGTTGTTTGAGCTGCATTGATAGCAGCATCCTGTTACAACAACCCAACACCACCACGATACAAACAGTTACATACGGAATAGTGTCGCGATCGGGAAGCATGAACTGCTTATAAATAGCGTCGCTTGGTGATCAGCAGTGAACTGCGATTCTGCACTGTATCAGATGACCATTGTTGGCGACTATGGTGGCGGCATGGAGAGAAGACTCATTCTTCTAACGTTTGGAGATACACAGTGGTGTCAACCCTGGTCTCATGGTGTGGGAAGCTATTGGATATGACATCAGATTATGGATAGTAGTCAATGAGGGAACACTAACGGCACAATGGTACATCAAAGACATCCTGCATCCCCATGTGGGACCACTTATGTGACCGTTTCATGGTACCACTTTTCAACAGGACAATGCTTGTTCAGACATTGCAAGTGTTTTGGTAAACTGCCTCCATGATTTTGAGTTAGTCCTATGGACTATCCCCAATGGAACATGTGTGAGACCAACTCAGGCATCAATTCTGTCCCACTACCACTATCCTAGATGTCAAGGATCAGTTTGAGCAGTTGTGGACCAGTATGTCTCAGGAGAGGATACAACGGTTTCATCACACCCTTGCCAACCAAGTCAGAGCATGCATCCAGGCCAGAGGGGGTACAGTGTCATAAGTGGGATCATACTACCAAGTTCTTTGTAAATTGAACTCAATTTTATAATCACTGATATAACATCACATAACCTGTCATCCTGTGACGTTTCATTTCATTTCCTCTTCCCCTTATGGTTTCTTCACTTATTTTGTGAGCCAGTGTATTTGTCGAATGACAGAGACAACTGAAAACACCACAAAGACAGATAGAATTGAGTTAGGCGGAGAAAATGCTGCTACGTGTAACACCCATGCAAACGGAGTGATCATTAAGTGGAAAATGGCATGAAACTGGAACGGACTTTTTGTCTTAGTACTGTAAGGTGGTAGATTAAATGAATGTCAATTTCGCACCTTACATGAGAGATTGTATGACTCATAACAAGTAGATGAATGTCACCTGACATATTTAGGTGATAGTGAGCAGATATGCCTACCAAAATATACAGTATGTAATTCAAAAGGATGACAATTTGACGGTATTTACTGAACCCAAATCCTGCATGTCAATAAGCAAAAGGTGAAAAAAGCTGCTGGAGGAAACGTTTTAGTTTGAGGGGCAGATGCGAGTTGCACCGTCACGGACTGAGTACAACGGAACGCTTCTAAAAAGTTGTTGGTGACCCACGGCGAGATGGACAACGTACGTGCTGGGAGATACATCGAGGAGAGCAGGTAGCGTGCCAGTTCTGCTTGCGATGGAGAAATTCTTTTTTAAACTGCGTTGGGGAATTTCCAGATGGATACAAACAGACCAATTACGCAGATGATCACGTGTAATGGTCATGGTATGCTCGTGATGTACGCGTGTAGCTTTTAGGCGCCAGGAGCGGGCACAAAATGACAGATTGGCTGAAATAAACTCAGGAGGAGTAGAAAGGGGCGATATTTCAACGCAATTTAAAGGTATGCGCTTTGAAATTGGCATAGGTAATTTCCACAAGATGAAAGGAACGCTCCAATTGGTCTGAGAAAGTCATGACGAGAAGCACGAAAGGACATAGGTTGGGGACAGTTTGCCACGAAAGACACAAGACCTAAAACTTCGGGGACTCTTCTCTGAACTAGCGTCAAGTGTAGAACAGGGCGCATAACGTTCTGCACGACGCCAAAAGAGGATTTTTGTGTGAACACTGTGTTCAATTTGGCCGACATTCAGCGAGATATTAACTGAAGAGTCATTGAGCTCTGATAGCAGGAGAAACGAAACAGCCACGTAGTTAATTGTTCTTGTGAGAACTGAGAGGACATTGAAGTATACTTGCTGCACAATCTATGCACGCGTATATCGTCATATTTTCCAGACTAGGGATGAGTGCAAGTTTTCTCACCTAATTAGAAACTTAGGACAGTTTCAGCTGATAAAATCAGTAAAGATTTTGATTAGGGGTGAGGGTGAGAGCAGCCATGTAGCCACAGCACATCGCAGCTAAAAGGTAATTGCCGCTGGCGAGGCGTAAACTTATTGGTTCACCAGCTTGCGTCCACGGTGAATTCCAGCAACCTTGAGTAATCCTTTGCTTATCTTGTCACAAAAACTAACCGTCCTCCATAGACTTGTCATCCTAAATATGCCGAACATAGAACCAGAATCGGATGATTTGTCGTAATACTGGCCAACTTCACAGTGTAGTAGTAAGAATAATCTTGTAGAGAACCTTCGATTTAAATCTGATATTGTTGTTTTCAGGGTTATTTCTACTAAACAGTTCGTAATGCGTTATACTGACAACTGTCCTGTAAGTGTCTTGTCACACTTTATGTAAATTCGTGTACTTCCCTCACAATAATTCTGAAATTAAACAAATTGTGTTCAGATAAACACCGATGTGCTCTGTCATAGAATAAGGCTCCACATCTAACCCCAATCATTTATTGTATAGACGCTAACGCACTCACAGGGTGTTTTTGCTGATGTCTGACGAATGTGAAAAGCAGTGGAGTGTCAGAGTACCGCAAGGAAAAAGAAGGCACCCCAATCTAAAGAAATTCCTTGAAAATGGAAACCTTCACCCTAAATTCTACATGGACATTATACACATACGTTGACATACACTGAAGCACCAAAGAAACTGGTATATGCATGCGTATTCAAATACAGAGATATGTAAACAGGCAGAATACGGCGCTGCGGTCGGCAACGCCTATATCAGATAACAAGTGTGTGCTGCATTTGTTACCCTGCTGCTACAATGCGAGGTAATCAAGATTTAAGTGAGTTTGAATGTGGTGTTCCGGTTGGCGCACGAGCGATGAGACCAGTGATCTCTATACAACCTGGATGTAGATGTATGGTCTCTTAGTATAGAACTGCAGCGTGTCTGCAAATACACGTGCTTTGCATCGTCCGCCATATTGTAGTTTGGCAAACAAATTTCCATCGGTCTGCATGTGACAAAGAATTGCAGAATGATTTATTGTTTTGAACTTTGTCAATATATGATATAATAGGCTGATGAGGGAGTGAAATTGAAAAGTATTTTCTTTTCATGTTCTAGTGACATTTCCTAGCAGCCATTTTGTAGTTTGGCAAGATACTAAATATGAGCATCTATGGCTGACACGATCAGATAGACGAAGTTCAACATCCAGGTAGTATAGAGATCACTGGATGAGACACAGCATCTCCGAGGTAGCGACGAAGTGGCGATTTTCCCGGTCTGCCATTTCACAAGTGTACCGTGAATATCAGGAATCCGGAAAAACATCAAATTTCCATCACCACGTCCGGAAAAAGATCCTTCAAGAGCGGGACCAACAACGACTGAAGAGAATCGTTCAACGTGGTAGAAGTGCAACCTTTCCGCAAACTGCTGCAGATTTCAATGCTGGACCATCAACAAGTGTCCGCGTACGAACCATTCAACGAAACATCATCGATATGGGCTTTCGGAGCCAAAGGCCCACTCGTATTACCTTGATGACTGCACGGCACAAAGCTTTACGTGTCGCCTGGGACCGTCAACACCGACATGGGATTGTTGATAACTGGAAGCGTGTTGGCTGGTCGTACGAGTCGTGTTTCAAATTGTATCAAGCGGATGCATGTGTACAGTAATCCATGGACTCTGCATGTCAACAGGGGACTGTTCAAGCTGGTGAAGGCTCCGTATGGGGTGAGGCGTGTGCAGTCGGAGAGATGTGGGAACCCTGGTACGTCTAGATACGACTCTGACAAGTGACACGTACGTAAGCATCCTGCCTGATCACTTGCATCCATTTATCTCCATTGCGCACTGGGCAATTCCAGCAGGACCATGCGACATCCTACATGTCCAGAATTGCTACAGAGTAACTCCAGGATCACTCTTCCGAGTTTAAACACTTCCGCTGGCCACCAAACTCCCCAGACATGAACGTTGAACGTGCTGTTCAGTAGAGATCACCACCCCGCCGTACTCTTGCGGATTTATGGACATACCTGCAGGATTTATGTTGTCAGTTCCGTCCAGCACTACTTCAAGCATCAGTCGAGTCCATGCCACGTCATGTTGCGGCACTTCTGCGTGCTCGCAGGGCCGCGACACGATATCAGGCAGATGTACCAGTTTCTTTGGCTATTACGTAACAAATTGATCGCTCTCTGCACATACCGTCTTGCTAAATGTGAAATCATGCCTGCGAGCAGGTAGATTCTGCCTCCTAGTTTTTAGAAAAACTTTTGAGTTCATTCCACGGAGCCTAGTGGTAGCAAGCATATGATTAGTCCTAAGTTAGTATATGGCTGATCCGAGGATCTCAGTATAAACAGTGCAAATAACACGCTCAGTGAGTGGTACTATAAAAAGCTAAAGGAAACGAACAAAATACCTTCACTCACCTTCGAAGTAATGGTCATTAGTAACAATACAGTTTTTTCAACGTTTAAAATCTACTGGAAACGGTTGCGAAGGCTTCTTTTGTAGCGTTAATGTCTCATGGATATCCTTTGAAATATGATTGTATCGTGAACATAATGGTTTCCAACGTTGCTCTGAATCGAGCTAGTGCCACCAAGACAACTTAAGTTTGCTGAAGGTTTGCTGAAAAGATGGGTTTCGACACACCGTGATGCATCACCGTCAAGGGATTTGCGATAGCACTTTTATGTTTAAACATCACGTAAAAACAAGGAGATAAAATTAACTATGCTAAAAATTAAATCCCGAAAACGTATTAGTTATTAAGTACGTTACTTTAAATATTAAATATTTGTATGTAGCCAAGCCGACCGAGAGATGGCGATAACGTAATGATGCCCCTCAGGAACAGAAGTACTTTTCTTCTCGTTTTGCGTCTCCATTCAGTTGGACTTCGAAGGAACAACACGCACTTCGGTGGCCTGTACAGTTTGAACTCTGGCAACACGGACCTACAGTTTAAGCGCCAGGGTGATAGAAGTATTTACGAAGTTCTGATATCTCAGATAAAGAGGGCAAGCAACTAATTCGATTAGCAGTTATTTCTTTCGTTTTATTACTCGCGGCTCGCGATACCCCATCTTCTACTTTAAGGATGACAGTACTGCCAAGCCTCGAGTTCCGTTACGCTACCATCTCAGATAACCGCCAACATGTTCTGTTACCGCTAAAATGTTACTCGTGAACATCCCTCTTTCGCTCGTCTAATTGTTTAATTTCTCTTCTTAGCAGTGGATTACTGTTATTCAGCTATCCGAGTATTTATTTTTGTATTTGTATATCTATATATGGCCATTAAAATTGCTACACCAAGAAGAAGTGCAGATGATGAACGGGTATGCATTGGACAAATATATTATACTATAACTGACATGTGAATACATTTTCACGCAATTTGGGTGTATAGATCCTGAGAAATCAGTACCCAGAACAACCACCTCTGGCCGTAACAACGGCCTTGATACGCCTGGGCATTGAGTCAAACAGAGTTTGGATAGCGTGTACAGGCACAGCTTCCCATGCAGCTTCAACACGATACCACAGTTCATCAAGAGTAGTGACTGGTGTATTGTGACGAGCCAGTTGCTCGGCCACCATTGACGAGACGTTTTCAATTGGTGAGAGATCTGGAGAATGTGCTGGCCAGGGCAGCAGTCGAACATATTCTGTATCCAGAAGGGCCCGTACAGGACCTGCAACATGCGGTCGTGTGTTATCCTGCTGAAATGTAGGGTTTCGCACGGATCGAATGAAGGGTAGAGCCACGGGTCGTAACACATCTGAAATGTAACGTCCATTGTTCAAAGTGCCGTCAATGCGAACAAGAGGTGACAGACGCGTGTAACCAGTGGCACCCCATACCATCACGCCGGGTGATGTACCAGTATGGCGATGACGAATACACGCTTCCAATCTGCGTTCACCGCGATGTCGCCAAACACGGATGCGACCATCATGATGCTGTAAACAGAACCTAGATTCATCCGAATAAATGACGTTTTGCCATTCGTGCACCCAGGTTCGTCGTTGAGTACACCATCGCAGGCGCTCCTGTCTGTGATGCAGCGTCAAGGGTAACTGCAGCCATGTCCCTCATCTGGCTCTCCCCAGGCAGGACAAAAGGGGGACCTTTTCTGTCAAAAGAAGTCAACATTGTTCGTAGAAGACTTTTAGGTGGGCAAGGAACCTTTTTCGAGGTGTTGCCTCCCAAAGAATAGCGTGAGAATCGTCGTTATCTCACGAGCGACTTTACAAAACAACGTTCAGTTTAAATTTTAGAATCCAGCATTGTGGTTGGTTATTACTGTTATTTTTCGTATAGCACACACTTCCTAGGCCTTGAATATGTATCAGCCATCTCATAGGTCCGTTTCGAAATTATACCAGAGAGTGGGAGAGATTTTGTGCCTGATTCCGTATCCCAACGCGCTATTGGTTGGAAATAGCTAAAATCAGAAAAAAGTAGGTGAGTGTTTAATATCTTTACTTGAATTTTACTGGATGGAACATGCAATACTTGCCACGATTGGCTGGCGAGATCCATGCTCTGACAAATAGCGAAGTCACAGAATTCAGTAAGAGAACACTTCACACTAGGCGACAAAAGAGTTCATCTCATGTTAAGAGTTGGCGGAGTTATGACTTCATGCTAGGTTGCTGAAGGCTGATGACTTGCCGTTTGGAGATCGTGGAGCAAAGACTTGTTGCTGTATGACTGATGAGTGGAGCCGTGCAGTTCCACAGAAGGGTTGCGCCTGACTATATATATGAGAGTATGGCATTGGTGGCCGGGAGACCCTCGCGGGACGGTTCGGCTGCCGCTCCATAAGTTCTTCAACGCCACTGCGGCGACTTGCGAGTGAATGAGGATGAAATGATGATGAAAGACACATAACACCCAGTCATCTCGAGGCAGAGAAAATCCCTGACCCCGCCGGGAATCGAACCCGGGACCCCGTGCGGGGGAAGCGAGAACGCTACCGCTAGACCACGAGCCGCGGACTGCGCGTGAGTATGGAGTACACATAGGGGCCTGAACTCAGAATATCGAGTCGCTATCCCCATTGCCTTCCGCATTACGCTACGAGGTTTGGTAAGATGGCCCATCGTTGCCATCACCGATTCCATAGAGACACAATGTTAGTTCGCGCCCTTAAGGAGCCAGTTATTCCGTTTTAATACTTCGCATCCTACTAGATTGCTTTCAGCATGCACATCAGCGATCTCACTGGTGCTCTAAACTATTTTCCGTGTTCTTCCTATAATTCACTAACCATGCTTACAGTCACTGGTCGTATTTGTGTATTATCCACATAACTTTACATTTATCATCTTCACCCATCTGTGACAAGGACAGAGGCCATCGTTGTTAATCTCAATGGGTAATTCAAGTGTTTTGTTTTCCGATAGTGAACTTTACTGTTATAGTAACTACTTGCTCCAGTTATAGATTGGATTATCCCTCCTTCCATCAGTTTGTCTGTGTGTGTTGTGCTACCTATATTGTCGGGCTTGATTTCGCCACACCTATTAAATATCGTTCAGTAAGACATTTCCGTTGCGTGACATTAACATTTCCTTTAATTCATTTGCATGATCATATGGGGTGCTTCCCTTCTGAGTAAGTTACCAGAGGTCGGACTTTAGCATCTAGGGTTATGCAAAACAGCACGATCGACACCCCTGATATGTTGTGAAATCTGCTCTGAAGTGTTGCGTAGTGAATGAACACAAAAACTGATTTCTTCCCGCCGACACTACCATGGATCAAGACACACACAGCAAGTTTGCTTGCAAAATAAATACGGAGTAAATGATGCTCCAATCACATCTCTACTTGAACAAATGGAAATAAATGTTATCTCTTTTAAGAATCTGTATCCACTCCTCCTGGCAATCCAGACAAGAGACGTGGATGAGAGCGACGTAATTGCACAGCGAAACGCTCAGTGCAAAACTTGCCTCATTCTAATCAACTGTCCTCTAACAGACGTACCGCTAAACGCTTCGTCAATCAGACAAAAAAAAATGGCACTGAGCACTATGGGACTTAACATCTATGGTCATCAGTCCCATAGAACTTAGAACTACTTAAACCTAACTAACCTAAGGACATCACACAACACCCAGGCAACAATCAGACAGTTTTCCTCAAGTCATAACATGTAGTTACATTGAGAGGACAAACGGCAAACTCTTCATCTATCTGCAGATTTGCAATCAGTCTGTGCTGTTTCAGTTAGATACTGGTGCTCAAGTAGCACTGACTAATGAAGTTACTTATGAGCAACTGGGCCACTGTCAGCTACAAAAATTACACCTATAACTCACTGCCTACAAGGGGGAAAGTAACTCTGTTCTTAGAATGCGCACTTTGCAAGCAGAGTATAGAAATACCGGGTGATCAAAAAGTCAGTATAAATTTGAAAACTGAATAAATCACGGAATAATGTAGATAGAGAGGTACAAATTGACACACATGCTTGGAATGACATGGGGTTTTATTAGAACCAAAAAAATACAAAAGTTCCAAAAATGTCTGACAGATGGCGCTTCATCTGATCAGATTAGCAATAATTAGCATAACAAAGTAAGACAAAGCAAAGATGAAGTTCTTTACAGGAAATGCTCAATATGTCCACCATCATTCCTCAACAATAGCTATAGTCGAGGAATAATGTTGTGAACAGCACTGTAAAGCATGTCCGGAGTTATGGTGAGGCATTGGCGTCGGATGTTGTCTTTCAGCATCCCTAGAGATGTCGGTCGATCACGATACACTTGCAACTTCAGGTAACCCCAAAGCCAATAATCGCACGGACTGAGGGCAAGGGACCTGGGAGGCCAAGCTTGACGAAAATGGCGGCTGAGCACACGATCATCACCAAACGACGCGCGCAAGAGATCTGTCGGAAATTTTGTGAACTTTTTTTTTGTTCTAATAAAACCCTATGCCATTCCAAGCATGTGTGTCAATTTTTACCTCCCTATCTACATTATTCCGTGGTTTAAGTTTTCAAATTTATACTGACTTTCCTGAAGAGGGGCAGCAGCCTTTTCAGTAGTTGCAGGGGCAACAGTCTGGATGATTGACTGATCTGGCCTTGTAGCATTAACCAAAACGGCCTTGCTGTGCTGGTACTGCGAACGGCTGAAAGCAAGGGGAAACTACAGCCGTAATTTTTCCCGAGGGCATGCAGCTTTACTGTATGATTAAATGATGATGTCGTCCTCTTGGGTAAAATATTCCGGAGGTAAAATAGTCCTCCATTCGGATCTCTGGGCGGGGACAACTCAAGACGACGTCGTTATCAGGAGAAGGAAAACTGGCGTTCTACGGGACGGAGAGTGGAATGTCAGATCCCTTAATCGGGCAGGTAGGTTAGAAAATTTAAAAAGGGAAATGGATAGGTTAAAGTTAGATATAGTGGGAATTAGTGAAGTTCGGTGGCAGGAGGAACAAGACTTTTGGTCAGGTGAATACAGGGTTATAAATACAAAATCAAATAGGGGTAATGCAGGAGTAGGTTTAATAATGAATAAAAAAATAGGAGTGCGGGTAAGCTACTACAAACAGCATAGTGAACGCATTATTGTGGCCAAGATAGACACAAAGCCCATGCCTACTGCAGTAGTACAAGTTTATATGCCAACTAGCTCTGCAGATGATGAAGAAATTGATGAAATGTATGATGAGATAAAAGATTTCATTCATGTAGTGAAGAGAGACGAAAATTTAATAGTCATGGGTGACTGGAATTCGAGAGTAGGAAAAGGAAGAGAAGGAAACATAGTAAGTGAATATGGATTGGGGGGAAGAAATGAAAGAGGAAGCCATCTGGTAGAATTTTGCACAGAGCATAACTTAATCATAGCTAACACTTGATTCAAGAATCATAAAAGAAGGTTGTATACATTGAAGAATCCCGGAGATACTAAAAGGTATCAGATAGATTATATAATGGTAAGACAGAGACTTAGGAACCAGGTTTTAAATTGTAAGACATTTCCAGGGGCAGATGTGGACTCTGACCACAATCTATTGGTTATGAACTGTAGATTAAAACTGAGGAAACTACAAAAAGGTGCTAATTTAAGGAGATGGGACCTGCATAAACTGACTAATCCAGAGGTTGTAGAGAGTTTCAGGGAGAGCATAAGGGAACAATTGACAGGAATGGGAGAAAGAAATACAGTAGAAGAAGAATGGGTAGCTCTGAGGGATGAAGTAGTGAAGGCAGCAGACGATCAAGTAGGCAAAAAGACGAGGGCTAATAGAAATCCTTGGGGAACAGAAGAAATATTGAATTTAACTGATGAAAGGAGAAAATATAAAGATGCAGTAAATGAAGCAGGCAAAAGGGAATACAAACGTCTCAAAAATGAGATCGACAGGAAGTGCAAAATGGCTAAGCAGGGATGGCTAGAGGACAAATGTAAGGATGTAGAGGCTTATCTCACGAGGGGTAAGATAGATACTGCCTACAGGAAAATTAAAGAGACCTCTCGAGAGAAGAGAACCACTTGTATGAATATGAAGAGCTCAGATGGAAACCCAGTTCCAATCAAAGAAGGGAAAGCAAAACGGTGGAAGGAGTATATAGAGGGTTTATACAAGGGCGATGTACTTGAGGACAATATTATGGAAATGGAAGAGGATGTAGATGAAGACGAAATGGGAGATATGATACTGCGTGAAGAGTTTGACAGAGCACTGAAAGACCTGAGTCGAAACAAGGCCCCGAGAGTAGACAACATTCCATTAGAACTACTGACGACCTTGGGAGAGCCAGTCATGACAAAACTCTACCATCTGGTGAGCAAGATGTATGAGACAGGCGAAATGCCCTCAGACTTCAAGAAGAATATAATAATTCCAATCCCAAAGAAAGCAGGTGTTGACGGATGTTAAAATTACCGAACTATCAGTTTAATAAGTCACAGCTGCAAAATACTAACGCGAATTCTGTACAGACGAATGGAAAAACTGGTAGAAGCAGACCTCGGGGAAGATCGTTTTGGATTCCGTAGAAATGTTGGAACACGTGAGGCAGTACTAAACTTACGACTTATCTTAGAAGAAAGATTAAGGAAAGGCAAATCTACGTTTCTAGCATTTGTAGACTTAGAGAAAGCTTTCGACAATGTTAACTGGAATACTCTCTTTCAATTTTTGAAGGTGGCAGGGGTAAAATACAGGGAGCGAAAGGCTATTTACAATTTGTACAAAAACCAGATGGCAGTTATAAGAGTCGAGGGGCATGAAAGGGAAGCAGTGGTTGGGAAGGGAGTGAGACAGGGTTGTAGCCTCTCCCAGATATTATTCAATCTGTATACTGAGGAAGCAGTAAAGGAAACAAAAGAAAAATTCGTAGTAGGTATTAAAATTCATGGAGAAGAAATAAAAACTTTGTGGTTCGCCGATGACATTGTAATTCTGTCAGAGACAGCAAAGGACGTGGAAGAGCACTTGAACGGAATGGACAGTGTCTTGAAAGGAGGATATAAGATGAACATCATCAAAAGCAAGACGAGGATAATGGAATGTAGTCAAATTAAATCGGGTGATGCTAAGGGTATTAGATTAGGGAATGAGACACTTAAAGTAGTAAAGGAGTTTTGCTATTTAGGGAGTAAAATTACTGATGATGGTCGAAGTAGAGAGGATATAAAATGTAGACTGGCAATGGCAAGGAAAGCGTTTCTGAAGAAGAGAACATCGAGTATAGATTTAAGTGTCAGGAAGACATTTCTGAAAGTATTTGTATGGAGTGTAGCCATGTATGGAAGCCATGTATGGAAGCGAAACGTGGACGATAAATAGTTTGGACAAGAAGAGAATAGAAGCTTTTGAAATGTGGTGCTACAGAAGAATGCTGAAGATTAGATGGGTAGATCACATAACTAATGAGGAGGTATTGAACAGAATTGGGGATAAGAGGAGTTGTGGCACAACTTGACAAAAAGAAGGGACCGGTAGATAGGACATGTTTCGAGGCATCAAGAGATCACAAATTTAGCATTGGTGGGCAGCGTGGAGGGTAAAAATCGTAGAGGGAGACCAAGAGATGAATACACTAAGCAGATTCAGAAGGATGTAGGTTGCAGTAAGTACTGGGAGATGAAGAAGCTTGCACAGGATAGAGTAGCATGGAGAGCTGCATCAAACCAGTCTCAGGACTGAAGACCACAAAAACAACAACAACAACAACTGGCTTTTTTATCACCCGGTGTATCAGTGCCTTTCACAGTATTTCAAACATGTTCTAGTCCCAGTTTTTGACGTAGATGGTTTTGATTTATTCCTATTGTCACGCCACTTTCCCAAGCTGTATTCATTAGTTGACAGAAAAAGATAGACATTTGTTCGACGGCACATTGGGATATGCGAAGAATATTCACGCACATATTATGCTCAAGGACACCGCAAAACCTCTATTTTACCACGTTCGTCCGGTACCCTGAGCCACTCTCCATGAAAGCTGAACTCAGCAGATTGTTAGACACCGGAGTTAAGAAACTCGTTTCTGCAAGTTAGTGCGCATTCCTCCTTTTGACCACAACAAAAGCGAATGAGATCAGACTTTGTGATGAGTGTAACGCTACAGTTAACTCTGAAACAGTAATTGATTCCATTCTGCTTCCACGTATTGAAGAGCTTATGGATCGCCTAGCAGGTCGACAATTTTTTCAAAAAGTGGTTTAGCTGATGCTTGTCTTCAGCTTACCCTGGATGGGGAAACAAACAAAGATGTTGGTTAACATGCACTTCTGTCTTTACAAATACCAGAGCCTTCTCGTTGGAAATGCCTATGCACCTGCGTTATTTGAATACTTTCTCAGACAAGTGACTTCGAAAGCTCTGTCCTGTTCAGATCATTACATCCAGCAAAACACCGGAACACCATCTCAAAAACTTGAAACCTCTTTTTCAAGTTTTGACTCATGCAGGGCTCTAGTGTAATTTACAGAAATGTTTATTTTTCAGTACTGGAATCGAATATTTGGGACACGTCATTGACAGCCACGGCACTCGTCCCACAACTGAGCATTTAGAGGCAATACGGTGGTTACCTTCTCCTATAAATGTACGGGAAGTCCAGACCGTTAGTGGCAAACAGACACACTACATCAAATTCAGTCCGAACGCAGTGCAAATTGCCATTTCTTTGCATCGTCTCTGACGTAAAAATGTTAATTTTAAATGGAGTGAAGAATGTGATAATCCTTTTCAGAAATTGAAACATTCATTGCTTAGTCGCTCATATCTTGAGCATTTTGATCCGCAGAAACCAGTAGTGCTGGCAGCTGATGCATCATCACATGGAATAAGCGCAGTTGTATCTCATAAAGTTGACAATACGGACCCCTCCCCCACCTAGCATTCGCGTCTAAGACGTTGAACAAGGCCCAAGCCAATTTCAGTCAGCAGGAAAAAGGAAGCCTTAGCCACAGTTTACGGTTTCACAGAATTTCATCAATATTCGCGAGGTAGAAATTTTGTTCTTCTGACTGTTCAGAGGCCGCTGACTGCTCTTTTTAATCCAGCGAAAGAAGTACCTGATCATACAGCACAGGAGCTGCAGTGTTGCTCAGCACTTCTTTCCAATTATCAATATGAAGTTCTTTATCGTTATGCGGCACAGCATGCAAACACGGACAGTCTGTGTCACTTACATATGGGAAATGACTAGAACTTTGACGCAACAGAAGTTTCTATTCTTCAAATTGATCACTGTGACTTGTAAGTACTATTCCCATTGATCCCTGGCGGATCGTTTAGTCTACTAAACATGAGCATTCATTAAGACTGCTCAAAGACGACGATCGGATGGGTTTGCCATAAAATCTGAAATAAATCTCAGATGCAGTAGTTCGTAAATACCATGCACAATGCAACAGCCCTACTCTTCAGAATGGTTTGTAATAATTTCAACATCTTTGCAACAAGATGTGTTGAAACGATTACGTAGAGGACATTGAGAATTTGTTAGAACTAAGCATCTAGCGCGACAGAATTGTACATGGCTCGGGATGGATAAACAAATAGAAGATACGACCGCGCTCTGCTGTGGACTCTTGGATAACCAGGGGCAGCAGTACACCAAGAATTTTGCAATTGGTCTCGAGCTGATCGTCCTTGCAAAGGTAAGTATCCACACTGATTTTTCTAGTCCTTTATGGAACGCAAGATGGCTCATTATCGTCGATGCATATAGCAAATATCCTTTTGTCATTCCAAGGAATTCGAATATTAACGCCAGCCCCATTAAAGCACTCGTTTCTGTTTTTTGCTTGGAAAGTTTACCACAAACAACTGTTTCGAACAAAGGACAACAAATTTTTTCGTCGGAATTCCGACAATTTTGACAAACAAAGAGGAATTCGACATATCTGAACGACACCGCTTTTTCCTCAATCGATCGGTGAAGCAGAACGTTTCGTTCACAGTTTCAAGGCCCAAATGTCCAAACTTCGTGCTTTGCTTCCGAGGGAAAATACTTTTCTGTTGTTCCTGAGCACTTATAACACTAAGTCTGCCCACAACGGTTCGACTACAGAACTCTTACATGGTCTTCACGATCACTTTCTGCTGCATCTCAGTGACCCTTCCACTGTTTCCAACTCTAACATCGTAACGAAGTTCCAAACGGAGGACAAAGTTTCCTATAGTGTCTCCAACAATCCTCACAACTGTGAATTTGGCGTAGTTATTCAGACGTATGGTCATGCTCATGGCTTATCGGGCACCCATCGACGGCACCAAAATAAATGTCATTTCGGCGATTGTAGCGATCTGCACCAGAATTTCGTTTTTCAGAAACGTTTTCTGCAGCTCAAGCTGCTTCCTCCGAGCAGCCCTAGGTGGTGTCTAATGCCCGGGAGCATTGGTCTTCCGACGACTCTGTCATGGAGATTCAACCCCTGATCGCCTCCGCAGCCGCTGCCACAGCTGCCACACCCACCGTCGTTCGCAACGACGACATTCACGAATATCGAGCGCGCAACAGCTGTACATCCTCTAGCGTTTACAGCATCACCAGTGGTGCATCCACATGTGCCGTGACTTGGACGACCTACCTCCCGTTTCTCGGCAGATGTTCTTGGTGGTTGCAAAGATGAAATTCGAAACGGAAGTTGGTTGGCACCATCTATCTTCGCGCCACAACCAACCCCATCAGCAGCACCACGGCACAGATCTGCCCCTAGTTGTCCCCCGTACCATTAACTGTGACGACGGTGCGCAAATCTGAGTAGGGGGAATGCGGTACGACGGTATCTTCGTCGATCACATCCGGCGCGCCACACAAAGTTACATGAGAGACGAAACATCTAAATATCCCGCCAGCGCGCCTCCGGACGACCTCTCTTTTTCATCGCACGCGGTCTCCGGCGGTGGGCGCCACACGTACATAACACCAGAAGATGCAGAATAGACATGACCCCACTGCTGCTACTCTGATTGTCCGGCGCATCTTTCTAAGCACCCTAGATTCAGTGCACCTATAGACTTATCAGCATAAGTGTGCACGACTGCAGGGGTGACAATACATAGAAGAAGCACGACGCTACTAAACGTTATTATATATCAGTGAGTTGTATAACTGTATCAGCATTCAACAGAATTTGTTAAATTCAAGAGCTTTACTCTCTTTGTACATAACTGAGCGCCATCCAAGGTCCTGCAGCACTCAAAGTTATTTTTAACTCAGTTATTGAGCGCAGCTTTTGTAAATGACCTTATTAATGTGTTAGCTTCTGATTGTGTTATTGTTCACCTGCACTACCGACACAACAGTTTTACAGCATTGAGTAACCTGTAAAGAAGAAGAACAGTTCAGAGATGATGACTGATTGTGTCAGCGCGACAGTGCATTTTGTCAAAGAGCAGCACATGTGCATTGGTCTGTAGACAATAACATTCCTGAAATTAACTTGTCCAACAAGAGTCCAGAATTGAACCCAGTCGAACTCTTTTGGGATAACGTCGACGTCCCTCTTCACTCCAGCGTCGAACATCACGACCTTTTCTGGTTTGGCTTTCGGGGAAGAATGGGTTGTCATTCCTCCACAGACTTCTAGACACCTCATTGAAAGGGTCCCCAGCAGAGTTTAAGCCTTCATAAAGGCGAAGGATGGGCACATCCTATATTAATGTCCACTAATAGGTTTCCCGATGCGTTTAATCAGATTGTGTATAAAATAAGCAAAATTGATTACGTGGCTCAAGTTCTGACACTACCTACAACAACGGCGAAAAGAATCATGTCTGCTACTAGATAGGTCGTAACCTGAGGTCGCATATTCAGAATCAGATATGATTTACTAGCAACTGCCAAACGGATGACTAAACCTCACTGATTTCGGCAGTAAACCCAAAGCTCTGTATGTGCGTAATATGTGTAGAGAATGGAAATAACACCACAAGCAGTCTAATGGCACACTTGGTAATTTTAAGCCTCCAACTAATGTCCAACACATAACTAATGAACTCTCCCATTGGAAAAACTTTCTACCCGAATGCAGCTCCAATGAACTCAGAAAACCAGGAAAGAATATGTCAAAGGCCAAAAAAGTATACAGAAAATTAATGGAATGTAGCAACAGAAATGAAATGATCATATGGCATTGTTGGTCAGGAGGCCCCGCCTGGGGAAGCTCGGCCCCCGAGTTGCAAGTCTTATTTCATGTGACACCACACTGGGCGACTTGCACGTCGATGATGATATGATGATGAGGACAACAGAGCACTCAGTCCATGGCGGAGTAAATATCCAATCCGGCCGGGAATCGAACTCCGGTCCGCAGCACGGGAGGCAAGCACCTCACCACTCAGCTAAGCAGGCGGACCTAACAACAGAAATGATGTTGAAATGAAATTCCCATGTAATCACTGGCCAGCGATATGGACAAATATCCGTAATCGAGACCTCACATCGACAATGAGATCCAGCATGATACATAGAAGTCAACACAAGAATACCTACAAATTCGCAAGATAATGTCAGCAGATTATCAATAAGACACACCCACAACATAAAAAATGGTTGGGTACACTGACTTGTGTTTAATAACCTATGGAACATTACAAGACAGAAATTTGCCACCATGACCAGAATTTTACCAAATGCTATAAAACATTCGGATATCCTAAACCCAGACGAAATACCGTACCCTAACACCAATAAAAATACATTTAACTGGATAAAAGGACAGACAATGCATCATATTTTAAAGAAAATGACGAGGGATGAAACATTATTGGATACATCTTAGAATGGAATATAACAGATTAGAAAATGTAATTTATTGCCACATCCATAAAAGAGTAATAGACGTGCAGTTTATATTCCATGGCAAGAAATAGCATACAGGGGTTGGAGAAAAATATGGAAGCGGTGGTATCACACATCGATACCATCCCACTGGTGTTCCGCAGTTGGTAACGGAATGGTAAGCTTTTGTTAGACGCCAATAGAGGACGTGCGGAATTCGGTGGACCCAATGGAGCAAGCCTGTTGAGCCACACCTCCAGCTTCTCTGGACTGGGGATGCCCTCCGCCGCCATGATACAGTATAACGTGGCCGGCGGCAGCCACTCAAAGCACTTGCGCTCGGAATCACTTCGCTCTGTGAAGCTACACAGACGCCGCCTAGTCGCAGCTCTGACACCAGTGTTCGTGTTAGAGTACAGTGAGCCTCATCCTAGTTGACATTGCGATAGCTGGACTCTGATACTTGCTGCATTATTTGTAATCAGTCTTCGTTCGCTTGGAGGACTATGAGTTAAGTAAATCTTCTGGTTGTTGTTTTAACTTGTCCAGTAATCACTTCTGCTCCCGTTCAGCTTTGCTACAATGGCAGCTTCCACATCACGCTGTAGCCTACTTCTAACCATTACGTACGAAGTCGTACACAACAAACAAACCGCGACAAATGCATGCTTGAACATAAATGTACAAGCTAACCAAGTCTGCAGGTTGCGTTGTTGTATTTGACCACGAATGGTACGTGTGCTGTCTCCTCAATACGTTACAAGTGTCAGGAGTGGTCATAATAGTGTTCTGTGTAGTTGTGAGTGTATTATGTTGGAGATAACTGATTTTGAACCTAAGGTAATTGTCTGTGCTCGTAAGGCAGGTACTTCCATAACCAAGTTAGCCGAAGTTTTTGGTATTTCAAGAGGCACCCTATCGAAGATTTACATCGCATACAGAAAAAAAAGTCCCAACGCAGAGGGCAGTGTATGCTTATGTTGGGTGAACGTGACAGAACGTCGTCGGATGAGCCTTGTTTCGCACTGTTTCCAAATTCTAACCGAATTTAAGTCTGTCGTACTTCGTCCCAAGCTTACGATGTTGCCAAGAGTGCAACAAAGAAGGGGTTCGTGGTATTCCATGGGCTCCATGGTTATTCTGCAAGATCGTATTACAGCGAAGGATTGTGTGAATATTTGGGCTCATAAAGTCTGTCCATGTTACAGTATTTGTTCCCCAATGGTAATTCTGTGCTCCAAGACGACAGAGCCCCTGTTCACGCAGCTCGTGCTGTCCAGAACTGGTTTTGTGAGCACGAGGATGAATTTTAGCATCTCACCTGTCCACCAAAGACATCAGATCTCAATAACAATGAGTCTTTGTGATTTACTTTGGAGATAAAGGTGTGTGATTGCTATCCATCTCAATCGTCGTTAACTGGACTTGATATTATTTTGCAGGAAGAATGGTATACGATTCCCTTGGAATCCGTACAGGACCTGTATTTATCCATTCCGAGACGACTGGAAACTGTTTTCAATACCAACAGTTTTCCTATAGCGTGTTAAGAATGGTAACGTGTTGCAGTTTTGGTGTTTCCATATTTTTGTCCATCCCTGTAGCTCCACTTAAAAATTCCAGTTACCGCAGCGCATTTTAGAGTATATCATTAAAATGAATTTCGGTAGCGTTGGATAATATTATTTTTGGAACCAAACAATATTTGGTGTCAGTGTACGTACTTGTGATACACAACCAGTCGATATTTGAATTTGTTCTTTTTTTAATACCATTAGCTACTTTTGATGCCACTGCTGGCACAGTATCAAGTGTAGGTGTTTATTGGATCTTTATTTTCTGGACAATGTGCAGCTAGACGTGGTGATTGCATTGCCTCTTCTGTCCGATAACGTCAATTTTATCCAAGTTATACACATAGAAATACGTTATATGGGTATATTTCGTTTTGCAGGAAACAGGCAATGTTTTTACTGAGGATTTCCTTGTAGATAGAACACAGTACGTATTTCATAACAGAGAGAGACTGCCAGATGTGAAAGTAACTAGAGGGTAGTTCTGCACGGCGGTTATTTCTCATGATGTAGTACATAACGTCAGGCTCTCCGTGAGGGTGTTCGTGGAGGATGCTGCTGTAGCTAGGGAAATCGTTACGCCATAACATTGTAGCGAAATGCCTGAAGACCTGCTTAGTTGAGGGAGTAGTAGCCTACCCACAACGTAAATGGATGTAGCTGGTGCGCATAAATAGACACAGAGACCGACATGGTACAGAATGACTGCATTTCGTTTTATTTCTTACCCACATTTATCTTTTGTATTGCAATGAAAATATCTATATGGCAGTGCAAATGTCAACGATATACGCTGGGTGACTTGTTTGGAAACAAACTTGTTATATTCAGTCATGGTACTTGCTGCTGACAACAGCAATGCCTACATTACATTTCGGCCGCAAGCTTACATTCCTTACTGCTCGATTCTGTATCAGGTTAGCTTTTCTGACAGTTTTAGTTGTACGTGTACAGCGGTACACAGCAGTATAGGTAAGGTTACTTATGTAGAGTTGGTCGATGTGCAGCTTGTGTATGGATTCACTGAATGCGATATTGGAAAGGCGGCACAACGACGATACGGTGAGCTGGTCCGCAGCGACAGCAACATTGTCACAGTTTCGTCTGAGAGTTATTGTGCTACTTTGTGTTTTGTATTGTACGTTTTGGTGACTGAATATTACAGGCTTATTCAATATATTGAATGTATTTTCGGAGTAAGAAAGGTAACTAAAGCAGTGGAATAAATTATTTTTACATTATTACTCATCCTCGAGGACATGCTGTCTAAACTTCACAAAAACAACATCTCATTTCTGCAAGACATTCCACTTTAATACAGAAATGTATTCCCAGTTGCGAAAACGAACAACCGTGAGCTATTTAACAGAGTGACGATAGTGAAAATTTGTGCCGAACCGGGATTCCAACCCGCATTTACCGTTTTACGTCAGCTGTAGTTTTAACAGCATTGGCTATCCGTGCACGACTCCCGGCTACAGCCAAACTTCAGTATGTCGTCGCTGTGTCACAATCTGTACTCGTGTACACATTATGTACTTCCTGTAGAGGGGAGTACGTACTAATTGAAAGTCGCTGATTGATACAATGATTATGATGATGATGAAGTCCCATACTGCTTGACAGAGCGTAGGGGAACGATGCGCCGTACTAGGCAAATTCCTAGTGGAGGTGGTTTACCATTGCCTTCCCCAGCCGGGAATCGAACCTGGGACCCCGTGCTCGGGTAGCGAGAACGCTACCGCGAGACCACGGGCTATGGACATTGATACAATATTGCAGATAAATACAATATTACAGTGCCTGTGTTGTTAAGAAGAACGACGCAGTGTTCCATCGGACATGCATTTGCATCGTGCCTCCTAACAATAATGTTCCAGACGTTCTCAGTCGGGGAGGGATCTGGTGATCTTGTTGACCAAGACAGCGTTTGGCAAGCAAGAAGATAAGCAGTAGACACTGGGTACGGGAGTGTTTAAATGTAAGCCCAGTATGGCTTGCTATAAGGAGCAACAAATCTGGGCGTAGAATATGATCGACGTACCGCTGTGGTGTAAGGGTGTCGCGGATAACAACCAAAGGGCTCGTGCTAAGAAATGAGATTCCCCCAGACCAACTCTCCTGATTTTAGGGGTGTTATGGCGGGCGACGTCAGGTCAGTATCCCACCCCTGTCTGGCGGGTCTCCAGATACGTCCTCGGCGGTTGTCGGGCTCAGTTCGAAGCAGAAATCACTGCCGAAGACAATTCCACTCTTGTCAGTGTGATTCCAGGCCGTAGACGGGTCTCGAGATGCCTCGGACAGTGCTAGGATACCAACCCGACTCTCATCCACCACACGGCCCGACAACCACGACTGACTGTCTGGGGTGCCATTTCTTTTCATAGCAGGACCCCTTTGATTGTTATCCGCGACGCCCTTACTGCACACGTTAAATCGAGGATATTCTAAGCTCCGTCATGTTCCCCTTTTATGGCAAGCCATTCTGGCTTTACATTTTAGCAAGATGATGCCCTCCAACACACGGCGAGAGTTTCTACTGCCTGTCTTCGTGCTTGCCAAACCCTACCTTGGTGAGCATGGTCTCCGAATCTCTCTCCAATGGAGAACAATTCGAGCATTATGGTCAGGATCCTGGTTATCAGCCAGAAATGTAATATAGTACCTTTCGGAGATTTTTGGAAGACGGGATTCACCCGTTCACATGCATGTACCATTTGCAACAAATCACGGATGAGTTAAGCGAGCTGTATTTCATACAAGTGGCTTTACACAATATTGTACTGATTCACCGAGAGAAGATTACTTCACCCACCGCATCCAGCAATTTCATAATATTCGATTTTAAGACTCACGGGTGAAGCAGATGCTTGCATTAAGTTTGCAATACGAGGAAGGACAGCGAATAACGAAATTTTACTTTTTATGAGTGCACAGTATTGTAAGAAGAATGTGTGATTAAACATATAGGTGATTTGGTGTATACAGGGTACGGAATTGGTAAAAGGCAAACACCCCCTGTATTGAAATATCTGAGGACTGCAAGGGCAACAGTCAGTCTCGCGTAATCTTGTTGAAGCATAACGGCACAGAGACTTCAAAAATAAGGCACAGACGCGCCATAAATTTAACACCTGCTGTAACGTCTCTCTACTCTGCCACGTCAAGGGGAAGCTCAACAATTATCGCCATTCTGACAGTCCATGGGCTCTAGACATCGTCGCTTTGTCTGTGTTGATGCTTGTGTTTCTGCAAAAAAAGAAAACATTTCCTGACTCAAAGAACCTGACGTGGCTGTACTGTTCTGCGTCTTCGTGCGAACAGTATGGCTGTCCCGAAGAGGTATATTATCAACATGGAGAGGCTAGTCTATGTTGTGATACAGTGCTCTGAGTGGTCGCTGTCTTTTGTAACGTCAGGCACACCGAAAATTTAAGTTGGGAAGACGCAACAGATGCTGGAAAATCATATATTTTGTGATCGAAATATAATTTAAAAGTACTTTCGTTGGTAATAAATCATGCCCATTGTATGTTCAACGTAAAACTATATTAATTGTAGTAATGAAACAGTTCGAATGCCGTTCCTTAGATAAGTGTCAGCATGTTTTCGCGTCTAACATTTCTTGTACGTAACTGTCGTATTTGCCAAACTATGACTGCATCGTGTTTTCTGAATCTTCATGGCATCTGGAATGTCAAGCAGACGATTTTATCAAAGTACACGTCTCTATTGCATTTTGTGGGACTCTGCGTATAGACGGCACATCTTTTTGTCCAAAATAAAATTACGTGTTAAACGATAACTACGGTAGACATGTGGGCTATGCATGTACGCGGGGTGAAAAAAAAATGGAAACATCAAAAACGTAACGTATTACCATATCTAACACGGAATAGGAAAACCGTTGGCATTAAAAACAGCTTTCACTCGTCTCGGAGTGGATAAATACAGGTCTTGTCTGGATTTTAAGGAAATCTCATACCATTCTTCCTGCAAAATAGTGGCAAATTCAGATAACGATGATAGAAGTGGGTAGCGATCACGTATCCTTCTCTCCAAAGTAATCCACAAAGGTTCAAAAATATGGGGATCTGATAACAATGTTGGCCAGGGGAGACGTGAAAATTCATCCTCGTGCTCAAGAAACCAGTTATGGACGGTGCAAACTTTGTGAACAGAGGCCCTGTTGTCGTGAAACACATTATCGGTATTGGGGAACTGTACCACGGGATGGAGCTTATCAGTCAAAATGGTCACATAATCCTTGGTAGTAATGTGATCTTGCAGAGTACCTATGAGGCCAATGGAATACCACGATGTGGCTGCCGAAATCATCACCGAACCCTCACCATGTTTCACTCTATGGACGTAAATTCAGCCTGACATTAGTAACAGTGTGCAGCAAGACTCATACGACTAAACGACCTTCTTCCATTGTTCTATAGTCTAGGCTTTATGGCTCCGGCAACATGTTTTCCTGTGACAAGCATTTGCATCACTGATGAATGGTGTTAGAATTCCAACTCGCCGTATAGTTCTCAGTTTATGCAACTCCCTTCTTGTGGTTCTGGTGCTGACAGGGTTCGCGATTGTGACATTCAGCTACGCAGTGACTTTTGTAGCTGTCTTTCTCTTATTTTTCGTCACAATCCTCTTCAACAACCATTTGATACGATCGCTCAAACACATACTTTCGTCCGCATTATGACTTAGCGGATGACTTTTTCATCTACATCTACATATCTGCATCTACATACATACTCCGCAATCCACCATACGGTGCGTGGCGGAGGGTACCTCGTACCACAACTAGCATCTTCTCTCCCTCTTCCACTCCCAAACAGAACGAGGGAAAAATGACTGCCTATATGCCTCTATACGAGCCCTAAACTCTCTTATCTTTGTGGTCTTTCCGAGAAATGTAAGTTGGTGGCAGTAAAATTGTACTGCAGTCAGCCTCAAATGCTGGTTCTCTAAATTTCCTCAGTAGCGATTCACGAAAAGAACTCCTCCTTTCCTCTAGATACTCCCACCCGAATTCCTGAAGCATTTCCGTAACACTCGCGTGATGATCAAACCTACCAGTAACAAATCTAGTAGCTCGCCTCTGAACTGCTTCTATGTCCTCCCTCAATCCGACCTGATAGGGATCCCACACTCTCGAGCAGTACTCAAGAATAGGTCGTATTAGTGTTTTATAAGCGGTCTCCTTTACCGATGAACCACATCTTCCCAAAATTCTACCAATGAACCGAAGACGACTCTCCGCCTTCCCCACAACTGCCATTACATGCTTGTCCCACTTCATATCGCTCTGCAATATGACGTCCAAATATTTAATTGACGTGACTGTGTCAAGCGCTACACTACTAATGGAGTATTCAAACATTACGCGATTCTTTTTCCTATTCATTTGCATTAATTTACATTTATCTATATTTAGAGTTAGCTGCCATTCTTTACACCAATCACAAATCCTGACCAAGTCATCTTGTATCCTCCTACAGTTACTCAACGACGACACCTTCCTGTACACCACAGCATCATCAGCAAACAGCCTCACATTGCTATCCACCCTATCCAAAAGATCATTTATGTAGATAGAAAACAACAGCGGACCTACCACACTTCCCTGGGGCACTCCAGATGATACCCTCACCTCCGATGAACACTTACCATCGAGGACAACGTACTGGGTTCTATTACTTAAGAAGTCTTCGAACCACTCACATATTTGGGAACCAATCCCATATGCTCGTACCTTAGTTAGGAGTCTGCAGTGGGGCACCGAGTCAAACGCTTTCCGGAAGTCAAGGAATATGGCATCCGATTGATACCCTTCATCCATGGTTCGCAAGATATCATGTGAAAAAAGGGCGAGTTGCGTTTCGCAGGAGCGATGCTTTCTAAAGCCGTGCTGATGCATGGACAGCAACTTCTCTGTCTCAAGGAAATTCATTATATTCGAACTGAGAATATGTTCGAAAATCCTGCAACAAACCGATGTTAAGGATACTGGTCTGTAATTTTGAGGATCCGTCCTTCTACCCTTCTTATATACAGGCGTCACCTGCGCTTTTTTCCAGTCGCTCGGGACTTTACGTTGGGCAAGAGATTCGCGATAAATGCAAGCTAAGAAAGGAGCCAATGCAGTAAAGTACTCTCTGTAAAACCGAATTGGTATCCCATCAGGACCTCGCGATTTATTTATTTTCAACCCATTCAGCTGCTTCACAACCCCAGGGATGTCTATCACTATGTCCTCCATACGGGAATCTGTACGAAACTCAAACGGCGGTATGTTGTACGAGCCTCCTGCGTGAAAGATTTCTCGAATGCTAAATTTAAAATTTCAGCTTTCGTTTTTCTGTCTTCCGTTGCCAGGCCAGATTTCCTGTATGCTGTATAAATCTTCGATACGGTGCCTCTTGATACACCAAACACTTCATCTGCCTTTTTCACGGAAGCACTATATAACTACCAAGAATTTGCCCAGGTTCAGATTCACTTAACTCTGAAATAATGCGTTCACAACTGCACACAACACTGTTCTGACCACAGCTGTTACTTGCTACATACTGAGGACATTGCACAGGTGCCGTTCGTGGTTACATACATCAGCGCAATCTGCATGATTGCCTAGAATCTACATTTTTGTTCAGAGATGCATTGCTCGCGGTGTTTGCATGTTTTTGTTAAAGTCTAATTGAAGTATCGTTTCCTTTTTCGTACATAATTCCCTTGAAAAACGAGAGTTAACCAACATAAAGTTGGACTTCCAAATGCAATTAAAATAACAATATAGAAAGCAGTATGACGGCTGATATGGCAAGTGGCGTCGTGTGTGCTGTTTCCACGCACGTCTGACAAAATTTTTGTGGCACCATTTCCAACACTGCGTCAACTGAAATTATTCGGACAGACATTTGTGCTGTCATTCAGGTCATGTCATTAGAATGGAACCAAGAGTCCACTAATAAGAAGCCAAAACACAAATGTGAGGGTTGGTAGTGAGTTTTGCGCAGAAATAACACAGGGCATCAAACACACTTATAAACGAAGTAGCAATCTTATACGAAAGTCCATTGGAGAACCACTTTCGAATAACAAGAGTAAATTTTGATTACTGGTTGAGCTGGTCATTGAGCTCTATTAAAAATTCCAATACCTACATTAGAGATGCAGTATTTGTTTGTGTGACTTTACAAGTAACTCTTCGATATTTGACATCTAGCAATTACCTGTCTTCTCTCCTATATACACCACGTTCGCAAAAGTACAGATTCAACGTTGTCGTATGATGCTTTGGATACTGAGCCCTAAAGGCTCATTTGGAAGCTAATATCTTCACTTCTGCACCTCACATTTCTTGAAACAAAGTCCGTCCAAAAAGTCCTTGAAAACCCAACGGTACTGACCGACTGTCGTGTCATCCTCAGCCCATTGGCGTCACTTGCTGCAGATATGGAAGGGGCATGTGGTCAGCACACCGCTGCCCCCGTCATTCTCAGTTTTCGTGACCGGAGTCGCTACTTCTCAATCAAACAGCTCTTCAATTGGGCTCAGAAGTGCTGAGTGCACCCCACTTGCCATTAGTGCTTGCCAGATCCGGACGATCACTCAGTTAAGTGCTAGCCAAACCTGAGAGCGCTTAATGTCGTTTATATAAAGAGGACCAGCATTACTACTGCGGCCACGCCGTTGATTCACATTACTTACTTAAGACGAAATGGTAATGCGTTTCTATACATAATTTTTAATTATTGTTTCTGGAAGTGCACCAAAAGACGCTATAACATAGTTGGTGACTGGATATTCATGTTCCTTTATTAAAAATTACAGTCGAGCTGAACTTATACTACCTTTAGAAACCTTATTTCTTTCTTTCTTAAATCCACTGAGCAGTTGTAACAGCATTTATGTCCCCAGTAGCAGTATCAGGCTATATTGCCAGTATTGCGTTGCGTTAATTTTCATTATTTGTGGAATTAAGTGAGCTGCTGTGAAATGCAAAATCACTTTTCACTAATTAGTCAATAATACTCGCTTACTCACGTACAGATTTTATCCACACATCATATAACAGGAAATATCATATACTTTCACCACATAAAATAACTGGTTTGTGCTGATATTTGCAATGGCAAAACCTTTAGCTAGCACCAACTTTAAGTATAAAAAGGTGATATTATATTGCTGTTAAAATACACACCATTTTGTCATGGACCTTGGCACATATTATTTAGAATATAAACAGGCACATCATGTTTCCAGAGTTGCTTCGTACCACATAGAATGAAATCTTACGCCACTTTATA
Organism: Schistocerca piceifrons; assembly: GCF_021461385.2. Lineage (NCBI taxonomy): Eukaryota > Metazoa > Arthropoda > Insecta > Orthoptera > Acrididae > Schistocerca > Schistocerca piceifrons. Next base: position 693,001,517 of record NC_060149.1, read on the forward strand.
TTGTTGTTGTAGCTGTACGTTTATCATATAGCACAAAATTTTCACTTTTTTGTATTAGTGAAGCTCAGCAATATAAATATTTTCATACTACTTTCACAAATTATCTCAGGTGTATTTTAAGTAAAGTGCAGGATATTTTTCTAAACAAACATAAAAGGAAGTCTCTCTGGGTGCCGATGGCTCTGTAAATACAGCACTCTTATGAGATTTTAACACTTAGTCAGGTTTACTGACACGGGCATTTAGAATGCATATTTTAGCTTTTACAGTAAAAAAATCACAACTGGGGACGTGCTGCCACATACCATCCACAGTTTCAAGCCATATTCTTACTCACATATTTGTAACCCTTGTTTTTGTGTTAAAGTTAACAAGGTCGCTCCTCGTACAGCTCAATAAGCTATATAGTTGTTCCTATGTAACCACTTTAGACTTTTTAGCCACTGACAAACCCACTCACGGAAAAATTATCGACAAGAAAACCACAATATTGCAATGTTGCATCGAATTTCGGACGTGAGATGGCAATCAAAAGACTCGAATCTATGGTGCGAGAAGGAACGTGGCATCACAAAGTTAAAACGACTTTAACATCTGTGGCATCGCTAAAGGTGCCGTCACTGGAATGGTGCCACAGGAATTTGGTTATTAGCACACGCAACTTCGACGACGCCACTCGAGTGGCGGACAAGTGGGGTCACTTCTGTTGAATGTGGAAATCCGACTTAAGGTGCGAACAAGTGGCTCATTACTCAGTATAGTTGCACCAGAGCGTGCTGAAAACTAATGCTTTCAAAACTGTTACATAAGAACTCTTGAAGTTTTTCTTTAATGGAGAGACCAGTTTGTAGATACTGAAGTGTAGACTGTTTGACTATGTTGACGGAAACACAATCTCACCTCTACTTGTACTGTTTCATCACTATCAAAGTGAAACCCTCGAAGGTGTTCTTTAAGTTTTGGAAAAATATGAAAATCGGATGGGATCAAGTCGGGACTACATGGGGGGATGACCGATGACAGTGAATCTAAGGCGTCGGATTTTTGCATTTGTCGCAGCGCTCGTGTTTGTTCTGTCATTGTCATGCTGAAGAAGAGGGTACTCCATGTTTGGACGAACCCGTCAAATTCGAAACTCGATTACAATCCACTGTTTCTCAAGCGCCGGCATAATTACGTCACACACCATGTTATGCACTACAATACGGAACCCTCTAGAGGCAGAGGGCTTCAAATACGTAGACACGAAGAATAAAGGTGTAGAAGATTAATACTGTTTGTTTTATTTTAACCTTTAAGAATTTTCACATAAAAAATTCAGAGGGATCACTTTTGAGCACGTACTCGTATATGCTCTTCTCATCTTAGGGAGCCTGGTATTGCTATTTTCCAAAAAAGCTGAAAGCCACACACAAAACAACATGACGCTAGAACCAAAAACTCTAGGCTATCTATCTGGAACTGCCCTCAAAGGCCACGATAATGAAGCCATCAAATCAGGTATTTAATGTTTATTTACGTCTGCTATCGTTTGCTTTCTTTATAAATATCAATGTACTATATAAATAAATCTTTTTGGTAAATACGTAAGACAGTACTCCCTAGCTTGAAACCAGTTGTCAGTGGTCCTCGTACCGCTGTGTTGCTTAACAATTTGTTATAACCTCTTAACTGCACTGTTAGGCCTCTGAAATGTGTTAATACAGCTTAGGTAATGCTTGTTGCTACATTTCGCAAGGGGTAACGAGTATATCTCCACCCCTGTTCCAGTCGATATTTTACTAAATGCGTAACTTGTGCTTGGCGACTAGCGCCAATGTAGCAATGAGTTCTCATGTATGTGGCTGAGTTCAGCTGTATATCTGTGTCACACCTCTGCTGGGTATCACCTGTAGCTGTGCTAATTTGAACTTAAGAAAAATTGAATTTTTTTCTCGTTTACTGCACTGTGGCATAACAGTTCAATCATCATTGCCTTATCTCATGTTGTTTCACACATCTCTATATTTATGGATCTGTGTGTACTTACAGCTGAGTCCCAAGAGCAGACATACGGACAGATACACTGACGGAAATGGAAAGTGTTACACTATGAACACTTTGCCTGAACGTTACCAAATTAATTCTACAGTATCTTCTTACCTGTGAGATATGTTGATTGCCAACAGCCTTGCCGCAGTGGTAACACCAGTTCCCGTCAGATCACCGAAGTTATGCGCTGTCGGGCTGGGCCAGCACTTGGATGGGTGACCATCCAGTCTGCCGAGCGCTGTTGGCAAGCAGGGTGCGATCAGCTCTTGTGAGGCAAACTGAGGAGCTACTTGACTGAGACGTAGCGGCTTCGGACTCGTAAACTGACATACGCCCGGGGGAGCGGAGTGCTGACCCCCTGCCCCTCCAAATCTGCATCCAGTAACGCTTGCGGGCTGAGGACGACACGGCGGTCGATCGGTACCGTTGGGACTTCATGGCCTGTTCAGGCGGAGTGTATATGTTTTTTAGAGATGTATTGATTAAAATTATACCTTTATGTGAGTTTATTTTCAGTACAGAAAAAAGTCACAAATGAAGAATGGTGTGAGTAAATGGTGGCTATTGGGTGTCTCTACCTTACTGGAACTTTTCTCGTGCAGACCGCAACACAGCATAACCAGACGATGTGCATTTGCAACTTACCACCACTTTGAGAAATTTCGAATCACTGGCGGGTAGTGACCATGTATACTCAGGACAACAACATGGTAAGAGGAGTAGGCGCGGGTTCTTCCAGAAGGACTACTCCACCAGAAGATTGTAGGATAATAGTAGATACATGACAACTTCTGATTTCTGGGCAGAGTTAACAGATAGAGTTGAGTTCCTGTCAGGAAATGATTACTAAGCTTGGCTAAGATCCTAAGTTTCAATGTGCCATTTAGTGCTGGCGCCGTACGTGGTCAACGGATACTTGTATGGTACAGAGCCAGAGTCAACAGGGATACTGAGTGGCATTCTATGGTATTCAGTGACGAGTCTCACTTGTATTTGTGGTGATGCGATATATGCCAACGTGTCCCTAGAGTACCAAGTGAAAGGTCGCAGGAAACAGCGGTTCTTGAGCCCCAGACCTTTCAAATTCCTCGAATAACAGTGTGTGAATCTATTAGCCATGACAACAGGCCTGATTGAACTTGACAACCATGGTACCATATGGCATGTTCCAATAGGATAATGCAAGATCCACACGACATTTCATACCACAAACGTTTGAGGAATATAAGGAACCCCGACTGGCCTGCTGGGTTCCCTGACTGGTCAACCATAGAGCATATTTGGGATACGGTGCGGAAACATACTTTCCAACCAACCTACAGTGAGGAACCTCCCTGAAATTACACATAATGTGTTCCAGGCATGATAGGAAATTCCTCAAGATGGCATTCGGAAGCTGTTTGCTTCCATGTTACAACGAATACAGGCGTATACTCGTGCCTGTGGGTGTCACACTTTGTACTGGTGCTAACGATGGATATCAGTTCACAATGGAATGAAAGTTTGATAATATAATATCCGTTATGTGACAAACATGTCCAGAAAGTTTGATAAATATCGGTCTGCTAGGTCATGGCTAAACATTTTCCATTTTCATTAGTACAGTATCGTGTTTTCATTTTGGTAGCACGCAATCTGGCTCGACTCCAGCGTTATTTTCAGGTAAATCATAAAATATTGCTCTATGTGGAGAACTGTATTAGGATACGTCCACTTAAATGATAATATTGTATAGGTCCTAATTTGTTCTTAAAAAGTAATATAATTCATAGAAATTGCTGTTACAAGTATTCTGAAGCACATTTTCACAAAACTTGTGTGCAGGGTGAAAATATTCAGGTACATGGAAGTTCCGTTCAAAGGTTCTTAGTGGATTAGGATTGGGAAGTAAGAAGTCTAGATTCGGATTGTAAAGTTTCATGAGGTCTACGCTCACTTAGGTTTGGCACTTGGTAAGTAGTGTACCAGGGCTCCACATGTTCGCGCCAGAAGTCGAAACTTACAGTAATTTACTGTCAGTCGACAATCTTATAAACTTATCCGATCGCGATGTGTGTGTAATAAACTTAAAAAATTGCGCACAAGCCAACGAATATGTCCACGCTTTTCCAGTCGTCAATGCCAACTGACAAAGTGCGCCGTAGTGAGGAAGCATCTTTGCTGTGGCTGGCAATTACGCGCTCTTAGCGGGACTTGCACGAGTTTACTGCTAACGTTCTTTCGTTATGATGATTTTCTTTCAGTATCGTGTGTACTAATCGCTATTACACTTCTTCTATTTCCAACTGCAACTACCTTGAAACGTACATGTTAGGCAGGACTTTCAATTGCTCCCAGTATATTTTATCTTTTTGTGTATCGCGATGTTTATATTTGGTATCATTTATGAGATTTTGCTTTAACCAGTTTCAGTATATCGACATTAGATCTTCAGCGACATCTCTACTGCTCACTTAAGTCTTCGGCATGTCAGTTTTTCTCTCGACCAACAATATTCGTTCGCGGGTGATCTTGTTTGTTTGAAAGAAGTTCATCATTAAACGTGGTCGTTTCTTGTTTGGAACCGGTATGATAAAGACGATGAGGCACTTTGTAGTGTGTTTCTTGTGTTCAGAAGAAAGTGGCTTTTGTCTAGCAGAGGTCCACGCCATTGAGCATCAATGCAGGGTTGGGTGAAACCAACTCAAATTATTTTCCTGTAAGAAAGGTTAGTTTTTCGTAACGACATTAGTTTGGGAATGCTTGAGTGTGGTATTCTGCGCATAGGAAGCCAATCGCGTGGTTGCACACAGTGGAATAGGCGTGAAAAGGTTGCTATCATAAAATATGTGGAAGCTGGTTGTTGCTTTATGGAATACCATGCTACCATAAATTCATTGATATTAATTGAGTATAGAGTGTAAGATTAATTTTTGTTTTAAGGATTCAGAGTTAGACATTTATATGATGTCGCCTTGGTTTGTGAAGTTCAGAATAGCTTGGATTACTCTACAGTGTTTTCTGATGTCCTCAAAGTCAATGCATCCTTTGATAAACTCACGTATTATGAACTCTTTTGCCAGAACCATATTATCCTTTGTGCTTGATCTATGTGAAGGTGCCACACTGGTAGGCCACGTACTACGAAAGTCCAATTCACTAGTCACAGTCATTCTACCGAATTGCCACTCAGCAACAGAGCGGACACTGAGGATTACAAATAATAATAAGTAAAATCTCTCTGCATCTCAGTTAGGTTTCAGGTAATGATGAAAAAGATATTCGTTCTATGTTAGACTGCTGGCTGCTGAAACGAAACATCATGTTGTGTCGCCCCACTCACCTAATGCTATGATAAATACGAAGTGAACTAGAATTGCACGTGCTCTCACAAATAACTAACTGTTCTCTAGAATCCGAAAAGATGTGTACGCAACCGGGGAGACTGTCCAACTGACAGCTGGGAAAAGTAACACACGTTTAAAGTAATCTATTGCCTTCACGACTCCTATTGATCTACCTCCTAATGACATATCATAGATACGAAGACCCTCATTTCTTTACGTTGCTCTGAATTTATGAAAGTTTATTCTGTGTGACTATTTTACCACTTATTTTGGAATAAAACTGTGTTACTTAGGTTATTCTTTTGGGCTTTAGAAATTTATATTTTTCCTATATACATACATATGTATTGGTGATCACGGATCCTGAAGATCATGCTCCGACCTTACAATGTTCCCTCATAGATGGAGATCTTGTGCATTTTGGCTTCAGTTCTCATTGGCACTCAAGTCCTTTCGCAGTTCATTCGCCCACAGCATCCTCGGTCGTCTGATTAGACGAGATCTATCAGGTTTTCTCGTAAGCACAGCTTTGGGCCGGGAAGTATCTGACCTCCTGGCACCGTGCCTTGCCAGGCTTATTCTCTGCGCTTTCATTTTCTCTATGATTTTCGGTTATTTAATCAGTTCCAAAAATTCCTGCTTCTTTCCACGTCTCCAGGTGTTCTCTTTGCTGATTGGTCCTAATATCTTTCTTCTGGTTTCCCGGTCAAAGATCAAAGTCCTCTCTTTTGTGGTGCTTAGGGTTTCTGTCCCATATAACAACTGTGATACTATCATTGCATTACATGATTTATCTTTGGTCTTAACGGAGAGATTTTTTTTATGACATTATATGCGTCAGACCGAAATAAGTTTTAGACCAATTGACAATACAGTGATTAATTTCTTGTTTTAATTTGTTATGCCTTTTGAACCAGGTTCGCAGGTATTCAAAATTTCCCACTGTGGCTATGTTCCGTATTGCTACATGTGCTGGGGCAGTATTAGAAGCTTCTCTAAATACGTCTATCAACTGAGTCTTCTCCGTATTAATCCTCAGTCCAATTTTACCGGCATTGTTTCCTAAGTTTCTTATGGTTTCTGCCTTCTCTTTCTCTGACTTCAGTATAGGTGCAATGCCATCTGCATATCCCAATAACTGTGTGCCTCCATTTAGTTTCACACCCTTGCCTTCTCTTTTCACTTCCAGAATTGTTTTCTCCAAACTAAAAAGCAGTGGTAAAATGGCACCACCTTGTCTCACATCTGTTCTGATGCCGAATTTCTTGGGTGCCTCCCTGTGGCAGTTTACCTTGCCTTTTGTCTCTGCTGCGAACACCTTCGCCAGGTTAATTACATTCCGTGATATGCCAAGCTCCCTCATGATACTACACATACTTAATCTGGTTGTACTATCATAAGTCTTCGAGAAAGCTACATATATTATCAGAAACCGATGACTGAATTCCGAGCACTTCTCACAGATTGGCCTCTAGGTGAGTATGTGATCTACGGTTGATCTTCCTGGGCGAAATCCTACCTGGTACTTTCCAATAATATCTCAGTAGAAGGCTTCAGCTTTTCAAGAATTATTAATGATAAATCTTTGTATGTTACGTTAGCAGAGAAATACCTACTACAGTTCCATTTACTTTTCTTTTTGTGCAGGGGATAGTGGTAGCTAACTTCTGGATTTCCTCCTTCTTCCATATTTCACTGTTTCTCAAGAGTTTCACCTTCTGCATTCAACAGCTTTGCCCTTATGCTCTCTGCTTCTGGTGCCTTATTATTCGTTCCTTAATCTCTCTATCTACGTCCTAATGAGTCACTTCAGTTTCTTCTTCACCTACACTCTCTGCATACCTTACATGCATCAGAGCTTATTTGTCACGACCTACAGAGTAAGCTATGCTTCTTTGTGTGCACATAAGCCTTGCAGTCTATATGGGTTTTTACCATATTCAGAGATAAACAACTTTATAAACATGGTACTGGGTGGTTATAATTATAGTGCAGCTACTCACGGAGGTCCGTGTGGGCTGTAATTATCGCATGGTAACGAATGCGTTAGATATACTAATGCGTCAATGCGGAACCGATTTACATTGGAAAAAATTTAATTACAATTTTGGCCACCAGGCACAAATCTGGCGCTGTACAGCATCTCGTCGACGTCTCCGGTGTTCATATTAAACACATTATGTAAGCACTTGTTAATATTAAAATCAACATCATAACTTTCTCACTTGTTTAACCTTTTCTGCCCATGTCCCGTTCCTAATCCATTACATTTGCAAACATCTATACGTCTTCCTTGCATTCACAGAATCAGATTTGCACCTGGTGGCCAAAATTGGAATTAATTTTTTTCCAGTGTAAATCAGTTCTGCATTAACTCATTAGAATATCTACTAAGTTTCGCTGACATACAATAAACACAGCCCACATTGGGACGCTGTGAGTAGCTGGACTTTAATTACAAACACTCGGTATGACGTCGGGTGTTTAGTCGAGTTGTTTAATCCCTTTTCATGAGCAGTATTTCGACAACTTCCATAGCCGTGTTCTTCAGGTGATGCGATCTGCGTCATGCGTACTTGGACTCCAGCCAGATAGCGAAGATTTGTTGCGGTCGCGTCACTATTTATAACCGAGTTCGTCTCCCAGCACCCACTAAGCCTTTGGATATTCATTTTTTCCTCCAGAGACCGCATTGTTGTTCCGTAAAAAGCACATTTCTTTAGAGTTTCCAGTTCTAGTGGATGAGGCGGCTGGCAAGATCTTAATAAACTTGGTCCTGGAACCCAGGCATTGTTTGAATTGATACTTTCGTCCTAATTCATTGGGTTTTCGGCCGTCATTATTTCGACAGACTCCTTAATTACGCCGTCCCAGAAACTTGGTGTGTGCACCATGATACTGGTCTCGTTATATTTCATTTCATCGTTATACTCGAGGCAGTACTCGGCGACAGTTGATTTGATTAACGGTTTTTTAGCCGGGTGTTTCGCTGACGTTCTTTGCACCTCTTCTCGACTGTTAAATAAACTGCACCAAGTAATACAAGCTGGATTCACATGGAATGCTGTATGGAATCGCCTTTCGGAGACGTAGGTCGTCTTTAACATTACAGAAAACGCTTTTTATCTTTGTTTACTAGAGCGAAATACACTGGATAGCTTGTGAAGCGTACCCATCTGTAGTTCTTACAGTGACATACATAAGATGACCAAGAAGCTCGCTGTCAGAGATGTTGCGTGTTGTCGTGTTTGCTGACATTTCGTACTGTGTGGGAAGTGAGAATTGCTTTTTTCCGTTTACTGCCGCAGAACAGATTGTGCCTTGTTTAAGCAATGATATGTTTTTGGTAACAGCCTCATGTGTACCCGACTATTTAGCTGGTGTCAAATATGATGCGTCACCGTCGCCTGTGTGGGCAAAACGTTAAACACTCGCTCATTATGTTCTTGAAAGACAGGCCTGAACATGTAGTCCTAATTGGTTAGATGTCTGTGACACTGGACTTTACACCTGATGATGAGTAGTCTAGGTGAGATTACTAAGTTCTTCGTCCATTTTCGTGGAAGATTGTGCTAGCTGGTTTCAAGCGATAAGTTACCTTGTTTTCTTGCCGATATTCCTACACTGGTGGGCGACACATAAGAACGAAAGTAATTACGCATGATGTGTCACTGCCAGGAAACACAGCTCTTTGAAACGTGTACCATAGCTAGAAAGAACTATTACAGTACAGTACATTACAGTACAGAACGTAAATGAAACAAATACGTCCTGAGACGAACAGAAATGAAACTTACATTCAAAGACAATTTATTTATTTATTTAACCCGATCTGATTAGGACCATCAGGCCTTCATTTACAAATGGCTCTGAGCACTATGGGACTTAACATCGGAGGTCATCAGTCCCTTAGAACTTAGAACTACTTAAACCTAACTAACCTAATGACATCACACACATCCATGCCCGAGGCAGGATTCGAACCTGCGACCGTAGCAATCGCGCGGTTCCGGACTGAATCGGACCAGGGTTTCACACATACAGTACCTGTTTTTACATCACAATTGTCTAAGAGATAACAGTTTTAATATTAAAAAACGTATGAAAATGATTTGAGGGTCTATATTGATAACGTGAGTAAACAGTATTGACTATGAACTAATAAAGTTAATACTGGCAGTACTTCTATTATGGCTGCTGTTGCCACTAGTAGTGATAATATATGTCATTAAATGCCTTCTCAAGCTAGAGATGTTACTCTGTTGTCTTATACAATACGGAAGGTTATTTCAGGGTCAGATTCCTGCTACTGAGGAGGACTCGGAGAAAGTGGCCGAACGATGGGGTGGGACAGAAAGGATTTTCTCCGACAGGAAAGGGTGTTTCTGCCGTGTTGTCCAGACAATAGCGTTAAGGTCGAGGAGAGATATCAGGGACATTGTACTTCGACAAGATAGCAGAGCAGACAGGGGGTATGGAAATCTCTGGGCTTGTCTGCACGCAGCCAGGTTAACTGTGCATATGATGGTGAAATATGATCAAAGAGTCGAACATCACAGACACAACGGACACAAACATTCATAGCCAGTTCCAGGCACCATGAACATTCCCGAAAAGGACGTTGCGGGATAACATCGCTGTAAGAAATAAATGGAAGTATAAGTGTTTGTACAAGTTTCTTTTACAGGTCAAGAGGGATGAGCTTTTTATATTTTTTAGGACATTGAGCGATGTTGATTCCTTCTTGCATATTGTAGTTACGTGCTCCAACCAATTTAGATTTTCATCTACTACGTATTACACCTAGACTCCTTGTTGAGGGAGAGGAGAAAGAAGCTGACAAATAATTACACTGCTGTCACGGCGATTCATGAGGGTCCCTTGAACATTACAGAACGTGGGACATGGCCCTCAATAGGACGTGTGATCACCATGGATGACAGTGCATATTGTGCTGTGTGTTCCTATATCGTCCACAACGTTGGTAAGGTGTTAGTGTTAACTAACCAAAGGACATCACACACATCCATGCCCGAGGCAGGATTCGCACCTGCGACCGTAGCAGCAGCGCGGTTCCAGACTGAAGCGCCTAGAACCGCTCGGCCACAAAGCCAGCGGTGTTAGTGTGGTAGGGCGTTCCATTCCTCCACCAGTGCTGTTGAAAACTGCTGGATGGCGGTTGGTGCATGTGGACATGCTGCAATACGTCTGCCCACAAGGGCTCCTCTACTTGTGCAATTCGATGAGGTCGCGCGTTGTCATCCAGAAAAATGAGGGCAGGTCCGCGCGCACCATTGAAAAGACGCATATGTGGAAGGAGTACAGTGTTACAGTAACGCTGATCAGTGAGTGCACCGTTTTCAAAGTTTTGGAGGTCAGTACGCCCATTCAACATTATGCCTCCACTCATCAAAACACTTGGACCACCGCAAAGATCATGTTCTACAGTGTTCCTGGGTGCATTACGTGGTCCCACTTCTTGCCCTTTTCGGGTGCATCCAGCACTGTTTTTCATACCAGTGTAATTAGGTATAAATATGACGTACATATTCACAGGAACGTACACTGGACGACTTTCATTTTTTTTCACTCATGCAAGGACACTTGTAAAAATAGTAATGTCGTGAATATATGGTGAAAAGTGAATGAATTTTAGTACACCTATGACATGTAGTTACAAATGGACAGGGCATTAAGAAAAATGAAATTTTTTTGAAATTACTGAAATTAGATATGCGTCAATTGACACATTATTTGTGTTGCAGTACTGTGCAGGGTATCTGACTTCAGGGACTCATTGAGAAAAGCCTCATTCAGTAAGCAAAACTTCTACACTTCGTCACTTGGAATCACACTGCTACTATACTACTACGAAAAATACCTCAACACTGTCTGTATATAAGTTCACTAAGTAAAAACAATGGTGCCTCGAGGAAACGAATGCGACATTGACATTACTCCGAAGAAGTGCAATAGGACCTCTGATGCCCTCAATATACGTAAACGATTTATGAGCACTACCACATTCTCCGCTGACGTTGCTGTTATCTACAGGAAAATATCGTCGTTGGACGATAGCAAGGAAATTCAGAAAGACTGGGAAAAATTTCCAATATGGGACCGCACGGTTCGAGGCGCCATGTCACGGATGGCGAAGTTCGAGTGCTCACTCGGGCATGGGTGTATGCGTTGTTCTTAGCATAAGTTAGTTTAAGTAGTGTGCAAGTCTAGGGACGGATGACCGCAGCAGTTAGGTTCCTTAGGAATTCACACACACACATATAGCTCTATGGGAATGTAGGCTTTCTGAATTTTATTGATGAAATCTACTGGGATTATCAGGTGAGTCGTAATGTCGTGTTGTCACAGACGTCGCCTGAAAATGGCCAGTAGGGAACTCGTCGAAACATTGCGACAACATGACGCCACGACTGGTCTGATAACAAAAGAAGATTTCATAAATGCCAGCTCTCTTCAAATGATGATGTAAACTTGAGAATGGCTATAACAGAGAGAAAGAAGCCGATACTACCCGATTATAAGATTATCAGCTACAACTGTAGCACATCACATCGTTTAAATGTGTACGGGTAACACAAAGAAGCTGTGTGAAATTGGACAAACGCGCAAAATCAGTATTAGGGAGGGCGAATAGCATATTTAGATGTTGGAAGAGTTCTATGAAAATGCAGTGCATCTATAAAGGAAATCGTGTACGAGATGCTAGTGCGATCAACTCTAGAGTACTCATCCGGTGCTTCGAGTCTTCGTCAAGTTGGCCGGCCGGGGTGGCCGAGTGGTTCTATGAGCTACAGTCTGGAGCCGCGCCACCGCTACGGTTGCAGGTTAGAATCCTGCCTCGGGCATGGATGTGTGTGATGTCGTTAGGTTAGTTAGGTTTAAGTAGTTCTAAGTTCTAGGTGACTGATGACCTCAGATGTTAAGTCCCATAGTGCTCAGAGCCATTTTTGAACTTCATCAAGTTGACGTGAGAGGCAAGCTATAGTAGTACCACCAATGACTGCACTGCACACAGGAGTGCCACCACCTCGTCTTTTCCCGTGAATGATATATCCGTGTGTGGAGGTTCCGAGAAGATGAAATGTTGCCAAATTGCATTTGTCATTTTCGTACGGGCCCAACACCTGGCGTGATTTTATGTGATTTCATTGGGTGCCCAATACGATCACCCCTTCACATAGCCGAAAATTTGGTAAACAGGTATTACATTCCTGATGCGTTAATGCTGACGGCTGTGCCATATATTCGATGTGTCTGTGCTCTTATGTTTCAACAAGATAACGCAAGATCGACTGCTCCCACTTGGATGCAGAGTTAGTTAGTTAGCTAGTTAGTTACATGTGTCGATACGACAGTTTGTACGATAATGTTTAGGGAAACGATTTACAACAAACCAGTTTACAGGATATGTACAGATGATTACTGTTAACATTAATAAACGTACAATTTTTTAGTCCTACTCACGCAACTACAGAGATAAATTAATTTTTTTTAACAGTCTGACACTTTTTTTTATATAGAAAATTGCCCTAGTCAGCACGTTGTCCAGATCTCTTACCTAATCAAAACGTCTGGTTATGAGTTATCAAGAGACTGGCACGTCACCATTAGACAGCCTCTACGGTTGTTGATGATGTTTGGTTTGTGGGGCGCTCAACTGTGCAGTCATCAGCGCCCGTACAAAGTCCCAATTTTTTCACAATCCATTTTTTTCTCAGTCCAGTCTAGCCACTGTCACGAATGGTGAGGATGATGATGAAATGATAAGGACAACACAAACATCCAGTCCCCGGGCAGTGAAAATCCCCAACCCGGCCGGGAATCGAACCCGGGGCCCCGTGATCCAGAGGCAGCAACGCTAGCAACTAGACCACGAGCTGCGGACCCTACAGTTGATGATCGCTGGCATAGAGTTGAAACATTGTAGAATGACGTACATGTAGTTGTCATCCAAGCTCATTTCGATTTGATGCTCAGCCGAGCTAGAGCAATTGTTATTGACGAAGGTGGTAGTCTGTGTACGTTGGGGAAGGAAACGGCTGACACACTTAGAGAAACCATCCAGGAATTTACACTAACTAGGGGGAATGTCTCAAATATTCCCTACATGTATAATATTTTTGTATCGACAACCCGTATTCTGAAGTTAAGATGCACGTCATTTTTTATTTTATACGGTTAATTTCGATCTTTGGGGTGTAGTTAACATGGCGTTCGTAGCGCGTTCCTTATCAGCGATAGACAGTGATGTATGTGGAACATTCTGAGCTTATTATTCATTATTTTGATCTTCATTCCTATTAGAAAACAACCAAGTAAGTGCGACCCAAAATTTCTTCTGCTGGCATCATTTGAAAAGCCATATATATGGTGAATCCGACGGTATAATATTTTGCAAAAAGACTTCTCTTGACATTTGGTTCTTTCGGCGAGTGTACCATCTGAACTACGGCCACCAGCATGTGTGTAGTACTACCTATAGGATATATGAGCAATGTTCACATAGTAATTGATGTGTCTACTTGCCCTTCAATTTTGCATTATTTTATCTCAATTTTGTGATAATTCTGATCCCTTTCCGAAGCCCATTTTCCAGTCCGTTACTGTTTCCTTCACTTCACCACTTAAGAACATAAGACCAGTAACTTAATAGGAAAAAGGGATTCACAAATGGAATGACGAAAGGAAAATGGCTCTGAGCACTATGCGACTTAACTTCTGAGGTCATCAGACGCCTAGAACTTAGAACTAATTAAACCTTACTAGCCGGCTGGTGTGGCCGAGCGGTTCTAGGCGCTTCAGTCTGGAACCGCGCGACCGCTACGGTCGCAGGTTCGAATCCTGCTTCGGGCATGGATGTGTGTGATGTCCTTAGGTGAGTTAGGTTTAAGTAGTTCTAAGTTCTAGGGGACCGATGACGTCAGAAGTTAAGTCCCATAGTGCTCAGAGCCACTTGAACCACTTGAAACCTAACTAACCTAAGGACATCACACACATCCATGCCCAAGGCAGGATTCGAACCTGCGACCGGAGCGGTCGCTCGGCTCCAGACTTTAGCGCCTAGAACCGCACGGCCACTCCGGCCGGCATGACGAAAGGAAAGCAATATGAACCAGCTACTCGAGAAGAACGTGGAACATTTTCATGATCGTAAAAAGAAAAAAAAAGAAGATTCTACTCTCATCTCGACAGCTAATACTGCTTAAGACTATAAACGTGCTACCAAAAGCCTGAAGCAAGCGACAGGAAAACAGCAAAATTTCAAGCAGTGAAGATTCAACAAGCGAACTTTTTCTGTTGTGGCCGCTGACGCAATGGGCGTCGACTATGTGGCTTGTCACGAATACCATTTGGACGATTTTAGCGGGTAGACTGTCTACCAGCTTCAACTAGAACCATAAATTTTGTGATGTAGCCACAAATGAAAAATGTATGTTGTCGCTTCCCGCGCCTGGGTTCCCGGGTTCGATTCCTCGCGGGGTCAGGGATTTTCTCTGCCTCGTGATGACTGGGTGTTGTGTGATGTCCTTAGGTTAGTTAGGTTTATGTAGTTCGAAGTTCTAGGGGACTGATGGCCATAGATGTTAAGTTCCATAGTGCTCAGAGCTATTTGAACAATTTTTTTTAAAAATGTGTATTTGTTCTTGATGTTTAAATAATTCGCTATAGCTCATTTTCTTCAACAAGTTTCCTGTGATGTCTTTTCGTTTATACGAATACCCTGTAAGAAGCTATGAATATTATAACTGAAACTAATAAGCAATGATGCCTTGGTTCCCTTTTGGTTACAAAATGCCTTATGAAACATCAAATGATTTTCGATGGTCTCTAATAAAACTATTCAAACATACCTATGTTGACTATGGTCATAGTGGTGCAATTCACACTGCGTTAGTATCTCGTTCCTCATCAGTGATAATAAAGACAGTGATGGAAGTGGAAGATCTCTATTCCTGTTGGAAAACAACCACGTAAGTGCGACTTACGATGGTGCCGTGACTATTACGAATATATCATAGCACAGCTGTTTAGTGTTCAGTGCTTATAACATTATGTTGGAATTCTTCAATATATGAGGGGTATTCGGAAAATAAGGTCCGATCGGGCGCGAAATGGAAACGACAGTGAAAATCAGTTAAAGCTTTGCACAGATGTGTTGGGCAGTGTCTCTAGTATGTCCATCGATTGCGTCATGTCGTTCTTGTCAGTTCTGGGCGAACAGTGAGCACGTGAAGATGCCTAGAACAACAATGTCTCTCGCCTTCGACCTAGAGAAGTAGCTGGAAGATGTAGTTAACTGTTGCAAATAAGACATTTTTTATTTTCAAGTGATGGGCGTGGTTAGATATTTCGCCTGATGTCATGCAGCCCACATAACATAACTGCCATTCGTTTCCTTCTTCATGGTGATTCTCGGCCTCATTCCACAGGGGAAATGAAGATGCTTCTGCAGCGTTTCAGATGGCAGGTGTTTCATCACCCATAATACAGTCCGTAAATGGCTCCCCCTGAGTTTCATCTCTATGAGGAAAACATTTTGGCACAGGCAATAAGCTGTAGACCAGAGAAGGGAATTGGCAGAAAGCACAGGTGGCTGCCGTCTATGATGAGGGTATCGGGAAGTTTGTACAACAGTATGACAGATGTCTAAGTTGGAGCAGCGAATATGTAGAGAAGTAGCTGGAAGATGTAGCTAACTGTTGAAAGTAAGACATTTTTTATTTTCAAAGTGGTTTCCAATTCACGACACATTGGACCTTATTTTCCGAATAGCCATCCTAGTATAATAGTTATAATAGGAAATATGTGAAATTGAACCACTTCCCCCTCATCAACACAAACACACGCACGCACACACACACACACACACACACACACACACACACACACACACACCAAATACCCCATTTTCTCACAAGATGCGGCTGCGTCAAGATTATGTTAGACGTAATTTGTTAATTAACAAATAGTTAATTTTAGATTATTTGGTCGGCCGGTTTGGCCGAGCGGTTCTAGGCGCTTCAGTCTGGAACCACGCGACCCCTACGGTCACAGGTTCAAATCCTGCTTCGGGCATGGATGTGTGTGATGTCCTTAGGTTAGTTAGGTTTAAGTAATTCTAAGTTCTAGGGCACTGATGACCTCAGACGCTAAGTCCCATAGTGCTCAGAGCCATTTGAACCATTTTTTAGAGTATTTCATTAACACGTTTCATATTCAATAATTTTGAAAAAAGCCTGCTGGTGAACAAAACATACTTCAAATTCTTAACACTGAGTTACATTGAAACAATGTGTCTGGTAGCAGAAAGGAGAAAGAAATTTATCTATGTGTTTGTCTTCAAATCCAGTTCATACTACACAACATAATAAAACATCGGTTTTATTATTTTTATATCTGATATATGTGCGCCGAACTGGTAGCTCCTTAAACATATGCTTCTCATTTCGTCTAGTAAGTGACGTTAGGAACAGGAGTGCAGAATTAGGAGAAAGATTTCTAAGTTCCCATTTTCAATGGTTCAAATGGCTCTGAGCACTATGGGACTAAACATCTGTGGTCATCAGTCCCCTAGAACTTAGAACTAATTAAACCTAACTAACCTAAGGACATCACACACATCCATGCCCGAGGCAAGGTTCGAACCTGCGACCGTAGCAGTCGCGCGGTTCCGGACTGAGCGCCTAGAACCGCTAGGCCACCGCGGCCGGCCCCATTTTCAATGTTTTCCATAACTGCTGAATAATATCAGCCACGAAAGGATTAGAAGGAAACTGATTCCAGAAAACTAAAGTAGGATTCAACTGAAACATCAAGTTAACCTTTCCCAGAGTTCTAAATCTCCATCGTCAGCTGGATTAATGTTAAACAATACGAATGTACGTGTTGTATGTACAGCTTTAAGGTAACATGTGCCAACGTTTAGTAGCAGAAAGCAAAAACAAAGCACTATTTTAGAACGTGTCTTAGGGGTTTATGGAAGTCTTCCGATAGTAAACATGAACAAAAAGGTAAAAGTAAAAATACCTCCAGTGGTCCTGTCATGTTTACATCCCATACACTTTGTGAGCACGGAAATAAGCAGACATGGCGTGTAGAATTTAATAAGTCGAAAGAACTCACAAAATAGTAGTATCACCAATAATGGCGAAAAGAAAACACAATTTTTGTAGGAGAAGTCTCATCCCGACAGGAAAAGAAGTCTGTTACCACTGGAAGTATTTGGTTGGATTTGTTGGTTGGATTGTTTGGGGAAGGAGACCAGACAGCGAGGTCATCGGTCTCATCGGATTAGGGAAGGACGGGGAAGGAAGTCGGCCGTGCCCTTTCAAAGGAACCATTCTGGCATTTGCCTGGAGCGATTTAGGAAAATCACGGAGAACCTAAATCAGGATGGCCGGACGCGGGATTGAACCGTCGTCCTCCCGAATGCGAGTCCAGTGTGCTAGCCACTGCGTCACCTCGCTCGGTTGGAATTATTTCTACATCTATATTTTTGTTCAGCTTTGCAATCAAAGACATACACAAACCTTTAAGCAGTGTATTAAAAAAAGTATACGTCAGATAATGACATTATTATAAAGAAGGTCCAATGGTAAATAACACTATATTACAGCTAACAGTAAAATATGTGAGCATGCTATTTCTAGGAAAACTGTCTGTCACATGAAGTAGCAAACCTTTTCCGAGAAACAAATACAAGAATCAGCTTTCACACAAATAACAAGATAAACGACAATACCATCCATAATATTAAAAATAATAAGAAGCTGTGCAATCTATCTTGTATGTAAAAACTGCAGTTCCTATTCTAGGATATACAGAGTGATCAAAAAGAATCATCCGATTTAAAAAAAATCATAACTATTATGTTATCTGAGATATGGGGATCAACAACGTACTATAGGAAAGAGCAAACTCTCGAGTTTTACATGGTTCCTGCTAGGTAGCAGCAGTGTGCGTCCACTTCAGTCCTAACAAAAATGGTGTCGGAGCAACAGAAAGCTTTTTGTGTTCTACGTTTTGCACAGTGCGGGTCAGTGATAACTGTTAAGTGTGACGTTCGTACTAAGTATGATGTGGATCATCCTACAACACAGAGTATTTGACGATGGCATGGACAATTCCGAGAAACAGGTTATTTGTGTAAAGGCAAATCGCCGTGCTGTCCCCGAGTGTCTGACGCATCCGCCATAGTTTCACAAGGAGTACGCAGAAATCCGTTCGCCGCACAGCTCGACAGCTCAGCATGCCCCCGATGTCCGTTGGCGTGTGTTGCGCAAACGTTTACACATGAAACCATACAAAATTCAGCTACTGAAAGCTCTTCATGAAGGTGACAAACAACAACGTGTGGAAATCTGTAATTTCATTCTTTGCAAGATGGAGAATGGCAGTTTCCTTCCACGCTTAGTGTCTAGTGACGAAGCAACATTCCATTTAAACGGAAAGGTGAACCGTAATAATGTGAGAATATAGGATACGGAACAACCACCTAAAGTTGTACAAGATGAAAGAGAATCTTCAAAATTTAATGTGTTTTGTGCAGTCTCACGGGAAAAGCTGTACAGTCCATTTTTCTTTGAAGAGAAAATTGTTACAGGAAGCACATATATCGATATGCTTGAGACTGATTCCTACGACTTCATTTACCAACAGGATCAGGCACTGCCACACTAGCATTTTGGAGGTGGACTAATTTTTAAATCAAAGGATTACTGAACGATCAATCAGTCGCATTAGACAAGGGCGTAACAACTGGCCGGTTTTGAGCGCGAGTACTCGCGTCTGCTCAGGCACGTGCTCGCGAGCAGGTGCAAGGTCGAGGAGTAGGGAGGGAGGGGAGGGAGGGGAAATGCGCGCGCAAGCTTGAATAGGGCCGCAGCGTGCCTGTTGAATTCGCGCCGACTGTGTAACGTTTAAAGTACTACGATCAGCTCAGATAACAGTCACTTCGCTGGTTAAGAATCATGTCAAGTCGCCGTTGTGTAACCCCAAGCATGCTTTCGCAGTTCAACCCCCATTGGGATGAATTGTATCGGTTTACAGAAAAAGATGGTGTTGCAAAATGTTTAGTATGTCACAAAACGCTGAATTCTTTTAGGAAATTTAATTTGCAGCGACATTATATGTCGTACCACGCGAAAGACCACGGAAGTGGAAAATGTGATGGACCACATCGTGCACAGGAAGTTATTAAACTTAAAAGGAAGCTACCCGAAGAAGATCTGGACGACGAAGGAAAATCAACCGAGGCAGCTCTCAGAGTGAGTTACAAAATTGCTTTGCTTTTAGCAAAAGCCCTGCGCCCCTTCACTGATGGCGATTTAATAAAAGAATGTTTGGTACCTGCAGCGGAACATTTGTGTCCATCTCAAGTTGAACAGTTTCGGATTGTGCCATTATCTAACATGACCATTATGTGTCGCATACAGGACATGGCAGACGACGTCCAGAGCCAGCTTGCAAATATCTGTAAAAAATTTATGGCGTATTCTCTAGCTCTGGACGAAAGTGTTTATATCACTGGAACAGCACAGCTTGCCATATTTATTAGAGGTGTTAATAGAGATCTTCAGGTGAGGGAGGAGCTCCTCGATGTAGTAGCCATGTAGAACACTACAACCGGAGGTGATATTTTAAGTAGTGTTGAAGAAAGTGTTGAAAATATAGGATTGTCGTGGAATTCTTTAGTTTCAGTGTCTACAGACGGTACACCAGCGATGACAGGGAAAAAATCAGGTTTCGTTGCGCTGAAAGAGAAAATGCAAAAACTGACCGTGCCGAATGAAATAAGGGGCGTTCACTGTGTGATCCACCAGGAAAAATTATGTGCAAAGAGTATCGCTCTAAAAAATGTGATGAGTGTTGTTGTTCGTACAACCAATTATATAAGGAAGCATGGGCTACAACACAGGCAATTTAAAAGCTTTCTTGAGGATGTAGAAAGCCAGTATGGTAGCCTGCCTTAATACAGCGAGGTCCGCTGGCTTAGTCGTGGCGAATTATTAAATCGATTTTTTTGCCTATTGGATAAGATAAATATGTTCATGGAAATAAATAACATGTGTGTTCCTGAATTGAAAGAGCCTTCATGGAAGTGTGATCTCGCGTTCTTAGCAGATTTAACTAGCCATCTGAATGCTTTGAACATTTCACTACAAGTTAAAGATCTGCTAATTACTCATTTCATAGATCGAATACGAGCTTTTAAAATGAAATTGGCACTTTGGGTGAGTCAGCTGGAAACAGGAAATCTAGCTCATTTTCCTAAATTATTATCCATGCAAGATGTTCACAAAGACTGTGAACGTTATTCACATAGTTTAGTTGCCCTTAAGGAAGAATTTGATCAACGCTTTCAAGATCTGACAGCACTAGACAGTGATTTTGAACTGTTCTCCTCTCCATATTCGGCGAATATTGAAGAGACTCGTCCTGAGGTGCAACTAGAAATTATTGACCTGCAGTGTGACAGAGAATACAGAGACAAATTTCAGGACAAGGAAACATTTTGGAATTCTACAGACACTTCCCTCAGGATAGATTTCCTCGTTTGCACAAACTGGCGGCTACAATTATATCAATGTTCGGTTCCACGTATGTTTGTGAACAACTGTTCTCTGCAATGAAATGTAACAAGACGCACCTGAGAAACGCATTGTCTGATCGAAATTTAAACTGCACGCTGCGCCTACAATGCAAAAGAACAATTACTCCGAACGTAGATGCAATTGTAAAGGGCAAAAAGTACAAGATAACCGAGGATCCCACACTTCAGTGACACCTTTTTATTGTGTAACAGTTCACAAATTAATACGAATGTAGAGGCATACACTAAGCTAATAAAATTATGTGGCACGCGTACATTCTCCTTTATTTGTTTCATTTGTCGCAGTAATAATTCGTGAGTGATATCCCTGCAGGTGGCCGCGGATTTACATTGACTGGCGGCAGCTGTTGTGTGCCCCACGTGACTCTCCCCCCTCTCCGCTCTGCACCGGTAGTGAGGGTAGTGTGCTCGCGCTGCTCCGTGCTCGCGCCTTGCTGCTCACAGCTTGCTCCGCGAGCACGTATGTTGTGAAGCCCTGCATTAGACCATACGATTCAGCCATGTCTTACTGGCCGCGAGGGCACCGGACCTGACTGCATGTGATTATTTCTTGTGGAGGTTTATAGAAGACTGTTTATGTGCCTCCGTTACCAGTAACAATGAATGAAATGAGACATCGCATAACAGCAGCTGTGGAAGCTGAACTCAAGACATGCTCGCTGCAGTAGGTGAGCAATTTTAATACCGCATTGACATCTGCCGTGCATCTCAAGGGGGCTATTTGAACACCCATGAAAATGTATGAGAAAAAGCTGTAAAGCTTTTTGAGTTTCCCGATCATCGAAACATAAAATTCATTCTATATGTTTATTAGTTAATTATTAGACGTGCCAAATAGGATGACTCTTTTTGATACAACCTGTACATTTGACTAAACAGGAAAAAATGTCAGTATAACTTCCCGTGAACGCATGGATGCTCTTCGTTTAAAAATCTTAAACAAATCTATATTTGTCTTACATGTAGCTGAAGATGATCAGCCACAGCGCACAACTTACAAATACTTTAACTTGCAAACAAAGGTAAAGTATGAACCTAATCGAACAAATTGAAATTTATTCTAAAAAAATGTGCGTTTCCAAATGACATTCTAAATGACCAATCAGAGTTACGAAACAAAATGTTTCTAAGAAACTTCTATAATTTACTTATACATCAACACACCAACCACAATCGTGGAAAGAACATAATAGTAATAATAAATGAGAGATCACTTATTTCCATTGTCATTTTCAGCGTGAGGCCATCCGATTTATATTGCAACTCTGCATCATGTACGTCAGTCGTTCTGCCTTTATTCGTTGAAAACATCACTCCAGAATGTAAAATTTATTAACTATAGGTAAAACATGTAATTTTATTTGTTTTAAATAAAATATACTCTACTTTCGTAATATTTGATATAGTTTGGCTCACTAGTCACTACTGCCCTTAGTAAATGAACACGCAAAGCATTCAGTATATTGCATGTTGAACAATTTCAAATTTTTATTCACTCAGAAGCTTACATTAAACATATTTCATGTATGCAACCGAATTATTTTAGCAGTACTTTCAGAACTTTAAGCAAAATGGATCTTTGGACACAAACATCATTTTCTGATGTAAACAAACATATCAATCAACAACATGGCGGCAAATGGGCTTTTTTGTGCATTATGGAAAGAAACAAATGTTGTGCCACGTTTCAATGCGGGAAGTGGAGCAACAACTAGCATAATAGAAAATCAGTGCATCTAACGAGTTTTTTTAATAGTCCCATACTCTGGGAGTGAGTGTAGGGGGAGCAGATGCAGGAATCCTGCACCGCCTCTGAGGGCAAGGTCCTGGTGGATGTGGTTTGCTGCTGACTTCCTCTGACCTGTTATGAAGCGTCAAGTGTGTACCTGTGTCGTGAGGATAGCTGCGATGAGCGCGTGTGCAGTATGGTGTTGGGTTTGTGTTGTTATGAGTTAAAGGACAGGAGAGGGTGAAATGTATTGACAGCACATTGCCTTCTCGTGTCGAAAAGCAACAAGGGGCCCGTCGAGCTTAACGTCCCCATCCGACGGACGGATCGCCATTGACAGTGTCACATGCCCTCACTTCATGAGACAACGCGGAGGGATTTGGAATATAACCCAGGACATTAGTGCAAAAACTGGTGATCGGGAACCTTACGCCACGACCTTCCCTCACCTTGCTAGTCAAATACTGGTAGTGAAAATTTCATCCCAAACCAGGATTCGAACCGCCTTACCTCCGAGTTGAGCACCACCTTATGGGCGTGTGTTTATTGGAAATAAACATCTGGTGAAGTGTAGTAGATAAACAAAATTATTATTTTGCACAGGGCGGTTGAAGTTTTGAATGATGTACTACCTGACGATTTAAATGTCTATTACACCAACTGAAGATGGGTGAAAGCCAGAAACGCGCACTGGTATAAGTAAAAAATATATAAAGGGTGACTAGTTGTTGTATTTCCTAAAGTATTTTAAAAATAGTGTTTCGTTTTCCTTTTATGCTAATAAAAAGGAGCCCCAATTACTTAAAAGTTGTACACACAACACATAAATGTTGTAACAGTTCACACAGATCCACCTGATGATGGAGGTTTAAACCACTGAAACGCACAGGAAAAATGAAATTAATTGTGACAGGTAACAGTTAACGTGTAATTTCAGTTAATATCGACAACAGTCACGGTAAAGCTTAACATAAAATTTTTACATTTAAAAGTAAAGTAGGTTGTTACTGTAACATTTATTGAATTTCCAGCTTCATCTGTCGTCAGATAGTTAGGGTAAGGTTATATTTGGAAGGCTCACCCTAATACATGGCAGCAATAGTAAATATAACTGACGATGGACGGTCGAGGATTTGTACTCTACTCTTCGGAAACGAGCTTTTAGGATATTATCAGTACACACTCTGACTAGCCGCTTGTGTTAATACACTGTTTTTATGCTGAGCGGAGTTGTAATTTATCGGATACGTTGTAAAATATTTCGAAGAGAAACAATTCCACCGAGAGAGATATGTGAAAACTGTTGCAAGAAACATTCCTTAACGTGCAGAAAACACAAATACGGGTACTTATATCCACGAAGAAATTCTCAGAGTTTTGTTAGGGTCGTAACTGTCCACCGAGGACGATCTGCAAGTGCTTGCGAGCAGTCGTCAAACACGCCGCCTGCAAAGAGTACACTATAAAAAAAAAGAAAACAGTTCCCCAGAGGCAGTCTCCCGCGGAATGCAACACAGACAGCAGACTGCAAGACGACTTGGCGCTCGCACGGTTACGCCCTCAGATTGTTCGCCGCTTTATCTTTTCCCCACATGGTGACTCAGCGGCGAGTGTGTGTGGGTGTTAATGTGAAGGCGAACGCGTCGGCTGTCGGCAGATGCTGGGAGTTTCATGTAAACTTGGCACAGCTTTCACTTCTTCTGATATAAAATAAACTTGTATGCCGCACAATTATTGTAATTGCTTCACCTCGAGTGGGCGAGACCGTCGTTTCACGTAGAACAGAAGAAGGTAACGCTTAATTATCTGTAGCCTGAAAGTAAGACGCATTTCTGCAGAGGAGGTTTATCCATAAAGTACATGAAGCACACGCTATGAACCCGCAGTTTCGAAACAAGCCACTGCAACCACTGCCAGTTGTGTTTTATTCAGTTTTATGATTATTCGTAAAAGGCAAACTGAATAAGTGTTTCGACAATGCTAGTCCAGCTTGAAGTAGGGAAAAGTCGGATAGTATCACACAGCAGATGGTACCGGACAAGACCAGTTTCTAAACTACTGCGTTAATGGAACTATGGAGCAACACGACGGCATTCGCGATTCTGAATGAAAACAACAGTGCGCTTGAGAGTTTTCAGTCTAGTAATTTAAATCTGGACAGTTCTGTTTTGTTTACAAGTAAAAAAATACTGCATTTTTATAGCAGCTTTAGATGCAACTGAGATTATTCTCAGTGTTGTAGACTGTTACAGCGTCTATCGCAAATAATGTCCGCCAGCTTAACAGACTAGTAACTTGTTTGCCTACCATGCAGCGGCCACGGGTTCGATTCCCGGTGGGTCTGGAGATTTTCCCCGTTCGTGGACTGGGTGTTGTATCGTCCTTCTCATCATTTCATCATCACTGTCGCCCAATGTGCCGTCACCTGAAATAAGGCTTGCAACCCGGCGGCCGAACTTCCCCATATCGGGCCTCCAAGCCATCAATACCACACGATCATTTCGTTTCATATCGCAAGTAATAACAATAGGAATTTGTATTACCACAGCGGTACGTTCGGGTTCTATCAGGCAAAACATTATCCTAATAACAAAAAATAACATAAAAACTTAAATTTTGAGTTTTTTTCCTTTAAGGGGGAAATATGGAGTCACGACAGAAATGGGACGAAACTAACACGAAGAAAACTATGGAAAAAATTGACTTCTCGAAATGACAATCAGGGAAGCAGGTAAGAAATATTCAGTTCCAAAAAGTATGTTAGGTGACGGGAAAACTATGGAAAAAATTGACTTCTCTAAATGACAATCAGGGAAGCAGGTAAGAAATATTCAGTTCCAAAAAGTATGTTAGGTGACGGGAAAATCAATAGATGGCCGTGAAACGTATTTTAGGAAATGACAAGTTTACTCCTGGAGCATTTAGTAATGAACAGAAAACAATATGTTAGGATGAGTGAAACATTCGAAGAAGAATGGATTTAATGCGAAATTTGCGACGGTTGAGCCTATATGAACTCTGCCTATGTAGAGCTGAGTAGTCTTTGCTGTGTGTGTGATGAATGTTTCATTTAAGGTGAAACTTATATTTTGGCTGAGACATATTCTGCTCATAAGATTATCTTAATAGCTGTATTATTGTTTTCTTGCTCATGTGGTTCAATTTTTCCCCGACTTGAAAATTTAGTTATAAGGTGTATAGTTTTTACTTACTTTAGTTTAAGTTTGTAACCATGTACTGTCCATGAAAAACTTTTTTGTGACAAGAATGGCATTTTTACAAGTTATAAGTTCATGCCCAGCACGACCTGCCAAAAATATTAACGACCAAAATACAAAGGACGGAAAACATACAAAATCAACAAATATATATTTTTTTGAGTTTGATTTTTTTATAATTCTACTAAATAACGTATTATGATATTGTTTAGTTTGAAGAAGATACCAATAAAACCCTCAGAAAAAGTTAAATTTCCAAAAAAACTTGAGTGTCTGGTACTACCCGACTTTACTGTCATGTGAGCGAAAATTGTGGCTCTCTCCAACATTTACGGAAACATGGTTGTAAATACAGTGCTAAATATTTGCGATATCAACAGGTTGACTAAAACTACAAACAGGTGTATGACTGTTGAAATGACTCTGTGTATTAGTGAGCTATTGTATGCGTACATATTATTTCGTATTTTTCCTGTTTGTGTAAATAGTAACTAAAGCAGGAAGGTATATTCAACCTAATAGTGCCCATATGAGTGCAGGTAACCACCTGACCAGCAGAACGGATTCGTAATGACTAGGGGTCGAATCTGGACAGCACTAGCATCCACAGTCTGACACGTTACTACATAACCTCCATAGTGGGTTAACAGTTCTCTTATTTGAAGGAGACACAAAACACCGTTAGACGTTCAACAATGTACTTGACTAAATATAGGTTTTTATTTGCTAAGTCAACGGAAATAATAAAAATCATGTGTAACGAGTAATTTAGAATTATTCTTCTTTTACTTATGAGTCGATTTTTCTATGTTTCTTTCTTCATTTGTTTTTCATGGAAACCTTTAGAGTCCTGTAATTTCTTTGTGAATGACAGTGGTTCCTCACATTATTGTGACCAATCTGCAGTTCATCCATTTCCCTACCAATTTCTAATTTACCGAAATAAGTTGACAGCTACTTTTTATCAGTTTTTTGGGATCCATAAAATGGATGTGGCCGCAGAAAGCTGTCGCGCTTTGTGGCCGCGCGGCTTAAGGCGCCATGTTACAGATTGCGCGCACCCTCCCGCCGGAGGTTCGAGTCGTCCCTCGGGCATCTACGTGTGTTGTTCTTAGCATAAGTTAGTTTAAGTACTGTGAAAGTCTTGGGACCGATGACCTCAGCAGTTTGGTCCCTTATGAATTCACTCACATTTGAACGCAGAAAGCTACTCTTGTTTCCCCAATCACGTCTGTAGTTTTTTTCAGTATGCGAACAAAGTTCACTGTTATGACGCCTTCTGTATTCTGCTTTCTCTTTACTGATCCCAAAAGTTTCCTTAGTATTTTTCTTCCTGTGATCTCCAGTGCTTCCACCATTGCCTTTTCGTTCAGAACTAAACACTTCTGCTGCGTAAAGAGATTCTGCGCGAATTACTGTGGAGTAATGTGTAAGTTTAGCATTTGTGATTATCAATTTCTTGTTACTTACGCCGTTCGTGAAGTATATTGTTTCCATCTTTTTAGCTTTCCGTTTAATAGCTTCTTTCTCCGAATATCTTGTTTAATTACTGCTCCTAGATACCTGAACTTATTAGTTACCTCAGTTTTTCCATACTTTGTTTCATTATGTTCGAGACTGCCCTAATGTTTGACATAAATTTGGTTTCCTCAAAAGAGATTTGTAAGCCTGCTTTTTCAGCTTGTACTTTAAGCAATTCTATTTATCTAGTTGCTGTATCCACTGAGTCTGAAAAAAATTGCAACGTCATCCGCAAATGCTAAATAGTCTATTTGTAGGTTGTCCCTTTTGTAACCTAATCTAATTCATTCGTTGATTTGGCTTTCTCCCAATAACATTCTCCATTCCCTTATGACTTTTCTAGAGTACAATTGAGGACGCCGGGGAGAGACCATCTCCCTGCCTCACTCCAGTTTTTATCTCAAAAGTTCTAAAAATTTCACTTTAGAACTCGTGTTTGTTAGAGTTTGCGTAATTAGAGCTGTGGATTCACTAACTAAACCGATTTCAAACAGTGACTTTCTATCAATTATGTCATAGGCTTACCTGAAGTTAACAAAAGTTGTTAAGAAATTTTTAGATCTGCTCTTCAGATACATTATTATTGACTTTAAGTGGAGAATCTGCTCTGAAAATGGGCTTTCCATGAGAGCTTACTACCAGATGATGGTTGAAACATCGTAGCGCACATGTTTTGGGGCTGAAATTAGTGATATAAAGTTTTATCGAAAGTTACCTTCACGTATTATTGAGAAATGAAATAATAAATTTTAAAAAAATGCAAATGCATGTTGCTGAGTACATCTTGTTGATGGCTGTTACGGCCCGCAGCTCAAAACCTTCAAAAGAGCTTGGTTACTTTGTTCACACTAAGCAGATGTTTTGAAGATCTACATCTACATCTACATGATTACTCTGCAATTCACATTTAAGTGCTTGGCAGAGGGTTCATCGAACCACAATCATACTATCTCTCTACCATTCCACTCCCGAACAGCGCGCGGGAAAAACGAACACCTAAACCTTTCTTTTCGAGCTCTGATTTCTCTTATTTTATTTTGATGATCATTCCTACCTATGTAGTTTGGGCCCAACAAAATATTTTCGCATTCGGAAGAGAAAGTTGGTGACTGAAATTTCGTAAATAGATCTCGCCGCGACGAAAAACGTCTTTGCTTTAATGATGTCCATCCCAACTCGCGTATCATATCTGCCACACTCTCTCCCCTATTAAGTGATAATACAAAACGAGCAGCCCTTTTTTGCACCCTTTCGATGTCCTCCGTCAATCCCACCTGGTAAGGATCCCACACCGCGCAGCAATATTCTAACAGAGGACGAATGAGTGTCTCTTTAGTGGACTTGTTGCATCTTCTAAGTGTCTTGCCAATGAAACGCAACTTTTGGATCGCCTTCCCCACAATATTATCTATGTGGTCTTTCCAACAGAAGTTGTTCGTAATTTTAACACCCAGGTACTTAGTTGAATTGACAGCCTTGAGAATTGTACTATTTATCGAGTAATCGAATTCCAACGGATTTCTTTTGGAACTCATGTGGATCACCTCACACTTTTCGTTATTTAGCGTCAACTGGCACCTGCCACACCATACAGCAATCTTTTCTAAATCGCTTTGCAACTGATTCTGGTCTTCGGATGACCTTACTAGACGGTAAATTACAACATCATCTGCGAACAACCTAATAGAACTGCTCAGATTGTCACCCAGGTCATTTATATAGATCAGGAACAGTAGAGGTCCCAGGACGCTTCCCTGGGGAACACTTAATATCACTTCAGTTTTACTCGATGATTTGCCGTCTATTACTACGAACTGCGACCTTCCTGACAGGAAATCACGAATCCAGTCGCACAACTGAGACGATACCGCATAGGCCCGCAGCTTGATTAGAAGTCGCTTGTGAGGAACGGTGTCAAAAGCTTTCCGGAAATCTAGAAATACGGAATCAACTTGAGATCCCCTGTCGATAGCGCCATTACTTCGTGCGAATAAAGAGCTAGCTGCGTTGCACAAGAAAGATGTTTTCTGAAACCATGCTGATTATGTATCAATAGATCGTTCCCTTCGAGGTGATTCATAATGTTTGAATACAGTATATGTTCCAAAACCCTACTGCAAACCGACGTCAGTGATATAGGTCTGTAGTTCGATGGATTACTTCTACTACCCTTCTTAAACACTGGTGCGACCTGCGCAGTTTTCTAATCTGTAGGTACAGATCTATCGGTGAGCGAGCGGTTGTAAGTGATTGCTAAGTAGGGAGCTTTTGTATCAGCGTAATCTGAAAGGAACCTAAACGGTATACAATCTGGACCTGAAGACTTGCCCGTATCAAGCGATTTGAGTTGCTTCGCAACCCCTAAGGGATCTACTTTTAAGAAACACATGCTAGCAGCTGTTCGTGTTTCAAATTATGGAATATTCCATTCGTCTTCCCTGGTGAAGGAATTTCAGAAAACTGCGTTCAATAACTCGGCTTTAGCGGCACAGTCGTCGGTAACAGTACCATCGGCACTGCGCAGTGAAGGGATTGACTGCGTCTTGCCACTATTGTACTTTACATACGACCAGAATTTCTTCGGATTTTCTACCAAATTTCGAGACAATGTTTCGTTGTGGAACCTATTAAAGGCATCTCGCATTGAAGTCCGTGCCAAATTTCGCGCGTCTGAAAATTTTAGCCAATCTTCGGGATTTCGCCTTCTTCTGAACTTCGCATGCTTTTTCCGTTGCCTCTGCAACAGCGTTCGGACCTGTTTTGTGTACCATGGGGGATCAGTTCCATCTCTTACCAATTTATGAGGTATGAATCTCTCAATTGCTGTTGCTACTACATCTTTGAATTTGAGCCACATCTCGTCTACATTTGCATAGTCAGTTCGGAAGGAATGGAGATTGTCTCTTAGGAAGGCTTCTAGTGACACTTTATCCGCTTTTTTAAATAAAATTATTTTGCGTTTGTTTCTGGTGGATTTGGAAGAAACGGTATTGAGCCTAGCTACAACGACCTTGTGATCACTAATCCCTGTATCAGTCACGATGCCCTCTATTAGCTCTGGATTGTTTGTGGCTAAGAGGTCAAGTGTGTTTTCGCAACCATTTACAATTCGCGTGGGTTCGTGGACTAACTGCTCGAAATAACTTTCGGAGAAAGCATTTAGGACAATCTCGGAAGATGTTTTCTGCCTACCACCGGTTTTGAACAAGTATTTTTGCCAACATTTCGAAGGAAGGTTGAAGTCCCCACCAACTATAACCGTATGAGTGGGGTATTTATTTATTACTAGACTCAAATTTTCTCTGAACTGTTCAGCAACTATATCATCGGAGTCTGGGGGTCGGTAGAAGGAGCCAATTATTAACTTAGTTCGGGTGTTAAGTATAACCTCCACCCGTACCAATTCGCACGGAGTATCTACTTCGACTTCACTACAAGATAAACCACTACTGACAGACACAAACACTCCACCACCAATTCTGCCTAATCTGTCTTTCCTGAACACCGTCTGAGACTTCGTAAAATTTTCTGCAGAACTTATTTCAGGCTTTAGCCAGCTTTCTGTACCTATAACGATTTCAGCTTCTGTGCTTTCTATTAGCGCCTGAAGCTCAGGGTATTTCCCAGCACAACTACAACAATTTACAACTATAATTCCGACTGTTCCTTGATCTAAGCACGTCCTGTATTTGTCATGCACCGTTTGAGATTGCAGCCCACCCCGTACTTTCCCGAGGCCTTCTAACCTAAAAAACCGCCCAGTCCACGCCACACAGCCTCCGCTACCCGTTTAGCTACCAGCTGAGTGTAGTGAACTCCTGACATATTCAGCAGAACCCGAAACCCCACCACCCTATGGTGCAAGTCGCAAAACCGTCTGAGCCTATGATTCAGACCCTCCACCCGGCTCTGCACCACAGGTCTGCAGTCGGTTCTGTCAACGACGCTGCAGATGGTGAGCTCTGCCTTCATCTCGTAAGCAAGACCGGCAGCCTTCACCAAATCAGATAGTGGCTGGAATCCAGAGAGAATTTCCTCAGATCCAAAGCGGCACACGTCATTACTGCCGACATGTACCACCACCTGCAGCTGGCTGCACCCTGTGCTCTTCATGGCATCCGGAAGGACCCTTTCTACATCAGGAATGATTCCACCCGGAATGCACACGGAGTGCACACTGGATTTCTTCCCCTCCTTAGCCGCCATATCCCTAAGGGGCCCCATTACGCGCCTAACATTGGAGCTCCCAACTAACCGGACCTTGAAGGCTGAGAATCATCCTCTGAAACAGGGCAGGCAGCTGCATCTGGCTCAGCCAGAGACAGTACCTGAAACCTGTTTGTCAGACGCACCGGGGAGGCTTTCTGGTCAGCCTCCGGGGACGTCTTTCGCTGCCTGCCACGCCTTGGAACGACCTCCCAATCAACCACAGGCGAGGGCTCAGTCCCTCTGCGGGCAGCAACCGGGGCAACCACAGCGGCAGACCGATCTGGGGACAGACGGGACGAGGTTGACATCCCCATGATACCCAAGTCCGGCTCCCCACAGTGGTGCCCATTGGCAACAGCCTCAAGCTGCGCGACCGAAATCAGCGCCGCCTGCAGCTGTGAGCGAGGGGAAGCCAACTCAGCCCTCATCCGAACACAGAAATCACTGTTCCTGTCCATTCTAATCGATGTTGAACAATAGTTACTGAAACACGAGTCCCTGCCTAGATAACGCAAGGTAAACACGCAAAGAATGTATGAACTAACCTGTACAAATGCCTAACGACTGCGCTACAACCTGCCTGAATTTACGATTACAGTAACTCGAAATTACACCTCCTATACGAAACTCATACGCAATGTAAGTAAGAATCTACGAAGTAAACGCAGAAAAAAAGCTATATACGTATCTTTCTGCGCTGTCGATGTGCACCAACTGGGAGCTCAGGTCACACTAATAAAAGAATTCCTGATTTACGGTATGCTTCAAAAACTCTCTTCGCATTCAAAAAGAGAAAGAGAAAGGAAGACAGACGTAGACTAGGAAAGATAAGGTAGCACAAGAAAATAGTTGATGCTCCAGTACAGAATAACGTTTGATACAACGACCACATTCATTTGTCGAAGTCACTTGCAACACTGTAAAAAAGCTGTTATGCGTGTAAAAGAAATGCAATGAAAGACGATTGTCTGGCTTTTACTCGGTGGTTACTATTGTTCTCTTTAATCTTATCTGCCGCGGCCGATCAGACTTTTATGACAGACTCTGCGAAATACAGGTTATCCTAGCCTATGTAACGGTATGCCGCTGTTATGTTGTAAGGTTTAATGTGCTGTTGACGACGAGATCATTAGAAACGGAGCAGAAACTCGGAATGGGTAAGGGAGTAGCAGGAACTATCCTGCCGTGCTTTGCGGAAACCATGAGAAAAACTAAATGACAAAATCCCAACGGATTTCCAGCTTCGTTCTGCACCTCCGTGTATACTTGGCAAGCTACTGTACAGTGCAGG
Organism: Schistocerca piceifrons; assembly: GCF_021461385.2. Classification (NCBI taxonomy): domain Eukaryota; kingdom Metazoa; phylum Arthropoda; class Insecta; order Orthoptera; family Acrididae; genus Schistocerca; species Schistocerca piceifrons. The sequence goes on from NC_060149.1 coordinate 693,034,476, forward strand.
GTGAAGTGTACTCCGCAACACTATTAATACTCTCTACCTTATTCCATTCGCAGTTCGGGAAATAGAACAACAAAGTTTTTGTATCTTGGGAAGCGCCCTAATCCCATCTCCGTGACATATACACGAGATTATGCAACAGGGATGAAGGAATTATAGCACAGTATACCTCGAATTCTAAATTTACCGAACAGATTTTTGCGAGAACTACGTTGCCTCTCATGCCTAAACCCCATTTAAGTTTCCGAAGACTGTCCTTTACTCTTTCCTAAAGGGTACAGAAACCAGTCTCAGTCGTAGCAGTCTTTCTCTGCATTAGCTCGACGTCTACTGTTAAACATACTAAACATACATCATAAGGACTCTCAACGCAGGAACATCCCTCTACAATTTGTTACGCTAGCGTCTTGTCTGCAGATGCTTTCAGTGGTTTACCAAATTTTACTTGGGTATTATGAATAAGCCTTGGCGTTCTATTCGCCTTCCCACTAATAATTTCTCTTATTCGTCCAACTACCCATTTCTGCGAAGTATTACTCGAAGACTACGTGACAAAATCCAAAATACTGTTTCATTGTTTCTCTTTGTTATATGTTTTATTGTGCGTTTATCTATATTTGAAGGGAACTGTCATTCGGTATATAATGCAGAATGAAATGATCGTATGGCATTATCGAACGGGAGTCCCTGTCTGCTGTTGTTCGACCAACTGGCTCAAGTCCTTGTATTGGATGCTACTTCGGCGACTTGCTCGTCTTTGTGATGAAGATGAGATGGAAGGATTAGATTAACACAAACACCTTGTCCCCGAGAGAAGAAAATCTCCGACCCGTCCGGTAATCGATCCCGTTGCCCCTCGATCAGAGGTAGCTACGTTAACGACTGGAGCACGAGGTGCTGAAATATTGCCTTTCTGCATTTCCTTACAGTCAGCTAGCAACGATGTATTCAAATGATCCGCGGCGTTGACACTATCACATTTTGCAATGTACGTTTGGTGTAAGAATGACGGTGGCAAAATTAGAGATGTATGAGCTTTTATAGACAAGTACGGACAATATTTCCTCCAGTTTAGCAATTGCTAATACAGCAGGAAAGCGGGGAGTGGTAGGGGGTGACGTGACTCTGCTACAATATGTAAGCACCGCCACACACAGCACACGGTAGCTTGCGGAGTACAGGTATACATGTTGATAACTTCCTCCCACAATTCCTCAAACGAAAAATGGGGCCATCGTGAACAGCCATCCTTCCGAAGTCGTTGTAGATTACAGGAAGGTCGGATAGTACCGGACAGCGGATTGTATCGTGTAAGAGCCGTTTCTAAACTATAGCGCTAGTGGCGCCACGTGTCGCGCAACTGCAGTATGAACTATGGAGGAGTGTGTGATTATTTCGACTTATCAGAAAGATGTCAATTAACCTTAGAGGCCTCTTTCTTTAACTATGTGTTATTATGCATGTCAGCGAAATTTATGCTTTAAATTCTCCTGAAGTTGTAGAAAAGACAGGTTCATGGCTTCAGAGTATAGGCAGCACTGTAAGTACGAAATCACTGCATTGGTGTACCCAGTGGCCACTAATGAAAAACTACGGACGAACAATCCCACTCACCTGATTTTAAACCAAAACAATAGCGCTTTTCGGAGTTGCACCAAGTTACGTGTTCCTGGTGCACTTTTCGGAGCTCGAAAGTAAAATTAAAGTACGACTTTTAAGTGCCTGTGTTATTCCGAATTACGATGCAATGTTCCTTTGGACATACATGCGTGTCCAAAGCAACAGGCACTGTAGCGATTACAGCCGTTATGAAATACACGGAATGTATTCACAATTGCGATGATGGGCAACCATCAGCTGTATAATGGAATGACGACAGTGAAAATTTCTGTCGGTCCGGGACTGGAACCCGGATTTCTCGCTTCTCGCGAGCGGTCGCCTTGCCTAGACACATGGTTGACGACGTATGGAAGTTTGGGTCTGGCCGTGAGTCGTGCTCAGGTAGCCAAATGGTTGTTAAGTCATATACCTTGAAATGGCAATCAGGTAGGCGTGTGAGAAATATTCAGTTTTAAGAAGTGTATTTGGTTGTAAATTTAAAGCTTCATGTAAGAAACGAGAAGGTAGCCATGGTTCAAAAATGGTTCAAATGGCTCTGAGCACTATGGGACTTAACTTCTAAGGTCATCAGTCCCCTAGAACTAACTAACCTAAGGACATCACACACATCCATGCCCGAGGCAGGATTCGAACCTGCGACGGTAGCGGTCGCGCGGTTCCAGACTGTAGCGCCTAGAACCGTACGGCCATCCCGTCCGGCAAGGTAGCCATGAAACTTGTTTCAGGACATAACATGTTTTTCGGGAAATATGCAGCGATGAACAGGAAATAGTATTGTAGGATCATGTTAAATATTTATATAGCGAGGTTATACCTTTGAGTGAAGATGAGTGCTTAAATTTAGTTACGCAAAGCTACTGCAAACAAAGCAACGGTTCAGTAAGTCACAAACCAAAGCGAGTAAAGGTTTTTACTATGATTTTATAAAAAGTCACGAAGACTTAACGCTGAGGACAGCTGAATCCACGAGTCTGCAAAGAGCAGCAGGTTTCAGCGGGGAAAAAGTTAAGTTTATAATCACTTCAGATCTAATTAAATTTTATTTGACACAATAATGAGTATTATTTGCAATAGTAATGACTTTTCGCCCCATTACGTTTTTACGTTCGATACAAGCTTCTAAAAATTTAAACGAACAAAAAGCAAAGGGGGAATAAAATTAAAAATCAACACATGTTGTGGCATCCAGTTTTATAATTATATTATGTAACGTATCCTAGTATTGTTTAGGCAGAACAATATTCCAGTACAACGAGCAGAAAATACACTCTAAGGGACAAAACAAGACGCTCCACGAAGGAATTATCCGAATGGGATGCAAATCAGTAGATGTGATGTACATATACAGACAAATGATTACAATTTAAAAAAAACTGAGTAATTTTTTCAAGAAAAGAGCTTCACAGATTGAGCAAGTCAATAACGCATTGGCCCACCTCTGGCCCTTTCGCTAGCAGTTATTCGGCTTGACATTGATTGATAGAGTTGTTGGCTGGCCTGAGGGATATCGTGCCAAATTCTGTCCAATTAGTGCGTTAAATCGTCAAAATATGTAGCTGACTGAATGACCATGTGCATAATGCTCCAAAAGTTCTTAACTGGGGAAAGATCCGGCGCTCTTGTTGTTCAAGGTAGGGGTTGGTAAGCACGAAGAAAAGCAGTAGAAACTTTCGCCGTGTGCGGGCGGGCATTATCTTGCCGAAATGTAAGCTCAGGAACCCCGCGACTGCAACGGTCGCAGGTTCGAACCCTGCCTAAGGCATGGATGTGTGTGATGCCCTAGTAGTTAGGTTTAAGTAGTTCTAAGTTCTAGGGGACTGATGACCTCAGAAGTTAAGTCCCATAGTGCTCAGAGCCATTTGAACCATTTTTGTAAGCTCAGGATGGCTTTCCATGTAGGGCAACACGTTATTGTCTTGCTCAGTTTGTGAAGCTCTTTCTCTTGAATAAATAATTGTTTTTCTGAGATTGTAATCATCTGTTTGTCTGTACATATACATCACGTCTATCGCTTTCCGTCCCATTCGGATAATTCCTTTGTGATGCGTCGTGTTTTTGTCTTAGCATGCCTTATAATTTCGAAAAGCTTACGTGTATGATACTAGCTGACCTTGCCCTTATTCTTTTTAGGCCTACATAAGAAGTATTACCGACTTTTAGTGACAGATTCTATCATCACGTTCGGCCAAACAGGCTCTGCCACTTTCAACGTTTGTAAGGTTTACAGAACCATCACGAAGGATCAGAAGGCATCGATGTAATGCAGACCTACCTAGCGTCTAACTACAGTATTCTCACTTTTCTCACTCTTTACTTGAATGAATAACAGCTGTATCCACTTTCCGTTAAAGCCATCGCAGCCCGCTGTTATTAAAACTAAAAACTACGAGTCAGTGACTGTGGAGTGCGTATGTAACCTTAGAAAACTATACGATAAAAGGTTCTTTGACCGCATATACGTATTCCGATATCACAGTGGGGAACGTGATAGCTCCAGAATGTTCGAAGCTTTATCAAAGGGCACCGCCTGTAGCCGAGATGCGACAAATGGTAAAACGAATATAATTTACATTCTTCGTGGAAGCCGCCACCATGTCGTTGTTATCTGATGGAAATCTTATCTAAAAATCTCGTTAATTTGCGTAAGACGCGCTATGGTGTCTGATATCGGGGACAGGCCCGGGTAACGAGCAGTGTTTGTGACGTGCGTTTTAATATCTGTATCAGCGCTGACGCCGACCTGCATACTGATCGTATCGCGGCCGGTGATGTGTGCGCAATCAATTTGCCTCATAACCGGGCCGCTTTTTATGTACAGAACAATTATTGTGAATTGTACTTTTACGGCGAGCGGGCCGGCGGCAGCGCCAGAATACTAAAACGCTGAATTATGAAGCATTATAACGCGATCAAAAACAGAACGCGGCCAGCTTCCGGAATGAAGGCTCTCGATGCCGAGTCGGTCGCAGTCTTGTCATTATGAACGGCTGATGTAATACGCGAGAAAATGAATATAACTGGAGTAATGGCGTAGTAATATGAATAAATAGACTCTAAATCGGTCAGATCTTCTCACCGAAAAGGAATTCCTTTTTTATAATTGGGGCTTTCTTTTAATAAGCACCGGACTTTCCACGCATTTCTCGGTAAAATTGCTAAGATAAAGCCATTTTATTAAAATCACCGCGTTCGGCAGCCAGTCTGCTTGTGCCGTAACCTCTTCCTTAAAGAGACGACCGCTACGTGAATATCATTACATTTCCAGTGGTAATGACGCACTTTATTCGGAGGTAAGCTGTGTTAATTATCGGTAGGTGTGTAGCACGTGGTGAGAGAGTTTAGTATTCTCGGCAGTGGCGGCGTAATATCTGGAAATAATTGTCGTTACATTCTAAAGATGCTGATAAATGCATGATCCTGCGCTACTGGGAGAACCCAACTATAAGACATTAGAGAAGAAAATAAGTTCTAAGTTCAGTCCACCAACCTTGAATTAGGATCGGTGGCTTCTCTAACACACTCCAGGTGGTTGCAGCGACCGTTAACTAAACAAAGCAAATGCTGAATTTTTTTCTTATATTTCTCTATCACACATTTCCGTAATCAATGCTTTCAAAAGAACCGACCGAGAAGTGTAGTAAGATGTTCAAAGGTACCCGTACGATAGTTTGTAGATTGGCGTGGTGGGGGGGGGGGAGGGAGGGGAAGATCTGGGGTACGGAGTGTTTTTAATGCTTTGAAAGATAAACGGCGACTTGTAAGTTCTGATAAAAACTTGCGTCATACTGATTTTTCTATTACTTACTTGAAAGAAAAGCTCCCGACTGTACCATATTCTTTCCTTACCCTGTGAGCAGGGGAAGGGGGGGGGGGGGGAGGGGGCGCCTTTGAAGATGTCCACATGACTATCTGCAAATACTCGTGATAAATAGTGCTCTGCTTTTTAAAGTTAACTAAATAACTACGTACACATATTGAAACACACTGCACCCCCGTTGGAGATAGACATCCTTGTTTCAGGAGCATGTACTGATATTAAAATTTGCCTTTCGTGTAGAAAGTGAAGATATACGTTGTAGTAGCGCACAGTCGGAAGGCTGGTTGGATGGAAGTGTCCATGCTAGGCAATTCTGCGCAAGTCTGCTCATCTCTGCATAGGTGCTATCTTTTGCTGAGAAGAATACCCGAATGCAGAATCGAGGAGGGAATAGTGACGTACTCTGGAGCAGAGTAGAATGAGCTGTTTTGAAAACATTTCCAATACTGTATTTTGTTAACGCTATAACTCTAACGGACCTGATCAAGCAGAGGACCGTGAATATATCAAACTGCCTCACGTCCTCAGTGCACTGTTACTTTCGGAATAATATCGGCCAAATTATTCTTTAATTATTGCTGTACAAATAGTTTATTAATCCTTGTAGTACGAAATACGTTTTTCGCCACGATAGCGATTTCGTTTTACGCAACTAGAACATCGCCGGTTGTAGGGCTTTTTCGTTCGTTTCTTTCTTACAATGGGGATGTAATTTTTTCATGAAAATTTCACTAGAATTTGTCCTTTGCAACTTGTGTTGCATATAAAAAATAGAAGAAAATGGCAGATGAAAAACGTAGAACACGGAAATGCAACAATACTGGGAATAAAGTCTAGCAGTAAGGAAGTATTTTTCGGATGTCAATGAGCAGCGGCTGGGAGGAAGCAAGCGAGAGAAGGAGAATGATGATTTCCTCGCCCCCTGTCTCACCCACCTGAATACTGTGTTTATGTCTTGCTTCCTCTCTACAATACCCCCCCCCCCTACCACGCACACACACAAATAAACACATACACACTTTTAGCATTTCTTTCTATTACCAATTCAGCTATTCATTTATACCTCAGAACGTGTAATAGGTCCTATTAGCGTATACCTTCTTTTAGCCAACTTGAATAATAAAGATCTTTTCTTTTCAATTCGATTCAGTATTTTATCATTGGTTATCTAATCTACGAATTAAATTGTCAGCATTCTTCAGTGGCACTGAGATCTAGCTGTACTCCCCGTAAGTACACTCTCAGATCCACAACTCCTATGGATATGGCATGTAGTAATTCCATGGAAACGTCTACGGATATCTTTCTTCAGGTTTGTTTCCATGAACAACAGTGTGCTCCACGACCGGATTACGAGATCCAAGATAGGAGGAAGGGCAGCATCGGTCGTAAATCTTTGATTTGTATATGCCAGGTCGATTACAGCTATTGTGTAGCTATCTTCATAGCATTATATCCAAGTCATGGTGACTCATCGTAAATACAGGGTGTCCATAATTGAAGCTCCAGTTCCAAAACGCTGTAGGAAGAGCTACAGCTGTTTGAAAACATGTTTGCTGGGTAGGTATGTAACAGGGTAGTCATGGTGAGGGGCTATAATGTCGGATCGGCTGATATCGTATGACGTCTGTCCTACCTCCCTGACCTGGTTCGAGCGTCATTCACATGTCTGCAAGTGTTAGAGCAACATGGTTGTGTACAAGTTTGCAGAATAGACCGACATGATCCTTCTGAATGGCGAAGCTCGCGGTAATACCCTTTTCGTCATAATCAGGGAACAGCTTCGAGAAACGGTATCTTCACCGTCAGGAGGCGTGACAGTGGTGCTTCAAGGAGACGCCGCACACCCAAACCGGTCGAGGCCGTACTGCATCACGTAGAAGAGAACCCGTCAACAGGTACACGAGCTATTTCTTTGGCTATTAATCAATGGAACTGTAGAGCAAGTGCGTACTTGTAAAAGTCGTCGCGTTACTAACATATTTTCAAGTGGTTGTAGTACGAAAACGATACGTTTCTGAACACAGGTTCCAAATCAATATGTTATCTACCGATCGTATGGCACTGTTGGCCCGGAGGCCCCAGTCGGGGAAATTCGGCCGCCAAGTGCAAGTCTTATTCCAGTCGACGCCACACTGGGCAACTTGCGTGCCGGTGACGAAGATGAAATGATGATGAGCACAACACAACACCCAGTGCACGAGCGGAGAAAATCTACAACCCGGCCGGCCGGCCGGCATGGGAGGCAAGCACGTTACTACTCAGCTTAACTGTCGGACTGTTATCTACTAACTCCTCTCTCTAGGTCCTAGAAGATTGTAACACGAATTTCCGAACACCCTCTATACGGTTTAATAATATGGAAAATATGCTGCAACCACGTCTCATTCTCTTATCATTTACAGCCTCCCTTTCATGTCCTTCGATCGTTTAACTGATTTCGTTTCTGTGCAAATTGTAAATAATCTTTCGCTTTCTGTGTTTATACCTAATCAAAAAAATGGCTCTGAGCACTATGGGACTTAACATCTGAGGTCATCAGTCCCCTAGAACTTAGAACTACTTAAACCTAACTAACCTAAGGACATCACACATATCAATGCCCGAGGCAGGATTCGAACCTGCGACCGTAGCGGTCTAGCGTTTCCAGACTGAAGCGCCTAGAATCGCTCGGACACTCCGGACGGCTTATACCTAATCACTTCAAAGTTTCAAAGAGTGCATAGCGTTCGAAAGTGTTGATGAAATCTGAAAAATCTATAAATCCCCATTTCTCTTTCTTTATCTTTCTAGAGAAGTGGTACGGACAATTCTGGCTCACAATTTCCTAGATTTCTCCAGAATCCTTCCTCCATGTCGACTTCAGCCAATCGCTTCATTCTTCTGTACTTAATTAATGATATTTCGGCAGTTTAAACAAAAAAAAATTGACCAGTATTCTTCTCTTTTAATAAGGTTAAATAAACCTGCGTCTTAAGTAATAGAAGAGTTTCTATCAGTATGCAAATATGCTGAGTCTTACTTGACAGCTTCAACATACGTACAATTAAAAAATGTCTATCTTTGTTCAGCTTGAAAAAAATGAAGCCGCAAGGTACCCTAGCTACACTGAAGAGCCAAAGAAACTGATACACCAGCCTAATATCGTGTAGAATCCCCGCGAGCACGCAGAAGTGACACAACACGGCATGGCATGGACTCGACTACTGTCTGAAGTAGTGCTGCGTGGAATTGACACTATGAATCCTGCAGGGCTGTCCATAAATCCATAAGAGTACGAGGAGACAGAGATCTCTTCTGAACAGCACGTTGCCGGCCGGTGTGGCCGTGCGGTTCTAGGCGCTTCAGTCTGGAACCACGTGACCGCTACGGTCGCAGGTTCGAATCCTGCCTCGGGCATGGATGTGTGTGATGTCCTTAGGTTAGTTAGGTTTAAGTAGTTCTACGTTCTAGGGGACTGATGACATCAGAAGTTAAGTCCCATAGTGCTCAGAGCCATTTGAACTATTTGAACAGCACGTTGCAAGGCATCCCAGAAATGCTCAATCATGCTCATGTCTGCACACGCCCCACACAATTACTGAGCTTCTAGCAGCTGGAACAGACGCCTGCTGGCATGCAGGGTCCATGGATTCATGAGGTTGTCTCCATACCCGTACATGTCCACCCGCTCGTTACAATTTGAAACGAGACTCGTCCGACCAGGCAACATGTTTCCAGTCATCAACAGTCCAATGTCGTTGTTGACGGGCCCGGGCTAGTTGTAAAGCTTTGTGTCGTGCAGTCATCAAGGGTACACGAGTGGGCCTTCGGCTCCGAAAGACCCTATCGATGATGTTTCGTTGAATGGTTCGCACGTTGACACTTGTTGATGGCCCAGTACTGAAATCTGCAGCAATTTGCGGAAGGGTTGCATTTCTGTCACATTGAACGATTCTGTTCAGTCGTTGTAGGTCCCGTTCTTGCAGGATCTCTTTCCGGCAGCAGCGGTGTCGGAGATCTGATGTTTGACTGGATTCCTGATATTCATGATGCACTTGTGAAATGGTCGTACGGGAAATTCCCGACTTCACCGCTATCTCAGAGATGCTGTTTCCCGTCGATCGTGCGCTGACTATAACACCTCTTTCAAACTCACTTAAATCTTGAAAACTTGCCAGTGTAGCAGCAGTAACCGATCTAACAACTGCGCCAGACAGTTGCTGTCTTGTATCGGCGTTGCCGGCCACAACGCCGTAATATTCCTGTTTACTTATCACTGTAGTTGAACACGCATGCCTATACCAGTGCCTGTGGCGCTTCAGTGTGTAATGGTACAAGCTCGTCGCCCATTTAGAAGGATAACAGATTTAGTATTGGAATGGGCTGCGACCTCTGTTGTGGCTGACGTTTAGTAGCCACGGTGAGATATGCGAAGGTTTACTGTCAATACAGTTATACTCGCTAGAGCTAACTTTACATTTATGGCACTGAGAAGTACAGCATGATTATAATTAAAGCTGAACTTTCAGAACGCTGTAGAAATAACACCACTGGCCAGAATGACATCAAATTGCAATGGAATATTGTCGGAGAAGGAGGAAAACGTATGGCAGAAGAAAAAAAATAGTGTGAAAATTGATGGCGCTGTATGTGTCAGAATACGTAAATGAAAACACCTGCCATGCGCACGACCCATTGAAGTCGGTATAAAAACGTCAGGTAGACGACTTTTTCTCTTTTCGCGTCTGTGACGATCGCCTTGACCGTCTCAATGCATGAGCGCTCTCTTCTTGTAATGCTGTATTACAAGAATGATGACTGTGCACGCGTCGCTCTGCGGAAGTTCCGGACACTGAAGGGTTTGAAAAAAGGCGTTGGTCGTGCTGATCTGCCAGCAAGAGAGACCTTTGTTTTATAACTTCTTGCTCGCATGGAAGTGGACAATGATTGACTGTGGAAGATTTTGCGGACAGACGAAGCCCAACTCCATCTGACAGGATATGTCAATACACAGAATTGTGGAATATGGGCAACAGAAAATCCACACGCAAATCAACCAGTACCACTTCATCCTGAAAAGGTCACTGCGTGGTGCGGGTTTACGGCATCATTTATCATAGGGCCATATATTTTCGAAGAGACAGGTGCTTCCGGTCCTGTTACCTGTACCATCATTGGTAAGCGCAATGAGAGTGTTTTGCGCAACCACGTCATTCCAGCTCTCCAACAGCGTGGATGTGTGGTATCATTTTTATGCAAGGTGGCGCACCTTCGCACATTGCAAATCCAGTTAAGCAGCTGCTGAAGCGCCATTTCGGAAATGCTAGAATTATCAGCCGCCATTTCCCTACAGCCTGGCCGTCCCATCCCCTGATTTTAATCCTTGTGACTTCTGGCTGTGGGGCTATCTGAAAGATGTTGTGTTCAGTGTTCCGATTGCAAACTTAGCTGCACTGAAGGCACGCATTGCGCAACACATTCTGAACGTGACCCCGGAAACACTTCGATAAGTTGCTCGATTGCATCTTGTTGCAGCAAACGGTGGTCAGCATATTGAACATGTTTTGCGCCAGTCACACGGAAATTAATAATCCGATTTGATTTTGATTGATGCTTTTTATGTGGTTTTTGGCCTCAGGATAATTAAAAACCGATGTGATTGATGCTTTTTATGCGGTTTTTAGCCTCAGGACAGTTAAAAACCGATTTTTCCAATCCGATGTCATATGACCTTGCCGTGATGGGTGGGCTTCCGTAACTAATAGTATCACTCCTCTACACTCATGGACACTGAGTAGTACAGTTTGTTTAACGTCGAACGTACACCATAGACATTGTTGTATGATTCATTTGTCATTTGTAATCGACCACAATTAAATTATGATGCTTACAGCGCTATCTATAGCTAGATTTTGTAACCATTTATTTTTCTTCTGCCATGCGGTTTCCCCTTTCTCCGATAATATTCCGTTGCAATGTGACGTCTTTCGGACCAGTGGTGTTATTTCTACAGCAGTTTAAAAGTTTAACTTTAATTATAATCACCCTGTACATTCAAGCATTAGTCATCATCCGTGAGAAGGTTCATTAATTTGATTATTACTCTTATTATATGTTATGGCGTTAGTTCCTACTGCGAATCATTAATATCCACTATTTAACTTCAATTTTGACAGCTCATTGTGGACCTGTTCAATAATTTTATTTCCTTAACTGAAGTTTTTAAGTAATTGTTTATTGACGTTCACTATTGCATAAATCAGTTCATTGTTGTTGATTTCTGAGCGAGGTATATTGTTAAATCTGTAAGCTCTAAATAAATGTTTCATTATGTTTCCTTTGGAATTCTTATCTAATAACTGTACAGCGTCACTCCTAATCCAGTTCCTAAAGCAGAAGTGGACGAGTTACACATCTGATTTGATACTGTCGTAGAACGGAAACGGTATGTTACTGGGCATCGGTTCCCATTCAAAATGTTACGTACTCACCCCTCTCTACAAATCCCAGAAATATCTGAACATCCTCTATTAATAAACGATTAAACTGATAATGTAAGTAGCAATGTGTGACTATTTGCTGGAAAGTGTAGGAGGATACAGAATGGCTTGGACGGAATTTCAGTTTGGTGCAATGAATGGTAGTGGTGTGTCCCAATCGATTTTGCTTGGACACGATCGATTCCAGCTACATCGCTGATAGTTGACTTGTGGACAAATCCCACGTGGCGGGGTTTTGTCTTAAGCAGCGCCCTACACAAAATGTAGAGGTTGGCGAACGAGGCTCGAAGTGGCGCGGGAGACTGTGGTGCCGGCAGTGGGTCTGTGGCAGTGCGGAGTAAGCGCGACGTACGGACACCAGAGACGCCTTGTTTTCGCGAGATGGAGTGTGCGGACGTGGTTGTGAGATGCGGGGCATTGCGTAGCAGCTGTGGACAACAGCTGAGATGGTGAGCTGAAACACTGAACTGTGGAGGACTGTGATGGGGTTGCGGCTCATTATAAACGTTATACAGTGCCTTCGCTGCAGCCGTTGAGTTTTGAATTTTTGTTCTTCTCGGCATTCCAAGGTTCTACTTGAAACTGTTAATCTCACCTTACGGCAGGTTCAAGTGGTCAAGGATACATCTCTTCCATCAGTTTTGAAATTCAGGAAGAAGCAGTTTTGGCAGCGTGGACTTAATTTAGCTGCCAAGTTTAAATTTGCAAAAAGGGCTACAAGGCTGTTCTAGTTCCTTGCGTTGTTGTCCACTGGGCACATTGCAATCGATAATAAGTGCACTTATGGAAGTGTATGTCACTTCAGTTAACTGATTCCACTTCTCTGTTTGCTGCAGAAGCCTGGTTACACTCTGTGCATTGATTCCTGTACTAGCACGGGATTGTTTATAATTGCAAGCGGCCTGGCGCGGGTTTGGCTACTCTTGCACAAGCTATGGAATCGTGCATTTTCGGGCTGCAATTCTGTAATGGTGGTGGTTCAAATGGCTTTGAGCACTATGGGACTGAACATCTATGGTCATCAGTCCCCTAGAACTTAGAACTACTTAAACCTAACTAACCTAAGGACATCACACAACGCCCAGTCATCACGAGGCAGAGAAAATCCCTGACCCCGCCGGGAATCGAACCCGGGAACCCGGGCGCGGGAAGCGAGAACGCTACCGCACGACCACGAGCAGCGGGCTTAGTGGTGGTACCTGAATTTTTCGTCATTAAAATTTCTAGAAAGATTTTTTTTCTGATTTACTTTTTTTAATGTTATTGTAACAATTTGTGAATGATTAGAAGTTTTGATTACTATCAGTTCTGATTACTATTAGTATCAGTAGACTGCTATTTATGTGTTTTCTAAACTCTAATTTAAGGTCTTACTTAAAAGATGATTGAAGCTTATCTCGCAAGCTGGTCTGTGGATGTTTGTTGACGATAAGAATTTTGGGTCAACAGCTTGAATTTCTGGCAGTAATTTCATATTACGGACAGATGTTCCATGAAAGTTGTTTAATGTTAAGATGTCTTTATGTGGTTTGATGTACAAGCAGTTGCCCGAAATTGTCATCTTTTATTAAGAAAAGCGGAAAATGTAGCCTTAGGCTAATAGTTTCCTTTGATTATTTTATTGCTTTTTTCATTGTTCTTAATATTACTGTGATTTTATTCATTGTTTTCTTTAAATGAATGTTTTATTGAGCTGAAGTTTTACTAAAGTGTGTCTTAAGTACCAAGCAATGAAAGCTTTATTGTAGTAAGTGTTGTGTTAACAGATCTTATATCTCTAGAGAAGGTTCCAGCAGCATTCAATTAAGGAATCCTGTTTCCTGACCAACCTGCTCAATTGGCCCAGAGGTTTTTACGGAGTTTCTGTTTCAGGTAGCTTGCTCTAAATTGGAAAAAAAGTAAGTTAATGCAGATGATTCGAAAAATAATCCTGTAATGTTCGAATGCAGTTTTGTAGCTAGACATTGTCACATCGATTAAATTAATATCTTGGCGTAACGTTACAAAGCGAAATGAAATAGAACAAGCACTTAAGGCCCGTTGCAAGGAAAGTGAATGGTGGACTTTGGTTTTTGGATGAATTCTCATCTATAAAGGAGACCGCATATATAACATTGGTGTGGTCCATTCTTTAGTACTATTAGAATGTTTGGGAGCCCCACCGGGGCTGATTAAAGTGAGACATCGTAGCAATTCAAGAGCGTGCTTCTAGTTTTGTAACCCTTAGGTTCCATCCACACGCGACTGTTACAGAAATTCTCCATAAACAACTCAGATGGGAATCCTTGCAGGGCAGAAGACTATATTTTTGAGAAACACTATTGATAAACTTTAGAGGACCCGTGTTTAAGGTAGACTGATGAACGATTCTATTACTACCAACATGAGTCTAGCGTAGAGACCTCTAAGATAAAATAAATCAGGGTTCGTCTGAAAGTATATAGACAGTTGGTTTTTCCTCTCTAATATTACAAGAAAGAGAATGACCAGCAGTGGTACAAGGTACCTCCCCCTTCCTCCCCCGCCATGCACCAAATGGTGGCCGATTAAATTACCTGGAAAGAAATGAAACTCTGGTTCTACCTAAGATCTGTTCAGATTTTTGAAGAAGAGGCAAACACATCTACATGTACATCTACATCGATACTCTGCAAATCACATTTAAGTGCCTGGCAGAGGATTCATCAAACCACCTTCACAATTCTCTATCATTCCAATCTCGTATAGCGAGCGGAAAGAACGTACAACTACACTCCTGGAAATTGAAATATGAACACCGTGAATTCATTGTCCCAGGAAGGGGAAACTTTATTGACACATTCCTGGGGTCAGGTACATCGCATGATCACAGTGACAGAACCACAGGCACATAGACACAGGCAACAGAGCATGCACAATGTCGGCACTAGTACAGTGTATATCCACCTTTCGCAGCAATGCAGGCTGCTATTCTCCCATGGAGACGATCGTAGAGATGCTGGATGTAATCCTGTGGAACGGCTTGCCATGCCATTTCCACCTGGCGCCTCAGTTGGACCAGCGTTCGTGCTGGACGTGCAGACCGCGTGAGACGACGCTTCATCCAGTCCCAAACATGCTCAATGGGGGACAGATCCGGAGATCTTGCTGGCCAGGGTAGTTGACTTACACCTTCTAGAGCACGTTGGGTGGCACGGGATACATGCGGACGTGCATTGTCCTGTTGGAACAGCAAGTTCCCTTGCCGGTCTAGGAATGGTAGAACGATGGGTTCGATGACGGTTTGGATGTACCGTGCACTATTCAGTGTCTCCTCGACGATCACCAGTGGTGTACGGCCAGTGTAGGAGATCGCTCCCCACACCATGATGCTGGGTGTTGGCCCTGTGTGCCTCGGTCGTATGCAGTCCTGATTGTGGCGCTCACCCGCACAGCGCCAAACACGCATACGACCATCATTGGCACCAAGGCAGAAGCGACTCTCATCGCTGAAGACGACACGTCTCCATTCGTCCCTCCATTCACGCCTGTCGCGACACCACTGGAGGCGGGCTGCACGATGTTGGGGCGTGAGCGGAAGACGGCCTAACGGTGTGCGGGACCGTAGCCCAGCTTCATGGAGACGGTTGCGAATGGTCCTCGCCGATACCCCAGGAGCAACAGTGTCCCTAATTTGCTGGGAAGTGACGGTGCGGTCCCCTATGGCACTGCGTAGGATCCTACGGTCTTGGCGTGCATCCGTGCGTCGCTGCGGTCCGGTCCCAGGTCGACGGGCACGTGCACCTTCCGCCGACCACTGGCGACAACATCGATGTACTGTGGAGACCTCACGCCCCACGTGTTGAGCAATTCGGCGGTACGTCCACCCGGCCTCCCGCATGCCCACTATACGCCCTCGCTCAAAGTCCGTCAACTGCACATACGGTTCACGTCCACGCTGTCGCGGCATGCTACCAGTGTTAAAGACTGCGATGGAGCTCCGTATGCCACGGCAAACTGGCTGACACTGACGGCGGCGGTGCACAAATGCTGCGCAGCTAGCGCCATTCGACGGCCAACACCGCGGTTCCTGGTGTGTCCGCTGTGCCGTGCGTGTGATCATTGCTTGTACAGCCCTCTCGCAGTGTCCGAAGCAAGTATGGTGGGTCTGACACACCGGTGTCAAAGTGTTCTTTTTTCCATTTCCAGGAGTGTATATCTTTCCGTACGAGCTCTGATTTCCCTTATTTTATCTTGGTGATCGTTTCTCCCTATGTAAGTCGGTGTCAACAAAATATTATCGCATTCGGAGGAGAAAGTTGGTGATTGTGATTTCGTGAGATTCAATCGCAACGAAAAACGCCTTTCTTTTAATGATGTCCAGCCCAAATCCTGCATCATTTCAGTGACGCTATCTCTCATATTTCGCGATAATAAAAAACGTGCTGTCCTTCTTTGAACTTTTTCGATGTAGTCCGTCAGTCCTATCTGGTAATAATCCCACACCGCGCAGCAGTATTCTAAAAGAGGACGGACAAGCGTAGTGTAGGCTGTCTCCTTTGTAGATCTGTTAAATTTTCTAAGTGTCCTGCCAATAAAACTCAATCTTTGGTTAGCCTTCCCCATAACATTTTCTATGAGTTCCTGGCAATTTAAGTTGTTCCTAATTGTAATTCCTAGGTATTCCGTTGAATTTACGGCCTTTAGATTTGACTGGTTTATAGTGTAACCGAAGTTAAACGAATTCCCTTTAGTACTCATGTGGATGACCTCACACTTTCCGTTATTTAGGGTCAACTGCCAGTTTTCGCACTATTCAGATATCTTTTCTAAATCGTTTTGCAATTTGTTTTGATCTTCTGGTGAATTTATTAGTCGATAAACGACAGCGTCCTCTGCAAACAACCTAAGACGGCTGCTCAGATTGTCCCCCAAATCGTTTACTCGTATATAGATAAGGAACAGCAAAGGGCCTATAACACCATCTTGGGGAACGCCAGAAATCACTTCTCTTTCACTCGATGACTTTCCGTCAATTACTACGAACTGTGACCTCTCTGACAGGAAATCATAAATCCAGTCACATAACTGAGACGATATTCCATAAGCACGCAATTTCACTACAAGCCGCTTGTGTGGTACAATGTCAAAAGCCTCCCAGAAATCCGGAAATAAGGAATCGATATGAAATCCCTTGTCAATAGCACTCAACACTTCATGCGAATAAAGAGCTAGTTGTGTTTCACGAGAACGATGTTTTCTAAACCCATGTTGACTGTGTATTAATAGACCGTTTTCTTCGAGGTAATTCATAATGTCCGAACACAATATATGTTCCGTAATCCTGCTACATACTGACGTTAGTGATGTGGGACTGTAATTAAGTGGATTGCTCCTATTACCTTTCTTGAATATTGGTGTGACCTGTGCAACTTTCCAGTCTTTGGGTACGGATCTTTCGCCGAGCGAACGGTTGTATATGATTGTTAAGTAAGGAGCTAATACATCAGCATACTCTGAAAGGAACCTAATTGGTATACAGTTTGGACTAGAAGACTTGCTTTTATTAAGTGATTTAAGTTGCTTCACTATTCCGAGGATATTTACTACTACGTTTCTCATGTTGACAGCTGTTCTTGATCAGAATTCTGGAATATTTACTTCGTCCTCTTTTGTGAAGGCATTTCGGAAGACTGCGTTCAGTAGTTCTGCTTTGGCAGCGCTGTCTTCGATAGTATCTCCATTGCTATATCACAGAGAAGGCATTGATTGTTTCTTGCCCCTAACATACTTCACATGCGACCAGAATTTCTTTGGATTTTCTGCCAGGTTTCGAGACAAAGTTCCGTTGTTGAAACTGTTATAAGCATCTCGTATTGAAGTCCGAGCTAAATCTCGCGCTTCTGTGAAAGATCGCCAATCTTGGGAATTTTGCCTCTGTTTAAATTTGGCATGTTTGTTTCGTTGTTTCTGCAAGAGTGTCCTGACCCGTTTTGTGTACCAAGGAGGATCAGTTACGTCGTTTGTTTATTTATTTGGTATAAATCTCTCAATTTCTGCCGATACTACAGCTACGTCTGGTCTACACTTATATCATTAATTTGGAAGGAGTGCAGATTGTCTCTCAGGAAGGCGTCAGGTGTATAGAAGTTTCTAGTGGTTAGGATGATTTGTTACTTATTAATTTATGGCCCTGAAAATTTGTTACTACTTGCATTGAAGACTTACATAACAGTTCAAACTAAGAAACAAATGTTTGAACTTCAAAAAACAGTAATGAAATTAATGTATTTAACGGGAGACAAACTATTACTTATTCATATAACTTGACGAGATAGGAAACGCTTCTGTATGGCCATCTAGAACAGTGCCTCCCAAGCTCAGAAAATTACCTCCTTGGGGGTAAAATGTAATTTTTATGATGCGTTGGATACAAAAGAGATTTCGAATATGTTTCAGTCCCAACTCTAAATTTTTTGTAAGCAATTACCTCTATTATAGTTCCTTACTTCGACTCTTTTATTTTTATAACATCACATCCGAAGATCACATAGATGAAGACCCCTTCTAGACTTTCTCGTGGTGTGGTCTTCAGCGATACGCATCCAAGCTGCTCCTGGATGTCTGTAATGTCTTCCAGCCAAAATCCATTAGGCTGTCGTCTCAGTCTAATTTATTATTCAGTTCTTGGGTCATAAGTCCTGTGACTGGTTACATCCAGCGCACCACAACTTCAATTCCTATTCAGAGCCTTCCAACTACGAGTAGAGGTAACACCTAACAGTCAGGAATGATTGTTGTATAAATTACTATTTCCGTCTTCCTCTATACTTGTTTCTTGTAAAACTTCCTCTAACTCCCATGGAGTTAATCCTCGATGTCTTAACACATGTCCTGTCTCCCTGTGCCTTCTCTTTGTCAGTATTATACACAGTCCACGATTCACATATATACACTACTGGTCATAAAAATTGCTACACCAAGAAGAAATGCAGATGATAAGTGGGTATTCATTGGACAAATATATTATACTAGAATTGAAATGTTATTATATTTTCACGCAATTTGGGTGCATAGATCCTGAGAAATCAGTGCCCAGAACAACCACCTCTGGCCGTAATAACGGCCTTAATACGCCGGGGCATTGTGTCAAACAGAGCTTGGATGGCGTGTACAGGTACAGCTGCCCATGTAGCTTCAACACGATACCATAGTTCATCAAGAGTAGTGACTGGCGTATTGTGATGAGCCAGTTGCTCGGTCACCAATGACGAGACGTTTTCAATTGATGAGAGATCTGGAGATAGTGTTGGCCAGGGCAGCAGTCGAACATTTTCTGTATCCAGAAAGGCCCAAACAGGACCTGCAACATGCGGTCGTGCATTATCCTGCTGAAATGTAGGGTTTCGCAGGGATCGAATGAAGGGTAGAAAAATGGTTCAAATGGCTCTGAGCACTAGGGGACTTAACTTCTGAGGTCATCAGTCGCCTAGAACTTAGAACTAATTAAACCTAACTAACCTAAGGACATCACACACATCCATGCCCGAGGCAGGATTCGAACCTGCGACCGTAGCGGTCACGCGGTTCCAGACTGAAGCGCCTTTAACCGCACGGTCACACCGGCCGGCATGAAAGGTAGAGCCACGGGTCGTAACACATCTGAAATGTAACGTCCACTGTTCAAAGTGTCGTCAATGCGAACAAGAGGTGACCGAGACGTGTAACCAATGGCACTCCATACCATCACGCCGGGTGATATGCAAGTATGGCGACGACGAATACATGCATCTAATGTATGTTCACCGCGATGTCGCCAAACACGGATGCGACCATCATGATGCTATAAACAGAACCTAAATTCATCCGAAAAAATGACGTTTTGCCATTCGTGCACCCAGGTTCGTCGTTGAGTACACCATCGCAGGCGCTCCTGTCTGTGATGCGGCGTCAAGGGTAACCGCAGCCATGGTCTCCGAGCTGATAGTCCATGCTGCTGCAAACGTCATCGAACTGTCCGTGCAGATGGTTGTTGTCTTGCAAACGTCCCCATCTGTTGACTCAGGGATCGAGACGTGGCTGCACGATCCGTTACAGCCATGCGGATAAGATGCCTGTCATCTCGACTGCTAGTGATACGACGCCGCTGGGATCCAGCACGGCGTTCCGTATTACCATCGTGAAACCACCGATTCCATATTCTTCTAACAGTCATTGGATCTCGACCAACGCGAGCAGCAATGTCGCAATACGATAAACCGCAATTGTGATAAGCTACAATACGACCTTTATCAAAGTCGGGAACGTGATGGTTCGCATTTCTCCTCCTTACACGAGGCATCACAAATCACAACAACGTTTCTCCAGGCAACGCTGGTCAACTGCTGTTTGTGTATGAGAAATCGGTTGGAAACTTTCCTCATGTCAGCACGTTGTAGGTGTCGCTACCGGCGCCAACCTTGTGTGAATGCTCTGAAAAGCTAATCATTTGCATATCACAGCAACTTCTTCCTGTCGGTTAAATTTCGCGTCTGTAGCACGTCATCTTCGTGGTGCAGCAATTTTAATTGTCAGTAGTGTACTTTATTTTATACACTAAAGAGCCAAAGAAACTGACACACTTGCCTATTACCATGTTGGGCACCCGCAAGCACGCAGAGGTGTCGCAATATGACGTGACATGGACTTGACTAATGTCTGAAGTAGTTCTGGAGGGAATTGACACCATGAATCTTGCAGGACTGTCCATAAATCCGTAAGAGCACGAAGGAGTGGAGGTCTCTTCTGAACAGCACGTACAAGGCATCCCAGATATGCTCAATAATGTTCATGTCTGGGGCGTTTGGTGGCCAGCAGAATGTTTATACTCAGGAGAGTGTTCCTGGAGCCACTCTGCAGTAATTCTGGACTTGTGGGGTTTCGCATAGTCCCGCTAGAATTCCTCAAGTCCGTCGGAATGAAAAACAGTCATGAATGAATGCAGGTGATCAGACTGGATGCTTACGAACGTGTCACCTGTCAGAGTGTTATCTAGATGTATCAGTAGTCCAATATGACTCCAACTACACACGCCCCACACCATTCCTGAGCCTCCACCAGCTTGAAGAGTCGCCTGCTGACATGCAGGGTCCAGGGATTGATGAGGTTGTCTCCATACCCGTACACGTCCATCGGCTCGATGCAATCTGAAACGACATTCGTCCGACCAGGCAACATGTTTCTAGTCATCAACAGTCCAATGTCGGTGTTGACGGGCGCAGGCGAGGCGTAAAGGCGTAAAGCTTTGTGATGTGCAGTCATCAACGATACACGAGTGGGCCTTAGGCTCCAAAAGCCCATATCGATGATGTTTCGTTGAATGGTTCGCACGCTGACACTTGTTGATGGCCCAGCATTGAAATCTGCAGCAATTTGCGGAATGTTTGCACTTCTGTCACGTAGAGCGATTCTGTTCAGTCGTCGTTGGTCCCGATCTTGCAGTATCTTTTTCCGGCTGCAGCGATGGAGGAGGTCTGATGTTTTACCGGATTTATGATATTCACGGTACACTAGTGAAATGGTTGTACAATAAAGTCCCCACTTCATCGCTATCTCGGAGATGCTGTGTCCCATCGATCGTGCGCTGACCATAACACCACGTTCAAACTCACTTAAATCTTGATAATCCGCCATTGTAGCAGCAGTAACCGATGCAAAAACTGCGTCAGACACTTTTTGGCTTATGCAGGCGTTGCCGACAGCAGCTCCATATTCTACCTGTTTACATATCCCTGTATTTGAATACGCATGCCTATACCAGTTTCTTTGGCGCTTTAATGTATAATATATTAATAGTCTTTTTATTTATTAGACAACAGAGTAATAACACAGGTATGTGTAAAACACAAAAGGTATTCGGGAAGTAAATTCCGATAGTCCTTGAAATGGAAACCACTGTGAAAATCAAAAATGACTTGTTTGCAACAGTTACCTACAAGTTCCAGCTACCTATTACATAGTCGCCGCTCTGATTTATACATCTGTCGTAGCGTTCTCCAAACTTTCGAATACCCTGGTCATAGTAGGCAGATGCCAATGCTTCCTGCCAATTCTCTACGCTGGTTTGCAGCTTATAGTCTGTGCCAAAATGTTCTGTTCATAGCCAGCAGTTCATGTGAGCAGAGATGAAACTCAGAGGGAGCATATTACGGGCTGTATTGTCGGTGATCAATCACTCTTAATCGAAAACGCTACAGGAGCATCTTCATTGTCCCTGCAGAATGCAACTGAGAATTGTCTGAAGAAGGAGGCGTATGGCAGTTACGTTATGTTGGTCGCATAGCTTCAGGTGAAATTTCGTACCAGGCCCTCGTACTTGGCGGGAGACATTACTTATAGGCATTTTGACGTGCTCAGTGTGCGCTCTGAACTGAAAAGAGCGACGTGACGCGATCGACTGGCGTACTAGAGACACTACCCAACACATGAGTGCAAAGCTTCATCAGATTTTCACAGTGGTTTCCATTTCGCAACCGATCAGAATTTACTTTCCGAATAGCCCTCATATATCAAGTTTTCAGTATACGTGACAGAGCAAACTACACAATTTTTTGTAGCTACTAAACTTTGCTGCTCGTTACAATGGAAAGATAAACTTGGAGTTATTAGTTATTCACAAAGTCGACACAGTGTTTTTGGAATGCAGTGTTCATCACGTACTGGTGTTTTACATTTCTTACGACTTTTTCTTGTTTTTACTTTTCCTTGACAGAGATTTGCATACAAAGCAGTTACCAACGATTTTCAGCCGTCCAGAAGCATCTCGTTTTGACTGAGCCTCCACTTGTTCAGGAACCAGAATTAGAGGTCCTCCTATCATGCAATCAATACCCAATTTCGTGGAAAATTTTCTCAAGCAATTAGGATTTAATGATCTAGAGATAATGGAAGGCATTGCCAAATATTTTCCCAGATCCAGTCGAAACAGTCTGCGTCTGTGAGACACATTTTTTCCTCGAGGATTGTTTTCTGTGTAAATAATGTATGCCGCAAAGTATGTAACATTCAGAATGCTATAAAAGAATACTAGCAGCCATCTCTTTGTCCTCCTTTTTACAATGTAATGAGAACACAACTTGTCCTTATTATCAATGCCGCCTTTTGTGCTGTTATAACAACGATAACATCTGGCTCTGAAAGAGTTCAGAAGTGGATGCATCATAATGCATTGTGAATAGCATTAGAATTGCTTTCTTCTTCCTTGGATCATATGAACACCGAGAAACGTTATTCTTACTGAATCCAAATATAGACTGCCGTTCTTGGCGTGAAGAGGAAGATTACATTTTTCGCAGTATATAGGGCCTGTTTCTTTTCACGGTACCAAATATGGACAAATCTAAAGTCATTTATAGCCTTTCTAATGATAAAGTTGTGAAAAAATTGTCAGGGGCTATATTTTTACCAGCACCTTTGAAATGGTAACATAAATCGTTTACTACACTCTCCCCTTAATTAGTTTCTCTTCCGTATGGAGATTTACCTGTATGAATTCAGCCAGTTATTGGATAAGAATTTCGCGAAACATAAATCCACCAAAGCTTCAAGACATATTTGGCTGCCTTTGAGGGCTTGAATTGATTAAATCTTGCCTTTCCTTCGTAAGGAAAAATCTCATCAACAGTCAGGCAATCAGAAGGCACAGAGTTTTTTTTTCGAAGATTTGAATTTAGTATTTCAAATATGTCAGATATTGTACCCGCTTTGTCACTTTTCAAACGCTCAGCCCTAGTGTTCACATTGTCAGATCTTATATATCTGCTTATCTGACAAACCTAGTTGAGGGATAAGCTTGCACAATACAATGGGAATGCATTTGTTTTCCACATGTCCTCTGTGTGTTCAGTGTTGGAGAACCTTATTCCGGCTGTAATCAGTATACCAAGATATGCATCAAATTCTTCATTTGTCAATGGCTTCCACACTCTCGCTACTCCTTCTGAATTGGTGTTAAAGTTTGAATACTCGATTTGCCTTCCTGTTGGTTTCAGGTACTATTATATATATATAATACATTTCTTCTGTAAATATACCCTTGAAGGTGTCTTTTATAGGAAGAAGTTTTGTTGTACCTGTTCAAGAGCCATTTCCCACAAAATATTATGCTTCAGCAACTTGATTGTCCCAAAAGATTCCTTATGCCATTTAGTTCCATCTTTATCACGTATAATGTCTACAGAAGATACAATCGCTTTACTGTTTTCGTCAGCTGTGTCAATACCTTCGCTATTTCTATCACTTGTCTCTCTTTCAACTTCATTATAATTACAAGCACCAATAACATCTTGAATATCTGAAGTATCATCATCTTCCTTACTGAATCCATTCGTCTTTAGAATCTTTGTCGCTGAAATCTACAGCGTCATCCTCTTCTGTATAAACAGTAGACAATAATTTCCTAATATAATCTTCTTTCGCTTCGTAGCTTAATCTGCTGTTTCCAGATGTAGAGAGTTCAGTTTATCATAAACGAGAATCCAGAGTTGAGGTTCCCAGTAGCAAAGCTTACACAGTAATTAACAGTCCATAATGTTATGAAACAGTAGCAAAAATAGACAGCAATAATTGGACTGCCTTGTTGCAACGATTTCGTATATACCCAGAGCAGAGTGCTACCAATCGTGAGTGTTTGGCAATAAATGTATTGGGTTACCCAAGTAATATGGTTACAGAAATATGTGTAATTTTTTGAATGTGAGCACAAGGGTTTAGTTTGGCTTTCATTATCAAACATAACTTCAGGACTTCTTTAGTTTTACGTTACATCTCTGCATCCTGAAAAGTACACCCTTAGTCTATCTACAGCCCATCAGCCTGCATCGTGCCCCACCCATCTCCATTTCCTTTTGGTTACGCTCATAGTTACGTCTTCTAGCCCATTTTTTTTTATGAGCCTCTCCATTGCTCACTGATCGCCCCCAAGTTTTTGAAGGTTTCCATTAAAAGGCAGTGTATAACTGCCGTAACTCAAAACTGGTTGTACCCACTGATTTTGAACTTCCTTTTTAAAAGAAATTGGAAGTTTAGATTTGAAAACCCAAATTACTGTACCAAAAGCATTCCAGGAATATTTAGCTGTTATGTTATTCTTTTTTCTGTCCATTCAGTCGTCAGTTCTTGATATGGCCCAGTTTCCTTTCCATACCTAACAGTTTCCAAGTATACAGCACTCCACCAAAAGATCCGCCATCTTTTTTCCATCCCTATGTCCCTAGAAGACTGTGATCGGGAACTTATTATAATAAAAAGAAAACATAAGAGGCAAGCCGGATCCCAATTTTATCCAGTGAACAACGCAGACAGATCAAACAGGAAACTGTACAAATTGCCTTTTATACGACTAGGTAAAATTTTTAACAGAGTAAGTATCATTTGGAAGGCAAAGGGTTTGAATGTGTTTTTCTATGTCCTGTAGACATTAGCTGGATGATACTTCAATGTTGATACGTATACACATCTGCTTGAATGCCTTCTTTGGAATTGGTTGCATACTGGGAAATGTGTTTACAACTAGAAAGTCGCACAGAAATCAAATGTTGCGAAGCAACGCAAAAGTGATTCACTTAGTTATAAAATTAATGTAACAGCCATTTTCCTTATTTGGTATACGGAAAAGTAAATGGCCAATTTCTAAGACAATTTCCATAGGGTAAGCGACGACAACACATTGAAAACATATTTTGATAAAAATTGAAGTGACAACATTTTGACGAATGGTTAGTGAATCTTAAGAATAACAATTCCATTCGCAGGAGTGATAATAGATGTTCGATTACGATACGAATTACAAATAAAAGAGTGGAAGTAAATGAATTCAGGGTATCACTTACGACGAGAATTGGCCGACATTCAACGAAATATACAAAAGATGATTAGAAATAAGCTATAGTAACCGCTTCATCGACTCATTGTTTCTGGGTTTCATACAAAAGCTACAAAATCAGATGAGTTTCAAAAACATGACTGTTGCTTTACTCAGTGTAAATTTTAGTTGGATATTGAACTTTGTTGGGAGGATATGCTAATATCTATTTTCGTCCTGGGGTTAGGGTTTCAGAAATTTTGGGAACCACTGCGCTTTCCCATAGCCATGGAAATTTGACGTCTTTGGCAGCTATTTATCTGTGTAGCATACCTTGCTGCTTGGAATTCATCTTCGAACTGCGTAATTCCGTCGCGCAATGCACTTCAAGTATTCAAAGGCATGACACGGAAATGTAGCGTACGTAATCCCTCAGGATAAATGACACAGTATTTTCCTAGAGGGTTAATCCTGCCATGTACCGCATTGTGGAATGATGAACATGAAGCAAGATAGGCGGAATTTGTCTCAGATGCTGGCGATTAAGCTTCTCAGACGCCTATCTGAGGCCGCATCTTGAGAAATGCGCCGCGGTAAACTTGCCGCAGCAAACGGATGTTAATAAGCTTACTAAACACAAGAGCTCTTCTTGAATATGGAAGGATCGGCGTGCCTACAGCTTAGAGGGTGTTCAACCCAATGGCGTACCTACAAGGTCGTATAGCAACACTTCGAAATCCTTGCTAATTATCTTAGTACATTGAAATGTAAGAGACGATACTGATGTGGCTTGCGTTGTTTCTATTTGCTTCTATCGATCACGCTTTGTTATAAGAATAGCAAGTGGTACTCAGTATGTGATTCTCTGTTCCATATCCTGCAATGTTGCTAGGACCTCTTGTTTGTCGATAGCTATCTTTCTTTTCCCATTTGTACTCACTTATTCCCTGTTTCTATCTATGAAGCTCTGGAATCGTGTTTTTGCTCTTTTTCCGTATCGGGTTCACTCTTTCTCTTGCGTCTTGTATAGATTCTGGCAGCATTCTTCCAGCCTCGCCGCATGACCACATTGTGATATCCACAAACGTAGCAGAATTTAACGTAACTTGTTGTACAATATTACCGAATATTTATCAGCGTGCCAGGTAGTTTTTGTTTCCTTTTGTATTTTGCGTTTTAAATGTTTCTTAATTGGATACCTGAGATGGAAATCGCGAGGCGATCCCCAATTCACCTAAATAGCCTTTTTAAGAATCTGTGAACGTAATGGCGAGTTTGCACACCATGTATAGTATCCAGAAATCATCCAGTCGAGCGTTAACTCCTTCATTTGTCATGTAACTTCGGGTTAAAGCACTAAGCCAACAGTCAACCTAGTTCTCGATTTATAAAATTTTTCTACCACATCACAGTAAGAGTTAAATTTTTGATCACAGATTGTGATAACCTTTGCCGAAATGTTTAATTCATATGAAACTTGATTTTTAACATTAAGTGTTCACTTTCTGCCCATAGCGAGTAGAAGGAGTATAATCTCGGTTTTGAGCATTACTGCGGAAATATCATCAATGACCTTTCTGAGGGAAACATTCGTTCATTCACGTGACTCAGTTTACCCATGTGGATTTACTACTACATTTTTAAAGAACATTCGTTTCAGTATCACATCCATATAAACTACACGCATAAATTACCACGCAGTTTCTCGTATTCACTTGGAGCTACTACTTCCCTTTGATGAAAACATACGTTGAATTATGCAAAACTGACCAGGAGGAGAAGAGGGGAGGGACATTTGGAAAATGAAACAAGCAAGAAGCACAAGCTGAGATAGGGCAAAGATGGGGAAGGGGATCGGCCGCGTCCTTTTCAAAAAGGAATCGTCCCAGCATTCGACTAAGAAGGTTTAGGAAGACCACGGAAAACCTAAATGTGAATGGCGGGATGGGAACTGAACCACACTCCTCCCGAATTCGCCTCCAGTGTGGGCAGCCTTCTCGGAAGGGGATGGAAGCTGAAATATGAGATAGGGCTAAATTGGTTTTCTCTGTACTAATTTCCTGACAGATAACACCTGTGCCTTCAGACTACTCACCATAGTAGCCAAGGTCACGAATGCTTAATGGAGGATGAAATTTTCATCGCCCTAATTAAGGTAACAATGGGAGGTGGTAGCATACAGTGCAGTCTGAAGTATACCAGATGTCTCTGCAATTTCTCAATGAGTGACGCTGTTGTTGTTGATTTGTCCATCAGACGGTGTCCTTATACTCGGCAGTTCCTTTTTTGCTACCCATAATCGAATGTGTCGACGGAATGAAATCTGCGCCCAGTGAAATATATGAAATTTGCACTCAGTATTTATGGAAACTACCTGTTCACTAATTCAAGGCCTACCTGCACCTCCACATTCATCTTCCACCTGAAACGCTCCCTATGAGACACTGGTACCTGCATTTCGAAAGTCCTTGTCGATCCCAGTGGATGACCGCTTGGTACGACTGCAACGTTCGTAATGTTCAGTTCGTGCGCGTTGTGTGCTTGTGTTCTTATAGATTCGACACAGAAGTGTCGACAAGTTAAGCAATAAGCCATGTGTCCACTATGCATCCACTCGTACATCGTAAAGGAAACCACTGTGATTTGGTGTAGTTTAAAACTGAAATTAACGTATTGTCGAAGAATGCTTAAGACCAAAGGTTTTAAGATGCTGTTTTCAAACGAGTAGCGTTGTAGACATCTGGATGGTGCTCACTTATAAGTACATTATACTCTGACTCAGACAAAGAAGAGGGCATAAGGGGAAGAAACATCTATTTCTAAAATATATTTCGAAGAGTAAGATGACATGCACAATGTAAGGTACGATTTACTGAAGCAGCATAACATCAAGCAATGAAGAGTACGTTACACAATCACAGGTACAAATAATACGAAAATAATAAAAAACGTGATTGCGTTAAACAGAAAATGAGACAAAATTTTGTGGTCACAGTTCATGTTCGAGCGTCTCCAGTCCTATTAATGAGGTTCATTAAAACGTAAAGCACCACGGAGGAGCCCTCAGCTCTTCTACACACAGGGCTATTTGCGGAAATCTGACAGGAGGATTATAGGAAATTCCATTGACCTTTTATGAACAAAAATTTCACTGGACTCAAATTTCACTGCTCGAAATTTACTAGCAATCTTTCCGACACTGGGGTGAATCCTCTCTCTTCTTTTCATGTCCACAATCATCCATAACAACACTGCACTGTGTACGAAACCACTGCAGTCACCTACGCTTTAAGGACGCACACAGGACACACAACGTTGAGGAAAGAAAACGAACCCTATCCCAGACTCTTTGTATGTTGCACGAACACCTATGAAAGGGGGTAAAAATCCTTGATCTCAAGCCAACGGCTATACAGACTTGCTACACACATTTACAAAAGATTGATTTGTACAAGGGAAAATGCTGTTGGAAGAAAGTTTCACAAACATTCAGGACGCCTTTGATAAGATGGTATACGAACTGGCCCTGACTGAAAATGTATGACAATGTAAAATTTTGCGCTACAATAAACGTCAATACATTTAACAGTTTTGGATAATTAATCCATACTATAGTGAGTAATCTCATACGAAGAACGATGGACAAGACGTAGGCACAGGAAAAAAAAAACAACCACATTAACTGACTTGCATGTAGAATTAGCGGAATTCTTCCTCCTGTTACGAGACTACGTCATCACGTTACGAAAAAAATATCTTACGAGTGCAGTTCTCCCTGTTTGAGACTGTTATCTCAAGGTTTATTTTTCGTTCCAAACACTTATAAAACTTAACAATACTTGTTTAGATTCATTACATATGCGCAAAACTGTCTGTAAAGTCCGTTACGAAGCACATAGGTTCCGATTACGTCAACCAATGATTGCGTTGGCTTCTCGTTAGGTCAAATACCATGAAACTGAAAGTCTTGTTAGCTGCTTAAGTGTAAGTTTGTAGTTACGAAATGCAAGTTAACCAATAAAAGTCAAGATATAAGCTATGATATTCGACTTTTGTTTACAGGCTGAATATCTCATAAGTGTCCTGTCTCATGTTGGCACGAATACACTCTGTACTGAAAGTTACAACTCGCTATGTATGTTGAAAACATGTAGCTGTGCATTTCATGAAACGTTACGAAATATTAGAGACTTGCAGATGATCCGTGATGGTGCAAAGACTGGAAAATGCAAAGCGCCTAATCTGTCGAAAAGATCCGATGTAGTTTGACTTGGCGAACGGCAGTCACTCACTGGAATCAGTCACAAGCTGCAAGTATCGTAGTGTTTCTGTCACGAGCAAGTCGAAGTGGAGCGACCACATAAATCATGCCGCGGGGAAATCAGGTAACGGACTCGAATTTATGGAAGAAACATAAGGAAGTTTAATTCACATAGAAATAAGACGCTTGCAAAACCCTCAACGACTAATTCCTGACTTTTTCTGCGGTCTGGGACCAGCACCATATTGAACTAACGGAGAAGACAGAAAATACTCATAGAAGAGATGCACTATTCGTCACGAGTTTATTAGTTGAGCATGAGGTTACCATAGAAATGCTCGACGAAGTGTTGTAGCAGACGTTACAAGAAAAACGCTGCGCATGGTGGAATGTCTTACAAAATTCAGAGAACGCACGCCCTAAAATAAGTCACGATTAACTCTAGTAGCTTCAGAATTCATCTAATGCATTGATCATGATCGTAGAAATAGAGAACTTCGGAATTATACAATAGAGTACCGACCATATTTCTTCCTGAAATCCTACTGCGAATGGAAGACTGAAAATGACACTATCTTGCCTCCACCACACACCATACAGTGACTAGTGGAGCAAAGTTGTAGATGTAAATATTAAAGGATTGCGAACTGTTTCTACTACAGAAGTTCAAGTGCGTCAGTCAAGTGGTGGACTGACGTATCTCATACACCGCTGTCAGTGATTCAGTTTCTCATAATCTGCATCATGTATCAACAGACTGATGAATATCCGATGCTAATAATATGGGTGGTATAGGTAACCGAACCACTAACACGTGTTTTAATTGCTGTGTGTCTGTGTAGTCCCATATTTGTGTGATGTACAAATCTGATGGAGTATTGGGGCACACGGTATGAGGGTGTGAGGGGCTGCTGGCGATCAGCCTCCAGAGCTCATTTGGGAGAATGGGCGAATCTAAAGATGAAGTCGGCTGAGCCGGCCGCGGTGGTCTAGCGGTTCTAGGCGCTCAGTCCGGCACCGCGGCACTGCTACGGTCGCAGGTTCGAATCCTGCCTCGGGCATGGATGTGTGTGATGTCCTTAGGCTAGTTAGGTTTAAGTAGTTCTAAGTTCTAGGGGACTGATGACCACAGATGTTAAGTCCCATAGTGCTCAGAGCCATTTGAACCATTTTTTGAAGTCGGCTGGAGCAGGGGACCCTCACTGTCAGGTAGGCAATACAAGTCCTCTACTGAAACTTTCTTGCAGAATGAAACTGTATGTGAGCCGAAACTCCAAAGAAGTCGGGAACATAGCCTTTCGCAGGCAAGTGCTATACCATACCGGCTGAGCTATTCAGGCATGACTCACGACCCGTCCCCATAGCTTTACTTCCACCAGTACGTCGTCTCCTACCTTAATCCGTCAGGAAATTTCATATCAGCGCACACTCCACTGCAGAGTGAAAATTTCATTTTGGAAACCACCCCAGGCTGTGGCTAAGCCATGTTTCCGCATTATCCTTTCTTCCAAGAAGGCTAGTCGTACAAGTTTCTCAGGAGAGTTTCTGTGAAGTTTGGAATGTAGGAGACGAGTTACTTGCGGAAGTAAAGCTGTGGCAACAGGTTCTGAGTCGTGCTTGGGTAGCGCAGTCAGCAGACCACTCAGGTCTCGAGTTCGAATCTCGGTCCGCACACAGTTTTAATCAGCCAGAAAGTTTGGTATTAACGCACACTCTGCTGTGGAGAAACGGATGCTCTGGAATAAAGATGCGGAACAGAACACGCAGACTTTGGAGAAGTGCAGAAGGCGGTGTTGCATTTTTGAAGGCCAGCCCGTCACACAGCAGCTGATCTACATGTACATCTACATCTACATCCATACTCCGCAAGCCACCTGACGGTGTGTGGCGGAGGGTACCTTGAGTACCTCTATCGGTTCTCCCTTCTATTCCAATCTCGTATTGTTCGTGAGCCAGAACATCCAGTAAGAAACAGTTGTACAAAACTTTCAATAAAAGTTATCTTATGTAAAAATGCTGTTTCATTCTACCTCATACCCGAGCCAAGGAAGAACCCACCCTGCCCACATGTTGTTAAGAGAGAAAAATTAATTTATTTAGTATTTTCACCCTGACATAATACTTTAGAATCAAATGCCCTTTACAGTAATGCTCGTCCTGACACTTGCCTAGCATCAAAAGAGAAAACCCAGTTACATTTAGTAGCAGAAGTGTTACATTTAGTGTCAGAACTGTTACATTTGATGAGTAGAAGTTGGTAGCAGGCCCAGCTATATGCAGGACTCGACTCGTCAACTATGTTGAGAATACAGGCTATCCAGAAAGGAGAGCATTTAGGTGTGTTCCGGTACATTGCGATTAAACTTGGTTAGATCCCGTACCGAGGGCTTATCCATGATGGAGCAGGCTTTTTCATTTTAACGTGGATTTCCTACATCTTTCTAGTATGGATGGGGCAAATAGTGTGCACTCATCCATGGTTATGCTATACTGAGAATGACTCTTCCATCTAATTTGCTCCTTGCGAGTTTTGTCAGATCAAACTAGTTCTACTTTAAATTTGTTTCAATGTTAACAATTGACTGTTAGTTTCACTATGTATTTTATTAATCACATTAATGTGTAATTATTGCTTTCTTGTTTATGTATGTGCTCACAAGGAGTAGTTATATAAATAGGGTTAAAATTAGGACAACATTTTTAATTTACTAGTTAGATGAGACCCCTCATAATCCTAGAACCTTTAATGCGTTTTGTAAGAACATGCACCCATGACTCATTTATATGGGCCATCCATTCATATTGTTCAGTCCGTTGCGCGACAGATTCATTTGCATACACATATGTATGGAGCGATCTGTCTATCGGTCAGTCCAACCGGTGCAGATTACTATAGCAGCGAAAAGGGTTGTTCACTTGGTTGGCATGTTACAAAGTTCAAGCATCGTTGATAATGTATGCCAACTAACTCGCTCTAAAATCTCGCAATCCGTGTTAAAATTAATATGTCAGTAACAGTCACATGTATTTATTTATCGTAGTATAATATATTTTTAAATTTGACGGAATGAATCTCGGGTGAACAGCCTGGTATGAGTGTGCATAGGACACAACATTTTGGCAATCGACCACGTTGCCATCATCAGGTGCGCTACAGTACATCCGCTTACCTGATGATGGCAACGTGGTCGATTTCTGAAATATTGTGTCCTACGCACACTCATATCAGGCTGTTCAGTCGAGATTTATTCCGTCATAAAAAACGCCTGGAGAAATTGGAGAATCACGTTTTTAAATTTATTGATTAGTTAATGATTAAGATGTGGAGAAACTCTGCCAAAGACTTCAAAATATGGAACGCCAGCAGTTTTGCACACAAAATATAAACTGCCTGAAAAAAGAGAAACGCCCCGAAGGGGAGGAGGAAACAAAATGAAATTTCACGTGTTGGGAGGATATCTGATGTTATTTTTTATCTCAATGACTAAAAAATCGAGTCAAAGAACACGACAGTACCCATGAAACCACTTCACAGTATAGCGTTTTACCTCCTCTGCCCTGGATGCATACGCTAATTCGGTAGGGAAGAGTGTCATAAAGCCTCTCCTGAGGCAATGTGGCCACGGCTGTTGTAAGAGCTCCTCGATATTCTGGGTGCTAGCACTGAGACAGAGTTGACGACCGAGCTGATCCTACGCAGGTTCTGTCGGGGACAGATCTGGGCGTCTTGCTGGCCACGGACAAGCATTGCCCTGTTGAAAACTGGCACCACGAAACTGTCGCATGAGTGGATACCGGATCCCCATGACATACCTTTGTGCCGTCAGAGTGTTCTCAATCATTGCCAGCCGTGACATGAAGTCATATCCAATGACTTTCCCACCATGGTGCCAGAAGTAGCACCGCGGTGTCTCTCCAAATCAGTGGAGTATGAGACCTCTCCTCAGGACGCCTTGATACTACTCGACAATGGCCATCTGGGATAGTGCAGAACCACGATTCATCGTTGAACACAATGTCATGCCATCATCTGTGGCCCATGCTCCACAGTAAGGACCTCACTCCAAACGCAACTGTTTCTCTTGTTGTGTTAACGGCAGTCTGCGCATTTGACAGTAATTTCGTAGTCCGACTACTGGCAGTCTGTGATCGGTGGTGCAGGATGACACAGAATGTAGTATGGACCGTATTTTGGATGGCAAGAGCAGATGTGAAGGGGTTACAATGTGCTTCGTACACGATATGACGATCCTCCCTTGTATTGGTTAGAGGTGGTCGACCGGAACTTTGACGACGAGTATACCTGCCATCTCCTACTTATGCAGTCCAAACACCGGGCCACAGTTCTGTGTATTGCCAGCTGGTCAAGTGGAGACATACAATGAGACACCTTTCAAACTCTGTGAAATGCTGATGACGCTGACTCACGCGAGTACGCGGCATCTTCGTATCTGTCACTGTAATCACTCAACATCCGACTCTATTCACACCCCTTATATACTGTACCAGTTCAACATCTTTAAACACGAACGACAGTGATGCAGTCTGGTGGCCGTTCTACCTCTCACAGAAAACTGCAACTGTAATCGTTTACGAGGACATTCACACCGATCGTAGTGTACGTGCAAGAAGTTACACAGAACATCCGATCATCTCTTCTGCATGCTTCACTCTCTTGTCGATAGCTGAATTTTCTTATTTCAGCAGCAATGGCTGAACATATACATTTCGCAGTTGAAAGTACCTGTCATTGTCATACATCCATGGAATAAAATAATACGTCAAAGATCCGCTTCAGTTGCGAAAAGTTATTGGTCTTTACCCAGGTTTCAGCTAGAGTAATCTAGCCTTCTTCAGAAGCATAAAATAAACTAATACCTGGCAGAATAAGGCACGGTGAAACATAGATGCTAAAGTTGGAACAACGCAGCGTCCGCTGCTAACCGATCGCTTTCCATGAAGTGGGGCCGGGGCTGTTCCTCAGCTAAGTAACGTAGCTCGACATGGTGCAACGGTACTTTAGCTTTTTATGTTTGACCGTGCCTTATTCTGGCATGTATTAGTTTATTTTATGCTTCTGAAGAAGGCTACATTACCCTAACTGAAACCTGAGAAAAGACCAGTAACTTTTCGCAGTTGAGGCGGATATTTGACGTATTAATTTATCACAGTTGCTGACAGGGCTGCATGATGTTAAAAATTCTTGTAGAATAAAATATGTGTTGTGACATAAGATGATCTTCCGTAAGTAGTATATAAATTGTGCAGTATGTAATTTGCAGTAAATAGCTCTTTGTTTATGCAGCACTATCTGATTGTTTGTTTTACAATTTCACAGTTGTAAAATCTTGATTACTGAGGACATAAAACCTTCGACCACCGCTAAAATCAATATTTCTAGCCTGTCACAAAAGATGGCAAGCAGGAACTTGGTTTGTGCAACTGTAGCAAGTCAAAAAATGGTTCTAAGCACTATGGGACTTAACATCTGAGGCCATCAGTCCCCTAGACTTAGAACTAATTAAACCTCACTAACCTAAGGACATCACGCACATCCATGCCCGAGGCAGGATTCGAACCTGGGGTCGTAGCAGCCGCATGGTTCCGGACTGAAGCGCCTAGAACCACTAGGCCACCGTGGCCGGCTGTAGCAAGTCAGATGTATGATAAATACACTACCCGAAGCAGACAGTTACATTTCTCGGGGCTCCAAATACATAAGAGCGGCTATCGTCAAGTGATTTTCGGAGCTGAAGAACTAAATGGCATTGTTGGTGACGAAGAGCTGTGTCATGAAGAAGAAGCAGAAGGTAATTCAATGGAAAGTGTCGAGACTAGTGAATCTGAAAAAAGCTCGTAACATTATGAACCTGTAACTAAGCGATCGAACTACGGAGCTATACCCGTCGAAGCAAAAGTAAAAGTGGTAGCGTTAGCCATGAAGCATCTAAACTGAAACCTGCAAACATTGCAAAAGAATGGAGCAATAACGGTTCTGAACACGAAGAAGGATTTAACACTGTGGGAAAGTTAAAGAAGGATTAAAATACGACAAATACTAGCCGACAAATAAATGGACAGTAGATCAATTTGTCCAATTTTGTCGTCTAAGCGAGAACGTGACAACAAGAATGCCCCAACAGTAGGCTGCAGGTGCAGCGCTTCAGTAGGACCAACACGGATTTTACATTTGCTGCATCATTACCTAGGGAGAGGAACTTAAAATCGGAGAACAAAATTCGGCAGCGGCAAGAAATGAACACTTCTCACGCAAGAGTTGGAAATATCAAAGATGTACAGAAATTGATGGGACATTTCAGCACGCAGGCGGCATCGCTCATTACAGGTGTTAAACGTGTTTATGTAATCAATATCGATCAAACAGGATTCGGGTATCGCACAAACATATGATGCTCGTCAATAAAATAAGGGAGAAAAACGAACCCTTGTTGAAGCTGGTAGTATACATAAAATAACCCATTCGTAAGAAGGCACAATAATCCATCACAGTGTCTGGAATACTGTTGCCTGAAGTTTTCCTGTGCTTACAAGAAACTAATGTTAATTTAGGTACTCAGGCTGTAGAAGAGCTGAATAGTTTAAGAGACTCTTTAACAAAGTGATTATGTCACTTCCTCTAAGTCCGGGAAATTGACGAATTCAATTTACAAATCATGACTTTAGAAAGTTTTAAAACCACACGATACTGATAACATATATTGTATGATTCCTGGGGTGAGAAACTAATATCTTACTGTATGACATCATGTTTACCGCCGATGAGGGTCAACCAGCTCTGACGCTAAAAGTAATACCGCCAAACTGCACACGCGTTTGCCAGTAGTGTGATACTTAGTTTTATCACCTAGTTAAAAATTTTAATTCGAGGCTTCAGAATTTTATTGTGCTTCTGGAAAACCAGTGGTAAATATACGTGTATCCGGCTTTTGCCATATAATGATACGACCAGCACTCCCGAACAGGGTTCTTTTGGTGGTCCAGATGTTATGGTTGGGGGAGGCATAATGTTTCATCGTCGTACTGACCTCCAAATCGTTGAACACGGTTCAACGTTATTATGACACTGTACTCTTCCCACACGTGCGTGTTTTCAGGTGCGTAATAGGCCCTGACTTCATTTTCGTGGATGACAATGCGCGACCGCATCGAAACGCACAGGTAGAGGAGCTCTTGGAACGAGAGGATATTCAGCGAATTGACTGGCCTGCCCGTTCCTCCGGCTGAAATCCTATCGAGCTCGTGTGGGATGCATTGGGAGACGTACTGCAACACGTCCACATGCACCAGCGACCGTCCACCAGTTGTCAACCGCGCTGCTGGAGGAATAGAGCCACCTACCCTATGAACTCCTTATCAACGACGTGTTCAGCATGAGAGCATGTTATTGTGCAGACCATGCACTGCTGTCAGTGTTAATCACACATCCTATTTAGAACCATGTCTCGACTTTTATAATATCCGAGGGACCACCATGAATTGCGATGACTTCACTACAATAGTTTTTTTTTTTTTTTTTTTGAATAGAAGTGGGATACAGTAACTTGTTCATGATCGTATGCAGATAGATTTTTCATTTTCACAGAGTTAAATATTGTCGTATGACGGTTCACTCATCTGGACTGCTCATATAGCAGGAAAACTGGTTTCTTTTGGGTTTAACTATTTTGTGTCTGTGATTCTTGCCGTTCAAAGGGCTTGTGAGAAAGTAGACCTTAACATTCTCATTTCATATATTCCGTTGCGTAACACTCATGTCCAGAGAATTTTAACCTAAAATATATTTCTATTTCAAGTGTGGGCTAAATAGTGATTATAGCCAACGAATCACGAATTGGTAACCTCAACCTTTTGAGTTCAAAAATGGTTCAAATGGCTCTGAGCACTATGGGACTTAACATCTGTGGTCATCAGTCCCCTAGAACTTAGAACTACTTAAACCTAACCAACCTAAGGACATCACACACATCCATGCCCGAGGCAGGATTCGAACCTGCGACCGTAGCAGTTGCGCGGTTCCGGACTGCGCGCCTAGAACCGCTAGACCACCGCGGCCGGCACCTTTTGAGTTGAGAGGTCTTAGTCGAAGCATAAATCTATTCATTGTCGTATCGTCCCTGTCTGCGGGGGATATCTTCATACACAAAACACTAGCAAAACACTAACAACACTAGCACTCCGTGGGTCCCAAACGTACAGAGGCACTATGAACTGTGTAAAGGGAACCACATCAGCATGTTATAAATAACGCATATGATTATCTTTGAGAGGTGATATGATTATCGGTTTCAGGTAATCAGTCGGGTCCACATGCGTAGGTTGTTTCGCTGCAGAAGTTTCACTAGAAAGCCCTTACACATCCTCCATACAGTCCCAAACTCTTTCCATGCGATTTACATATTTTTGGAGTCCTGAAGAAAGACATTCGTGGCCGTCGATTTCCTTCGGATGAAAACCTGCATACCTGGGTACAATCATGGTTCCGTAGGCAGCGGCAAACGTTTTTCATGATGACTCTGAGCGTCTTTTCTCACAGTGGAATAAATGTATTAAGAGTTAGGGCGGTTAATTTTGAAATAATAGTTTACTTAGTTTTTCCCATCAGTCTCGTTTTCACTAGTCTGCCGCTTCCACAGGGTGGTCAGAAGGAGTCTGAAAAGTTAGAAAGGTGTTGCACGGTAGGTTATGCTGAGAAATAATTGTTAAGAAAAAAATTCGATGGGTTGTGCCTTTTACGAGTTAATTAACACTGAAGTTAGCCAATCAGACTGTTGCGCGCACAAATTCGAGCGACTCGCCAGACACGGATTTTCAAGACGGGTTCTTCGTCTGGTTTCCTGAAACTGAACAAGAGAGCGATACTCGATTGTACATGGGACAGTAGTAATGATAGGACCCGAGTCAAAGGCTGAGCAGTCTTGTGTGCTATCGTCTACGCTATGAGAACAACTGACATAATTGTATGTGGCAGGCCACGTGAACTTGCGCGCGCAACAACTTGATTCGTAAAATTCAATGATTATTCACTCGGAACCGGCGCAACACATCGAAGTTTTTTCTTAACAATTATTCTTGAGCGCAACCTACCCTACAACACACTTACAAGCTTTTCAGAGCGTTTCTGACCACCCATGACAGTATGTAGAGTAATGAATATGTGAAATTTAAGAAATGACAGTCTTATTAAAATTAAGCAATTATCTCATTAAGTTCTTGTCGAATGTGAGTGGTGACATCTAACAGGAACATATGACAACAGTGCAGAAGAAATCAATGTGGAGGAGGAGTTGACTGATCAGAACAATAGCGAAAAATGATAGGATATGATTAACAAATGAGATAGAAGAAAGAAAACAGAAATTTATTTATTTATTTATTGCCAATTTATAGACCTGTTACCTGATGTTTAAAACAGGTCGTACATCTTACAATTATCGTTTTTCATATTTTTACAGTTTTCTTTCCTTTTGTTTTACCTACAAAATTTACAAAGAATAACACTTTTCAAAATAACAATAATTTAAGGTTGAAATATAAATAAAAATTTTGTTGTTTTTTAAGAAGAATATAGAAAGAAGATAGGATAGATGAGAGATTTGTTAGTACCATCACTGATGTGTCTGACGGTGAATACCTCGGAATGGTTTCTTCGAGCCGTTGACCGCCAGTCACACACACACACACACACACACACACACACACACACACACACACACAAATGGTTATTAATAGAGAAATAATGTTGCTTATCCTATTTGTTACTAATCCTATGTATTAACTACTTTAGGTGCGCATCCATGTACAGCAAAAGAAAACAGAAATGGAAAGAGATGAGGTCATAGATAGTTTACAGTGTAACAGAGATACTGCTTCCCTGTTAGACAGGTAGAAAACAG
Source organism: Schistocerca piceifrons (assembly GCF_021461385.2). Taxonomy (NCBI): domain Eukaryota; kingdom Metazoa; phylum Arthropoda; class Insecta; order Orthoptera; family Acrididae; genus Schistocerca; species Schistocerca piceifrons. The sequence continues at coordinate 693,074,365 of NC_060149.1, forward strand.
TTGTGGTATGGCGAGAGGGAGGCTACACCGTTGGTAACAGACAGAGCTGTAATATCCTCGTGAATGCAGAGTGGTTTTTGGATAACACGCAAATTAGCAGGATAATTTGTTCCACAGCTGTTTGGCTGAAACGCAGAAGGAGATGTAAAAAGGGACAGTGTTATGTAAAGGTACAGCCAAGTTGCTGGACGTATCCAATCTCCTAACGCAGTTCTGGAATGATGAGAGGCATCTGATACATGAAGAGAGATACTGAGGACAGCAGTGACTAAGAAACCGATGAAGCAAACTGAGTGTGTGGAAATCACGCCGCCTGTCCGGTCGCATGCAACGTAAGTGAGTATAGGAATGGCTGATACGATCAAACAACGGAATATTGCGCGCACAAAAGCTTTCATAGCTGTCACGTGTCATCTGGACTTTTCACTTTTTGAACTAATAACAGAAATAAAGACTTGGCAGGAATATAGACTAGGCTAATTTTTGTTTACTTCGAGGTCAAATAATCTTCCTAAAGTTTGGATTGCACGTAGGCAGGAGAGAGATTTCGTGCATGCTGCAACAGTTTGTTGTTCCCAGTTCAGATGCTTGAGACGTTTATTAATATTAATTCTGGAAATCTGGACGTTATGGACAGGGAGCCGTGCATATGCGAAAGCCGACGAGGGAGGAGAGCAACAGGTAGCCGGTGGGGTGGCTGGCGGCTCATCACAGTAATTCATTGGGCGCGAGACGGTCCGGCTTAATATGAATAGGCGGCCAGCGGGGCGCCCCAGCTACCGCCAGCGCCTGCTTTACATCTAAATAGAATAGATTCTCTCACTTGATATCGCGACAGGCTCTCTACACTTTATGATTGCGTCGTAGCCCGGTGCGCACCGCGGGACAATTATTGGCCGAGCGCGGCATTTTTAGGGGAGCCGCCGTTATCGGGTCGCGTCCATCCCGCCTAAGGCCGCCTCCGACGGCGATTGAAATTTCCGCCGCTAGGAAGCTGCGCAGCCCACAATTACAGATACACCGCCTAGCACTGCCTAGCTCAGCTTTCCCCGTGCGGCATTACACGAGATAAACCTCAGTTCTGTCCGAGTAATATATGACGCTACTGCGCTCTCTGTCTCTCCATCTCTCTCTCTTTCTCTCACTTGCTCACTCGTTCACACACACACACACACACACACACACACACACACACACACAGACACAGACACACACACACACACACACACACACATCCGTGTGTACGCAAGAAACGGAAAGCTTCCATGTCCCATATAAGACGGTAATCCGAAGATAACAACATCATTTTTATGTTCAGATTAAAATCCCGAAAATATTTCTCCCAAGTAAACAACTTGTACACTCAGTTCCTGAGAAAGAAGTTCTCAAAGCAGCGTCCTTTCCACTTTGTTACCTAACGATTTACGATCCACCGTGGTGTAATACCGATCGATATAGCCTACGTGATAATGCTGCTCCATGTCAATACTGGCACTCCGACTGAACGTGTGTAGCTTTCTACTGTATTAAGCCTCAAGGGCATCACAAACAAGATTAGGGACGAGGCATTTTTCCGAGGTCAACGAACATGTACGGCCTTATGCTCACAATACTGAATTGTCCTATTTTAGTCAGCGCTTATGCCAATGCGAAATTCGATTTTTAGTTGTACCGCAACGGTCACAGGTTCGAACCCTGCCTCGGGCATGGGTGTGTGTGATGTCCTTAGGTTAGTTAGGTTTAAGTTGTTCTAAGTTGTAGGGGACTGATGACCTCAGAAGTTAAGTCCCATAGCGCTCAGAGCCATTTGAACCATTTTTTTAGTGTACTTAGTCCACATGTGGGTCACAGCGGGCATCATATGAAGGATACGAACGATTTTATCACCCGAATTAATATCTGTGTCTTTAAGGTGGTGACATTGTGGTCAGACCTGATGTGGTGTTCCTACCAAAGACTCGATAGACCTGCCTTCCCAATTCATTGATAGCACTGTGGTGGCTGTGCTCAAGCATACCCTGACGTCGTCTTCATATTTTTGTATAGCGGTGAGTATTTCTATCAGACGGATGGTGTTGGGTGTTGGCCGTTAGCTGTAACCGTAGCTAAATTGTCCGTGAAGATATTTGTGGATGTCGCTTTGGACGTGGCTGCCACAAAATAGAATTGTTTGTACCGCTTTGTCAAAGACATATTCGTTGTCTGGTTACACGGGCGTGAAAAACTAGAAGTGTCCTGCGAACAGCTCAGTAACATCTATGACCACGTTAGATTCACGGTGAAGGTTGAAAACGAATAGTTCATTGCCTTTTCTTGACATCCTGGTCTGCCGAAAACCCAGTGGCTGTCTCAGCCACTTTGTACAGAGAAACCAGTTCATACGGACAGATATCTGCACGCTGCTACCGCGACCACCGCCACCTCCTGGTAAACAATCGCGCTTCTTTAAGAACATTTTTTATCGACTGGAAGCCATCTCTGGTGCACAAAACACGCCACAAGAACTAAACTACCTATGAAAAATTTTCTGTGACAATGACTGCAATAAGCAAATATACCTCAAGCAAGTTAGAGGTGGTATTCACAAGCAGAACATTGGCGATGAAGAGAGTAAAAAGCTTTCTCTTTTGTCATATTGTGTTTCAACCGATTCCTGAAGAGATATGATGTCAAACAAATCTTCAGGTCTCCAGGTAAAATAAGTAATCTCATGAGGTCAGTGAATGATAACGCAGTTCTCATATCTCCCGTGTGAGTGCGGATAATATTACATCGGACAGACCGTGCCCACCATTAAACAACGCCGGGCCGAAAATGAGCGGTGTCTGCTGCGACCACGATATTCCAGAGAAAGTGGCGGCAGCTTAACATTCAGTGACGTAAAACTGCATCGACGACACTTCTATTACCATGAAGTCTAACAGTTTCTGGGATAGCATACTTAAGAAATCAACTGCTGTACAGATCAAAATATCTAATAAAACCACCAATAAACGTTTGTTTACAGAGTTAAAACAGGCTAACCTGAGATTCAATCGGGACTAAACCGTCTTATACGGCGATGGACTGAGTGCCGGTAACGGCACAGCTAGTACCTTTGCTACATAAGGATGAGGTCAGCAATCACACGGGATACCCACCTTACATACGAGTACTCATTCACAACACACAGGAAAATAAAGTTTTCAGGAGGTTTGCTTTGGTTGTAACAGGAACTGGTGGTTCCTTTCCTTTTATTCCCCACTGGGCCACTCTGCCTCACAGCCAGCTTACCTGGTATTCGCCTTAAAAAAATCAAGACACTCTTCTAGGTTGCATATCATAAAGACCGCTCTACGCCGTGAGGAAAGGAAACTTCTTCTTTTTTTTTTTTTTAAAAAAAAGAAACAAAACAAAAGAAGGAGAAAGAAGTAATCATAACAAGAGATTCGATATCGCGTGAAAAACGACGACACAGGCATTGCATCCGATTCTGAAGCCTGTGTGTCCAGAAACATTCAGTACACCGAAAGATCAGGTTGAAAATTCTTGCCATTTACGAAACGACATAGTTCAGTGTTTCAGTCAACAGTTACATTAAAAGCGAACTAATGAATGATTGACTATCTGATATACATACTGCAAATCAGGCCCGGAGGTCTTAGAAGTATCTATATTACGGCTGTTCATTTTATATCTCAGGTATACATCCCAGGTGCTGTCTACACGACCTTTCAACATTCGTCAGTAGCGAGAAATTACAGTTCATGCGGAATCATTCTTGCCCCATTTCATCCGTGGATAAAACAGGAAAAGAGGATAAAAGATAGTGGCACAAGACATACGCTCCACCTGACACCGTAAGGTGGCTTACGGAATATAAGTGTAGCATATGACTACCTCAATCTCAGTGTGCATAGACCTAATACCTCGCATGGCAGATCAATTATCTCACAATCTCATCATAATCGCAACACAAGGCCTCACTTACCTAACATCCTAGCTGTGCTCATCACTAAATAATAATAATAATAATAATAATAGTAATAACAACAATTGGAATTACTTTCTCTGTCACTGCTATCTGCCTCTAGAGTCAGCTACCTTGGATTCCACGCGCAATTCAGTACCATCTTGAATTTAAGAACAAGCTGAAGTAATTCCTTTTGACGACCTCAGAACTTTTCCCCTGGAAATCAGTACATTTGACCAGTTCATATCTGTCAAACAGTAAAGCATTCAAACCGGCGACCGACATCCAGATTTAGATTTTCCATGATTTCCCTGAATCACTCCAGGCAAATGCCAGGATGGTTCCTTTGAAAGTGCACTGCCGATTTCTTTCCCCATTCTTGACAAAATCAGACCTTGTGCTCCGTCTGTAACGATCTCGATATATATGGGATGTTAAACCTAATCCCCCTCCCTTCCTTCAAACAGTAAAGCAAATTATTTCATCTTCTCACAGTTTTAGTTATTTCTCTTTTCGGTTCTCAATTAGCCACGCCCCTTTCTTCCCCTCCCCCTTCCCCCGTTTTCATTATTTGTTAGCCTCTTTCTGTCCCTATCCTCCTTCATCACGCCCGTTCTTACGGATGACCTCAGTTTAAGTCGATCTGCCTGTAATTTCTTTCTGTTGTTTCACTTTTCATGAACTGATACCAACTGTGTTTTTCTCTACTATAACTATTTCTATTCACACTATTTATGTTAAAGTTACTTCTAAGTGCTGTATCCCATATTATAGACACAATCTGACCAAACGTATCTGGATACTGGCATGTAATACGGAACTGACCACTAGATGTCACGATAGGTGGACCCTCAAGTAAAAAAGGAAGCAGGGAATGCTGTGTTGTAAGTAGAGATACAGTAATACCAATTTGTGTTGGCCATTATAAATCAGTGACTTTGAAAGTGGACTAGTCGTCGGATGTTATCTGAGTAAGAAGTCCATCAGCAAAATTTCAGTCGTTATAAAGCTATCCAAGGCTGTTGGTGCTGTGATAGTGCCGTGGAAACACGAAGGAACAACTACAGTTAAAACAAGACGTGGCAGACCTCATGTACACACGGACAGGGACCGTCTGGCACTGGCGAGGGTGTTTGTAAAACATCGTAAGACAGTAGATCACCTGTGGATCTCAAAGTGCTAGCAACAGCCCAGCTAGCACAATGTCTATGCATAGGGAGTTAAAATAAATGGGGTACAATGGTCAATAAGTTCCTCATAAGCTTGAAGTAGCACAAACAGTGAAGCCACTGAACAGTGGATGACTAGAAAATTGTATTTTGGAGTGATGAATCACGCTATAAACTATGGGAATCGGATGGGGGAGGGGGGAGGAGGGGGGTTAGGTTTGGTGACTGCCTGGAGAACGTTACCTGTCATCGTGTGTAGTGCTAATAGTGAAGTACGATCAGGTGGTGTTACGTTATAGGGGTATTTTTCATGGCTATGGTGCGGTCCTCTTAGAGAACTTAAGACAACACTGAATGCGGAAGGTTGCAAACACATTTTTATAGCATTGTCTATTGCGTAGAGTAGATGTTCGGAGGCCTGTCCTTATGGACAGCGTGGATGTACAGAGGGATATTAGTGATCGTGATGTCGTCAAAGCAACGATGATTCCTAAAGTTAATAAACACATCAAGGAGGTTAGGAACATATTTTTTCTAGGAAGAGGAGATAAAAATTTAATGATATTCCACATCGTTTAGTTCGAATATGATGTTCGGAGAGGAACTATGGGCAATGTTTGAACTGATTATAAATCGCATTCTGGAGAATATGTGCTGAGTAGGTCTATTAAAGGCAGAAAAGATCCACCGTGGCTTAATAAAAAATACTTCGAAAAGAAGCCGTGTAAACGTTGACAAGCAGAACCTAGAAATTCGTACGTCTGTAAAAAGGTCGAGGCGCGAAGCATACATTAACTTCTACCATCGTTCTTAGAGAAAGATATTGCCGAGAACCCGAGAAAATTACAGTCCTACGAAAAACCATTAACCGGGCCGAAGGCTTCTAGCCAGTCACTTGGTGACCAATATGGAGTGGCAATGGAAAACGGCAAAAGAAGAAACTGAAAGAATAGAAAACAAATAAGTCCCAGGTCGGTTTTACAGAGAGTACGTGAGTGCACTTCGGCAATGACCCCTTACTTACCATGCATTTATGGCTAATTCGTCACCTAGTGCAAAGTCCGAAACGACTGGAAGAAAGCTCTGGTGACTCCTGTATATAAGGAAGGTAAACGAACGGACCCCCAAAATTACAGAAAAATACCATTAACGTGACTTTACTGCAGAATGGCCGAACATGTTCTGAGTTCGGATATAATAAAATTCCTTAAGACCGAAAAGCTTCTGTCCATAGATAAGCACGGATTTAGAAAACATTGCTCTTGCAAAACTCAGCTTGTCCTTTTCTGACATGATATACTGCTAACCATCGATGAAGGGTAGCAGGCAGATTTTATATTGCTAGATTTTCGGAACGCGGTTCACACGGTGCCCCACTGCAGACTGTTTAAGAAGGTCCAAACGCACAGAATAGGTTCTCAGATATGTGAGTGGCTCGTAAGTTTCTTGAGTAATAGAACCCAACACGTTGTCCTCGACGCGGTGGCAAGTGTACGTTAAAAATACGGACATCGTGAGGAGTGCCTCAAGAAAGCGTGATAGGGCCACTCTTGTTCTCCACATTCATAAATGACCGAAGTGCAGTATGACAGCAATCTGCGGCAGTTTTCTGGTGATGCTTTGGTGTACGGAAATGTGTCGTCGATGAGTGCCTGCAGGAGCATGGAAGATGACTTACAGTAGTTTCTAGCTGGTGTGATGATTGGCATCTTGCACTAAGTGTAGAAGAAATGTGAGCTACTGCAGATGAGTAGGAGGAAAAACACTGTCATGTTAGTATACAGTATTAGCAATGTTTAATGACACAGTGACGGCGATTAAAGGTCTAAACGTAACGTTGCAAAGCCATGTAAAATGGAACGAGCACGTAAGATCGGCTATAGGGAAGACGAGTGGTTGACTTCGGTCTACTTGGAGAATTATACAAAAGTGTACCTCATCTAAGAAGGAGACCGCGTGTAGAACTCTACTGTAACCCATTATTGAGTAGCCCGCAGCTCGTTGTCTCGCAGTTGCGTTCTCGCTTTCCAACCACGGGGTCCCGGGTTCGATTCCCGGCGGCGTCAGGGATTTTCACCTGCCTCAAGATGACTGGGTGTTTGTGTTGTCCTCATCATTCCTTCATCATTCATGTAAGTGGAAGATTGGACTGAGAAACGGTTGGGAATTTGTACGGGAGCTGATAACCGCGCAGTTGAGCGCCCCACAATCCAATCATCATCAACATCATTATTGAGTACGTGTCGAGTTTTTGGGATTCCCATGGCGTCATATGAAAGGCCGTATTCGAAGCAATTCAGAGGCGTATACTGCTGCTTTTATTACCGGTATGTTCGGTCAGCACGTAAATATTACGGAGATGTGTTGTTAAACTCAAATGGGTATCCTTGGAGGATAGGCTTTTTTTCGCGGAACTCTATTGCGAAAATCTAGAGATGCTGCATTTGATGTTGGCTGCAGAACGATTCTGCTGCCGCTGACGTACATTGCTTGTAGCGCCAACGAAGATGAGAAAAGAGAAATTAATGTTCACACGGAGGCAGACAAACGGTCGTTTTTCCCTCGCACCATTTGGCCGTGTAACAGGAAAGGCATTGACTAGTAATGGTACAACATATCCTCTGCCATGCCGCCTACGGTGGCTTGCGGAGTAGGTACGTAGATATCGATGTAAATTGATTTGATTTGGCTTGATTTGAAAAAGGAGATAAAAACAATATGTGTCGTAGCTCACTATTGCCCGCACGCAAATAGGATCAATTGTGGGTTTTCACGCCCTGTGGTTCCAGCAAAGCCAGCCAGTACCCTTAAAGAGTAGTAGGAGGCCATTTACTATTTCTTTATTACACACAATTTCTGCAGGGTTTGATGATCTGAATATTCTGTGTCTTTTGACTCCAACGCTTCACTTTGGAAGTTTAGGTGTGGTGCGATTTCATCACGCTCACCACACAGCCTACACAAGGTTTTCCATACCAGTCGTGAGTAGGTGTTTCTTACAGATCCCACGACCTGTCATTAGTTCTACGATGAGTGTAGTCTGTCTCAATTCCAAGCCCAGGACTACAGAAGTTCTATTAAAACAAGGCTTTGGCGTCATTAGCATGCCAGGTTCTTGTTTTTGGATCAGAGTCCAATATTCTACATGCTACCTTCTGATTCAGTTTCAGAGTTTTGACTCAGCCATCGCCTTAGTGAAGGTAGGATAGGTTGAAGTCCAATAAATAGAGTGGTCGCGGCTGTCCTGGCTAACTTATCAACTTGTTCATTGCCATTGATTCCTGAGCGACCTGGGACCCACAGCTGGTTCATCCTATTGCTTTCCCATAACTCACCAGACCATTCTGGCATACTGCAACGATCTCTGGGCTGACAGAGGTTTCAGAGTTGTCTGGCCCTCTGACTAAATGTAGCACCTAGGCAAATTCTCCTCCACGCACACCCGGGTCGCGGATATTTCCGCCTGGAATACCGTGGCCAGCTGCCCTAGAGAGATTACGCTCTCTAGTCTAGACTGTACCCAGTGTACCATGGTCCCAGTACCTTCGTGTGTTTTTGACCCGTCAGTAAACCAGACTATGCCTTCAGTATGGTGTCATGGTTCAGTCTTCCACTGATCTCTACTTCCAACTGTTACAATGAAAGGCTTACTGAACCTGCAAGGAGTTATTGTATAGTCAGCCGGCATTTTCCCGACAGTTCCTATTCTTGATCCATTTCCTATATTGGTGTGGGATTCAGGATATCGTAAAAGTGTCCAGTGATTTCCAGATTTTAGTCTGTATGCCCTTGCCGCTGAATCCATGTTAAACCCACAGGTCTAATGGGGGCATATACAGCGTGGTTTTCAGCCTAGCAGTAGGTGTGCTGCTAATTTCATCTGTTATGACTAAGCAGGCCAGTCTCTGCACCTTTCCAAGCTCTTTAGCAGCCACCTTGTCTTCTACTTTGTTCCACCACACTGTATCACCATAGATTGTCATTGGTCTTATTATAACGCTGTATAGCAAGTACATGCTCTATGGGTTTAGACTCCAGTTTTTTCCACAGGCTCTTCTAGTGACCACAAAATTAGCTTTCGCCTTGGAACATATACTCTTTATGTGAGTGGTCCATGATAGTTTCACATTCAGTGTTATCCGTAGATGCTTCACTACCCACACTAGAAGTAGAGTTTCATCGAGAAGAAAATTCCAGAACGTGTGCTGGATATACTTCCTCGTAAATGGTACAAAAACAGTTTTCTTAGGCCTGGCCCTTAGATCATGTTTCCTGCACCTCTTTAGCACAATGTTCAACGCACATTGCGCTACATTTCTAACAGTACTACCAAATTTTCCAAGTATTACTGCGATCAAATAGTCTACATATTTTTGGCAAAAGTAGCCTTTGATGTTTAGCTCTCCAGTGAGTTCATTCACCAGTACACAGTATGTGACGGTTCGAGTCTGGCGCCAGGCGCCACCACTTTGAACTCCCGCCGAGTGGCGCCGCCGGGTTCGCAATGACTAAAGAGAGCGCTCCGGGATCGGTCGCGCCCCCTGCTGCTGGCAGCCTACGGGCAGAACATTCCGAAGGTGGACGACGTAAACCTCTCCCTGCGGCAGAGACGGCTTATGAACAGTGGCTGCAGTCTTTGCTCTGGTGATCCGTTGGAATGGTCGGGGTACATAGTCGGTCAACCGGAGGCTTCAAGCCATTGTTGGATCGAATGGGCATGAAGAGATTTGTGAAGGGGCCCGGTGGAACTGCTGCATACTGCCATTCGCCGAATTGTGGACTCTGAACGACGTTAAACAGCCATATAAAAGAAACATGATGTTGGTCGAGATGGCCGTTTGCAACTGTTTAGTGGCAGTTACAACTTGTTAAGGTGTATTCACCGCTCAGACGATTGAATAACTTAGTTGGCTGTAGTGAAGTACGTTATTGGTGCACATCATAGTTATTGTACTGAGTTCATGTGGTACTTGACGTGCGTGCTTGCCTTGACAAGAATCATATTTATTACATTATGTGCTATTCAGTCTAGTACGACGTATCCTATTATTCATTTGATTATTATTGAAAAATGCGTCGTCCACATTTTGGAAGGAGGACTTTATCTGTGTATTGTTAACGTGTGAGCTGTCAATTCAATGTAGTAATGGACTTGCTTATTGTGTAAGGATTACCTTTGACTATTTTAATGTTATTTATTCTGAAATACAGGACGGTGAACGCAGTGCGTAAATTTAAATCTTTCTTGTTAATTGCTAGTGAGATCTGTGCGACTTCTGTATGCCATGTTAGTTAATGGGATTTGTTCTGTAGGTAAAGATTATCCGTGGGCGCTTTAAAATTGTTTATTCTAAATCCAGGAAGGTGAACCCTGTACATAATTTGAAAGTTATTTTGGTTGATTCCAAGAACGCTTAAGTCACGCTCGTTTCCTGTTAACTGCTAGTGAAATTTGTGCGATTTCTGTCTGCCATGTTAGTTGACTGGATTTGTTTTTTATGTAAGGATTTTCTGTAGGGCCTTTTAAAATTGCTTATTCTAAATGCAGGAAGGTCAACCCACTACATAATTTGGAAGTCGTGTTGGTTGATTCCAAGTATGTTTATGTCACGCTGGTTCATTAGCTGCTGTATCAGTATTAGTTGTTTCTTAAAAGTAAAGGGAAACGAAAGTTAAAATTCAAATTTTCCCTTCGCATTGATCTTAAAAGTTGTATTAAGGAAAAGAAAGACATTGTGTGATAAAATTGTTTTATCAGTTATCTTGTGAAGTTGACTAGGTGTTCGCCTCTTGAGTTTTCTGTTTAAATGTTTGTGTGTAAGAAAAGCATGAAATCTTGTTCATTGGAGTGTCATTACGTATGCCTGTAAACCCCAGCACCACCGCTCCACTGCTGCGTTTCATAATAGTGACGATGTTTTAGCTCACCAATGTAGACTGAATAAATTTTAATAATTTGCATTACAGATAAGTATCTTCCCATTGTGAGCATATTTTAGAAGCGAGATTAAAGGACAGATTTTCTCCTCTTTGACTTGGTGGCCGTTAGTAGCAGGTCTTGTAAAACCACCAACAAACATTCAGTATACCACGTGGCGTGAAAGAATTATTCCATTCGTCATGGAGACATTAGTAATCACTCTGCAAAGCGACAGCTGTGTTTAATTCATTGCATACGAGTGTCAGAGCCCTGGTATTCGCATGTCGATATGTATATGGATAGGCGATAACATGTGAGATAATTGCGAGTGTGTCCCTTTGAGGTTAGGGACACTGTTTTATCGTCTCATTAAGCCATAAATTCATAAAAGGAAATTTGATGATCGAGGGTACCTTCGTTTTCTGCGATGGGATGCTGCAGCGTATCTTGCGGATTTCCCATCTTCGAAATGCTGGGGAACACGGTAAACGCGTGGAGGGGAACAGTCATATTTTGCTGGTGATACAGTGTGTCTAACTCGGCAATACAGTCCAAGGCGGACAAATTTGGCAGGATCTGTATCGTGTTTCCAAAATCATCTGAGCTCAGTCCTCTGGATTTTTATGTCTGGGGTCATCTCAAAAACGAATGTGTACAGGATTATCGATTGTACAGTTGAAGAAATTGAGCAGCGAATTGTACAGTCTTGTGAAGCTTTGCGAGATGGTCGGGAGGTATCTGAAGTAATCTGCAGCTCACTGATCAGGGGTGTGCAACGATACACTGTTCTGTCATATTAGTGTAACCACCTGTCAAAAGCGTGCATACGGTCCACAAGGATTGAAGCATACTAGTCTGTTGATCCATTGTGCCTTCCAGAATGACGAGATCACCCATGGAATGCCATGAAAACATTACCTTCCGACGACTGTTGCAGGGTGTTTGCTCTCAGGCGTTTCATGCCGTACATGTATTGGCGCGCAAATTCGTCTCCGTTGCTGATGAGCAGTAGTAAGCCGCGCGGAGTGACCGCGCGGTTTGAGGCGCCGTGTCACAGACTGCGAGGCCCCTCCCACCGGAGGTTCGTATCCTCCCTCGGGAATGAGTGTGTGTGTTGTTCTTAGCATAAGTTAGTTTAAGTAGTGTATAAGTCCAGCGACTGATGATCTCAGCAGATTGGTCCCTTAGGGATTCACCCACATTTGAACATTTTGAACTGTAGTAAGCTTGGGTGCTTGACCCACGCCCCTGCTGTGGAGGCTCATATGCAGCAACGTTCGCGGAACAGTCGTTGAGGGGACACCGTTGGTAGCCCCTGGTTCATCTGGGAGGTCAGTTGCCCAATAATTGCACGTCTACTAGCCCCTACACATCTCCTCAGCTGTCGAACGACGCGTGGAACGTCTCCTTTAACAGGTACGAGTGTACAGGAAATTGTAACTTGACACGTGCTGAAGTAGTATTGTATTCATAACATGTAAGCTTTCACGGCCGGCGTCTTCATTAATTAAAACTTCCGGGCTGAATTGCCGTGGTCCATATATAAAACTTCTTCTCCTTCCTGACTAGCCAGAGATAGTTTTAAAGTCGAAAGCACGTGTCGAGTGGTGGCGCCATCTAAGCGCTCTATATAAACGGGACCTCCAGCGCCTAGCAGCCATTCGCTGACTCAACTCGGAAGATGTTGTCCGCAGTAGGCAACGAAACGTCAGGAAGGAGAAAAAGTTTTATATATGGACACGGCAATTCAGCCCAGAAGTTTTGATTAATGATAGTATTGTATTCTTTGTTAAAGTAGGCCATGGGTGAAATTTGAGCCCAATTGAACAGGGCCTTAATCGCAGCCTTTGCATTTAAAATACATTAGACCTAAAAGAAGAAAATTTCACACTAAAGTCGTCGTGGCCCGTAACCACACATTCGTAATTATTGCTCAAACGATTAGTTTGCCGAGCAGTGTTTACGAGAACGTTTTTGCTTCTGTTATCGTATAGCTTCACCCGTATTAGTTTTTATTTATTAATTATGATACGTGCTCAGTCATCGTGGAGCTGTTGAAGATTCCTCCGTTTTAGCGACGCACGTCAGCTGACGCATTTGGTAGAGACAGTCCTCCAATATTTTGGGTTACCAGGTGCAATTAATTATATACGAGGGCGTGCTGAAAACTAATTCCTCCGAGTTCTTTACATGAAAACTCTTAAGGATTTTTAACTAAAGCAAATCATGAACTATATACGAGGGCTATTCGGGAATTAAGGAACGATAGGTCGCGAAATGGAAACCACAGTGAAAATGAAAACTGTTTTATTTGCAACGGTTAGCTACTCCTTCCAGCTACTTCCCTACACACTCGCCGCTCAGACTTAGACATCTGTCGTAGCGTTGTACCAACTTTTCAATTCCCTCGTTATAGAAGACAGCCAGCAGTGATTTTCGACAATTTTCTACTCTGGACTGCAGCTCGTTGTCTCTGTCAAAATATTGTCTTCATAGCCAGCGGTTCATCTGAGCAGAGATGAACCTCAGGGGTAGCCAATTACGGGCTTTATTGTGGGTGATCAAACACTTCCCATCGAAAACGCTGCAGGAGCGTGTAGAACGAACTGCATGACAGTTATGTCATGTGGATTGCATAGCTTAAGGCGAAATCTTTCGCCAGGCCCTCATACTTGGCGGGAGACTCTAGTTTCTAGCCATCTTTACGTTCTCACTGTGAGCTCAGAACTGAAAAGAGCGACATGATGCTATCGACAGGCGTACTAGACACAGTGCCCAATGCATCTGTGCAAAGCTTCATCAGATTTTCACTGTATTTTCCATTTCGCGACCGATCGTTCCTTACTTTCCGAATAACCCTCGTATATCTTTATTCTTCATGTCTGCGTGTTTATTTCTCAACATAGTCACCCAAGCAAGAAACACATTTCTCCCAACGAGAGACCAGTTAGTTGATAATGTCATTGTAGAATATTTGACTCTGTTGACGGAGCCACAACACTTCCTCTTGTACCGCTTCATCACTATGAAAGTGAAGTCCTCGAAACTGTTCTTTTAATTTTTGGAAGGAGATGAAAATCGGATAGGGCCATGTCGAGACAGTATGGAGTACGATCGATGACAGTGCACCCAAGGCGTCAGATTGTTGCAGGTAAGGATGCCACATTTCAAGAAACCTTGAGCTACACAACTTCTCGGTCATACGGAACGAAAAAAATATCATAAATAATGTAACCAATTACTTGTCCTACAATTTCTAAATATATAAAAAATTTTCTTTAACATTGTGTTAACAAAAAAATAAAAAGAAAGTTTTCTACTTTTTATTCTTATTTGAAATATATGGATTTGCCATTTAAACATGAAATGAATTTTTAAATGATCATTTACAGGCACTCCCGTAGGTTCCATTCAAAGCTCAGATAAAAAACAGAGATAAAAAGTCTTGAAGAAAATATTCTACAATAACGGGATCACTGTCTTGTATTTCTGAAAGTGTATTTTGCGTTGCTCTTCGCTGTTTTCAGTAGTCCTTCACTGTCCCTCCCTCTCTCTTTCAGAAAATTCCAGAATTCATTATAACGTTCAGAGAAGTTCACTTTTATTTGACGTTATATTTTCACAATGGCCACATACACCAGATTTCTGTCTTCTCACCACTGTTTCTTCATCATACTGAAAATTATTTCAGCAAATGAGTTAGTTAGTGGTAGGAACTGAAAGTATGTATGAATTAAGCCTAAGAAATTGGGAATGGGTGTTGTCAATTGCGGTCTGCTGATTAAAGAAATCTGTCCGAATCTGGCCTTCTGATTTATTTTCATATCGCCCAACACATGAATTTTGGAAATCACAGAATTAATTGTGTAACTGATCTTCACCCAGTTTGTGATTCAATTTCTTGGTAACCTTTGAAATTGTTGAAAACCATTCAAAATCCAAGACCACTGAAAATAAGTTTTATTCAAGAAAACTAGTTTCAATAGCCTTAGCTGTCATCTTCAGGTCTTAAACTTTTTTTGCGGCAAAACATGTTCATTTTACTTCAACAAAATGCTGAAGACATGAAAAGACATCTAAGATTCTAGAAACAGGTTGTGTTTAAAAAAAATTGTGGTCTAGGCTGTTTGAATGTTTTTAACAATTAAAACAGATCGCCGTTCAATACTCTCATAATGACAAAATTCTATAACCTTTATGACATACTACTACTGCAGACGAAAATCTTACTGTTCTTCAGGTGAAAAACGTGTAAGCAGACTCGAAGACATTGTTCTCAGAAAAGTCATAGTTCTGGGACAAATAATCAAAGCAACATGACAAAGAAAGATTTGCATCATTCTGGAAACTCAACCTCTGAGATTTTGGTATTTCTTCCATGATTTCATGAGCTTTCTTTCCTAAGAATTTATCTTGTTTCTTTTTTTCTATTTTGCTCTTAAGGTCTAATATTATTCTGTCCAATTCAGCAGAAATAACTGAGCTGTTTCCAAGTTTTCTAAGAGAAATTTCAAACAGGGACAAAATACTCTGCATAAAACGCAGGATATCATTAAGGAAGTGAATATTCAGTCGCTTCTTCGTCGTGCTTCCCATTTGATATTATAAACTGCCAAATCAATCTTGAAGAGTCTTCTTTGCCTTTTGAAACAAAATATGAATTTATAACAGGCCAGCAGCATACAATTCTACCAATTGTTGGAAACAGCGAGATCCATCTTGAACGTACGTGTCGTAATATTTCCTTAAACCCTATTTCCACAAACTCAGAAAATTCTTTCAGTGACTGAGCATTTGATGTATAGGAACCAAGTTCACTCTACATTTTGAGAACTAATGCCTCTACATCGTAATGAAATGTTTTAAAACCATTTTTACAGCATTATTTATGACATGGCAGTTGCAGTTGTCTCTCAAAATGGATGGATTTTCGTTTTTCTGTAAGACAAAAATAGAATTGGTTTTTCCATAATTCACTAGAGCATTGTCAGGACTGTATGTGCTTATTTGATTCATATGGAAGGCATTAGAGCCTTTAATGTTATTTATTGCTTGGAAACTGTCTTTGTGGGTTGCTTTCGAATCTTCAGAAAGAATAGTCAGTCTGTTTCGCATCCCGTGGTTAATATCAAAGCACTGAACTACATACGGAAATGTTTTATATTTCCATGATTTGAAGCGTCTGAGGACACACAAAAATTAAAGGCTCTATAAAGCTCGTTTATATCTTGATTGTATGCGCCAAAAACATTTTACGAGGAAGCCAATTCATGGCTCTTGCATCACGATAACGCACCCGCATATTCATCCTTATTGCTGTGAGACTATTGCACAAAAAACGAAATCACTGTGCTGCCTCATCCTTCGTACCCTCCAGGCCTGGCCCTTTCGGGCTTTTTTTCATTTACAAAGCTGAAAACGCCGTTGAAAGGACGAAGATTTGCAACGATAGACGAGATAAAAGCAAATTAGCAGACGGCGCTTCTCGCGATGCAGCAAGAGGCGCACCAAGACTGCTTCCGGAAATGGAAGCGGTGTTGGGAACAGTGTATCAACTGTGGAGGAGTGTATCTCGAAGGAGACCATACACAGTAAGTAAAAAGTAAGCGCAGAAAAATTTTGTAGACAAAGTTCCGGAATTTTTTTAACAGACCTCGTACGTATATGTGAAAAATGAAGATGTAGAATGTTAAAAAAGTTTGTTTTATTTAAAATGATGTAAGAGTGTCCAAAACTGGGCCGGCTGGTGTGGCCGAGCGGTTCTAGGCTCTTCAGTCTGGAACCGCGCGACCGCTACGGTCGCAGGTTCGAATCCTGCCTCGGGCATGGATGTGTGTGATGTCCTTAGGTTAGTTAGGATTAAGTAGTTCTAAGTTCTAGGGGACTGATGACCTCAGATGTTAAGTCTCATAATGCTCAAAGCCATTTGAACCAAAAACTGGAGTCACTACTTTTCAACTGCCCTCATATATTTTTCTTTATCCTGTTTTAATATTATCTTCTTCTTTGGCGACAGGAAGGGAATCCGGCCACCTCTTAAAATTAACCTTGCCAATTCCGACCGTAACCATGCCGACCCTTCGAAAATGCTGGACAAAGGTGCCAGAAAAAGAAGAATATTGTCTTCTTCTTCTTCTTCTTCTTCTTCTTCGTACTTGCCTTTTCCCGTACTCTCTACGGGATCCGTGCTGTTTTCTGGCTTAGTGCCAGTGTTAATGACGTGACTGGCCTGATGCTCTCTCTGACGTCACCCCTTTTCCCGCTGGGGACGGACACTGTGTACACCATCTGCCTGCGTATAGACAAATCTCATATTCGAGAGTGAGACCGTTTTATACATATTTCCTTAACGTATATCTGAGTTGGTACTAGGATACCTAGTTGGTTGTGGGAAACCACCTAAAAACCACATCCTGACTGGCCGGTTCACCAGCCCTCAACGTTAATCAGCGGGCCGGCTGTTGGCAGTCGGGGGCGTTCTGTTTTTAATCTGCTGATCGTCTAATTAAACCAATAATTACAGTTAAACGAAGGAAGATCTACATTATTTTGTTTAGAAGAGTTGTGTTGTCCAATGTGCTTCAGCTTGCATTGAACTTATTATTGGCTAGCTGTTAATGAGATGTGCGCGGTTTTTTGTCTGTAGATATGACAAATTAGTCGCTAGAGATCAGACTATCATCATTCCAGAGGTAAGTGAAAAATTAACTCAGTTTTCCGTCGGTGCTTGACAGAATATGATAACAACATTAAAAACGAAAGTAGTTCCTAATTTTCTGAAAAATATTTATTTTGTCACGAATTTGCTTTCGGTTTCTTAGGCCATCTTCAGGCGACATGTGTGTCCCAAACACAAATGTATGTCATGTGCGACTTAGATACTATTTGTACATAAGACACGAGGATGACAGAGTGTTTTAGTAGGAAAACATTACATTTTTTGTCGCACAGAAATAATTTCGTTAACTAAAAAAAGGGGAGAAAAAAGTTTTATGTCGAGATACACTGAACAGCTGATGAGAAATAAGATGAATTTACAATCCGAATCTAGTATTTGTAACGAAAACTTAATTCAAGAAAGGGGAAACAGGAAATTGAGCCTGATCATCTAATACGAAGGTGACTTCTTGCGTCATGTGTTTTTTGATTTCCAGTAGTTCCAGTAGGACTGTGTTTCTGTTTTCCTTAACAGAATGTAAAACTTCACATTCCCCATCCTATGAATGGTTTTCTGTTGAAAGACGATCAGCAAAAGTTGAATCTTTCTTATTTAATCTCGAACTTGTTTCATGTCCAGATAGCTTAACTGCTACAGCTCGGCCTGACTGATCAATGTATACGTACTTTTTCACTCTCCTAGAATCTGATTTTACACACACCACTCTATCCTAAGGGTTGTAGTTTGTCTTCCCTATTTCTTAAAAATTTTAAGACTCTATTGGTGTAATTAAATGCCGATCTGCAGTTGCGAGACTAATTTTTTTTGAGCGGTTGTTCAGAATCGTTCAAATGGCTCTGAGCACTATGGGACTTAACTTCTGAGGTCATCGGTCCCCTAGAACTTAGAACTACTTAAACCTAACTAACCTAAGGACATCCACACAACCATGCCCGAGGCAGGATTCGAACCTGCTACCATAGCGGTCACGCGGTTCCAGACTGTAGCGCCTAGAACCGCTCGGCCACCCTGGCCGGCTTGAGCGGTTGTCTTAAATGTTTTCGCCATATGGGATTCTACACTAGGCACTTTAACTATTGACTGATTGCTGTTGGCCAGCGAACAGAAATTGTGTAAGTTTACGCATTTTCTTGTTTTAATGCACACATACCACATAAAATCGTATCTTGAGGCTCAACCAGGTACCTTACTGGTAAATTCGACTGTATAAGATAAAGTAACTCGTTTCTACAAGCTGGCCAGTAGACATCAATAGGAAAGATTTGCTAATATGGGTAATGCTTGGAAAATAGAGATATGACAGATCAACTATCAGAAATAAAAACACGCAGTTGTTTCATTTGATTAAAAGAAACGGAACCGAGAAACTGCTGTCATTGGTCGTGAGGGGCGGTTGAGAAATGTTGGCTGCTGCGGCCCACGCACGCCGGGGCGGTGCGGGTGATGAATTACGGCGAGGAAGCGCAGGGGGGCGTGACCTGCCATGTTCCGGCTGCGTGGGCGGACGAGCAACGGTCAAAAGCCAGAATAAAAGCACGTCTGCTTAAGACGTTAAGAGGAACGGCTAATAAGGTGTGATTAATTATGCAGGGACGCTCAAAAGTGCGGCAGCCGCCTCGGCGGTGGGTGGCCGGCGCTCGGTACCGTCTGAAAGAGATCTCAACCCACCTGGCGCGCGTCTCGTGTCGGGCTGCACTCAGATAAGCAGCATCAACAAGACAATCTTTAGTCACAAGACAGCAGTCACCGAAACTTACAGGCTAGATCCTTGGTGATGACTCAGTCTTGAAGGAATAATGGATAAAAGAAAACGTAGCAGTTAAGACAGGACACTCAGCTTCCAAGAGACTGATTTGCTCGAATATTCATATAGTTCACGATTTTTCATGTTCTGTGGCCAATCTATAATAATACTGTGAACATGTAAGTGGCCCGGAAGGTATAATTATAACTGTTTTGTATGATATTACACTGCACTTCGATAGGTTATCCCTCCCTCTGGCATATGTGTATTAGTTTAAGTAGTGTGCAAGTCTAGGGACCGATGACCTCAGCAGTTTGGCCCCTTATGAATTCACACAAATCTGAACATTTTTGTGATAGGTTATTGGAAAGTTAGTGTCACCACTGTGGCCTGTACTACCAACGTCAAGTTTCAGCCCAGGTTGTTCTTTTCTCTGCACCACTGTCGTTAGCAGGTACGTTGAAACTTGTCAACACGATATACAGGTAGATACTGAGGGAATGTGTGTTTTTATAGCGATTAAGGTAACGCATTTCTGGTGTTGCCAACTATATACTAAAATTTGTTCTTTCTCAGGGCTGCACGGTTCACGCGCTATTGTCATACATAAATTTGGATCACTTACGCAGTCAAAATACACAGGTCTACCAATAGCATTCTCGTGTGCATTAGCACGATCTTCCTGGTTCATTCAAAGGAACGTGATAGATGTGTGCGAAAACAAGTTTATGTAAAACGTACGAATTGGATTGAACTGTGCACTGAGCACAGTAGACCCGTGCTCACACCGCCAAATAATTACCTTTTACTGCTTAAATAAACATTACAAATATTCAGAAAAAAATGCGCCGTTTTAAAACATATATCAGAAAAACATGCTTGTCGTTCAAATGGTTCAAATGGTTCTGAGCATTATGGGACTTAAGTTCTGAGGTCATCAGTTTCCTAGAAATTAGAACTACTTAAACCTAACTAACCGAAGGACACCACACACATCCATGCCCGAGCCAGGATTCGAACGTGCGACCGTAACGGTCGCACGGTTCTGGACTGTAGCGCCTAGAACCGCTCGGCCACTCCTGCCAGCATGCTTGTCGTCTTAGAAACTGTACGTGAAGTGGTAGTTCAAGTTATTTTAGGTTAGTAAACTGAAAATTACCGTTTCTCAGGCAAAAAATGAGGAAATAGATTTATTGAGTACCACAATAATTAAAGCTTCAAACACCCATAATTCTTCTGAGGTACATTTCTTCTGTGATTTCTACGAGCATTAATCAAGAAAATGTCCTATGAACTTCGTTTGGCCATGACGCTAAAATATCTTTTGTGACAAAACATTTGGATCTAACACATGACATTTATAATAAATTCAGAAACCACATCGTTGGATACCTGTTTTATGGATCGGTATAAATGCACAATGATTAGTAGGTTTCCAGTATGAATGGAAATTAATGGCTCTGAGCACTATGGGACTCAACTGCTGAGGTCATTAGTCCCCTAGAACTTAGAACTAGTTAAACCTAACTAACCTAAGGACATCACAAACATCCATGCCCGAGGCAGGATTCGAACCTGCGACCGTAGCGGCCTTGCGGTTCCAGACTGCAGCGCCTTCAACCGCACGGGCACTTCGGCCGGCTGGAAATTAATGCTTTTTTTATTGTAATACAAATGTCTACTTTCTCTATAGCTATTGAATACTGTAAAAAAGAGTGGAAATTTGAGTATACAATTAGGGATAATTTCTCGTGTGCCTGGTTTATACAGACACCATTGATGATACAAACTTCGACAGACGATGGAGAAGGGGGAATGTATCAGCTGTAGACAGAAACCCTCGCCCGAAAACATTTGAGTTGAAAACTATAAGCCAAAGTTGGAAAATTTCAAGTCTGTCTGTTGGTCTGCCAACGGCGATAAAGTCTGAATAGTTAGACAATTTCTGCATTATTAAAATTAATTGAGATTTCTTCAATACAGAGCTTGTTCCTGTAATATAGCAATGGCTCAAAACTTTTAATATATTAACATAGGAGTATTCAACACTTTCTCTTAAAGATGTTTCTCAATGTGTTTAGATCATTTATATCCTCTTCTTCCGCACTAAGCCTTCTTACTATCACCATTACATTTTGCATTTTAGAGGCAGGTAGTCATGGATCGTCCCTTCTCCTTACTTCTTTGGTTTCCCACCCCAGTACAAGCTTTGGTATTCTTGTACCCTCTACTGTTCTTTCATATCCATATTATTGCAGTTCCCTTCAGTCCAACGCATCACATACTCTTTCTTTGACTTCTGTTCTCTTTAACACTTTATTCTACATATCTTTTGTTTTCTTCAAGTTATTACTGATCTCCTCCGATTGGCCATTTCTAATATTTTCACATTATTGATATGTTTCTGATTAGTTGTCCACGTCTTTGCTCCATAAAATATAACATCGACTAGAATATAAATCTTTTAATTCTACTCTTCCCACCTCTGCTACATAAGATTGAGTAGAACATTCCTGTGATCTTTAGGCCGTTATTAATCGCTTTATTAAATTCAGCGTCTGATCTTCCCTCTTTTTCTATAACAAATCTCAGTCGGCATAAATTATTGATCTTTTTTTAATTTTTTCCCACCAATGTAGGGTTCATCTTGATAATTGATTAGGTTTTCTCTTTTTGATAATTAATCATCAGGGTTCATTTTAATTATTCTGTTGCTAAATGCTTACAATATGTAATCTTCTCCAGCTTGTGTCACTACAAATAAATGACGTAGATATATTCCACCAATAATTTCTCATCCCCTTCTCCTAGATTTCACAGTCCATGCTCTAAGACTAATATCTACATAAACTTTAAATAATGTCGGTGACGCATCCTTGTAACGGACCCATGCTAGTGGTAATTTCTGTGTATTAACAGTTCCAACTTGGCAAGTGTTATATTTATACACTCACAAGTAAAAAGAACGACTCACCACCAAGGAATTTTTGAATGGGATGCAAATCGGTAGGTGTGATGTACATGTATAGACAAACAAATGATTAAAATTTCAGAAAAATTAGGTGATTTATTCAAGAGAAAGAGCTTCATAAATTGAGAAAGTCAGTAACGCGGTGGTCTACCTCCGGCCCTCGTGCGAGCAGCTATTCGCTGGTCATCGGGGCTCAGTTCGAAGAGGGACTCATCACTGAAGACAAGTCTGCTCCAGTCAATAAGATTCCAGGCCCAGACACTCCGAACAGCGCTGGGTTACCAATCTGTCGGTCGCCCGCCATACGGCCCGACAACCAGGAGTGAGGGTGGAGTGCCATCTCTTTTCGTGGCAGAACCCCTTTGGTTTTCATCCACCGCACCCTTACCGCACAACGGTACAACGATGATGTTCCTCGCCCCGTTTTGGAAAGCTATCCTGGGCTTACATTTCAGCATGACAACGCACGGCCGCACACGGCGAGAGTTTATACTGATTGTCTTCGTGCTTGTCACATCCTGGTTGCCAGATTTCGCCCCAACTGTGAAAGTTTGGACCATTATGGGCAGGACCCTCCAACCAGCAGTTGGACAGAATTTGGCACAATATCTCTCAGCAGTACACCCAGCAACTCTGTTAATCAATGCCAATCTGAATAACTGCTTGTGTAAGGCCCTGAGATGGAACAACGCGTTACTGATCTGCTCAATTTGTGTAGCTCCTTCTCTTAAATAAATCATCCGTTTTTTTCTGAAATTTTAATCATCTGTTTGTCTCTACGTATGCATGACAACTACCGGTTTCCATTCCATTCGGCTAATTTCTTCGTGGTGCGTTTTTTTTATCCTAGAGTGTATATTTATTATATTATTTTAATTTAGGGGTGTTCTATACTTTCCAAGTATAATGCCTTCCAGAATGGATTCTTTGGAACAGTGTCACACACGTTTTCTAGGTCAATGAAAACCAATCCAGTATTTTATGATATTCCTGTGCAATAACTTTACTTATGTACACAAGATTCTGCATATACAACAACTGTTCAAAGTTCCATTCCCCAGCTCTTATGAAGCGACGACATCATCACACAAAAGACTGCATATACAACAACTGTTCAAAGTTCCATTCCCCAGCTCTTATGAACGGACGACATCATCACACAAAAGAATCTATCATACCTTTTCAAACGTAACCATTGTTGTTCCAACAGTGTCAAGGCAGCGAGAATTATTACACGCGACACGTCTCGTGACTGCGATGTGCTAGTGACATGCTATGTAAAAGTAATCTGACATAATAATTTGAACTGAGGGAAAACGTAATTCATTATATAATAGGCCGTAAAATATGAGATTCAGATTTTGAATTTTTTTCGTGAAACCCGCATTTCAATACGGTCTTAGGTTTGAATATTACGTGATTCTTAATGGAGCAGAGTATCGAAATTCAGGGAGATGAGTGGCAGCCAGTTTCAGAGACAGGGAGCGACCGTGGAAAACGCAAGTCCGCTAAAGTAGTCGGAAGCTGGGTCCAAGAGAGGGGATAATGACTCCGTTCAATGCAACGGCCTTACGCCATCTTACTGGGAGGGTCTGTATGCCCGCATGGAACCATTCTACTGGTCGACGTCGCAGCCAACGTCTTGCTGCATCAATAACCTCCTCATCCTCCGCGCACTGCATCCCGCAGAGTGCAGATGGTTCGATGAACCCTGTGCCAGGCACTTAAATGTGATTTGCAGAGTATCCCTGTAGATATAGGCAACAGCCTTGCCGCAGTGGATAAACCCGTCAGATCACCGCAGTTAAGCGCTATCGGGCGAGGTCGGCACTTGGATGGGTGACCATCCTGGACGCCATGAGCTGTTGCCATTTATAGGGGTGCACTCAGCCACGTGATGCCAACTGATGAGCTA
Source organism: Schistocerca piceifrons (assembly GCF_021461385.2). Classification (NCBI taxonomy): domain Eukaryota; kingdom Metazoa; phylum Arthropoda; class Insecta; order Orthoptera; family Acrididae; genus Schistocerca; species Schistocerca piceifrons. The sequence continues at coordinate 693,098,715 of NC_060149.1, forward strand.
CTCGACCGAGTAGAAGCGGCTCCGGTCGAAGAAAACAATCATAACGACCGGCAGAGTGGTGTACTGACCACACACCCCTCCTATCCGCATCCTCAGGTCAGGATGACACGGCGGTCGGATGGCCCCGATAAGCTACTTGTGGCCTGAAGACGGAGTGCTTGCTTGCATGTAGATATAGATGTAGATTGGGACAACCAGATGGAAGTCGCAAGGTGCGAGGTCCCAGCTGTAGTGTGGATGATGAAGAATAGTCCAAAGTTCTGTAAGTTCCTCTCGGGTGTGCAGACTTACGTGAGGCCTTCCGTTGTCATGGGGGAGGAGAAGTTCGTTTGTACATTTGTAGCGACGAACACGATGAAGTAGTTTCTTCAATTTCCTGAGAGTAGCGCAATACGCATCAGAGTTCATAGTTGCACCGTGAGCGAGGACATCAAACACAATATCCCTATCAGAGACTTTGAAGACCCTCGCCATGGCTTTACCAGCTGAGGGAATAGTTTTGAAATGTTTCTTCGGAGGAGAGATGGTGTGGCTCCACTTCGTGGATTGCCATTTTGTTTCCGGTTCGAAGTGATGAATCCATGTTTCATCACTCGTGACGATGTTCGACAAAAAATTGTCACGATCAGCTTCGTAACTAGCAAGCAATTCCGTACACATGAACCTTCGTTGGTGAACCTTCGTTGGTCTTTGTTGTTCTGCTAGGCGGCGAGGAATCCAGCTGGCACACATTTTTGAGTGCCCCAATTGGTGGGCGGGTGTGTCAACACTACCAACTGAGACTTCCAGTTCAGCAGCGAGTTTTTTATAGTGGTCCATTGATCACCTCGAATGAGTCACAGCTGTGTGCAGCTGGCCGGAACGCGGGAGATCGGACAGGTTTGCGCGAACTTGTTACGGTGACGATAGATGCCTCGCCCAACGACTCGCTGTGCTTTTTTTCACTGTCAAGTCTCCGTAGACGTTCTGTAAGCGCCTTCAATGCTGTGATTTTCCGCCAAAAGAAAATCAATGACAGCTCTCTGCTTGGAATGCACCTCCGTTACAAAGGCCATTTTGAAGGCTAAGTAAAGTGCCATCACCTATCGTAACTTCATGAAACTATAGTGGCTGAAACAGTAATATTCCACGATATTCCACAGCAAATGCTGCGTTTTTAAACCGAAACTGGCCGACAAAAAGATGTGTTGCGTTACTAACTGAACCTCCCTCACACTGATGTAAACCAACTTAACTGGAGGACACAGGGAATCTGGAATATAGTCTATTTCTGCCAGAGACGTTGGTTGCATATCTTCTGGCGGACGAACCTCTTCCCCGGCCCTCATTTCATACAGTCTTTGCATGTGCCATCAGCAGAAGGGCAACGTTACAACTTGTCCGTTAAGGTAACGCAGGTGAGGGTACAGGTTGCTACATCGCTGAAGTGGGCCGGCTAGCAGCAGCAGACAGATAGGTCAGTGTTGTCGGTGGATTTGTGCGCACCTGGAACTTAACCTGCGGCCGCTGCAGTGACTTCCTGTTGGTAGAGACGCTGTAAAAGTTATGCTTATCACCTAACTTGAGCTCGTCAATGGATTATTCAGAGCTAGGCGAATAAGTTGAAAACCCAGCCAACGACTAACACCGTTTTTAATTTTAACAGTCCACCATCCCAGCGATATGGAGAATGGCTCTGAGAGTGGAGAAATATAAATTGTACGTTACATCTTCGGCAGTTGCAAGCATAGGAGTCATGAGAACACTATGTATTATGATGACGTCAGCTCTTTACTGAAAATACACTAGCTGATAAAAAGTATCTAAACATTTAATGTCGAACTGAGCAGTACATGTCATGAGTGTCAGATTTGCATTTATAAAAAGGCAAGGAGCATATTGTTCTCAACAGAGAAGCAGTAACTGCACAATGGGTCCCTTAGATGAGTTCAATGAATTCCACTGTGTACAGAGTACTGAATGTCATCTGGGTAACAGATTCGTCAGGGACATTTAAACCCTTCTAAAGCTTCCCTAGTCAACTGTTGGTGACGTGTTGGTGGAGGGTAAATGTGAAGCAACAACCGCACCTAAACCAAGACAAGGCAGATCACAAAAACTGACGGACAGGGACCATCGAGCAATGCGGAAGGTAATCGTAAAAAATCACATGAAATCAGCTGAAAAAATCACTCGTGAATTCCAAAGTGCTACCAGCAGTCCAGCTAGCACAGCGACTGTGCTTAGGGAGCTAGAAAGAAGGAGTAGAATGGTTCAGCGGTTCCTCATAAGTCATACATTTCTGTAAGCAGTGCTAAGCGACTCTTGATACAGTGTGAAGAGCGACGTCACTGGATGGTGGATGAGTGGAAATGAGTGATTTGGAGTGACGAATCACACATTCTCCGTGGCAATCCGACGGAAGGGTCTGGGTTTGGCGAACTCCTGGAGAACGATACTGCTATCAATAAGTGAAGTACAATCAATAAGGGAACTACACCATAACCACGATAAACACTCAAATATTGTAACACCACATCCTCTGTACCTCACTGTTGGCACTTTACATTATCATGTGAAGTACAGAGGATGTGGTGTTACGATATTTGGGTGTTTATCGTGGTTGGCGTGTAGTTCCCTTATTGATCTTAAGAAAACGCTAATTGCGGAAGGATATGAAGATATTTTATAGCACTGTATGCTGCGCACAGTAGAGGAACAGTTGGGAGACCATGACTGTTTGCGTCATCCTGACAATGCACCCTGTCGTAAACAGCATCTGTGAGCCAATGATCTGTGGGCAATAAAATTTCCGATGTATACTAGCCTGTCCAGAGTCCTGACCTGAACCCAGAAGAACACGTTTGGGATAAGTTAGAACGTCGTATCGCTCCATTCCCCAGCGTCCAACACCACTACCTCCTCTGGCTTCGGCTCTTGTGGAAGAATGGGCTGCCGTCCCTCAGCAGACATTTAGACAACTCACTGAGAGTTCAAGCCGTCATAAGGGCGATGGGTGGACAGGCGTTATATTAAATAAGTATGAATAATAACGCCTTTGGTAATTTTTTTCCATGCTTTAATGAATCACATGATGTATTTCAACCTTGTCGGTTCATCGTCACGTGCAAATCGTCTTAGAAAATTATTTAATTCTACTCTTGAGTGAGGTAACGCTAAGTTATGTTCCAGTTCTGAGAAGATGGATGTTAGGTTTTGTATTTTACGAATCAAATGACGGAAAATATGATGAGAAACAGTGAAAAACAATGAAAATCTTACTGAAAAAGAACATTTTTAACGTTTTAATCCCAGCAGGTGTTGGTTTATCCATTCAGCAGTAACACAAGACGTCACTTATAATGCGCACACTGGTTTATACGTTTCAAAATACTTCACAGACGTCGTTTGATATGGCATGACCGTCTCACCCACAGCGTCTGAAATGCATAGTGCGATTCAGTAAAACACGAAAAAATCGTGACCGACGGCGTCATTATTCGTACTTGCTGTGTATTGAATACAGTCATGTTCACAGCACCAAAATATGGATAAATTAAACTAGAATCCCTGTTAATGTTCATCATACAGCCGGGTACATTTGATCAGACGGTGTAAATAACGGTGTTTCGTGGCTCGCTCCACCAGTTCATATTTCATTATTGAAGCCACAGTGACGCCGACTCTCGAATAACCTCGCTTTTTGAAGCTGGACTAATTTTGGAACTCTGGTGGAATGTGTGACGATGTGTCTGACGATCCAGGATTTCGTTCATTGGTCATTGCCTGACGTTGCAAATATGATCCATTTATTTTCAAGAAAACATACACTATAAATCATATCAGGTAGGATTTCAATAAACTTTTGTTTTCAAAGGCTTTTAAATGATTATGCAGAAAAGAAAACATGTTCCATTAAACAAACGTTGCTAAGTATTTTAGGGGAGAAAAGTTTTAAAAGCGCTGAAGATGCTGTAAAATATACAGTGCTTTGTGTAAGATAATATGCTGTAAACTCTGTTTCAATATATTCAATGCTTCAGATAGTATTTGGTGGGTGGGGGGAAGGGGAGAGGTGTGTAATTGTAGCCCTTTGTGAGCGTGGTCGTAAAGCTTCTATAATGTTGCTTGTGTAAAAGATATAGGATGAAGATTGCTAGACAAGTAGCTAATTCAACTCAAGGCCGCAAATTATGATGTTAGGACTAGATTACAGTCACCTCAACTGCATGGTAGTGAAGTGCTGTAGAGCCTTCTCTAGAGTATTGACCCAAGGACGTAGCATTGCAGGCAGACCATTGTTCTAATTCTACACAGTCGCGCTGTGCAGTCAAGGCGCATATTTATACACCAACACCAATAAACGCCCTTAGTTACTCGATCTTAAGAATTTCCTACTGCCAGTTGAACGGAGTAAGCCACACCTCTTTCCATTAATTCTGGAGTCTTATTTCTGGCATGTATCCAAGATGTGATCGGTAGTTTACACACCTTCAAGAACAGAGATCGTTTTCTCCGTGAAGCAGGTTGCCCTATTTCTTTGTATATGAACACATAGGGTCCAACGTGTTTACAAGGAATGGTGTGCCACTCACAGCCATATCACATGGTGTACAAAGAGTGGTCGTAAAAAGATCACAACCGACAGGGACCAGAGACGAGTGTCACGCCTTGTCAAAGACATTCTGTTTCAAAAATGACAGTACTTACTGCTGTCGGTGATTGATAGTCCATCGCGACCAGTTTCCGATCGAACATTGCGAAGGGAAGACATCAAATGCTGACGAATCACGATTGCCCCTTCTCAAGTGATGCAAGTGCTCTATATGTCTCTAAATTCCTCTGAATTTCTCCTGTGTATCTTGCTCTTCTAGTGCGGCTGGGAGAAACGATGTCGCAGAGTATGACCTAGCCGCACCCTATAGTTTATTGCCGAAGTGAATCATTAAACCTAACATCCGACACTCGAGTGTACACTGTAAAAGTGCCTAAGCTGGCGGTACATAGGAGAGCTCCTGTGGAGTTTGGAATGTGGAAGAATGCGTGCTGAGAGCTTGAAGCTGTGCCATGAGCCGCGAGGCCTTCACTTCTGCGATTTTATTTTCATTTTGTGTCAACATGTTAGTAAGTTTGATCCCTAAATAAAGGCGTATTTTCTATAAATTTTGAATAACAATCCTGTGAATGGTTTGAAAAGAAATGAAGTACAAAAATAAGCAAAAATAAAAAATAGAAACAAAAAAGGAGAGAGAAAGAGTGGAAAGTCGTTCCGCTAAGACCGTGGTTTCAGTTTTTCTACGGGCCAAATACTTTCCCTACACATCCCATGCTTCCGTTAAATTATTGTTCGACAGTGATGTTAAAACAGAGAGCAGGAGAAGAAACAGAGACCGATGATGTAAAGTAAAGATGATGTCAGATTCTCACATGTGCTGAAAAGATGCCGTTAAGAGGGTCAAGTAGACAACACTGAAAAGGCTCAAAAAACTTGTGAAACGCTGGGCTACATTTTTTCTGAAGTTAGGGTTTACTGCAAGAAATCACAGTTGTACTAAAGGGGAAGGAACCTCAGGTAGTGGGAAAAAAAGTAGATACTAGTATGCCATCATCTAAGAGTGACAGTGAAGATTCCTTTCTAATAACTCCCGCTAATTCATAACTTTTTTCTTGCGTACTTCAGCTATGTTAAATATAAGCTCATAATTTATGAATGCTGTATTTCTAACTAAAATTAGTAGTGTAAATATATACTTTTTCTCACTATAAGCGACGCATATTTTTGTCTGCCCCAGGAACTAGAAAATTCTTTTGTTGTTCTCTTATGTAAAATTTTTATGTGATATTATTGATTTAATACCGTATAAACAGTTACACAAAAAGAATAAATCTGATATAAAGCAAAGTGCTTATAAAATGACAGTTAAGCTTAAAATGTATTGTACATAGTATTAAAAGACCCATCTCGATTCTTTGTACCAAGTACAGTTTTAATTTATCAGGAATTTAGAGAATTATAACGACTCTTCTGCATAATGAGAGAAGCATTTTGTACTTGGCATACTAATCCTTATCAATTCAATAGCAAAGTCTGTAAAAGCTCCTACGGCACAAAATGTTCATTTTGTTCTAGTAATAATGTGCCACCTGCTTACCCGATTATGTGCTAATTGTAGATTAGTATTGAAACAGTTTGATAAACCGGAGTTAAAATTTTCACAAACAATATTATACGAACATCAATCAGCCACAAACAAATGGGAAAGAGGGGGAATCATGTGTACTAAAGCAAAAATTAATATTTTGACAAATTAATAATAAGCTACATATTATTAACTGTGTATAAGATTGCTGCAGTTTCTTTACGTCTACTGGATTAAATCAATTTAAATTAAAAATGAGTACAGTAAAGTCTAGCTGCGAATATCACAAAAATGCGATTGTACCCGGATCCCCACTCCGCGAGGTAATCATCTGCAGTGGTTTTGGAATTGTACGCTGGAGAAGAGCTCATATTAAATATACACGAGTGAAAATATACCTTCCAAATTCTGTTAAGAAATTAGATTACTGAAACTTATTTAAAGAGCCACAAGGTTGTGAAATCTTTTAGGATATTAGTTTCAAGGATAAGCAGTCATCACAAATATAGTCTTCTCCAATTCATGCACCTTGATTACAAGCATACCAGTAGCGCTCAAAACACCTGTACCACAATTATTTGCCTTCATCTGCATCTCCACAGATGCAACAGGACTCATTACCTTCTTCACTACGTGCTGGCGGTTTCAATGCGCCAGTAAACTGGCTATCGTAATCATTGTGACTGTTACCAGCACAAATATCCGATACCTATGATGACTCATATGTTTCCTCCTTATTTCTGGTTTTCTTTTTCTTTTTTCCTGGCTGCTCAGTAAAGCACCAAGATACAGATTTCCCGTTGTTGTTCTTCAGTCCAGTCTACCATTAATTACTAATGTGATCACATTCTCTAAGCTAAATTCATATATTTAGAAAGTAAATCCATTCAGTTATACAATGAGTTACAGGTTTTAATTACGTATTCAGATAACAGTAAATCAGTTAATACAACTGTAAATTTACATTATTGTTTTCTGTCTGCTGAAAATAAAAAAAACTGGCCTGTTTTATTTGCCTCACAAGCACAGGTTCCACAACTCGAATGTCGCGTGGCTTCTTTAAAAAAAATGGTTCAAATGGCTCTGAGCACTATGGGACTTAACATCTAAGGTCATCAGTCCCCTACAACTTAGAACTTTTAAACCTAACTAACCTAAGGACATCACACACATCCATTCCCGAGGCAGGATTCGAACCTGCGACTGTAGCGGTCGCGCGGTTCCAGACTGAAGCGCCTAGAACCGCTCGGCCAATCCGGCATGGCTTCATTTTCCTACCTGTTAGTTACAGGAATCAGAAGAGAGTAGTCGGAAATAGTAATGTTTATTGCAAACTTCAGATACCGAGTGTGTACGATGACTCGCTGCACGCAATTACCGAACTCTCCCTTACACCCATATACTCGTTTTTATATGACCTCTGGTGTTGCGTACATTCCACAGTGCAATTCTGGTTAAAAATACATCGAAATGGCCAAGAAACTTTGAATTATTTTTAAGAGACTGACTTTATCGAGCAAGGCAAAAGACTCGGGCGAAGAAAGAGAAACGCTAGTCCTTTGAAAATGGACGATACTGTGAGATTTGCACGCTATTTACATATCGGAATCTGGAATGCAAATGGTAGTGCGCTGCAGTGTGCTGCAGTTTGGGCCAGCGGCTGAGTTACGCGGCGCGGGGTGGCAGTGGCTGCTCGTATATCCGTCGCTCTGCCTTGTCTCAGTGCGGCCATCTTTAATACCGACCGCAGCTGTGCAACGTAAGGTGGAAGCGCTTTTATACTCCTACAGATTTATACATTACGGTCACGGGGCAATAAAGATGGCGAGCGACGCGTGTCGATATGGTTTACTGCGCTCTGCAGACGCGCCGGCGCTGGTGCCGTAGCTACTGCGCTCTCTCTTCTGATTCGACTGAACTCGAAAAAATTAAGAAATAGTACTATGCCAAGTGAAGTTACGCATCTGACTGTTCCCAACACCCAATATCGCTTCTGTCCTAACTACTCCATAGATGACCAACACCTTCAAGTCACCTACCTTATCTCCCATCAAATAAATAACCCCAAGAATTTTTTTCCCGTCCAAAATCCCTTCGATCAGGAAGGGAATTGTGGTACACTCTTACAAATATACGCTCTGCCAGAATGAGATTTTCACTCTGCAGCGGAGTGTGCGCTGATATGAAACTTCCTGGCAGATTAAAACTGTGTGCCCGACCGAGACTCGAACTCGGGACCTTTGCCTTTCGCGGGCAAGTGCTTTACCAACTGAGCTACCGAAGCACGACTCACGCCCGCTACTCATAGCTTTACTTCTGCCAGTACCTCGTCTCCTACCTTCCAAACTTCACAGAAGCTCTCCTGCGAACCTTGCAGAACTAGCACTCCTGAAAGAAAGGATATTGCGGAGACATGGCTTAGCCACAGCCTGGGGGATGTTTCCAGAATGAGATTTTCACTCTGCAGCGGAGTGTGTGCTGATATGAAACTTCCTGGTAGATTAAAACTGTGTGCCCGACCGAGACTCGAACGCTCTGCCGGTTAACAATTTAAGGCTAACAGGGCGCTTCCTTCATCGGCCCCCCACCCCCCCACCCCCTCCACAAACACACACAAACACACACAAACACACACACACACACACACACACACACACCACACACAAATGAACCAAAGCATTATGACCACTGGCCACCCAGAGACTGAATCCAGCGTTATGGTTTTGCGCAAACATGCTGCTGAAAGGAAAGCATATAATCGAACCAGAGAGGAATGGAGCAATGATTCTAGCGTCGGTACGGACAGCAAGTGGAGACAAAGGGCAGATTGTTTTGGCCAGGCGCCTGGGAACGAGTATCTCGGAAACGTTGGAGCTGGTCGGCTGATGGCTTACTACTGTCTTGAGCCGCTATGGAAAGTGTCTGAAGGGCGGTGATACAACCAGTAGCCGATAAGGTGATGAATGTCCACCCCTCATCAATGAACGTGGAAGTCAGAGGCATGCCCAATTTATAAAGCCAGAGAGGCTGCTATCTATAGATTTGACGATATAATGGAGAGGTTGGTGCAGAAACAAGTATTTCGGAGCACACCGTTCAGCGCACATTATGGGACACGGACTCCCCTACGTGTTCCCATACTAGATCTTACGTTACTACTGCACTGGGCAGGAGATCACCGATACTGGATCGTGGATCAATTGGAAACTATGGCTTGGTTGGATAAATCACGTTTATTGTCATATCAGGTACGGCGATCCTACAATCTTAATTGACTGTTTTAAGAGTATCATCAATGTGATTCCCTTCCCTGTGCTCACACAGATGGTACATAACTGTTTCCGCTGGTATTGGAGTAGCGTTACATTTAAGTGGCCTAGTTCTATTATTCCACCTAAAAACAAAACAAAATTTATAATACGGTTACTAACCTGGCGCTTTCAACTGATATTATTGTTCAATCTCAGAGGTAGCAGGTAGATCCTGAGTCTGCTGCAAAGCTGTGAGGCTTTAATGAAACTACCAAGAAACACGTCATGGCTCTCTTTTACTGAAATAATCAGTTTTGTAGTTTATAGGTACGCTAACTATTTTCTTATTCGGCGTGCCTATGGAATAGCGTCTCAGATGTGCGACTGGATTCGTGATTCCCTGTCAGAAAGTAGTAACTAACGGAAAGACATCGAGTAAAAACATAAATTAAATTTGGCGTTCCGCAAGGAAGTGTTATAGACCCTCTACTGTTTCTAATGTATGTAAACTATTTAGGAGACCGGCCGAAGTGGTCGTGCGGTTCTAGGCGCTGCAGTCTGGAAGCGCGAGACCGCTACGGTCACAGGTTCGAATCCTGCCTCGGGCATGGATGTGAGTGATGTCCTTAGGTTAGTTAGGTTTAATTAGTTCTAAGTTCTAGGGGACTAATGACCTCAGAAGTTGTCCCATAGTGCTCAGAGCCATTTGAACTATTTAGGAGACAACCGGAGCATCACTCTTAGAGTGTCTGCAAATGATACTGTCGTTTACCGTTTAGTAAAGTCATCAGAAGATCAAAACCAATCGAAAAATGATATCGCCAAGATACCTGTATGGTGCTAAAAGTGTCGATTGATTCTAAACAATTAAAAATTTTGGGTCATCCACATCAGTACTATAATAATACGTTAAATTTCAGTTACACCATAAATCACACAACTCTAAAAACTGTCAATTCAACTAAATGCATAGGGATGACAATTATGAACAACTTAATCTGGAATGATTACATAGAATACATTATGGGGAAGGCAAACAAAAGACTTTGTTTTATTGTCAGAATCCTCTTAAGGTGCAGTAGATCTATAAAGAGACTGCCTACACTATGCCTGTCTGTCCTGTTTTGGAATACTGTTGTACAGTATGGGATCTTTTCCAGATAGGATTGATGGATGCTATCGAAAAACCTACGGGCAGATCGTTCCGTACTATCGCGAAATAGGGCGGAGAGTGTCATGCTGTGGCAATCATTAAAACAGAGGTGCTTTTTATTACGGTGAGACCTCCTCATGAAATTTGAGTCACTAAGTTTCCCCCATGAATGTGAAAATATTTTGACCACCTATATAGGGAGAAATGGTAACTGTTGTAAAATAATAGAAATCAGAGCTCCCACGGAAAGACTTAAGTTTTAGCTTTTCCCGCGCAGTGTTCGATAGTGAAACGGTAGAGAAATGATTTGAGAGTGGTTCTATGGATCCTCTGCCAAACAAATAAGTGTGAATCGTAGAGTAGTCATGTCGATGTAGATAAAACAACAAACTGAACAATAATGCTGCGTTCACACACAAAGTTACTATTCATTCTTATTGGTCAAAATATAATTCCTTCTCTAATTGAGTAGATGATGTAATTTGTCTTGCGAAATGTTAATAACACTTTCTTAGAATCAATAATAATCTGTACTGCTTGTAGAATCCAGGTCTTAGACGCATACCGCAATCCCACAAGCATAGCATGTGATCCATACCCTCTGCGGCTTAACACTGAACTGCTTGGAGCGACCCACCTCGTTAGTCAGTCATTTGGCGTGAAACTGATGACACACAAAGTAATTCGGTTCTTTGTAGTCGTTCAGATTTCATCTAATAATTGATAATAAAACAATGTTTAGATTATAGCGAGATAGCAACGTAATAAGACGTTCTTCCATATATTATGAATTAAATCTAAATGTTGATTTAGAAACAGTTATTAATTAAAAATAAGGGTTTTGGTGTGTACGACTGAAGGTAAACCCTCCATATTGTATTACAGCTGCCAATCAGAACACAGTTCTATTTAGTTAGTGCAATTCCTCACGATTTCTGAATCCGGGTAGCAGCGTCCGTCGCTCCTGCCTTGGTCCACCCTAGGACGTCAAGCGTCAGCTACTATATATTCAGTCAACTCAGATGTGATACATGGGAGGAAGACTATGGCTTTGAGAGTCAGAAATCATACAATACACAGCTCAATGGTCGTGTTCGGACATGTCATCATCCAGGTGAACGGTTAGCCCTTCATGCTTGATGTGTTGCCCAACGGTGATGGCATCTTCCAGCAGGATAAATATCCACATTACAAGGCCTGAATCGTTCTGTAGTGGTTTTAGGTGCATGATAGTGAACTCATTGATTTCTTGACCACCAAATTCGCCTTGTCTTAACATGATGGACGCTATCGGGCACCAGCTCCGAGAACACAAACTACTAGTTCGTAATTTAGGGGACTTGCATGACCAGTGCGTAAACATGTGGTGCCACACAACTCCGGAAACCTACCAAGGACTTGTCGAATCCATGTCGGGCAGGATCGCTACTATATTTCCTTCCAAAGATGAGTCAACACGCTTTAAAAAATGGTCGTAATGTTTTGGTTCACCAGCGTATGCCAAAACCAATCAAACCTTGAAAGGAGTACGACTTTGGCCCCCTTTCACAATTTATGATTTTCTGCATTGTTAATTTCGCAAAGTCGTTGCTTTTGGAGTCTATCTGAGCATGTGCTAATAATTGGGAAAAGAATACAATGGAGCGCTTCTCTTTTGTTTATTTTGATATAGGCTTCTTCCCTTGCCAGGCTCTGAATGTCTGTACGATATGGATGCTTGGGCGAATGATTTCAAAGGGACCAGAGCAGGTCGGAGAAGAATCTTCCCCCCAGAACGTAGCAGTACCAACCCTCCCGTTTCCGCTTGCATAGATATCCAGTAAGAACCACGGACCTTTCCGTTGGTGGGGAGGCTTGCGTGCCTCAGCGATACAGATGGTCGTACCGTAGGTGCAACCACAACGAAGGGGTATCTGTTGAGAGGCCAGACAAACATGTGGTTCCTGAAGAGGGGCAACAGCCTTTTCAGTAGTTGCAGGGGCAACAGTCTGTATGATTGACTGATCTGGCCTTGTAACACTAACCAAAACGGCCTTGCTGTGCTGGTGCTGCAAACGGCTGGAAGCAAGGGGAAACTACAGCCGTAATTTTTCCCGAGGGCATGCAGCTTTACTGTACGGTTAAATGATGATGGCGTCCTCTTGGGTAAAATATTCCGGAGGTAAAATAGTCCCCCATTCGGATCCCCGGGCGGGGACTACTCAGGAGGACGTCGTTATCAGGAGAAAGAAAACTGGCGTTCTACGGATAGGAGCGTGGAATGACAGATCCATTAATCGGGCAGGTAGGTTAGAAAATTTAAAATGGGAAATGGATAGGTTAAAGTTAGATATAGTGGGAATTAGTGAAGTTCGGTGGCAGGAGGAACAAGACTTTTGGTCAGGTGAATACAGGGTTACAAATACAAAATCAAATAGGGCTAATGCAGGAGTAGGTTTAAAATGAATAAAACAATAGGAGTGCGGGTAAGCTACTACAAACAGCATAGTGAACGCATTATTGTGGCCAAGATAGACACAGAGCTCATGCCTACTACAGTAGTACAAGTTTATATGCCAACTGGCTCTGCAAATGATGAAGAAACTGATGAAATGTATGATGAGATTATAGAAATTATTCAGGTAGTGAAGGGAGACTAAAATTTAATAGTCACAGGGTGACTGGAATTCCAGAGTAGGAAAAGCGAGAGAAGGAAACATAGTAGGTGAATATTGATTGGGGGTAAGAAATGAAAGAGGAAGCCGTCTGGTAGAATTTTTCACAGAGCATAACTTAATCATAGTTAACACTTGGTTCAAGAATCATAAAAGAAGGTTGTATACATGGAAGAAACCTGGAGATACTAGAAGGTATCAGATTATATAATGGTAAGGCAGAGATTTAGGAACCAGGTTTTAAATTGTAAGAAATTTCGAGGGCAGATGTGGACTCTGACCACAATCTATTGGTTATGAACTGTAGATTAAAACTGAAGAAACTGCAAAAAGGTGGGAATTTGAGGAGATGGAACCTGGATAAACTGACTAAACCAGAGGTTGTACAAAGTTTCAGGGAGAGCATAAGGGAACAATTGACAGGAATGGGGGAAAGAAATACAGTAGAAGAAGACTGGGTAGCTCTGAGGGATGAAGTAGTGAAGGCAGCAGACGATCAAGTAGGTAAAAAGACAAGAGCCAGTAGAAATCCTTGGGTAACAGAAGAAATATTGACTTTAATTGATGAAAGGAGAAAATATAAAAATGTAGTAAATGAAGCAGGCAAAAAGGAATACAAACGTCTCAAAAATGAGATCGACAGGAAGTGCAAAATGGCTAAGCAGGGATAGCTAGAGGACAAATGTAAGGATGTAGAGGCTTATCTCACGAGGGGTAAGATAGATACTGCCTACAGGAAAATTAAAGAGACCTCTGGAGAGAAGAGAACCACTTGTATGAATATCAAGAGCTCAGATGGAAACCCAGTTCTAACGAAAGAAGGGAAAGCAGAACGGTGGAAGGAGTATATAGAGGGTTTATACAAGGGCGATGTACATGAGGACAATATTATGGAAGTGGAAGAGGATGTAGATGAAGACGAAATGGGAGATATGATACTGCGTGAAGAGTTTGACAGAGCACTGAAAGACCTGAGTCGAAACAAGGCCCCGGGAGTAGACAACATTCCATTAGAACTACTGAAGGCCTTGGGGAGAACCAGTCCTGACAAAACTCTACCATCTGGTGAGCAAGATGTATGAGACAGGCGAAATACCCTCAGACTTCAAGAAGAATATAATAACTCCAATCCCAAAGAAAGCAGGTGTTGACAGATGTGAAAATTACCGAACTATCAGTTTAATAAGTCACAGCTGCAAAATACTAATTCGAATTCTTTACAGACGAATGGAAAAACTGGTAGAAGCGGACGTCGGGGAAGATCAGTTTGGATTCCGGAGAAATGTTGGAACACGTGAGGCAATACTGCCCCTACGACTTATCTTAGAAGAAAGATTAAGGAAAGGCAAACCTACGTTTCTAGCATTTGTAGACTTAGAGAAAGCTTTTGACAATGTTGACTGGAATACTCTCTTTCAAATTCTAAAGGTGGCAGGGGTAAAATACAGGGAGCGAACGGCTACTTACAATTTGTACGGAAACCAGATGGCAGTTATAACAGTCGAGGGGCATGAAAGGGAAGCAGTGGTTGGGTAGAGAGTGAGACAGGGTTGTAGCCTCTGCCCGATTTTATTCAATCTGTATATTGAGCAATCAGTAAAAGAAACAAAAGGAAAATTCGGAGTAGGTATTAAAATCCACGGAGAAGAAATAAAAACTTTGAGGTTCGCCGATGACATTGTAATTCTGTCAGAGACAGCAAAGGACTTGGAAGAGCAGTTGAACGGAATGGACAGTGTCTTGAAAGGAGGATATAAGGTGAACATCAACAAAAGCAAAACGAGGATAATGGAATGTAGTCGAATTAAGTAGGGTGATGCTGAGGGAATTAGATTAGGAAATTAGACATTTAAAGCAGTAAAGGAGTTTTGCTATTTGGGGAGCAAAGTAACTGATGATGGTTGAAGTAGAGAGGATATAAAATGTAGACTGGCATTGGCAAGAAAAGCGTTTCTGAAGAAGAGAAATTTGTTAACATCGAGTATAGATTGAAGTGTCAGGAAGTCGTTTCTGAAAGTATTTGTATGGAGTGTAGCCATGTATGGAAGTGAAACATGGGCGATAAATAGTTTAGACAAGAAGAGAATAGAAACTTTCGAAATGTGGTGCTACAGAAGAATGCTGAAGATTGGATGGGTAGATCACATTACTAATGATGAGGTATTGAATAGAATTGGGGAGAAGAGGAGTTTGTGGCACAACTTGACAAGAAGAAGGGACCGGCTATTAGGACATATTCTGAGGCATCAAGGGATCACAAATTTGGTATTGGAGGGCAGCGTGGAGGGTAAAAATCGTAGAGGGAGACCAAGAGATGAATACACTAAGCGGAAAAATGGTTCAAATGGCTCTGAGCACTATGGGAGTTAACATCTGAGGTCATCCTAGAACATATAACTACTTAAACCTAACTAACCTAAGGACATCACACACATCCATGCCCCAGACAGGATTCGAACCTGCGACCGTAGCGGTTACAATGTTCCAGACTGAAGCGCCTAGAACCACACGGCCACAGCGGCCGGCCACTAAGCAGATTCAGAAGGATGTAGGTTGCAGTAGGTACTGGGAGATGAAGAAGCTTGCACAGGATAGAGTAGAATGGAGAGCTGCATCAAACCAGTCTCAGGACTGAAGACCACAACAACAACAAAACAGCATGCTGCAAATCCAGAGGATTACCGTTTTTTTCGTGTTCGCTCCATTGGCTAGCCGAACATTGCTCTCCCCCTCCAGGCAAAAAACAGGCTCTGTTTCCAACAGACGGCTGGAGACTGCTTTTTTGTGACACCTGCGGTAGACTCGAAGGTGTGAATGTGTCTGTTCCACTGGAACATGGGTTAGTCTATGTTGGATTGTTTTGTGTTGGTTGGAATGTTGTATTTGTACTTTAATGGCCAGTTAGAAATTACAATGTTTTTTTAGTGACGCTCGCGTCTTAATCTAAGTGAATTCGAGTTTATGGCTAGATCTTGTGGTCGTGCTTTGTTCTCAGGCAGTATGCGCTTATCTGCTGAATTCAGTGTTTTATGTCTAGCTATGATTGTTTAAAACCATTGGTATCGTGGAGTGTTAATTTGACGTGTATTCATCGTCAATGAACTTTTCCAGTGTAACGGACTTTTGAATAACAAGAGTGATTGTAAACCATGTTGTTTCCCTGTAGTTTAAATTCCACTTCTTATTCGTGCATGTAATCGCCTTAAGTGATCTTCTCTGTTGTCATTTAATAATGGTCCGTTTTTTTTCCATGTTGTATGTCCGATAGGTTGAACCTGTCCTTTGTGTGGCACTGACTAACACGTGATTTCAAATCTGTGTTTCACGGTTAGAAATCCTTTCTATTAGAGAGAACTTAATTCATCGAGTATAATGAATTCCTGTACGCATTAATTAATTAATTAAAAATGTACTAGAAAGTATGATAGTAACCAATAAAGCTTTTACTTACACCTGAAAAGCCATAATCACAAAGCAGAGGAAATCTAGAATGCTTTGCAAATATTACACAAAATAACTATAGGTCATGCTATGAACATTTTAGAAGAAATGGAAGTTTACACACATACAAAAAGATATCCGAACAACATCCTTAAGGAACAGACAGATCTGAAATATACAAACTAATTGAAAAACTTTATTGAAATAATATAAAAATAAAAGGATGAATATGACATGACACATAAAAAACTATAGACAACCTGAAGCTTTTCATGGTTAAGAGGTTACAGTCTCTAAAACTCAAACACCATCTCTGAACTTACATGATACAATTTAGGGATAAAAAATCCAAGAGATTGAGGGAGCGGATGTCGCTCGTACCAAACATTTTCCAGTCTTCT
Source organism: Schistocerca piceifrons (assembly GCF_021461385.2). Taxonomy (NCBI): domain Eukaryota; kingdom Metazoa; phylum Arthropoda; class Insecta; order Orthoptera; family Acrididae; genus Schistocerca; species Schistocerca piceifrons. The sequence goes on from NC_060149.1 coordinate 693,115,734, forward strand.
TTTTAACCTAACCTTCACCTCTCAACAATGTGAGGAGCCTTCATTTGGATTCCACGGAGGGTCCCCCACCCCAGTTGGGTCACTAGGGCATCCTACTGACGCGCAAGTCGCCGAGGTTCATCTGAAAGATTTTTTGGGGTGATCAAGTATTATCCTTTTCTCTCTAATACCAAAGATTCATATACAATGTCCTTCCAAGAGATGATCCTTGTTGTTTAACCTAGTCAACTAGATAAATATTTCGTGTCTATAACGGACTAAACTGAACTAATGTTTGTTCGTGAAATAGTAATTGTTTTTCTCTGTGGAATGGTAGTTCTGTGTAATAAATGTGGATTTTACTAGAGCTAATCTACAGTTTCTACGCTCGACACCTGTTAGTATTTCATATGCCTTTAATAATCACAAGGTTCCACCATCAAAGAGACATTCTTATAGTAAGAGCATCTGTGCGGTATTTTCAGTTTGGATATGAGTAACGAATCCATAATCAGTCACCACCGTACGGTTGTACAGAATCCCAAGCGTTCTTTTCCTTTGCGCACAATAATATTTCAATTATCGGTCCGAATAGGACTTCATATATCACTTTTATGTTGGTTCAATACGACCTTTCTCGTACGGTGACCGTAGATGCTATTTAAGTAATAGTAATAGAAGTAAGGTATTTAATCACGATTGGCTGAGTAATTTCAGTAATAAAAAAATGCATTTTATATGTTGAAAGTGAAGTCTCCCTGGGACTGGAGGTCGAATATTACAGATGATTAGGTGGCAACCTCAGCTATCCTGATGATAGGTACATGCAAGTGAAATTTCGTAGGGATCGTGTTTCTCTTCACATTCATTAGTGATATCCACTTCGAAAAGTAACGGACGTCTTTTAACCTGCTCCCGAATCTTTCACCCTACTGCTAGAGTACCTTAGGCACATGTCCCATCCCCTCTCCATTCCATTGTATACACTGCCGATCTCACCCAAAATGTCGGCGACTTCACTTACCTAGTTACCCACAAAATTCTACATCTCTCACATGCCTCCCTCTAACGTTACCACATTAACACTGGCAGAGCAGTGTAAGAAATGGAAACTCCATCTAAATCCGCATTAAATCGAAGCCATCATCCTTGGTCGCACCACTGGGTGACTCTGTCGTCCCGATTTCCACCTCTCCATTTACAACCAGCCCGACCCACTTACTAACGCAATAATGTACTCAGGACTTACCTTGGATAGAAAATTAAGATGAAATGCGCACTATCCGAGACAAAATTCGAAGCCAACTGAAAGTACTAAAGTTGCGAGTACTAACAAGCTGCACCTGCGGGTGTACATCCCTCTACTATTACCCTTACTCAGAAATCCCTCACTTTCCCATCTTAACCCATCTTCGGCTTGCTTAGACAACCGGCCATCCCAAATCCTTTCATTTTGTTGAGTGACATGTACACTATATCGCTTTCCACATCCGTCTACCTTCTGAACTCGCCTACTGTACCAACTCAGGCAGCTCCCACAAAATCTTCTCTTTGTAGGTGACCTTCAAACTCAGTATGTAAACTGGAAAATAAAATCTCATAGTTCACCCTCTTACCTACGACCCAAGTACCTCGCTGCACTATTACACACATATCCCTTCTCTCATGCACCTTTATGTTTTGTTCATCGCCCCCTGCCGGAACTACGTCCAACTCACACTTCCCAACTATGAATCCGTGTCCCCGAAATATATTTGTCCTACCGCCAGAGCCTAAAGCGGTCCATTCCAGCCCTTAGGTATCATACGGTTTGTACTTCATTTACCTTCCATGCCCCCCTTTCTCTGTCTCCTACAGTTTTTCATGTAATTATTACTGTAAAATCCTATTACATCTACTGTGAATGTCATTGTTTACATTGCATCACGAGAGCGCTATTGTATCATACCAACACCACCTTAATCTTTATCTGTTTTTAAAAATTATATACAGCGCCTATCTATTATAGAGGGCCGGAGCCGTGGCCTCTACCATTCTCAGGATCTCGTGGTGTTGACGCCGGGGGTTAGGATTTGTCGGACGTCCGAAGGTGCTAGAAGGACATCGTTAACAGAATACACATTTACTTTTTGTATACACACAGTTGCCCAACATAAATTGCTAAGCTCTTTGGAGCAGGCGTGTGTGTTTACTCAGTGCGCTCGTAAATATAGGTGTTTTCTCGTGGAAAAACAATTTCTTAAGGCAATATTATAGCTTAAATAAGTAAATTAGTACCTATTGCGATCTATATATTGAAGGCGTCGCTTTTACTTGCGTAGTTCTCGTGAAAAGTTAACTGTTCTAAAGTGCAAGCCTTTGGCGTGGGTTTGTTTTCGTTACTTACCACAGTAAGTTATGTGATTTTTCAGTAATTTCCGTGTAGTGTCTGTGTAGCTTTATTGTGAAGAGTATCGTACGTGTATAGTTTGCATTCGGTTCGTGTTTTCTGTGTTTCTATACTTCCGTACAGTCAATTTTCCATATTGTGCACTAAAGTCGTTAAGTGGTCTTTGTTTCCACTAGAGTATTTATACATAACTCAGTGATAGCGCGTGTTCAAATTTGCCGTTAGAAAATATCGAGCTCTTCAGTTTCTTACTCGTTTCGTGATTTCCGCCACTATAACCTTCGCCAACAGTAACTTTGCGCTGTTTACATTCGCCTGCTGCTACATTCTCCTGGCGTCCAGAAGTTCTCTGCTCATCTCACCGCAAGCTAAGTTACTTTCTTCTAATTATTAATTGGTGTAGGGGAATTGTTTGTAGTGTAGTTTGCATGGTTTGTATTTGTGTTTGTTTGTAGTGTAATTTGTATTGTTTAATCTGCCGTCATGTGTGACAAATGTGGATGTTGTCGTAGATTAGTGCGCACGGGAGTGAAATGTCACGATTGTGGGTTGGTGTGTCACTGGAGAGATTGTAGCGGGGAAGCTGTTATAGTGCCAGATGAGGCTCGCCAATGAAGTTGTAGATTATGTAGCCGTGACAAGAAAATCGTGGAACAGAGAAAAAAGATTTGTGCCCTTCAGGCTGAACTAGAAATGGTGTACTTTGAATTAGACAGGTTGAAGGGGGAAAGAGACAATGGGAGCTGTGAACAGGTAACAAGTCGTAGTCAGAAGGAGAAAACCTCAGAAATCACTTTTCAGATTCCAGTGAGCAAGCTATTTTATCTGTTACCTGAAGTAGAAGAGCCTCAAACAGTTTTTGAGCAAAGTAGGGTGCAGCAGACTCGTAGTACAATTGTAATGCTAGGTCGGGAGTAAAGTCAAGCAGAAAGAAAAGAGTCCTTATGTTAGGTAACAGTCACGGGAGAGATGTAGGCCAGTTGCTACAAGATGGGCTAGGAGTCCAGTACCAGATCACAAGCATTGTGAAACCTAGTGCTAAGCTCAGCCATGTTACAGAAAACCTAGGGGCCTTGTGCAAGGATTTTGATGGTGTGGACAACGTTCTTATAGTAGGAGGAGCAGGAAACAGCCTGGCTAGCAATTTGGAGTATAGTATTAGGTGTGACCTGGATGTAATAGGTGCAGCAACAGCTCACACTCGTGTGGGATTTGTAGATGTTTTGCAGCGCCATGACCAGATGACAAGCCCTGGGTTAATACGGCTGTCAACGGTGTTAACAGAGAACTGGGGGGGGGGGGGGTTACTGTTGGCAGAAACTAAATCTCACATCTGTGCTGTCCCTGTTGATACAATTGGGAGGTGGGGTTACACTAGGCATGGCCTGCACCTGAATAGGAGGGGGAAGGCTAGATTAGTTTATCTTGCAGAAAATGTAAGGGGGTCACATGCACACAAGACAAAATACCTGTGATTACTGGAGTCAGAGGGGCACATTTTTTAGGTTAGTCAGGTTACAGAAAGAGAGTATTAAAAGAGATTTAAACAGAACGGTGCCATAATGTCTGTAACTGTATCTAAAGAAATAAAATTTGTGTGTTTCATCAGAACATTAGAGGACTGAAAAATAAGGTAGATGAGCTTCTTGTACGACTAGAAAATGGGGTAAATTCTGAAGGTATAGATGATTTGCGTCTCACTGAACACCATTTAACCACAGGAATGGAGAAGTTAAATTTAAGGGATTACAGATTAGCATATTATTCATGTAGAGTCAACATGAAAAAAGGAGGAGTTGCTACTTATATAAAAACTGGACACAAAGTCAAAAATATTGAAACAAATAGTTTTCGTGTAGATCAGATCCTTAAAGCATGTGCTTGTGAGTTGCTACTGCAATATACTTCTGTAGTAATTGTAACAATCTACAGATCCCCTCAAGGTAACTTTCAGCTATTCGTGAAAAATCTCGAGGCATTATTGAGCTACCTGTCAGACAAAAAGAAGCCGTTAGTGGTTTGTGGTGCTTTTACTGTAGATTTCATAAAAGATGCGGATAGGAAAAATTAGCTAGAATCTTTGTTTGGTTGTTTCAATCTAGTATCTGTTGTAAATTTTCCAACTCGTGTGCAGCAGTATAGTAGGTCACTTATCGATAACATTTTTATAGACACTGCTCAGGCAGAAACAATTAATGTGTACGCAGTTGTTAGTGGGCTATCTGATCATGATGCACAGTTAATGGAAATAACACATATATCACATTACAGGATTTAGGCAGGTTCATACAAGGCAGGAAGGCTTATTAATTCGAACAGGATATTTTTAGTGCAGCCTAGAAGAGGTAAGATGGGATGAAGTATACACAAAAAATGATGCTGATGCCAAATTCAGTCTATTCCACCGTATATTTGTCTCAATATTTGAGAGTTACTTCCCTGAAGCGTTATCCGAAAAAGCCATTACAAAGTCACGTAAGCGATGGACTACTAAGGGAATTAACATATAGTGTAAGAGGAAGAGGGAAATATATGGACAGGCCAGAATAAGTCAGGATCTGACGTTACTTGCTTACTACAAAAGATACTGCAATATTTTAAGGAAAGTCATTAAGAAGTCGAGAAGCTTATGTGTTCTGACAGAAATTAATAATACGGATAATAAGATTAAAACTATATGGAATATTGTCAAACGGGAGACGGGGTAGCCTGACAGTGCACCGCATACCATAGCAATAAAGCTAAATGATGATGATGTGAGTGACAATTCACAAGTAGCAAGTATTTTTAACAATCACATTCTGAATGTAGCAGCAAAAATAGGGTTAAAGCGTTCAGCTGAAGAAGCAACAAAGTATGTTAAAAATGTCATTCCCCAGGACTTTAGGCCTTCAGAAATAGCACCAACATCTCCCACTGAAATTAAGGGAATTATAAATATACTGAAAAACAAGAGCTCGTGTGGTGTTGATGGAGTCTCTAACAGAATTTTGGAGTGTTATTCTCATTTAATAAGTGGAGTCTTTAGCGATGTATGTAATGCTTCGCTGGCACAGGGAATTTTTTCAGACAGATTGAAATACGCAATTGTCAAACCTCTTCATAAGAAAGGGGATAAGAGTGACTTAAATAATTATAGACCAATCTCATTGCTGAGTTCATTTTCTAAAATATTCTAAAAGTTATGTATTCAAGAGTACTCTCACATTTAAGTGAAAATAATTCACTCAGCATGTCACAGTTCGGATTCCAGGAGGGTTACTTGAGTGAGAATGCTATCTGAATACTTACCCATCAAATAGTACAAGCCCTAAATAACAAATTATCGCCATTTGGTAATTTTTTGTGATCTGTCCAAGGCATTTGACTGTGTGGATCATGTCACACTCTTAGAAAAACTCAGGTTTTATGGAACTGAAGGCTATATACACCGCTGGTTTGAATCATACTTAATGAACAGAAAGCAAAAAGTTGTGCTGAATAGCAAAAATAATTATGGGAAGGTGGTAAATTCTAGTGACTGGGGAGTTATCACAAAGGGAGTCCCACAGGGTTCAATTTTAGGTCCTCTGCCGTTTCTTATTCATGTGAATGACCTTCCACTTAACGTTCAGCAAGCGGAACTAGTACTTTTTGCAGATGACATGAATGTTATAATAAATCCCATCCCAGAAAAAGCAGCTGAAGATATCCTAAGGATGTCTTTCAAAGAATTATTAAGTGGTTTTTCAGAAAATAGACTCTCCCTTAATTTTGAAAAAAAAAAAACCTCACTAGATCCAGTACTGTACATCGAATAGAGTCATATCGACAATTGATGTAGCATATGAACAGGGCTGAGTTAACAGGGTAGATTTCTCCAAATTTTTGGGTGTTCACATTGACGACAACTTGAACTGGAAGAAGCATATTACTGAGCTTCCCAAACAACTAAGCTCAGCTTCTATCGCTCTTCGTAAAATCGCTAGTCTTGGTAATAAGCAGATCAGCCTCCTAACGTACTTTGCATATTTACACTCAATAATGTATTATGGAATAGTTTTCTGGGGTAATTCACCACTTGGACATAAAGTATTGATTGCACAAAAGAGAGCAGCGAGAATAAATAGTGGTCTTCACCCAAGGACGTCATGTAGGCACATTTTCAAAGAGTTGGGTACTGTAACTGCACCATCAGACTATATATATTCGCTAATGAAATTCGTTACAAATAATCCATCTCAATTTGCGAAGAACAGTGATGTTTATACGTACAACACTAGAGAGAAAAATGACCTTTCATATCCGTTATTGAAGCTGTCAGTTGCTCAAAAAGGAGTATATTATTCAGCAACAAAAATCTTTGATCATTTGTCCAACAACATAAAGTGTCTAGCAGGTAGCAGCTCAAGTTTTAAATCTACCTTAAAATCATTTCTTTTGGGCAACTCCTTCTACTCCATGGACGAGTTTCTGTTTCATAAATGGCAAAAAATTGTACCTCTAAATATAGTTGCAAGTGTAGAACTAAAAATTTCAGTAATATTAATATTAACACTATTCATGTGTATATATATAACTCGTAACCTGACTTGTTCCACATCATATCGATAAAATAATCGGAAAAATGATCTACGGAACATGGCATAACTAAAACTAAGGTTGCCTGTAGCCAGGTGAGCAGGTGAAGTTGACGCAAGGCCAGTAGTTACAGATACCTGCGCGCCTCGCAGTCTTGTCCACCTCAGCGACGGAGCTGCTTATGCAGCGGGCAGCTACGTGACAGGAGGTTGCTGACAGGATGCACTACAGGCGTTGCCTGTGTGATCCTGGTGGCAGTGACTAGAGGCTGACCAGTGCACACTCGTTGACGTCATACACAGTGACCTAGGATAGACACGCAACAGCTCTACATGAAGTGGCTGTAATCGTGATGTTACACCATGGCCTCCCAGCGAGAGAATGGCCAGAGATGCCAGAGTCTGCTTGTAGATGTAGGCCAGGGATCGGCAGCTACTACATCCAGCCAGGACGATGGTAGTGTGGCAGCTCACCAGGTACCGCCATCTAGGCTTCCAGGGGGTCTGGTGGGTGGAGGCACAAGTCTTCTCATCACCGAATGCGAAGACGAGGTGGCGGTAGCCCACAGCAGTCGGTTCCTTCAGGCTGGGCTAGATGTTGCATCGTACATCAAAGTTAGCTGGGAGGGACCGTGGATGGAGCATCATAAGTCCCATCTCAAGACTTTTTACCTGTGAACTGGGCATTGGAAGTCAGAGTTTTTGTACCGGTCAGTCTATGACAATGACGTTCTTATTTTGCAGGAATTATAGAATGTGTATTAGTTTCCTGAACCACGCTGTGGGGTGACAACTCAACTCTTCCGTTGAGGCTTTCAGTGTGGTTATATCTGCAGTATGTATGTGCTGTAAATCCACTCTTGCGGACGACGTACACTTTGTTACTTCACTGTGCATGGCCAACAGAATGACGTTATGTTCTGTTCTCTGTGAGGTCACTCTGCTGCATCGGCCCCTTGATCATCCAGCTCAGGTGGTGTGTAGCAGTTGACTCGGTGGTGTTCCCATTCTACATACAAATCGGCTGTTTCTTATTGTTTGAATTCCAGTGTAAATAAAATGTCGTGTGACTAGGGCCTCCCGTCGGGTAGACCGTTCGCCGGGTGCAACTATTTCGATTTGACGCCACTTCGGCGACTTGCGCGTCGTTGGAGATGAAATGATGAGGATTAAGACAACACAACACCCAGTCCCTGAGCGGAGAAAAATCTCCGACCCGGTCCCTTAGGATTGACAATCTATCGCGCTGACCACTCGGCTACCGGGGGCGGACAGTTTGAATCTAGATACCGTGCACTAACCTGCTTTGCCTTCAGCTCTGGCGCTGGAGCCAGCCAGGGAAAACTTAAACAATTTTTCACATCTGCATGGAATGTCATCCCTAGGCCCAAAATTGTGTTGAAAATTCGTCAAACTATCACTTGCGTATAGTTTTTAAAACCAAAATTATCGCCTTAGCTTTTTATATTGGACAGATTTGTAAAATATATAACACTTAGTCTGAAGAGCAGTTTATTTGCTGCCAGTCCACCTCTTCGTGAGGAACTGAAATAACAATAAACGACAAGAAAGCTAAGTACAGATGAGCGACAGGCGTATGGTATCTAACCTACACCCCTGATAATAGGCCACAACATTCAGATTGAAGCCAATTAGTAGACACATGCAAGCGACATTGCAGCATTAGTCAATGCACGAGTCGAACCCTGCAACGGCGTCTTTATGTTCAGCATTAAAAGTATAAAGGAAATACATGCTAGCAGGAAACTCACTGCTTCTATTTTTAAGTAGTGTTCAAATGATAAACATTACCATGAAAAATAAAAATCCACAGCTAATCTAAAAAACGTTGTGTTCACAGAGTCAAGCTGCTGACTCAACAAAAATCAATTCTCTGCCATTAAGTTTCCTTTCCGGTTGTTATGTAGGCTACCTGATGATTATCTGAACGATCGAAACTGGCAGACAACAAAATTATTTGCACAATAAGCAGCTTATTTAGTTGAATATGACGTTCTTTAAGTATTTACAAGCAGTGGATCGCTGCCTCATCAGTATCCTTGAAAGAGCAAAGGGAACGAGCACTATTACTGACAGTTAGGATTCCCTCTCAACTTGGAAATTTGGTTTCAGTTTAGGAAATACGTAGGTGCGCTACAAACTGGTAGATCCGGCACTGTCGTAAGAAGCGATGACAAAATGGTGGAAGCGTTCGTTTGATGAAATACAGCGAATGGGCTGTCACAATGAATGTTCGAGTATACTCTACAGGGCACACACAGCAGTGTTTTCCCTAACAATACCGTTGCTATAGTAATCGAAAAGAAAGTGGATTTAGTTACGTCAGAGCAAGAGTAGATACGCCAGAGTATCCTTTTTAATAAAAAGTAGAAGACCGAAAATTAGTTCCATTATAACTGGAAATGACTATCATTTATAAGTTACTTCAGTTTAAGTGATATTATTTTTACTGTTGTTGTTATTGCTGTCTTCCGTCCGAAGACTGGTTCGATGCAGCTCTCCATGCTAGTCTATCCTGAACGAACCCCTTTCGCAACCTAAACCTATTTGAAGCAGCTTACTGTACGCAAGCCATGGTCTCCCTCTCCAATTTTTGGTCCCCTCTCTTCCATTCATTAACAAAATGACGATTACCTGATGCCTCAAAAATGTGTCTTATCAATCAATCCCTTCTTTTAGTCAAGTTATGCTATTAATTTATTTTCCCCCATTTCTTTTCAGTGCCTCCTTATTTTTTATTCGATTCACCCGTATAATCTTCAGCAATCTTCTGTAGCGCCATATTTCAAAAGCTTCTATTCTCTTCTTGTTTGAACTTCTTACTGTCCACGTTTCACGTTCATATAAGACTACATTACAGAAAACTACCCTCAAAAAAGACCCCCTAAAATTTAAACTGACATTAGATGTTAAACAGATTTCTTTTACAGAAATGATTTTCTTGCTATTGTCACACTGCATTTTATATCCTCTCTACTTCGGCTATTATCATTTCACTGTCTTAATAGCTAAACTCATCTACTACCGTTGGAGACATAATTCATACTCCAGTTCCCACAGCATTGCCTGATTTAATTCGACTACACTCTATTATCCTTGATTTCCTTTTGTTGATGTTCGTCTTATGATCTCTTTTCAAGACACTATCCATTCCGCTCAACGGTTCTTTCGAACTATTTGCAGTCTCTGACAAGATTATGATACCACTGGCAAATCTGTAAGTTTTATTTTTTTCTCCCTGAACGTTAATTCCCTTTCGAAATTTATCCTTAGTTTCCTTTACTGCTTGCTCAGTGTACAGACTGAATAACATCGGAAACATGCTACAGCTTTCTCTCTCCCCCTTCTCACCTATAGCTTTCCTTTCATGTTGTTTGAATCTCATACACTATGTGATCAAAAGTATCCGGATATCTGGCTGAGAATGACTTATAAGTTCGAAGCGCCCTCCATCGGTAATTCTGGAATTCAGTATGGTGTTGGTCCACCCTCAGCCTTGATGACAGCTTCCAATCTCGCAGGCACACGTTCAACCAGGTGCTGGGAGATTTCTTGGGGAATGGCAGCCCATTCTTCACGGAGTGCTGCACTGAGGAGAGGTACCGATGTCGGTCGGTGACGCCTGGCACGAAGTCGGCGCTCCAAAACATCCCAAAGGTGTTCTGTAGGATTCATGTCAGGACTCTGTGCAGTCTAGTCTATTGCAGGGATGTTAATGTCGTGTAACCACTTCGCCACAGACCGTGCATTATGAACAGGTGCGCGATCGTGTTGAAAGATGCAATCTACATCCCCGAACTGCTCTTCAACAGTGGGAAGCAAGAAGGTGCTTAAAACATCAGTACAGTCCTATACTGTGATATTATCATGCAAAACGACAAGGGATGCAAGCCACCTCCATGAAAAACACGACCACACCATAACACCCCCGCCTCTGAATTTTACTGTTGGCGCTACAAACGCTGGCAGATAACGTTCACCGGGCATTCGCCATATCCACACTCTACCAATCGGATCGCCGCATTGTGTACCGTGAATCGTCACTCTACACATAGTTTTTCCACTGTTCAATCGTCCATTGTTTACGCTCCTTACACCAAGAGAGGCGTCGTTTGACATTTACCGGCGTGATGTGTGGCTTATGAGCAGCCGCTCGACCATGAAATCCAAGTTTTCTCACCTCCCGCCTAACTAGCATAGTACTTACAGTGGATCCTGACGCAGGCTGGAATTACTGTGTGATGGTCTGGATAGATGTCTGCCTACTACACATTACGACCCTCTTCAACTGTCGGCGGTCTCAGTCAGTCAATAGACGAGGTCGCCCTGTACGCTTTTGTGCTGTACGTGTCCCTTCACGTTTCCACTTCACTGTTGTTGTTGTTGTTGTTGTTGTTGTTGTTGTGGTCTTCAGCCCTGAGGCTGATTTGATGCAGCTCTCCATGCTACTCTATCTTGTGCAAGCTTCTTCATCTCCCAGTACCTACTGCAACCTACATCCTTCTGAATCTGCTTGGTGTATTCATCTCTTGGTCTCCCTCTACGATTTTTACCCTCCACGCTGCCCTCCAGTACTAAATTGGTGATCCCTTGATGCCTCAGAACATGTCCTACCAACCGATCCCTTCTTCTAGTCAAGTTGTGCCACAAACTCCTCTTCTCACCAATCCTATTCAATACCTCCTTATTAGTTATGTGATCTACCCATCTAATCTTCAGCATTCTTCTGTAGCACCACATTTCGAAAGCTTCTATTCTCTTCTTGTCTAAACTATTTATCGTCAAAGCATGGCTACACTCCATACAAATACTTTCAGAAACGACTTCCTGACACTTAAATCAATATTCGATGTTAGCAAATTTCTTTCTTCAGAAACGCTTTCCTTCCCATTGCCAGTCTACATTTTATATCCTCTCTACTTCGACCACCATCAATTATTTTGCTCCCCAAATAGCTAAACTCCTTTACTACTTTAAGTGTCTCATTTCCTAATCTAATTCACTCAGCATCACCCGACTTAATTCGACTACATTCCATTATCCTCGTTTTGCTTTTGTTGATGTTCACCTTATATCCTCCTTTCAAGACACTGTCCATTCCGTTCAACTGCTCTTCCAAGTCCTTTGCTGTCTCTGACAGAATTACAATGTCATCGGCGAACCTTATTACTTCTCCATGGATTTTAATACCTACTCCGAACTTTTCTTTTGTTTCCTTTACTGCTTGCTCAATATACAGATTGAATAGCATCGTGGAGAGGCTACAACCCTGTCTCACTCCCTTCCCAACCACTGCTTCCCTTTCATGTGCCTCGACTCTTATAACTGTCATCTGGTTTCTGTACAAACTGTAAATAGCCTTTCGCTCCCTGTATTTTACCCCTGCCACCTTCAGAATTTGAAAGAGAGTTTCCTTAATCTTTCTTCTAAGATAAGTCGTAGGGGCAGTATTGCCTCACGTGTTCCAACATTTCTACGGAATCCAAACTGATCTTCCCCGAGGTCGACTTCGACCAGTTTTTCAATTCGTCTGTAAAGAATTCGCGTTAGTATTTTGCAGCTGTGACTAATTAAACTGATAGTTTGGTAATTTTCACATCTGTCAAGATCTGCTTTCTTTGGGATTGGAATTATTGTATTCCTCTTGAAGTCTGAAGGAAATTTGCCTCTCGCATACATCTTGCTCACCAGATGGTAGAGTTTTGTCAGGACTGGCTATCCTAAGGCTGTCAGTAGTTCTAATGGAATGTTGTCTACTCCCGGGGCCTTGTTTCGACTTAGGTGTTTCAGTGCTCTGACAAACTCTTCACGCAGTATCGTATCTCCCATTTCATCTTCATCTACCTCCTCTTCCATTTCCATAATATTGTCCTCAAGAACATCGCCCCTGTATAGACTCTCTGTATACTCCTTCCACATTTCTGCTTTCCCTTCTTAGCTTAGAACTTGGTTTCCATCTGAGCTCTTGATATTCATGCAAGTGGTTCTCTTTTCTCCAAATGTCTCTTTAATTTTCCTGTAGGCAGTTCCTATTTTACCCCTCGTGAGATAAGCCTCTACATCCTTACATTTGTCCTCCAGCCATCCCTGCTTAGCCATTTTGCACTTCCTGACGATCTCATTTTTGAGACGTTTTTTATTCCTGATTGCCTGCTTCACTTGTTGGATTTTTGTATTTTCTCCTTTCATCAATGAAATTCAGCATGTTTAGTTGTGTGGAAATCTCGCGTGACACCCAGTCACGCGATCACGTTCTTAGTCCGTGAGCTCTCCATCCTGCTCTCTCACGATGTCTAATGACTACTGAGGTCGCTGATATTGTGTACCTGGCAGTAAGTGGCAGCAAATGCATCTAATACGAAAATCGTGTGTTTTTGGGGGTGTCCGGATACTTTTTATCACGTAGTGTAACTCATTATCATTTGATTATCTGCCTTGAAGCAGTGTTAGATTTCATAGCCCTCCATGCTTCTCTGTCCTCTGCATTCCTCTTCATTCTTTGGATCACTCCTTGCGGTGTACTGACGTCATCGTGCAGTTTACGACTCATATAACATAAACTGAACTGTCCGTCATGTTTTACCCAAAGTATAGGATATTCATACTTGTTTACATACGAATCACAAAATGTAGGAAAGAAAATTAGCTAGCAACGTGGAGTCCAGTTGAAGAAGGTAGATGGACGATATCGGTCACAGCCTTCGTGAAGAAATCATGTTTAGATTTTCTGGAAGTGATTCAAACGACGGAAATATAGACGAGAATGACAGGGTAGGGACTTGAAATTCACTCTTCCAGAGCACGAGTCCATCGTTTTATAAGAGAACGTTGGCGATTGTGGGATACACATCTATATAACAGCTTTATCATTCTCCCACTTGAGCGGTTCGCTGACTACTTGCAGTGAATTCGATTTCGGAGATGCAGAAACCTTCTTTGGGGGTTTTCTCAAATTTTCGCTTCTTGAGAGGGCTCCCATGAAAATCGAGAGATCTTAGGTCAATGAAACTTTGTGTAAACATTTGTAAGGCCATTTTATTTATTTCGTATGGCTTTAAATATAGCATCAGATTGCATCAGTAATACAGCATCAAATTACATCTGGTACATTTTGAGATAAAAGATATATGTACAGTACATACTGATTATAAAATAATATACTGATAACGACAAATGTATATAATAAGAAGTTACATAGAATAAAATAATAAGTGATGTACAATTCCATAAGCAGACCATGATGTTGGCATTACTGCATGCTCAAGGATGGATGTCCAGTCTTTTCAGCCAGGCTGTAGCTTCTCCCTTAAGCAAATGAAGGTCGTGGAAGGCGCCTTGCAATTTCCTTATGGGAATTCAGTGGCGATGTGCTGTAGTGTCTGTTTGATGTGTCCACATTCGCAGTCAGGTCTATCAACCACGTCCCATTTATGCCCCCAGTAGTGACAATTTCCATGCCATGTTCGGAACCGGTTAAGTGACGTCCAGGATCTCCTTGGTAGCTCAAATCCGACAGGGCGTTGGCTCGGATCTTTGATTAGATTATCTGAATCTGGGTTGGAGGAAGACCACTCTCGGCGCCAAGCATCATCAATGTTAAAATTGTCTCTTACTAAACCCTCTCCCACCTTCCATGAGACCTTAGTCAAGATTGGGAGATGAGGTCTTGATGGACAGGAAGTTGACGGTTGCTAGGCATTTTTGTCACTCTTTTTTTTCAGTGCTAGCTGTCTTCGTAAGTGTGAAGTATGGATGTTGGACAAAACAGGGAGCCACTGGGTTAGTGTTGACTTGATGGTTCCCGATATCAGCCTCATAGTGTGATTGAGTCGAGTATCTACTGCTCTTGTATGGGCGTTGTTTAACCAAGTAGACCCGCAGTATTCTGCTGCTGAATACAGAAGAACAAGGGCCGATGTCCTGAGGGTTATTATTCGTTCCCCAGTCATTTCCTGTCAGGTTTTGGATTATGTTATTTCTAGTTTTTATTTTGCAGACTTTCTTCTCCAGGTGGGCTGTGAAGGTGAGAGTGTGGTCAAGCGTTACTTCCAGGTGTTTTGATTGAGGGTTGTATCTCGACATTTGGTTTCTGAAAGCGATTGTGAGTGCATAGTGTGCCTGCTTGTTGTTTAGGTGACAGTAGGTTGTCTCTGTCTTTATGGCGTTGGATTTGAGTCGTCATACTTGGAAATATTCATCTATCTTTTTCAGGTCGTTTTCAAGAGTAATTTCTGATGTCTCGAAGTCGACAGATTGGCTAATTGAACATACGACGTTGGCGTAAATGAACATTTTAGAGTGGGTGTTTGGTATGTCAGCAGAGGCGAAAAAACTAATCCCTGGGGAAGGCCGTCATTGAGTTGGTAGTTGCGGCATTTCTCGCCATTGAGGTGAACTTCGATGTGCCTATTTGCCAGCATATTGTCAAATAGTGTTGTCAGGTTTTTTACAAGGTATGATGCGTAGCAATTTTAGCAGCATTCTTCGTCTCCATACTGTGTCATACGCAGACGATAGATCAATAAATAGAGCTGCGGATTTTGTCTTCTCTTCAAAGCCGCTTTCGATATGTGTGGTTACTGCTAGTACCTGGTCGCTGCAGCTCCTTTTAGGTCGAAAGCCAGCGTGGTCAACTGGTATCTTCTCCTCAACAGCGGGTTTTATTGTGTTAAGAATGAGCCTCTCGAGCAAATTATAGCAGTCGCTCAGGAGAGCTATGGGTCTGTAGTCTTCAGGGTGGTTTCCTGTCTTTCCCGGTTTTAGGACTGCTTTGGTTTTGGTTCTCTTAAAAAGGGCTGGCAGCTTTTTAGTTTGTAATATGTTGTTGTAGAATTCTGTCATTGGGCCCGCAATGCTTCAAAAATTCTGGATATACGCCGTCGATACCTGCGGCTTTCCCGGTTTTTGTGTCCTTAATGATCTTGGAGATCTCGTACGTCTCAAAATTCTTTGAGGTGTCAGTTTCATGTGTTCTTCCTTTGACGCTGTTCAGTTCTCCTCTGGTTTCTCTGGTTTTCTTTTTGTCTGTCTCTGGCGTTCTACGAGTAAGTTTCAAAATTCTATTGACAACTTCATTGGGACTTATACGAGGTGTGGCTAGAAAAAAACCGGACTAGTACTGGTGAAACAATAAAACGAATGCAATAAGGCTGAAAGTCGCGTGGCCTGTCACGTGACTCTCGCTCCGCCTACTGTTCGAGTTTCATCTGCCACCTGCACTCAGTCTGCCCGTGGCGTCTGTTTTAAGTAGTTGACGTTTTGTCTGTGCGTCGGAAAATGTTGAGTGTACAGAAAGAACAGAGTGTTAACATCAAATTTTGTTTCAAACTAGGAAAATCTGCAAGTGAAACATTTGTAATGTCACAACAAGCGTACGGCGATGATTGTTTATCGCGAACACAAGTGTTTGAGTGGTTTAAACGATTTAAAGATGGCCGCGAAGACACCAGTGATGACACTCGCACTGGCAGACCATTGTCAGCAAAAACTGATGCAAACATTGAAAAAATCGGTAAACTTGTTCGACAAGACCGCCGTTTAACAATCAGAGCAGTGTCTGAGTTAACAGGAGTTGACAAGGAAAGCGTTAGGCAGATTCTTCATGAAAGTTTCAACATGAACAAAGTGTGTTCAAAAATGGTTCCAAAGTGTCTCACAATTGAACAGAAGGAACGCCGAAGAATGATTTGTTCTGACATCCTGGAAAACATTGAAAGTGATCCCACCTTCTTACAAAATGTTATTACTTGCGATGAATCGTGGTTTTTTACTTACGATCCCGAAACTAAACGCCAATCGATGCTTTGGAAAACTCCTGGTTCTCCACGACAAAAAAAGCACGAATGTCAAAATCGAAATTCAAGGCAATGATGATTGTTTTTTTTGACATCAAAGGGATTGTGCACATTGATTGGGTACCAGAGGGACAAACAGTGAATCAGCATTACTACATTAGCGTCCTGGCTACCCTACGTGAGCGAGTACGGAGAAAACGGAACGATTTGTGGAGAAAAAAGTCATGGATCCTTCACCAAGACAATGCCCCAGCTCACAGTGCGTTGTCAGTGAAGACGTTTTTGGCAAAACACAACATTCTCATCTTAGATCATCCACCCTACTCACCTGATTTGGCCCCCTGTGACTTTTTTCTTTTCCCTAAAGTCAAGTCAGCTTTGAAAGGAACTAGATTTGAGACTGTTGAAGCAGTAAAAGAAAAAGCGACGGAAGTAATGTATGGACTTACCGAAAATGATCTGCAGCATTGCTATGAACAGTGGAAAATTCGTATGGAGCGGTGTAGAGACCGAGGAGGAGAGTACATTGATGGAGATAACATGAAATTGTAAATAATTGTAAATAAATGTTTTTTCCAACATCAGTCCGGTTTTTTTCTAGCCGCACCTCGTATCATCAAGAAATGGCTCTAAGCACTATGGGACTTAACATCTGAGGTCATCAGTCCCCTAGACTTATAACTACTTAAACCTAACTAACCTAAGGACATCACACACATCCATGCCCGAGGCACGATTCGAACCTGCGACCGTATCAGGCGCGCGGTTCCGGAATGAAGCGCCTAGAACCGCTCGGCCACCTTATATCATCACTGTTGTTTACTGTTTTCATTGAAGTCACACCCAGTCTCGACATGACTTTCTACTGGAATGTTCGAAACTCATTTCATTCATTAATGTGTGCCATTTTTCTTGGCGAGCTGAATCAAAACATTGCAAAAACTCGTCAGCGACGTCAGGGTCGGCATTCTCGAGGTATTCGTTAGAGAGGTCAGTGCATTCCCGGCTCCATCCAGGAATTTATGTTTTCTGATAGCCCCTGGGGACATGCTTTCTGGCGATGGATAATAGCAGGCCCAAAAATCACCCATAATGCAAGGCCATGCGGAAGAGAAATAACGAATAAACTCCTGGAAGAAACGCTTTTTAATTTCCACGTGAGAGGGTAATACTTGTTAATTGCTTACCACATTTATCTCGTAGGCTACAAACGTTGATCAATGTGACGACCAGCTGTATTCACGACAGCCTCGACGTTTGTTCAGGTACCAATTGTTCGCAGAACCTTTCCAAGATCGACCCTGAAGGTTCAACGGTCGGACACAGCTCGTGTGTGCTTGAAGTTCGCACATTGCATCCAGCATTCTCAGCCATGGCAACAGTAACTTCTTCAACAATTTGTGGCAGAGGTGGTCGTCGGCCTCTCCAAGATCAATACACAATTCTCCTGTGAATTCGAACATCCGAAACATGATCTTGAACGTCGGTGTAGATAGAGGATCTCTCCGTGTTTTTTAATGCGTCGATACTCACGAGGAGCAGCAGCACTATTGCTGTCGCTTTGATAAAATAGCTTAGTGATCAAAGCCCTGCTCACCTTGTCCAGACCCATGTTGACTGTCTGCAGCTGTAATGCAGACTTATGCCTATGTTTCAATGCTACGCACTGGACTCGGATTCGGGAGGACGACGGTTCAATCCCGCGTCCAGCCATCCTGATTAAGGTTTTCCGTGATTTCCCTAAATCGCTTCAAACAAATACCGGGATGGTTCCTTTAACAGGGCACGGGCGACTTCCTTCCCCACCCTCCCCTAACCCAATGAGACGGATGACCTCGCTGTTTGGTCTCTTCCCCCAAATCAAGCCAACCTCAATGCTACGTTGCCGTTACAGTACCTGCGCCTGACGGCAAGTCATGGCACTAACACTACGAATACGGTAAATAGTTTGCTGGCTACACTGCGAAAGTTTAATTGTAACCACACTGTACATATAATGGGCAACAGAGAAATTTTATTGGCTTCCAAAATCATACAATCAATTAATCTAGAGCCAAATGCAACTGGACAGAAAAGCAGTTATATAGACATAAATGGCATTTCGCACGTGCACTATACGAGTAGTGAAGGAATGTTTCAGACGCAGCAGGGCACGTTTATAAATGAAAATCAAACGACTAATGTGAAAAATACTGAAGTAATGGAAGGAATATGAGTGAGCACAGGCAATGCTATGCAGTTAATCTTTCAGGAGGACAATACATGGTAGTAATGATTTAAGAGACAAAGGACACAAAAAAATGAAAATTATAGTAGCTCCTAAATACATTATGCCAGGAATTTGTGTGGACATATGCACTTCGCAGTAGATACAGCAAAACATTCATGTCATGGGCTTAGAAGAAAAAAATGGAGGCAGGAAAATCACACAAACGTCCGGACTGTCCGACGTGTCTACATGTAAAAGAGCGTAAGAAAAATCACAGTAAGAGACCGTATGTGGCAGGGACTGGGGACAAGTGTCACACCTTTTCAGTTACAACTGGTTTCAAATCCGACATAAAATTATGCTGTTAGGATGTTTATTTCAACATTGTCGGTGACCAAATGTGGTTGTTTCATATATTCGAACATTTTCGTGATAAGTATGCTGTGTCTTTCAGTATGACCACAGCTGTGTCCACAGGGCTGCACACAGACATTCCTGGTTTGACGAACACTCGGAACCTCTATCGCACCTCGACTGTCCCTCTCCCCGCTCCCCCTCCTCCCCCCCCCCAAAAAAAAAGAGACCCATTCTTAATACCATACTAAATTTCTTGGTTTATGTGGAACAGCAGGTGAAACGTAGAGCAATGAACATTCCCACAGTTTGGTAGCTCTACGTGATCAAACAGCCACTGAGTGGCTTCAGATGGATACGGCATACCCACAGAAACTTACCGGCTCTCTTCCTGAGGCCGTAATCAGTGTAGTTTTCACATTATTGGCGTCGTGTAGGACTTAGGTGGCTAATATTTTGTCCATTGTGCTCACACATACATCGACTAAAACAGTAGTTTCGTGGCACATGACACAAATGGGGGATAAAACGTAGCAAAAGATTCTGCGCGAAACAATCGGGGTAAAAAAAAGGCGAGTTCAGAATTTCTTAACAGATTGTAACATTTAAAAGAAACCCTTTGCGTGTGAGATGACATGTTCAATCTTTAGTAAGGCTCATTTGAAAGTTTTGTGTTAACAGTTAGGACAAAAAAAAGCTACTAATGACTCACCATGTGCATCAGGAGGGCTACAGGAAATGAGTGTCCGGAAGGTGCAAGAGATCAAACTTCTATGGGATATATGTATTACACTTCACAAAACTGACATCGTCGACATTCAAGAAATCTTCAAAACAAACCATTAACTTTCACCATGAACATCGAATGAAAATTGCCCGCCACAGTGATCACGTAAGTTTGCACCATGAAAACAGAAGACGAACTCCTTCTGAGTTACAAACCGTGCAGGACGTTCAGTTAGGTATCCACTCTTAAAATTCGTGTATTGTACAACCATACTGATGTAACAGGGTGAGGAGAAGTGATGGAATGTGATGGCATACAACCGAAACAGTCTCACCGAGCCAGGTAGGGCAGTGATTAGCGAACTGTATTCGCATTCGGGAGAACGACGGTTCAAAATCACGTCCGACCATCTAGAATTAGGTTTTCCGTGATTTCTCTAATTCACTTAAAGCAAATGCCAGGATGTTTCCTTCGAAAGGGCACGACCGCTCTCCTCCATCCTTCCCTACTCCGAGCTTTTGCTCCATCTCTAATGACCTCGCTGTTGACGGGACGTTAAACGCTAATCTCCTTCTCCTCCTAATCCGAAACAGTCTGTCATGGAATTTGTCATGTAACCGGCTATCCTTTAACACGTAGCTACAAATAGTGCGATAATATGTTTTATAGGCACGGAAAAAACAAACATACATAGGCTCAAATTGTTTAGTGCTTCCAGGCGGCATGAACTGCAATGTCAGACACTTTTCAGAACGTGTAGTTTGCTCTAAAGATTGTATGATTTTTATAAGTAGACCAGGTATCATGTAAAAGCAAGTTATTTTGTCCAGTTACTGACCAAAATCAGTTTTCATACCAAAGTTATAATTCTCTTACTCCCAATTTCCCACTCTTGCTTGCTTTTACGTAAATATTCCCTACTGCCGTTGCAAAACCATGGACACGAGAAGGAATCTTAGGGGACAAAGCACCTCCAACTTTGCACAGAACAGTAAATAATTTTCCATCCAGTTCACCATCCAGATTAACGATAGGCATTATTGTGTACCAATGCGTTAAGGCATAGATGTTAGTTGATTTTGATATAAGTCTCTTGGTACTTCTAGTTTCCAAGGTTCCTTTCATATGCGTTTACTCTTAAAACCCCAATTGGTCGGAGTCGAAAACAAATTCCTTACTGAACGATGGGATAAGTTTATCTCATCTACAATTTCTTGGGCCGATTTCGCAGTTTGCTGTGCATCGTCAACTTGACGCTTTGTTTGAAATTTCGTTCTCTTACGTCTTCCAGTCCTGTACACTGTTTTGAAGTTATGCAACTATCCACTGCTTCCCTTGAAGTCACTAATATATGTAACGCACAATTTGATGAGCATAACGTAGTAGGTCACCATCATCCACATCCCGTAAACTGTATCAAGCATCGCTGAAACGCGCAAACACCAGTTTTTGTCGTCCCTCGAATATCCGCAGTTTTTCTTATGCACTACACTGTCATAGTGCTGCGAACTTACTAGAAATCTGCTTGTAATTGTTTTTTTACTATGTTGCGGATGATCTTACATGTATGTCATTATGTTTAGTACTCGCTCCTTAGCCACCGATTGTCCATTACTGGGTTTCAATGGAACTGGGATTTTTAGTTCCGTGTACGACAAGGATGACGAACTGTATGGTTAGACACCTGTTTCAATATCACTTTCACTTGTTAAGCAAGTATTATAATCATTGTACTTCGTATGTACATTTTCCACACAGTCGAGCCTATACAACACCACGCATTCCACAGACTCAACTTCCGGAAACGTTAATATTTCATCTGCCAATTCTTTCTCAGTCTACAACACTCCTTGGGTTCCTTTCTGACGAAATGCCAACTTCGGCAGCTGCTGTAGACATAATGCAATGTTTGCTTTGTTTATCGTTGTCGTTACTCTCCTTAGTATCAACATTAACTAGCACTGTAGCACTGTTGTGAGTCACTCGTCAACTAAGCAGTTCAATTATGCTCCATGGCCCCATGCTATACTCATCATCGGATACATCCAGTCACGCCCACTATTGCCATTAACAACCAATACTATGGTTGTATGGTAGACAATATGTGGGCTCGAATGCCGTGAAAATCATAGCTTTTTGCAACCTCGTACTCAAGGGGTTCCTTGTTAGAGTTGTTACGATATTGCAGTACCTGTGTTGCTCAGAGGTACGATGCAATGTTCCTTTGAACAGAGGAACATTGTATCGTACTTCTGAACAGCGCAGGTACTACAATATTGTAACTATGCGCCGGCACCGGGCAACCGACATTTAATTAAAATGTCTCCCCTGTATGGGAATACTGTGGGGGAATATACAGAATGAATGTACGAGTGCAGGGTGTATGTATAAAGCCAATACGGACTTGTAGCTGTCACGCCTTTGCGCTTACTGCTACGTGTTTTAACCGTAAATAGCTCAGCCCTAATGGTAAGAGGTAGTAGTGAATTCACGTTATTAATCTTTGAAGACAGCACAGCTGCCACAAGCTCAGCTCACTTTTACTCCACTCCTACCCTCGCCATTGCACCACATTAATTAGGTGCTACATGGACCTTGCTAAATTCACTTGCGTATACATTTTTGACCGTTACTCGCCAGTATTTACCTAATGATTAGTACACTCCTAACCGGACTATTTCCCAAAGAGCTGTGATGATTGAACGGGTTCGATCCATGGCCTACAGTGCCCTACAGTTCACACGGTAACACTGCCTACCTGACCCACTTAACTTGGTAGTGAGCTTATGTATCCAATCACCACTGCTAGCAGCAGTAGATAATCCTATCAGCACGACGAGAGCAGCAGACTTACCGTCGAATCCTCCTGAAAATACTTATAACTACGGTCGCCAGCTCTGAAGGAGCAAAAGAATAAATCAATTTTTTGGCTCGTTTCAAAGTGAAACGGCTTGAGTTGAATTTTAAACTTAATTCTGAATATTAC
Organism: Schistocerca piceifrons; assembly: GCF_021461385.2. NCBI lineage: Eukaryota > Metazoa > Arthropoda > Insecta > Orthoptera > Acrididae > Schistocerca > Schistocerca piceifrons. The sequence goes on from NC_060149.1 coordinate 693,138,752, forward strand.
TATTTCTGATCATTCTAGGTGATTCTACAAAGCAAATACTCTCTCAATTTCTGTGAGTTGGCTTGGTAATTACCACCAAGACAATTTATGCAACTTAGGTTAACAAAATTCTATCCTTCAACTTATTTAATGATTTTGGATATTACTCTTTGGACAATTGCTATAGAATTAGTTAAGTGACTTTACTTGAAAGGTTACTCAGAAAAATTTAAGTAACTATAAATAGGCGACTCATTCTGGTGTGACCATTGCTCTTTTCAACATTCTTATACGCTAAAGTATTCTACAACCAAAAGAATTGTAAATGAAAGAGGCGATGGTGGCCTCAGTCTGATTTCACTACACTATATTTGAGGTTACTACACTTTACAATGAACAACATGCGTCGTAATTTTACTCATTACTATATTCTGTCCTCTGCACTTGCATAAAAGAAAACTGGTATTCTCCTTTTACATGTATACAAAGTTCGACTTAACAATTGCAAGCAGTCTTGCCTTGGGTAGACGTGTCGGTGCTGGTGGTGAGATGCATGTGGCTAACGCAGCTCTTCACGCCTCATGCCCTTAATGGCGGCTGGAACTACGAGCTGTAGCACTCGTATAAGCTACTGCACGTCCGCCATAAAATCTGGGCGCAGGAACTCTTACAATCAGCACCAGTGGCATAGAGACGGCTTCGACAACCATTCGTCACGTTCCACTCCACAAACGGCGACGATATTCGCCTCTTCGCTGTTGCACAATCACTTTTGCGTGAGCACAGTTACGCACGTCCGGTCACGTCAACACTCCCCAGGCCATTCCATTGTTCAGTCCCTGTGTCTCCAGCTACCTCTAGCTACGCTCGTATCACCAAGAGTGGGGGCGTTCCCCTACCACCTTTTCACCGAAATCATTTAGTATTTAAGAATATTTATATTTATTACCCTGGAGTTCATACCAGTCATAATAATTTACTACTAGCGCTTTATAACATTAAATCATACAGTAATAACTTATAATTACCAAGAAAAAGAATACATTTGACTCCGAGAGCTTAGTGCATTGTCTGACAGGCAGCGCTAATTCCCAGTTTCGCCAATAGATGGCATCAGGGTGCACTCCCTGGCAGTCTCACACCAGCGCGCCCGTTTCCGACGCGCGGGCTCCAAATTACTGTCAGCCCACCATCATTTCAGTTCCGTTACACATGCCCCACTTCTTATTGAAGTATCTAACAGTGATAATTCAATAAGAAGTCTCTCCTATAATGAATCTGAAATTTTCGTTAAGCTTTTTACCAAGGGTTTTCTCTTTCTTACTGATACACCTCGGTACTTATATTACTTATTTAAAGTTAAACACCAATTCTTTCTATCTTTCCTGCTAAACATTACATAAATGATTTACATATATTCTTTCCAATTTTCTTACTTCTAAACACAGTACACTTTAAACATCTTTTTTACAAAAATTTTAAATACACTTCTTTTATCTCAGGCAAGTAAAACACACGTTATGCGCCTATTACTTTAGAGCCCGTCCTTTTCACTTTACCTCCTCACTTTTCTACCTCTTCCACAACACTTATTTACACATCTATTAAGGCTTTCTTAGAAGCTCAGTCTTTCCCAGTCTGTTTAGTCTCTACTTAAACTAGAAGTTTCATTAGAATACTGCAACATATTTTAGTGAACATTTACCTTTCACATAGAACAAAAGAAACAAAACTATTTACAAATTGGTTTACTTTAATATTTATTTATATATTTATTTTCAATGTGGTAGAATTCGTGGTTCAAACTTTTTGAGATCCACTATGTTTCTTACTCCCAGGCGTTTGCCTGTTAATGGGTACTCTAAATAATAAGCATTCACATTGGGTATGGACGCTATTTTAAATGGTCCATTATATATATATTTAAATTTGCTGATCTCGTTATTAATTTCACTTGACTTTTCATGTGTTTTTACAAGAACGAGATCACCTATTTTGAATTTAGGATTCCTTACTTTTTCGTCATGACGACGAATTCTCGCATCTGCTTGTTTTCTCATCTTGTCTTTTACTAAGTTCTTTTTACTATCATAATCTAATTCAACTCTATCTGGAAATTCTATTAGGTCTTCTACTAGACTTTTACTTCTCGTCTTTTTCAGGATTTCTTCTGGAGTAAATCCAGTGCTCTCGTTTGTTAATGAATTCATGATTTCTTCGAATTCACTCACATACATGCCCCACTTCTTGTGGTTGCTATGGCAGTACGTCCTAAATAACCGACCTATCTCACGCATATATCTTTCTGCCGGATTGCTTGATGGGTGATAAGCTGAGATATGTACCACTTCTACCTGTTTCTCAGTTATCCCATCCTTCCACATTTTCGAGCAAAACTGAACACCATTATCTGATAGTATTCTCTTTGGCTTCCCTACTCTCACAAAATAATCACACACCATTTTATCATACACAGCTCTGGCAGTAGCTTTTCTCAAGGGATATAGCTTTATATACTTTGAGAAAAGTTCAACTGCTACAAATATGTACACAAAACCCCCCATGGTTTTCGGTAATGGTCCAAAGATATCTACTGCTACTATTTCTAATACTTCATCAGGTTTTATTGATTGCATGGGCCCTTGATTAGTTGCATTTGTTACTTTCGCCTTTTGGCATAGATCACAAGATCTTATCCTCTGTGCTACCCTTCGTGCCATGTTGTTAAAGGTAATGCATTCATCTAACTTATCGGTACACTTCCGTGCACCACAATGGCCATATGCCAAGTGAACATAATCTATCAGCACTTCAGTGTGTTGTTCCGGCCAACATACTCTCCACTTCCCTGGATTATTTAATCTTTGAAGATACAGTACACCTTTATGTATTTTATATGAAGCCCTTATGTTAGTTGCGTCCGGATTGTCAAACTTGACCTTTATCTTCCCATAATAAATCCTTTTCCACCGCCAAGTCTTGCCATATTATTTTTCCGGTTTTTATACTGACCATTCCATCTGGAGGTTTCTTTCTCCTTTTCATCCTAAATTCTTTCACCACTTTTTCCAATAGTCCTTCGTCTAGGCTCTTTAATGCCATCTCGTTCTCATTCGAATCTGTCGGTTGCGGGATCGGAAACTTCCTCTACTTCTTTTCCTCCCTGGATGCTTTCTGATGATTCTGACGATAATTCCTCCTCCTTAGAAATATGACCTTCTTCGGATTCAAATAATTCTTGCAAATTATAATCCATTTCTCTACTTTCCCTTTGTTGGATAGTGCATTCGCCACTCTTACTTTCATTATTTTCCCCTACTAACGGAATTCCAGTCTCACTCAACTCATTTGCTTCAGTACTACAGGGATCACAACACTCTTTCTCTTGGTTAGATACACTTTCTCTAATTTCTCTAAAAGAATCTTCATCACAGTCATGTACTCTTGCTGTCACTAGGTACACATCATAATCGGTATGGCTCTCTAACACTGTCATATTCGGGTCCAAATTAATCACTTGAGTGGAAGATCTTTCTAATTGTGCTGGCTGGCTTTTGAGCTGATGTACATATTCTGCATACGAGGTAATTTCTGAATCGGCATGCGTCTCTGCACTATGCCCCTTTTTCTTATCCACCCTTCCCTCTTTAATTACTTCTCGATGCGATTCGTCGACTATTCGTACGAACCTTTTACCATAAGTCACATCACTCCTACCTTGCCCCTGCCTCTCTGCACAGTTGCCATCCCTACCGACAAAAAACGCCTTCTCTGACTCTTCCATCATCAATTCGTCACTCTGACCTCGAATTGTACTTATTTCATTCACGTGAGCCTTCACATCCGACCGATATTCTTTTCCTACTTCATTTCCCTTAATAATTCGTCCCTGCTCTCTCTCCTCTGTTTGTATCCCTGCATTATACTTCGCAAAGTTTCGTTTATGTAACTGCTCTTCAGGCGAACGACGCACTATCCTACTATAGAACTGAATACTCCGATCTTCCCTATATTTGGGCCATTTCTTTCTTCCCGCGCGCGTTAGGCCCTTGACCTGCGCGGTATTTAGTTTTCCTGATTTTGATAATGCATCCTATTTCCCTGATAGTGTCCTCTCCCTCGCTGAGAGTTACCTCCTCGACCTCTTCCTCTCATCATGTTAATTTGCGGTTCATTCCTACCACCTTTTACTATTCCATTCTGATTTCTGAAACCTCGAAACTCTCTAGTTTCACGCCACCTATCTTCATTCTCGATTTTTTCTAAAAATTCATCGAATGTTCGATGAGTGCCTCCTACATAACGCTTTGAATCGTCAGGTAGCTTTTTCCACAACTCCCACACTATCTCCGATTCTGATCTACGATCTTTAAGATACTCCAAACGCTTGAACCATCCTTCACAGTATTCTTTCATGAGCCCACGCCCATGTTCTGGCATTCTGGCGACAACGAATTCTCTCCACAACCTATCTCTCTGTTGTGTGCTCCAGAATTCCTCAAGGAACTTTTCTTTGAAGTCTGTAAACTTCAAATTGTCGATATCCAAATTCAATCCCCAACGTTTAGCATGACCTGCTAAAGCGTCTATTACTAAATTAATTTTTTCTTTATCCGACATGTCTGTTGGTAAGACACGTTCACAATTTTTTATAAAATCCATTGGATGCCATCCACCTTGTTTCTTTTGAGGATCGTATTTTTCCTCCCTACTCAGTATTTCCGATTTTTGCATTACCAATGGGATACCACTACAGGTAAGAAACGTCTGATTCTGAACTTGCTGACTTAACAATTTTCTCTCATTATGCAGTGTATTTTCCTGCTCCTGCACACATGCATCAAAACTCAACATGGTATTGTGCAGTGTTTCAATATCAGCTGCCGTTTCTTTAACAATCTCTTTCTTTACAACTGGTACTATCACCTGTAATTTACTTTCAATTATCGGTTGTAATTTTTCACTAACCAAAGGTTCCACTGATTTCTCTATTCTCTGAATTTCGGTATCAAATCTTTTCTCTATTTCTGTGACTTTTCTCTGAACATTTGTTATTTCAGCCCTAATGCTATTTACTGATTTGTTTACCTCTGTGATACGTTGGCTTTGCGTATTCAAAATATCTAAATTGGCTTTTATTTTATCAGATAGGTTTTCCTCCAATTGGGATATATGACTAGCCATTTCTGCTTTCAAACTAGCATTCCCTTCTCGAATTTGCGCCATCATCCTATTTAACAAACTTGTTAATTCCATATCCTCTCCCTTGTGACTTGCATCCACAGATACATTGGGTTCACTTTTCACTACCTTTGGTTTCGCTTCCCGTTCCTCCTGTTTTGTGGGTGTGGATTCATCTAAAGGATTTTCCAACCCTACAACAGTATCTATGGTCCCTAACTCTGGGTCTGACCTTGTAATGTTTTCGTCTTGCTTGTTACTATTCGACTCCATCTTAAGCTGCTGTATTTCGTGCCTAATAGAAATCTTTATTAAACCAAGTATTACTTGTTTAACTCCTACTATTGGACTTTCTTTTGCTGCTTTGCAGGTTGTCGTCTTGAACTTACCAATTGTGGTATATTTGTCTACAACAGAATTTTAAATTTAAAATTTTCTTGAAACTACAAGTTTATATAAAACACTTTTATTGCAGCCATTATTCTACAAACTTGGTAAGTCCTGTCATGGTCGCCACATGCGACCGAACCGCCGAATCTTTCCATCAGTAAATGGGGTATGTTCTCAACTGACTCGGTTGTTTTAACCCCTCCACTGACAGAATGACCCGCTTCCTACTTCCGTATGTATAAAGCCAATACGGACTTGTAGCTGTCACGCCTTTGCGCTTACTGCTACGTGTTTTAACCGTAAATAGCTCAGCCCTAATGGTAAGAGGTAGTAGTGAATTCACGTTACTAATCTTTGAAGACAGCACAGCTGCCACAAGCTCAGCTCACTTTTACTCCACTCCTACCCTCGCCATTGCACCACATTAATTAGGTGCTACATGGACCTTGCTAAATTCACTTGCGTATACATTTTTGACCGTTACTCGCCAGTATTTACCTAATGATTAGTACACTCCTAACCGGACTATTTCCCAAAGAGCTGTGATGATTGAACGGGTTCGATCCATGGCCTACAGTGCCCTACAGTTCACACGGTAACACTGCCTACCTGACCCACTTAACTTGGTAGTGAGCTTATGTATCCAATCACCACTGCTAGCAGCAGTAGATAATCCTATCAGCACGACGAGAGCAGCAGACTTACCGTCGAATCCTCCTGAAAATACTTATAACTACGGTCGCCAGCTCTGAAGGAGCAAAAGAATAAATCAATTTTTTGGCTCGTTTCAAAGTGAAACGGCTTGAGTTGAATTTTAAACTTAATTCTGAATATTACTATTTCTGATCATTCTAGGTGATTCTACAAAGCAAATACTCTCTCAATTTCTGTGAGTTGGCTTGGTAATTACCACCAAGACAATTTATGCAACTTAGGTTAACAAAATTCTATCCTTCAACTTATTTAATGATTTTGGATATTACTCTTTGGACAATTGCTATAGAATTAGTTAAGTGACTTTACTTGAAAGGTTACTCAGAAAAATTTAAGTAACTATAAATAGGCGACTCATTCTGGTGTGACCATTGCTCTTTTCAACATTCTTATACGCTAAAGTATTCTACAACCAAAAGAATTGTAAATGAAAGAGGCGATGGTGGCCTCAGTCTGATTTCACTACACTATATTTGAGGTTACTACACTTTACAATGAACAACATGCGTCGTAATTTTACTCATTACTATATTCTGTCCTCTGCACTTGCATAAAAGAAAACTGGTATTCTCCTTTTACATGTATACAAAGTTCGACTTAACAATTGCAAGCAGTCTTGCCTTGGGTAGACGTGTCGGTGCTGGTGGTGAGATGCATGTGGCTAACGCAGCTCTTCACGCCTCATGCCCTTAATGGCGGCTGGAACTACGAGCTGTAGCACTCGTATAAGCTACTGCACGTCCGCCATAAAATCTGGGCGCAGGAACTCTTACAATCAGCACCAGTGGCATAGAGACGGCTTCGACAACCATTCGTCGCGTTCCACTCCACAAACGGCGACGATATTCGCCTCTTCGCTGTTGCACAATCACTTTTGCGTGAGCACAATTATGCACGTCCGGTCACGTCAACACTCCCCAGGCCATTCCATTGTTCAGTCCCTGTGTCTCCAGCTACCTCTAGCTACGCTCGTATCACCAAGAGTGGGGGCGTTCCCCTACCACCTTTTCACCTAAATCATTTAGTATTTAAGAATATTTATATTTATTACCCTGGAGTTCATACCAGTCATAATAATTTACTACTAGCGCTTTATAACATTAAATCATACAGTAATAACTTATAATTACCAAGAAAAAGAATACATTTGACTCCGAGAGCTTAGTGCATTGTCTGACAGGCAGCGCTAATTCCCAGTTTCGCCAATAGATGGCATCAGGGTGCACTCCCTGGCCGTCTCACACCAGCGCGCCCGTTTCCGACGTGCGGGCTCCAAATTACTGTCAGCCCACCATCATTTCAGTTCCGTTACAAACGCATTGCGCGATAGTTAGGAACCCCAAGCATAGACAATATTTTTCGAACTAGTTCTAGTGCTATACCAGCACTACACAGTCCCCTGCGTAGCTGCATCATCCATAGCGGGAGATGAGGGACATGTTCTAATGCAGATGACTTTAGAACGAACAACAGCTACCCAACAAAAGATAGGAGAAGACACGCTACGATGAGAAGGTAACGCGAGGACCCTAGATGGAACAACAACTAGTCGAATGAATGTTTTTTTTTCTTTCAATTGGAGGGCAGATCTCCGTTTTCTTTCCATAAAAAACAACAAAAAACATTAAAAAATAAAAATAAGTAAACAGAAACAATAAATGAACAAAAATGGAAAATAAAATCAATGAAATGTCTGCTACTGGATAGCGTTTAGGTTGTTCTTTTCTTCCTGAAGTCCCTTCGAAATCCGGCTTCGATGCCCGGTCCGGCACTAATTTTCATTGTGGTCATTCCATTATACAGCTGATGGTTGTCCATATTCGCAACCGCAAATACATTTCACTTAGCATAATAGTGACCCTTGCTCAAAGGGTAGCACGAAACGCTGCAGACAGAATCTGCTAAAATGCATCACTTATGCGTACAGGGAAACAACTTCCACTGAGACATGTAACATGAAGTTCTCTATTATTCTAAACGTATGTTCATTAACAATACTGTTCGTCAGAAGTGCTACCCCTTTACAGAATGACCAGAAAGCATGCCAACTTCGAACATGTGTGGAAGAGTATACCAGCACGAAGCTGTAGGTTGTTGTTGTTGTTGGCGTCTCAAGTCTGAAGACTGATTTGATGCAGCTCTTCACGCTACTCTATCCTGTGAAAGCCTTTCATCTCCGAATAAATACAGCAGTCTCTAGTCAATTGAACCTTCTTACTGTATTCAATTTGTGTTCTCCCTCTATAGTTTTTACCCCCAACACTTCCCCTCATAAGGAAACTTGAGACGTTTTTCATCAACCGATCCCTTCGTTTGGTCCAGTTGTGCCATGAATTTATTTTTCGATTCACCAATTCCTCATTAATTACTCGATCTACCCAACTAATATTCAGTATTTCTCTGTATCACCTAATTTGAAAAGCCTCTATTCTCTTCTTGTCTGAACTGCTCATCGTCCACATTTTACTTCCGTACTAGGGTACACTCAAGATAAATACATTGAGAAAAGACTTTCTATTATTAGATATTAACAAATTGTAGTTTTCTAGAAACGCTTTTTGTACCATAACCAGTCTGCGTTTTATATTTTCTGCACGTCGGCCATCGTCAGTTATTTTGCTGCCTAAATAACCTAATTCGTCTACAACTTTTAGTGTCTCATTTCCTAATCTAATTCCTTCGGTATCGCCCACTGTAATTCGACTATATCCCGTTACCCTTGTTTTAATTTTGTTGACGTTCATCTTTTCTTGGCCGGCAGGTGTGGCCGAGCGATTCTAGGCGCTTCAGACTGGCACCGCGCGACCGCTACGGTCGCAGGTTCGAATCCTGCCTCGGGCATGGATGTGTGTGCTGTCCTTAGGTTAGTTAGGTTTAAGCAGTTCTAAGTTCCATGGGACTGATGACCTCAGATGTTAAGCCCCGTAGTGCTCAGACCAATTTTTTTCATCTTTAATTTTCCAGTTCTTTTCCTGACGCTATTCATTCGGTTCAAAAAAGTGCTCTTCCAAATCCTTATTTGTTCCTGACGGTGTTACAATGTCATCGGCAAACCTGAAAGATTTTATTTCTTGTCTTTGAACTTTGGCTGTCTTGAGATATTTCGTTTTGGTTTCCATTACTGCAGACTGAGTGTACAGATTGGGTAAAATCCAAGAAAGGTGACAACCTTGGAAGAAAGACGACGTACTTCGCGCGAAATCGAATAGCATAAATTTAGAGAAGCTACTTGCAATGCGTGGAGAACACAGGTGCGAGTATTATGCAGCCGCCATCGTACACACCGCGTAACGTCCATGAGAATTAGAAATGATTAGTAGACATAATGGCATGTATAGACAGTCATCTTTCCCTCGTTTAAGACACGAATGGAATAGGGAGGAATATCGATAATATTGGCGCGAGTGTACCCTCCACCAAGCATTGCACAGTGGCTTGCGGAGTTTATACGTATGTATGTTAAAGTGTTTGTGTGCTTACGTACATACGTGTGTGTTTATGAGGAGGGGGGGAGGGAGTGGGGGAGTACAGTGGACCTGCAGGAAGGGAAGGAGAGAAAAGCGTAGAATGAATAAACGCAGAACCGGTTTTCTGCGATTGAGTGCGGCGCGCCCGGTAGCCACGCGTCCATTACTAGAAGTGCGCCAGACGCCACAAAGGAAACTTCTCTTTAAAATACTCCACGGGTGTAATTTACACGACACGCTGCATTAATTTCGTTGTATTTACTGGCACTTTGCTTCGTGTTCTCTCAAGCTGCATTGTGTTCAACGAAGCATTTTTCTAGGTTATCGAGCACAGAATTTTTGTGCGTGTCACGGAATGCCCGGTATTTCACTACAGTTTCCTGCCCCCTCGCCCCTCTCCCCGCTTACAAATTTGACAGTGACGTAAATTAAGACCGGAATGTTGCGTTACGTAACCGTAATTCTGTTGCAACAATGCGACCGGGAAATACGGCGTAAAACTGGCTTTTTGTTATGTTGCGTGCTTTTGATGCCGCAGGTGACTTCGTAGCGTTTATTCTACCTTTGGCCTGTATGGAAAGCGCGATACTGGTATTGTTGTGGTAATCCGTGTCCATTTGGGAAACTGTTCTCGGATACGTAATTGCCTCAAAAGTGACAATACTGTCTATATATAGAGGGAAGTGTCCTAAACTGGATTCCCTCCTCCCCCCCCCCCCCCCCACCCTAAAGCGGACCCTCTGCTTCCTGATCCAGCATTCTCCTGAGCTCCAGTGCACTCAATTGTCAATAGTAGTTAAGGTTTATGTCACAGTGTAACGGGGTGTTCAAGTTCCCCGCTTTCCTAGTTACTTTTCAGTTCGCCATTACATGTTTTGTCAACGGATGAAAGATTTACACAATGTTACATTCTTCTCTGTTTCTCCTAGATAATGCCAGAGTAAGCCTTTCGACGTATCTGGTTCTTGAACAGTAAAGTTTAAGGTTAATGTTTGTGATCAAAAAGTTTCATTTAGATGTTTGGTTGAAATGTTATTTGGTTAACAATACGTAGAGCATAGTCACGTATACTGTACCCCCTTCTGTTGCTTAAACCGGACACCTTACTTTTTCATTTTTAAAGTCTGTCTGTATTAGTACACACTCTTATTATCTTGGAGTTCTACTGTAGATTCGAAGGGTATAATGGGGAAGGCTGATCAAAGTGGAGTCGTTCTAAAATGGATAAAGCTGTTGATCTTCAAAAACAAAACTTATAAGGTTGTCCAGCATGAAGTACGGTATACCAGAAGAAACAGCAAAAACAAAACGAGGTCGATCTACAATTTTCGGTAAGGATCTTGAGGAAGAGGTGATTTAGTACTGTCTTGCTACGGAAGCTTCTTTCTTTGGGCTTACTCGTAATGACTTACGAAGTATGGCCACGCAGTTGACAGAGAGAAAAAAACAAGAACACCCTTTCAGATATGAAATTGTTGGGAAAACATGGGTTATTCTTTTCTTAAATGCCACAAAATCAAACTGTCAGAAGCAAAGCTAACAGGAACAACGTATAGCAGGGCTCTTTGGTTCAGTTAAGGAAACGCAGAAATTTTATAACATTCTGGAAGAAAATAGATTATGTTTTCTCTAATTTAATACGTTTTTTCGATTTTGTTTAGTGCTATTTTGCTTATTTTTAGAATTGAACCAATTTTGGTAGCTATTTTTCAAACTCGCAAACTTTAAGTCTCTGAAAATAAATTTTTCGTAATAACTCTTAATGATATTTGCTAAAACTAGAATATGAATAATGCACAACATTATAAAGTAAATAGTACATGCTTTTAAAACTTAATTTTTTACTGTATTCTGTTCAGTATAAATGAAAAACAAAATGGGGGTCCGGTTTTAGCGCACTTCCTTTAACAATAAAAACCATAATTAGCTGATACAGGATTTTCCATGTTTCCTATAGAGGTGATTGTGTAAACAGCGTTTTGAATAGGAACTCATTTCCGGAAACGCTCTGTTCCCGCCCTACAACTATTTCAGCTCAGGTGTTTAACTCCTCTACTTCTGATGAGGGAAAAAAGCAATGTTTCAGATTTGCATGTTGTAGTATGTACACAGCGTAGATAAAATGAAGAATACTGAATCAGACGATTACCTGATGTCACATAACGTTTTTATGCTCAGTGTTGATGTGTTACATAGCAACATAATTGTTCAGTCCGATCTTGGGAACGGTGCTGTTCAACGTCCACCAGGAAATGTGATTTAAGCACGACGGCGCTTCGCCTCATTGTTCACTTGACATTCGAAGAATCTCAACCGCTGATTTGCGCTAAGATGGATAGGCGGGGATAGCTCAGCTTCATATCCCCCACGATCGCCGGATTTAGCTCCAGTGGACATTTTCTTGTGGGGCTGTATGAGGAGTTTAATTTAGTAAACTCTTGTGTAGACAGAGGAATATGTGTTGGCAGGAGTTCTGATCACTGAACAACAAATTTGGAACAGTAGATGCAACGGAGAGATTATGCCTGTAGGTGATTCGTAAGTACAATGTGTGTATCGACACTGATGGTCGCTACGTCGAACAGACGCGGAGCCAGGCTTCGCTTCTGGGCAGTCACAATTTCTTACTGTGTCCCCCCCCCCCCCCGTCCCCAATCCGCCCCACCCCGTCCCACCGCTTACAAATAAATCTAATTTGCCAACGTACCAACTTTTAATGTGTCACAGATGCCTACAATTTCGATAGTAATAATAAAATATATTACTATAATAGTAATAAACTGCTTAATTAGAATAATTTTTTTAAATATAATAACATATTTCCATCAGAGTTCAGTACATCGCTTTTGCATGACGTCAACGAAATTGCAGTTTAGAGAAACATAGCATTTGTAAAGCATGTCTGGAAATAAGAGAAGTACATGTGTCATACTATTAATTTAATAACTATGATAGCGAAAAATTCTCACAGTTTTGACATTATCATAATTTCCAGAATATGAAACCAAAGTGTGCAGTCAGCAACACTAGTAGTTCACTAAGCACTACGATTATGAATACAGATCTTCAGATTATGTCTATGCGAATTTGTTTCCACTTTCCGTATGTCAATTTCCAGTTTGATTTCTAGGCTCTTTCCCGTTCTGTCTCCCACTTAATCATCTCCCTGTGGTTATCCAGCTCTTCCTGTGAACTTACAAATCGAGTTGGAGTGGCAGATATGTTGATGGCAGCAGGCTCTGAATGTGTGCATTTATTAGTCGACCAGAATATAACTCTACCTGGGAGCGAGGGTGGTTTGGTTGGCTTGTCATGAGTTTTTGTTGTGATATTTCATGAGGACACGCTGAGCTATACTATATGCACAACGGTTCTGATAGCATTCACAGTGCGTTTGGTTTTCCTTAGTCATCACTGTACTTATTTACTTAACGTCACCGCATGATTCCAATGGCAGCGTCGGGAGCACAAGTGCAATAATATCGTGGACGGGTAGTACTTGGCTGGAATGTTGCCGGTCAGCTCGACAACACGACCAGACACGACCATCACGTAACTGAAAACTACCTAAACGTAGCTTGTAATTTTTACAATCCTCTCCCATTTTCGAGACACTTAGTTGTCATGCTAAAGTTATTTGTGAAATCAGGAAATTGATACATGGAACAATATAAAGGAGTCTATCAAAATGGTTATTTTGGTGGGTGGGATGGCCATCATGGCCCCCATGACATCCCACTCTTGAATGTGCATATGACGTCGAGCCACAACATTGGTAGCGCATTAGAAACGTATGCTAACAGTGGCGAACTTGTTTCCTTTCCCTTCGGAATACTGTAAACAATATTTTTAATTTTTTACTGAAGAAAAATATTCAGAGGTGTCAAATGGACTCCTTTCCTCTTTTTAATCTTGGCATTGTTACAAAATTTAATTTGGTTGTTACAAACTTAATGCAGAGAGTCACGCATAATTAAATCCCTTAAACAGAAGTGGATGAATTAAATACATCATATTAAGGCTTTGAAAACGGCGCACATCATTCGATAGCGTCTGACATATTCTCAACAGGACAGAGGTCAAGTGGTCAAAGATGGTGCGACGGGGGGTGGGGGGGAGGGGGTGGAGGGCGAATTCACTTTAGCACCCTCTTGCCCGTAGAACGTCCCACAAACTACTCTGACCCGATACGGGAGCGATGAAGAGGTTTATTGCCTCACACAAGTTAGACTTACCCGCTGGCTACTGTAGCTAAACACACGGCTGCACACGAGCAGGCAGTAAGTTCCCCACTGAGAGACGACGTCTGACAGATCATCAGCATCACAACCATGCGCATGGGATTTATGACCCCTTCCGAAGAACATTTTAGGAAAAGGGTTTATAATTTTACTTATACCAGTTTGCAAATTAGGCTGTTAATTTTCGGATAATTCAGTAACACGGAAACTAAGTTTCGTGAAAATGGCAACGAATTCTAGACAGCGACAAGTTACATTCTAGAATGACAAAATATTTCGCCTGAAAGTCTATTAAATGTATTTATTCACAATCGTGATTTTGGCCTAAATGTCATTCTCAAGTGACAGCTGCGATAACATAAATTGCTAAAAGAATAGTTCAGCTGTAATAATGCAGCACTCTGTTATCAGAGTATTTTATAATAAAAATTTATTGGTTTTAAAAAAAGTTACTACTTCAGTATGCAGTGCGTCAATGCATAATCATAGTTAACACGAGAACAGTATCCTCCTAAAAGGAACGATATGCATTGTTGCACTTCATAGTAAGGTAGGAAGAAGTATATCGATTAAAAACAATTTTGTTTTGTAAAAATATTGGCAGAACAATTTATTTTTAAATTTTTAATAGTCTTTAAGCAATTTATGATTTTACAGAAATCCCTACGCAATTTCATATTACCCCCAAAATCACTGCCGTGAATTAATGTATTTTATTATAGCCCGAGGTTAACGGCCATGCCATGGTGGATACACCCGTCAGATCACCGAAGTTAAAGTACCGTCTTTTGAGGTCCTGGGTGCCATGCGCCGTTGACCTTCTGGGGTGCAATCAGTTTCGTGATTCCAGTTGAGGATCTACTTGACCGAGTAGCAGCGGATTTATGCCAGCAAAACTGACAACGGCTGGGAGAACGGTGTGTTGAACCCTCTCCCCTCCATATCCGCATCCTATAACGCCAGTTGGCTGAGGATGACACGGCGGTCTGTCGGCACCGTTGGGCCTTCCGAGTCCTGCTCAGACGTAGCTGTGAGTCCAGGAGGAAAATGTTCCCATTTATAAGATATTGCAAGAAGTAGGGAGGTAGCGTTGCTCACGTCCGTAGGTTTAACCTTAAAATACCATACACGTGCCTTCTGGGTGGTGCTAATTGAGCAACAGTGATTACAGGCAGCCAGACTATCCGTAAGATCTCCTGGCAATGACATATCAAATAAATAGCAGAAACAGTTCTTTTCAGAGCTCATTAACAAGAAACATTGGACCAACTATCAGACTCCTTCAACTGAATATCGAAAGCGTTAGCAGGGCAAAGTGTGACTACCTGTCAAAATTTTTGCTGGACAACAATATTGATGTCATCGCCATTCAAGAAACTCGTGTTTCCAGCGAAGAAATATTCCGAAGCCGAAGTCGAATTCCTCGATATTCTGCACTTACCACGAGGTGTATGGAATTGCTACGTATGTCCGTAACAACATAAACGAAGCTTCACTGATTTCTGTAAGTGTGGAGGCAGATATACATACAGTTGTCATACAATTGCACGGCATTACTATTACAAATGTTTACAAACCACCCAAAACAACATGGCCCGATTTTGTCCTACACACAGCAGAACATCCTGCAATTTACATAGGAGACTTCAATAGTCACCATGAACTTTGGAAGTACTCTCAAAATGATGAAAATGGGAGCATGCTTGCAGAATGGATCGAAGACAATAATCTTCATCTAGTGTTTGATACCAAAGATCAAGGCACTTTCAGGTCAGCTGCTTGGGACAAGGATTCAAAGCCTGACTTATGCTTTGTTAGCTGCAACGAAACTGGCTTTCCCATCAACACCACAAGGAAAGTGATAGATGCCTTTCCTCACAACCAACACAGACCTATAATAATACAAATTGGCTGCACTGTTCCTGTCATACGATCAACTCCGCATGCTCGATGGAATTTCCAGAAAGCTGACTGGATGAAGTTTTCAACGGAACTGGATAAGTCCATTCGATGGATACCTCTATCACATAATAACTATCAACGCTTCATTGGTGCAGTAACAGCAACAGCTAAAAAGTGTATGCCAAGAGGATACCGAAAAGAATATGTTCCAGGGTGGAATGATGAAAGTGAAACACTGTACCAACACTTCCAGCAAAGTGGTGACCCAGAGGTAGCTACGGAACTATTGTCCAACTTGGACGTGTCTCAGAGGCAGAAATGGGCAGAAACAGTCGAAACTATGGACTTTACCCACTCGAGCAGGAAAGCATGGAGTCTTCTGAGAAAACTGGGAGGAAGTGCACCAGCATGCAGAAAAAATTCCGAAGTAACACCAGACCAAATTGCTTCCCACATCATTACTACCTCAAGAGTACCTCCTGACAAGAAACTTACAAGAAATATCAGACGACAGCTTCGTGACCTGAAAAAGAAGGCATCTCCCTCATCTGAGTATACCCATCCCTTCACAGTTTCAGACATTGACTCTGGACTGAAGGACCTCAAACCTCTTCGGCACCTGGATTCGATGGTATCCATCCAGAATTCCTGATCCATATGGGATAAAAAGCTAAGAAATGGCTTGCAGAATTCTTCACTGACATCCTGCTGACTGGTCAACTTCCATCGGAGTTTAAAAAGGCGAAGATAATATCTGTTCTGAAACCTGGCAAACTCAGCAACAAGGTAGAAAACTATCGCCCCATTTCCCTACTCAGCTGCTGCTACAAGCTTTTTGAAACGCTAATATATAACAGAATAAGTAGCGCTATCTTAGAGAACGTTCTAGTTGATCAGGCAGGCTTCAGACCAGGGCGTAGCTGCTGCGACCAAGTATTGTCTCTCACATCCTTCATAGAGTCAGGATACCAAATGAAGCAGAAAACATCTGTGGCATTTGTTGATCTAACTGCCGCTTTCGACACTGTGTGGAGGGAAGCCATTATCTACAAATTTCTCCGCATCATACCCTGCAGAACAATGGCTCGACTGATTAACAGCATGCTAAGTGATCGGAAGTTCTAGGTAATCACTGGAAGCAACATAAGTAAGGAGAGGAAGCTGAACAACGGATTGCCTCAAGGATCAGTTCTCTCACCCTTACTGTTCAACCTATATCTATCTGATCTACCTGACACTTCGTCCAGAAAATACTGCTATGCCGATGACCTGGCTCTAGCTGTAAAACACCAGGAAATGAAGACAACAGAAGAGATTCTAGCCAATGACCTGTCTGCATTAGATAATTACTTCAAAATCTGGAGACTCCAACCCAGTGTGAGTAAAACAGAAGTGTGTTGCTTCCATCTAAATAACCAGTTGGCGAACGTAAAACTGGAAGTAAGTTTCAGAGGCAGAATTCTTCGTTATAATTGGAACCCAAAAATCTTGGTGTCATCCTGGATCGTACACTACGCTTCAAACAACACCTTCTTAACTTAGCTCAAAAGCTGAGGACTCGAAACAACATCCTCCATAAGCTATGCGGAACTACGTGGGGATCTTCAGCAACCACCCTGCGATCTTCAGCTCTGGGCTTGGTGTATTCAAGTGCTGAGTATTGTGCACCTGTTTGGATGAACAATCATCATACAAGGCTTGTTGATACCCAGCTGAATACGACAATGCGCATAATATCTGGCGCAATCAGATCTACTCCAGTTTATTGGCTTCCACTGTTAACCGGTATAATGCCTCCTTATCTACGCAGATGTACCGCCCTTATGAGAGAATTCCACAAGATCTCCAGGAATTCTAACCTAACCGTGCATAGCGACCTGCCACTTTTAAATCGCAAGAGACTGAAATCACGCTATCCAACTCTGTGCGATGCTGCTGACATGGTTGCTAAGAATTTCAAACCTCTTGAAGAATGGAAAGGTCGGTGGGAAGCAGTGACAGATGTGCACCTGCATAACATCTTCTCAGGTGCTAAACTTCCAAGTGGATTCGACTTACCACGCAAGACCTGGTCTACTCTCAACAGAATCCGTACCGGCCATGGGCGATGCAGGGATGCTCTCTTTAAGTGGAAGAAGCTGCCTCATCCAGCTTGTGACTGCGGGGCTCCATACCAGACTGTTCACCACATTGTCAGTGAATGCAGGATTCGAGCCTATCACGGCGCAAAAGAGGACTTCCTTCTAGCAACTCCAGATGCAGTGCGCTGGATTGAAGGACTGGATATTCAGTTGTAAAGACTTAAAAACTTAAGTTTCTTGTGTGTCAATATACACATATGTACAGGTAATTAAATTTCATGATATGTCTGTATTAGCCATACGCTAAATAATATTAGCCATACGCTAAATAAATGCAAGAAGTAATTACAAGCTACGTTTAACACAAGATACTTCTGAGTTGCTTGCCTGAGGGATTGTCTTCAAGGACTGAGTTGTGAAATTGACTGGCTGCAAAAAATATTACAAGCAGAAACGCCGTCCATTAACAGGCTGGCCGTATCGGCCACCAACAACATCTTCAACTCGGTTCGCAAATCCACAAGTAGAACAGGCAAAAACAGAGAAAGTTGATTAAGGCAAGACGAGGGGGGGGGGGGGAGGCCTCGTGCTAGGGAGAAAGTAACGTCAAGACTGACCCAAATGTTATCAGAACCGACTGAAAAAAAAAAAAACAGTATTCATCCCATTTATATGCGCACACAGCCAAAGTCTCCAGCCCTGTGTTCACAATCGTAGTGTTAAGTGAAATACTACACTGCTCTGTAGCCCAGGTCGCTATCGTACGCCCGTGACGCTCGACTCGCCAGTAAGCCGCTTCGAATCGTGGCGGTAGAAAATTTTCACTGCCAGTATTTGGCCAGCAAGGAAAGGATAGGTCGTGGCGTGAAGTTTCTGATCATCGGTGTTTGGGGCAATGTCCTGCATTAAATTCCAAACCTCTCCCCAGTGTCTGTTGAAGTGAGGGCGTGTGACGCTGGAGATGATGATCCGTCTCTCGGATGAGGACGTTAACCTCAGCGGCCTCGTTGGTGCTATTCGGGAGAGGTAAGCTACGAAGCGGCACCGGATTGCGCCTTCCCACATGCCTCCACCTATAATGACAAAAACGCTACACTTCACTGTACAAGCGTTCATCAGTCTCCCCCACATCGCAGATTCAGACTTGGAATTTCAAAACAGATCAGAGAAAAGCGATAGCAAACCACCTCTACTACGATCTTGCAAAGCTCGGCGATGATGGATCCCTGCATCTGCTCCCCAAAACTTATTCCCTGAATATGGGACTATTTTGGCTTAGACACTAAAGGGAAATATTGGGAGTGATGAGTGCAGAAGGTTTTTTAAAATAACAGTTTTAATATCAGTTTCAAGGCACATGTAGGGGAAAGTTCTACACCAGGCCACCTTAATCTTTTCACTTTTAAAATGTGAAATATTTAAACGTTTTGGAACTAAATACGGTAATCTGGTACTTAAACTAATACCCTATGGATGTAAATGTGTAATTTCTCTGAAATTTTACACGAGTGACAGTTCATGTAGAAGTAAAATCAGGTGGTTTTTCAGCCAGTAAAAAATTGTCTTCCAGTACCGGCCAGTGTCTCTATAGGAAGGTCTTCAGGCTTTTTCGATAAGAGATATTATGCAAGTAAAGAAAAACATCAAACACATTATTATATGAACAAAATTTACTAATTTCAAAAACCATTGTTCACTTATTGCAATGATCACAAAGAAAATACTCTTGGTCTACACAACCAACACATGCTCACACTCTACTTTCTGTGCATTGTACCCATTCTTCAAACGATTCACAGTATATTTCACATATTGTGCTATCGCCCTTTGTTACAGTGTTCCACCAAATTCTTTCTCCTTTTTGACGCTTTCTATTTGTTGCACCACTATTTGAACTGTTCACTTGCTTGCTTCTGTTAGATGCAGCTGACGTTCCTCTATTGAGTACATGACCTGACTTCAGGTCCCTTTCTGACTTCCTGTTCTCTTTTGTTCGTGTTTTATTCGATCACCTAAAGTGCTCCTCGGGGCATGAAAAGACTAAGCTGCCAGCCTTGCTGTAATTTTCCCCGATATTACTTCATTTATTGCCATCCTCACATAATCTTCAGTCCATTTTCCTTTCATTTTCTCCTTGTTCTCAACCGTTTCACTCTGAAAAGTGAAGAGAAAGACTTATTAATATTTCTCTCCGAATTTTCTGACTGGTCGGTACTAGAAAACGACTGGCCGGCCGGTACTGTACGACGATACAGCAATAAAAACGATACAGATTGAATACTGTTTAATACACGATGTCTTGAAAGTTTTACAGCTACCGTATCCTTAAACAATACAGTTAAAATAAATGTAAAAATAAATTCAGGTGCTCACCTCACAAACGTGAACCACAGTGTTGAATCCAAACTTCTTGCATGCTCCTCTCACATAAACAACATCAAACTCTCACAACTCACAAACAACTGAACGCAGGACAAAATGCCCGACGTATCATGTGTGGGATCATTACATCCTTCAGATCACCCCTTGTATGTGCCGCCACCTAGTACTAGAAAGAGAACTAGCGATGGCCGGCACACTAAGACTCTTAACACTCTAAGACTCTATAGGACTCTCTCTTACTTCTCAAATTTTTAGACGAATGCTTTTCAAGTGTTGTATTTCTCTGCTTAGCAGTTTCATGGACTGCAATGAACTAAGTGCTGATGTAAACGACTCGTTATTATTGTATTAGAATACTTTATATATTTTATTGTACGAGGACGTGCTGAAAAGTAATGCCTCCGAATTTTTAGTGAAAACTCCTAAACCCTTTAAAATAAAACAAACTGCATTAACATGCTACATCTCATGCTACATCTCTACTCTTCATGTCTATACATTTATTTCTCGAAGTAGTCATCCTGGTGACCAACTAATTTCTCCCAACGAGTGATCAATTTCCTGATACCATCACTATAGAATGTTTGACTTTGTTGACGCAGCCACATCACCTCTGCTTGCACCGCTTCGTCACTATCAAAGTGAAGTCCTACAGGGTATTCTTTACGTTTTGGAAACAGATGAAAATCGGATCTGTTCAAGTCGGGACTGAATAGAGGATGATCTGTGACAGTGAACCCAAGCGGGATAGTCGGTCGACAAATGTGCATTACATGTAGTACCTCAGGCGATATTGAAAATAGAAGAAAAAATTCGGAGGCATAACTTTTCAACACGCCTTTGACGCTCATTGAAAGTGAGAGTGACGGCACACACACGCACACACACACACACACACACACACACACACACACACACACACACACACACAATATTGCGGATGGGAGGTGTCAATAACTATGTATGAACCCCAAAACCCTCTCCCCTAGCCCCTTAGCACCGAACCCTGAATCTGTTCCTTCTTGCAAGGGAACCTCCCCATCGCACCCCCTCAGATTTAGTTATAAGTTGGCACAGTGGATAGGCCTTGAAAAACTAAACACACATCAATCGATAAAACAGGAAGAAGTTGTGTGGAACTATGAAAGAAATAAACAAAATATACAAACTGAGTAGTCCACGTGGAAGATAGGAACATCAAGGACATTTTGCTCTCAGGAGTGCCATGGTTCCGTGGTTAGCGTGAGCAGCTGCGGAACGAGAGGTCCTTGGTTCAAGTCTTCCCTCGAGTGCAAATTTTACTTTCTTTATTTTCGCAAAGTTATGAACTGTCGTTCCTTCATTGACGTCTCTGTTCACTGTAATAAGTTTAGTGTCTGTGTTTTGCGTCCGCACCGCAAAACCGTGCGATTAGTAGACGAAAGGACGTGCCTCTCCAATGGGAACCGAAAATATTTGATCGCAAGATCATAGGTCAACCGACACCTCCACAGGAAAACACGTCTGATATATTCTATACGACACTGGTGACGGCATGTACTTCACATGACAAGAATATGTTGTCGACACACCTAACTTGTACACTTGGCGAATGGGTAAAAAGATTCTTCTACCTTGCCCGGTTTAGGTTTTCTCGTGGATGTGATAATCACTCCCAAAAAGTGATGAAAACATAAGAGTTTGTCACAAAAATTGCAACAAATGAATGCAACAGTTTCACAGACGCACAGTTTTCTCTGTGCTCTGTCGAAACGTGTTTTTAACGTTTTCAAATTTTTCCGTGTGTAGACCGTCAAATCCTGCATATGTCCAAGCAAATATGAACGTGTCCTGGAATTTTGGAGAGCGAAGTTGATTATGTGTGAGTGCTTGAACTTTGATAATTGTCTGAAAATAAAAAATAAAAATCTTTCCATTCGAGGGAAGACTTGAACCAAGGACCTTTCGTTCCGCGGTTGCTCACGCTAACGACAGGACCACGATGCTCCTCAACTCACGTTGTCCTTTATGTTGCCTATCTTCCGAATGGATTACTCAGTTTGTATATTTTGTTTATTTTTTTCATAGTTCCACACAACTTCTTCCTGTTTTCTCGATTGATGTGTGTTCAGTTTTTCAAGGCCTATCCACTGCGCCAACTTATAACTAAATATTAGAGGGGCGCGATGTTCCTTGTTAGAGTGTACATACCTCTGTTACTTGCGATACGTGTCTGCACGTTTCCCTGTTGGCAAGCTGGACGCATCTCCGCATCCTTTACCTGCCATCGGCTTCGGCGTCGACGTCGGCGTGTACGAACGTACTCCGCGACGCAACGGTATGGGCGATATTTTTCCATGCTTCGAACTTCCAGTGACAGTGTTTCTGGGGTCACTCTAGGCTCTGTTTTGGTTAGCGTCTGTTTGGCTTCTCCTTGGTTTTAGTTGTCCAATACCAAATTGTTGAGTGATTTGTCATCTGTCCACTGTGGCAATGTGCGATGACTGACGGCGAGCACAGGTATCAGTATAATGACTCATTTCATGACCTAATGTAAACCAAACACAAAGTGTACATAATGTGCTTTTACCAGTATAACCTACTAAATTTTCGTTCAGTGAATTAGCTAGTATCGATGCATCACAGTAAATATGACGAATAACGAAAAGAAAAACAATTCATTGTCGAGTGAAGATGTGAAACCATACGATGCCAAATAACCAGTTCTATCAGTTTTTTCGGTATAGTTTTCTTAAATTTAGATGAGAAATACGCTGCCTGACAAAAAAGTGAATCACCAAGAAGACATGGTTAGAAATCAGCGTAACTTTGTACACATGCACGACATTGGTGGGTGTGTAAGTGGTTAGAGTTGCTAGTCTCTGGCCGGCCGTGTGTCCGTGCTGTTCTAGGCGCTCCAGTCTGGAACCGAGCGACCGCTACGGTCGCAGGTTCGAATCCTGCCTCGGGCATGGATATGTGTGATGTCCTTAGGTTAGTTAGGTTTAATTAGTTCTAAGTTCTAGGCGACTGATGACCTCAGAAGTTAAGTCGCATAGTGCTCAGAGACATTTGAACCATTTTTTTGCTTGTCTCTGTACAGGCAGAACGGCCATCAGATTCCATTAGTGTTGTTTGTGTTCAGTGCTGTCACAAAGCCTGATACATTTTCTAAGGGGTGTGAACAGTGCAGCATACTCGTGCTAATTTGGTAAGCTAATCCTCCACGACAAGGTCGTACCACATCGGATGGGAAACTCGGTTTTTAATTGTCCTGGGGCCAAAAACCATTTAAAAAGAACATGACATCGGTTTGTAATTGTCCTGCGGTCAAAACTTATATGAAAAGCAAAATGCTATCGATTTATAATCGTCGTGAGACTGGCAGAAGACATGTTCAATATGTTACTCACCGTTTTCTGCCAAAAGCTGAAATCGAGACACAGCATGTTCCACCGTAGATTGCAGTGTCTCGGGGGCTACGTTCAGAATGCTTTGCACAGTGCGTGCCTTCAAATCAGCTACGTTTGTAATTGGAGCACTGGACACAACATCTTTCAGAAAACTCCACAGCCAGAAGTCAGACGGATTATGATCAGGGCATGTGGGCGGTTAGGCTGTTGGGAAATTACGTCCGATAATTCTAGCATTTCAAAAATGCTCTACAATGTACGGATATGTTGTATAAAAATTATCCTGCCCACACATCCACGCTGTTGAAGGGTTGGAATGACGTTTGCGCGCAAAAGACTTTCATAACGTTTACCGTTGACGGTACATGTAACAGGACCCGCAGGACTCATCGCCTCGAAAAGTTACGGCCTTGCGATAAACGATGCCGTCAACCCGCACTACACAGTCACCTTTGTAGAATGAATTGGTACTGGTTGATGTGCGTGCGGATTTTCCATTGCCCATATTCTGCAATTATGCGGATTGACATGTCCTTCGAGATGGAAATGGGCTTCGCCCGTCTGAAAAATGTTCAATGGCCATTCGTTGCCCACTTTCATGCGAGCTAGAAATTCCGGAGCAAATGTTTGTCTTGTTGGCAGGCCAGCAGGAAGAAACTCCTGAACATGGGTGATTTTAGATTGCTACCAATACATGATGTGTCGTAGGATTTTATGCACCGTGCTCGCAGTCATGTCCAACGTACGGGGAATTCCCCGTGCAGTGCACTTTGCACACCACCGCTAGACCCCTCCTGCAATACTGTCGCCACATCTTCGACAGACGTCGCATCAGTTGCTTTCTTCCCTTTGCCACACTCTACTTCAAAAGAACCTCTCTTTCGAATTTTGTAATAATTTTTTCCAGATCCTTAGCAGACATCAGACCAATGTCTTTTTCCATACACTTGAGTGTTGGGAACTTCTCTGCCGCAAATTGAGAAACAGCCGTGTGGCGCACGTCTGTTGGTGTGCATATTCTGACGCTTACAGCGCCATCTGTTGGTTAAATTTTCATTAACTTTTTTTTCGTTCCATGGCGTTTTCCCCTATATCAATTGTATGCTGTTCCAATTCTACATCATTCTCAGCAGTGGTTCTCTTTCTACAACGTTTTTAAACTGCAATTTTAGTTATGGAAACAATGTAGAATTATTGGACAACCTGCTCAACGGAGACGAGGGTTTCTATTTCGACGAATCATGGAAACCACTCATTTCAAGTCTGCGCTTTCAGTGGAGTTATTGTACTGATTCTTCGCTGCCTCGAATTCCAACACATGCCCACCATTTTAATAATAAACTTCGTAAGCACTGTGAATTTGTGGACTAGGAGCTGGCAGTGTTTTAATTCTTTGATGAGTAAAAATTCGTCTATGACTGACGCTCTTGTGGTGATTGCCTTATCTTTCACCCACCTGTACTTACTCCACAGTAGATCTGCATTAAGTGATTTTATTTCAATCACCGATGGCTGCTCGTTTATCAGCTGAAATATCGAAAGAAGAAATAATTTTGTTTCGGATGCACACCCGAAAGAGGACGGAATAATATTTCAAGATGTTCGGGTCTAATGACCGAAAATAGCTATGAATCAAATAATACGCTATCTATGACGGTTTATCTGGACTTTAATTAAAATTGCGCACGTAAAATTTCACTTTTTGTCAAGACTTTACACAGGTTTCAAAATGACAGAGGTGTCCAATGAATATTGTTCTCTGAGAGCATTACGATGTGAAGAGTATTCAGGCATGTTACGTGTTGCAAGTTGCTGAGTCACTGAGAAGACAAAGGATCTGTGTCCTTCGTCACCGTGTCATGAACTCTTTTGTTCGTTGTTTACTATTGTCAGCCACAGCCCAAATTGCAAAGCTGCAACGTTTATAAAGTACTGAGGGCTGCGAACAGATGTCCTCCAATACTTTGTGTTACACTACATGCTACACGTCTTCAGGTTCTTAATCATGGTAACCAAAATGACGCGTGTCACAGTTCTCTCACTGAAGGATCTGTGGTGAACTAGTGGTTCGAGTAATGGATCAGGGCTCGAGTAACGCGGTAACGAACCTTTTATCTCGCCAAAAGACACCTCAGTATTATTAGAAATTGTGCAGGAAGCATAACAGTATTTGTTAAGCTTAATTACTTAATATGCTGTCATACTAACTAGGCTGCTTGTTTCGCAAAGGAAACTGTCGTAGTGCGTTTCCTTCAGGTACATAATGCTGCAAGAAAATTAAATCTATGGTTGTCAACTTTCCGCATTAACAGAATTCTAATACGAAGTGTTTCTTTTTAACCACCATTGTACGGCATGTGTTAAAAGGCAAGCGTACTCGTCTACCAATAGTAAGGATACGCATATAACTACAGGGCGATTTATTTGTTTCTTCCACGGTGTACAAAATCTAGGGATTGATCGATGAGAGCATACGAAACAAAAAAGATCTAATGAACCTATGACCGGAAATGCATGGTTTCCGTGCTAGAGACAATTTATTCAATCACACTTTGTTACAGAGACTGCGGTCTAATAAGCGCTGTACCTTGCAGCCACAGTTGCAGTATGCATGGTTTCCTCCTAGAGGGCGGTACTGTTCCTCGTATGTCATGTCCTAGCGCCCTCTCCTGACATAGTGATTGATAATGTTGTGTCCGATTCACTTCCCTTGCTGATTCAGCTTGTAATGGATATGATACAGCGTTTTATAGTGGTTCCTCATTCGAATCGAGAGCTTGCCAACATGGTGTTTTCTTACGGGAAAGCAAATGGCAATGGGCGGCGGCAGAAAGGTTGTATCAGGAGACCTATCCCCGCCGACTACAAGCATAGCATTCAATGTCTGCAACAGTGTTTCGCCGTTTGTAGGAGACAGGCTCGTTTCAGGAAGCAGGAAATCATGAAGGACATACCCAAAATGTTCGGACACCAGACTTGGAGGAAAATGTGATTGACACTGTGGGCGGCGACCGCCGTGTCAGTACCAAGCACTTTGGTAAACCACACGACCATGTGTCACATTGTCCATGATAAGTGTTACCATCCTTATCACTTACAGCGTGTGCTGGGCTTACTAGTGACAGACTTCCCAGATGGTAGCAGTTTTGCCTCTGCTTTCTTTACCAGGCAACGACGATTCCGGGATTTGTATCTTCCATCCTATTCACAGATAAGGCCAACATTACGCGGTGTGGTATCTTCAACTTTCGTAACAGTCATCTGTAGAATAGTATGCAGAATTGCTATGTTATGGTGACAGCAGATCATCAGCTTCGGTGCAGCCGGAATGTGAGAGCCGGGATAATTGGCGACCGCATTTTCGGACCAGTCCTCCTTCCACGTCGCCTAACAGGCCGGAACTATCGGCGTTACTTACGGGTGGCTTTGTCTCCCCCGCTGGAAGAAGTGTCACTGATGATTCGAAGGGTTATGTGAGTGCTACATGATGTGATGGTGCTCCAGCCCACTTTGCCGCTAATGTTCGGACACATCTCAATAGTGTCTTCCTTGGTCGATGGATCTGACGATGGGGTCCTGTTGCATGGCCTGCTCTTTTGCAGGTTCTCAATCCGTGCGATTTCTGGTTATGGGGCCATCGTGTATGCAGATGGCAAATGGCTCTGAGCACTAGGGGACTTAACTTCGGAGGTCATCAGTCCCCTAGAACTCAGATGTACTTAAACCTAACTAACCTAAGTACATCACACACATCCATGCCCGAGGCAGGATTCGAACCTGCGACCGTAGCGGTCGTGCAGTTCCAGACTGTAGCGCCTAGAATCACTTGGCCACTCCGGCCGGCCGTGTATGCAGAGCCCAGCCAGATGTGGAGACATTGAAGCAACGTATTCATGCTGCCTTTGACACTGTTCAGATGCAGCCTGACCGATGTGAACGTGTGAGACAGAACATGCTACGGCGCGTACACGCATGCGTTGAGGCACGTAGAAACCATTTTCAGCACGTACTGTAACTGTGGCTGCATGGTACAGCGGGTATTAGACCGCAGCGTCTGTAACGAGGTATTACTGAACAAATGGTCTCTAGCATGTAAACTATGCATTTCCGGACATAAGTTCATTAGCTTGTACTCGGTGGAAAAAATCACCCTGTATATCCAAGCACGTTTAAACACACATGAGTACATACCATTATTTTGACAATATTCTGAAAGGATAATACTCTATAAGAGTTCGGCAGGCGCAGGTTCTTCGCACTACAGCTTGGATTATCATAAATTTACAAAATTGACCGTATTGTACAACAGTGACTCCTCAC
The DNA here is from genome assembly GCF_021461385.2 of Schistocerca piceifrons. Taxonomy (NCBI): domain Eukaryota; kingdom Metazoa; phylum Arthropoda; class Insecta; order Orthoptera; family Acrididae; genus Schistocerca; species Schistocerca piceifrons. The sequence continues at coordinate 693,166,801 of NC_060149.1, forward strand.
AGGCATCTTACTTAAGCAGAAATAAGTTAAAAATCTGTGCTAGCATTAATCACAAAATGTTATTACCTCAGAAAGGTATGAGAAGGGAACGGCAATCTGACTAAGGTAATGAAAACGAAATTTTGAGGCAATCTTCTGATTTATGAGAATAATTACTATGACAAACCCTCATACAGACTAATATAACACTAACCACCTACTACACTTGATACAATCACATTCTGCTCGCTTCCTGATTTGGCAATATTAACCCTATGAATCCCAACAATATGAATAAAAATATAATTTTAAAATTTGTCTCAAAATTAACCTTTAGTAGCATAGTAAGAAAAGAATACAAGAATAAATTGTCAAAAGCAAGCAATCTATTATTTTAAGGAGGTGGTTTTACTTAGGACATAAGTGGACGTAATGTTTCATCCAACAATCATTTCACCTATTATATTTGAAAGGAATTTCTCAATTTTTTCTGGATGCTCCGTGAAGTCAAACGTGTAAAACAAGTTATAGACCAAAGCAACAAGCAAGGAGAGGCTCAAAATTTAACAATGCTCTCATTCTGAAACAATTCATAAAAGCAGTAGTACAAACTCAATTTTCCGTTACAATAACTATAGATATACTTACTTTCACTATCAACTATCTGCTCAATATGGCCACCATAAAAAAACACATGTCACCATCTCTTACAATCACGTAGCACTTTCTCCACACCGATTGTTGCTTTGAACGCTGTAAATGAGTGCTACAATTCACTACATTCGTAGAAATACCTTAGTGTACAGCATCTGTAGTTTCATGCTGGTACGTCATAACGGAATTAGTGGAATGATAGTTTGAGACAGAGTTGACTGGTACTCAACGGGTTAAAAAAATAGCAGAAATATTACCATTGTGTTTGGCGAATAAGACAACGACATAGTAATTTTCGATTGCGGGTTAAACATGAGACGCGAACGTAATCAAAGTGCGTTACATCGATCTCAGTCTAACCGTCACTCCGGTACACGCTTTGTAGGAAAACCTAATAAGTGACACTAGCTCTACGTAATACACCAAAACGTGAGGAAAACAGTAACAACTTGCATCGTATCGCTGAGCAGACTAAAAATAGAGAAGTGGCATGTGGTTTTCGTAATTAGTTAAAGAAAAAAATCTCTCTCTCTCTCTCTCTCTCTCTCTCTCCCTCTCTCTCTCTCTCTCTCTCTCTCTCTCTCTCTCTCTCTCTCTCTCTCTCTCTCAATATTTAATAGTGTACCCACGCTCAATACCAATTCCAAAATCATGCACTCCTTCTGTTCAACTGAGTGGCAGAAGAATTATCAGACCACAATTTGTCAGATAGAAGCAACTTTCAAACGGCATCTTCCGGCTCAGCGATGCCTGCCCACACAAACTGTCAATAAAACGCGCTTCATACGTAAAACTGCCGAGCACCAACTAACTCACAAAAACATGCACTGCATTACATAAATTAGTTGCCATCTGACAGTGAGCCAGCTAAACTGCGTACAACAATGGAGATATGAAACTGTCAGCCCCCACTGGTTGCCACTATCGATGTGCAAAGCATTAAGCTTGCCAGTTTGCGAGTATAAAACGTTTGCTGACTCGAAAAGTTTGCCGGTTTCAAGTAATGATATGACTCCACTCTGATTAATATTAAGAACAGATTATGAATTTGCTCAGAGGCATTGTAAAGCTCTATAACAATGGTAAATTTCATAATTTCTTCGTTATTTCTGTAGGAATCAGAGACTTTGAACTTCGTATTTGTTGCGAGTTAAATATTGACAAAACTTTAAAAAAAAGGAGAAAACGTTTACCATAGATAATACACAAGCAATGCACTTCTGTACGACTCTTCATCCTTTTTTGAGCGAGGTGTTTTGGTAATGAACTAAGTAAATAACTTCAGTGAGTTCAGTAGTGTTTAGGATATGATTGAAATTGTTCTCCGAACGGGAGAAGTTTAATCATTTCAAAAAATTAATACAGTTCTGGCCATAATTAAATTAAGAACAGATATCTTACATTCTTCGATAGACTATGAAGATCTATCTAATACGTGAATTTCAGGTTTTTTAGTGATTTTTTTTAAAGGAGAAAGAGAGAGAGAGAGAGACCTTAAAGCGATTTTTTCTATCGTCGCTCATGAGAGGAGCGCTGTGATGACTCCCTGCACAGTATATTTTTCCCGTGAACTTCACAACTTCGGGCATTAAACGTCAGATCCCATCCAACTAATTTCAATTACAGTCTACACTTTGAAGTCGCTACTTCTGATTCAAGTAGCTCCTCAGTTAGTGACATGAGGATGAGCCCACCCCACCCAGCCCCTCCCACCATCCATGGCAGTACGGGGAATTTAACCCAGGTCCTCCGCATAACAGTCAAAGTAATTTATCGAGTTAAGTTTTTGATCTTCCAAAACCCCTCAGACTGCACTTCTACCTTCCAGTATTGCAGATAACCATCACAGGACGAAGAGATCTAATGCTGCTATACGATGTTGTGAAATCATTCGTGAGCGTTACGTGTTCCACCATAGCACGGAAATTCAAACCTAAAACGAGCTTGCGTATCGTTTGGGGATAGAGAGGTCTGCTGCCTCATTTAAAACTTTGATCAGTGAATACGGGTTACACACGCTGGGACTCTTCCTGGTACTTCGGCGGTTATATTCCTCATTTTTTTTTGTTTTTTGAAAAGTGACAGTTTGCTTTCTTGACTTTCCAAGGGGTATTAGGTAAAAATTTCAAGTCTCTCGCCGTCCTTCAACGCTCAGAAAGACAGAATATTAAAGAAATGATCTGACCGCAGTATGTTACATAGTAGTGACGAAGTAGATACATGGGCAGTTCGGGGCGAGCATAGCGTGAGATATACAACAGAACCGTTTATGTGAGGAATAGGTTCTATTACATTAGATAATTTCTGTCACAACCCCGACTTGGGTTGTGACCGTTGAAATCACCATAGAGCGCTAGAGGTGATTTTAGTTTGGAACAACGTGTTTCTTTCTCCTTCACATATTTTGCTTCTCGGGGAGCAATATCTTGATAAGAGAGGTAATCATATAGTCCGTAATTTAATTTGTACTACTGCTATTTGTAGCCTTGTGGTGGAGGAATTGATACGCACTTCCCAAAACGTAACATCTTTCATTAGTAGGATAGTGATAGTTACTTTTCAGTCTGGTCCATCCGGCCTGATAACAGAGAAAAAATGGTTCAAATGGCTCTGAGCACTATGGGACTTAACATCTAAGGTCATCAGTCCCCTAGAACTTAGAACTACTTAAACCTAACTAACCTAAGGACATCACACACATCCATGCCCGTGGCAGGATTCGAACCTGCGACCGTAGCAGTCTCGCGGTTCCGGACTGAAGCGCCTAGAACCGCACGGCCACCGTGGCCGGCGGGACTGATGATCTCAGATGTTATGTCCCATAGTACATCACACACATCCATGCCCGAGGCAGGATTCGAACCTGCGACCGTAGCGGTCACGCAGTTCCAGACTGAAGCGCCTAGAACCGCTCGGCCACTCCGGCCGGCGATAACAGAGAATTCTCTAAATCTGACATGTATACCCAGTTTGAACTATGTTTTGAATATGGAAGTTGTAGAAATATTTTGAGTGTAATGCCATTTTAGACCGTGCAGCTGATAATTCAGTACTGAATCCGGTCATATTTTGTATGTTACAACGCTTTTTGCTATGTATGGGACTCACTAAAAAATTTTCACACTCATCTGTCGACATATGAAATCAATAAATTAAGGAAAAAAAGCATCGGGGTACTGTTATTGACTTCTATACCTACATAATTTTATTAAGTGCAGTTCATATTTTTGTGAGTTACTCAAGGAATGAGATGTATCGGTGAACTCTAATTACAATCACGTCTGCGACATCTAAATTCTAAAAGCGGCATACTGAGAAGCAATTTAACTGCTGGTAATACATCACGTACATCGATAATTTCCATAGCTTGTGGAGAAACTATAAAACTATCTAAACTATTACAGAATACAAACGTAAACATAGTCTGACGAAATTCCAGAATATACGTATCTGTATAAACTCATTAACTTTCGAGAATTTATAGCTCATTCGAAAGCTTAGAAGAAGGAGTACTCATAATGCCCTTTAAATTATGAAAAAGCTGTTGTGTTCAGTTATTATCAAAGTATTAAATACGTAAATAGCGTCTCAAATGGAAATTATAAAGCACACTTCGTTCACACAAATACTGATACTCTCATCGTGATCTGAACTTTATAATAGTAAAACAGCATGTGTCTGGACTGGCGGACTGCGCTTAGCTTACCCTTCCGGGAGCCTAGATGGGTTAGCCCGTGGCCTGTAAGGTCAGGCCGTGAGACAGTGGATGGGCAGGCTGAAGGTAGCACCATGCATAAACTGTAAATAATAAGGGAAATAATATAGCTCTCATCATCTAAATATCGAATAAAGGTGCCCAGTGGACAATTTTTTTTTTATAATACCAAGTACGAGTAATAGCTTTAACTGAGTCCTTCACGCTTCCCTACGTCAGCCAATGTTTGAACCTGGGACTAATCACGCAAAACACGTTTCCGCAATTGGTCAAAATTAGAACTCGAACAGCGTCGCGGGCTGTTATTTTAGCTGCCTGATCACTGTCGACATCCAATGTTTTTATTGTGTGTTACGTGCACAGTATAAAAACTTACATTGTCTGCTACAGTTTACTTTCTAGTACAGCCCACAAGAATACCTGTATTGTTTCTTACTTCAAAGCCTGTGCGGTTCAGAAGAATGTAGTATTTTTTCACCACACTATAAAAAAAAATACGCAGTTTATGCACTTTGTATCTTTTAAACTGCTTTCAAAATAATGGAAAGTATAGTTATGAGACTTCTAGAGGAAAAAAGAGTAAGTGTGTCACTACTGTCATTTCCTCCCTCCCCCCTCCCCCCCCCCCCCAACCTCACCCTTTCGCTTAACTACTTCTAAAATTCCGTTCTGATCTGGACTAAATTTTGACCCTGATAGATAGTATACAACAAAGACGCCTTAACACTGTAATTCCCATTCCGTAATTTCCTGAACTACTCCCAATAATTTTTTTATTTACATTTTTAACTTATTTATGTAATAGTGGAATCCTCAAACTCCTAAATTCGTTACAGATCTGGCTGAAATTTTATGTACTGCTAGTAACCCATAACAAAACTCAAACATACGATTCTGGGTTTCCTACTTTTAAAACTTACCTAACAGTAATCTGAAAGCTAATAAAATACAGATACGAAATTTCATACGTCAGTAATACCCAGGAAAAAGTCAGGTTTGGTGATATAGTCTTCAAGTACACAACTGACAACTGAAAGGTAGTGAGATCGAATTTCAATTAGGCCTTGAAATTTTCTAGTCTGCCATTATCATGACGTGCACATCTCAATAATGAGACGAAGTACCAGAAACGACACGTTTTTCGAATTCCACGATAAAATAGAAGTCTCGTGATCCGGGCAGGATATGACTCCCTACAGTTTACAAAACGTAAGTGGACAAAATTTTGTGCACAGTCAGTACCCAGAAACAATATCTCAATGCTTCAATCGTTACTAAATTCTCTGTATGGTGATCGCGAATTTTTATTTTGGTTCCTCATATAAGAATCGAAATAATGAATTAGTAAAGAAATTGCTTTGATCTACTGTAAAAATGGTTCAAAACGTCAATGAAATCGGCATTAAAATAAAAAAAGAATGGTGAGACTGCCACGCATGCTTTGACAGAATAACATGAGAAGAAATGAGTCAAGTTAAAAATTTTTTAAGCCAAGTAGATACTTACTATAGGGAAAAAAGTGATTACGGAGAGTCAAAAACTAAGATTTTTAGTTATTCAATAAGGGGAAGCTGTGGAAGTTTCCTTATTGGTTCGAATCACTTACAGGATACGTGAAGTTCATAACGAAGTCGTCCAATACACCACATCGTAAGATGCAGTTCTCAGGAACTAAAGGCGCTGCAGTCATGGACTGTGCAGCTGGTTCCGGCGGAGGTTCGGGTCCTCCCTTGGGCATGGGTGTGTGTGTTTGTCCTTAGGATAATTTAGGTTAAGTAGTGTGTAAGCTTAGGGACTGATGACCTTAGCAGTTAAGTCCCATAAGATTTAACACACATATGAACATTTTTTTCAGAAACTAAAGATAAAATCGCATTCGAAAATTTACTGTATTGTTCGTACACGCTTGTTGCTCTCAAGCAGTGGTAACCAAGCGGTGAGCGCTCTAACTCGTGCGTGCGTGGTCATTAGGTTGAGTCTACGTACAGGTAGTTTTTTCTCAGTATGCAGACATCTGAGCTAGAAAAATACGTGAGCTATTGTTTTTAACATTAATGAATACATTCGTTGTAGATCTAGTAACCCTTGAAGCCTGTTATTAGGACAGAAAACTAACTTACGATGGCCGAAGTAGAAAGGATATAAAATACAAACTGGCAACAGAAAGATATGAATTTCTGAGAATGAGATGTTCTCAAGAAGAACTCAGGAAATCTTTTCGAAAAGTGCTTGTCTAATTGGTATCCACTTGTCCATAGTTAGCAGTACCGTCTACGTCAAAATGATCAACGATGCGGCGTGCGACAAGGTGCTTCAAGAGGCAAAACGTGGACTGCGCTTCTGTCATTCCGACGGCAACGTCGGACCCGTTACCATCGATCACGCAGGTCTCGGCACGCGGACGATAAGGATCTTCGAACTGCCGTTCGAACTACCTGCAGACGTCGTCATCGAGGCGCTCCGTCCCTATGGCAACGTTCTGGAACATGTTGCCAAACGATGGGTACAATTCCAAACCTATCCCGTTTTAAACGGTGTTAGACAGGTCCGCATCGAGTTGCAGAAACACGTGCCTTCCTATCTACGTATCCGAGGCTGCCGTGCCATTATAATGTACGAAGGCCAACCTCGGACCTGTTCCGGTTGCGGGAAAGAAGGTCACCTACGGTCTGAATGCATTCAATGACGTGTCGCGCAGCTCCCGTTGTCGGAAGCGTCCGTCACACCCATGATGACCGCCCTACCGGTCGCTTACGCAGCGGCTCTTGCCACGTCTACAGTTTCGTCCAGTCCGTCGCCCGGTCCTTCCGATCGGCACGTCCCACCGTCCCAGTCAGCTATGGACGGTGCGGATGTCCCACCTTACAACCTTGCCCCCGAACAGGCTCCCGCACCGGACGCTGAGGAGAACAGTACTTCTTCACAACACCTGTTTGACAATTTCATTGTACCTACCGACGCCTTCGAACCAGGTCGACACTCCTCCTTGCCGTCGTCCGAGACTGAGGAATACGTGCGCAAACAACGCTCGCCACGTAGGCGCAAACGCCGTCGCCGTTCACCCACGGGCTCTCAAAGCGTCGCCACCCGCGACGACGAAGACGATACCCAACCAGCCGACATTTCCACGCAGAGGTCAGCGGACAACTTTCACGATGAACAAGACGTTTCGCAGGATGGGACCACCATGGAGGTCGCCACGCAAGATGTAACAACGATCGGTGCGCAGGTTGAGACGCCTGTCTCCCCGCCGACAACTCCAGATCTCTCTCACCATGACGCAATTCCCATGGACGTTGGACAAACCCACGGCACAGGAGCATGGGCCGACGACATTGAGGAAGATACGACCCCTCCTCCGGATGAATTGCCTCCGCCGGAGACAGTTGCCTGTTAACATAAAAAGCGAGGCACTGTAGCTGATGGTACGGGACTTCCTGTCGGTGCCCTCCTCATACTTCCATTGGTGATGGTAGATGCGCATCCACCACCACTGAAACAAACGTACCGGTTCGCCACACTGAGCATCAACATGATCGGCACTGCACCCAAGCTGCAACTCTTATGTGACATGCTTCGGGCCTCTGACGTCGACGTTGCTCTTCTTCAGGAAGTACGCGTTGCCACACTTCCAGCAGTCTACGGCTACGACTCATACACGTCCACATGTGATCAATCAGGGCGTGGAGTGGCTTTCTACATACGCGAAGGAATCCCACTCAAGGACACTACAATCCTTCCCTGTGGAAGGGGCATGGCTGTTACCATCTTCGACACGCGCGTCATCAATATCTACGCTCCGTCTGGCTCAACGAACCGTCGGCAGCGGTCCACTTTCTTCGGACATGACGTGACGCCCCTGTTTTCTGGACGCTATGATCACCTTATCATGGGAGACGATTTCAACTGCGTCCTCCATCCGCAGGACCAAATGCCTGGTTATTCGCCATGCCCGACGCTGCTCACCTTAATCGAAGATTTTCATCTAGTGGACGTTTGGGAGAAAATTCATGGCAATACCCCTGGTTTTACCCATTATACAGCACATTCTGCGAGCAGACTGGACCGGTTTTATGTCTCTGCCCACCTTGACAATGAAGTCGCCCAAGCTGAACGATGGCCCCTTGCATTTTCGGACCACTGCGCCGTCATTTGCTCCCTGGCTCTGCCACCTCAGTCAGTGTGGCGCAGCAGAGGTTACTGGATGCTTAATACCTCCCTCCTTAATGATCCACACTGCCGACATTGTATTGCTACTACATGGGCGCCTTGCGAAAGACGCCTCCCTCAGTACACATTGCCGGCCGAAGTGGCCGTGCGGTTAAAGGCGCTGCAGTCTGGAACCGCAAGACCGCTACGGTCGCAGGTTCGAATCCTGCCTCGGGCATGGATGTTTGTGATGTCCTTAGGTTAGTTAGGTTTAACTAGTACTAAGTTCTAGGGACTAATGACCTCAGCAGTTGAGTCCCATAGTGCTCAGAGCCATTTGAACCATCAGTACACATCCACGTTCCATTGGTGGCTCAAATGTGCCAAACCTGCGATCAGAAAGGTCTTCATGCAATGTGGCAAGGAAGCAGCAGCATGGCATCGAGACACCACAAATTTTCACTACGCCGTCCTCCGTGGGCTCTATGCGTTCCTTCCACCACCTGACACCCATAGGGAACGACAGCGTACTGGAGCTCGTCTCCTCTCTCTCCAACGTGCTCGACTGCATGGTGTCGTGATGCGTTCCCGACGACAAGACCTCCTCCACGACGAAACCCCATCCACAATCCATGCCGCATCCGACCACAGTCGTCGACGTCGACTTTTCGTCCCAAACATCACGACCTCCGATGGTGTTCACCACATAACACAGGCGGCAGTGGTGTCTGCCTTTGCTGAACATTATCACCAATTTTATGATGATGAACCGATGGCAACGCCAATTCCTGATGATCTCCGTCCTTCCCCTGATCGGACCCTCACCGTAGCGGAGTCAACGTCCATGATGTCTGCAATCACCGCGGTAGAGGTGGTAGATGCGATCAACAAAGGGGCCAAGAACAAATCACCAGGACCAGATGGTCTCCCAGTGGAGTATTACCGGGCGTTCAGCACGTTAATGCTTCCTCGCTGGACGGAAATGATTCAGGAACTCTTTACTCCGTCCTTCCAAATTTCACCTGCATTCGTCACTGGCATTCTTCTACCTGTGCCTAAGCCGAAGGGAGGGTCTCATGTCTCTGCATATCGCCCCCTTACGCTACTGAATGCGGACTATAAAATCTATGCACGCCTCTTAGCAGCGCGCATACGCACCGTCTTACCTACGGTCCTTTCACCGGAGCAGACTGCACGTGGTTGTGGGGCCACCATACAAACAGCCCTAGGAGAATGCCGTGACCTCATCGCACTGGCGTCGGTTTGTCGCCTTCGTGCAGCACTGGTATCCGTCGATTTCACGAGTGCCTTTGATCGCGTTCGACACCCATTCCTCCTCATGGTGGCGACACGTATGGGGTTCCCATTACTTTTTGTCGATGCCATTTGCCGATTACTACTTCCCGCGGTCTCGATGGTATAAGTCAATGGGAGGCTTGTAGGACCGATTCCTATACGCCGCTCTGTGCGTCAAGGATGCCCTATGTCTGCTTTACTATACGCCATTGCACTTGAGCCCCTCATGACTGGTCTTACCTCTAGACTGCAGGGTCCCACTTTGCGTGACTACGCCTTTCACTGCAGGGCTTATGCGGACGACCTCCTCTTTCTCACCTGCTCCTCCACGGAACTCAGTGACGCCATCCAATGGATCCACCAGTATGGACGCCTTTCTGGTAGCATTCTTAATGTCCGTAAATCGACTATGATGCACATTGGGCGCGGCCTCCCGGCTATGGTGCCGACCCCACTCCCAGTCAGTACCACCCTTCGTTACTTGGGTATCGAATTTACGAACTGCACACACCCACACACCGCACAGTGGCCCCGGCTTACCGGCGGCTTTTGCAGTCGATTCGGCACCATATCCGCTGTCAAGTGCACCGTAAATTAAACCAACTCCAACGTGTCTCCTATGTCAACATGTATGTCGCCCCTAAACTGGTACACGTCGCCCAGATCCTCCCAATGCCGTTACTCCTTGGCCGCCGCATCCAATCAGCCTTTGGATATTTCGTGTCAGCAGGGTCACTTTTCAAAGTCCGCTACAACACTCTAACACTGACTCCTACAAAAGGTGGCCTCGGACTCGTCAACGTGCGGGCACGATCTTCTGCACTCTTTGTCCACACTCTGTTGCGGCGCTGGCAGGGGCCGGTCCCGTCCTTAACACGCAGTCTCTTAGATATCCTCCGACCAGCTTCTCTCGATCCACCGATCAATGTGGCACCTATTTCTCCATTATTGTACCACGTCGCCAATTGTTTCATAGAACTCAGCTACGTTCGGGCCGATCTTCCAGTCACCCGTCCTCCTCGTACAAAAGATTATTATCGTTTGTTTATGCTGTCCAACCCTTGCGACCCCATGGTGCTACAGCATCCTGACATTAATTGGCGCACGGTTTGGGGCTGTGTGCATGCACCCTTTTTACCGTCGTCTGTGTCTGCACTCTGGTATGTTTTAGTCTATGGAAAACTAATAGTCGACTTTATCGCATAGGACTGGCCACCTTCCCACTCTGCCCTGACTGTCAGCTCGAAGACACCGACGAGCACTGTCTTACGTGCCCCCTGAAACAAAACGTATGGCTCCTCATCCAACGAATCGTGGGCTTTTACCTCTGTGCCCCGCCAACGACGGTAACCCCGGATTTCCTGTTGTTGTCCCAGACATTTCACTACCCTCTTGCTAAGCACCATACCCTAATCTGGTTTCGAGGACAGGCTTTAGAATACCTCTTTCAGAGTGGTCCGCATACAGTCCTTGATTTCTGGTACAAAGTTGTGACCGCGCATAGCACCCTCACCCGAAAATCATCTTACCGACAAACTTTTTCCGGTTATCTCCGCAGCGTCTTCCTTGACCCCCCTCAAAGTTGAGGGGTGTGCCATGCCTACCTGTCACATGATGCAACACCCTTATCCACATTCTCATGCATCGACCGAAACACAAATAAAAAAAAGGAAGAAGACAGAATATCTTATATTTTGTTGTATTTAATGTTTTTTAATATTTTTTTGTTGAACTAACAGTCATTTGTATATGTTTAAATGGTACCTTGAAGAACTCTTGCATAGTGAATATATATGCACTTTTAGTTTGTTCAACAAAGATTATTAAAAAAAAAAAGAAGTGGTAAGCACTTTGCATCGTGCATGCGAAGTCGAAGTTCTGAGATCACATTTGGCAGTTTTTTTCAGTATGCACTCATTTCAGCTAGTAAATTACGCATACTATTGTATTTGGCATTTATATATGAATACGTAATATGTCCTAAAACTCTGCTTAAGGAATTCTTTTACCTCTCCGTGGAATATACGTACCATGATTCATAACATCACTGTTCCATTTTCACCGTAGCAGTGATGATCTACTCAGAACATTTGCAAGCAGAAGTGTTTATACATAGGGTTCCATACCTCAACCGTATCTCAGTCAGAAAAAACGGAATCCTCGTAAGATCGCTCAATCGTCCACCTCTCTGTTTGTCAGTTATGACCCATTCTTCTCAGGAAAGCATCAAGTTGGAATTAAAGTCAAACACTAAGGTCTACAGTCCCTTTGGGGTGTAAATAATTTAAGGTTTTAAGTCAATGTAGTCCAAGAGATACTGTCATTTACGTCATATAAAAAATTTAAGGTTTTAAGTCAATGTAGCCCAAGAGATACTGTCATTTACGTCATATATTTTGATACAAACTCACTCATGAAAACCCATAGATGAACTATCTAGTAAATTACTAAGTTTGTACGGAATCCACAGAGTGTGAGTCTGTTTGAACTTTTCCTGTTTTCGTTCCACCCTTTCACGCAGAATGACGAGGGAGAAAGTTGAAAATTCGAGTCTTAGACACGAAATTTTACGTCTTATGCGTTAATCAGTGTCTTTGGTTTCACTGTTCGCAATAACAAATTAATGCCTTCTGCTTGTAAAGGATGTCTGACTTCGCTGGCCGAAGTGGCCGTGCGGTTAAAGGCGCTGCAGTCTGGAACCGCAAGACCGCTACGGTCGCAGGTTCGAATCCTGCCTCGGGCATGGATGTTTGTGATGTCCTTAGGTTAGTTAGGTTGAACTAGTTCTAAGTTCTAGGGGACTAATGACCTCAGCAGTTGAGTCCCATAGTGCTCAGCGCCATTTTTTTGATGTCTGACTTCAATATACAAGGCATATTCCGAAAGTAAGGTCCGATCGCTCGCGAATTGGAAACCACAGTGAAAATCGGAAGTGTTTTATTTGCAATAGTTAGCCACATCTTCCAGCAACGTCTCTACATTGTCCCCGCTCCGTCTGAGACATTTAAAGTAGCGTTGTACCAACTTTCCAATACCCTCGTGATGGAAGGCAGTCGCCTACACTTTTCGCCGATTCTCTACACTGATCTGTAGTTCGTTGTCTGTGCCAAAACGTTGACTTCATAGTCAGCGGTTCATGTCAGCAGAGATGAAAATCAGAGGGAGGAAAGTCCGGGCTGTATGGAGGGCGATGAAACACTATCCTTCGAAAACGTTGCAGCGGCGTCCTCATTGCCCCTGCAAAGTGCGGCCGAGGACTTCCATGAAGAAGGTTCAAATGGTTCTAAGCACTATGGGGCTAAACTTCTGAGGCCATCAGTCCCCTAGAACTTTTTTTTAAAAAAAATCTTTATTCAATTCATTACATTATACATATTTAACCCACTACCTAACTACATTAGTGGGTCCTACTAATGATACAGAAGAAATGCAGCTCTCTATTCTAGACTACAGGTAATCTAAATCGTATTCTTACCGCTATGTGGTTCTTAATCTACAAAGAAACTAATGCTACCTGCAGCGTTACAGGTGTGCCAGTGCTACTATAAACCTAATGGATGTTGGCCTGGGAGAAGCAGTCTATCCTAAAGCCTTATCCTATCTTCTACGTCTAACCTAAATTACATAAGTCATAGTTAGTGCTTGTTCCAGTCCGGTTTTTTTGTACCCCCCTCCCTCCTAGTCCAGAGCAAGGCGGATTCCAGCCGTGAAGCGGCTGGCCATGTCCCTACCCGGCGGTACAGGAAGGGTGCACGGAGTCTGAGTCGGTGAAATTTTTGCTATTTACTGATTGTCCCTTAAAAAAGTTCTTAAGGACTTTTTTCGAGATTTCATCTGTTAGTTTATTTAAGATATTGAAAGTGTTGTCGTGCCTTAGTAGGTGGTACATGTCATTGTTCGGTAGCTGTTGTCGTAGGTCGTTGGCTACGTCATCGAAGAGGTGGCACTCATACACCACATGTTCTGGGTGCCTTGCACGGCACCACAGTCACACGCGGGTGTAGTCTGCTTCCCAAACCGACATAGATATGTTGGGTATGGTCCATGTCCAGTAAGAAAGTGCAGCATTCCTCTCGTAGGCGTGAAAAATGTGAGTTTTCCTCGTTCCTCTGTTCGGTAGCAGCTCATAGGATCTCCGTCCCGTGTCCTCGTTGCTCCACTGTTCCTGCCATAGTTCGATCCCTCTCTTTTTTAATAGCGTTCTTATCCACAGCATAAACCCCAAGTATCTCCCTAATTTTATCCCTGTTCTCCTTCTTCGCCCAGTACCAGGCGGCCTGCTCACGGATTTTTATGTCCATTGGACAGATCCCCATTAGCACCAGAAGCGCCCCTCCAGGTGTTGTCCTGTATGCCCCTGCTGAACGTAGGAGCATGTTCCGCTGCACTCTTCTTACGGCCATGGCAGGCATTACCCTCGTGAGTCTGAGTACCCAAACCCCTGATCCGTATCCTACTATTGAGGTCAGGATACTATTGTGATATAATTTGATTAAGTTGGGTGGAAGGTGAAAACGTTTGTGGCCTATTCCGATGAGGTTGTTTAGTAGAACCAAGGATTTTTGAGATACGGTATCAATGTGTAATGCAAAGTTCCACATCTCATCGATGACTACACCAAGATATCGGGCCTCGCGGCGCCGAAGAACTGGCGAGCCATTGATTCTTGCAGTGGGATTTCCGACCAGTTGGCCTTTAAGAAGCAGATACGTTGATTTACTGGGCGCGATCGTCATTTTTGTTTTGTGACACCATGATGTAAGTATGGTTATGGATCTCTCCACTTTAGGCTCTAAATCCTCGCGGCTACAGCCGCCGACCAGCAGGAGGAGGTCGTCTGCGTATGCTATGACCTCTAGCACATCGTCACTGCTCTTCAGGTCTTCCAGTAATGGCTCCATACTGATATCCCAAAAGAGAGGTCCTAGGACAGAGCCTTGAGGACATCCTTTGGTCACAGTCTTCCTGACTTTGCCGCTAGGGGCCGATAGCCATACCTCCCTGTCGGCTCAATAGCTCCTCAGACAGCCGTATAGTAACCCTGGACAGTTCTTCTCCCGCAAGCAGGAAAAGAGTGATGGCCACCACAGGTTGTCGAAGGCGCCACTGATGTCCACCATGATGCCGACGACATACTTGTGAGGGGTGGAGTCACAGACCTCGGCAGCCAGGGCGATGGCGTCAGACGCGGAACGCCCAGACCGGAAACCGAATTGTCTGTCACTCATCCCGCACAGCATGCGGTGTGCTGTCAGTCTGTTTGCCAGTAGCCTCTCAAAAAGTTTGCCCAGTGTGTCTAACAAGCAGATGGGTCTGTATGACTTAATTTCAGTGGGATCTTTATCTGGACCCTTTTTGATTATGATTACATTTGCCTTTTTCCAAATTGCTGGGAATTTCCCAAGTCTCAGGCACTCGTTGTATAACTTAGTGAGAGGAGCTACCAGCTGGGGGGCAAGGAATTGCACCACCTCCGCAGTAATGCCATCTGGGCCAGGAGCCTTTCCCCTCTTGAGGGCCTTGATATGGGCAGCAACTTCCTCTTCAGAGAAGGGGTAAGTTCTGATGTTCTTGTCATAATCCCTTAGGTCTTCTCTCCTTATTCTTTTCTGTTCGTCTGTGTCATTTTCCTCCACATCATCAGGTAACAGGACCCAAAGGAGGGCCTCGACAGTTTCCTGCCATGTGCCCGTCATCCGGTCCCCGTCCCTGATGGTGGATAGCACCATGGGTGATCTTATTTTTTCCCATACCAGTTTGTACGGGACTCCCCAAGGGTCTGTAGCCAATTTCACGTAGTTTTCCCAATTTCTGATCCTTACTGCCCTAAGCCCCTGCTGAAATTGCTCCTTACTTTCTCTGTAGATCGGCAACCATCTTTGTTTTTCTCCCCAGACGACACTCCGCTGGTAGTACCTCCTCGCCCTCCTCACAGCCTGGCGCATCTGTCCTAAATCGACCGACCATGGTGTGGGGGTGGCCGCAACGGCTCTCCTCCTGGTTGGTACAGCTGCTCGTACCGCCATGGTGATCGCTTGTACCAGTTCTTCAGCGTACTCTTCCACGTTTTCGTCACCCTCCAGCAATGTCGGGATGTCGCACTCTTCCGCGAGACGGTCCCAGTTGGTCTTGATGTAGTTGAGCTGCAGCTCCCACCCCATGTCCCAGTGGCACTCCCTTTCCCCAATAGCAAAAGTGATTAAGTTATGAACACTGGTGGTTGTTCTGTCCCACACTCTCCAGTTGGCGACTTTTGTAGCGAGATTTGGTGTTACCAGTGTAACATCAATGTTTGTGCCTTCTCCCCCGCCGCCGGAATAGGTGGGGGGATTCCCTTGTTGGTTGGCAACCACCAGTTGCAATGCCATGATTGTCTACTCAGCTTTTTGTCCACGATCGTCTTGCGTGCCACTGAACCATAGGGGGGACTTTGCATTTATATCTGCCATCACGAGAATCCTGCGTCCCTGCAATGCCGTGGCTACTTGTGTGAGTTTCTCCAGAAATTCATCTATTTCTCTTCCATATTGGAAGTATATGTTGGTGATGTATAGCACTCCTGTGGGCGTTTGCAGCTCCACGACATTGCAGTGTTCGCTAGAAAACTGCGCAAGGACTGTGGCTCTAAGTGTTCTATTGGTAATTACGACTGCAGCTTTTGGCTCTGCTTCGCAGTGTATCACTTGCCAGTTGGCAGCCATAAATGGAATCCGCCCCACTTAGGAGTACGGTTCCTGCAAGCAGAGTACATCTAGACTCTTCTCTTTCTCCACCTTCCGGAGTTCCTGCAAGACTAGTTTGCTATTATGAGTGTTGATCTGACCCACGTTTAATTGGCTCACGTGGGAAGTAGGTGTGAATGTGTGATTCTGGCCAGTTTTTGGACCAGTCGTGGGCTACTCTGCCATTTGCTATTACGGATTGATTGTATAATTCGTCAATGTCGAATTTTTCATTGCGTCTTTCGAAAACCTTTTTGACTAGGTCTCGCAGGGCCCTGAAGTCGGTGGGGAGATTCATTGCCTTGAGCTGGATTCTGTCCACAGCCTCCATTACTGGAAAGGTGACGTCTCTCGCGTACTCGTGGCCGACACGTACCACATGTCTCAATGCAGTGGTGTGGATTGCCGGCTCCTCTAATCGTGATAATTGCAATGCATGCTCCAGGTTGGGGTATATTCGTAAGGGATCAATTACCATTCCTCTCTGAGATGGTGAATCTGAGGATGGACTTGCGCTGCTTACCTCATTACTTTGGACCTGTTCGGTTGTTACTGATTCTTTGCAGTGAGGTTTCTGTGAACTCCCAAGTACAGGATGCCTGTGTGGTCGAGAATGATCTTTGATCGACCTGGGTCCCCTGCAAGGAGGAGAGGGAGCGTCTTGTTCACATGGGTCGGTTTGTATGCATACATCTTTCATTGTTGTTGTCAGAGATCGTGATTGAGTGATCTTTTGAATAAATTCTCTGAATTTGTTCGCCCTTAGAGCGTCCCTCAGCCTCTTGCTTGGGGATTTCCTTTTTGGCCTCTTGAGTTCAGGTGTGGCCTCGGCCATAGTCAATTTGGGAGATTAACCTTTGTTCCAGCATCCTGTACGTTGGGCAGTTCCTGCCAGTGGTGTTACAGGGTTTTCTTCCCTTTTTAGTGCATGGAATGCAGGTTGCGTTCTTGTTGCAGTTTTTTCTTTTGTGATCCTCTGCCCCACACCTGGAGCACGCCGGCTTCCTGTCACAGTGTTTATGGACATGGTCCAGATCGCCACAATTGTGGCATCGGGGGACTACTAAGTAGTCTCTGACATTGATCGCGTGAAACCTGATGTATATTTTCCCCATAGCGGTAAGTTTACGCCACATCTTACCGGAGACCTCGGCGACGTGATGGACAACATCCCGTTCCCGAGGCCCCGTTTTGAAACGTAATTTAAATTCATTTTTAAAGGTTTCCCATTCAATATCTTCAAAGTTTTGGTTATACATTGTTTCGTAGATGTCACTTTCTGTTAATGCCACAGGTACATCATATAATATCACCAGCGGATTTCTTTTCTTAGGTGGTTCACATTTGATGACCTTGTTTAGTTTGGAGTTGTTTAGTATTTTATCCCTGTCTTCCTCGGTAGCAAGATCTACGACTACTACGTTCTTTGTGGCTTTCACCTTGTTTATTTTAATTTTATCTCTTGCCGGGTCAATTGTGGTAGTAAAGATCTCTTGCACCTTTTTAACGGTCTGACCAGGCAGGGGTCTTAGAAAGACTGCCGTGTCTGGTTTCTTTGAGATCTTGGCAATTGTTTCTTTCGTTGTTTGGGCCTTAGTGTCGGCTTGTGCTACCACTCCGGCTCATGTCTTGGCTGGCTGTTGTCTTAATCTGGCGTTTTCTTTCTCCAGCTCCTCGAGACGCCCCTCAAGCTTCGCATTGGCAATAGCCCAGGCAGCGAGCTCATTCTTTATTGCCAGAACCGCAGCCTGGCTTACTTTTCCGTTCTTTACACTAGAATCCAGAATTTCTAATTCTACAGTGTCTGTCATACACATTTTCATCGTCATGTCCCATTTCCTCCTGTGAGGTAGGGACGGTAGACATACTCGCCCTCGAAATCGCACTCGAATCACTCGTCTCTTGGTCAGCCATATTGACTGACGATTGAAAAAAGGTTGGGAGTCCGTCTCTTGCCCCGGACCTGCTCCTCTGGCAAGGGGGGGGGGGACTGTTGCAGCTCGCCCACCGGCCTCGCCCCAAGGTCAAGGGCACTCTTCGAACTGCAGGGTTCAGCGCGCCATTGGCAGCGCACTGGTCCCCTTCGGTGGCTCCGTCATCGTCGATTTCACCCGACGCTCCGCGGCAAGTGCACCCCACACTTCGGAGAGGCGGATGCACCTCCCGCCCTTCACCGCTTACTAGCCCGAGCTTCCACCTCTCGGCCAAGGACCCACTCCTACTCAGGTGGTAGGTCGGTCACCCAGTCGTTCAGCGGTCTGGACCCATCTAGCCTAGCCCAAGCGATGTCACCACCTCCTGGGTTTGACAGAACACGCCCTGGTTACCCAGGGGCGTGGCGAAGCACCCTTGCCGAGTCGCGCCGCGATCCCACGCCGACAAACGAGGTCTCCGGCATGCAGAGCACCTGATGGTCTGTGCCCTGCCAACAGAGAGGGACTGGTGTTTGGTCCCTTGACACAGCTCCCCCTGTGCCACGCACCCTTTGCTTTCGCATCGGGTTGGGTCGCAGCTCTCCCTTTTGTCGCAAGGCAGAATGCCGAGCTTAACATCTGGCACTACGGGAAGGCGGAAAGAGCCACTTGGGAAGGAGAGGCTATGAGAGACGCATCACTTCCCCGAGTGAGGACTCCGCGGCACGCCCGACTGGAAGCGATACGCCCCGGGCCCGCGCCGAAACGCGCCGTCAAGCGACTGACCTCACGCCAGACCTAGAACTTAGAACTACTTAAACCTAACTAACCTAATGACATCACACACATCCATGCCCGAGGCAGGATTCGAACCTGCGACTGTAGCGGTCTCGCGGTTCCAGACTGTAGCGCCTAGAACCGCTCGGCCACCAGAGGCCGGCCATGATGAAGGAAATGCATGACAGTTATGTTGTGTGGGCTGCATGAAATCAGGCGAAATCTCTCACGGGCACTAATACTTGTCGGGAGACACTGTTTTCTAGGCATCTTTACGTGGTCACTCTACGCTCAGAACTGAAAAGACAGAAGTGACGCGATCAATGGCATACTAGAAACAGTGTCCAACACACCTATGCAAAGGCTTTATCGGATTTTCACTGTGGTTTCCATTTTGCGACCGATCGGACATTACTTTCGGAATACGCCTAGTAAGACGATTGTCTAGAAGTCTGATTTCTTCGCGTTGTATTTTATTATGCGAAATGCCTCGCGTTTGGTACTCATTATTAGAAAAATTTTAACTCACACCAGAACACCTGCTTCACCTCTGGTAATGCCAAGTGAAGATTGCCTCGTACTACCGTTAGTAGTTTCTTGTGAAACGTAATGGACCGTAATCGGTTCATACTAGATCATGACAGAGGCGGATGTGGCGGCCATTTAAAATTCACCCGTAGTACCTTTCCTCTGCGAGATTTGATTGTTAAGTGTAGGTGACTGTACTGGGTGCGTGTGTGTAGTGTGGTGGCATGTATGTGCTGGATGATAATAGGGGAAGGGAGAGGGTGAAACCCGGTGCCAGCAGATAGACTACTCGTCTCGAAGAGCACCAAGGAGGCCATCTGACGGACGTATCACCACCAACAGTGTCGCGCGCCATCAACGAATGAGACACTGCAGAGATCTCTGGAATTTAATCCAACCACTGGTAGAGGCTGTTAATAACGTATCTGCAGAGGAAACTGTCACAAGTGGTAAAACAGATAGTTTTTGTTTGTTACATTTAGATTAAGATATTTATCACAATGTGAACCGAAAGTGTTAAGATCACCAGAGACGACAATTAGAATGAAATCATGGCCTTCGAGAAAACCACCAACGATCGACCAGGCCCAACAGTTGTCACTATTCTGGCTCCTGACAGAACTGGTAGGCAGAAACTGTCACACGACCGGTCGGGACATCGTGGTGCACTGTGATTCTTAGCGATTCGCAACAAAGAGTGTAAAACAGGATTCTTTTTGTCTGTCCTGTCGATGAATAATGATGTCAGCGTGGGTCCAAGAAGTTGCCAAACATCTTTCGACTAGAGATGGGCAAACTCGTTCATCCGTGGGAACTACTTCACTGGTGATGGCTCTTTATTGGGAACCGCTCATTTTTACTCGTTCACCGTTCATTTGAGCGTAGTATATGGTTCTAATGAAACATTGAAAATTAATAGCATAGGTGACTGAAGGATGGAAGGCGCCAAGAGAGGGCGCTTGCCTCCCCCCCCCCCCCCCTCTGGAGTACAGAGTTCTTGTTCATTACAGAATTCTCACACATTTGTAGAAGTAATTTCCGTGATTATGTAAAACCTCTCGTTTAGCCAATGTAGCGTTTGGTGGCTGATCGCAGTGAAATAATACAAGGTGGCGCACGAAAAACCGGCTCCGAGTACAGAATGCTCGCAAATTACACACGATTTGTTGACCACTATGTGCAGAATGGATAAACATGTAATAATTAGGCAGTAAAGAAATAAGAAAATAAGCTAATGCAAACAATAACTTCGAACGAAAAGATGACGATTGGTGGGCGACAGTGCGCAGTTTAGCACTCGGGCCGTTTTTTCAGGCGCCACCCTGTACCAGTGAAATCATATTCTCTTTACAAAATATGAGACCAGACACTCGATTATGGAGCGCGGGCTTCAGTCGGTTGTAAGCCGGTCTGCCTTCCATAACAATGAACCCGCTGTTTTACCTGGGATTAGAAAGGACGGAAAATGGCCACTCATGTGTGCTTGCCGATTTCCTTTGCATGTGAAATAACAAAAAAAGTTGCTTTTATATAACTATGTCTTCTGCTGTTTATCTAAATACTGAAGTAAGCTGAGAAGCCCTTTTACTATCTGAAAAGGTGTATGTATTACATACAACATAATTTTTATGTACTTTAGTAACTATAAAATACATTTTAATTACCGGTCGCGGACGCTGAATAGAATACGAAAAGAACCAGAAATCTAGAGATTAAGAAAGAATTGAAACAGATCTAGAATGGGCGTGCGCAGCGAACAACTTGATACTAACCAGGACCAGTCGGCAGTGGAACTGAGACGAGTGACCATGCGGAGAAGGACGTGTCCGTCCGAGGGAGACCGAGACAGAGATGGGAACGGGGTGAGGCTGGAACGAGACCGGCCGACGTGCCGTTGCGGGAACGAGACCGACCGTTTCCCGTTCCCGGGAACTACAAGTAGAAAGCCGCGACCGAAGTGAACTATGAAAGACCATTCCTTAGAATTGGTTCCTCGCTCCTTCCGTTCATCTTGGTGAACCGTTCCTTTGGACCCGTTAGTTCACGAACGACCGATCTCTACTTTCGCCTCGACCTAGTGTGATCAATATTACTTTCAGTAGAAGTCACTATCGATAATTTTTTTCTGTCATCCAATTCACGGAATTCCATGTAGTGTCAGCAGCTTTTCGACTCTAACATGTCAGAAATGTCTAAGTAACGTGTCCGAAAAGCAACATTTCAATTCTTATTGCTATCTTAGTTTACTGAAACTATTTTAAAAGGGATGAAGGGAAAAATGAGTCTGTCGTGAAGAGAACAAAACACTGCAGGAAAAATAGACTGCAAAACAATTTGAAAAGCCGTTTTCGATGTCCACTTCATGTCACATAAAAAATATCTCTTTCAAAAGCAAATTGTTAATACTGGCTGTAATGCTCAGAGACAACTGTTTTCCTCTCGCCTTTCGTTTCATGTAAGATACACTAGCTGCACATGTGGCTAAGGGTAAACTGGTATCATTGTATCCCCTAGCCAGGTTCAAATGGCTCTGAGCACTATGGGACTTAACATCTGAGGTCATCAGTCCCCTAGAACTTAGAACTACTTAAACCTAACTAATCTGAGGACATCACACACATCCATGCCCGAGGCAGGATTCGAACCTGCGACCGTAGCGGTCGTGCGGTTCCAGACTGTAGCGCCTTTAACCGCTCGGCCACTCCGGCTGGCCCCTAGCCTGCTATGCTCTGCACCAGACAGTAAAGTTTTGCAGTTCAGTATAACGAACAGGTAAGAGTTGTCGCGAATTCTGTCATCGATTGCACATCTGCAGCCCAGAACTGCCTGGAAGTGAATCAGGGGTTATGGGGACAAGAACCAAAGCATCTGAGATATCGTGCCATAGGAGAATGTTGAAAATTAGGTAGACTAATAAGATAACAAGTGGAGGTTTTCCGCAGAATTGACAAAGAAAGAAATATGTGGAAAACCCTGACAGCAAGAAGGATCAAACAGACCAATCACAAAAGAATTTTCACAAGTCATCCTGCATCCTAGGTATTTAAAATTTGAAACCTGTTCAAATATTTCGTTTTTAACTACTATTTTCGACGGCATTGAGTTTTCAACTCGAAAGGTCATAACTTTTATGTTATGTGATGAAATCTTAAGATTCTGTTACTTACATATCAGTTTTAGCCGACGTGCTGCTAAGTTGAGATCATCTTCACTCTCGTGTGTCATTGCTTTATTATCTGTAAAGAGTAAAGTACTTAGCTTCTTGTGTTTATCTAATTTAATTCGTGGGAAATTATCTGATTTGTAATTTTTGAGGACTTTTCAATATAGATGCTAAAAAAGTTGGTGAAAGAAGAACGCCCATGTCTACCTCCATGATTGATTTTCATCTCATTTGTCCTTTTTCCTCCTGTACTTATTACTATTTTTCTTTAGAGATATTATCTTTCGATTACTTCTCAGATGTGGTGAGTATCCACTGTCACTCACTATTACTCAGAATTTTTTTCTATCAGCTGTATAGAAAAGTCTTTCAAGATCTATGACAATACATATAACATTAACTTAAATATGCATCTGAAATCCACGAACAATTCATTAAACAGTTTCATCATCAATACAAGATGTCCGACAAAGAATGGTCAATATTCAGGGATATAACAGGAAAGGTTATTCGAAGCAAAAAATTACAGTAAACATGGGCTCTAATAAGCATATCTTAAGAGCTCTTGAGCTCTTAATGAATACATTTTAGAGCCCATGTTTACTTTACAATTCTTTTGTTGTTTTGCTCCATAGTACCTCCTCCCAAAATATGGACAGCAAAGAGCTTATAGTCGAAGAGTATTGAACCTGAAGATTTGCTCATAGCTCTTAAGATATGCATGAGCCCATGATTATTAGACGTTTTTGCCCGAATGATCGTTCCTGTCATATCCTTGAATGCCGACCATTTTTTGGACGCCCTGTGTAACTGATGCGTCGTCTAGAAATATGAAACACTGCCATTCACAGCCGAACGCCGAGCTGCCTGCAGCTCAGCCAGCACTGTGTTCAGGCTCGCGTCCAGAGAGGACGCCACACGGCATCGACTATTTTATGCTTCCGCTGTGCGTCACTCAAAAAGTTGGCAAGGGAACATCAATCCATCAAACGCGGATATAGGTGGATACACGGCTCCTCTCAGTTAGTATCACCAATATCGTACAGTATCCACACTACCTCAAAACACTAATCACATTTGGTGGTAAGCGGTTCTGTCCCTACCATGTATTTGGTGAGTACAGCAATAATTAGCCTGATGGATGGGGTGGTTGTTCACAACCAAGTTCGGTAAATGTCGGAATCAGACTGTGTATAGCTCCCATCGTCTCCTGTTTACGTTAATGTTCAAATGGCTCTGAGCACTATGGGACTCAACATCTGCAGTCCCCTAGAACTTAGAACTACTTAAACCTAACTAACCTAAGGACATCACACACAACCATGCCCGAGGCAGGATTCGAACCTGCGACCGTAGCGGTCACGCGGTTCCACACTGAAGCGCTTAGAACCGCACGGCCACACTGGCCGGCTACGTTAATGTTCATACGATATTTACTCCGTATTACAATGAATTCAACATTGCACTAAAAGGTGTTGCTCTAGGCGCGCAGTCCGGAACCGCGGGACTGCTACGGTCGCAGGTTCGAATCCTGCCTCGGGCATGGATGTGTGTGATGTGCTTGGGTTAGTTAGGTTTAAGTAGTTCTAAGTTCTAGGGGTCTGATGACCACAGAAGTTAAGTCCCATAGTGCTCAGAACCATTTGAACCATTTTTGAAAGGTGTTGGGAAAGACATGAATGTTTACTGAGCTTCACGAGTGAACAGCTGGGCTACTGATATTTTACTGATACCCAAAACTCATGAAGTTCATGGCAGGTACATCACAAAGGATCGTGCTAATAAATCAAGAAACTTTTATTCACCCACTCTGTGTCTGTTCCTTCTGCTGGACGGGTCTGATACTGGAAACTTTCACAACGCCCCATGAGTACTCACACGATTGCGAATCATAGGTTTAGGGTCGCTTTGCAAACGGAGCATTATCTAAGTTTATTAACAGTTTCCATTCGGCAGTAATGGCTGTCGGGCGCACTCTCTAAACACTTTGAAATCAGCATGAACCGTTCGAAACGCTACGTGTTGTTTTGGATACATAACAGTATTTCTCATAATTTTCTAATAACGTATGTTTAAAATTTTTTAAAATAACGTGTTCTTTAGTTTAACTCATTTTGTGTCTTCTGCGGTCTAAAACTTACGTTAAGTGAATATCTTTGGGGTGTTTACATTATCGAGTTTACGTCCGCCCGCCGTTCAGAAGTCAGCTGCGCAATTCATTGAAAAATAAGTACTCACTAATTCTTACTTTATTGCAGCTTCATCATTTTTAGTGTTTATCAGTTTACTGTAAAAGTAGTGTTTTGTGTGATAACTGTGGACGTTGCCGTAGGCATATTTGGGCGTTACAACTCAGGACTGTGGGTTTGTGTTTCATTGTGGCGACTGTAGCGGGGAAGCCACTAAACGACCAGATGAGTCTGTCTCATGGAGTTGTAAAGTGTGCTGTCGAGACAAGAGGACCGTAGAACACAAAGGAAGATTTGTTCCCTTCAGGCAGAACTAGAAATGATGTATTTGCAATTAGATGGGTTGAAGTGGAAAAGAAACTATCGAACTGCGAAAAAGTAACATGTAATAAGCAAACGGGCAAAATCTCAGAAACAAAGTTTTAGTTTCTGATTATTAATCAGTCTGACTTGTTCATGAACCAGGATAAAAGCCTCAAGCAATTACTGAGCAAAGTGTAGTGCAGCAGATTAGTAGGAACAGCTTTAAGTCTAGGTCGGTAGGAAGATTATGTAATGCTGCTGTATAGTAGTTACGCGAGGGATGTAGGCCAACTACTGCAGGGAAAGATAAAGTGCAGAATACCGGGTTACAAGTATCTTGCAACCTGGTGCCAAGTTTAGCCAGGTAACAACATTCGTGCTTTGTCCAAAGAATTTGATGAAAAAGATCGGGTTCTTACAGTAGGAGGAAGGAAAAAGCCTGGATAGTAAATTAGAGTAAAGTATTAAAGATACCAGGGACGAAATATCAGCATTGACAGTAGACACTCGTATGCGGTTCGTGAGGGTTTTGCAGTGCCATAACCAGCCCTGGGTTAATACAACTGTCATACGTATAAACAAAGAGCTGAGTGGATTATTTTTGAATGAAATAAAGTTTCATATCTATGCTGTTCTTGGTGCTGCAATTTTGAGACGGGGATTTACAAATCATGGCCTGTGCCTAAATAGGAGTACGATGGACAGAGTAGGCGAACATCTAGAAGAACATGAAACAGAGGCCAAATGCACACAAAATTAAATCCCTATGATTACTGGAGTAAGAGTGACACATGTTTTAGGTTAGATTCATGTTACAGATAGACATTCTCGAAAAAAATTCGAACAGAACTGGACAATAATATATGTATCAGTTTAGAGAAAAGTAAAATTTGTTTTCCTTGTCAAAATATTAGGGAGCGGAAGAAAAGGTAGATGAGCTTCTTGTGTGTCTAGAAGATGTGGGAGAAACCGAAATGATAGATGTTCTGCGCCCCTCTGAACATAATATAACCACCGGGATAGCGAAGATAAATAGCATGTATTACAGACTAGCATCAGTGTCATGTAAAGGAAACATGGAAAGAGAATGAGTTTACATACGTAAAAGTGCGACATAAAATGAAAAGAATTTTGAAATAAGCAGCTCTGGTGTAGACCAAAATCTAGAAGCATGTGGTTGTGAGTTGTTACTGCAGATTAGTTCCCTTGTAATTGTAGCAATCTACAGATACCCTGTTGGGATCGCTCTGCTATTTATGAGAAATGCAAATTCGTTGTTCAGATACCTGTCAGACAAGAGGAAACAGAAGTTTGTGGAGATTTCAGTGTAAACTCCTTAAAAGAGTTTGACAGGAAAAATGAAATGGAATCATTATTTGACTCTTTAAAGCTGATTTCTGTACTGATCTGTCCAACTCGTGTACAGCAAGATAGAAAGAACGTGATTGGTAACATTTTTGCAGCAGTGTTCTGGCTGAAACAGTTAATGTGTACCCAGTTGTTAGTGGACTATTTGGTCATGAGGCACAATTAATGGAAATACTCAACACAGCACCTTAAAGCTACGAGGCATTTTCCTACAAAGCAGTGAGTCTCGTTAATGATACCAGGGTACAATATTTTAAGAGTAAGTTAAAAAAGGAGAAATGGGCTGAGGTATACGTAGAAAGAGAAGCTAAGATAAGTATATTCCATAGTGAATTTGTTTCAATACTCGAAAGTAGCTTTGCTAAAAGTTACCCACAAAGTCCGCTAAAAACCAAGCAGGCCACTGATAAATAAAGGGACTAAAATCTCATATAAAAAGAAAACGGAAATTTATAATATATAGGCCACAAGAAGTCAAGGCCTGACGTTACATGCATTCCACAAAAAATACTGCAATATTTTAAGTAAACGCATTAAAATATCCAGAAATATGCACATCATGACAGAAATTAACAATGCGGATGATAAGATTAAAAGTATGTGGAATATTGTGAAACGAGAGACAGGGCAGTCTTCCAGTACTCAAGATATTATCACAAACCGAATGACAATATTGTGACCTATAATTCAAGTCTCTGGTATTTTTAAAGATCACTTTCTAAATATGGTAGAAAAATATAGGGTTAAATTTTTTCTTGAAGACGCGACAGAATATATTAAAAATATCATTTCACAAGACAGTTTGGTATAAGAGGGCCATGGTCTTAGCAGGCTCGTTACAGAATAATTACGTTAGTTTTCTTATCCCCATTCATTGATGGAAACAAACTTGTTCAATTCACTCGAAGTATTTGCTGATGACAACATGAATGATCACTTTATTAATCACCCTGAATCTTGCTTTCAGTGCTTTACTGTTCTGTCACGGATATGTTTTTCCGGTAGTGTTAGTTGTATGTTAACAGTCATACATATATGGAAAGGCCTGCAAATGAAGGACTAGCGGTTACGCACCTCATGCGTTGCTTTACTGGATGCTACTGGAGAGCAGCACAACGATACCATGATAAGTTGTTCTCGTAGCGACGGGAGATACTTTGCAGTCCTTGTGTATCTGTTTGAAGATTGTTGCATTACTCTTTGTTTTCTGTTGTACGTTTTGACAATTGCATATTACAGGCTATTTCTACCATGTGATGAATGGCATTTTCATAGAAACAATGGTAATTTGGGTATCAAACCGAATATATCTTAATTCCATCACAGACCACGGTCCTTTGTATCGAAAGACTCAAAAAACATCCCTGAATAACCTCCGATATGTTGTCGGTGGAGTTCGAATTCACCTTGTATATTAGTCAGATAGTGGCCACAGAGAAGGAAACCAGCTAATTCCGGAAGACGTGTAGACTTTTTGATAATTGAGATAGTTTAAGTGAAGGAAAGATCTCCGTCTACCTGATTGCTCTCTCAAAGGATTCATAGAACCACTTTCAGACTATTTATCGACCATTTCAGTCTCGAGTAGGACGTGGGAAAAATGAACTAAATTGTTCCTTGCGGCCTCAATATATAGGTGGGAGTCAACAAAATATTTTGGTATTCGGAGAAGAAAGTTGGCGAGCTAAATTTCGTGAAAAAGATATCGAAGTAACGAAAAACGCCTTTGTTTTAATGATTAATAATCATCGTATCCGTGACATTATTTCTGCAATTTCTCTTTAAAACGTAACGTACTGCACTTTCTTGAACTTTCCCGATGTCCTCCGTCAATCCTAGCTTGTAAGAACCACATACCTCGAAGCAGTAGTCCAGAAAAGGAGGGACAAGTGTAGTGACAGGCTCTTTAGTAGATTTGTTACATCATTTAAATTTTCTGCTAGAAAAGCACTGTCTTTAGTTCGCCTTTCCAACGTTATTTACTATGTGATGTTTCCAATTTCAGTTATTCGTGATTGTAAACCGTAGGTATTTAACTGAATATACGGCCTTTAAATTTATTATTATTTGCTTAAATGAAAGTTAAAGTATTTTTTAGCATTCATATGGAGAACCTCACACCTTTTGTTATTTAGAGTGAATTATCATTTTTGCACTCTGCAGATATCTTATCTAAATAATTTTGTAATCCGTTTTGATCCTCAAATGACCCTAATAGACAGTAAACGACAACATCACGTGAATCATTTAAGGAAGTTGCTCAGATTGCCTCCAAAATTGTTTATATAAATTCAGAACACCAGAGAACCTATTTGTGGATCCCAGACTTCGCTAGATGACATTATTGTTAACTGTGACCTTTTTGAGAGGAAATCGCGAATCTGTTCGCACAGTCGTACCGAATTCGCTTGTGAGGAAAGGTTCCAAATTCTCGAAATCTAAAAATAAGGAATCATCTTGAGGTCCCCTGTGAATAGCATTCATTACTTTGTGCGAATAAAGAGGCAGTTCATATCACAGAAGAATCACATCACTCAGTACTTTTCACAGTTTGTGGACCACACTGCTAAGACATAATTTTTTATAATGGTAAATTTTGCTTGCAGTGTCTATTAGCGCATTATCCCGCGCTGTGGAGACTGCTCGCAACAGGTGCGACAACGCCTCGCACACTTTATTTGAGAACGCGCCGGTAATGGCAACACAAAGTTCCACAAATCCTTTGGCCGGCCTCAAGAGCAGCTAATTTGGGTGACAACATAAAGGAGCAGCCGGGGGCGCGCGCTGCGCCTGACGCGACATCTTTTCACGACTGTGATGTATGCTCCTTTTCATGCGGCCAAGAGTGGCGCCGTTTTTAATCAGGAGGGTCACCCTTTACAGTAAATTCGTGATGTAACGACGGAGAAGCCTGCCGCCGACGAAACGAATTATGTCAAATTTATGCGCGCTGGTGAGAGCAGCAGGTGTGTTGCCACTGGTAGAGTGCTGGCGGCAAACGCCATTATTGACGCGCCGATCGCTCACCAACGGCCGTCACTTGTCGCAGGACTGTGCTGCGCTCTGGCGGCAAGCCGTGTACCTCTGCCGGGTTAGCCATCTCTCTCGCTGATAGCCTTTTCTGCACGTACGGCTTCCATCCAGAGTGCAACGCCATACGTGTCACTGAATTCCGCAGGTCCTACGCTCTATGTAACATTAAATATATGTCACTATCAGGGGTGTTTCAGGAGGAATAATAAATATTTTATGTGCTGGTAGTATACATTAGTTTTTAAAAAAATTCATATAACATGCGTCCCATTTTTGTTGGTTACAAATGGTTCAAATGGCTCTGATCACTATGGGACTTAACACCTGAGGTCATCAGTTCCCTAGAACTTAGAACTACTTAAACCTAACTAACCGAAGGATATCACATACATCCATGCCAGAGGCAGGAGTCGAACCTGCGACCGTAGCGCTCGCGCGGTTCCAGACTGACGTGCATAGAACCACTCGGCCACAACGGCCGGCTGTTGGTTACAGATAAACAGTTGGTTACAGAGATAAGATTTTATATAATTTAAGTTTTCAACCTGTCCGCAGCTCGTGGTCGTGCGGTAGCGCTCTCGCTTCCCACGCCCGGGTTCCCGGGTTCGATTCCCGGTGGGGTCAGGGATTTTCTCTGCCTCGTGATGACTGGGTGTTGTGTGATGTCCTTAGGTTAGTTAGGTTTAAGTAGTTCTAAGTTCTAGGGGACTGATGACCATAGATGTTAAGTCCCATAGTGCTCAGAGCCAAGTTTTCAACCATGATTGTCATTACCATTTGTTGGCGAATACTACTGTGTCGTTTGCATACCGCTCATATTTACAAATGCTGAGTACACAAGTAGACAAAAATAGCAGCACCACCACCAGCAACAACAACGTGGGTTTTGTATCATAGTGCTGCTACTGTTTGTAGAGAACACGATAAACGATTTCCTGATAGCAGTGTGTCGGATTCAATAGCGTTTACTCGTGTTATCACTAAGCTACGTGAGACTGGTGCAGAGCCCAGCAGTTACATTTCATCTGAATCTGCAAATGCACCGCCGGCCGGAGTGGCCGTGCGGTTCTAGGCGCTACAGTCTGGAGCCGAGCGCACGCTACGGTCGCAGGTTCGAATCCTGCCTCGGGCATGGATGTGTGTGATGTCCTTAGGTTAGTTAGATTTAATTAGTTCTAAGCGACTGATGACCTCAGAAGTTAAGTCGCATAGTTCAAAAATGTTCAAATGTGTGTGAAATCTTATGGGACTTAACTGCTAAGGTCATCAGTCCCTAAGCTTACACACTACTTAACCTAAATTATCCTAAGGACAAACACACACACCCATGCCCGAGGGAGGACTCGAACCTCCCCCGGGACCAGCCGCACAGTCCATGACTGCAGCGCCCAAGACCGCTCGGCTAATCCCACGCGGCTAAGTCGCATACTGCTCAGAGCCATTTGAACAATTTTTCAAATGCATCGAGTGTGGACTAAGTAGAAGACATTATTCGTTCGGTAGGATGTAGTCCTTCAAGAAGCACATGCAGAGTTTCGGTTCGTACTGTTGTTCAGTATACAAGAGTATTGCGGATATTAACATTCAGACGCTGGTGCTGTATCGCACAGATCCACTAGGTAGTGTTTCTGAGCCTACGTCCCAATGACGGAGATGGTATTTACCCCTGACTCGCGCATTCACAAAAGTCAATAGTGTGTTTACTTCCGCAAAAGCAACACCTTAGCTACAGAGGAGCAACATATCGCACAAATACCACGCCAGCATCCTCCTAAATATTCTTGATTCATTGAATTTCCCTCAATATGATGTCTCTTTGTGGTTTACATTGAAGCATTCTGTATGTGAAGTGGAAATTATTATTGTGCACTTATATAAGAGAATCTGGCACCGGATCTCTTCGATCCAGCGCCAGCATACGTTCTAGTCTTTCTCGTTCCTTTACAATGGTCTCAACTACTCTTTTCATTTTTATTTTGTTTTGCAACTATAGAATGTTAACATTGTTTGCAGGTCTGTTGATTGTCTGAACACGGGCTCAAATGAAATTCGCGATACACAGAATCTAAAAGTTAGAGATTTTCGACAAATTTTGTTTGATGGTTCAAATGGCTCTGAGCACTATGACTTAACATCTGTGGTCATCAGTCCCCTAGAACGTAGAACTACTTAAACCTAACTAACCTAAGGACATCACACACATCCATGCCCGAGGCAGGATTCGAACCAACGACCGTAGCTGTCGCGCGGTTCAAGACTGTAGCGCCTAGAACAGCTCGTCCATCCAGGCCGGCAGAGTTTTGTAACAGTGAATTAACTTTAAAAAGTGTTACTCTGGCATGTGGCATGTGTTTCAAAATTTGCGAATTTGGATATGAGTACGAGATTTTTATAAAGACTAGAAGTGATTCGAGAAAATCGAAGAGACGACGAGTGTAATAAACTGAAGTTACATTTGGTACACCACGTAAGTTTGATTACGAGAGTTTATTTTACATACGTATTTCATCTGAAATTATTGAATACGACGAGCGTGAAGTGCCGAAGTACTTTTTGTGTGGATATTATAGAAATTGTTACTATTTCATCTCAAGCTCTTCCTCATTTCCCTCCGTTCGCCTAACAGAAAGGCAGAAAAATAATAAATGATGTAATGATAAAAGTATAGAGGATAGGTATGTACTTAGGTTAAGTTAATTTTACTCGTATTTAAATAATTAAACAAGTGCTTACTTGTCAAATGTTATTTGTAAATTTCAGGCTCGCACTCCACTCACAGGATTCTTTACCTTTTCTTAAAGGAACAAAACGTCGGACGTACCAGTACGGAAAAAAAAGTCCAAAGTAGTTCGGAAAAACGCAAAAAGAGGAAATAGCAACAAAAGGCCCAGTAGAGATTCCTTGCGACTGTTGTGAACAGACAGGCCAGGATCAAGAAACAGCTACTTTAGTGAGTGCAGAGGAAAATGGTCCAATTACATCAAAACTTAGTACATTTAAGAGTCTAATACCAGAATGCCAGTGACTTGTGGCAAAATATTAGCAACGAAAAACAAGATTTTTATTGTACCGGAGATCCCAAGGAATGTCAACACTTTGAAAGTGGTTTTTGTGCCTCAAGTCGACGATACGACCTTAGAAAAAGATTTTTTTCTCAATGTTTGTTTTATCGGATACGTGTAAGTGATGGTCAGATTAAACGAGAGAAGCTCATGTATTCTCCGTCTGCTGCAAAGTTTACTGTTTTCCATCTGTTCTTTTTGGTAAGGTCCAAAGCCAGTCATAATTTCAAACTGGGTTTTCTGATTGGAATAATGCGTTGCACCGAATTCAGTCACTTGAGAATAATGCAACACACCAAGTATGTTTTCAGACACTGATTAGTAGACGACGTATTCACGGACGAACCGACACCTCACCGGTAATTACATTGAACAAAGAAAAGGAATATTAGATGAAAATTTTCCGAGAGTGTTCTCAGTGATTAAATTTTTATCATCCCGTGGATTAGCATTTCGTGGTGATAAGGAAATTTTTGTTTCTCGATACAATGGCAAATATTTGGGAATTTTAGTACCTTAATTCGCATTTACCCAAATATGGTAATGTACGCAAGGGAAAACAGCCACATTTGTCTTCATCGATTTGCAAAGAACTTATTGATATACTGGGGAATTAGGTTTTAAAATTCGTTGTTGGTGATATTATTGAAGCCAAATATTTCTCAATAAGCGTCGGTTCGACACCAGACATATCTCATACTAATCAGTTGACTGTAGTGCTGAAATACGTTGCTTGAAATCAGGAAGTCGTAATTTAAAACTTTTTAAACTAGTATAACATTGATATACACTGATGTGATAGAAGTCAAGGGATACTTCCTAACACCGTCTGGCAACTGCTTTTGCCCGAGGTAGTGCAGTAACTCGACGTGGAGTGGACTCAGCAAGTCGTAAGTCCCCTGCAGAAATATTGAGTCATGCTGCCTCTATAACCATCTATATTGGCGAAAGTGTTGTCAGCACAGGATTTTGTGCACGAATTGACCTCTCGATTATGTCCAATAATGTTTGGTGGGATTCATGTCGAGAGATCTGGGTGGCCAGTCATTAGCTCGAATTGTCCAGAATGTTCTTCAAACCACTCGCAAACAATTGTGACTCGGCGATATTGCTCACTGCCATCCATAAAAATTACATCGTTGTTTGCGAACAGGAAGTCAACGGTGACCAAGTAGATCGAACATAACCATTTCCTGTCAATAATCGGTCCAACTGGACCAGAGGATCCAGTCCATTCCATGTAAACACAGCCCACGCCATGATTGAGCCACCAGCAGCTTGCATAGGACCTTCTTGACAACTTGGGTACATGGCTTCGTGGGCTCTGCGCGACGCTCGAACCTTACCATCTGCTCTTACCAACTGAACCGACATGGTCACGAGCCAAGGAGAGGGGCGGCAGGCAATGTCACTAGTTTTAGCGAAGGCACTCGCGTCGGTCGTCTGCTACCATAGTCCATTAACGCCAGATTCCGCCGTAGTGTTTGTAATGTTGTAACTTTAATTTTCTTAGCTGCTGTGTAATGTTGTAACTTTAATTTGGTATGCTGATATCGGTGCTAATTGACAATGAAAGTGGGTTAAAAGCCGTGATCTGTCTGGGGACGTTAACCGTGGATTACTGGGCAACTGTTTCATCAGATATTTAGTCTAGGTTTACCAAGCAGACTAACATTAATGATAATCTTTTAATAGTCATACAAAACCGGTAATATATATATATATATATATATAAAAAGAGAATTTAAATAAAAAGAAAGAAATCAGTTTATATTTGGAAATTTATTTTAAGATTGTCCATTGAAATTTCAGCATATTATACGTGAGTTATAACTGAGCTGGTGCCTTATTTACGATTGAAAAATGTGAGATTGTAATCTTACGGAACACATAAAATATGGAGCCAAGATTGGGAGACTGCATACGACACTGCATTCATAAAATAACTCACGAAGAACATTGAAACATAAGCAAGAAGAAATTAACCACAACCAACAGATTCAGTTTTTACCCAAAGAAATTATGTTCATACCACAATCCTGTCCGTCATGTAATTACCACACACTGGTATACTAAATTCATATTAACTCTTTGTGAAGTCTTCGCAAAAAGAATAGCTGAGGGCTACTTTGATGATTACACCACATGCTCCACGAGGTCAACTTGGTTTACACAAAGCGTACAACTCCACAATAATTTTGATAATTAAAATACATTAGATCGAAAAGCAATTGACAAAAGCAAAACCTTGAACTGGTTACTAACGTCTTACTATTAACCTGATGGGTCAAACAGTTATATAAGCACGTGGTAGTGGTCTCGCAAAGTACACCCCACGTGGGCTGAACATAAAGAAAAGTTGCTATATTGAAAATATAGTCAAGACGAGACGTTATAATCACACAAGCATTCGCATTTAAGATTGATCTTAGTTAGAGTTACTGATCAACACGTAGTTCCACTTTACTCACAAAGTAGTAACAAAGCAACTACCGGAAACTAATCTGAACTTCACACGAGAATAATACTGCGCTGCAATTTAAGATAACATCGGATATTTTAGACCTAAACCCGAAATAAAGGTGATTAAATTTTCAGTTAGGCTGAACTTAAGAAATCCATTGTCCTACGGGCTTAACAGACACGCGCTTAGCCGGAGATCTTACCACTTCAGACGCTCGCCACGGCCACACTGCAACTGCCTACTGCCGAGCGTGCTTCCTGAGGGTGGCTCACAAAGACAAACGGAAGTGGCCAGAGGGGCAGCTTCCTATACCAACATGACAACGGACGGACAGAACCATACTAAGGATAGAAACCTCTTTGCTTTTAGGAAGCGTAGCTACCTGTTCCGACGTTGGTCCTACTGTTCTCTAGCAGACAGCTTTGTCTGCTACCCTCAAGCAAGCAACTACAAACACATTTGATCATTCATCCTCTCACACAGAAGGGGAGGGGGATGACAGTATCTTATCATATACAGTATATAACAGAAAGCGGATGTAGGTTCCGTATGAGACTGTGTGACATGAATTACATATAAACTGTGTTTTAAAGTGTAGTAGTGTGACAGATCGTTCTTGTTTACGTGTAAAAGTAACACGTTCCACTACTCAGTCTCCTCCCAGATAGTCAGAAACGCCACAGTAAATTTAGAAAATGAATTTATTCCATAAATGACAACAGATTTAAGAAATCAAACATGAAAGGAATCCAACAGAGACCTTTCATGTTCTAACGCATACGTTCGCCGCACGTCCCACATTGATCCCGCAATGTTGCTTGTCTGTTAGCACTGACAACTCTAAGCAATCTCCGCTGCTCTCAGTCGTTAAGTGAAGGCCGTCGGCCACTGCGTTGTCTGTAGTGAGAGCTAATGCCTGAAATTTGGTATTCTCGGTATACTCTAGACATTGTGGATCTCCGAATATTGAATTCTCTAACGATAACCGAAATGGAGTGTCGCATGCGTCTGACTCCAACCACCATTCCGCATTCAGAGTCTGTTAATTATAGCGTGCGTGCACAGTCACATCGGAAACATTTTCAGATAAATCACGACTCCCAATGACAGATTCGCCAATGCACTAGCCTTCTATACCTTGTGTACACGATACTAACGCCATCTGCATTTGTGCATGTCGCTTTTCCTTGACTATTGTCCCCTTAGTGTAAAAGAATTGTACGATAATGTGTCAGATATGTCTGCTTGTTACAATCGTATGCAGTTACGTATTAAGAAAATAAATCACCTCGCCCACTACGTTCCATGTGCAGCGCACTCACTGAATTTGATTGGAGTACATGCTGCGGCGAGTTGTGTTGGAGGAATCTCGTTCTTCAGATTTGTACAGGCACTATCCAACCTTTTCCTCGTCAACGCATCGCTGGGCAATTCTGCTCAAACGTCTTGTAGAACATGATGAACGTAAGCAATACTTCTCATTAGTTCTGG
The DNA here is from genome assembly GCF_021461385.2 of Schistocerca piceifrons. Classification (NCBI taxonomy): domain Eukaryota; kingdom Metazoa; phylum Arthropoda; class Insecta; order Orthoptera; family Acrididae; genus Schistocerca; species Schistocerca piceifrons. Next base: position 693,203,607 of record NC_060149.1, read on the forward strand.
AAAAAGTATCCGACACTGTGTGGTGTACAAAGGGACGATGTCACTGACGCTTTGTCAAAAGGTTATAACAATTTCCAGAAAGCTTTGCAGTCTATTGCTGACGATGACACTCAAACATCACGAGTGATTCACGAGGCCAGGTAACTATTAAAGGACTTGGAAAAAAAAGAAGAAGAAGAATACCGTAATGACAATATTCTGGGTTGCTACACAAGATCAAATCAGTGGTGTCAGTATATCTTCACAAAAAACAACTATTGAACTTCGTACAGCAGTCGATTTTGTAAAATCGCTTTTAAAGTTTTTGCTTTCACAGCGAGAATTATTTGTCCATTTCGAGATGAAGGCAAATAAAAAAACTGATACCCAATAGGGTGACGAAAACGAACGTGTGCAAAGAAGGGAAAGATATCGTGATGGCGTATCTGCAGAAGATGTAGTGCACAGTGGAAAAGAGAAGTTAAAAATTGAAACTTATTTGTCTGTACTAGACATGCTGTGTACAGAGTTGTTGCGGCAATTGGAAAATTAATTCTCTTTTTGGATCTTTAACAGACTGCTGGATAAAGTTCAACGATGAAATTAGATAGGCTTGTACAAAGTTGAGAGAACATTATTCCGAGGACACTAAGCCCGTGTTTATAGACGAGACAGTGCATTTCAAGTGCTTCATCTTATTTAATACTGTTTTTGGTAATATGGCCCAGTCAACTTTCCCACATGTAATGATGTAATTGCAAATATATAGATGACTGATGACTAAGGATGCCGCCGGCTGGAGTGGCCGAGCGGTTCTAGGCGCTACAGTCTGTAGCCGCGCGACCGCTACCCTCACAGGTTCGAATCCTGCCTCGGGCATGGATGTATGTGATGTCCTTAGGTTAGTTAGGTTTAAGTAGTTCTAAGTTCTAGGGGACTGATGACGTCAGCAGTTAAGTCCCATAGTGCTTCGAGCTATAAGAACCATTTAAACTAAGGACGCCACGCGTGAATGGAATTTTTCGAAACTAATCAAAAACTGTCTTCGTCCATCAGTGTCTCAGAACCGTTTAAGCTGATATGCAATAATTGGGACTGAAAATGGTGTATTGGAAAAGGTGAGCATTCTAGACGTTTTTAACGACCCTGTATCTAACAAAAACCTAGCGTCAGTATTGAAAAATATTGTACTTTGAAAAACAATTCAATAAAGAAATACGCATATTTTCCTTTCATTTATTTTAGTTTTATTTAATAGGCATAACTTTGTAATGTAGTAAAAAATAAATAAAACACCATAATTATGAAAAAAATTGCGTTGTGGTAGAAAAATATATTTTAGGAAGATAGAGAAGGGCAAAGGGACCTCGAGACGTGCGTTGGCTGTGAGCCCCGACATGGTTAATCCATTCCTCCTACTCACCATAAAGATGACCCATTGTGTTGCAGCCGGCCGAAGTGGCCGCGCGGTTCTGGCGCTGCAGTCTGGAACCGCGAGACCGCTACGGTCGCAGGTTCGAATCCTGCCTCGGGCATGGATGTGTGTGATGTCCTTAGGTTAGTTAGGTTTAACTAGTTCTAAGTTCTAGGGGACTAATGACCTCAGCAGTTGAGTCCCATAGTGCTCAGAGCCATTTGAACCATTGTGTTGCAGACAGCTACAACAAAAAGTCTGTTACACATTGAGGTTTCAGATAAAGCCTTCTTCAGAAAAGAAAAGAAAACACACACACATTCGCACAAGCAAGCACACGTCAGTGTGCGTGAAGTTTGTGTGGTTGTGTGAATGTGTGTGTGTGTTTTCTTTTTTTTCTGAAGAAGGATTTGGGTGAAAGCTCAATGTGTAACAGTCTCTTCGTTGTGCCTATCTGCAACTCAACCTGTCATCTTTACGGTGAGTAGCAATCTAACCTTTTCCTAATATTATTGATATTCTAATCTAGACTTTCCATTGTTTAATACTTTAATGCGTTAGACACGTGTACAGTCACAAAACAGAAGTGCTGTTTTTGTGCCACAGATGGCTGTGCTGCATACAGACTTCGGAAATAATATTTAACCACCTCCCAGTCAACAAATTCATTCGCGACTGCAGACCGGACATCACATATATGTTTCTGTCCACACTCGTTTTATGTTCGCTTGTACGGTGGTAAATGCTGCACCCATCATCTTGCTGGTGTCTGTAAACCTTAAATGTGATGAATTTCTCTTCTCGTTCGCGTTCCTGCGGTTCTAAAAAACTTCTTTTCCATTTAAATCGTTAGCTTGGTGTATCCCTTTCGCTTTCAGTTCACGAGTGAGATGGTAGTAATAGTCGAGGTTCTTTCTCCTGTCGTCATACAGGCTGAAGGTTATAGAATTCATGGATACCAAGTTTCACGAGGTTTAACACTAACAACCACATCACTGGTTGGTCCACGGCTGGAGATGTGAGCCCATACTACTAGGAGCATATTGCAGTTCAGTTCTCAGTATCCTCTACTAATTAATTTGGGCAAGGTAGATATTATTTTACTTTAATGATCACGGCGTGTTGGCTGGAGAAGCTGATATGGATTATGTCATAAAACTACACATCAATTCCTCTTGGGGTACTGTTTCTATCAAACCTTGATGCTTCTACCGCTGTGAAACATATGCGAATAGCAAATCGATCAATCACGTATTTCACACTCAAACCTGCAGTTATGTTTTGAAGTGGACAACAGAAAGGTGTTGTGGATTTTGAGTCCCTCGCCCCTAAAAGAAAATTTAGGTATTATCCATCTCTATGTAGAACTTTGATGTTTGTTATATCACTTTAACAAGATGCTGGATCGAAAGAAAGAAAATGCTTCCCCAACTAAATTATAGCACTTACGTACGAGGGGTGTTCAATAAACAATGCAAGACATTTTTATCTGAAAGTAGGTGCGTTAGTCAGGATTACAATACACCATATTATTCGCCACTCTTTTTGCTACTAAACCCTACATTTCAACATTATCTCTGCTCAATGCGACAGCCTTATTAACAAGCTGAAATCGTTTCTTCAGTTTCCTGAGGGTAGTAAAATACACTTCACAGTTGATCGTTGAACGATAGAGGAGGATATCAAAAATAATAACTCCTTCAGAGTCCCAGAAGACCGTCGCTATGACTATACCGGTTGAGGGTGTGGCTTTGAACTTTTCTTCGGAGGAGAGGCGATGTTGCAGCTCTCCATGGATTGCATTTTCTTTCCGGTTCGAAGTGATGAACCCATGTTTCATCGCCTGTGATGATGATCGACAAAAATAGTCGCTATCGGCCTCGTAACGCGCAACCAATTCCGCACTGATCGTCCTTTGTTGCTCTCTATTGTCTTTTGTCAGGCAGCGAGGAACTTGTGAACGAGTGTGTGAGCACTACCAACAGAGACGTCTAGTTACGCAGCAAGGTGTCTAATTATGATCCGTCGATTATCTCGAATGAAAGTGGCCGCACGTTCTAGTATTGCAGGAGTCATAGCTGCGTGTGGCCGGCCGGCACGCGGGCGGTTCAAAATGGTTCAAATGGCTCTGAGCACTAAGGGACTTAACATCTGAGGTCGTCAGTCCCCTAGAACTTAGAACTACTTAAACCTAACTAATCTAAGGACATCACACACATCCATGCCCGAGGCAGGATTCGAACCTGCGAACGGAGCGGTCACGCGGTTCCAGACTGAAGACGCGGGCGGTCCTACAGGCTTGCGCGACCTTGTTGCGATGATGACAAACACCTCACTCAACGACTCACCGTGATTTTGTCCACTTCCTGGTCTCCGTAGACACTCTGCAAACGCCTATGGATATCTGCGATGCTCTCTGCTTGGAACGCATCTCCATCACAGATGCCGTTTTGAAGGCTACGTGCAGCACCGCCTCCTGTCGGAACTTTATGAAACTGTAGGCGCTAAAGCAGGAATATTCCTCGATGTCCCACAACGAAACTGGCAGAGAAAAAAAAGTCTTTCGTTACTTATTTAACGTTCCTCGTATAATACCACGATGTCTATGTTAGCAATGTCCTCCTAGTTTATAGGTATATAATGAAAACTACGGCAGATAGAGAATTACCCCAGTAGATACTGCACGTGGGTATCATAGTTTATAGGTATATAATGAAAACTACGGCAGATAGAGAATTACCCCAGTAGATACTGCACATGGGTATCACACATTCACTCCAAGAGATCGTCTACAATAATGTGACAGTCCCTTTACTAAGTAGAGCATTGCCGTGTGGTAGTACCATCCTCCATTACCAAATGTTCCGTCAAAACAAAGTTAAAAAATCGGCAGAGAACCTAAAGAGCCTACATATTAGCTATAATTTGCCGGATTTTTCCATTGCGCTCATGTCGCGAGACGTACGTCGGAAGAAGTGACGTGTTACAGCTGTACGGACGATTTACTTTTATCTACAGTCCATACTTGGCCTGTCTACGACGGCTAAACGTCTACGCTACACCCGTAAGTCGCCCTTTTTTTAGCAGAGTATCTTACAAGAAGCGTTGTAGAGGATGGTTTAAGTCTGCTCGATACATCGATCACTTCAGGTATTATCTGTTACAGTATAGAACTTCGATGCGCGGTATGTTACTTTAGCATGGTTCTGGACTGGAAAAAACAGTGTGCCCCATAGGGAATGCCTTAAATTGGCTAATGTTCTTAACGGCTGTGGAATAACAGGAGCCTGCATTGTAATTCAGTTCACCACATGGCGGGTGACTGGTGCAGGTTACAGCGAGCATAGTATTAAAAAATAAAAATACTATTTGAACGCGTTTAATACACGCCACCCCTCCCCACCCCCTCTCTCTCTCTCTCTCTCTCTCTCTCTCTCTCTCTCTCTCCCTCCCTCCCTCCCTCACTCCCTCATTCCCTCCCTCACTCCCTCACTCCCTGCCTCCCTCTCCCCTCCCTCCCCCCCCTCTCCCCTCCCTCTCTCCATCCCACACACACACACACACACACACACACACACACGTGCGCGCGCGCACAAAGAGGCAATTCCATAGCTAGGAATTCTTATAGTATGATAATACAACAATCGTAAGCCAAGGGAGATGTAATAAACTTATCGTTTTACAATAACGTTACCACTTGCCTGGTAACCTTCCTCTAGCACATGGAAGTCGTGGTTTGATGTAGGGTAGTATTGCCCATACTTAAGGGATTATGGCAGTTTCGTCTTGACAGCATGTCTCTAGAACAGCAGTGGACAAGGTTTTGGCTCGCAAGCCATGCCCGGGCCAGAGTGCCAAAGCACTCTGCCTTGCTTCACATTTCCCCCACCGCCACGCCGCGTTGTCTGAGCGCGAGAAGGGGGAAGTGGGGAAGACAGAGAACATGCTGCATTTAAATGGCGGTACAGTCGTAATGCACACACTTCGTTCTATATATTTCACGTTTCTCAACAACATATATCACAAACAAAATAAGTTTTCAGTATTAATGAATTAATTTTGGCACGCTTAAGAGACAATATAATTTTTACCTGATGCTAATTGCCGATGTGGCCGAGCGGTTCTAGGCGCTTCAGTCCGGAACCGCGCTGCTGCTACGGTCGCAGGTTTGAATCCTGCCTCTGGCATGGATGTGTGTGACGCCCTTAGGTTAGTTAAGCTTAACTAGTTCTAAGTCTAGGGGACTGATGACCTCAGATATTAAGTCCCATTGTGCTTAGAGCCATTTTTGGACCTGATGGAAATTGTCGGCATACGGACGGACGCAGACAATTTTACTGAGTTTGTCACTCAATTTCCACGTAATCATGTCTTTCACACGAACACCTCGATCTAAATATTGTAGCACATTCAAAACCATTATGGACACTTGGAAAATCTACCTGACAAAAATAATGTAAACGCCCTGGACAGTTTTGACGTAAAAATAATTGTAATTTAAACTAGAATTACCCATCAGTTACATCTGCACATGCATAGGGTCGCTTTCAACTGAAACAGGAAACGGTCTCGAAACAGATAGAAAATAGATGTTAGATTGACAGAGACCTCAAATGCTTAATAAAACTATCGTTGTAATTCTTGCAAAGCCACAATAAATTCTTCGAACCTCACGCTTTCTTTAACGCCAGTGAGCTTAGGGAACTGGACTGTTTTTATCACATTTTCTTTTTAAATGCATCTCCATCAAATCAGAAAGAAGTTACCTTGCGGTGTCTTACTGCGGGCAGTGACCAAAGAGACGTTTGTCACTAACATGGTTTACCTGACATCAGTGGGCTTAGTTCACGCAGCTGCCGACTACGCAGCTAGCTCGTCTTCGGCAATGGAGTTACTGCCGCTTTTACGCCAGAATTAAATATGTTATTTGATTGAAGGCTTCTGATTTTTGCAGAATTCTGCCAGTTTACGATTCGAGAGAGACCGTTTTAGCGACATTACTTCAAAGTATTTGATAGAATAACGAGTGAGCTGGAAAACACTGTACACATACAGTAAGATACAGATTTTGTTTTACTTTCAAATTTTTATTTACTAAAATGATTTGTTGTGAAAAATACTTTTAACAAATATTGCTCCATTAAGTAATATTTTTCAATAATGCTTCATTTTTATTAAACCTACCTATCAGATTGTGGAAACTGCTAAATGAGTGTAGAAAAAAATGCAGAAAGGTAGTTGTACAACTGGGGTAGGATACTGTAGGCGACTCGGCTTTGGTAATTCTGTCAGGGCCACAGGATCACCACGCTGCCGCTCTGCAGTAAAGTACCTTTCGATTCGATCCCATTTTACACGAGGGACCTTCTGGTCTAAATCGCCTACTCTTGGTGGCGTACGTCACATGCCTGCGTGTATGTCAGCTGTCAACAATGGCGCGAATGGGTCGGTGATGTCAGTCGACTACTGCACGAGAGTTCTCACGCCCTAAGTATACGCAGAAACAGGAGGCTGTGGCGTCTTAATCTATTCACTATGTGCTCACTCATGTTATAGTAACTGATCTGGTGTTGTTGTGCCTCGTTAATTTTTATTTTATTCTCTGCTTTGTTTTCGCAGATAATTGTAAAGACTACATGAGGACTTTTCCTAATAGTGTTCTCCCAGGAGTGAAACCAAAGATTTGAATACAGGAGGTTATTTCTGTTTTACAATACTTGAAAATTGTAAAAGACTACCCTGTGCATAATTAAGAACCTATTTAGGTTCAATGAAAATCCTTGCACCAGTGAAGAGGCAGATCTTTTGAAATAGAAAAATTATTTTCAGTATTATTTGTAACAACAAAGAAAACAAACCACAATGGAAAAGCAAAAAGCCTCTATGTACTGCTTTCTAAATATTGTTCGAGCAACATATATGTACACACTTCTTCGAGCATATTAATATTTATCGTCTGAAATGTTTCGACGATATTTTTCCTACTCTATCACACCTTAGCAATTTGCAGAATTTCGTGAATGACCTTTATCAAGAACGTCCACTACGAATTTTATTTTAATCATTAATAATTTTCAATGCCATTTCTAGCCTCCTAATTGAGGTACTATACACTGTTTAATCAAATGTATCCGGACACTTATTCATAGTCATTAATGAGGGTTGGCTACACCCTTCGCCTTTATGATGGCTTGAACTCTGTTGGGGACACTTTCAGTGAGATGTCTGAAGGTCTGCGGAGAAACGGGAGCCCATTGTAACTCTTCACAAAGGTGTTCCATTGGGTTTTTATCGGGACTCTCGGCAGGCCAGTCCATTTCAGGAATATTATTGTCCACAAACCATTGCCTCACAGACGCTGCAGTATGACAGGGTGCATTGTAATGATGATACAAGCTATGAGAGCTGTCCAGAAAGTAATGCACCGCTTTCTTTTCTTCAACAATTCTCTACCGAACGTAATGAGAATTAAGCACGCGAAAGAATGGTGTTTTATCTACACACCCTATTTTTCCACGTAATCTCCATCCCGTTCTATGGCTTTTCTCCAGTGCAAAATAAGGGCGTGTATGCCCTGTCGGTACCAATCCTTGTCCTGGTGGCGGAACCAGTGCTTCACTGTGTGAATCACCTCCTCATCGTCCTCAAAATGTCTTCCACGAATGGCATCTTTTAATGGCCCAAACAGGTGGAAGTACGAGTGGGTTAGGTCAGGTGTGTCAGCCGTCTCCCCGACCGCTGCAAGTCGTGGATCTCTGCCGAACCGCCTTCTGATGACCTCACCCTCCGTGTTCAGCGACTAACTGCACTTCTGTCTCCAGCAGATGCTCCATAGATTTTGCACAAGCGATTGTGAATATTCCCACAGTTTCTTTCTCTGCTACGATATCTGACGGAAGTGACAGAAGCTTAGCGCTCTCACTCAGGGAACTTCAAATAATACATACGTAACGTTTCGCATTCGTAGCATTGTTTTCGGCTGAGAAAAAAATGCGGTGCTTTACTCTCTGGACAACCCTCGTATCATCGTCTCTGAACTGTTGCTCTGCTGTACCCAGCACATAATGCTGTAAATTGGGTTCATAACCTTCGGCATTTAGCACTTTCTTCAGTGCAATAAGGAGACTACATCATAACCACGAAAAGCATCACCATAAGATCACCACCTCCGTACTTCACTGTTGGCAATACACATGATGGCAGGTAACTTCCTCCAGGCATTCTCCACATCCAAACCATTTCACGGGCCTCCACAAGGCGTAGCATGATTAATCACTCCAAATCACTCGTTTTCAGACATCGACTGTCCAATGATGTCGAACTTCACATCACCTCAAGTGTGGCTTAGAAATGACTACAGAAATGTATGACATATGTGGAGCTACAGAACCGTTGTATCCCATTCCTTTCATCTCCCTGCTCACAGTCGTGCCAGCTGGCTTGCTGGTAGCATTCTGGAATTCAAGAGTGATTTCTTCCATAGATTTAATGCGGTTTTTTACAATCACCCTCAGCAATGCTCGTCGGTCCTTACATGTAACCTGTCCCTTGGTTTAGCTGTGGTTGTTGCTTCGCCTTTCCACTTCACTCTCACATGACAACGGTCGACTTGGGCAGCTTTGGAAGGTATCAAAAGCCCCTGATGGATTTTTTACTCAGGTGACATCCAATGACAAGTCTACGTTCGAAGTCACTGACTTCTCTTGACAGAGTCATTCTGCTGTTATTGCTTCTCTACTGACAACACAATACGCCCCACCTACTTTTATTCTGGCAGGTCCGCCTTTCGTGACATCCAGTGGTCAGTTACACTTTACATACATGTATCTGGATACTTTCAGTCAGGCAGTGTATTTCGACCTTTTCAAAAAAAGATGGTTCCTCACAATCTCGGTTACACTGGTGAGGAGCCAAACGTCACAGCAGACACCAAACGCAGGTTTGAAGCCTACGTGAAGAAAAAATTACCACTCTTGCGGGAGAGAGTCAGCATAGGAGCAATTCACCAAGGCAGCACTTTCCACGAGCAGCTGATTGAGACAAGAACGTCGCTCGTGTGAAAAAGGCTTCAGACAAAAGACATTAAATTCTCACAGTGGTCACAGATTTTGATCATCTTTCGCACGACTGAAATACCTACTTAGATGTAACTAAAGTCTGTAGTACAAAGTTAGTATTATGTTGAATACTATACGGAGCCCCAGGGAGCAGTGGCGTTTCCGCAAGCTTAAGCGGGCATATTAGAGGTCTATAAACACTGCACTCGAACCTGGTGCTTTTTCTTCCTACACTTTCACCAAACACTTGTATCACTAATACGAATCATATTTCTTTGAAGAGGAACAATAATAAATATGTTTTTGGATAGGGTCCGCCTTAGCAAAACACGATTTTTTAAAATCCAAACATGTTTCACTACAGCTGCAGCATCTTCAGTGGGCTTTTATTTTATGGCTTTTTACCACATGGTGTGGTTACATCAGGAAAACCATACCATGTGGTAAAAAGCCACAAAATAAAATCCCACTGAAGATGCTGCAACTGCAGTGAAACATGTTTGGATAAAAAACAAAATTGTTTTTCTAAAGGCAGACCCTATCCAGAAACATCTGTATTGTTAAAACAAACACGGGAAAAAAGAGCTTCAACGACAAGATGATTATAGGAACAATAATAATTGTAATCACAGCGATGCATCATGGCGAGGTACAATTGAGATATAATAAGCTATCGTGATAATGTTGAGTCTGCCTTGCGATGTACACTTTTATATTTAAGCCAAAGATTACCTGGGTAACTGCAGAATGCTTGTACATTGTTCAGGCCCAGTGAATAATATGACATCGTGTAAACTGCATCACTCTCTGATACTGCATCAGCTGACAACAGCGGTATTATGGTATTTGATAAGATATGTATGATTTTCGTTATATATTATATCTGAACGGCCATTATTTTCAACTTTTAGTTGGGTGTATTTCTGCTACTAAAAATGAAAATTTCATGTCAGAGAATCACATACATAAAATAGGCCTGGAGCACGTCTGTGCTATATCATTCGAGCTTTTGTGATAGATCCCTCCCAAAATGATGTCGGCCTGCCAATGGCGACGGAGAATCACAAGTGTAATGACTTCAATGCGATAACTTCTTAATGTGTCAATGTATTTACCGATAAATAAATGATCAGTTGATGAAGATTGATTATTATCGTATCTCTAGAAAATGTACCACTATGGTTATCGTTATTAGTCGTATTATAGTTCCTTTTCGAATAAACACGATTCGCTGCAGCGATAGAAGTGCTTGATGCAAGTTTATAAAAATACTGATGGGACCTGAACGCGATATGTTTAAACTTCCAGTCTGCCGCCTAGATGTTTGCACTATCCACCCTACTCGACGGCTTACACTTTCGTATAGTATTCAACAGACACGTGGAACTTTAAGCCTAGATTTATGTAAAACACTTGAGAAGTGCATCATGAGTAGTGAAGTATTTATTACATCTAAGCATCTACCACAGTCGTGTGAAACTGGAACAATATCTGTGTCCTAATGAGTGTATGCTTGAATTGTCAGTGCAAGTCCGATGGTTAAGGAGAATGCGTAACAGATATGGTATGGTGGGTGTTTCACTATCCATCCCACGGTACTGATGTTGCTCCCGCCGATTTCCTTCTTTACTTACACCAGGAGAGGTTAATGTTGCACAGTTTTATCTTGAACGTCAACGAACATGACTATTTTCGGTTTTACCTCTGATACGAAGGAATTCGTAATTCAGATTATAGCAGTTACGGCTGACTGTAGTGTTATTTGAACTGAATATAGTTTGCAACTTCCATGAATCGTCATCGAAATGGATTTGAAATAATGATTCCGATTTACATTCATTTTGACGTTGGTAAGAAACTACACGTTCGGAAAAAGGTATTACACTATAGACCCCGTAACTGTTACTTATAATCCATCTTGATTGCAAAAATGTTTATTCACATGACCGGTTTCGGTTCCTCTAGAACCAACTTCAGATCTGCAACTTCAGTTACAGAAGTAACCCGTCCACACTCAGAAACCTTCACATGCTGCGTCACAGTCACAGTGAATGTGACGCAGCATGTGAAGGTTGCTGAGCGTGGATGGGTTACTCCTGTAACCGAAACTGCAGATCTGAAGATGGTTCTAGAGGAACCGAAACCGGTCATGTGAATAAACATTTCTGCAATCAAGACGGATTATAAGTAACAGTGCATAAAAAGTGATTGCGGTGTCCCTGCAGACATTATGTCTGTTTTTGCAAAGACCCCGTAACTGTGTAATAGCCGTTGCTCAAAACAACTGCTATAACTCCAGTACCGCTTATTGCGTTTGTTAAAACTTTAATAACTTTATCGTCCACATGGACAATATCACAAAAAATGTTTTTATGTCGAAATATATTGATTGCTCTACATGAAGCTTTGACTAATAAACACCACATACAGATTTCAGTTCAACATAAAGTTTGACTCAATTTCATACAGTCATACTTTTCTCTTTAATCAATAATTAATTATTTTTGTTAAAAAAAGTTTTTTGTAAATCTTCAACTTGCCTTCACACTGTTATTAAATGTGTCCTCATTACGAGCTAAAATTATCTTCTGTTGTGCAATACTGTCGAAAGAGTAATCTTTCAGTACGCTCCACCACTATTCACGTCATAGTAAATAGCAACAATTCCTTTCCATAAAATTCTGCTTTCAGTTACGTATTTTACCATTATTTCATTCCCCTGAAGAGCAGTATGACAGCTCTTCCGATGTACAGTTATCTTTTTAATTAACATTATAAGAAAATGAAAAGGTAACTCCAGCTGACGTTACCAAAACAGGTTATGTTGTTGTAATGATAAAGATTTACAAGGTGAATATTTTCGAGTTGACAGTTGGATGGAACAGAGAACTATATTCAATTCAAATAACACTACAGTCAGCCGTAACTGCTATAATCTGAATTACGAAAAAAATTACCAAAAATATTTATGTTCGTTGACGTTCAAGATAAAACTGTGCAATATTAACCTCTCCTGGTGTAAGTGAAGAAGGAAATAGGCGGGAGCAATATCAGTACCGTGGTATGGATAGTGTAACACATTCTCTATTCTCAATGAGATCATGAAGGGTAAAACCGAAGTGCGATGTGGACTGATAGGACGGGTTTGATTGGGGGCTATGGTTAGAAAAGAGAATTAGACAGGTGAGCATTGGGGTAAACGAATAAGGTCTGGCTGTATTTTCGATGGGAATAGGCTGGAGCTGCACAGAAACGTTGCAGCCGAGAACGTATGTGGTACTTACAGTTCCAGTTACACAAAACTTCCATTCTGTCTAACAATAACAGTTATGGGAGGAGGGGACACACTGCCATTTAAGCTGCAATGAAGTCGCACTGGTAGTAAAAACTGAAATCTGGTTGGTTACTAACACCTTGCACTGATCGGAAATTTTTCCAGAAAAAAAACCAACATTAATGACACAGTTTGAAGTTTCCTTTCAACTGGATTTAATGGCTCATCGATGAGTGTAGGACGATTAAATTTACTGCTGCAAAATAATTAGGTGATAAAATTTTGATAGCAAAAGTTACTCTGGCTATTCAGTATCCACAAGGTAATCTTCTGGAACCAGTTCAATATCTTACACGCAAGTTTTTCTATTCCATTAAGGCAGAACTGTGAACCACCCTGAATATTCGAAGGTTTGTGCTTAACAGCGCGTAGCTCTTTTGAAATAGGATTTGACCAGACAGTTATTTGAAACGCTCAGCTCAGTACTTCTGTCTTCGGCTTCGTGGAACCTTTTTATTTTAATTCTTAGTATTTACGGTAGATACCTGCGAGTAAATAAAGGACTATCTGTTTTTCAAGAGCGTGTCACTTATTTTATTTTCGAAGCATCCTCAGTGCCCTGTCATAAAGATTTTGCTTCTTTCCACTCGTATGTACTAGATATGAAATAAAATACCTTTAAACATGATCTTTTATCACAGTTTTTCGGTGTTAGCCTTCCATTTTTAAGTCGAAAACAGCTTTTTGATGCAGAGGTTTCTCAAGGTTTTAACAGGTTTTGGTTTCATTTGCGATTTTGTGTAATTCTATACACGTGAGAGTTCTTGGTCTTTGGTGCAGGGTGTGGTAGTGGCGATTCTTTTTTTTTGTGCGCGCGCGCGTGTGTGTTTTTCTCTCTGTGACACAGGACACAAGATAATATGCAAAAACGGTTACGTTAGAAATCAAAGTCAAAGCTATTTCTGATTATAAACTAATGCCTAAATGAGAATTACATGATGTACACCTCGAGTTGGCTGTGTTACCAAACGAAGAGCGATGACAAAAAATTGAACACAACATACTATGAGCTCTCAAAGATAAACACCGAAAATGAACAGCACGTACATCACCACATATTCTACCCAAAACTAATAAATTTCACGGTTAAGAATTGCAAAAAAGCGTAAATGGAACCAGAAATATGTTAATGGGAATTCTGTTCACCTTCAAATTGCTTTGAAGATCTGCCTAGCTTTATCAATGAAAAGATTAAAAGGGAAGGAAGGAAGACTAGGGCTTATGTTCCGTCAACGACGAGGTAACTAGAAGTAGGACATAAGCTCGGACTTCCCGGAAGGGGGGGGGGGGGGGAAGTGGAGGTGGAGTGTGATTGAGAAGAAAATCGATTGTTCTCTTTGAAAGGAACCATCCTTAAACGGTTGATAGAAATCATTAGAAAACTTAGATATGGATGGTTGGATGATGATTCAAACAGGCGTCCAGTGTCTTAAAGGCCGTTCCAGATCGTTCGTTATGATTAGATAAATATCGTGAGCTTTTGCTTTTGTACGCGTTTAGTATTGTTATTCTATCTTTTCAATTAACATGCGTGTTTTTCCATTTTCTGCAAGCCATCTTATAGTGAGTTGTGGGGGGTATTCCTAGTACAATTATCTTATACATGATGTTTCATTAGTGATGGTCAGTTGGAAGCTCCAATAAACATGGGTCCGCAAATCAACCGTTGCCGAGGTATCGCATTAATTCGAGTTGGGAACCAACTGTAAGCGTCCCTGGATTCGCGGTATTTACGTTGGTATCTCAAGGTTTGGGATCGTCTATCTGCTTGTTTACGCATGCGCAACTACTTCCCTTTCCTCGACCTCACAATCAGTTACGAATATGAAGGCACCATGGACAGAGGTTAGTTCAATGAAGAGTACGCTCACATACAATTCATGTATGGCACATCGAATGGCAGTGCCCTTGAGGCTGCACGATTGTGTGAAGAAGCTTTTCCTCTCCACAGGCAGCCCGACAGGCGTACATTTAGCCGTTTACATCAGCGCCTTATGGAAACCAGGAGTTTCGCACGCCTTGTACGAGAAGGTCGACACAGATCCATAACATCCGATGTTGAGGAAAGGGTGTTACGCATTGTACACGAACGTCCAAGTACTTCGATAAGGAGCATTGCTACCCAAGAGCGTGTCCTGAGTCATGGCAGTGTGTGGTGGATTTTACATCGGCAAGTACTCTGTCCATATCATCTCTAGTGACTACAAGCCCTCAACAATGCAGACTTCCGACCTAGAGAGAATTTCTGCCAATGGGTGCAAGAACAGCGACCCTGAATTCCCTGTTTGTAAGCAGCATTTTGTTCACGGATGAGGCTGGATTTACTCGTGATGGTATTTTTAACTATCATAGCTGTCACATTTGGGCCGATGTCAATCCTAATGCAACACACGTATCACGTCAGCAGCGTGCTCGGAGACCGTGTAATTGGACAACACTTCCTACCACAGAGACCAACCGAACAGCAGTACATGTGCTTTCTGCGGACTGTACTTCCAGATGCACGCGATGATGTCCCATTGAACCAGCGCCTTAATATGTGGCTCATACATGACGGTGCTCCAGCAATTTCCGTTTACGAGTGCGCCGGCTTTTAACTCGGATGTATGATTAACATTGGATGGGTAAAGTAGGGCCAGTGCCATGGCCTTCAAGGTCTCCTGATTTAAATCCAACGGATTTCCGTGAGTGGGGTCAAGTCAAAAGTTTGGTCTACGCTCCCGAGGTCAACTTCCTTGAGGAATTACGCTTGCGGACTGAAGCAGTCTTCCAGCATTTACAGAATTCCCCAGGTCTGCCTGAGAGTATTTGCAACTCATTTCAGAGAGGAGTTCAGTGTTGAATTCAGACGCATGGACATCATTTCGAACACCTACTTCAACGTTTAGAGACGCCACGTGTACCTAGACACTGATCAGCCTAACAGAAAATGTGTTGTATCTCGACAATGGTTGATTTGTGGACCCATGTTCATTGGGGCGTTTTAGCTACTTTTGGCCTGTACTTTCCATGTGTGAATTATTGGCCATCACTTCTGAGTCACACTGTATTTTCCATTCGTGAATTCGCAGGAAGAATGACTGTCAGTAAACATCCGCTGAACACTAATTTAAAAAAAAAAAAATGGTTCAAATGGCTCTGAGCACTATGGGACTCAACTGCTGTGGTCATCAGTCCCCTAGAACTTAGAACTACTTAAACCTAACTAACCTAAGGACATCACACACATCCATGCCCGAGGCAGGATTCGAACCTGCGACCGTAGCAGTCACACGGTTCCGGACTGCGCGCCTAGAACCGCGAGACCACCGCGGCCGGCAGTAATTTCCATGGTTTTGGCGAGACGTGTACTGGAGGAAGTAATATTTTGCCTGACTCTTCCCGGAAAGTACGCACTCAGAAATTCAACAGTAAACCACTCCGTGTCACAGAACGTCTCTATTGCAGTGCCTGCCACTGGAGTTTTTTGAGGACGTCCTCAACTCTCCCGCGTCGGCTAAGCGATCGCTTGACGAAGCACACCGCTCTTCGTTCGATCTTCTCTACCTCTTCTAGTGATCGAACCTGGTAAGGGTTCCAAAAAAATGAGCAAAATTGAATAATCAATCGATTAAGTGTTTTATAAGCCACTTCTATCGTGGATAAATAACATTACCTTAAGATTTTTCCAATGAACTTCAGATTGGGATTTGATTTTTCTACAATTTGTTTTACGTGGCCACTACACGTTAGGTCGCTCCGGATGGTTCCTCCCTGATGTTTTACGGTAGTTATTGCTTCAGTGATTTTTCGCTAATAGTGCAATCAATAATAGTGGTTTGCCTTGCCTACATATGCGCAAAATCTTACATTTCTTTACGATCACCATCAACTGCCAGTCCCCGGACCATTGACCGATCCTCTGTTGAACAGTTTATTATAACTAACGCCGTCAAATCCCTTTTTTCATCAAAACGGTAACTTGTCTTTTGCCATCATTCTACCGGATGTAACTCAATATTAACTGCGTTAGTAATTGCACTTGAATTGTCGTCCAAGACTATTTTATATAATGGTTCCACACCGCTCATTTCACCTTTGATAGGTTCGGGCCCTTAAAATATAGCCGGTTCTGACGTCTTGAAGTAATAAACCGTGCACTACAGTTGTCGAATGTGTATATGCAGCATGTCCAACTAAGGGCTCTGATTTTAGAAGTAAATAGTATGAAAACAAAGATCGATAGAAGGATACAACAGACTGTATGTCTATTGTTAAAGCTGCAATAATTTTATAGAGAATTACGAGACAGTAATTATTAAACTGCCAACAGATTGCGCTGGACGCTGTACAGCTCGTATCAGCCATCATAAACAAACTCGTCCTGTGCTATCAGTCTTCGGAGTCACATCACCGTCTTTTCGAAGTGTCCACCGCTCGCAGTAGAGAGGTGGCGCAAACGAACAGTAAAATTTGCCATCACATCTTGTAGTGTCTCAACGAAATGAATTCCATTGCAACATAGGTCGATGATCCTAAATCATCCAGCATTGTGGGATGGCTCCGAAAACAGTGTCTTTCGATGTGACGCACAAAACGCAGTCACTAGCAGTCAGGAAGGGTGAAGGTAAAGGTCAAACCATGGCTGCGCCACTATATTTGGGATAATTCAACGCAGTGAATTTATTCACGAAGTATTGATGAAGAAAGAGAAACAACTGTTCGCTGCGATGTGGACTGGCACCACCATGCATGAACCACTCGGTTCCTGGTCGATTGCCCAACGTTTGCTGTGTGGCGACAAACTGTTCTAAAATTGCAACTTACCGTTCATTGGTTAGCGTTTCTCGCATGAAAAAACGGTCTTACAGTGCCTCTACTGTATGCTACAGCCTAAACAGTGTCGTTTGGAGAATTGGGTGATTTTTTTTTCGAATAAATGGGGTGTTAGGAACCCCAAAATCACCAGTTTTGTTTATTTGCAAGTCCATTCAGGTTGTAACATTTACCCGCTACAAGTTTTTTTACATTAAGAATGAGAAGAAGTTCCTGCCGTGATGCATTACTGCGACGAGCAGACTAACTGCCCAAGTTGTTTATGGGAGGTTGCGTGTGGAGGGCTACGTTGAATGAACTGTCAAGGTTAATTCTTACAAACTGCACTCAATTGTTCCCTAGATGACCAAGTGGAGGCTTGCTTACCTAATACCTCGTAAATCTGTATTGATGTACCCACTGAATTTCTTCTACTGTGGCTGCGGTTTCTAACATGCGATATGTAACAGTGAAGTACGGAGTGGCTTTTGGGAATGCTACCACGACGCTACAATAATGTCTGAGTACATCCGGTGTAACCTCTCCACAAAATAAATATTGTATAATAAATATTATGGATAATGATTCTGAGACAAGTGTAACCTCCCCACGTAAAATAGTTCACCGCAACCTCTCAACAGAAAATGTTAATATAAATAATATTCACGTTAAGTGTAACCTGCCCACAAAAAAATAATAAAATGAATAATAATAAGAATAGGATTCTAATTTTTTTTGTGTAACCTCAGAACAAAATTGGTTCCCATTTATAACCTCCCTACAGAAATTCATTCATATTTAACCTCCACACAAAATTTGTTTCCCATTTAATGTCAGCTCGAAACAGAAAAATTCCTAAACCTCGTAATAAAAAAATACATTCAGTAACCTGGTAGAATTTGGACGACAGCAGCGCTGCGTCATGGCCCTGTAAGATCATTCTGAATAAAAAAGGAAAAATTCTTACCTCAATAAAAACGGCGAATATATCTGCTCTTATATAAAATTTTTCCGGGACAGTTCTGTGCAATGCTGGCCGATAGATTTGTCATTTATGAAAGGAAGCAACTGATTTTTCTTTTGCAACAACAGGAATGATCATGGATTGAAGAAATTAGTAAATTCTTTAAATTGAAATGAATGTTTGTTAGAAATTACTTAATATCACGAAGATTATTATTAGGACATTTTTAAAAGATTTACATGGGACTTCACATAACATTACTAGATATGCGCGAGGCTGCTTTTTACCTTATACAATAATACTCAGGCTCCGGCATCGCTGCACCGCGACCGGCCCAGCCAACATGATACACCAGACAGGACTGACAAGCGCAGACAGGCGACTGCTCGCTAGCAACAACTTACTGCTACTGCTACACAGTTCGTACTGCAGTCAACACTGCTCTTTGGTCTCAGATTCTCTTATAGCTTACATATCGCAGGCAGCACATACCTCTTACACCGGTGCCACTTCATTTATTAATCCAAACAAAAATGAATAAGAAACTTCTTTATCACATTTAATAACTGTATAAACTCATTAGTCGCAGTAACGATAGCGGAATCTCATTGTAACACTTTGAGAACCGCAATATTCGCAAAATTTTTATTTTTTTTTACCATTTTACTAGAACTAGGATAGGAAAGGGAAGGATTGCATCATGGTTGTAGCACATTAGGTTGCACGTAGCTGCACTGAAAGTCCATATCTTTCCACAGAAGCACAACACCGAGTGAGACAATCTGAAGTTCTCTTCCCTGAAGCCAAGACACTGAAATGTCGTATTAATATTCCATGTTATCATTTTGGTAGTACATTAGGTACACCAAACAGTGGAACCATAATAACATCTCCGTTGTTCAAGGTGGTGGACACCATGATGTGTCAACACCACACTCATTCACCAACCTAGAATTAGTGCAGAAACCAAATATAGTGCTCCATGATCATAAGGATAGACAGGACAACGTATATTGCAGTAATTTCTGGTAATTAAGTCAGAAGGTGAAGGACATTAAGTCTCATACTAGTCATCATTGAGAATTACCCTAGTCTATCAACCGATTTGACTAATTGTTAGCACTCATCGCTTAGTTACTGAACATTTCTGTACTATGTATGAAGTATTACAGAATAATGTTCATAAATCATCTGATTACAGTGAACATTGGCACTCATTGGCCAGTTACAAACCATTTTATACATTATTTAAAAGTGATCATTCAAAGCAAGAGTTAATTAATGGCATACCATTTACATAATTCATCTAGTTATAGTAATCATTGGCACTCATTGGCCAGTTACAAACCATCGGAAGTCATCATTCAAAACAGGAGCTAACGAGTGTAGCATCAAGCTACTGGTATTCATATATAATAGCATGTAGGTGACATAATACAAATTTAAAATATAAGAAACAGTTGCATTCATTGGCCAGTTACTAAACGTATAGCAAGTATTGAATATTACAAAACATTTTTCATCATTCAAGTGACATACGACATATTTAAAATAATTATTGGCACTCTTTAGCCAGTGACAAACCATCAGAAGTCATCATTCAAAATGAGAGTTAATTATTGGCATAGCATTTATAGAGTATAACAGAAATATTATTTACAGAAATTATTGCCATAGCATGTATGCATTATTACAAAATATCATTCACTATTACACAGAACTCATCATTCAAGTGACATAGGACATATTTAAAGTGTAGCACACTGTAACTATTACTCAAGGTCTGTGGTTAGAAAACATTACTCACAACTCATCATTCAAGTGACATAGGACATATTGAAAATGTAACATACTGTAACTATTACTCAAGGTCTGTGGTTAGAAAACATCATTCAGTATTACTCAGAACTCTCTTAAACTGGTAGCATTATTTGGGACTGGTAGTACATTTTTTGTGCTATCAATGCATTGCGTTGGGATCGATAATTAATTGCTGGGGCATTAAAGTATTTGCTTTTGACTTATTGCTACAAATGAGGATAGGTAACGTCATTCGTCACGAGTCAGCTGTAGCAAGGTTATGAAACAAGTAGAGTATATGTGATCACATTCATGAATGACACACACAAATGGGTAAAAAAATGCAAGTACTAGAACAAGTTTAATGACTAACTGCTTATAGCACATTAATTTCATGAATAGCCTCTCCTAGAAAAAATACAAAATGGTTTATTAAGCTGAAAGAAGAAACGTATATTATGCTGAAAAGTAGTGAACTTCGAATTAACAAGTAATGAAATGTGTACTCAGTATGTATGTACTCTAGCTGTCCTTTTCAAAACATTCAGTCATTATACCATGCGATATAAGACACACTGTCAAAACGAACTGCAACAAATACTTAAATAACTACATAGCATCCTTTAACTAACAGTAAATATATAAACTTCATCATTATTCTCATCTGCAAAGAAAAACATCATTATTCATATTAGCATATTCATTCATTATCATCTGCAAAAAGACACTTCATTATTCATTATACCATTTACTTCATATAACTATTCATAGTATAGAGTTTCTTATTTCTAGCATATTTCATCACTAAAACTAAGATGTGTCGTTCTGTCTGACAGCCTGCATCAATCGCCTCGTATTCTGAAAGAAAAAATTAGTTAAGACTGCTATCATACGATGTGTATAGTATATTCTTGTTAATGCTTGTTAATTCTGATCCATTTACTCTTCATGACGAGGTATTGCATCTTCTTTCGTTCATTCCGAAGGTGAAATTCCCATTTCATAGTAATCCACTGTGGTTTGTTTAATTTATTTCTTTTACACGTTATTGCTTTCTGAAAATGATGAACAATGATTAATGTCTTGCATTTAAATCATATACCCATTAAATAAAAACTGGTTTCTAGTGATATAATTAAGCATACAGCATAGCATGACAGAAAACGTATTATGTAAAAAACATAGACAGTTTTCAAGTGCAAAAAAATGTACACAGAGTATCATAATGTAGTAGCAAAAAACAAAAAATGTAAAGTAGTCACGATGTTGAGATATGATAAGACAAAATGTCAAAGTCAACTGGTGTTTGTTACATCTGAAACATTTCATAGTGCATACAAACAAACAGGAAAACAATCATACATACATGTAAAATGGAAAATGTGCACGGTCTGATGTGTAACGACAAGAAAAGCGACCTGCTAACCTTACCTTACCTGACACTTGCCAAGAAAAAATACGATAATCATCAGTAAGTAGTCACATAAATATAATTGCATAAGTGGTCATAAAATATGTAAGTTTATCTGGAAAAATGTGCACGGTCTGATGTGTAACGACAAGAAAAGCGACCTGCTAACCTTACCTTGCCGGGCACTTGCCAAGAAAAAATACGATAATCATCAGTAAGTAGTCATATAGATATAATTGCATAAGTGGTCATATAAAAATCAGGAAATGGCATTACAGTGTGATAAATCATAAAGTATGTTCATTCAATAAAGGGTTTAATATTGGAGACATGGTGATTGCTTTTACTTTTTCTGGTTCTCAGAGTTTCGACGTGTACTACATTGGGGTGAGGAATGCTGCGAATTCGATATGGACCTGCATATAGAAGCTCAAATTTACTACATCTATTCTTTCCTCTGTTGGATAGATGGTGTGTACGTACTAATATCTTCTGTCCAATGTGAAAGTCACCGCGTGTACAAACCTGTTTTTGCTGCCTTCTCCGGCGCTCTGCGGCACGTTTGATGTTGTTCAGTGCAATGTCAATTATTTCATGGTGTCGTTGTCGACGAGATGTAGGAAAGGATACTAATTCTTTAATTTTGTTAGGTGGTTCAACATTTTTCATTATAACAGTCAGAGATAGCATAGTAGATTCATTTGGTATGGGGTTAATTACATCCTGGAATGACAGTATGTGTGTATCCCAATCAATATGTCTTTTATGGCAGTATATTCTACACAGTTTACCAATTTCTTTCATTAGTCGTTCACAAGGGTTCGAAGAAGCGTGGTACCTGGATATATAGATCGGAGAAATGTTTCTAGCTCGTAACATACGTGTCCATATAGCAGATCGAAACTGTGATCCATTGTCGGAAATTATTTTCAATACATGCCCTACATGGAATAAAAAATGTTTTACAAATGCATTCGAAACAGATTTAGCAGTAGCTTTGCGTAACGGAGTGAACGTAACAAATTTCGAAGTGAGTTCAACAGCGACAAACATGTAACAAAAACCTCTATTAGTTCTGGGAATCGGACCAAAAATGTCTACAGCGGCCATGTGTCTCAATTTAACAGGTACAATGGGATGTAATGGAGGAATATGTGAAGTCGTATCTGACTTAGCTTTCTGGCAGATTTTACATGAAGCTAAAACTCGTCGAATACGTTTCTCCATGTTGGCAAAGTAACAGTTCTGTCTCAGTATAAGAAAACATTTTCTGGCTCCGTAATGTGCGTAACTTAAATGAGTATACCAAATTAATTTGTTAACAAGTTCGTCAGGAATGCATAGTAACCAGTTGTTGGTGTCAGGGTGAGAGCGGCGAAACAGAATATTATTGCGTACAGTGTAATGGTTTCTAATGGTAACATTATTCCTATCTTGCCACAGGTGTTTAACTTCTTTCTATACGTTGTCTTTACTCTGCTCTTGTGCTATGTCTCGTAATGACGACGAAATGAAATTTTCAAATGCAACTTGTTGAATATACATGACGCTGAAATTTGCTTTGCAGAAGCTGGTTGTAATGTCTTGCTGATTGTTGCTGAGAGAACGGGATAGTGCGTCTGCTACAATATTTTGTGTACCGGAAATGTGAACAATTGTAAAATTAAATCCTGTAAAGAAAGTTTCCATCTGCTTAACTTGTCGTGTGTAAATTTTGCGGAAAGTAAAAACTGTATAGCTCTATGATCTGTGTAAACGGTCGTATGTCTTCCATAAAGAAAATGCCGAAATCTCGTGAATGCCCATACAACACATAATGTTTCAAGTTCCGTAACAGAATAATTGCGTTCAGCAGGTGACAGAATGCGACTCGCAAAGGCGATGTTTTTAATTACTGTAGTACCGTCTTCTTCAATTTCCTGAAAAATGTGTACGCCTAAAGCGGTGTTAGAACTATCGGCGGCAATGGAAAAATTTCTAGTAAGATCTGGATGTGATAAAAGTGGTGCATTCAACAAAGCTTCTTTCAGATTCACAAATTCAGAATGTGCTTGACTATCCCAGGACCAAATAGTGTTTTTACCCGTCAACTGACATAATATAGGGGTGTCTAAAGCAGAGTAATGAATAAATTTACGAAAAAAGTTAATTAAACCCAAAAAGCTGCGTAGTTGTTTCTTCGTCGTAGGAACAGTAATGTCACGTAAAGCTTGAAGTTTTTCCGGCTCAGGCGCAATGCCTTCTGCTGAAATTACATCCCAAGAAATTGTATAGAAGTTTTCCCAAAGTGCGATTTACTGAGATTAACTGTGAGTCCTTGTGCACGAAAAGTTCTTAACAGTTGTTCAAGAATCAGATTGAGTTCAGACCAGTTAGCTTCTGCAATAAGAATGTCGTCTACATACGTCGTGATTCTGTCTTTAAGTTCTGTCGGAAGTATAGTATTCAAACCACAAATAAATGCTGCTGAAGAAATTGTTAAACCGAACGGTAATTTGCAAAACTGGTAACAGTCACCAAAACAGACAAAAGCTGTGTACTTTCTACAGTTCGGATGGAGCTGAATTTGCCAAAATCTCGATTTCAAATCTAATGTGGAATAAACAGAAGTACCACGAAATTTCTCTAGAAGTTCTTCTAGTGTCTGTGGGCGATCTGTTTCATTAATAATAATGTCATTAATGTGACGCGAATCAAGTACGAGGCGAAGTGAACCATCCTTTTTCTTAACAATATGGAGTGGGTTTATGTACAGACTAACTGCCGGTTCAATAATTCCTTGGTCAAGCATAGCTTGCAATTCTTTCTTAACTTGTTCTCTGTGAATATACGGAATGGGATAATGTTTGGCTTTAAATGTGTCGTGCTGTTTAACTTGAAATTCATACATAAAACCGGACATAGTACCAGGGACGTTGTCAAAAACTGGAGCTTGCTGTAAAAGAATTTTGCGTAGTTGCGTGCGTTCGTCGTCTGTATTTGCACTGCTCTGTTTAACTTTATCAGAAATCATCTGTATAACGTCATAGTCGGCTTCGTCTGAAGTATTATAGTTGTGTACGTACGTATCTGTGAACAATGTGGAATGACAGTCTATGTTACGTGACGCGGAAATAACCTCTGTACAATTAATTGTTTGTTCTTCTGCAGATAAAGAGTGCTGAAATTCTAAAGCCAGTTGTACATTTTCATCCTTTAATATTAAATAGGAGTTTTGAAAGTCAATAATTGCGTCGTGTTGTACCAGAAAATTCGTACCTAAAATAACGTCTGTTGTCAATAAGGGAACAATCCAAAAATTTGTGTGAAATGTATGACCTGCAATACAAAATGATAAATGTGTCTGTAATTTTACATCTACTCCTTTACCAGATACAGCTCCTTTTACTTTAGTTTTGCCTAATGGTAACGTAGGATAGGTATTCTCTTTGTTACATTCGTTGAAAGTTTCCTCATTTATAACTGACATAGGAGATCCAGAATCGATTACTGCCGAAAATTTGGATAATCCAATCTTTACTTCAATGACAGGGTGTGAAATGTTTTTTTGAATAACTGGTTTTTCATGCAAAAGTGTGTCTCGGATGTCGTCAAAAGTAATAACATTTTCGTGAACAAATTTCTCTATGTCAAAAGTATTGCTTGTGTTGCTGGAAGATGCAACCTGTACTGTATCTAGTCAAAATCTATCTGACGTGCTATTATTTGTGGGAGGATGCTGTGGCATTTCGACTATTTGTATTGTTCTGTTATTTCTTCCTGACGTATTACGTTCGGGATGATATCTACCGTCTGGTTCATTCATGATAATACACTACTGGCCATTAAAATTGCTACACCACGAAGATGACGTGCTACAGAGGCGAACTTTAACCGACAGGAAGAAGATGCTGTGATATGCAAATGATTAGCTTCTCAGAGCATTCACACTAGGTTGGCGCCGGTGGCGACACCTACAACGTGCTGACACGAGGAAAGTTTCCAGCCGATTTCTCATACACAAACACCAGCTGACCGGCGTTGCCTGGTGAAACGTTGTTGTGATACCTCGTGTAAGGGGGAGAAATGCGTACTATCACGTTTCCGACTTTGATACAGGTCGGATTGTAGCCTATCGCGATTGCGGTTTATCGTATCGCGACATGCTGCTCGCGTTGGTCGAGATCCAATGACTGTTTGCAGAATATGGAATCGGTGGGTTCAGGATGGTAATACGGAACGCCGTGCTGGATCCCAACGGCGTCGTATCACTAGCAGTCGAGATGACAGGCATCTTATCCGCATGGCTGTAATGGATCGTGCAGCCACGTCTCGATCCCTGAGTCAACAGATGGGGACGTTTGCAAGACAACAACCATATGCACGAACAGTTCGACAACGTTTGGAGCAACATGGGCTATCAGCTCGGAGACCATGGCTGCGGTTACCCTTGACGCTGCATCACTGACAGGAGCGCCCGCGATGGTGTACCCAACGACGAACCTGGGTGCACGAATGGCAAAACGTCATTTTTTCGGATGATTCCAGGTTCTGTTTACAGCATAATGATGGTTGCATCCGTGTTTGGCGACATCACGGTGAACGCACTTTGGAAGCGTGTATTCGTCATCGCCATACTGGCGTATCACCCGGCATGATGGTATGGGGTGTCATTGGTTACACGTCTCGGTTACCTCTCGTTCGCATTGACGGCACTCTGAACAGTGGACGTTACATTTCAGATGTGTTACGACCAGTGGATCTACCCTTCATTCGATCCCTGCGAAACCCTACATTTCAGCAGGATAATACACGACCGCATGTTGCAGGTCCTGTACGGGCCTTTCTGGACACAGAAAATGTTCGACTGCTGCCCTGGCCAGCACATTCTCCAGATCTCTCACCAATTGAAAACGTCTGGTCAACGGTGGCCGAGCAACTGGCTGATCACAATACGCCAGTCACTACTCTTGATGAACTGTGGTATCGTGTTGAAGGTGCATGGGCAGCTGTACCTGTACATGCCATCCAAGCTCTGTTTGACTTAATGCCCAGGCGTATCAAGGCCATTATTACGGCCAGAGGTGGTTGTTCTGGGTACTGATTTCTCAGGATCTATGCACCCAAATTGCGTGAAAATGTAATCACCTGTAAGTTCTAGTATAATATATTTGTCCAATGAATACCCGTTTATCATCTGCATTTCTTCTTGGTGTAGCAATTTTAATGGCCAGCAGTGTATGTTGTTGCGGATGATTTTGCTGCTGATAAGACCGACTGTTATTAAACGTACGCTGAAAATTGTGCTCATTATTTTTACGTCTGTCATGACAGTCATTGATATATGGCGCGTTGCGATAGGAATTGAAAAGATGTGTTTTCTGTAGGTACTGGTTTCCATGTTGCGGTGCGTTACTATTTGGTGTGGCCGACGCTATACGTGTAGGCGGCGAAACATTAAAGCCTGGTTGACCTTGCAGACTGAATTGTTGGTTAGGTATGCTAACCGGTTGGTTTTGATGCTGTTGCAGAGAAAAGCCTCTATTGTTGCCAAAATGTGTTTGCTGTTGCTAATAATTTTGTACATACTGATGATTACAATTTTGTCTGTTATTAAAATTAGGCTGGTAGTTCTTGCCATCTTGAGAGTGTCTAATGAAAACTGTTACTTTCAGGTAAAACTCGTCATATCAGGTTTTCTTTATACACCCTTAATCCTAGATAGATCGATAGTTGAAGAGCTGTTTTGATAGATATAAAGGATAGTAGAAGAGAAGGCAGCAGTGGAGAAAACTAAAGATGAAATAGCACAACTACGGCTCGGGGCCCTGTGCACACTACGGCACATATTCATCGAAGTGTAATGAATCCCCTGAGGTCAATTACGCGCTGCAAATAAATTTTAGTTTCTGCGTTACAGGCAATGCCGGTGAAAATTCAAAAACAAATTGTTGTATCCAGTCCAATTCTAGTTTCTGCATTACAGGCCAAGCTGGTGAAAATACAAAAGCAAATTGTCGTATCCTGTCCAAAGCGTGAATCTGTGTTCTGTCATTATTACGTACCTTAAATTTTTTCACAGATAAACATTGCTTATAATCAATGTTATCGTCTCTAAATGTGTGAACAGGTTCAGGTTTGTGTAACAATCTGTTTGTCTGTGACTGTTCGGATTCTAAGTCACGTAGTCTCTGTAAATTACCTAAGTTACACTGGCTGTGCGAGTGTGACAAATGTTCGGAATGTGGCGTATGCTGTGTCGTGTTAGAGGCTGAAACATTTCTCATCTCTGTTACCACTTGCTGTAAAGTTGACAATTTTCTACGTAATGTATTATTGGACGAACCTATCTCACTGATTGTCTACTGTAAATTTTGGCATTCAGGTGTTTGATTAAACGAAATCGGTGAAGTATCGTCTGATTTTGTGTCATTATTACTTTCGATAACGTCAATACGACTGGCCAATTCATCATATTTTTCAGTCAGTGCTTTTACCTGATCATCGTTTTTATCATCACAAGCATTAATTTGTTTTTGTATTTTATGTGTGGTTTCGTTCAATTTTTAACGTCTGCTTTGATGGCATCGGGATCCTGTATTAGTTACAACATTTCAAGTCTGTTGGTCATTGTCTGAAAGTCTAATGTGTGTGTGTCTGTTTATGATTTAAGATCGGAAATTTCATCACGCAATTCGGTGTTCAACTGTTTGATAGTATTAATTTCGTCTGATACTGCAGCAATATTGTTGTCTACGTATGTCTTTGCTTTCGTAAACAATTTACGCTTATCTTCCTGTCTCTGTGCTGTAATTGTTTCCATGACTTGTTGCTTTACTTTATTCTGTTCCTGTATAAATTTACGGTAGCGCGTTTCACTGTTTTGTAGGTGGTGATTAAAACGTTCGTCAATTTGGCTGTTCTGTTGGTCAAATTTCGCGTCTACTTTTGCATCCAGTGTGCGTGAAAGTTCTGCTCCCATTAATTTAAACTCGTCGCGTAACTGTGTTGCGTTTTCAGAGCATTGTTTAGCGACTGCACTAATTTCATCGTTAAGTAATTTCGTTGTAGCTGCTTGCGTATTATTTAATTCTTGAGCCACGGATCTAATTTCTTCACTACTATTCCTAGCACAAACCTTAATCTCCTCACGTAATTGTTCTTTAGTATCGTGGCATTGCACGGCAACGGCTGCAATCTGTTCATTAATCTGTTTAAAGTTCTTATTAATTTGTTCGATCGACCTGTCTTGTTTTTCATTCGACTGTTTGGAATTGTTGTCTAGTTTTTCATTGAGTTGTTTGTAATTGTTGTCTTGTTTTTCATTTAGTTGTTTGACATTTTCATTGTTTTCATTAAGTTGTTGTATGAGATTTTCGTTAAGTTGTAGCATTAATACTATGACTCGATCCATGCCAAAATTAGCTACTGTATTCTCTGTGCTGTATGATGGTGTATCTACTTTTGTCGCGTTTTGTGTAACCATTTGGTCATTTTCTGATTCTTGAAAAGGTTCGCCACTTGAAAAATGGTTCAAATGGCTCTCAGCACTATGGGACTCAACTGCTGTGGTCATAAGTCCCCTAGAACTTAGAACTACTTAAACCTAACTAACCTAAGGACATCACACACATCCATGCCCGAGACAGGATTCGAACCTGCGACCTTAGCGGTCGCGCGGTTCCAGACTCTAGCGCCTTTAACCGCGCGGCCACTCCGGCCGGCTCGCCACTTGAATGTGCACTGTTAGTCACTACCTCGGAATCAAATAAATCTGACGTACTTTGAGTACATTGTTCACCTTCGTTAGAAACAATTATCTGTTCGCTACGTAAATTTTGCAAATTAGGCGTGTCAAACTGGACAGCGTTCATTGTAATGGAACGTGCCGCGTCATCAATTGTCGTTAAATTAACAGAGGACACAATTGAATTTGTTTGCTCATCATTAGAATTAAAATCATTACTAGTGGTCGCTACGCACTGATTGTCAGTAAATGGAGGATTATCGCCATTACACTGAGTGTTGCAAGTATTATCGGTCAAGCTATTCGAGTCGGCTATTTCACTCATTGCATATCGCGATGTACTGTTAACAGTTTTTCGCGGCATTTTTCACAAATGAAAATTAAGCACAAAAATGAAACAAAGACAAAGCAAAAATCGAACAAACACAATTACAACAAAGAGCAATAAATTGCCGATGATCTGTGAAAGAAAGATTGACAAATTAGTAAATGCGTTGCGCCAGATGCAAACTACATTTAAGTAAATAAGAGCAGATATATGACTACTTCTGTCCGGTTGTCGCCAAGTGTAACCTCCCCACAAAATAAATATTATATAATAAATATTATGGACAATGATTCTGAGACAAGTGTAACCTCCCCAAGTAAAATAGTTCACCGCAACCTCCCAACAGAAAATGTTAACATAAATAATATTCACGTTAAGTGTAACCTCCCCACAAAAAAATAATAAAATGAATAATAATACGAATAGGTTTCTAAATTTTTTTGTGTAACCTCAGAACAAAATTGGTTCCCATTTATAACCTCCCTACAGAAATTCATTCATATTTAACCTCCACACAAAATTTGTTTCCCATTTAATGTCAGCTCGAAACAGAAAAATTCCTAAACCTCGTAATAAAAAAATACATTCAGTAACCTGGTAGAATTTGGACGACAGCAGCGCTGCGTCATGGCCCTGTAAGATCATTCTGAATAAAAAAGGAAAAATTCTTACCTCAATAAAAACGGCGAATATATCTGCTCTTATATAAAATTTTTCCGGACAGCTCTGTGCAATGCTGGCCGATAGATTTGTCATTTATGAAAGGAAGCAACTGATTTTTCTTTTGCAACAACAGGAATGATCATGGATTGAAGAAATTAGTAAATTCTTTAAATTGAAATGAATGTTTGTTAGAAATTACTTAATATCACGAAGATTATTATTAGGACATTTTTAAAAGATTTACATGGGACTTCACATAACATTACTAGATATGCGCGAGGCTGCTTTTTACCTTATACAATAATACTCAGGCTCCGGCATCGCTGCACCGCGACCGGCCCAGCCAACATGATACACCAGACAGGACTGACAAGCGCAGACAGGCGACTGCTCGCTAGCAACAACTTACTGCTACTGCTACACAGTTCGTACTGCAGTCAACACTGCTCTTTGGTCTCAGATTCTCTTATAGCTTACATATCGCAGGCAGCACATACCTCTTACACCGGTGCCACTTCATTTATTAATCCAAACAAAAATGAATAAGAAACTTCTTTATCACATTTAATAACTGTATAAACTCATTAGTCGCAGTAACGATAGCGGAATCTCATTGTAACACTTTGAGAACCGCAATATTCGCAAAATATTAAAGTGTACTTGTGTCCTTGTTTGTTCAGTTAAAACTATCGTTTTACTAGTCAGAATTAACCTTTATATCACCTTCTTAAGTAAAGTGAAACACTCGTGATTAATACGTGTTCACTAAACGTTAGCATAGCTAGCGGTTTTGAAGAGTTTCTGTTTTCTGCTTGATAGCGCAGAGCCCACTTTCGTGGTATGTCGGAAATGTGCGCCAACTTTTATAACATTAAATTAATTCCCTTGTCAATTTCTTCAGGTCAACTTTTAATAACTTATATTGTTATTATATAGAGATCGGTATGGATAAAGTCTTCAGAATTATCAGATTAGCCAGTTGAACATTAAATTTTAATATTGCACATTTTATACGTAATCGTGCCGAAAGTGATATGGGATTTCCTACAATTTGTCGCCACTCATGGTCAACGTAGCCTATTCACGTCGCTTTCCCACACTTGTGGTCGATGTGGCGTGATAGTCTGTCACTTGTCGAATGGGCAACTTGTCTTTTCCACCGACTTGACTCACTGCAACGATATGATGAAGCAGAGTCCACAATGTGGCATAAACACCACAAGGTGGACGTGTGTTTCGTCCGTTATCAATCATTGTGAGCATCTTGTTGCCTAAGCACCCTTTGTCGCACAGCGGGTGGGGTTATGACCTGGTAAAGTTAGATTTTGAGTGGAAAGAGGTGTAGTCTGTTTCACACTACTGTGTGTGTGCTGGAAATGGCTCTAAGCACTATGGGGCTTAACATCTGAGGTCATCAGTCCCCTAGGCTTAGAACTACTTAAACCTAACTAACCTAAGGACAGCACACACATATATGCCCGAGGCAGGATTCGAACCTGCGGGCGTAGCAGCAGTGCGGTTCCAGTCTGAAGCGCCTAGAACCGCTCGGTCACAACGGCCGGCTTGTGCTGGAAAACATGAAACCAGTCTTTGATGCAATTCTTCGGACAGACCTCCTCGAATGTTGCTGAGCATGTCCAGAAACTGTGGCGACATTTTCAGAGGTAACTAATGGTGTCTTGGGGCCTATATTTCCCACTGGATCATCATCAGCCACTTTCCGTGTCCGTTCGAACTTCACTGCGAGCTTGCGAATGTTTTTTAATCTGGTCCTTTCGGAACATTTACTTTATGTTTGAAAACTGCCTTTTGTTGCTTTGTTACTGTGTTCTAACCTGTGATATTCTAGAACCAGAGACGCAAGTGTTCAATAGAATACATTATTTCAACCTCTTCCTTCTTACCGCCATTTCTCCAGTTGCGATTGATGGAGTTCAGGGATATTTCTCAAGGTATGTTCTTGGACGTTTCGATCACTAAAACATGCTGTTGAACCCAACTGATATTCTCCTTGTATGACCCTCCTCGTCATTCTCTCCCCCCCCCCCCCCCTCCTCCCCCCTCATTCCACATGCCGGCCGATACACCGACATTTAAAAAAAATTGATTTATGGTCCCTAACTGACCTTTTACGTGTCAGCGGTGGAACTGATCGCTCTGAGCTTCGCAATAGTGTATATAGGCACTACGTATTTCGGTTACAGCGCCCTCTGTTAGCAGGTTTTGTAACTAGTACGTCGAACATTCTGTGCAAAATTCTTACATCTTTGACAATAAACGTACCATTTGTTGCATTCTTTTATCGCTCTTTCTTTTCATGTTATTTAACTTCAAAATCAGTTGGACAGCATGTACTTGCTCATGGTCATCACATTCATAACAGTTTATCAGAGTTCTTTAGTGAAATGTGGGAACGAGTGCAGAGAAGTGCCTTGTAAGTGGTGGCACGACCGAGAGCAGCGATATGCTGGTGGGCCGCAGCGCGCGTTTAACATGCAGCGGCATAGCGGTCGTTAAGCGCCAAGGACCACCCGGAGTCTTAATGAGCGAACCATCCTCACATTCCCTGCAGCGATCAAACAAACGCAGAAAACCTCGATTTACGTGCACATAACGCTCATCCAGGAAAAGAATTACTCTTGTTATGTTCAAGAACCTTCAACATCGCAGCGCGTCAGCAATCGTTGGTTAATATATTTAAAAACTAGAAAAAAATTTTTCGCAATCGAGGCGGGTCTCTAGTTTTTTAACTTATTATGTTCTCTACGTACCGCTTACTTGATCAGAAACTGAAAAAAGTAGGGAAACTCTGAGTCGTTGAAACTGCATTCTGAACTAGCCATCTTCAGTTTCTCGTAAAGGAAGCCAAATAGTTCTTACCGCCAGTTCTCCAATTGTGGTTATTGGAGTCCAGGGATATTTCTTAAGGCATTCTCCTGGACGTTTCGATCACAAAACATGCTGTTGATCCCGACTGATATTGTCTTTGGATGTCCCTCGTTCGTCATCCCCTCCCCCTCCTTCTCTCTCATTCTACACGCTGACCGACACACTCACATAAAAAATAATAATTTATGGAACCCAACTGTCCTGCTTTTAGCTGTTTATCACACTATTTATTCACAACTTTTTAGCAGAAATGTGAAGTAAATTTTTAACATTATTCGTTAGGAGAGGTTACTATTCCGAGCGTTACGACGGGATTCGTGGGGCTGAAGTTCTGGGGGAGGAGGAACGCAGTATTAAGCAATGCAACTGGCGCAACTTTAATTCCGATGGCGCACACGAAACGTTCATATGTAGAGCGTTCTGATTTTCAAATGGCTCTGAGCACTATGGGACTTAACATCTGAGGTCATCAGTCCCCTAGAACTTAGAACTACTTAAACCTAACTAACCTAAGGACATCACACACATCCATGCCCGAGGCAGGATTCGAACCTGCGGCCGTAGCGGTCGCGCGGTTCCAGACTGATGCGTTCTGATTTTATCCAAATGCTCTTCGTAAGTAAAAGTGCCATAAACATTACAGCAATTTAATAATCTCCGTGCTCTCGTACAAATATGAATTCCAGATGAAGCGATAATATCGTGTTGAGATTCTCAGTTTTTAATTTTACGCATTGTTTGACTATTCCGTTGGTTCTTAGTAGCATGTATTATACATCATGAACGAAACACGCAGAACACTGGTATAATATTCTACAAT
Source organism: Schistocerca piceifrons (assembly GCF_021461385.2). Classification (NCBI taxonomy): domain Eukaryota; kingdom Metazoa; phylum Arthropoda; class Insecta; order Orthoptera; family Acrididae; genus Schistocerca; species Schistocerca piceifrons. The sequence goes on from NC_060149.1 coordinate 693,237,786, forward strand.
ATTTATTATTTACTTCCAAAACAGGTTTTTGGATTTTACGCCAGCGTCAGGTACAAAGATTTGTATGAGGCGCAGTGAAATTTGGTTGGATCAAAGATTTTATGCTAGTACGTCTACAGAGTATCACCATTTCCAGATACGAAAAATGTTACCGTTAGGTTTAGGCATGAAACCAGAGGGATTATTTCAGTGTAAACGCTATGTAAGGTTATTTACCTAAGATAAAATATGTGACGCATTAACTAATACACTATACACAAATTACCACAATCATTCGTAGAACTTTGATGACTTGATCCGTGGCTGAACAAAGTAATCTTGTCTTTAATAGGTCCTAAATTACAAACAGAAGAAGGTCTGTAACACGTAACTTACATTTCAAGTTCTTGTCGATATAAACCCCAAAAAATTTAGATCATTTCGTTTGATTTTTTTTCGGTTCCCTCATTCATTATTTCTAACGGTGTGGTCAGGCCTTGTGCATACAGATATCTAGTCTTAGCCGACATACCAAATGGCTCTGAGCACTATGGGGCTCAACATCTTAGGTCATAAGTCCCCTAGAACTTAGAACTACTTAAACCTAACTAACCTAAGGACATCACACACACCCATGCCCGAGGCAGGATTCGAACCTGCGACCGTAGCGGTCCCGCGGTTCCGGACTGCAGCGCCAGAACCGCACGACCACCGCGGCCGGCGCCGACATACCATGTGAACAAGTTAATCGCCTGTTTTGTGTTAGGAAAAGGCCTGTATGAGACATAAATAGGAAGCTATCGTAGCTTCTATGTAATGTTGTGGCTTATCAGATTAATGGTCATTCCCGAGAGACTGACTCGAACCCGAGCTCATTTATATCTGCGTGATATGGATAACTTCCAAGGATATTTCACCTTTTTTGCATTCTCTACAACAGTATTTTTCTCGTTGAATTAATCCTTTTCGGACAACATACAAGATATAACTAACAGCGAAAACTGACACGGTTGAAAATTTTACGGTAATGAAAATAAATACGCACAAATAAACATAGGTCCTGAAGAGAGCCGTTCACGAGATAACAGTGAATGTGTAGTTACGAGCAGCCGCTGACTTCAGTATGAAATATTGCCCCAGTTACTACAAATGTACTTTAGATACAAATTTTTCGATTAAATCTCCGTTAACTGTCTCAAATTTTAACCATGCCTACCTTAGCAGGAAATACAATACTCCTTCGGCACGTTGCATGTTACAATTTGATGTACACTCTTTCCCGTTAACGAGGTTTTCCAGGTGTTATCCAGGCATTTTGATGAAGTACTGGACTCGCTTCTGTAATAGTAAGAAAGGCGAATTGTTGTCTACTTCGGTTTGTTGAGAAATTTTTAGGAAAGTGTCGTTCATCTGTAAAGGAGACCGCATATACGGCACTAGTGAGAGCCATTGTTAAGTACTATTAGTGCGTTTGGGTTCAGCACCAGGTCGGTTTAAAGGAAGACATCGAAGAAGTTGAGAGGCGGACTGTTAGATTTGTTTCCGGTAGATTCGAACAACACAGAAGTATTAAGGAGATGCTTCTGGAACTCGAATGTGAATCATTGAAGGGAAGGCGAAGTTCTTTTTGAAGAGCACTGCTTAGAAACCGGCATTTGAGGCTGCCTGCAGAACGATTCTACGGTCGCCAACGCACATTTCGCTAAGGAGCGTGGAGATAAGATTAGAGAGATTAGGACTCGCACGGAGGCTTACAGACAAACGTTTTCCCCTCGTTCTATCAGTGAGTGCAACCTAAAAGGAAATGACTACCAGTGGTACAGGCTACACTCCATCACGCACCATACGTTGGCTTCCGGAGTGTTTATGTAGATGTAGATGTAGGTGTAGACTAGTTGCGACTTCTTCCAAGCACCCATATCATCTTTGTATATAATGAGAGACTATAATTCACTGATCCAGTTCTTCGTTTTAATGAAAAATGACTCCAGACCAAAAAATCCAGAGGACTGCGGTCAGTTGATCTTGGAAGACAAGGTGCGGACTTGGTTAGGCCTATCAAGGGTGGCCCATATTGATGCGTCAGATCGCGCCTCACATCAGCAGCATGTGCTGGTGCCGCGTAGTGCACGTACCACTTTCCCTAACCATTGGATGTGTGTGACATTTGATCCCAATTAGATAGTGACTTAATGGAAATGTTTACATTTCAGATACATTTGCCCTAACTTGGACAATATTTCATACTGAAAACGGTGACAGTTCGTAACCTCACATTATTAGGCATTATTAAGCCATCCGGACACAACGGTCGTCGCAGCTGCATGGACTACCCTGGCGCGCCTCCCATCAGACCCAAATTCTCAACTTATCCACTTTACTAATGTGGTGCCCCTTTTCTAACATCCTCATTACTCGCAGCATTTCGCCGATTTCCGTAAGAGTTCGAACCTGGTGTCTATCCCCACTGAAGAGATTATCGGCCATCTGAAAGAACAGACACCACATATAAAACGTGAGTCACTAACTGTTGTCACCAACAATAACTCCTAAAGTATGATAGGAGCTGAAAAGTTTTTGGGACAAAAGTTGCATGGGACAATGAGGTCCATAATATGACGTCGTTTTTTTGTTGCTAGGTGGGGTCGCCTCAGAGATATGAAAGTCAGCTTTGTTTTTTTAAATGGGATACTATAGTTTGGTACTTATTTTCTGATACCGGCTATCGAGACGAATCCAACGATGTGCAACAGTAAGGTCTTTGAAGGTCAACGAAGGTCACAAAGGTGGCGTGAACGTCCATTTACAGAAGGTGTTCGGAGTGATGACCATTGGTATCAATGCTGCGCTGCAATCTTCTTATCATGGATTGAGTGGTATTTCTTATCAATTCTGCACTTATCGAAGCACATCCTCTGACAATTCTCTCTCGCATATCTTCAGGTGCAGTTGGAACGTCTTTATAAACAATGTCTTTTACGAAACCCCACAAGAAAAAATCCAGAGGCGTCAAGTCTGGTCAATGAGCCGGCCACGACACATCTCCTTTGCGTATATCCCAAAGATTTGAGAATTGTCTCTGCAACTCAATTCTAGCCATTAGCGAAAAATGTGCCGGACACCAATCGAGTTGATATCACATTCTGTTCCTTGTTCGTAAAGGTATTTCTTCCAATAACAGACCTAACGTTTCTTGCAGGAATGTGGTGTACTTCCTACCATTAAGATTTCCTTCGATGAAATAGGGGTCCATAATTTTGTCCTCCAGCATCCCACACCACACATTCACAGACAACGGTTTTTGGTGTGCAGCTTGCCGCAGCCAACATGGATTTTCAGTTGCCCAATAATGCATGTTATGCAAATTAACATTTCCATGGCTTGTGTATGTTTGACACAAATTAACACAAGTATCTCGAAGATCAAAAGAACTAATTTCTGTTTCCTCGTTAGTAACGTTCCTTTTCCGTATATGTTTACGATGCGTTAAATATCCAGTTGTTTTCAATTTATCATACACACATTTAAATGTACGACGTGTAGGGTGAGTACGTTAAGCGTATAGGTCTCTAGCTCTCACTGAATTTCGTTGGCATTCTCCGTAAATGAGAAGCATATTGACTTGTTCTTCGAAGAAATACATCATTCACATTCACTTGATTCGACGATACTAGTCTTACCGTTCCTATTAGTGTTCTATAGCGAAACCGTCGAATGGTGTTTACATGTCAATGGCACGTTAGATGGATACGCCGTGTTCGGCGGATATTTGCTATTCGCACGATATACGAGGGAGAATTATCAGAGCATGTGATTCGATAAGTGCCGAAGTGATAAGAAATACCACTCAATCCATATTAAGAAGATTGCAGCACTGCATTGATACCAATGGTCATCATTTCGAACACCTTCTCTAAAAGGACGTTCATGCCACCTTTGTGACCTTCGTTGACCTTCAAAGATCTTACTGTTACACATCATTGGATTCGTCTAAATAGCCACTATCAGAAAATAAATACCAAACTATAGCATCCCATTAAAAAAAAAGTTGACCTTCATATCTCTGAAGTGACCCCATCTAGCTACAAAAAAACATCATATTACGGTTCCCGTTGTCCCGTGCAACATTTGTCCCAAAAACATTTCTGCTCTTATCATACATTCGGAGTTATTCTAGATGGCAATAGTTAGTGACTCACCCTGTATGTAACGGAGGCGAGAAGGCCCAAAAATCTCTTCAGTACAGGCATGCTCTTCAAACTCTCTTACGAGTCGCTGGTCTTTCCCCTAGACAGAGGAGGTCTTAGCCCTGTTTGTCAGGTCGCACATCAAGCTGTGGCGCCACCGCCCGGAAAGTCTGACGGGTTTGCTGCTGGAATCCCTGGCTCCGCTCGCCCTTACGCCCCACTGACGACGCATGGCTACCTGCGTCTTTCTACTGCTTCGGTCACTTTTACTTAAACACAGTTATATCCGAATCGCACTCTAAGTGACGAAACACGAGACGGCGCAGAAGACAGATCGCGTCCTAGAACGAAGGCTTCCACCAAACGTCGTGGAGGTGAAGAACCCTCAGGTTAGTTGGAAGATGGTGTGGCGGACGACACACGCGGATCCAGTGGATACAGACGTCCAATCAGTGTGCTACATCACAGTCAACGTAAGCACGTCGCCCGATCGTTGCTCCGCAAGATACGTATGGTGGACTAACCTCTATGTGCAGAATGCAGATTTCCAGACCCGGACGAACACCGTCTTAGATACGGCGTTTGGTGCAACAAATTTTGGCGTACTTTCTAAGAGTGACCCCGCAACTTACCGCACCTCGGCTTCTAGTTTTTCCGGATGAACTGTATTTCCCTCGCATCAAAACCAACGCAGTCACGTGGGTCCGCAGGCACGCCATTAGCAATTTATTTCACGATTGACCTAATTATGTATTGGACTTTTGGAGCTGCCTGCAAGAACGTTATTGCAAGATTGTAAAGTACGAAAATTACAGACAATATATTTCTAATTACTTAGGGAGTGCCCCTACACGACTCTCCAGGCAGCAGGATCGTCAACTACTAACTGAAATGATGAGAATACGATCGATTAATGGCGGAATAACCTACGAAATGCTTGAAGAGATACCAGGATGATCAAGCGTTAAGAAGGGTAGCGGCGCACCCTTCTGCATCGTGCTTGAAGCACGTATTCCGTTTTCCCTTACATATTGCTTCGGCATAGGAAAGTCCCGGGATTATTTGTTTTGTTTACTTAGTGCTCGATGCGGTGCTAGTTCCACGTATTGTAGGTGTGTTAAAAATAATAAAAAGAAAAAGATCCCACCACTTCCAATCCCTTGGCGGCGAGGGTGACACCGTGACCAGGACTTAGGTTACACCCATACCCACACTGCATTCCCCAGCCTTCTACTTGAAGAAAAGTGGTCAGGGCATTTGTCTAGTAAGCAGTAGACCCAGCTTCGAACCTCGGCACAAATTTTCAACTTTCCCCACTGATTTAAATCAATGCCCACTCGTAGCCAATATTCCTTTGTGTCTTAATTCATAGTGGCTGCCGGATAAGAAATGTTGGCTGACTTTCGTTTTCATCGTCTTGTAACTGCTCCTGTATTTTATGCAATACACGATGCTGTAAAATGTGTTCATTGTCTTTGGCATTTAGCGTTTCCTTAAGCACAATGAGGGGACTAGACCCTAACCACGAAAAACACTCCTAAACAGTAATACCACCTTCATCGTTCTTAAGTGTTGGCACTACACATGATAGCACGTAACGTCATACAGGGGTTAGCCAAACTCGGACCCTTCCGTCGGATTGCCCCAGGATACAGCGTAATTCATCAATCCCAGCCTCTCATTTCCAGTAATCCATTGTCCAGTGTCGTCACTGTTTGCTCCGCCTCATGAGTCGCTTAACACTGAACACAGAAATGTGTATGAGAAGATGATCGACCATTGTACCTCGTTCTATTTATCCCCTACGCACACTCATTGTGCTACATGGACTGCTGTAATCATGTAATCATCAAAGGACTAAGGGCTAGAGTAAATTGCACACGTACTTGTGGTGATTCCTCGTGGTTTAAATTGAACCCATTGATCCTTGTACGCAGCTGCAACAGCGACCTGTAGAAGGTGGCTTTCATAAAATTTGCATCCAAACACGAAGGTCGCGTATTTTATTTAAAACAGGAATTTTGCTGCAGGACAACACGCATGTTCAAAGGACAAAGAATGTCTAAACATGGTTCGATGGTCATATTGCGATTGAAACAATAATACGTTTACTTAGGTTTATTTCATTTGAAACCATTGTATTATTTGGAGAACGCCCTGGAGAGTTCTACTTCCGTCAAAAACTTTTCACTTCCAAATACCAGAGAATTGATTATGTTCCTAGGGGATTGGCCGCTTAGTGGATAGATGGAATGTCTGTTGAAGCACTGGATTTATCTAGAGAATGCTTGTTATTGGTTACTTTGGGCAAACAGTCTCACAACTTTAAATCGTAGAATATAAAAAAATCGGGAGTATCCATGTAGGCGCCGCAAAGAAACTGGTTGTGAATAACGGTAAGGAGCAGGAAGACGAATAAATGGATGGGAGGAAAGACGCCTGTGACTTTTATGAACCGGGAATGGAGAAGGTTGGTGCATATTGCCACAAAGATTAATGAAATTTGCACTGTTAAAATTCTATGAGTCCTCATTATAAAAACCGACTTAGATGACGTAATCTGAAGCTTGTAGACGACATCAGCAAACTGTAAGGGTATGAATGGAAGCTTATAGCTGACCATTTCAATGTGTGGCGGAGTCTGGTAGAAACTCTAATACAGCAGTGGATGAAATATGGCTGTGATGATGATGATGATGATCCTGCAAGTATTTTTCTATCGCTATTCTGCTTCATAGAAGAGTTGTTGTTGTCGCCTCCAGTCACCAGTCCATGCTAGTCTATCCCATGCAAGTGTCTCCATCTATAAGTAACTACTGTAACATACATCCACTTCAGTCTGTTTACTATAGCGAAGTCTTGGTCTCCCAATACAATTTTTTCACCACATTTCCATTCATTACGTGTTAACTATCGCTTTGTTCATCAGGGTGTGTCCCATCAACCTATACAGTCTTTTACTCAAATTATGCTACAAATTTATTTTCTCACCAAATCGAATCAGTACGCTCTCCATTAGTTACTCACTCCACTCATTTAATTTTCAGTATTACACTCCTGGAAATTGAAATAAGAACACCGTGAATTCATTGTCCCAGGAAGGGGAAACTTTATTGACACATTCCTGGGATCAGATACATCACATGATCACACTGACAGAACCACAGGCACATAGACACAGGCAACAGAGCATGCACAATGTCGGCACTAGTACAGTGTATATCCACCTTTCGCAGCAATGCAGGCTGCTATTCTCCCATGGAGACGATCGTAGAGATGCTGGATGTAGTCCTGTGGAACGGCTTGCCATGCCATTTCCACCTGGCGCCTCAGTTGGACCAGCGTTCGTGCTGGACGTGCAGACCGCGTGAGACGACGCTTCATCCAGTCCCAAACATGCTCAATGGGGGACAGATCCGGAGATCTTGCTGGCCAGGGTAGATGACTTACACCTTCTAGAGCACATTGGGTGGCACGGGATACATGCGGACGCGCATTGTCCTGTTGGAACAGCAAGTTCCCTTGCCGGTCTAGGAATGGTAGAATGATGGGTTCGATGACGGTTTGGATGTACCGTGCACTATTCAGTGTCCCCTCGACGATCATCAGTGGTGTACGGCCAGTGTAGGAGATCGCTCCCCACACCATGATGCCGGGTGTTGGCCCTGTGTGCCTCGGTCGTATGCAGTCCTGATTGTGGCGCTCACCTGCACGGCGCCAAACACGCATACGACCATCATTGGCACCAAGGCAGAAGCGACTCTCATCGTTGAAGACGACACGTCTCCATTCGTCCCTCCATTCACGCCTGTCGCGACACCACTGGAGGCGGGCTGCACGATGTTGGGGCGTGAGCGGAAGACGGCCTAACGGTGTGCGGGACCGTAGCCCAGCTTCATGGAGACGGTTGCGAATGGTCCTCGCCGATACCCCAGGAGCAACAGTGTCCCTAATTTGCTGGGAAGTGGCGGTGCGGTCCCCTACGGCACTGCGTAGGATCCTACGGTCTTGGCGTGCATCCGTGCGTCGCTGCGGTCCGGTCCCAGGTCGACGGGCACGTGCACCTTCCGCCGACCACTGGCGACAACATCGATGTACTGTGGAGACCTCACGCCCCACGTGTTGAGCAA